>NC_133659.1:17253245-18581214 GCF_037893015.1 Macrotis lagotis
GTCTTCTTGACATCAAGTTCTATTCCTCCATTGGTTTTTACCTTTGATACAAAGCCTTCTCTAATTGCTCCTTGCCTCTGAGGCCAGAGAACTGATCCGTGTCAAATGGAAGACCACCCTGACTACGCTCATGAAGGAGGCGGTACAGGGAAGGTCACAGCCCCAAGGACAGGACTTCCAGCGGAAGCCTGGGCCAGTCCAGCATGTACCAATTCATCTTCATCACCTTTCACAATTCACATAGAAAGAACAATACCCAAAGGGTACACATCAAGGGAATGAAAACCCTTCTCATCCCATGTACAAAATCGCCGTTTGGAAGTTGGGCCATGGTGAAAAACTAAGTTATTTTTATATACCACTCAAAAAGAGGATGCCAATCTCACCCGTTCACCCTCGATCGGGAGAAAGTTTACAAAAATAGAGAGATGGATTCAATGTTTTCTTTTAGGTTACTATTTAGAATCTGGGATTGGAACTCTTTGTCCAAACGGCCTTCTCAGGCTGCATCAATTAAGCTTGGAAACTTTTATGCTGAATTTCTAAGTCAGAAACAGCAAAGGAGGGGGAAGGTCTACTGTAAGGTTTGGATTATTTATCTAAAGACATTTAGCTTCCACTAAAATTAGGGGCTTTTTGGTTGTTGGAGTTTTTTTTTTTTCTTTCTTGAGGAGGTAGATCAGTTTTAAAATCTTCAAGAGAGGGCCAGGGGAGCTGGGGAGCCAATGCTACCCTAGTTTGGCCTTCCCACAAAAAAGAGAAGCCCTTCATGGATTGAGTCTCTGCTCTCTTGAGCTCCATCTTCTCTCCAGTAGCATTATGATAAGACAGACTTTGTTTTCTAAATAAACTGAGGGTTGGCCATAAGCAAATCAGGACTGTCCGGCTGCAGGCCCGATAATGCTGATAAGTAGAGACAAGGAAAAATTCTCCACTGCTTAGCATCATGGGGCTTTTGTTTTTTATTTGGGTTTGGTTTTTGTAGAACTCACTGTACATCCTCTTAGAACTACTGGCACCAGGGAGACAGGCTCTGGTCCTGGAGATAGGGTGATCCAGGTCTGAATTGGGACATCTGGGGTCAGGGCACTGAATTTGAGAAGTCCAGGGTTCAAATCTCAGCTCTGTGCAAGTCCCTTTGTGCCTTAGTGGGCTCATCTATCAAATGGAAAGGGGGAGGCTGAATTTGGTGGCCCCTGGGGGTCCCTGCAGCTTCTCAGTCTGTGACACAGTGGAATGGCCAAGGCTAGAATCACTGATTCTGGAGTGAAAGGAAAGCCTCCCTTAGCCACAGAATCACTGTAGAGACATGTGTCGATGCTTTTCTTCTCTATACCTCAGTTTCCTCCTAAGTTCCTAGTTGAGGATAACAATGGATGGGCTCCATAACTCAAGGGCTGTGGGCTACAGATGGGAAAATAGACATAAAATGCCTACTGTGTGCTGAGCCCTTTAGCAAGATAAACCACTGGGGGGGGGAATATAAATTCTCATGATTGGGAAAAAGAAGAGACACAAACTTATAATTTCATCCATACAGAAAATTTACAGTGTGGAAACTATCTCCACCACTGTAGATAAGTAGTTCTTCCATTCCTCTAAGTCTTCAGATATTCCCTTGGGTATGAAACAATTAAATGACTTACCTAGGGTCACCCAGTCTATAGACATATGCATACACATGAGCTCCCCCGGTAGAAGTGATAGAATGTAAGCTCCTTGATGGCTGGGACAACTTGTCTTCCTTCCTTTCCTTTCTCTGTTACTCTCTCTCTCTCTCCCTCTCCCTTCCTTTCTTGGGGTCTTTTTACCCCCAGTTCCAAATTCAACACCTAAACACAGTTAGCATTTAATTTGTTGGTTGATTGATTATGCATCCAAGGCAGGTCTAGAATGCACATACCACAGCTAGCTTTATACTTCCCTGCACTAGACTGCTTGCTTCCTTTTGGTCCTCCTTCAACCCCTCCTCCTCCTCCTCCTTTACTTCATCCTCCTCCTGCTCAATATCAACATCATCATCATCACAAAGAATCATAGTCCTAGAGTGGAAGGAACCTCAGAGACCATCTAGTGCAATCCCTCTAATTTTACAGAGGAGGAAACTGAGATTCAAGCTAAGGGGATCAGTTCAAGGTAAAGCCTCACAGGTCACCTACTAAACCCTCCATCTTACAGATGAAAGACACTGAGGTCCAGAGAGGCAAAAATGATCATGCAACGAGTACATCTCAAAGGCAGTAAAGGGATTGGAGCCCACATCCTCCTGATTCAATGGAGCCCATCATCCTATGTTGCACCTTGCTGCCTCTCCATCTTTCTCAACTTTTCAATCCAAGGAAATTTGGTCCTTTAACACCCGTCCCTTCCCAAACCTTGGGCATCTTCCATGTGGACAGTTAAAATTACTCATACCACAATCTCTTAGAACTCTGATGGCAACATGTTGATTGGATGCCTTCACGGTACTGCCACCAGCTTCTGTTGGTGTCAGAAATGGGCGTGTTGCTTGGCCAAAACTACTCTCTGAACTCAGGCAATAAAAACAGCCTTATCAGAAAGGTCCATTTGATCTGAGTTAATGCTGATAAACAGCCCTTTTAACTCTCTTCTTATCTTGCTCCATCATAAAAATTAAGAGGAAAATAGAGAACAATATTTTTTATTAAGGACACACAAGGAATATCTGTTATACTTCTGAGGACAAGACTTTGAGGAAGAAGGGTTGGGTTCTCATACCACTTTCACAACCTTGGTCCACGAGATGTTAGAACCATAAGACTCCTTATGTCACCCAATCTGTGTACTAGCTAAGGACACTTGGGTGGGTCCCTCAGACTCCATGTGCCTTGATATCTTCCTTTTGTTAAAGAGTAACAATATTTGTACCAACCAGCTCTCCACACTTCTATATTTCAGTCATCATTAAATCCCTCTTCTGATGGGTGCTGGCAATGAATGGTCCTAGTTTTCATGAAATCAAAAGTAGTCTGGAACTCTAAAGCATTCTATAATTGGCTTTAGGGTCATGAGCAGAGACTCAAGAGGGAGTGTTCCTCATTGTACAAGCAAGGAAACTGAGGCAATGAAAGATTTCACAGAATTTTAGAAACCTCATTGGTCAACAAAAGACAACCCTCCAAACCTATCCAAAGGGTCATTCAGTTTATTCTTGGACATCTCCAATGAAGAAGAACCCACCACCTCCTTATTTTTAACAGCTCTAATCTTGAAGAATTTTTCCCTGTCATCCAATCTCAACCTGGCTGGCTCTCTACCACTTCTTTCCCCTCATTCTAGTCCTGCCCTTTGGGGCTGAGCAGAACAAGGCTAATCCCTCTTTCCCATGACAGCCTTTCAAATACTGGAAGACAGCTATCTTTTTCCCCATGAGCCTTTTCTTCTCCAGGCTATTAGTGGGAGTACATGCACACCCACATGGATGTACTGCTTAGCTAGAATGCTATCAATCTGACATCTGTTGCTCTGAAAAAGAAATAATAATTACTCTTGTCATCCCATCCATATTTGAACCCCTAAGTTATTATGGAAAAACTGACATCCTCTAGGTAAGCCCTCTTTTTAAAAAAGACTTCCTATGGATCGGCACTACATGTTTCAATGGCTAATATTATCCCAATATTAAGTGAATTTTCACATGGGTTGCTACTGATCCATGGCAAGGAAGAAAAATCTTTGACTCAGAAGTCCCCAAGAATGACTGTCATGAACCTTAACTCTCCTAGTTGCCTCCAAAAAATCACTGAACTGCCTCAGTGGGCAGATAAATGATATCAATTGACAAAAAAATCTTTCTCTGTCTTAGGGCTCACAATTAGGACTCAAAAGGTAAGTGGGGGAGCCCAGGATTTGGTAATGATATTCCAAGAAACTCCACCCCATGAGCTGAACTGAATCATATAATGTTTCAGTAGGAAGGGAACTAACTCTGGCATCTGAGGATTAAGGAGGTTTTGACTCTTGGCTGTGATATGGAAAAATAGAGGGGGTGGTTTGGATGATCTTTAAAATCACCTCAAACTCTCAAACTATGACCCTATGTCATCTCTCAGTCTAGGGTCCATGAACTTTAGGGAAAAAATTTGGGGTAATTATTTCAACAATTGATTTCTTTTGGTAATTCTATGCATTTTATTTTATGCATTTAAAAACGTGATTCTAAGAAGGGGTCCATGGTCTTCTCCAGACTGACTGTCAAAGAGGTCCAGATACACAAAAGCTCGAACATACCTGCTTTAAAAACATCTAAGATGTGAGAAATGAAGTGGCAAGTGTCTCATTTGGAAAACATCCCATGTCGAGGGTCATGTCTAAATGAAGAACAGTGGTTTTTGCTGCCCCTCCAAGTCACAACTAGATGACTGTGGACCAGATTATAAAATACAGGGCTGAAAATCAGAGCCTTTTCCTATCAGGATTCTTTTTTTCTTTTTCTCCCAACAAGCCTGGATGAAAATGAAGAAGATCGATTTTTGAGCCCATGCAAGTCTTAGAGACAATGCAGTCTGATTTAATAATAATCAATGAAAGCCACAGACGTTGATGCAACAGAGCAGCAAGCCAGCTCCCCCAAACGAGGGCAGAAAGATCACTCGAGGCCTTCTCTTATGCACTCCAGTGACGCGACCTTCATAAATATTGCATTGCGTTCAGTGAACAACTGAGCAGCCAAATAGCACATCTTAAGAGCTGGGAAATAATCGAGGAAAGACTTTCCTACTTTAAGACCATAGAATCTGGAGCTACAAAAGGTCATCAAACCCAACCCCTTCATTGCACAGATGAGGAAACTGAGTCCCCAAGAGGTTAAGAAAAGATGAATTCTCATTCCCAAATTTAATCTCTATAATTTCTCTACCAAGGATTATTTAACTATTTAGGTCTCCAAATTCTCCTAAATTGGAGCTTTTCATAACTACAATTTTTTTCAAGTCTTATGCTTTTATGGAATGAATGAAAATCAATCCTAGTCAGTGTAGCTTCCAAAATACATAAAGTGATTAATAAACAGTCAATTTAACTTTCAGACTTCAAACAGGAATCTTTAGTTTCCTTGCTAGCTTACCTCAAGTATCACCAATTACAAGAGGTCTTTCCTAAAGCCCCCACCCTCCCTTCCTACATTATTTTATATTTAATCTTTCTATATTCTATTTCCTGAGTTAGAATAGAATCTCCTCAAAGGCAAGTAAAGTTTCATTCCTGTCCCTGTTGCTTCACAGAAAGCCTGGTACAAAGCTGGTACTTAATAAAAGTTGTTTGGTGGTCAGTAGGTTGAAGATTGATTCCTAAGGTCCCTTCTAGGTCTAAATCAATGATCCAAACAATGATCCTATGACCTGGTTTTTGTGGAGAACTTCTAATGGAATCAAGTGCCTTTCTTCTTACAGAACTCAATCCCTTGGGTTTTTTTTCAATTTGAATAATTATGACATACCAGCTGCAGGGGCTCACTAGCTGTATGCCCCTGGGCAAATTACTCAACCCTGTAAACCTCAGTTTCCTCATCTGCAAAATGAGTTGGAGAAAGAAATGGCCAACCATTCCAGTGTCTTTGCCAAGAAAACCACAAATGGGATCACAAAGAGTTGGCCATTAATGAAAATGACTCATAACAATATAGGAGCACCCCCAAAAATAAATCTCAAAGTCTAGGATTCTTCTGTAAACATATCTGACCTGGTGCAGTAAACAAGATAAGTAAAGCTCTACACATTAACAGCTCCAAGTATTCAAATGGATATTTTCATTTCTAATGTATTCCTGATAATGTACTTTCATACCAATATATTCTTCCCTTCTCTAATTCATGCCTGACATAAGAGAGAGAATCTTTAAGATATAAATATTTGATATAAACTTTCACTCAGCTTGGTGGTGGTTGTTGTTTTAAACCTCAGCTGTTTTCCATTTGCAAAGACCAGACATTATGGAGGGAAAATTTTTTTTGAAAAGTTTTATGGATCTCTTGGGCAGACACTGGGCGTTTCGTCTGGTCTTTTTGTTGGCATCATGGCCCCAACAGATTGGCTGTCCCTGCCTGATCTTAATGATCTGGCAGTGTGGAACTATGGCCAGAGGATCCAGATTCAAATTCCACCTTTGATACTTATCACTTGTGTGAACTTTGGAAAATCACAATCTCCATGTGCCTCAGTTTCCTTCTATGTAAAACAGGAGGTTGCCTAGAAGAACTCTAAGGGCTCACATCTCCCCCATTGCTCTCTCGAGTTTTATGACCCTGAAATCTGGTGTCACTCAAAAGTAGGCCATAAAGCACAAAGGGAAGACAATTCAGACCCTAATCCCAATCTATCTGTCAGTATATGCACCCTGAGTCAGAAGGAAGAATCATCAGGCCATGCTGTGGTTGATTTCATCTTTGCACTTTGCACAGCTCAGTTACTATCAACTGTGGAGGCTTAGGCAAGAGGCTCACTCTGTGGACCACAGTGGTCCTGTGTACTGGAGATTCCACATTTCATGTTCTAAGGTCCCTTCTCCATGTGATAATGTGTGTTCTAAGATCCCTGCTAGATGGAACACTCTAGGCTCCAAGATCCTTCCCAGTTCTAGCATTCCATGTTCTCTCCCAATGATGACATTCCATGTTCCCAGGTTGCTTCCTATTCTAACTATTGCTTAAACAATAGAGTCCCTGCCTGCAGGGAGTTTACATTCCAACTGTAATAACTTTAATTGTTGTTTCCAATTCCCTTTAGGTATTGGGAGGGGGGAATAGAACCCTAGTCCTTTTACCCTTTAGAAAAAAAATCAACTCCACTAAATTACCTTTATTATCAGTCTTGGTAATTTCACTGTAGCCATTTTCTTGACTGATCTATAGAACCCTACGGAATGATTCCTTAGAGGAGACGAGGCAAAAAACGTACAAGACAGTGATCAATGGATTCAATTAGTTACAGTATAATTCTGCTGAGATGGAACAGATCAAGATGCAGGACATCTTCTCCAGTCCAACGAAAGGAACTTCCTTCCCAGAGAAAGGTGTACAGCCTTCTGTTTGTTCCTATCTTCTCCTGAGAGCCAGATAAGAAAGCTGCTGCTCCCAAAGCACCTGACCAGAGGAGTTCTCTGCTCTCCTTTCTCTCTCCCTCTGTCTCTCCCCTTCTCTCTTCTATTTCTCTCCCTTCTAGTTCTCTCTTTTTCTCACTCCTTTCTCTCAATCTCTGGCTTCCTTCTCTCCTCTCTTCTTTCTTTTCTCTCTCTCTCTCTCTCTCTCTCTCTCTCTCTCTCTCTCTCTCTCTCCCTTCCATCTCTTCTCTGTCTCTTCTCTCCCCCTCCTCTCCCCCCCTTCCCCCTTACCACTTTCTTTCTCCCCTCCCACCTGGAAGTATTTAAATCTGGTTTTTAAAAGACTAGGTAAGATTACAACTGCATTTCTTCACACACACAGGAAGTGTTATACAGACCAATTTTCTAATGACAGCAAATAAACCCTTCCCACAACATCCAGGCAGCCCAAAATTAACTCTGTGGCCACTGGCCAACCACAGTTTGAAATAACTCGGCTGCCCATTGGCCTGGTTCTTTCTCAAGCCTTGGTCTTTCCATTCTCATTCTGGATGAAACCAAATCCCAGACACCAAGCCATGCTCTTGGGAATGGTCTCTCCTCTTGGCCAAGCAAAGGGTCTATTTAGGCAACTGCCACCATAAACATACTTTTGCCTTTGATCTGAGAAGTCTCCACTGATGAGGAAGGAATGCAAACATGGAGCTGTTTTCATTGGGATGTTTTATAGCTGTCCAGGGCAAACCCGGAGACTCACTCTGATTAGCTAATCAAATGTGAGCTGCCAATCAACAATCATGCCTGCAGATCAACAAAGAGTCAATTATAACCCACTAGAAGACAAGCAGTATAGCAATTGTGCCTGCCTGCAACTACCAAGAAGTCATCATTTGCATTGACAGGTGGGTTTAAAGTCTGCAAAGTGAGTTATCCTGCAGCATCAGATATGACCTTCCCACCATCCAGTGACAACCATCTGAACAGATGGGATTTCCCCCATCCTCACCTTCTGGGTAGGTCAAAGCTTGGGCTCTCATCAGTGCTGGGGATTCCCACATCATATATATTCCCTCCTCTAAATTACATTACCAGTTTTTTTCCCTTTATAACACAAAAATTCACAGGATGCCTGGTCTCTAATACAACTAGGTCCTGATTAGATTGTATAATGAATCCCATGAAGTGGTCTCATGTATTTGAATTCAAACTATTGAAAGTTATAATTATATAAAATATGGTCATTGGTTCCAGCCCAGTGGAAATTTGCAATGCAAATTTGAATAATGCAACCACTTCACTGAATTCATAATGCACACTAATCGGGATCTAGCTCTAAGCTCTTTAGAAATGCTTATGGATTGACTTTCTGATTGATCGACTGCTCAGAGCTGCCTAGGGACTGAGAAAGTAAGTGACCTGTCCAAGGTGAAACAGTCAGTAAATGTTAGATGTGACATCTGACCACAGATCTTACTGATTCCAAGGATGGATCCCAAACTATTGCAACTATTCAAACATTCACACTGTGTATCATCATCTCCAAAGTTCTCTCCTGTAATGGAAACACAGCCAGACAAGAGTCAAGAGCATCCAAGTCTCAGCTCTACCTCCAACCAAGCTTTGGACCATGGAAAAGTCACTTGATCTCTCTGAGTCTCAATTTCTCCATTTGAAAAATGGAGTTATTAACATGTATAAATGGGAAGTACTTCAAATGCTTACTGACTGATATTTCTTTGGGGTTTTTTTTTTTGGTTTAAAGAAAATAAGGTAAATGAACAAAGCTGAACAAATCACCAACAGAATTGATCATCTTAAATTTAAAACTTGCAAAGAGCAGTAGGCTTTCTGCTAAGGGCCTCTCATGTCCATTTCCTTCAGAACAATGCCATTGTGGTTGATTGAAGTGTCTCCCACTCCCCCCCCCCCCCAAGGATTTCTGGCCAAAGTCAGCTCCGGGTTCTCTGTGTATCCCTCTGTCCAGGTGCATGGAGTGGTTTCTCCTACTGAAACCTAGGGATGGGTATAAATCACTCTGAGCAGCCAGAACCCTGTGGCCTGATGCAATGGCCCTGATTTAAAACCATTTCCAGTCCAACCACAGTGTCGGGCTACTCTGAGAAAGCAGCTCTCGGAACAGTCTTCCTCCCTCGTCGGGCTAAGAGACAGTGGGCCCTGAGCCTGGGGCTCCAATGCCAAGCTTCCTTTTTGTGGTCAACAGAGAAACTGTGTGGTTGAACTGGATGAGTCCAGAGGGTTGGTTTTGTTTTGTTTTGTTTTTTTCTGTGTTAAAACAAGGGAAAGTGGGCCGGTTACAGTCACAGAGAAACCACAGCCAGTGTGCTCTGCTATTGCTTTCTCCCCTAAATGTGGCCTAGAGCGATTGTGCTTTCCAAAAAAAGGTTTAATTTAAACCATGCCCATTGCTACAGGCTGCCACGTTTCTAAGCTCCACATTCCTTTCTCATCTGTGCTCGGCAGAACCGACATACTCGCTTTCCAATGGGATCCAGACAAAGTACAATAAATACAATATCACTACCCATCCATTACTTAATTTGATAATAACAAACCCTTCTCTTGTGCATACTCACTTTCCCCCCTTCCTTGGTGAAATGATCCTAGGGTTCATTCAAGTGGTTTCGATTGGTGCAAACACTACTGTGGAGATCCAGGTCCTTTCCCCTTGGGGGGCGGGTAAGAAAGGGAGATGGATAAATAAAGCAAAGAGGAACATGGCCCAAAGTGTCCCAAGGGGCCACAGAATTCAGGAAACAAACTTATTAGGAAGAGGTTGCAAGAGAAGCCAGGAGTCATTAGAAACCCTAAAGAGCAGCAAATAAATAAATAAATAATAAATTTAATTTAATTTTTAAAAAAGTTGGAGTAGGGGCCTGTGATGTGTATTCCTTAGGAAACTAATAATGCAATTTGGATTTCATGGAATAACTCCAAATGTCTTTCTGGTGGGAAGCCAGTTGTTTGCATTTTGATTCTTCCAATATAATTTCTTGTGAAGGGCAGAGATTGGTTTTTTCCATTTTTTTGGTATCATTAGGTTATCACAGAGCCTGGTAAACAGGAGGCATTTAATAAATGCTTGATGACAGACTGATTGACTGCAGAAAGATGGCAATCACCCACTGGCAGTAGAATGGCCACTAGGGTCATTCTTGCCTTCTGCCTAACTGATAAACCTTCTCAAACCTTAGAGCCTTATAGCCAAAAACAGGTTTGAAATTGAGAAGACATGATTTCAAAGTGCACTTCTGACTCTAATTAGCTATTATTAGACTATGGGCAAGTTGCTTCATCATGCCAAGACTCAGGGTTCTCAGCTAGAAGATGGGGGTAATTGCAGCCAAGAGACTAGCTGGGCAACCCTGGGCAAATCACTTAACCTCTCTGCGCCTCAGTTTCCTCATCTCTAAGATGAGGAGGCTGGACTCTAAGAATCCATTCATTTTTAACTCTATTATTCTCTGATAGCAATATTTTTGAGAGGCACATGGTTATTGCAAGACTCAGATGAGTGCTGTTCAAAAATGCTTTGCAAACATTGAAGTGATAAGAATATCATCCATTATCACCAGCCACTTGCTAATTCATTTAACAATAATATGAGGTCTGGTTGTGCTAAGATCTGGGGTAACACAGGTTTAAGAGTACAGTGCCTACTTTCATGAGGATTATTGCTAGTTGGGGGGGGGCATGGTCCCTACCAACAAAATAATACGTCCTGCCTTCGTGAGGGATTTGGAAAGCAAAAATGTTGTGATGTGGGGAAGGTTAGTGGAAGATTAGAAAAGGGTTGGAAATTTGGAGTTGAAATGTAAAGGGAAGAGAGCATGCCCATAGAATAGAGTCTAGTGTGAGCAAAGGTTTGAGGATAGAGGACGTATTCAGACCACAGAGGGTCATCTGACTGGGCAGAAGCATGGGGGTGGGGGGGAGCGGGCACATGGACCAAGAAGGGAAGAGATGAAGCCACCAAAGTTCAGCTGTTGGGCAGGTGCCATCAGGTCATCCACTAAGAAGATGGAACCAGGTTGAAGAAGAGTAGCAGATTGTTCTGGGTGAGCTGGCACTGTCTATTAATTCTGACCCTCACTAGTTGGGGTAATCTTTGTAGAGCAAACCAATGATTAGTCCTGGGCTTTAGGGGAAGTCTGATTCACCATCATCATTGTGGTCCAAAGAGAAACTCTGTTGTTGAACAATGTTGGCTCAGCCTCTTATTTAAGTAGACAAGGATTTAAGCCATTCAGGGCACTGGAGACCAGTCAAAAAGACTTCCTAAAACAGAACTATGTATTTTCAGTAGCAAAAAAAAAAGCCTTACTGATGGGATAACTGCCAAGAGAAGTCCATTTTTTAGTTTAACAGCCTAGAGAGTGTCATTTTAAACTACTTGGTAAAATACAAACGTGGCACAATATTCCAAAAATATATCAATGCAGTGAATTCTTTGCAGTCTCTGAAATCTCCTTCTAAATATCAGATTTCCTGAACATTGAACATTTGGGCACTTCTTGAGACAATAGGCATTGCTCAGAGCTGGCTATCAATTTTCTCAGATAACCAAGTCTCCAAATAAAAAGAGACAATGAATAGTGCCCCCAAAAAAGATGGAGGAAGGAGAAGAAGCAAAGCACAGAAGTCAGTTAGCCCTAAAAAAAGAAAAGACTATTCCATTTGTGTTTCAAATAAGTTATTTAAGGAGGAGTCTGGGTCTCAGTTTCCCATTCTTTAGAATGGACTGTTGTAGATTTTAAGGTACTCTTTGGCTATAGTCGAGATTGTCTTTGCTCTATGGAAGAAGTCACTGAAGCCCAGAAAGGACGTTCCTTTCCAGACTTAGTCCATATGACCCCCTCAAACCCTACAGTCCTACCAACTGGCCCACTCAACAGTTTTGTCATCTTTAGCAAGAACTCACCACCTACTTCTTTCAACCAGCCTACTGTATGGTCCCACCACTATATCCCCTTGTAGCTCCCCTCTCATGCCTTTGCTCAAGCAATGTCACCACTGCTAACAAATTTCCTTTTATTGATGCTATCAATCTGTAGCATTTCCGGGCATCTGAAAACTATCTAGGTATCAGTCAAGGGGAAGGAGGGGATGGGCTGGGAGAGGAAGTAAAAGCAGTGTTCATCAAGAATGATTCCTATAATTGGTAGCTGGGAATAACTGCAGTGCCAAAGTTTGGTACAAATAGTTTGTACAAATATACTTTCTGCTTTAGATATGATAACCTTTTTTTGCCTTTAGGCAAGAGAGTTTTCCTTCGATTGATGGGGATAATTGATAATGAACCAACAAGTTGATGTGCTAAGTACACGTGTTCATAAGAAGATAGGATGGTAGAATGAAAAGAACTGTGAGTTTGGAACCCAAGTCCTTAGGGTCCTAATTCTCTTTCTTCATATCTATATGACCTTGGGTAAGTCATTTCCTCACTCAAATCACCCTCCTCCTTTCCCTCCCTGCCAAAAAATGTGGGTTCCAGTTTCCTCATTTGTAAAAAAAAGTGGCTAAATTAGATGAACTCTAAAAGGTAGAGGGTCAAATTTGGAGTTGGGAAATGAGTACAAATTCTATCCAGCTCCTAATACTTGTACCTAATTTCTCTGCTGGCCTCAGTTTCTTCATCTTTTATAAAATGAGGCACTTAACTCAGAGAGTAGTATCATCAAGTCAAAAGTACTTTGCAAATCTTAAATTGTGATACAAATGCCAATAATTGTAATTATAATAATAATAGTAATTAAATAATGATGATGATAATGATGATTATAATGAGGTCAGGATATTAGTAGGCCCCATGATTTCACTTGTATAAGAAACCCCATGAGAGGAAAGCTCCTCTACAAGGACAGGTTGGCACTATCTTTAAGTCTTAGAGAGTTTCCCAGAGAACCTAATAGTTCAGTGATTACTATTTGTCATTATTATTGTTATAATTACCTAAGACCTTTTCCAACTCAAGTCTAAAATCTTATAAAATTACTATTCCAAGTTTCAGGGAGGATCTGATTCAGCTTGGATTCCTACCAGTCCCTCATTTGATTGTAAGCTCCTGAAGGACTGTCTTTTGCTTCTTTCTGTCTCCTCGGAGCTTAGAGTCAGAGTCCAGCTCATTTTGACTGACTTGACTGATGAGTGAAACACCAACTTCTCCTTCCCTTCTTCCTCACCAATTATGTTCATTCTTGGAATTTTCCCAGAAACACCCTTGGGGATGACAGGGAGGACATTCAATCTAACCTAAGATAAATCATTGAGCCCCTGGAGATCACTTAGTTTGCTCAGGTCAAGGGACATGAAGGTGGATTCATAAGACCCTCCCCTCAAGAAGTTTACCATCTATGCTGGGCCTAAGGGGTGCTATGTGGGCTCAGGGACCCTTGGCTCCAGGGCTGAGGATCTATCTGCTGCACCACTCAGCTACCCTACAGCACATTTAAGAAGAGGGACAAAGTGAAAGGAGAGAGAAAATATAGTATATGGCAGTAGGGAAGTATGAATGGAGGGAGCTGCGATCAGCAATGGCAATGGTGGAAAAATATGGAAGTAGCTTTTGCGATGGACTTATCATAAAGAATATGATCTACCTATGACAGAGCTGGAAGTGTTGGAACACAGACTGAAGCACATTTTATATCATCATCATCATCATCATTATTATTAGCATTATTGGCTTTGAGGGGGGTTTGCAGGGTAAATGGGGTTGGGTGGCTTGCCCGGGGCCACATAGCTGGGTGACTGCTGGGTGTCTGAGACTGAATTTGGACCCGGGTGCTCCTGGCTTCAGGGCCAGTGCTCTGTCTGCTGAGCCACCTGGCCACCCCTATCTATTATTATTATTATTATTTTATTTTATTTTAGGTTTTTGGGGGTTTTGCAGGGCAATGGGGTTGGGGTGGATTTCCCAGGGTCACACAGCTGGGTGATTGTTGGGTGTCTGGAGCCAGATTTGGGCTCAGGTGCTCCTGGCTCCAGGGCCAGTGCTCCATCCACTGCGTCACCTGACTGCCTCTATTATTATTATTATTATTATTAATTGTAATTTTTGTCTCTATTGCTCATGTGGGCCATGAGGGAGTGTTATGTTTGCTCTTAAACAAGAATATTTTAATAATGTATAAAAACATCATTTGTACAAAAATAAGAATAAATAAATATAAATTCAAGAAAAAAAGGTTACCGTCCAACTGGAGAAAATGTTTTAGAGAGGGGGAATAACGAACAATGAGAAATGGTAAAGATAGACAGAGTCTTATGAGAAATTCAGAGAAGGAAAAAAATCATTTTTTATTTGGGAAGATTGGGGAATGGTTCCATGAAAGATACTGGCCATTGTTGAGGACATGTTTTGTACTTAAAAATAATTGTCCACTAATCAGCTAACTGAAATGACCTCAGAAGATGAAGAAGGAAAGATGAAGAGGGAAGGTCATGTTGGATATGGTAGAGATCATGGGTAAAATCAAGGCAAATGCTCAGAATGAACAGGATGGTAGCAAGGAAGGGAGACTGCCTGAGTGTGTTCACAATATAGAGCAGGGCTTCCTGGATTGGCTGGGCCATGTTCAAATCCCAACTTTGGCACTTACAAGTCGTATGGTCTTTAGTGAATCACTCTCTTCTCTTTGGTCTTTATTTACAAGATGGCAACAGTTGAAATAAGTCCTTTTTATATCTACAGCTATAAACCTATGACTTTTGAGATCCCTTTTTACTCCAAATCTTCCATCTTCCATCAGCACAGCCTTCTTTCTACACCTTTTCCCCCCTCTCATCCAAGTTCAAAATCTTAAAGAGGAAGGAAGGGAGGGAGGGAGGGAGGGAAGGAAGGAAGGAAGGAAGGAAGGAAGGAAGGAAGGAAGGAAGGAAGGAAGGAAGGAAGGAAGAAATAAAGAAGGAAGGAAGGAAAGGAGGGAGGAAGAAGGAATTATTCCTTTGAATGAAAAAGGGGGGGAATGATCTCATACTATGATGCTTTGCTTTTAGTAAAGCCTTGGTCCAAGAAAATTCTAATGGACTTCACAGTAATAAACTCTTCAAAATAAGATTTTATAATAGAAATTCTGACAGACTTTTAATTATGCCAGCACTCTTGGGCCTTGCTTTAACAAAACCTGAATATTTTCATCTCTAACCATTATTTATATGGAGCCTTGGGAAGCATCTCATGGGAGCATGGCTCCTTGCCCTGACAAGGGACAGTTCTAACCCCCAGAGGAAAAGCCAGAAGACCTAGCTTAAAAAAAAACCAAGCATTTGCCTCCTGGGGTTCTACCAGTGCCCAGGCCAGGGCCTTTGGGCAGTGACTAATGGTTGTGACTTTTGAAGTTTGCCTGAAAGGTTGAAGTTCCTCCCCAAATAGTGGGAGCAGCATTCCACCAGGCCTGCTGCCTCTTCAGACAGGTGATTAATCTCATGATCGATAGACCATATGATTAGGCACTAATAGCTGATAGGAGGGGAGAATAAACAACCATAAATTTCCTTTGTGCAGAGGAAGTCAAGTGTAAGTGAGGTCAGATAATGGCCACATTGGGTCATGTTACTCAAGAAGTCCATATAGAAAAAACCCAAATGGAGGAAACAGATTTTTAAAAAATCTTTTCCATTATTATCTTCCCATTCTGAAGCTACTCAGTGAGGCTGAGGGCAAATTGGAGGCAACTACACTGTTAGACTAATAGTTTGCAAAACCACCTTTGATATAACCTGGCTCTGGGTGGTCTGTCTCCACCCCCACCCCCCCGCCCCTGATCTGGGAACTGTTGGGCTTTATGTTTTGAGGGGGAAATTAAAAATATCACCATGGGCCTTCAGGCCCCAGACCCTCATTTTCCATCCCCCCCTACAATCCCTAGACACCCCTTGACCTGTTATCACTGATTGGGGCCAGTCTTTTCTCAGGTTCCCCTGAATTTCCACAATCAGACTAGCCAATAGAAAGGCAGAGTTTCAGAAGGTCATAAATCTCAGCCTTTCTCTTCTCCTTTTCCTTGTCTTCTTCCCTTTCTAAGACTCTTCCCAGCCCCTGCCCCCCACCCCATCATCCCCCTGAATGAAAGAAATCAATCACTCAGGGACAAAAATGAAAAGCTAGGCTGCTACTTTGCTAGATGAGTTTTCCTTGTTTGTGTCCCTATCAAGAGAAAAAAAATCAACAATGGGCCATCCTTCTCTTCACGTCCACCCTTGGGAAGCCCCAGCATCCCCAGCCCCAATTCCCAAGAAGCAGAGAGCTCTGAAAGCCCTGCTGCCCAGGACTACTAGCAAAGGAAGGAAAAGGTGAAAAGACACTCACAGTGACCAAACGATCCCTTCAAATCCTTCCACCCTCACTCCTAAACAGCTCCTGCCCACCTCCCATGACTCTCCCTGCATTTTAAAGAAGATAGCCTTTGTCCATTCCTGGCCTGGGCAGGAATAGACAACATTCCTCTGCTCTTCCTCTCATCCTATTGGTTCAGTGGGTCACTGTCAAAAGATAGTCAATTGACCTTGAGAGGGAAACCTAGATTGGAAAACCCTGGGGATTTCTTTGATCCTAATAATTCTAGAAATTCATTTCCCATTCAGAGATAGACAATGATCTAGACTTGGAGAGAAGGTCAGTGCTATATGCAGTTAATCTAAACATAGGCCAAAGTGGGACACCATCAGTTGCCCCCTTAAAACTGTCTTTGGTTTGCTTTGGTTTGGTTTAGTGAAATTCCCTATTTCACTAAGATCTCATAAACCAATCATACACAGAACAAAATATCCCCCCCCCTTTATTGGAGATGTGGTAGGAACTTTTTAAAAAAGTATTTGTTGGGATCATTGAGGCAGAACTGTGCTAGGCCATGTTGAATTAGGCCTAGTCTGAATCTTCCTTCACTTAATCCCACCAGCCTACTCATCAAAAACCCCTTTCTGAGTGTCCCATTCCAAAAAAAAAAACCCCAAACAAACCACAATACCTTCCAATTGAATGGAACCTAGGCTCATGGACTCAGTGATTTAGAGGTAGAAGGACTTTTACAGGTTACCTTGCCAAACTCCTTCTTGGACAGATAAGGACAGTAAGTCTAAGAGGCCAACTGACTTGTCCTAAATCACCCAAAAGTAAGTAGTAAAGAGTGGAAGAAGCAGGATTTGAAGTCAGTTCTTTGACTTTCCATTCAAGTATTTTTCCTGTTACCTCCTGACCCTCAAAGGGATAATTTATGGGCACTTACATCGACTGCACACCATCTATTCCTAGCTATCTTTAGGTGAAGACCCGAGATATCATCTATTAGCCATAGTATAGAAGACATTCTGAGTCAGAGATGGGTTTATTTAGATGGTCTGAGATCCCTTCCAACTAAGAAATTCTTGGAATTTTTTAAAGGATGAACAGTCCCAAATCAGGAGAAGAAAGAAGTGGAGGAAAAAGAAGGAGAAGACTTCTCACCCAGTTCTGTCATGATTAAGGTAACAGAAATATTCTACCCACTTTATTTGGCCTGTGCTCATCACTGGCCTTACCTCTTCTGTCAACCTATGAATCTCATTGAGGATATTTCCTAGACATTTCCAACAAAAATCTTTACTGAAAAAGAGTCAGCTCAGTCAACCTTCTCAGTTGCTGGTGCTCCGCTGAGGAGACAAACTCAGAAGAGAAGTCCTTGACCCCCCCACACTACTCTGCCAGTTTGGTCATCATTAAATTACATGGAATTTAAGAGGCAAAATAGTACTTGGTGAAAGAGTCCTGGAGACCTGCTCCTTCCATTGGCTATCTGGATGGCAGTGGAGGGTAATGTCATCAGTTTGAGCCTCAGTTTCCTCATCTGTAAAATGACAGGGTTGGAGCAAATGATCTCTGAGATACCTTCAATTTCTAATCTACAATGTTAATGTAATGGGGGACTGACCAATGAGGACTCAGTCAAGAGAGAAGGAACATATTTGCCAAGCCAATTTCTGAAAATGAGCAATACGCAGGTCCTGTTCTCCATTTCAGTCCACCTCAAACATTCTGTTATTGCTCTTTTCTGTCTGGAAAAAAAGGATTTTGGAATGACTGCTGAGGCAGAAATTGGCACTCCATGGAATGTGACCTCTTCTTTATTTGTCCTTTCCATCTCCTCTTTAACTTGTGTCCCCCCATCTTGTCTGTCTTTATATCTTGGTCTGTTTTCTTTCCCTTCTGTCGGTTTCTCTCTGTCATTCTCTGATTCTCTCTCCCACACTTACCCTTCTTTCGTCTCTCCCCCTCTTCTCCTCTCTCTGTCTGTGAGACAACTGTGAAAAGTTGTCAACATGTCAACGATCTCTGATTCTTTGCATCTGTTATTTTTTCCCTATTCTTAGATGAATGAGTGTTAGAAATGGAATGGTCCAGGCTATAACCTTGTGAGATCTCTAAAGGTCCAGGGATAGAAGCCTGGACCAGATCTGGCTGCTCACACAGCTCCAAGGAATAACAGGCAGGATCCAGCTGATCAGGGAACCAGAGTCAACCTCCATCCATGCCATTTTCTGGGATGCCTTCATCCATTAACTATGTTGCAATTGGAAATGGGCTTGGTAAGAGTAACCACTTTGTCAAAACTGTCAAAGTTTGAGCCCACTCTGCCCTGAACCTGAAATGGGATGGGGAAAGTGTAATCGCTGAGTCTGAGGGGATATGTGTTTGTGTGTTTCTGTGTGTGTGTGTGTGTGTGTGTGTTTGTGTGTTGTTTTGTACTCTATTCTTGCTATATCTCTTGCTTTCTCTTCCTCCACAAATTTATATATGTGCATACATATAAATATAAATATAAATATATATATATATATACATACTTTTTTAAAATATTAACTGATTAAATGATCCTAATCCCAGGGTCAATTGATGATATGAGGGTAATATGAATTACAACTGATAATTACAGCTAGGAAAAACATTCAAAGTGGAAACTTAAGCCAGGGGTATTAGAAGAACCTTTTTTTTTGTTTGTTTTTTGCAAGGCAATGGGGTTAAGTGACTTGCCCAAGGCCACACAGCTAGGTAATTATTAAGTGTCTGAGGCTGGATTTAAACTCAGGTCCCCTTGACTCCAGGTCCAGTGTTCTATCTACTGAGCCACCTAGCTGCTCCTAAGCCAAGGGGAAGATACCCCACCCATATATCAGGAGTAAACCTAGAATCCTGAGGTGAAAAGGTATTCTTGCTTTGAGAACCCTAATTGCTTGTGAAAATTGCCATTGGGAGAAGAATGCTCAGAGCTCATATGGATCACACTACAATGTAGAGTTAGTCTCTAGAGTGTAGTGTTTTCTAACAAAATTGACAGAATCTGGTAGACTCGGTTCTTACGTAAAAGCACTAAGATGCTTTAATTGTATCTTTCCTGGTTGAAAAAAAAAGCAGAACTCTTCTGGTCCCTTCCTATATAGAAAATGCTAGTGAAAAGGGATTGTAAAGCAAAGCACCCAACTGATGTGGAGATCTGCCAACCATCCACACTTTCCTAGAGGGAAAATTCAGGTATAACAAATTTCAAGAGACCCTGAAAGGAAAAATTTGGGTTTCCTCTCCAAATGCAAACGATGCCAAAACCCACCCATTCCCTTTTTTCAACAGAAATAATACAATTAGCAGTGTCTCCTTTAAAATACCTACAAGTGACATGTACAGCTAAAAGATAATATTCAATAATGGATATTAGCCTGAGGAGATGGTTAATGTTAGCCAGCTTAATGCAAATTGGAACATACTCCCAGTCTCCCCAAATTGCCCTAGCATATTAATTGTTCAACCTGGAGGGGAAGGGCTTCCTTCATCTGGGGTTATACTGAACATTATCCAGTCCTAAGGATAATGTACTTCTGCCTCAAAAGCAAATCTAAATTTTAAGAGAGCTGGAGAACTGGAAGGAATCTGGGGAATCAACCAATTTAACATCTACTCAGAGTATGTATCCTTTCTTCAACAACTCAAAAGTCTAGCAATCTCAGCTTGGTACTTAGTAAATATGTAATAATATAGAAACAAATTAATAAAGAAATAATGCTTAATAAAGGTCTAAACTGATAGCCATAAGACCTTTGGTAACAGGGAACTCACTCCTAAAGTATGTTACTCATTCCTTTTTTTTTTTGGAAAGTTCATCTCTTAAGAAGTTTTTTTCCCCTTACATTGAGCCAAAATTTACTTTCCTACCATTTCCCCTTGCTGGCCCTAGCTCCCTACTCTTTAGCCAAGTTAGAAAAACGTCTAATCCTCTTTCCATGTGACTCTGATACTTTCATGCTTTGAAATGAAGATGTCCCATGGCCAAATCTTTATATATTCGACAAGTCCTAGTAAATTCTCTCTTAGTTATTTTTCTTTGATGCAGTGGATTAAATGCATCCAAAATTTCCAGGCCCCTCAGCAAGCTGCCTTCCGTGATTGTCTGCATCCCTTCTAAAATGCTGTACCTAGCAGAGGACACAGTTATCCATAAGGAGTCCATCCAGAGCTGAATACAAGAGGAATGTATCAACTCCTTAACTGGAGGCACTGTATTTCTATTAATGCAGCCTTAGACAGAATTGGCTTTCCTAGCAGCCATACCCCACTATTATCCTACAACACTGAGTTCACAATCCTTTGCACACTATTGGGTCTTTCCCCATGATGTGACTTTTAGTTGCATTCTCCTCACTTATCCTATCCTAATTTGTTTCCTGAATTTAAACACTGTACATTTATTGAATTTCCTCATGTGAGAACTTGTCCACCATCCTGGCCTCCCTGTTCTGCCATTATATAATATGGCCACTCATCCTTCACAACTCTGAGAAGTATGAGATTTGTGCCTTCATCCAAATCAGTGAAAAAAAAAATTATTAAATCACTAATTAAATTATTAAATTGAATTAATTGAATTTAACCATTAGATTATTAAAATGGCAAGGTCACATACAGAGACTTAAGAGTACTCCACTAGGGAATTCCTACAGGTTAATATCAATGTGTTAATCAACATACTTGGGCTTCAATCTACAGCCATCTAATCCACATCTTGCCACTTTTCTCCCCTAGAAGCTATTGAAAGAGACTTAATAAAATCCCTTGCAGAAATAAGAATATACTATGTCCATTGTTCTGCCCTGACCTAGCTTGGAAACCCTAACAAAAAAGGCCTTGAGGCAATCTTCTAGGACTAGGTCATTAGGAACCTTTGCTAGTTTCCTGTGATCACCACTTTCCTAAAATGCAAATGATACCTTTAATGAATCATTCTAGCATTTTGCATGAATTCAGCTTCAAATGGGTAGGCCCATGGTTTGCAATATTTGCCTTTCTCCTGGGTGATGCCATGTTCTGCTCATCAGTATTCATTTCATATACTTTTTCACCATCACATTTGAAAGTCCTTCCAGGAGTCTGGGTTGTCATTCACATGGTTCAGGTGATTGAACTTACTGAGCAGAGTTCAAATTCTGCCTCAGGAACACTAGCTTTGTGACACTTGGCAAATCACTCAATCTCTTAGCCTCGATTTTCTCTTCTGTAAAATGGGGATTGCTGTGACATTCAGTAAGGTAATATATGGCAAGAGCTTTACTAACTTAAAGTGCCATATAAAGGATAGCTATTGTTATATCCTTCCTGGTCTGAGGTCCATGTGTCTGGGTAGAGATTACAGAAGAAACAGAATGAATTCAATAGTTGTGCCAAATCAACATTTTTCTGTCATCTCAGTACTACCAGCCCTTCCTGGAGGGCGCCACTTGGAATTATCTTCAGTATTGACTGCAAGCCCCAGCTCCTCTAGAGGCCAAACCTCTAGACCCCTACTCTCTTCTCATCTTCAGTTAGGATGGTCTTCCAAAGCCCCAGGGGTTTTTAGCTTGTGCAAGGCAATGGCTTGCCCAAGGTCACACAGCTAGGTCATGATGAAGTGTCTGGGGCTGGATTTGAACTCAGGTCTTCCTGACTCCAGGGCCAATGCTCTATCCACTCTGCCACCTAGCTGCCCCAAAGCCCCAGTTTTTCAATAAACCCTGAAAGTATCCCTTGAGAAGAATTCCTCCTTCTCTTCCTCCTCCTCTTTTCTTTTTCACCTGAATTTTCTGGGACTGAACTCCTCCAAATTTCCTCTAGAAAACCTCCTACCTCTGACTTTGTTTTTATTTAGGGGAAGGGTTCTTTTTTAAGGGCATTGCATTTAAATATAAATGACTTCCATGTATTTCATTTTAGACATTTAGAGAAGTCCTTAGGCTCTCTCAGCATGTATGGGGGCTTACTACTTTCAATCATTTCAGGCCAGGAGAAACTCTTTGGAAGCAGGCTTCTTTTTCATTCACTGAATAAACATATATATATATATATATACATATATATATATATATATGTATGTATATATGTATACATATATATGTATGTATGTATTCTCAGTACTCAGGCATACAGCAGGAGTTTAATAAATGCATTTTGGTTGATCAATAGCCTGTCTCTGAATTCTTTGAAAGTTATTCTACTGGAATGTTGAGCACAGGTCAGATTATATCTGATTTTCCTCTACCATCCCCTTCTTTATGGATCATAAAAATATTCATATCTTCTCAACTTTATAAACCACTCCCTCTTTACAGTATAGTAATAGTAATACTAGAGGAACTTATAGTATGGCATAGTAACACCTGGTCATGTCTTCTACCTTGTAAAAGATGAAATTGTCAGCTGGCAAATTGAGAATGTCTTAGTCACTCTGTTTTTGGCAGAGAGAGCCCTCAAGCATATGTCCAGGTTCCCAATCTCTACTGTAGTAAGCATCCATGCCAGCTTTGTGATCTTTATCAAGAATTCATCATTAAGTTTCTCCAGCTGGCCTGTGGTATATTCCCATTTATCCAAAACTTATTCTTTGCCCCCTGTCCATTCTCCCCAGCAAACATTGGGCACCATGTTTCTCCTACAGATGAAGTATTTCCTCCTAAGAACATCCTTGAGTTTCAGGGATCATATGTTTAGTAGTAGAAATGACTTTAAGTCTTTGAATTCAACCCCTTTCTCATTTTACAGCTATGGAAACTGAGGCACAGACAGAGCAGTGAAGTAGTTTACACAAGGTCACACAAATAACCTCAACATCTGAGGGGAGATGTGAATACCATTCTTCCTGACTCCAGTTATCCCACCATGGGCTCTCAATGTAGACGCTCTTGAGAATAAGAGGTCCTTAAGGATGGTCCTTTTATTTTAAGATCTCCATCATATAGCACAGTGAATGGAAAATAGTGTTTTGGAAATGCTTTTTCATGCAGTCCTTTACAGCTACTCTGCTTTTTTTTCCTTAAATTAAAAAAAGGTTTTGTCTTTCTATTCCCATATTCGATTATGAATCACATCCCACCAAATCTCAGTGACACTTTTGAGGTTCTATTTCTCTTCTGTGTAACTATCTCAGTTACTTTCTATATTATATATCAAATTATATGTGCCGCTGCCATCTAAAAATATAGCAGGGTGACCCCTCTCAGTGCAGCTATAAGATATGATTTCTTTGTTTTTCTTGTTTTCCATTGTTTCTTGTGAATTACTGTGACATATCTTCTCCTCTCTATACTAAATTTAAGTTTAATTAGTTCTGCAAGCCCTCTGAATCGTTTCACCCCATCTCCAACCAAATCATTTTCTTTTTGGACCTCATTGGATATACTCCATCCCTGGCCAAGAAACTGTCATTCCTCTTTCTTAGGCTAGGTCTAGAAAACCCATGCTGTCCTCTATCCACTCTGCTTCCTCTCCAAGATCTTTACCTTCAATGAGCAATCTTGAAAAACTGCCAACTATAACACCTCTAGGTGCTTAAGTTCCTACCCAGGACTTTGGAATCCCCAGTTATGATCTCCAAATTTCCTTTGGAAATATCCTTGGTTTCCATATGAATCACCAGTAGTGGTGTTAGGTCTGACACATATTAGGAGACTTATCAACCCATTTTGAAAACAAAGCTGCCTCAATTCCCACCAAGAGATAGATAATATAGTCCCAGCCCTCTAACTTTAGCCTTCATTCAAGGGGACATTCTTCATCCTACCGATCTTTCAAGATGCACACTTGAAGCTAATTAGGACTATAAAAATGTGTTAGATGGAAATATCAAATCAGCATTGCATATTTTCCTACAATGCAGAAAGTCCAAGTATATTTTCAAAGCAAAGAAGCAACTTAAATATTGTCAAACAAAATGGAAACCATTCCCAAGCAGCCATACCACAGATCTCTTCCTACAGGGCAAGATCCCGCTTTTACAAAACTCCCTTAATTTTCAGAGACTTGATATAAGAGGACTTTACTATAATTATATTTGACTCCATTACCCTGTAAATTATTTGGCCCAGGTCTCTATCATTTGCTAGAAAACACTTTTAAAAGTTAAAGCTGCCACCTACAATTACTTCATTAGCAATCATCCTGCACCTTAATTTTCATCATACAAGTATTTAGAAATTTGCTTATTTATTTTTTGGGAAAAAAAAAGAGAAATGTGGTCTGTCATTCTTGGGCACCTAAAGCTCCAAAATTGGATTATTTTTCACAAGAAAACAGTCATCCATGAATTTCACTGATTGACAGATTAGGCGATGAGCCTTAAAATAGAAAACGTAACAACATTCCAAGTGATCACTGACCGTCTTCTCTGAACCCAAATCTCATACATTTTTGACTTTCATGGAGGAGTCTGGGTTATGTGAAAAGAAGACCCTCAAGGGAGTTAATGAATGTTAATACATGTGAAGCAGTGGGCTATCTTGGAAAAGCCACAGGAGGCAGAAGGCCTGGCTCAATTGAATCCCAACTCTGCTTATTTCTAGCCACATGAATTTGGGAAAGTCTCTCTTCCACCTCAGGCCTCAGTTTCTTCAAACAAAAAAGTCAAAGGGGCAATCAATGAACTCTAAGGTCTCTTCTAATCATAGATCTTAGAGGACCAACTCTAAGGTGGAAAGATTTGATGGTCATATGATGTTCTAGTGCCACAGGACCAAGGAAAGAGTATATGATATGGATCCTGTCTTCAAAAGCTTACAATTCAGTTGGGAAAAAGGACCTCAACATTTTTTTTTCTTTTAAATACAAGGGTTGTGTGTTTGTCTTATGTAAAATGAAAGAATAATAAGGACCAGGTCCTTTCTAGCTCTAAATCCTATTAAATACTTTAATAAATGACGAACTCTCCTCACTGCTCTATGGCTGTTTCCGCCCCCAAAAGAATGTAAACTCCCCGAGCTTAAGTCCTATTTCTTGCTTTGTCACCATGTCCCCCAGCACTTACCAAGGTACCTGGTCCAGAATGAGCAGTCAATAAATGGTAGTTTGTTGCCTGACATTATTATATTTTCATTTAATTCTGTCTAGTCAAATACATTTAAGCTTTTTTTTTTTTTAATTATTAGCAATTATCTCTTCTATAAGCCACTGGTGAGGTGGGGAATGCAAAAGAGGCTATCTTGACTTCTGTGCATGAAGAAACAAGCTCAGAGACATTAAGCCATTCATCCTGGGTCACACTGCTTAGCAAGGATCAGCAGCAGGTTGTAAGCCCAGGTCACCTGAGCCACTCTAGGATATTTTCTACCTTAGCCTCTGCCTCGACTGAGAGATGCTTTTAAAAAAATAAGAAAAAGTCTAGTGACTCTCTGATCCCTGATCTTCCTCCTCCCTCCCCCCTTCTACTCCATCTATTACTTCTACTAGCACCAGCACCATCAATACTACAACACTACTACTATTACTACCCCACCACACCTTTCTGCTATGACTACTGGGGCTGCTTCTGCTGCTACTATTGCTACAACTACAACTACTACTGCTATGAATACTGCTGCTATTACTACTACTACTACTGCCACTACTACTACTACTACTACTACTACTACTACTACTACCACTATTACTACTACTACTTCTGCTACTACTACTACTAGTACTGCTGCTGCTGCTGCTACTACTACTGCTATTATTACTACTGCAACAGACAACCACTTCTATTGCTACAACTACAACCTCAGCTACTGCTACTGTTGTTACTGCTGCTACTATTATTACTACTTTTGACAATAACAGCTAACATTACTATGATATTCGAAGGTTTACAAAATATTTACATATATTATCTTCTTTGATTTTTCAACATTTCCCATAATGATGCCCCAACTTCCAAGGGGCCATGCACTAAAGGATCCTACCCAAGTCATCATTTGAAACATCAAACGCATTTGGCCACAAAAACAGTGTAATGCATGGGCATGTAAGCCCCAGGCCAGGCCACAAGAGCCCCCCAAATGACAGAGAGCAGTGCCGACAGTCCTCTACATATAGATAATTAATGTTTCTAGATGGAAATGCATCCAACACTCAGCAGCACACTGCTAAGAGCTCACCAAATCCCCCTTGAAGTCTTTTCTGGTCCTGCCAGCAGAAGCATCAGGGACTCCCCATTTTACCCAACTGGTTGGGCCCAGTCAGGACTATCACTGGATGGGGTTAAAGATTCAGGGCAAGCCAGTCCTGGTCAGCTTCCCTGCTCCAGTCAGCTGATACTACCAGCCCAGAAGATAAAACCGATCTAAACAAAATCATCTATAAATCAATTTTAAATCACCAACTTGGGTAATTCTGATCCCTATTATTACTGCCTGGCTCATCCAATATCTTATGCAATTTTCATCAAAATAGGAAACCAGGTATAATAGAAAGAGCTCTAATCTCAGAGTCAACAAAGACAGTTCCAAAATCCAAGCTGGACACTTTCAGTTGTATGACACCCAATCCCTAGCAAAATATGTAGCCTTTAAGCCTCAGTTTCCCTATCTGTAAAGTGAGAATGATTATCCTCCTGCCAGAGAAGTCACAGACTCAAAAATGCAGAATGAGACACACATTTGTGCACATGAACAATATGAGAATTATTTTGTTGGATGATACATATTTGTCCAAAAGGTTTTATTTATCCTTTTTGATATTCAACTGGATGGGAGGGAGGAATAATAAATACTGAAAAGAAAGGTAAGAGAGAAACAAAAAGCTAGGAAGACAGGAAAGAGGAGAGGAAGGAAGGAAGGAAGGAAGGAAGGAAGGAAGGAAGGAAGGAAGGAAGGAAGGAAGGAAGGAAGGAAGGAAGGAAGGGAGGGAGGGAGGGAGGGAGGGAGGGAGGAGGGAGGGAGGGAGGGAGGGAGGGAGGAAGGAAGGAGGGAGGGAGGGAAGGAAGGAAGAAGGAAAAAAAAAACAGATCTAGACCTACTTGAAGCAATGAGGGAAGGATAGAGATTTTGTAACAAGATCACCTTCTGAACGTGTTACCTTCTCTTTCTTGAAGCCTGGACTTGCCTCTATTGAAACATGGAACTCAACAACAGAGGCATAAGGTTAATAATCATTATTGGCCCAGAGATCAACTAACAGACTAGATTGTAGATTGGTGTCTTTGGTGTCTGATGTGTGTGTGTGTGTGTGTGTGTGTGTGTGTGTGTGTGTGTGTGTGTATGTAAGGGTAATCTTACCTTATTTTCTATTATCTTAAAGAATAATGATCATTATTATCATTGACGATGCATTTTAAAGTTATGATTATGACAAAGTCATAATAAGGAAAACAAGGATTCAGTCAAAAACCCTTCCAGGAGCGGGAGGGGGCCAGGCAGTTAGCAGGAAACTACAGCCTTCTTGTAAACCAACTACAGTGGTCTTCAATGCTAAGCCCAATGGGGTTGGCCCTTCCTCAGACCGCACCAGGGGATTTCCAAGGAGATCCAGGTCAGACCTCACTTACGCAACTTTGTCTGCCTACAGCTTATTTTATTTGTGTAAGAATTTCTAATTTGGGTCTTCTTTGTCCTTCCAATCTGATATTTAGAGCAGTGCTCATCATTCACTGAACTCCCAATGAATGCTCTTTGACCAAAAAGAGAAAGAGAAAAAACCCTCCCCTGGAGGTGAGGGGGTCCATGAATGTGGAATAGCATATATGTCAAGTTTTACTGGTGCATCATTATTTTGTGTTTCTGATTTTTTTCCATCTTTTTTTGTTTTTAAAAAATCTATGCTATAAGGAATTGCTCTTTAGCATGGGAAAATGGACAAAGGAGAGAATCTAAGTGATGTTAATACAAAAGAAACAAAAACTTATTCCAAAAAATAAGCTTGTTAATGAAAAGATTGATCTTAGTTGAGCATCACAACCTACAAGTGGGTGCTTTGGGGACTACTCCCATTTTAGAGATAAGGAAAGTCCATCTTTCTATAAACCGTCGTAATGAGAATCAAAGGATCATCTTTAAGAGCTGAAAGGGGCCTTAGAAGCTATCTTGTCCAAACCCTTCGTTTTGTAGATGATGAAAAAAGGAAGTGACTAGTCCAAGATGACCCAGTTATTAAATACCAGAATTTGACCCCAAGTCTCCCAGCATTAGAGGACTTACACTTTGCCCATCACCTCTTCATTTTACAGATGAGGAAATTAAGGTCCAGAAAACTTAAGTATTTTTTTCAAGGTCACACAGATGGTCAGTAGTAGAGGCAAGATTTGAACCCAGGTCATTAGACTCTAAGATTTATAAAGTGCCTTCTTGTTTATAGCCACATTCCATTTTGAGATGTTGATATCAGTTATAAGGTCACCTGCTTCTCAGAGGGGTCTCAGTAGAATGACCCAGGTGGGTTAAGAACCCAGGTAAGCAGGATGAGGCTATCCTAAGGGCATTTCCTCTAAGACAGAAGAGCTAGGCAGTCAACAGTGGGCAGCTAGCTACTCACAACCCTGAGCAGAAGAGAGGAAGGTTGCCTAAATAATCTCTTTACCTCCTGGACCACAGAGTAGCCACAGGAGCTCTTGCCAGGCCAGATCTGGGCTTTCCATTTGAAAGGAAGCCCTGTCCAGTGGTTATAGCTGGAAGCTGTTGGGTCAGATTCCCGGAAGGAAATGCCAACCTCGACCTTCCTTCCTTGGAAAGATCCATTTAAGAAAATCACTGGATATACCCTATTCTGTGATTATCTGAAAACTGACCACTGATCTAAGCCGAGCATCCTACTGCCAAAGCTGGAGGAAATCTCAGAAACCACCTAGTCTAACCATGTCTTTTTATAGATGAGGAAACAGAGGCTGAGAAGAGTTAATGCAACTTATTTAGAGACCCCCCCCCAGCTAGATAGTATCTGAGATAGGCCTCGAACTCAAGTCTTCCTAACCCCAAGCCCAGCCCTGTCTGCACAGCGTCACCATTTTCCCTTATATCCTCACCAGAGAGGAGATCCTTGTTAAATGTTTGTGAAATGTTATTGAATGAACTACATCTGCCGGAGCTTATCAGAGCTTAAAACTGAAGGTCTATAGGAGTCTTCTTGGCCATCAACCAACCTTCCTAGTACACCATTGAGAAGACAGAACAGATGAGCATGGGAACCAGAAAGCTTGGGATGAGATGCTCCTAAATTCAATATTCCCATGTTCATTCATAACGTCAGCCTCTGAGAGGTCTCCATTTGGACTCTGGGGAAGAGGGAAAAACCTAAAACTGGAGTTTACTATTTTCAAAGGAGTTTCAATATGGGGAGAACTGAAGAATCCTGTTCTTTGGGCTAAGTTTATAGTCTGAAATATGCTTCTTGTAAGAAATAATTTAAAAATGTGGAATCTAAAATTAAGCAAAAATAACATACAATATGTTCAGCCTTGAAATTTGCCAGGACTCAGCCAAGTTTACCATAAACAGAAGGCAGAAGTGTCTATTTTTAACTCTGCAGCCCTTGGGTGATTAAAATTTTGAGCCATAATAAACAATTTCTTTTCCCTCTTTGCAACTTAATTTCTCATTTGAGAGTGCAGTCTTTTTGGTTGTGGCAGATCTGAGTTGAGCATTTTATGCTTTAAAATCTTACTTTTAAGTTTCCGTGCAAACTGAATTCCATTTACCCATTAGTCATTAAGCAGCTACTTGCACAAGGCCCAAGAAGAACAATTGTACCGTCTTTGCCTTTAAGATGGTGACTCTGTAGAGAGGGAAAGCCCATCCTTTATGAGGCAGCGGGAGGAGGGCAAGGAAGCAATCTAGGGAAACTTGTGAATGAATGAATGAATGAATGAATGAATAAACATTAAACCCTCACTATCATTGTGTTAAGCTCTAGGGTCTACAAACCAATTGATGAGTTGGTCAACAACATTTATTCAACATTCTCTCTATAGCTATGCCACTGTACTAATTGCTAGAGAGCCAATGTAAATAAAAATGGACCCAGTTCCTGCCCTCTAGAAGCTTACATTCTGTTAGACCAAGTGTTAGGTATATAAATGAACATATAAGAAGGAGAAGAGTGGAGAATCAAAGCATGTTTTATATAAGAATAGAGGACTGGCTGTGTGACTCTGTACAAATCATGTTATCTCCCTGAGCCTCAGTTTCTCCACCTGTAAAAATGGTTAATTGTATTTATACTATCTATCTCACAAATCCGTAGTAGAGAAAGGACTTTGTAAACCTTCCCTGGGCTCTGGAGAAAAGTGATTTAATGTTAATACTCCAGAAATCAACTCTAGTTTGGGTACTCAATAAACACACCACATACAAAGTTAAATAGACCTCAAAATGATGACTCTCAAAAAGAAATAAAGGATGAAAAGGAAATAAAAGAAAAAGGCATCTGCTTTGGAGGATAAAATGCCCTTCATGAAGATGGGAAATCCTTGATTCTATTCCCAGGCCTGAAATTTACTGCCTGTGGGGCCCTGGACAAGTCACCTGGCTGAACCTCAGTTTCTTTACTTGTAAAATGGATATAAAAATAGCTATGGTAGCTGCCTCACAAGATTGTTAACCGTTAATTGGGAATAGTGTGCAGGAAGTTCTGTTTTTAAATCACTATAAAATTGTTAGCTGCCATCATTACCAGGAGGCCATCCCTGGCTCTCCCATTGGCTAATAGATGGTGATTTTGTGGGTTCCCTTGACATCGCTGCAGGCCCTCAGCTGTCCCCCCAACCCTGATCCCTGCCTTCTGTCACTTCCCCTGGTCCATCTTTGCCACCACTTTCTCCTGAGAAGCATCCTTCTATTAATCCCACTTGGTTCCAGTCACTTCCAATGCCTCCCTTGGCAGTCTGAACTGAATTATAAAGTTTTAGCATTTCTGTGCCAGGAAGGATGAGGAGGTCACAGATCTAGAACTGAAAGAACCTCAGAAGTCACACTTGTCATTCCACAGATTAGGGGACTTGACCAAGGTCACAGAGACCAGCTCTTACTTAACTCATACAGGAAGGGCTAAATAAATGCTTCATTTGTGGCATTAATAATGCCACTGAGGCAAGGCCTAGTGAACCAACATTAAAATGAGGCTAAATGGCTCCCTTAAGGGATAATGATAGAGTTCACCATCAAGCTAGAGGTGGGGGGTTGCCATTGAGACAGACTAAGAGTTGGCCTCAGAGGCAGTCAGGTCTACCTTTGCCTCTTATATAAAAGGAAATAAGTCATGTAAAGACTTGTTCAAGGTCACACAAACATTAAGGGAGAAGATTTGAACCCAGGTCATCTGACTCCAAAAATCTTGCACCACTTCACTGGGCAACACTTCTCTGATAGATTTTCTTCTCCTGCCACAGAAAGTTTCCTTCTTAGAATGGAAACCACTGAACTGAATTAAGGGCTCATATGGAGCCTTTAATTATAACACACTAATTAACTGGCAGGAAGCAGCATCTATCACTTCAGGGATCAAATTTCACTGTTGCATGGTCCTTTCTCTGGCCCAGCCGCCCAGGGACGATGGACGGTGTGACAGAGAGCTGGGAGTCATCTCGGGCAGTCTCTCTTGGGCAAGGAGCTGGAGAAAGCCAAAAGGGTCCTTGTGGGAAGAATCAGAGACCACCAGCATCCGACCAGGACAGGAACATGTTCTGAAGCAAAGGGGAGTATCATGTGCCTGTAGCAGCCACCTCTGGAAGGGGCAGTAAAGCTGAGGCCTGCTGTTGAAGTATAAATAATGATCCTAATCTGGAAGAGAGAGAGAAGGACCCCCAAAATGCTCTATGTCCTTGGAAGGGTCTCTTCTTCCTCGCTCTTGTAGTTTGCCTGTCTGTGTCTATCTCTCTCCCTGTTTCTCTATCTCTATCTCTCTGTCTGACTTTGTGACTCTGTGACTCTCTGTCTCACTGTTCCTTTGTTTCTGTCTCTGTGTGTCTCTGTCTCTCTCTTTCTGTCTCTGTCTCTCTCCAACACAGTATACGTTTCACTTAACTGACATGAGCCAGTGAGATGACACTGCGGATAGAGCACTTAACATGAAGACCCGATCATCCAACCTCAGGCACTCATTAGCCGTGTGAACCTGGACAAATAGCTTGACCTGTCTGCCTCAGTTTCCTCCTCTGTAAAAATGGATATAATACTAGGTCCCAGCATTGTCCTGAGGAGCACATGATCCTATTTGTAAAGTGCTTTGCAAATCCTAAAATGCTCTAGCAATGGTAACTAATGATGATTTTGATTATCATCTATGTCAGGGTTCCTTGAGGGAACACTAGAAGCTTCCTTTGGCCTTCCACTTCTAAACTTCAGGCCTACTAGACTCTACTCTGTGGAGATAGAGACAGAAATGTCCTTTCCTGTCCTTTCCTCCAAAAAGTTGACATTCTACTAGGGAGGGGAAACATGTTGCATAGATAATTAAAAACGGATAATTCAAGGAGGAAAAGGGAACTTAAAACTGGAGGGAAGAGTTTCCTATAGTAGATGAAGCGTGAGTAGCACCTCCAAGTATCCCAAAGGTGGAAAGAAGACAGGAGTGGATTCCAGGTGGGGGACCCAGCTTTTACAAATATTAGAAGTCAGGAAATGGTCTGTCTTGTGGGAGAGATGGCAAGCAGTCCAGTCTGGTCAGACCCTTCCTTTACGAGTTAATTGAGGGCCTGTTTCTAATATTCCTCATCAGGATATCCATAAACAATGACGTTCATTAAGCCTGAATAAAATGGGATCTATTTCCAATGTTTATAGAAGCACAAAACGTCTAATGTCAGCTTCGGAGTTGGAAGGAATGTCAAGGCCCACTGGGCCCAATTTGATTCAACAATCATATAGGACAACTACCCATAAGACACTGTAGTGGCAGTGTGAATACAAAGACCAAAATGATGGAGGGTCCCTGCCCTCAGGCAGCTTACCTTGACTGGATCCAGCCATATAGAGCCAAGGAAACATTAATTTCATCTCAAATATCTATTGAATGAAATCTGGACTCTATAGAATCTCTGAGGTGTGTACTAACTCTAGATCCTTCCAAAGCCCTCTACCATGACACCCAAGGCAGCCCATGTCATTTCTGGATGACTGTGAATGCTAGCAAGTTCCTTCTTTTATTATGACAAAATGAACTCTTGTGCCCCCCCCCCCCCAATGATCCTGGATCTGCCATCTGGGGTCAACCCAGAATCTAAGCCTTCTTCCATGGGATACATGTTTATTGGGGAAAACCACAAAGAAAGGGTTAAGAGTAACTCCCCACCCTCCCTCTCCATTCCAAGGAAAGTCTCATTTATTTAATTTGCAAATCAATATTAAAGCTGACCTAAGTCTGGCATTAATTGAACGAGGGAAGGCAGTGAGATGTGACAAAAAAGATGGCAACATTCACAGTCAGAAGACCAGGGTTCAAATGTGCCTTTGCCACTTACTGGATGACCTTGGGCGAGTCACTTAATCACTTAGCCAAACCTCAGATTTCCACTGCTACAAAACGAGGAAAGTGGGATTGGATGATCTCAAAGGTTCCCCCTAGATTTATGATCCTTTCACAAAGTTTTGGAAGGGTTGAGCCCCTCCCCCAGGCCTTTTATACTATTCAAGCTTTTTATTAGCCCGAATGTTGATTGAATCTACTGGGTCGCATATAATTTGTCTAATTAAATTTAAAGAAGAGCTGTTTCTCGGGGCACCATTTCATCATTTCCCCTCATACTCCATGCTGTGGGCTCTAATGAGGACCTAAAACCCCATCTTAACTCGGCTTTGGTTTCAACACAGATGAGCCTGGCTTGTTAAGACCGTCTTTGCTTGTCAGGAAAAATAGCTTTAATAAGTCATGGAATGTACAGGGTTTGATTAAGGCTAATCAAGGAGGAAAGCCAGATGGGAGCACCAGGAATCAAACTTTAGTGGAACATGTGAAACCCGGCCTCTCGGCGGCAAGCAGACGGAAATAACATCACGTTTCTGGAAAGAATATCTGGACAAAGGTGGGAAGCAGCCCAAACTGACAGCGTGGGTTCACTTCCCAGCCTCCAGTGCTTACCTGTGGGATGTTGAGGAAGGAAGACACAAAGGAATCCAAGCTCTGCTGTTTCCCCCTGAGTGTTGGCAGGCACTCTCTCCCTGGGCCTCAGTTTCCCCACCTGTAAAACGAGGCTCTCGAATCTAAATTCAAAGGTTTCTAATCATTTTTTTAGGTAAAGGACTCCTTTGGTAGTCTGATGAAGCCCTTCTCAGAATCATGTTTTTCCAATGAAAAAATTAATATCCACAAGATTAAAATGGAAACGAATTATATAGAAATGCAGTTATTATGTTATCCCACAAGTCAAGTTTACAGACTCCAGATTAAGAATCTCTGCAGGAGTAATAATAAGAATCCTTCCAGGACTAACTCTAAAAATCTTGTGATCCTGCTAGGTCCTGTAACTTGTCACTTAGATTTATTTACCCTGAATAATGATTTCAATAAAGCAAACCAACATCTCCTCCCACAAGGCTGGCAGGGGGGAATAGGAACCAATGGAAAAGAGGAGATGAGATATTACTCATATTCCTACCAGGAAAGATAAACAAATATGTGAACTCTGGCCTGGCAGTCTTCCTCAGTGTCTCTGAGAGCTTAGAGAGTTTCCTGGGGGCAGAGGGCAGAGATGTAGTGACCTTCCCAGAATCAGAGAGTAGTATGGATCGAAGGCTGGTCTTTCTTATTCTAGTGCCACCATTCTACACACTAGACTACAGTGAATAACAATCAACAGACTGTGGAGGGATTTGAATCCCAAACAGAAGAATTCAAAACAATGTGACAGCATCGAATATATCCCTTATTAATTTTTTGAGACAATCAGGGTTAAGTGACTCGCCTAAGGTCACACAGACCATAAGTGTCTAAGACCAGATTTGAATTTAGGTCTTCCTGATTCTAGGGCTGGTGCTCTATATACTTCACCTCCTTCATTTATAAATGGCTGACTCTAAATAGAAAATCTACTATCAAGGGATATCTAGTCACCTTGTTTTGGAAGGATTTTTTAAAATTTTCTTTCCTTCTTGGAACTAAATGCAATTAAAATTCAGGGAAGCAACATGCTGTGATAGAATAATTTAGGAAACCAGAATTAGATTGCTGTCTTTGCACTAACTTGAAGACTGTGGGCAAGTTACTGTCCCTTAGTGGGTCTTGGCTTCCCTTTGTGTACAATGAGATTGTTAGACTAGATGGTCTTGAACTTCCTTCCCCCTCTGATAGTCTCCTTTCTAAGGTCCCTTCTCATCTTTACCCTTTTATAGTCAAGGTTCCAACTTTCATGGGTTCCTTCCTGCTTTCATGTCCCTCAAGTCTATAAAACATAATTGTAGTTTCTACCCTTTGGCTATAAATCGATAGAAGGGTCCTGTGGTATTTTCACTGTTTTCCCTAGACATCCAAATAAAAAACAAGTGTCTGAGTATGCTTCCATTTGGTTTTCATCAACTCCTATTTCCTCTTTTCCTTTCCATCACTTTTGGTGGCTTGCTTGAGAACCTAATTATTATAAAATCACCACTTTTTTCTTTTGAAGCCCTTCAGTTGATGATATAGCTTTGACTCAAGACTTTCTATGGTTGTGTACATGGGCTTGTTAGCACTTAGTTCAAACGTCCCCAAACTGCAGTTAGATACAATTTGGAAATCCCATCCAGTTCCTTTATTGTAACTTCCAGAGGTCATGAAGGTGTTTCTAGAAAACCTTAAGGTTAAAATAGGAATATCTTAATTCTATTGGGAAATACTAGCCCCCTCCCCATCCTCTTCTAACTCTGGAAGGGACTCTGGGGGTCAGCCAGTCCAAATCCCTCCTCTTACAGGCCCATAATGATCCATAAGATCATAGATTCAGAGTTGAAAGGAAAAGTGTTGTTTCAGTTGTTTCCAGTTGTATGACCCTCTTTGAGGTTTTCTTGGCAGAGATACTGGAGTGGTTTACCATTTCCTTCTCTAGCTCATTTTACACATGAAGAAACTGAGGCAAACAGGATGAAGTGACTTGCCCTAAGTGTCTGAAACTAGATTTGACTTCGCTTGGGAAGACAAGTCCGCTCGACTCTAGGCCTGGTGCTTTATCCAGTTAGAGTTCATCTTATCCAATCCTTCTTCATTTTACCAGTGAAGAAATGAAGAACCTCAGGATCCAGCCCAGTCTACCTCTAGCCCAAGTCCTCATTTTCCGTAGGGAAACTGAGTCTTGGGAATTACATGACTTGTCTGTGGTCATCCAGTTAGGAAGTACCAGAGATGGAATTTGAACCCAGGTTACCCAAACTCTTAAGTCTAGAATTCTTAAAACTATGCCACAGAAAATAAACTATCTTTGATGTTTGATAAACACAAACAAGGGTGCTCCCAAACTCTAATTCAATAAGTGACTTAGATTAGGATGGGGAAGTATCCCCCAGAACCCTGCTCAGATCGAGGCTATTGTGTCTTGAATGCTAATGGACCAAAGGAAGTAGGGAGCATTTGGTCCAACTGAAGATATGTCTTGGTTCCCCACCTTTTCCTGATTTTCCAGGAGAGAGCAGAATATAGAAGTCATAGAAGAAAGGTTTTAAATAATCTGTTCTGCTAATGGGGGAAACTGAGAGTCAGGGAGGAAAGTTTATGGATATTGATGGACAGTTAAATAAAGGGGTGTGTGTGTGTGTGTGTGTGTGTGTGTGTGTGTGTGTGTGTCCAGAGAGCTATTGAGTATTGACACCCAAAAGAAAATTACCCGTATAATATGGAGAAACACACAGCTTATAGATGTCATTGGACAGTTACAAAGGATATATGTGTGTGTATGTCTCCATTCAGATGTTTCTATTGACTCCCAAAGAGAAAATTTATCTGTATCTATGGAGAAACACACAACTTATGATTATCTATGGACAACTATGTAAAAGAGGCGTGTGTGTGTGTGTGTGTGTGTGTGTGTGTGTGTATGTGTGTGTGTGTGTATTCAGGAGATGTTGTGTATTGCCACCCAAAGAGAAACTTTACCTGTATCTATGGAAAAAACACACACACCAATAGACTCTATGATATGGAGCCAGTTCTGGAATTTAGTTATGAATTGTGAGCTTCTATGAAAACTGACACAAGAAACTCCCTTGATCTCAGCCTCAGTTTCCTGCTCTGTAAAATGGTTCAACTCAGTACAAGATCACATAGAGCCTCACAGAAATACTTAAATAATTATGATTAAGATCCCAGATCAACCTTTCTAATTTTCATTAGGTCAGCTCAGCACAACCACCCCCCTTCACACACAAACACACACACACACACACATGCACACCAAGCCTTTTCAAACACCCAAAGAAAATAGCAGGGCCAGGGCTCTCTGACCTCCACATTTGCTCCCATGCTGTGAAGGAAGGGGGAAAAAGTACCAGAAAAGCCTCTGGGAAGAGGAGAGAGATGTGAAACAGTTTGACGGGGGCTCTTTTGGAGAATAATTTTCTATTTTTAAAAATCCAGGATCTTAAAACAAGGACCTTGTTTCAGACAAGTTTTTTTTTTCTTTTCTCCTCCTTTCTCTTCTTTCTCCCCTCTTTCTTTCTATTTAACCGACACAAAGCACAGTCCTAAAAAAGAAAAAAGGGGGAAAAAAGGCCCGACTCCCCCGTCTCCAGTTCTGCACTGATGGGCAGGAAATCACCAGCGGCGGTCGGGAGTCTCAAGCCAAGAGTGAATTCTGAAACAAAAAGCCCTCTATTGTGTAAGGAAATCTGACATCAAGACCCTCAGCCATGTTCTGAACTCCAGTAATCCCTTTGTATGATCTACGATTTGTTATATGTTTTTAACATGTGTAGCTCAAGTGCGGTGTCCCCTCCTCCTCAAAAAAGAAACAGATTGGAAGTTTTTTCTAGAGCTTTCTTTTTTTTCTGAACCTCCCTTCCTGCCTGTGCCCCCACCCCTGCTAGACCCACCAAGCCGGCTTAGGGCTGACCAATGAATCCCAGCAGAGTACTGAGTCTGGACGTTCCTTCTTTAACCTTCTCACCTCAGAATCCTTTGCAAACGTTTGCAAAAGCACTTTGGCAGATCAGGGAGTTTCAATTACTTCCAAGTTACCTGAGCAAAGGGTTTATGGTATTAACCCATATCTGCTCCCAGCCAACTTGGAGAGAAAGCTTGTTCCTTGGGTCAACCCCAAGCAAATTGACATTTAACGGCCTCAAATTTATTTTAAAAACATAATAATTATTTAACACATACATACACATACCAAAAACATTTTGCAATCTTCTCAAGATGGAGAAATTGAGCAGCGTCCAGTTATGGTTTGAAATCAGAAGGCAAAGCTGTTTCTAGGAGCCCCTAATCTCAAAGGGTTAGCCTCTCAGTAACAGAACTCAACCAAGGGCAGAGCATCTGGGGCTTTGTCCCAGGGACAACAAAACGAGAGAAGACAGGCAACACTCACAGTCCCTTCTCAGAAATAAGATCACTCAGCATCCAGTTAGTGAGAAAAATTAATTAAAATAGTTGGATATCACATGGCCAACTGGTTTGGTGTCTCACTACCCCTCAACTGAGGAGACATTGTATAAAGCTGGGGTTGATCTGGGGTGTCTGCCCCAATTGGAAAGATACCTAGCTATAGCTCTGATTTGTCACAAAACACCAAGTAACTCCCTGTCCTTTTTTATAAGGGTTTCTTTGGTTCTTTCTACCCAGATTTCATAATATAACCATGAAATCAGAATATTCCTCCCGTTATTCTGAAAAGCGGGGCTAAGGAACCCCTCTCCATCGGACAGCATTTCATTCTTTCTAAAGAAACCTCTCAAATGATGTCCCACCAATGTGAAATGATGTTCATCACTAACTGAAATCCCTGCCAGGAGCAGGAGGAAAATGGGAACAAGTCACCAAAGTATCGGTTGGAGAAGTTTTCTGGGTCCATTCCAAATGTCTACATCTGCTTGGCAACCGCTCAGAAAGAGATACGGTTACCCTTTTAACAGAAACAGAGCTTTCCCAGCCTATGCTATATGAAAAACAGCTTGCTCTCTATCAGGAGAAAGGCCCGGCAGATCTGCAAAAAATCACACACTCGTCTCCCACTCCACAATAAAAATCCCCATCACGTGCAGGCCCAAATCTGCCCACGACACAGGACTGGAGGTTCCCGTATTGTCGGAGGCAGGGGGGAGGCTGTCATGATTTTTTTCTTTTCTTTTTTTCCCTTTCAACATAAAGCCCTAAGCCCTTGACATCCAAACATGAACCAAGCATCACCTCCCAGATTCTCATTTCTACCTCCCCATCCTCCAACCCTAGAAATTAAGTCTACTTTGTATTTACATGTTCTACCTACCCACCCTAACTCTTCAGAATGTAAACTCCTTGAGGGCAGAGGTGATTATTCCATTTTCATCTTTATAGCACCTTCCCTGGCCCCCCGCTCAACTCAATAGTTTGAACTTGACTAAAAATTCACTTTAAAAATACTTCTTGACAAGAACTCCAGAAGTAGAGGATGAAAATATCTCACAAGACGCCATGGGATGAGAAAACTTGCCTACGTTTGAAGGGTCTTGTGGAGGAGAGGAGCTTCTCTGCCATCTCTCCATCTTTCAGTGTGCTTGCCTGGACCTCCCGTCCAAAGGAAACAAGGATAACCCAGCCCACCCATGTCAGCAAACAGAGTCATCATCACATTTGTTCACAGCCACCAACAGATCTAAAGACACTGTTTTTAATTATAACATTAATTGATCTTTTTGTCACCACTAATTAAGAGAGATAGCATCACAGTTATTTTACTAGCAATGGAAGATTTTGAGTTGCCGGGAAATGCATCCATTATGTTGGAGGGGGGGATGTTGGGGGGGAAGGAGGATTTTAGCAAAGAACGATCATCTCAGAGAAAGGAGAATTTACCATAGTTAGGCACATTTTTACATTTTAATTAATCTTGCTACAGACACTTGTTTGGTCCTGCTTCGATCAGAGCCCATACAGGCAGTGGAAAGGAGGTACCAACAATATTGAGAAATTGGGGGAAGGACAGGCAGAAAAAAAATTAGAAGTTAAATACATGGGGTGGGGATGAAGTGGGGTTAGAGAGTGGGGGTCTCTGTTTTAGAAATATGAAACTATCATAGTCCTGGTTTGTGTGGAATATAAGGGTCTTTAATGGACATTTTATTATTCCCTCTTAGAATTAAGTGATTAATTGAGCTGCAGAAAAGTTATTCCAATAAAAAAAGCAAACAAATTAACTAAGTGGACTCTGTGCCACATAAAAGCCTAAGTTTCCTAATGGGATCAAACTCTTTGAGTTTCCACTAGAATTAGTCAAGATAAATGATATCCAAGTGCTTGGGTCACCTTCTCTAAGAAGCTTTCCCTCATTCCCCAGGAGTGAGTGGTTTCCCCACCTTCATTTATCTCTCTACAACAGTCTGCTTCCTCCAAGTAGGAAGTAAGTTCCTTGAGGGCAGTCATTGTTTCATTTTTGTCTTTTCATTCCTCGGAATCAACAGGGCACATAGAAGACAATTAATAAACTGCACGATGAATTGATATTCGTTGACTCCACACAAGTCAGAACACCTTCTCCTATAAACAGCCAGCCCAGAAATGTTGGTGAGTTGGCCCCAACAAGACAATAGATGTCAGAGCTGCAGGCTACACTTCTAGCAGGCATGGTCTAGTACGACCCACTTCTACAGCGGTATGAGTCAGAAACCTGTTAAGACCCAATTAACAAAAATGTTATGCATCACTGATGCATGTTTTGTCCAGAGTTTAATTCCACTGTTTTCTTAAGTAAATTCTATCTTTTTCTATCCATTAACTTTCTCCTCCCTTGGGTACAAGTGCTAACTTCTTTCCACTTTGTTTAAAAGGGAACAGCAGCCATATAGTCATAGGGCAATAGGGTGAATGCTTTGCTGTCCAGAACATTGTCAGAAATAGTGCCAGGAATCCCTGTCGCCATCACCCAGGGAGCCTCGGAAGCCCTAGAGATGAAAATTAGTCTTATTTTGATACAAAGTAGAAAATTAAAAAGATTCATGGCCAAGCAAAATGGCAATGAGTGCCACATTCCTGTTCCCTTGCCCTCCCCAGCCACTAAAATGAGCTGATTTAACACAAATGGGAATTTGTTCCTTTTCTGAATCAATAAGCAAACCCTTTCTAACTGCCTGGGCTTCTAGGTGTCTCTATTTGTTGAATCACCATTGGGGTTCTAGGACAACACATACTATGGCCGGTTCATCATCAAAGATCTTACAATCTAATTGGGGAAACAGGACTAGCCAACACAAAGAAATTAATTCAAAAACCACTTACCTTAACTATGTAGATAGGGTCAGACTTAAAAACAATCTAGCCAGGACTGTCTTTGACACAGATAGCAGGAGAAAAGAGCAACAAAGTGGAATATCTACAATATTAACCTTAGATCGAGGAAGACGGGTTCAAATCTCGTACATATTGGTTATATAGCTATAGATCAGTTATCTATGGATTGCAGAGAAACTTCTCATTAGCAATTGGTTGAGAGTTCTAAACTGTGATTTTCCAAATTAAAGGGCTGCTCCAAGAAAAAAGGAAAAGAAAAGCGCAAGATATACTCTTCCCTACAAAATTTATAATGATGTAATTTAATAAGTTTAATTGAACAGTGTTTATTAGGCACCTATTTCTCTAGTAGATTCCTTCACTATGTGGAGTCTCTAAGACAGGAATCCTTGGACCTGCCCCTAATACTTACCGGCTTTGTGATTCTGGGCAAGCTAATTACTCTTAACATTGCAAAGATGGTGCTGACCTGCAATGGAAGAAGGACTGGTGCACTGCATGATGACCTTCATCAGTAGAACTCCCTCCTTCATTATGCCAATAAAATCACAGCCTTTATCTCCTATTGTACTCCGGGTAAGTAAGGTACTCTGCTAGATACTGGGGATGTAGTCTCTGACCTCCAGGAACTCATTCAACTAAAATTTAATCGAGTGCAAACAAACGCTTCTGGAAATTGAGAATCCTCATAGTGAGCCATTGGCCAAACAAAAATTGCCTCTGGTGTCTGGCAGAGAACACTAGTGGGTTTCAAATTCAAAATGTGAACTGTCTATTTCTCCCAAGGAGTCCCCAAAATACACTTTCTTTCTTTTAAACAACAAGTTAAATGTTGCCCAATTCCAATGACCAATAAGTTTAGTACTGACTGATTCTAATGACCAATAAGCTTGGCCCTGGAGAGGAGTTGAGAAAATATTCCTCTAGCTCTGTTCTTTGCAGAGGTGGAGAACTGCAGATGGAAAATCGTACTTATATTGCCAGGCTCTGATATGTCAATTGGTTTTGCCAAGATGCTTTTTTCCCCTCTTTCCTTTTAAAGGGTTGGCTCACTGGATACGGATGGGATGTATCTTGAAGTGATGGAAAAAGTTATCAATAAAAATGGTTCATTATAAATTCAGAAATATGGATTTATACAGATTATTTCTGCACACTATTTTGTAATGATTTCTGCAAAACTAGTTCTCATATCATTTAGAGAGGTTCTATCCATGTGACCAAAAATTGTCAATGCCAAATCTAATCTCTTAGAGATGAAAGAAAGGTATGAGAGGATGACATCCTGAGACCCCTACTCCAAGTCAGAGATGGATGATGTTGGCTGATGTGGTCCATGTTGGTGGACCTCACTTACTTCACCTGCAGAATGAGGGGCTGGACCAGGTCATCACTAAGGCTTTTTTATGCCACTTAGACAAGCTGGCTTTTTAGTTCATTTACATTTTTCAAGTTCTTAATACTTCTCCAGTCTTAATCTTCTTTTGCTGCTTGTAAAAAAAAAAATCTTTGATCTCCACTTTTTCCCCCCAGGCCACTGACCATTTAAATACTATGTGAATATATTAATTTTCTATGGAATAGAGTCCCTCAGTTTGAACCAGCCTCATTATCTGGCATCAACTATCTCCTGATAGTCCATTGTCCTTTCTCAAAATTTATTAGAAGCTCAGGGATGCTGAATTATGAAGCAAAGCACCCAAAGGAAAAGACCATGATATATATATATATATATATATATATATGTATATATATATATATATATATGCATATATATATATATAATTACCTAAGGTAAACAAACTCACCAGAAATATCCTGCAACCTTTAATCCAAATCCTTCCAGAACTTTCTTTGTATCATGGGCCCTTTACCATCAGTCTGGTCAAGTCTATGGCAATGATATTAAAAGCATAAAATAAAATACATAATATTGCCAAGGAAATCAAGTAGATGGAAATACACTTATCCAAATACTCTTTTTTTCAAGTTCCCAGACCCTCAAGTAAAGAAGCCATATCCTAAAGGATCTCAGAGCTGTTCCTAACCATCATGCCTGCCCCTTTCTTCTGTCTGCACTTAATTGCCCACCCTGGTACACGGTAGACCCCTAAAAGACACAGTCTACATCACACTTCAGTTTTTCATCCCTCAGAACCTGCCACATTACCATTTATTATGACCAGGCACTATACTAATCAATAAATTGAATAGCTGGGATCCAATCTATTTTCAATATTACCTGAGTAAGGAAAAAAAAACCAGATCCTTCTGAACTGTTTAAGGACTGATTGAGACGGCAGTTGGGTGGAGTTTCTAAGTGGCTGAATATTGATTAGCAGATAGATGTCAACCTAGAGGGCCCTCTCTAATAGCAAAAATGCAGATTTAGAGCTAAATGGTGACTTGGCATCCATCTATGTCCAATCTTCCAGTTTTACAGATAGGGAAACTATATTCTAGAGCCTTTGCTATGACTTGGCCACAATGAAACAGGCAGTCAGTCAGAAGGAGATGACAGGATCCAATGTAATTCAGTGGAGAGAATAATGGCTCTGGAACCTCAGTTCAAATCTGGCCTCCTACACTGGCTCTCCCAGTTTCACTTCTCTCATCTCTAATATGGGAGAAACAATAGTCCTATCTCATAGGGTAATGGTAAGGATAAAATATTTGTTTTATTTTACAAACATTAAAATGCTATAGAAAGATCAACTACTTAGAATGCCAAGGTTCACCCACTCATTTACAGAGGAGGAAATATACCCATCATGATGAAGTGGTATGCCTATAGCCACATAGGGAGTAAGGAGCTGATACAGGATTAGAACCCTGGTCCTCTCCAAATGCAAGAGCTCTTTCCACTATAGATTCCTTTGGGGGCCTAGAGAAGTAGAGAAACTCATCTCAGATTATAGATATTTGACCAAGCAGTCTGCCATCCCTGCATGAGGCAAGAAGTTCCCTTGGAGAACCTCTAGAGGACTGACCACCATGTGCAAGGGGCCTCTCTTGGACCTGATCTGAATCTTCAAAGCAGGATGCTGGCCTAGACTCTCCTTGTTATGTGGAGCATGTTGGGTTGGCCCGCTCCCCTTCCTTTCAAAGCATTTTCCATACGCTCTTAAACGTTTCCATATGACCCCAAGCCTCTCCAGGTAACACAATTCCCTATAAAATGTTCCAGAATCTCTGTGGGCTCTGAAGGGCACTTGAGAAGCCGCTAGATCATGAGGGCTGCTCCAGAGAATGGTTTTTAACTTGACCATCAATTTCTTTACCTACAAATCTCCATGGTTGTCTTCAAAACATGCTATAAGAGCCAGCAGGAGAAAACAGAGTGTTCATGTTTATATTAATATTAGTATTTGTAGTTAGCAGCCCAAGGGGGTTCAAGGATTGGGCCCTTTGGACTTTGCTTTGTGATACAGCAGCAAAACATCATCAATATCTTCAAGGGAAAAAAAGTCCAGTTCCAAAGTCATTTTTTCCAAATCAATTTTCAGCCTTTTATAAGCAAAAAAACAAAGGTCATTTAAAAGATTTCTATAATAAATGGCTCTAGCACAAGTAGAAACAAAAAATAAAGGAGTCTGTCTGTCTTTCTCTCTCTACCTCTTTCTCTGTCTCTATCTGTCTCTGTCTTTCTTTCTGAGTCTGTCTCTATCTCTCTTTCTCTCTGACCTATGGCCTGAACATCCCTACAGTGGTGGGCTGGGAGGATGGACCCGGGATGGCTCAAACCCGAGATGGCGGCCGTGCTCCAGTAGCACAGCTGTTCTGGACGCCGTGAAGGCTTTGCTGCCATTTTCAAAAGCCTCACTGAGCACATCCACACTTGAACATGGCCACCTGGATTCCCTCCCCTTGTGGAGGGAGGCCAGGTTACGATGACTCCATCCTCAGCTGCCTTTGTAGAGAAAGCAGCAAATCCATCACAAAGAACTCTTGCTGGCCAACCAGGATGCGGCTTGACTTCCCAATGGCGCCATTATCAAAACAATCTGGGAACCATTCGCCCTCCCTTCGAACTTTTATAATTATGCTATTCAACATTATATTCACTACCTGCCTTTAAAAAAAAAGTCATTAGGATTCTTAGTAAATAATTCTAGAATGATAGAGCTAGAATGAATCATAAGAATGCTGTGATCCAAATGACTCATCGTATAGAGAAGGAAACTGAGGCCTGGAGAAGTGAAAGACTCTAGCCAATGCCATCAGACAAATCAATGGTCAAGCCAAAATTGCCAATTTCCAGTTTGGTCCTCTTTCCATTGCACTTTGCTACCACCAGCTAACCAAATAAGAGGGGCTCAATGTCCAATGACTTCATTGTTTCTGGAAAGCCCGGCTTTTCTCCTCTCCCCATTAGAGTCACTCTTCCTACCAGATTCCCTTTAGACCATCTCCAATTCAAGAAAACAAGGGACTCTGTTTTGCCTTGGACTGAATCGTTTGCTAACGAAGCTGGGCACCCGGGAAGCTTTTTACACATGCAAATCTGCCATTACACCCATTTTTAATTCTCTTATTTCCCTGATCTATATTCCTGCTTTCCAGATGGACCATCCGCTTCTTACCAATGCCAGTAACAGCTTGCGTATTGTTTGTTTAAAACAAAGATGATGGATTAAATATCATATGCAATGTGAGGAAAGGGGTTACGACTAATAGCCCGCACCCCAACGAGATCAGAAACCAAGGCTGGGGGCCTGCTTTCTAAGGGGAAATACATAAATAAAGATTTAGCATTCCCTCTCTCTCTCCACTAACTCTCTCTCTCTCTCTCTGTTGCTCCCTCTCTTTCTCCCTATCATTCCATTTTTCTTTTCTTTCTCTCTTTTCTTTATGTCACTCCTTCTGTCTTTCTTTTCTTTCTCTCTCCTCTCTCTTTCTCTGTTCTTCTCTCTCTCTCTCTCTCTTTCTCTCTCTGTGTCACTCCCCTCTCTCTCTCTCTCTCTCTCCCTTTATGTCATTCCCTTTCTTCTCTCTCTCCTTCTCTCTCTCTTTCCTTCTCTCTCACTCTCACTCTCTTATCTCTGTCTCTCATTCTGCGTCTCAACCTCTCTCTGTCTCTAAAATGTAAGCCCTACCTCATTCTCGGAGGTGAACCCTTCCATGTCTCTGGGCTGACTTTGTTCTGAAGCCCCATGACCCTGAAATGGTACAGACTTAGGTCATTTCATTCAAATATTCATTCCATAGTCATGTGTCTTGTACCCACAGTGGCATCCTTGTTTGAAACAGGCTGGGAAGATGAGCCCACTTCTGATGCTCCTACCTATGCCCAAGGCTTCTCCTGGCATCTTCTGAGCCTCCAAGGTAAGTCCATCCAACATTCTACAATTTTGGTACAAAACAAAACCCAAATGAATCACAACAGAGGAGCCCCTCATTATGCCCTTGGCACTGTTCTGGGGAGCTGCCCATGAGCCAGTTGCCAGGCTGTAGTCTGTGTTTTAACCTACTCCTACAAACACACTCATACACACACACATATACAAAGATAGAAACACACATATACATAGGTAGACACACACATATAGACACACAGACAGGCATACAAACACACTCATACATGTATATTATATGAGTCTCCTGCCATAACGGCAAAGCATTCCTAAATATTTATGGTACCCTTACACTAAGAAAAAGACATAAATCCACATTTCCAAGTCAAGACAGCAGAATGGTACAAATGGAGAAGATAATTCCATAAAAGGGTTCTGATGATAGAGGATAATTTAAGTAGATTATCAACAAAAGAAGAATACTGATTAGTGTCTAGGAGTCCCTTGTGGGCATCATCTCTAAGAAAAGTAGACCAGAGATGGAATTCTCCATCTCCTTTGAGGGAGTGGAGTAAGTTAGCCTTCATGGAGACCAGCTCCCTTACAAGTCAGATTCAAGTCTTAATCTATCTTCTGTATTGTTTCTCATTACCCAAAACTCTCTCTTTTGAGCTAATTATCTCTTCTCCCCCATCTCCCTAACTAGTCTACTTGAGGGATCTTAGACTGGAATTTTGCCCCAAGTTGCACCATAAAGAGATGACCTTTACAAGGTGAGTGTGGGGGGTGGCTAGGTGGCATAGTGGATAAAGCACTGGCCTTGGAGTCAGGAGTACCTGGGTTCAAATCTGGTCTCAGACACTTAATAATTACCTAGCCGTGTGGCCTTGGGCAAGCCACTTAACCCCATTTGCCTTGCAAAAAAAAAAACCCTAAAAAAATAAATAAATAAATAAAAAAGGTGAGTGTGCGTGCGTGTGTGTGTGTGTGTGTGTGTGTGTGTGTGTGTGTGTGTGTGTTGGTGGTGGTGGTGAAGGGGAGTGTTTTGCAATCCTACTATTTGGAATGAGAGATAAAATCTGCCTAAACTTCTGAAATGCCAGGTCTGCGGCTTTCATTGGACATTATGACAGAATTCTATCAGGTTGAAGATTCATGCTGTCCTGTGGAAAATTCTAGATTACACATGGGATCATGAAAAACTTTAAAAAAAATAATATGTCATATATATTTTATATATGTATATATGCCAAAGTTTATAAAATACATTTCAAACTTACCTCATTTGATGCTTATATAAAACTAGCTTGCTAACCAAAGTTGACTCAGTCTTCTAACTAGGGCTCTCTGCCTAAGGTTCATAATACAAGGCTGCTGTCTTGCTTCCATCAACATATAAAAAAAGCTGATAGGCCTATATGAGCCTCAAGATAAATGCAGATGAAGTGAGAAACAACAGAGATCTGGGTTCACTGATCCAGGGCTGGAAGGGACCTTAGACCTGATCAAACCACCTCCCTGCAAACTGAAGTCCATGAAGAAGAAAAGACTTATCCAAGGTAAATTTCAGAAGTTCAGTTCCAGAGTCACAAAAATCACAGAATTTGAGAATTGGAAGAGACCCCAAAAGCCACTGAATCCAACACATCTCCAAAAGGAAGCCCCAGTATAAAATTCCCAGATAATCATCAGCCAAGTTCTACCTAAACCTACCACTTGGAGAAGTCCAACTCTTGGTTCTCTCATTTGAAATTCAATACACTTAAATTCTATAAAATGAGTAAAGTGTATGTATAGGCAGCACAGAAAATACAAAATTTAGAAAAGTTAGAATTCCTGCTTTCATAGCAATTAAAGTCCAGTTGGAAGACAACTCAATGGGGGCATACTGTTATGTCTATCAAACGTTGGTCCCTCTAGATCAAAAGGAGATCCTCATGGTTATTGGGTGTTAGACTGATGGCAAGTCCAAGGAAATCCAGTCTCTTTTTCTATTCAGGTTTTAGAAAGTCAACCTTTCCCACTACTGACCACAGATTGAATAAAGCATAATGGTGGTCTAGACCTGTGGTGAAAGTATTCTTGTAGTGAGTCACGGCCCCACTTTTTCCTTGAGGAAATGGAGGTTTGGCAAGTCAGTATAACTGCCCAAAGTTCACCAAACCTATATAGCAATACTATTATTGCATAAACAAGTTTTTGAAACAGCGGGCAAAGAATCTCATAAAAGGGCTTACTCTGAGCTTTGAAAGGAGTCAAGAACTCTGGCAAGAATGCTTGTCCTTCGTTCTTGAAGGGAGGTGATGCCATGACAAACAAGTGAATTGGATTTGAGTGAGCTGGGCTGTGCTAAGATACCAGCCTCACTTTCTCCTCCGGGGCTGTCTGGGTCCAGAGGCCATACATGAATCAGGATGACTGGAGACGACCTTGGATGTGAGGCAATCAGGGTGAAGTGACTTGCCCAAGGTCACACAGCTAGTGAATGTCTGAGACCAAACTTAAACCTCTATTCCTCCTTTCTTCAAGGCTGGCACTCTACTCACTGTGCCAGCTAACTAAAAAGTCTTGATGAAGACCATTAAGCTGTACTCTTTCTTTTTGCAGAAGGGGAAACTGAGACCTAGAAAGGGGAAGTAAATTGCTGAGGGTCCCTCTAGGTATGACCCATGTTCCTGGACTCTTGATCTGGGATTTCTTAGACAAACTTTCTGAGACAACTGGGGGGGAGGGGGTCCACAAAGCTACATTCAGTTAACAAACCCTTGAAAGTAGGAACCTTTTTTCTTTTACAGTAGGGGGATCTAAGCAAATTGGAGAAAATCTTAGAAAACATTTACTGTGAAGGTTCTTAATGTGGGGTCCACAGTCCCCTCCTCCCAACAAGGGATCCATGGATAAATGGCAGAAAATCTGTGAATTTATGTATATTTTTAGATAGTTTGATAACCTATTTCAATTTAACTGACTTCCTTCATAAACCTCTGCATGGACTGGGAGTCCTGGGCTTTATCACTCCAACTACCACAGAAAAGCTTAAAAACTCCCTGTTCTAGTCCAACAACCTTGTCTTACAGTTGGGGAAACTGAGTCCCTGAAAAGAGGGGAGAAATACTACAAATGAGCTCCAGGCATGGGAGAGAAAAGGAACAGGAGAGCTGCCACAGACTCAGGAAAGGGAGAGTTAATGGTGGCAACTTCACCAGCCTGAACTCACACTGGCATTTTTAGCTCTTGCATCATCGGCAGGACACAAGTCACACGCTGTCCTCGGTCCCTTCCATTGATTGAGTAACAGACAATGCCAGGCTTGAGGCTTGATGTCCTCATGGAGTGGGGGGGTGGGGGGAGGGTCAACTGAGACCTTTACAATTGGTTAAGGGAACTAGTCTTCATGGAGCTGCGGCTGTAACCTACCACCAATATTCTGCCCAAGAGATCTCATTGGGAAATAGAGTCTGAGGCCCTGATGAGAGCTCTGACCCTGACTCAGAGAAAAATCCAAAAAGGACATTGAAGAGAGAGACTTTCTCTTTCCCTTGGAGACCCGGGGCCCCTTAAGTTTCATTGAGATGCTGTGTTTTCTCATAAACTCAAAACTAACCTATGTGCTCTGAGAAAAGGAGGGAAGGAAAGAAGGAAGGAAGGAAGGAGGGAAGGAAGGAAGGAAGGAAAGAAGGAAGAAGGAAGGAAGGAAGGAAGGAAGGAAGGAAGGAAGGAAGGAAGGAAGGAAGAAAGGAAGGAAGGAAAGATAGAAACAAAGAAAGAATTCTTCTGCAACAGGTTTATGGCCAAGTCTCAGTTTGAAGGGAATCTTAACCACAGGTTATTAAAAACCTCAGAAACTCAAACTGTGGCAGAATAAAGATGGGCCATTTAAAGCAGGCATCTTCTCCCACTTGGTTGGATTATTGGGAGAAATCAATCTCTCTCTCTCTCCCTCCCTCCCCCCTTCTTTCCCTCTCTTCCCCTTTCTCTCTCATTTTCTCTCTCCCTCTTTTCTCTTTCCTTCTCTCTCTTCCTCTCTTCCCCCCCCCACTCCCTTTCTTCTCTGTCTCTTTCTCTATCTCCCTCCTCCTTCCCTCTCTCTCTGTAGTTTTCCTCAGGCTTATCACTCTGGTGATGACAGACAGCACAGTGTTACTGAGAACCATCTCCATAAGGGGAAAGGACAGACTGGCTCATGATTAAAGGAAACCAGGGCCCCTCTGGTCATCTGGTTTGACTCCCTTTTCTTATAGATGAGGCAACTGAGGCCCAGAGAGGAGAAGGGAGCTACCTGAAGTCACACAGAGAAATAGAGAAATTCAGACCATGATATGATGGATGTCCACCTTTCTAATTCTCACTCCATTCTCATGAGGGGTTGGGCCTAAGACCCACAGCTGGGCTGGGGAGCAGAGATTTTAAAGAAGAAACTGGAAATGGAAGAACCTGATGGAGGGGAGCATGACTAGCCTCAGGTCACCAGTTAATATGTGAAGTAGAATGCAAACTCAAGTCTTCCTGAATCTTAAACTAGTTCTCTGTCCATTGTGCCAAAATAATCCAAATCTGTAAAATCAGTAGAAATCCCACCACCTTTGCACTATTCTGCATCATATAAACTCTATATAACATACTATTCAAGGACAGGCAGAGGGTTGATTTTGAAGTCCAAAGGCCTGAGTTCAAGTTTTGCCTTGGATAGTTTGTCTTAATCTCTCTATGGCCCAAATTACAAAAGGATACCTATCAGTATCAGACAAAGGAATTTCCTTTCCAAGGGTTCCCTAGGTCAATGATTTCAGAAGGCCTAAACTGAAAGCCAACAAACACATATAAAATCCCCTCAATTTAAAAAACATGAAGCAAAACTTTTCTTTGCAAAGAGAGAGCAGAGTTAATAAAGAGAGAAAAAAGTTGATGAGAGACTGAACTTAACTGTCCAAGGGCAGCAAACAAACATTTTTCCTGATCGGTGGACTTTGGCTAGACTGATGTCATCTCCAGGGTCATCTGCAGCCTGCTCTGAGGCTCTTTCCCCCAATATCCTCATTTTACAAAAGATCAACATGAGGACAAGGGACAGGAGTGACTTACCCAAGGTCACCCATGTGGCTTACACTAGAGTTAGGATATGAATCAAGCTTCTCCAATTCCCAACTAGGGTCTCTCTGTGAATCCCCCTTTAAAAATCTCAGAAATGGTCAGTTGCCTCCTGCCTCCCTTTCAGAACCTCTTCTTCCTTGTGGTTCAGCTCAGAGGCTAGTTTCAGAGGCTACCCTCTGTCTCCATGAAAAGCCTTTCCTGATCTGGAGAGATAAGAATGTTTACCCCTTTCTCAAATTTCTCAAGAGCACAAGGGATCATAACCCTAAGCAGGAAAGGATGGCAGAGCCATTTCATCGGCCTCAGCCCCCTTATTTTACAGATGAGGAAACTGATCCCAGAGAATTCAAGTGACCTGCCTCAGGTGTCAAGGTAATATCTCATTTTTGTGTTCATATTGCAGCCACTGCTGAGGAATAGATGTGATTTGAGGGAAGAAGCTGGGTTCTTCTCAGCTCAATTCAACAAATACATATTAACAGAGATGCTGTGGTCTAACTTCGAACCCAGGAGACCACTTGACACTTGGACATAGTCACTTAAATGACTCTCTAAGTCTGTAAATTGCAGAAAAGGTGATTTTGTAGATAGGGGGAATTCTGGTCCCTATCTTTACTTACTATATGCTTTGAATAAAGATCTTAAAAAAAATCTTTTCCCTCAAGGAGCTTCTTAATACATTCCACTGGGGGGGGGGGCGGGGTAGAGGGGAGGGATAATATGGACAAAGAAAAAGAGAAATCCTTTACATATATGATCTCATTTCAACCTGAAAGATAAGTAAATAAGTCATGTAAGTAGAGAAGTAAATGGTTCTGAGAAGTGGTGGACTACAGGAGCAGAATGCTATATATAAAATGGGATGGAGGGTATTAACAAGTAGGTGGGAGGAAAGGAACCTAAGGAAAGGCTCCTGCCCCAAGGGCTCTGTAAGTCTCCCCAAGACTAGATCAGAGCTGCCCAAAGTTTCCTGTCCTTAAAATCTCCAAAGGAAACATCCTCAGGTCTGGTCCTTCAATGACCTTGTCTCTTCATGGGGAGAAATGGGGCGATCTGATTCCAGAGTTCACAAAGTGAATTAAAGACACTGCACCTCAACACCCTGAACCCACTGCTCTGTTCATAACTTTCTGAGGTGCTTTGGTCTGAGAAGATGCAAAGGGGAAAAGGAAGGCAAAGAAAATCTAACATGAAACAGCAATAAGAGCTATTTTGATTATACAAATTATTAAAATTAATGAACGTCATGCAGCTGGTGTCAGATAAAAACGAAGAAGGCCGGGTGATGCCAACTTCCCTGATTAATGCATCCTTCACTGACGTTTTCATACCGTTTCTCCTAATTAAAGACAAACAGAAATTTCCTCTCACCAAACACTTTTCTGCTGCAGCTTGCCTCTGGCGTTTTCTCGAACAACATAGATCATTGGTCTTGCTTGGCGGTCATTGCTTATATCATAAAGCTATTAGCGAAGTCTTCCAGTCATGTCTTCCTCCAGTGACTCAATATGGGGGAGTGGAGGTGACCCTGAGCTCTCAAAGGCTCTGCCAGTGAAGGGCCAGCTCTGGTAAGGGAGGCCAAGCTGGAAAGGCTTGAGGAAGCCTTGGTGATGAGTTGGGTGTCTATCAACCAAGGACCAACCAAGCTCACTTCAGTTAGCTGGAAAAGGGAAGACTTAAAAGGAGGAGAGTGATGACTGTCTTCAACAATCTGAAGGCTGTCACATGGAGGTGAGATCAACTTAGTCCCAGAGGGAAGAATCAGGAAAAATGGGTAGACTTACAGGGAGGAAAATGAGGGTTGATGCTAACAAAAAAAAAATGTTTCCCAACACTGAGAGCTATCCTAAGTGGAATGAGCTGATGGGTTGATTGGAGACATGGATGGGTGTCCTTCCGAGGAGATCAAGTCAAGACTGAGAGTCACTCATCAAATTTGTAATTATGGGAATTCCTTTTGTGTGCGGTATGGCCTCCTTCACTGATGAGGTCTCTTCCAACTCTCAAATTCTGATTCTGGCAATAATAAAGAATGATATTTTTCTGGAACTTTTCAGTCCCAAAGATTTTTAGTCTTGAGACCAGGGTGAAGAAGGGTTGGACTCTGTGTCTAGCACCCAGTCCAAAGAAGTCTCTGATTCTTGAAGTACCAAGGTGAGGGGGGAATGAAGTCTGGCTGCCTGATCTTACCAAAGTTAGCAAGCTTATACAATAGGAAGAGTGTGTCCCTTGAATCTACACAACAAATATTTTTTTTTAAATTAAAGGAATAACAATACTTGTATTACTACCTACCTATATCAAAGAGGTTTGAGGCATCTCGGAGGAGTTGAAATAACAGTCACTGACAGTGACAAAACCTTTAAGGTTTACAGAGTTCTTCAAATACAGAATCTCAATTGAGGCTTTCAATAATGATGGAGAACAGATGCTACAGATATTATCCCCATTTTTACAGATAAAGAAACTGAGGCTTGGAAAATTGATCAGCTTGTGGTCATGAAGCTAGTATGTGTCAAAGGTGGAATTCAAACCCAGGTCTTCCTGACTCAGATATAAAATCTGAACTCCTACTCATTAAAGAAATGTGGAAGTTACCATTCGTTATCATCTTCATCATCATCATCATCACAATCATCATCCTATCCTTCTTCTTATCTTTTCCAATGACCTATTGGACAAGTGAATACTTGTTATGAGTCTTTTAGTATTCTATGGATTATTGCATAAACAGATAAAATAAGTGATTTTTTTCTAGTCAAATAAAAATATAGGACATGTATTCACCCTCTGTAGGCCTGATGGTGTACTCTCTATAATTTCCTCAACATATTATTTTTATGACTATTTCAGAAAACTGTCTCTCTTGGTATCTCACTTATTAAAGACACTTCAAGAGCCAGCAAATAAATGAGGGAGATACTTTGGACAGTTAGTGAAGTGTTCCCAGCATCCTTGAAATCATACTATGTGGGTGGCCGCCCAGTTTACCAGTGCAAAAGGCCAGCCGTGATGTGCATTAATTATATCATTCCCTGAGCCCTCATGGTAAGCCAGAGGAAATGCCCTCATGAGGGAAGGGGAAGGGGAGGGGAAGAAAGGGAAAAGAAAGAAAGAAAAAACAACCCAGATGATAATGATTTTTTTTAAAGAGTGAATCCTTTAAAGTAGGAATATTCCAAATATTTTTCCATAGTTATAGAGCAGGGTGTTCTCCATCACCATCCAAAGTATTTAAGGTTACAAGTGAATGGGGCGGGGGTTGAGAGAGCATTGGACTAGAGATCTCTAAGGCATCATCCAGCTCTCACATTCTATGATTTCACAGGAAGAAAACATGGCCCCAGTAGAGTTTAGGGGGCAGGCAGCTATGATGGGAATTTTTGTTTCAAGCTCTCCCTATGTCATTTAACTTTCACTATATGACACTGAGCAAGTCATTCCTCTCAAAAAAATGTAGGGGGAGAGGGAAGGAAGAAAGACCCCTAAGAGTTCTCTGGTTGTGATGCCACCCCCAAGTTCATCCAATTCCTTCTCCCAAAGGAGAAAGCCACATTCTTGGTTTAGTTCTCAATAACCCACCCAATTAAATCTAGATGTAAAACCTGAGAGATAAAGTTTTGAAAGGATCAGAAGTCCCAGATCCACCTGAATCTCATTGCACTAACCCCTTCATTCATAACCAACACTGTCCTCTCAAGGGTCTCAAGGTATGGGCACAGCTGGACCTTAACAATAAGGGAAAACTGCCTATATCATCTCCCCTACCCTGGGGAAAGGACTTCCTTGGGGGCACATTCCACTTCTTAAATGTAAGAGAAAATATTGCCAATATAATGGACTATGGATCCCTTTTTCAGAATTTTCCAAATACAATAATCCTAAATTAAGGAAAACAATAGTCAGGTTAATGTTGTCTTCAGTGACTAGAGTTCATAAAATCTTTGTTATATATCCACCATCCACACCTATAAAAACAGTATCCTGTCCCAACTGAAGTCAACAGACGTTTATTAAGTAATGTAAACGTTCAGGTCATTGCACGTGAATATTGGCAATAGAAAGTCAAAACCTCAAAGTCTCTGCCTCCAAGAAGCTCCCATGCTACCGAAGAGATACAACATGGGCAAATCACTTAATCTCTCCAGGACTCAGTTTCCTATCTGTAAAATTATGAGGTTTAGGTAAGTATTCTCTGAAGCTTCTTTTGGCTCTACACCTATGATCCCATGTACACAGATAAGTTACATATGAAACTTTATAAAGAAAACTTTTAGTACAGTGTCTGACTGTAAGAGTGTTATAAATATTTATTAATTGACTAATTTTAAAAGAAAGCAGATGCTAACCACTAGAAGCATCAGGAAAGGTCTCCCAGGAGGGAGTTCATTCCAAAATTACAAAAGAATAGACCCAAGACAGAATATCACTAGCAGGCAAGTTTGATTGGAGTGAGAAACGGGAAGGAAATAAAGAGAATTAAAACTAGAAAGGCAGAAGACAACCACACTTAAAATGACAGGTTATTTTTGCCCTAGGGGCAATAAGGAGCCACTGAAGATTTTTTTTTGAGAGAGGGAGTGACATGGTAAGATCTTTGTTTAAGGATTATCAATTTGGCAGTTATGTGGAGGATGGATGGGGGGAGGAAGGCAGGGGGAGAGCTAGGAAGCAGAAAAATCCTTTATGAGGCTATTACAATAATCCAGGAAAATTGGGGTTTAAATTAGGGATTGGGACAGCTCCCACCCATTTATACTTTTCTGAAACAAGGCAAAAAAGAGTTTAATAAATTTTAAATCATATTGCTTAAAGATGTGGAGCTGAAAAGAATATGTAAGATCTTCATATCTAATCCCTCATTATTATAGATGAGGAAATTGGGCTCCAGAAAGTTGAAGTAATTTGCCCAAGGTCAGATAGGGAGGAAGTGAGAGAGCTATAATTGGAACCCAAGTTCTCTGATTACCCCATGCTGGGAGCCAACTTTACCGCCAAAAGTTTCCTATACGTCTGGGATCCTGTATTCATAATTTTAGAACTGGAAGGGAATTAGAGGTCCATTCTCTTCATTTGACAGATGAGGTCTGGAAAAGGGAAATGACTTACCTAAGATAACATGTAAGTAAGTGATAGCAATGGGATAAGGATGGCAGCCCCACTTAAAATGGAACCTCTGGGCAGCGAGACCTCCTCAAAGGGCTCAGGTCCTTTGAACATTCATGAAGAAGGGTGCTTATAGGACAGTAATATCAATATTTGAATAGATCACAGGATTGCATTTTTAGAGAAAGATTAAGAGGACACCTAATTAATGTTTTCTGTCCTTTTATAGATGAAGACAACTAAGATATAGGGAAATTAAGCACTTTACTCCTGTTTCCATAGCTAGAAAATTGTCAATTTTGCCCAGCCCCATGTCAAATCCAGACATTACCCACACAGTATGTCTGATAATTCTCCTAACTAGGAAAATATCAGCCTCCAGTCACTCATTTTGAACATCCAATGGTTTTGTGAGTATCCTAACAAATGTGGAAAAGGAGAGTGCCAGACATGGGACTCATTTTTTTTCTGTCCTCCTAGCCATCTGGTGGACAAGATGCCTCACCCACAGAAAGCTTGGCCAATAACCTAGATCCAGGGTCTGACCACTGGACATTAATTCATTTTACATAATCAGAATGTTCTCTTGTGGGGCAGGATGCCCAGAGATACCAACTTAACAAACACCATCCCCAGGAGATAATATACTATGGAAAGTGGAGGATGTGGTATTCAAGTACTGAACCACTCTTGGCCCATCTGCATAAAAAGCCCCAATAATTCCTAGTTTTGTTTTGATCAAACTGGCATTAAACCTCATTGCCAGGCAAAGCTCATGATGTCATTTCTGCCCCACTGGCAGGAGCTTACCATTCTTCAGGTAAATACAGAAACGTTACAAGAGGTCAGTTTGACAAACTATGACCCATCTTATCAAGGACCAAGGCTGTGAAGAAATAAGAAGAGAGGTCCAGACCTGGGAATGAGTCACTCTGATTTGTCTTACCTTGCCTTCCACCACAGTTCAAATATTGACCCAAAATTATACCTAGCGCCAGGGGAGAATCCAACCTTTGGAAAAACTAAGCTTTTAATAGGCAAGCAAAAGCTTAGAAAAAATTCTTTATCAAAGCAAGGGGACTTAGAAGGGATGATTTGTTTTCCTCCTTATCCACAATGAAGAATGGACAATGAAATGAGAAGTGAAAATTTAATAAACATAGAGTTGTCTTCTTTTTCCACTACCACTGGAGGTGATAACCTATTCAGTTTCCCACAATCCCAGAGAACCACTGATTTAGAGCTACCAGGAGCTTCCACAATCTGGCTCCAATCTATCCTTCCAATCTCACCTCCTGCTCCTTCACTCTCTCCACCCATCGAATGAGCTACCATTTCTTTGAAAAATCTTCTCTGAACTCCTTTGACAGGAACTTATTTTTCTATAAAAGTCAAGGAATCATAGATTCATATTTGGAAGAGACCTAAGAAATGGCAGAAAGAACCAACTGGCTCTCCGTTTATTTTGCCTTCATTTTCTAATTACCTATGTGCCATCTTCTCAACAAGACTATGCACTTTGTAGTGGAAGGGGGAAGACTACATAAGCCTGGAATTCTATGTAGTCCTGTACAGGGCCTGGCAAAGAGTAGATAATAAATGATTGTTGAATAATTGTCCATGATATGGGGGCAACGATCAACCTTGATGGACTTGCTCATTCCAACAGTGCAACAACCAGGAACAATTTGGGGCTGTCTATGATGGAGAATACCATCTGTATCCAGAGAAACAACTGTGGAGTTTGAACAAAGACCAAGGACTATTACCTTTAATTTAGGGCGGGGGGAACTGACATCCTATTGTCTGAACTTGCTTTCTCTTATATTTTATGTTTCTTCCTTAAGGATGTGATTTCTCTCTCATCACACTCAGTTTGGATCAATGTACAACATGGAAACAATGGAAAGCCTGGCAAAGTGCCTTCTGTGGGGGGTGGGGGGAGGGAAGTAAGATTGGGGAAAAATTGTAAAACTCAAAATAAATAAAATCTTTAACTTAAAAAATAATTGTCCGTGATAGATATTCAATATTTGTTGATTGATGAAATTACTCTAGCTTACAATTTTCAAAATTTTACAATATAAGGTTTATTCAAAGTTAGATGCCCTCCCAAAAAAGTACCACATTTATTGAGTTTAAACTATGTGAGGCTTACAAGGATGAATAACAGCACTCAGGGATCCTACACTCTAACATATGAGATTAATAAAGGTAAACAAATAACAATGAGAAAAACAAAGTAAGAGAATACAAAAGTGTATATGAAGGAAAGAAATGACTAGGAGAAATAAGCAGAAAGTGAGATTACTTCTGTCTGGGAATAGAAGAGCATAATGAGGAAGAGCTTCATAAAGGATGCAGCACTGGAGCCAAGTCCTGATGAAGAGATAGGATTTCAACATCCCTCTTAAAATGCAGCCCTTAGAACGGAGCAAAATACTCCAGATGCAGAGCCCAGGGGGACTTGAATCATTTCCTTTCTCCTGGAAGCTATGCCCAAAAATCAAATTAGCTTTTTTAGTGACCATGCCAGATTGCTGCCTCAGAATACAGAGCTTGTGGTTCCCTAAAACCCCCAGATCTTTTTCAGATTAATTTTTATCTGGTCATGTCTTTGGGGAAAAATAAGTTAGGATCTAGGCTCAAGGGAACATGGAGCTGGGGTGGGGGGCTTGGTGCTGATCCAATGATGAAGAAGATTGCTATACCAGAGTACTCTTAACTAAAGGAGGGACCTAGGAACAGAAAAGAAGGCTGGTATGGTGAAAAGAGCACTGGGGGATTTGGAGTGAGAAGGATCGGGTTATCTTAGTATCTAGTATATAACAGGAATTGTTTATCATTTTATTTTGGTTTTGGTTTTATTTTTGCAAGGCAATGAGATCAAGTGACTTGCCCAAGGTCACACAGCTAAGTGATTAAATGTCTGAGACTGGATTTGAACTCAGGTCCTCTTGATTCCAGGGCCAGTACTCCTTCCACTGCACCACCTAGCCACCTCTCATATAATAGGCATTTAATAAATGCTAATTGTCAGGTTCAAAGCTGGATCCATAGACTTGTTATAATGTTACTTTGAAAAAATTATCTAAATACTAAGCTTCAATTCCCTCAACTATAAAAAAAGGGAAGAATAACAGTTACAGCACATATTGCAGGATAATTGTGAGACTCCAATGAAAAAGTCTGCAAAATGCTTTCTAAACTTTAAGGGATTATAAAAATGATAGTATCATCATCATTAGTCATGTTATTTTTTATTATCAACTCAAGAAACAAAGAGTAGAGAACTGCATACCTCTCTGATTTCTCAGATATGCTATTAAAGGTTGAATCTTGGGGGTGGCTAGGTGGCGTAGTGGATAAAGCCTTAGAGTCAGGAGTACCTGGGTTCAAATCTAGTCTCAGACCCTTAATAATTACCTAGTTGTGTGGCCTTGGGCAAGCCACTTAACCCCAATTGCCTTGCAAAAACCTAAAAAATAAATAAAAAAAGGTTGAGTCTTCCTTTTTTGTGGTAGCATAGAACTGGAAACAAGGTAGATGCCCATCTAGTGGGAAATGGAAAAAAGAAATTATAATGGGATTACAGAATTATATTATAGAATTATAAATTATAAAATGGGATACTCATGTCAGTAAGAAATGCTGAATATGAAAACTTCAGAGAAGTATAGGAAGACTTATATGAACAGATGCAAGTCATATAAAGCAAAATGATGTAACAGAACCATACACAATGACCTCAACCATGTCAATGGAAGGGGAAAGAGGGGAACTAGATTGAATGCCATACAATTAAAATAGTCATGTTTAACCCTAGAGAAAAAACTGAGGAAAGGGACTTCCCTCCCTACTTTTCAGAGTGGAGGGCTCTAAGTGGGGAACTTTGTTCAGTTGCTATGTGTAGGTTAGTTCTCCTGAGATGAGTTTTCTCCCCTCTTAATTTTTTCCTCTATAGGATATGATTCTGGGTAGAGGAAGGGAAGGGAAGGGACCTATTTGATAACAAAGGTTATAAGAAAACCAAAGATATCAATTTAAAAAAAAATTAAAAGGAGCATTCCAGTAAGAACAAAGACATTCTTTTTTAAGAAAAAATATTGATTTGTTTAAAATAATAATAATAATAATAATAATAATAATAATAATATATGACTCAAACTTATAATCCCCAAACTGAGACTTCCCAAAATCACCATTTTCTTTGGAGCAGTGGGAAAAGAGAAAGAAAGGAAGAAAAAAAGGAAAGAAAGAAAAAGAAAGAGAAAAGAAGAAACCATCTTTCTATTTTGGACAAATAGGATTAAGCTTCTTAGGCTATTCTTTGTTGTTTTGACTTCAACAATTTATGCAAATGAGATGTTAATTAGGGTAATTGTAACTTAAATTATGCTTGTGTAAACCTCTCTATTGGTAGGAAAGTGTGGGAATGGACACAACTGGTATTGAGAGCAGCTGGAGGAACTTGGGCCTGAAAGGCCAGGGCTGTGGATCACTTTCCTGTCCTTACAATTTGTTTTTATGAGGTGATAACATTTTTACAAATACCATCATTTTTGCTTTTTTATATTGTAAGTGACAGGCTGACATTTTACAACTGGCTTATTGAAAACAGGAATTGAGCACTCTTGCAGTAACGGACATTAACTGCTGAATAGAGATTCAGATGCTAATGAGGTGAGAGGGGTCTCCAGAAAGTTTTGATAAATGCTACACACACTCTAACTAGCTGTGAATGTAGGTTGACAAAGAGCATGTACACCAGGGTTCAATAAAATGTAACCCTTTAAATTAATCATACTGGCAGCATTTCATAGAATCCCCAACAATCTCCTTTCTGTTAGCCAAGGGAGCAGAGGAAACCGAAGGGCTCCACAAACGGACGTTCCCACATCTCCCTCTCCGCACACTGCGCGACCCTCCTGGTCTGAACCTCCATGGCTGTTTCCAAAAGGACGGACTCTAAATAGCCAGCTGAAGAGGGCTTCATGCTCAGCCTTGTTCTCACCATGCTGAATAGGGAGAGGGAACGTGTTGATCAAATGTTTGGAGTTGGCATCGTATGGACCAAAGGCATAACCAGGGCAGGGTGAGCAGGGCTTAAGCCCAGGATGCTAGAATCTAGAGAATCCTCAAAGCACCTTATTAAACTTCATTTCCCCCACTGTGAATGGTCATCCCTTCAGTCCCCACATCCTCAGCAGTGAGCCAGGGAATGATTCCTCATTGAAATCTCCAACCTCTGTTTAGCTTCATGTACCCTCCCATCAAGTCAATCAATTAAGCTCTTACTATGTGTTAGAAATGTTATATACTAGATATACAAAGAAAGGCAAAAATAATCCCTGCCTTGGGGAACTTGTATTCTAAGGAGGAAGCCCACATAAAAATAAATGGACAGATAAGACATATCCAGAATCTGTGGAAGGCACCAGCAGCTGGTGGGGACTTGGAGAGGCCTCCCCCAGAAGGTGGGAGCCCAGCCATCCACCAAGACACCAAAGCCCAGTCAGTGCAGGCATCTTGCCATCTGTCCTACCATTACATGCATACCACAACCCTCCCCGTCTTTCTCAGGAAACAATAATCAAATCAATAATACAGAGCAAGACAGTTTACTCTCTGTGGCTTGGGTGACAATTCGGATGCCTGCCAAGACCCAGACTCCCTTCCTCAGCCTCCACCACCTCATACCCACTACAGCCCCACTATTAAAGATAAGTTTTTTAATGGTAGAGAGCATCTCAACCTAGGTCTCTGTAGCCTCTTGCTATATTGATTGGTCCACCCACACCCCAGTGCCCACCCTCCTCCTAGGAAGGAAGGGGACACAGAGAGGAGATGGAGTTACAAGAAAGAGGCTTGGCCTTGTTGCATTTGGTTCCAACAGGTGCAATAATTAGGGCAACCACAGAGAGGTGGCACTTCAGGGTGAAGTCAGGAAACACTTCTTAATGAGCATAGTTACCCCCAAAGTGGCTGGTGGCCTATCTTGGGGTGGGTGAGAGAGTGAGGTTCCCGTCACTGGAGGTGCTTAAATAAAAATGGTGTCCCACAAGGTAATTCCTGCTCAGCTAAGGATTAGACCTTCCAATGGGAGAAAAACAATGTGGTATAGTGGAGAAAGTGATGGACCTGGAGTGGCTAGGTGGTGCAGTGGATAGAGCACAGGCCCTGGAATCAGGAGTACCTGAGTTCAAATCCGGCCTCAGACACTTAATAATTACCTAGCTGTGTGGCCTTGGGCAAGCCACTTAACCCCATTGCCTTGCAAAAGAAAGAAAGAAAGAAAGAAAGAAAGAAAGAAAGAAAGAAAGAAAGAAAGAAAGAAAGAAAGAAAGAAAGAAAGAAAGAAAGAAAGTGATGGACCAGGAGTCAGGAAGACTTGAATTCAAGTTCAGTCACTGACACTTAAATTGGGTATCATTTCACCCTGTTTGCCTCAGTTTCCTCATCTGTAAAATGAGCTGGAGAAGGAGACAGCAAACCACTCCAGTATCCTTGCCAAGAAAACCCCAAATGGGGTAGTGGAAAGGGAAACAACAATGATAGCAGAGTCCAAAGCTTTAGCTCAATCCCACCTGACTTTATTCTAATGTAATCTCTTATTCTAACATCCTTAGGAGTTAAAAGTATTAACTTCTAAGCATGGTCTGTTTGACATTTTTCTCTATATTCACATTGTCAGACATGCTTGTTTGTTGTTCCATCTCTTTTGAAGGCCTGTTTTTTCATCTGTAAAATGGGGAGAATATCTATTATGCAACTCCCAGGCTTGATATGAAGAAAGACTTCATAAAAACAAACCGAAAGGAGGTTATCCAAATATGAGTTGTTATTAAAATGGAAGATGAGAAGTTTCTACTAGATAAAAGTATCAAAAATAACATAAAAGAAGGAGGAAACTTGGGACATGCATCCTCTGTTTAACTTTGCCCCCTCCGGCTTGGGAAGCTACCTGCCTGGACATTTATTGATAACCCGTGACCTCCAGGGAGGCCAGTCCAGGGTGGTGACAACTGACCACCATCCTCAAATAAACGCAGAACTCAGACAGGTTACTGAGCCTTAATACAAAGAGGGTGAATTTCCCTTCTGGTTTTAGCCAACTTCCCTCTTGGCAGGGAGTGCCGGTCTACACAGTGAGCTTCAATCGAGTTTGCTGGCTGTCAGAATTCTGTCTCAGCCAATGTGAAAGTGGTATTCTTGTCTTTTCACTGTGGAAAGGAACTTATCAATCTGACATATAAAAGCCTCTCTGAGAAGCAAGTTATTATGCCAAAAGAAAGACACACTTGCCCCACTAACTAAATCTTGTTCTTATAACTCCCATTATTAGACACTCTGATTCTGAATATAATGCTGTTGAAATCAACCCTCTCTCAATTTCCTTAGAGAAAACAGGGGTGCAGTGGGAAGAGGAGAGTATAAATATAAATAAAGTCGTAAGAACAAGAGAAGCAGCTCAGGGTAGGCGATCCAGTCCTAGACTTGGAATCAGGGAGAACCAGATTCAAATCCTGACCCAGACTAGTTATCAGGGCAAGTGAATTAACTTGGGTAAATGAATTAACTTCTTGACCCTCAATGTCCTCATACACAAATGGGGATGATAACAGATCCCCCTTCACATGATTGGAATGGGGATCCAATGGGATGATATATTTGAAGCTCTTTGCAAGTCTTCAAGTTTTACATATCTGCCCAGTAACGCTGAATGCAAGTGTGGCTGTCCTGACAGTCAACCTTGGGGTTGGATATAGAAGTGAAATGAGCATTTGGATGGTTTCTACTTCATTGTTCGGGCTTTACACATTTTATTTCATTTGATTTTTAACCCAAGAAAAACTTGAATTCAAGATGCCTCTGACACATACTAGTTATGTGTCATTTATCTTGCTCCTGTGCCTCAGTTTCCTTACCTGCAAAATAAGGGATTTAGACTCAATAGGTTTTAAAGTCTAAATCTATAGTTCTATGAAGCCAAACCACCTTCCTGGGGGGCCTTAACGAACTTTTTAGGATTTATGCATCAAGTCTTAGTATAACAATAAACACATTTCATACATGTTTAAAATTTTCATATATATGTATAAATCAACATAAGATTTGTTTAAATATGTAGACTTTTATCAAAGATGTGTACACAGGTTGATATGTATATTATGTGAATTCCATGATAAGTACATATATACTTACATTCTTCTAGGTTCAATCCAGGCATGACCCTTTCTCCAGGAGGTCATTCTAGTCAAACCCCAACTCTGTCATGCCCTACTGTCCCTTCCCTTGGGTTCCCAAACAATAACCCCTCCTTTGGACACACTGACCGACCTCCCCTTTTTATATTATTATTTTATTTTATATTTGGAAATTATATTATTGCATATTTTGAAATTATTAGATGAAGTTAATAGCTGCCCTTCTGGATGGTAAGTACCTGGAAGACAGGTGCTACATCATTTATTTTTTTCATGTACCTAATACAGCAGACATATAAAAATTACCTGTTTGTTTGAATCAGACACACACACACACACACACAGACACTTGCCCTGCTATGAGTCTTTGGTGTTATAAAGGAGTCCTCATAGCACATCCTGGAAGTGACCCGTGGTCCTTCAAGGCCATCTCAGCACAGGCCAGCCATGTCAATCCAGGCTGGACAGGTTTCAAGGTCAAGTCCAGTGACAGGTTGTGTGTCTGTCACTCAGGGTCCAGTTCAGCTGAGGCAGAGAAGCTCTTCAGCAGAAGGCTGGACACCTGGGTGAACGTTGTCATTAAATAGCTCAGGGAAATTAAGACAAGAAAAGTTGCTATCTGAGTAGTGTAGGGAATGAGCACACCAAGGATGCTATGGGTCTTTTGAAAGAGAGTTAGATAGGAAGAGAAAGATACAAATAGACCTAGATGGATAGTTATGCTAGATAGATAAGTCAACAGATTAAAATAGATTGTAAATAAGATGCATATGTATGTAAAGACAAATAGATACATATAGATATATGGGTAGAAATGATAGAGAAATTAGATAGATGAGATCCATACAGACAAATATAGATGCATAGAGAGAATACTACAAATGGATGGGTGGAGAGCTACACAGATAGGTAGATAGATAGATAGATAGATAGATAGATAGATAGATAGATAGATAGATAGATAGACGATAGATAGATAGACGATAGATAGATAGATAGATAGATAGATAGATAGACGATAGATAGATAGATAGATAGATAGATAGATAGATATAGATAGATAGATAGACGATAGATAGACGATAGATAGATAGATAGATAGATAGATGATAGATAGATAGATAGATAGATAGATAGATAGATAGATAGATAGAACAGACAGGCACAGAGACATTGATGTGAGTAGATGAATGAAGATAGATGGTTTCAGATAGACAGACAGATGTATGCACATAAAGAGGCTATAGTTCTTAAGGCTATAAAGGATGTCAGGAGTCATTATTTTCTCTAGCACTCACATCTTAATTGTATATTATATCAATGCCCATACCAACAAGTCCATATTAAAAAAGCATCACAATTGCAAAGAGGACAGGGCTTGGAGTCAGAAGAACTTATTCCAATCCTGCTCCTGACATATTTAGTCAAGGTTCTCCACCTCTTCAGAGTTCTCTATAAAATGTCAATTATAGAAAAGTTGCATTCGTCATGGAAGTGCAGAGAATTTCCATATGCCAGACCACAATGATAAAATCACAGGGTCAGAATTCACACACATCTATATGTATATTAAATAAATGTATATATAGTATATGTGTATACATTAGTATGCAATAGAGAATAGAGATTTTATAGCATAAATTCATATATGGATATATATATATATATATATATATGAGTAGAGAGATGGATGGATGGATGGATGGATGGATGGATGGATGGATGGATGGATGGATGGATGGATAATAAAGTAAGAGCAGATCTTGCAGTCAAGAAGGCAAAGGTCTAAATCCTTCCTCTGATCCTCTCAATGCTCCAATGAACTCAGCAAGATATATCTTGTAGAGAAGATGACATCCTGCTTTGATACAATATCAAGTACCTAGTATCAAGACTTCACAGAACTAGCTGTAAAATAAAACCATCACCACCACCAGACAGAAAGGCACACATCTCTATATCCAGCATCTCTGTGTCTACCTATCCATCTATCTATCATCTATAGGAATTTGTCATTCTATCAATTTCATCTAACATCTATATTTACCTATCTATAACTATTTATCATCTATATTGATCTGTCATCTACTTCACCTATCTACTCATTTAACACCTGTTTATCTATCTATCCATCCATTCATCTATCTATCTATCTACCTAATCTATCTACACACAAATACAACTTCAATCAATGGATCTATTTATCTACCTATCTATATATCTATCCAGCTATCCATCTATCTATCCACTATCCGTCTTTCTACTCATCTACCTATTGAGTTATTGATCTATCTATCTGTCTATATCTTTTGATCTATCTCTGTCTCTAGCTATCTATTTATCTATATTTCTATCTATCTATCTACACACACAAACAGAACTTCAATAGATGGACACATCTGCTTTCCACAGTCATACCTCCCAACGCATGATCCGGCTGGCATTTTGTTTAACTGACACAAACTAGTCTCTAGCCAAGGGGACCGAGCAGCCCCCACCCAAGGACCCAAAGGAAACCTTTTCCCTTCAGCGAGTTACTCTTCAATTGGTGAGTGGAAAGCTCACTGCCCACCCTCCCACACTCCCATCTCCCACCCACCCCCAAAGCGGAGCAAGTCGTGAAATGTGCCGCCGTTGAGAAAGGACCATTTAGCCAAATTGCATACCTGTGCTGTGTCAGCTTTCTGCTGAATTCATCTCATTCCATTGGTCTAATGGATGCCAATTGAATTTAATTAACAAAACTACTTTGACTCCTTTCATACTGTGCTGAATGTAATGAAATCCTTCTCCTTTTTTTTTTTTTTTTGCATTCCACTAAAGAATGTCCTTTACTGCAGGCCCACTACTAGAATATTAAATGCTCCATGTTATGCTTAAAAGATAGAAAGCGGCCAGCTCCTGCCCCATGACTTAAATGTAGTTACAGACTTACATAACATAAAATAATTAAAAAGATACTCTGATAGTGATACACCGTATAGATTCAATTACCACAATGTCTCCATTAAAGGCACTTTTATAGGAGGAATAAAATGCAAATCCTCTTTATGGATCAATACCAGAACATAATTCTATTCTTCCTCCTGAGAAGGAAGTGGGCCGTAATAAATCATCCTCCCATGAAAATGGGAAAAAGTGATTTCTTTTGAAAGGTTTCTTTAAGCCTACACTCAGTTTTAGTTGCCCCATTTTCCATCCATTACAATTCTTGTTTCCAAACTCAAGACTTAGATGGGGGGGGAGATGCTGGGGAAAGCCAAAGGGAAGCATCCATTGGTAAAAGCCATCACTGTGGTCCTCATGGACCAGAAATCCATAAGAGACGTTCCTACAGAATTAAATCATCTTCCCTAAATCCAGTGGGGAAAACAAAAATTGCTCCAACCCTATGGTGAGGGAGTAGACTTTGTGGGCCTCGCTTTCGCCTGGCCAGGCACCCAAAGACAAGTTCTCATGATGGATTATTGTGGTATCTCCTGATCTCTGACTTTGAACTCTGACCCCACCTCCTCCTTTTTTTATTTTTCCCCTCCACCACTGACAGTTGGGCCCGACCACTTGCCATCTGTAGAGACTGGAAGGGGAGAGGACTTAGCTTACATTAATCAACCAATTAAGAAGAGACTTAAACAAAACAGAGAAAGCATAATAAAGCCCTGACTGCTTAATAGCTGTTCCACTTTTAATAGTTGTCTTCCTGCAGTTTGCTGACAAGATTAGGGGTAATCTATTGAAGGCTTCACAAAGATGGCGTGAGAAAGGAGAAACAGATGCATCGGCCTGCCCAGTCAGTCTGGATCCTGCTAAATGGCCAAAAAGGATACTGGAAGGAACTGTGGTTCCCACCAAAGTGGAGGAAGGGCCAAACTCCATGAGGTCATCCAAAAGAGTTGGGAATTTGAAATGTCCACCACATATTATGGCTCCCTTTGCATGAAAACAGCTAATAGTTGGAGCATCTGAAGGAGCCCCCATTGGAGAATGGAGCCCAACTAGCTCCCTTTGCATGAAAACAACACAAAGGGAGAGTATGAAGGAGCCGCTATTGGAAAATGGAGCCCTATTGAATCTTTAGGACTGAGGTTTAGGGTATTGATTAGTATTAAAGGGATAGCATTCAGTATTCCAAAGTCACTGACTTCGACCTTGGAAGGGTCCTTGGAAATAATAGCACCTTATTTCATTGGCTCAGCCATTCTGAATGGGGAAGGACCTGGGATTCAAAATTAGGTTTTCCAGTTACAAATCCTGCATTCTCTCCACTGTATCATGCTGCCTTCCCCACAGGCCCTAACATGATTGAATTTTCAAATACTGCTGAATTACAGGAAAGAAACAGATAAGAAAATTTGGTGGGGGAATGCTGGAGAAGTAAAACTAAAGTCAGAAGGTCATCATATGAGATCTAGCTCCAACACTTTTGCAGCCATGAAACATGGAGTGGATTTTCTCTCTCAGGGTCTTAATTTCCTAGTCTACAAAATAATATGAACAAAACAGAAAAGTATTAGAACAAGATGCAATTGGGCCTTCCTTCAAGTCCTGGCCATGTTAAACCTCAGTTTTGCCATCTGTAAAATGATTCTCCTGTGAACAGATGGAACCAGATTAAAATGTAATTGAGAAATGACAACCAAATAAGTAAAAAAAAAATACATTAGAACAGAGAAAATACTAATATGTGTTTTTTAAGTCAATATGGGACCCAACTGGGCCTATTTTTATTTGAGTTTGACATCCCCGAGTTTCCTTCCATTTCTAACATATCTCATTAGCTTAAGTGGTCATCCTATGATTAAAATGTGATGTAAAATTATTTGGTATTTATTTGGTAAATGTGTTTTGTTGACTTATCTGTGCACATTTTGCACAGATAGTAAGCTCCTTGAGGGTAGGGACTGGTTCATTTCAGTCTTTGTATCCCCAGGATAGATAGTGTAGTATGTATAAATGCTTACTGAACTAACTACCTTTCTAATAATGCTGCCAAGTATTAATTCATTCCAACACTGAAATAAAGCCAAAAAAAAATCAAGATAAAACAATCACATCTAATTGAAATGATTTCCCCAAATCCTGAATATATATTTTAACAAAAAAACAATAGTTCCCCTTTGATTTTTTTTATTTTATCCACTTGTAAAGTGAGATTGCATCATCAGTAAGCACAGGGATTCTTTGTTAACTCCTATGATAAGAGATGGGATGCTTTCGGTGAATGAATATCACTGAAAAATGTTGGGCTGCCTATGAAGTCCCCTCTCCATTATCCACACTAAAAGACAGAGAGCTGAGGCATGGGAGGTAGTATTGAGCAGAAAATTCAGACCTTCTGCTTTGGGTGTTATTACACAATTTGTCCTCATCATATTTCTCTGCCCAACTCTGTTTGGTTTGGGCTAATATTAAACTAAGCTTATATTCTTGGTTGGGAGATAGAGGGAGTGGACAGGTCAAGGGTGAAAGTGAATGTTAAGACTATGGAGTATGATCTGGATGGACAAAAAAGATCAGCCTAAGACAACTGAGAAAATGGGGTCTGTCTTCAACTTGGCCAGTCACTGTTTAATCATAAGACCGGTTAGAACTTCACGATAACTGATGGGTCTAATTCTCTCCTTCTGGCTAAGGTCATTCCATTTCTTAGTAATTCCCTTTCTCGTGCCCTTGTTGCTATTCAGTCATTTTGGTGGTGTCTGATTATTCACAACCCCATTGGGGGTTTTCTTGGCCAAGTCATTAAAGTGATTGGTCATTTCCTTCTCCAGTTCATTTTACAGATGAGGAAACTGAGGCAAATAGGGTGAAGTGACTTGCACAGGGTCATAAGCTAGAAAGTGTCTGAGGTTGAATTTGAAGATGAAGATGAAGTTTTCTGATTCCAAGTCTGGGGATCTATCCAAATTGCTTTCTCCTGCCTTAAAAATGGAAATAATCTGAAATATCACTTAACTTTTGTTGACAAAAAAAAATATCATTTTCCATGTTTGGAAGATAATAGTTAATTTTAATAATATTCCATGTACATCATCTGGGATATAAATTGCAGCTTTTAATCACTATAATAAGCCTATGAGATTGGTAGTGCAGGAAATAGTATCCCCATTTTTTCAAATGAAGAGACTGAGGCCCAGAGTTTAGTGATTTATTTGTCCAAGGACAAAGACTAGGACAACAAACCCTGGAAATTAAGTTTTCTCATTTCAACTTCAGGGAATCTTTCAAATACCATCTACTCTAACAGATTCTAGCATATACTTAAATTCTGATAAGTATTATAAAGAGTTGATACAAATAAGATTTCTTTCTGTATGATCAATGAATAAAAGGCCATGAGCAGAAAATGTCAAAATGAAGAGAAAATGAATATACTAAAAACCATGGGAAAAGAATTATTTATTAAATTCACTCATTCAATACATATTTATTATGAACCTATTACTACAAGATTCTATTTAAATTGCTGGGGATAAAGTTGAAAAATCAACTCATCTATAAGCAGATATCAAACTCAGCATGGTGCAGTGGATGGAGAGCTGGTTTTGAAAGAAGGAAAGAACTGGATTCAAAACACATTTCTGAGATATAGTGAGTGTTTTGACTTTGGACAAGTCACTTTACCTCTATATCTTTCACTCTATCCACTAAAAAAGTCAGCGAAAGTGACTCTAAGAAACCTCACATTAAAATGTGTAAAGAGAAAAGGAGAAGAAACCAAGTTGAATATAAAAAGCCCTATATACATGTTGTCAGTCATATCAAGTTCAGAATTAGCAGAGGCTTAGGATGAATGATAAGGCCAATGTTTATTCATTCAGTAAGTACTCAAGTATGGTCAAGTCAGGGAGAACCATGATTTACAATACGAGTATATGGACATAGCCACATGCGCTTGTTTGCGTGTATCCACAGTCACCCATGTGGGAAGAGGATTGTTACCCACTCAAACTCTTCTGCAACTAAATGGGCAGCCATGAGAGGTAAGGACTTCTGAATCTGTCTCAGTTTCCTCTTCTTATAAAATGAGCGATAGATTCAATAATCTGCAACATCCCTTCCAGTTTTAAATCAACAGTCCACTGATTCCATATTATAATCTCTCTAGTGGGGTTGCATGATCCCTTACTATGGATTCCTGCCTACTCGGGTCTCTTCTAATTCTCAGATTCTACAATTACATAATTTAGATATTAACACTCAGGAGAAGAAAAGACTTCATGCTGCTTTGGCTCCAAAAAGAGGTTTTATTCCTTGACTTGTCAAGGAGGCCATATTTAAGAGGATGGCCCCATTATTAAAACCCAATGCATCCTACCACTTGGTGAACATATAACCTGACAAGCCAGTCCCTTGCAGCTTTGGGGATTTTACTAGAGACAAAGTCAAGAAACACATTCCATTCCATTTTTCATCCCCCAATTGGAAATGTTTTCATTGAAGGCTTACCACAGAATCTGGACAGGATTTGGCCCCATTTTAGTATTCTCTGAAAGCACAAAGTAGGATTTTCCAGGTCCCTTTAAAACAAATTAATTTCCATACGATTTGACATTATCATTTCTTGTTTCTCAATATTTTTAATGTTTTTATGCAAAGGAAAGAGAAATGCTGGCCAAAAAAAAAATCCTTCCATTATTCTCACTGAAGCCAGTCAGGGTTTTAAGATATGTAAAAAGAGTCCAGATAGAAATACTTGGTGTAGAAGTCTGCAGTGGACTGGTTTTGATAATGAACGTGCCTTAGAGAAATAAAAACATGAATGCTGTATGTGTTGGGGGAAGGAAGTCTTATCTTTCCTTGGGTCCTGTTTCCCTTGGAGAGGCTTATGTTACCTACAACCAAGAGGTCTCCAATTAAAGAAAGGAGAATGACATAGGCTGGAGTATTTGGGAGCTGATGAAAGGGGCCTCTGAGTGAAGTTTTGGAGGGGAGTTTGCAAGCCCCTCTCCAGAAGTGGACCAAATACTTTCACATCCTGGCTTTTGACATTTCCAATACCATGGCCTTATGATAAGCAGTCAGGCCAGACTATAAAATGCAGGGTCAGAGACATACTCATATACACCCGAGACAAGAAAGATGCCCCCCACAGAATGTTCCCAACAGAGATAGAATCCGGCGCAATACAAAACGGTAGAAGAGGAAGGTCAACATGAAATGTGGGGGTTGGATTCTGATTTGGACTCAGTGAGAGAATGGTTTGAATCCCCTTTAAAGACTCACTAGCTGTGTGATAGTTCTGGGGTTCAGTGTCTTCATGTTAAATGAGGGGGTTGAGCAAGATGACCTCTCAATCTCTTCCAGCTTGTAAACTAGAATGCTAGGAAATTTCTAGCTGGGCGACCCCGGACAAGTCATTCAAACTTTGAGATCTTCTATCTACTCCTCTAGAAAACAACATTAAGCATTTCATAGGTTCTTTCAAGGTTCTCATAATGAATGAAAAGCATTTTGCTTACCCGATATGCATAAATGTTTAGCTATATGTAAAATGCAACTTCTAATAAAACTCATTCCTATTTCTCTCCTGCTAGTTTCAGGGTTTTAACCTGGAATCCATAGAGTCACTAGAGTTCCATGAATGCATTTCAGGGGATAGGGGAAAACAAAAAGATGATACATCTTGATTTTCATCAACCTCAAGCTGAAACTTAGCATTCCCTTCAATTATTCAAAAATATGGTTCAGAAAAGGAGACCGTAGACCTCATCAGTCTTCCAGAGGGGCACAGGGAGTAAACAAAGAACTTCTGCTCTAGATAATCAAATTCTACTTGGCTCCAACAGATTCTGAAACATAAAATAAAATCTCCCGTTCTTGACATACCAATGGGCCAACAACTACATATTACCCCTCGCCTACATCATTCTCACAGAGGCGAAGATATCAGGGAAAGGTCAAATCCGGAGGACTTGGGACAGAACAATTCATGGATAGTCTGAATGGTCACCACATACTTAGAATGGATGATGTCTCTTTAGGAAACCCAGCAAGGCTTACACATACCTGCATGTATCAATAACAGTCTTGGTTTAATTTCAAGGAAACCTATTGATTTGAGAGGGAAAGAAGAGAGGGAGAAAGAGACAGAGAGAGACAGAGGACAACTGAAAAAAAAAAGACAGACAGACAGAAGGAGACTGAAAAAAGACAGAGACAGACAGAGGGAGATTGAAAAAGAGACAAATAGACAGAGAGAGAGAGAGAGAGAGAGAGAGAGAGAGAGAGAGAGAGAGAGAGAAAGGAAGATTGAAAAAAAGACAAAGGGATACTGAAAAAAAGAGAGAGAGAGAAAAGAGAAGAGAAGAGAAGAGAAGAGAAGAGAAGAGAAGAGAAGAGAAGAGAAGAGAAGAGAAGAGAAGAGAAGAGAAGAGAAGAGAAGAGAAGAGAAGAAGACTGGAAAAAAAAGACAGAGACACAGAGACAGAGACAGGGACAGAAGAAGACAGAAAGAGAGAGAGAAAGAGACAGAGAGATAGAATCAGAGACAGGGATGTAGAGCTAGAGAGAATGAAAGAGAGAGACAGAGAAAGTAAAAAGGAAATCCCTCTCCCCTTTGGTGATGGGGAAGTTCGAAAGAGCTCAAATTCAGCTCTGAATAAAACACACAACTTTTCCTGAAATAAGCATTCCATGTGGGTACCCTCCTTCCTTTCCCAGCATCCTCTCCCTGAAAATGAGTAGAGCCAGTTGATGTTTTTGTTCTGTGTGGCTCCCTCAGCTTTGAGGAGCTGAATGTTCACAGGCTCCTATCTTGGTGCACTATTTCTCCTGTTTCAAAACAGTTGTGTTTTCCAAAAGACATTCAAAGAAAAAAGGTAGCTTGGTCTTTGGAACCTAGAGTTGTCAGTCTCTAATTTTTTAAAACAGCTGCATAAACCTCAAGATTCTTTTGAGTTTCTTCTGCAATCTTTACTGCTAAAATAACATTGATCCATGCCAATCAATAAGGAGAGAAAAAGGACCCTGGCTAGCATAACTAACAGACAATTCAGAATTCCAAGAGACCTATAATCTTTTTCTCTGACTCTGGCACAGCCAGCAGAGTTCCCAGAGGCACTAGACTGAGGTTAAGAGTATTGTTCTGATGGCCTTTGAAGCACCAAGCAATTCTGACCACAAGCCACCTATCCCCAGGTGTCTGTCCAGCAAAGAGCCAGAGGAGAAGAAGACTCCTCCTCCTGGAGTCACCTGCTTTGAAATCCATGGGAAAAAAAGGAGATGAAATAAATGGCATCATCATTGACAAACTACATAGAGTAAAAATAGGACGGTGTGGTCATCCAGTGAGCCTAGCTATTGCTCATTAGGAAAGGAACTTGGGTTTTTTCCATTTTGTAATGGGGAGAGAATTAAAACAGAACTGGTCAGATTTCACTCTGATATATCAAAAATCAAGAAAAAATGCTTTCCTAATGATCCTATTTAATTTCCCAATCTTAAGCAACTACTGTTGTGAGGCACAATAAGAAACTTGAAGGTTATAAACTAAAATAAACAAGTCCCTACCCTCAGATAACTTACAATCTATTAGAGTTTGAAAATCAGGTTCATTCATTCATTCATTCATTCATTCATTTGATGAACATTTATTAAGCATCTAATATGTGTAAGGTTCTATTCTAAATACTGGAATTCCAAAAAGAGGCAGGAGACAGTCACAATTTTTGAAAGGTCTACTCTAAAGCTGGAAGAGATGCATACACCATCAATCCAACCCTCTCATTTTACAGACTGGGAAACTGAGGCATGGAGATTAAATTATTTTCCAGGATCCCAAAGGGTGACCTCTGACCAGTACCTCTAACTCTAGAACAAGGGATCTAAATTTAGGGGCTAGAAACTTGGTTTAACTATATTTTAGTATAACTGGTTTGTTTGGTAATTTTTTTTTTCATTCAAAAATAAGATTCTGAGAAGTGATTCATAGGCTTCATTAGATTAATCACCTAAAGGGTCTAGGACACACAAAACAGTTAAGAACTCTTAATCCATGACCTAGCTGTGTGGCCTTGGGCAAGCCACTTAACCCCATTTGCCTTGCAAAAAAAAAAAAAACAACTAAAAAAAAAGAACTCTTAATCCAGAGCATACACATGGTTAAGTAGGATGCTATCTAATTCAACATCACACAGTTAAATATGATATTTAATTCAACATCATTCTTATATTATTTTTAAAAATAATAATGCTTTGCATTTATATGGTATTTTGAGATTTGAAAAGTATTTCATTTGATCCTCACCACAATCTCATAAATAGATGTTATTATCCCCATTTTACAGCCAAAAGAGTTGAAGCCCAGAGAACAGAAGGTCATGCAGCAAGTAAGTCTTGAGATGAAGGATTTGAACCCACCAAACTTTAAACCTAATTCTCTTTCCATTATGACCTCATGCCCTGTCTCTAGAAATGAATTAGTTCCCAATTCTTTTTCTTGAGATGCATGGACATGTCACCCTAAAACTATGCAAAGACCCTAGATTACAAAATAAAACCATCAGGTAGCTGAGGGTATTTGTATACAGATGGTTTATTTAATCTGCAGACAACATGGTTTCCCTTTCCCTGGAGGATCTCAACTGCTAACATCCCATGAACAGTATCAAGTTCACTTCACTCTTCTCACTGACTGTAAAACAAAGAAATCTGTCTTGAGTTTCCTGACGTTCCACATGTTACTGTGACTAATCCTGAGCCATTTTATTCAGAGAGCTCAGAGTAAGTCTCTATGACAATCCCATACCATTCGAAATGCACCAGACATGCTCTCTGTCTTTGGAAACAACGACAGGCCCAATCGTCTGCCCAGCTCTTACAAATTACAGGGCAGATTCTACTTTCTGATTAAATGAGGAGCTCTAACAAAGACGGAAAAGTACTATGTGGGAAATCGAGTTGAGCACCACTCATTTTCTTCTTTTATTATTTTTTTAATTCCATTTATCAGCCATGCAGTTTTGGTGCTACTCCTATCACCATCTGTACACACTTTCCCAAAAGACCATCGCAGCTGTCCAGTTGAACACACACACACACACACACACACACACACACACACACACCACACACACATAATTCTATCTAAATCGCACATTTGAAAAGGTTTTGTAAAAATAGCATTTCAATTTGGGACTTTGATTTTTATAGAATGAAACACAGACCATTTTGTGTCAGTGGACCCCAAATCACTGTCGGGAGGAAAATTTTTCATGGACCCCACACCCCACAAGAAACAGCAAAACTAAGATTTGAGATCCCTTAGCACATGGACTGAGCCTTATTTAGATATTTTTTTCCCAAAAGAATATACCTACTAACACAAGATCTGACTGTGGCTCAATCCCCATCTTCCCTACCTCCTTTCCTTTTTCAAATTTTTTCCTTGACTAATGGATTGATTTTACATTGTTATTTTTTTTTCCTAATGAACCACTCACTCTTTATTTCTGAAAACTGAGCAAGATGGTGTTTAATATTTTTTAGGTTGTATTTGTATTGATGCTTCTTTGGAGAAAAAGTTCCCAGAGAAGTAAAAAAAAATTTAAAAACTGGGACCCTGTGTTTTCTGGTGTCTCTTAAACATTAAGGAAAAAGAAAATGTCCCAGGTAAACAACTCATAAAATTGATACTTAATTTAAAAAAGCAAGCTGTAAAATAATTAGCTCAATCAGATTGTCCTACTGTAACCTATTACCTCATGTCCCCAAAATCTCAGCTTTATTTAAGACTATTCAGCTAAGTCTTTTAGGACTCCATATGTGTGTGTATTTATTAAATTTATATTCATGTTGCAATTTTGAATCTGTGGTCTTCATCCTATAGACTCCTCAAAGATCAAGAGTTTTCATTCTTTGTAGTTACATCATCGGCACCTAACATATAGATGCCAGGAAGCAGGAAAGAGTTTCTTGAAAAAGCTAAAAACTTCTGGGATTGGTTGAAAGGAGCCTGGGTTTTTGAGATTTTCTTATTTAAGTCAAACACTTTTAAACTCTTTAAGTTTTGGGGAATTCATCAATGAGTGATGGGGGAGGGAGGGAGCTGAGGAGTGGGCTATGAAATGGTAAACTTCCAAGCAGCCTATTATCTGTTAAGTTTCCCAGTTGGTTAGCATCTGGAGTTTCAACGGTAGAGGCCGCCATTGTGGGTCGTTGGGAAATCATTAGAACACTACCAAAACCCTCCACCAAGTCCCTGTCACAAACCAGTCTCAGAGTCTCTTACCACTCCCCCCAAATCTCTGTTCCAGCTGCCAGCTCCAGAGTTCGTGGCATACTCACTCCAGAGGCCAGACCTTAAAACTCTCTAGTCTACAACCTCCTACACAGTATTAAGTTTGAAGGGGGAATGAATTAACTACTTCTCACAATTCTGCCCTTAAAGTCTTCTTTATACCAAGGCTAGCCTGTAGTCGCTGATAAAGCCCCTTCTGTCCTCACCACAAACTTATGAGTTCAGCTAAGAGGGAGGTAGAGGCGCGAAGCCGGAAAGACCGCAAGTCTAGGAAGCGAAGGTCTGGATTCCAGACTGGCCTCCCCTACTTCAAAAGGCATTCCCCTCGACCTTCATCTGGTTAAGCACCTACTTTGGACTCAGTACTCTGCTTGATGCTAGGTTCACAGAGCCAGAAACAAAATTATTCCTGACCTGGGGCAAATTATTTTAAGCTCTCCAAACCTTAATTTCCTCACCTACAAAATCAGGATTTAATATGGATAATAATGATGCTGACTGTACCCAGTCTACCTCACGGAACTTTCTTTGGATGATCAAATGAGATGATATAATAATAACAGTAATAAGAATTATAATAATAACTTACCATTATATAATGCTTTAATATTTGCAAAGTGTCATATAAACTTATATACACATACATATCTACCTTTATATCTCACACATATATAATAATATAGTATGTTACATGTATATCTACATATATGAATAGATATGTATGTGTGTTTGCATGCACACAGATATTTGCACAATATCTCACTTGATGTATGGTGAAAGTTCCTTAGAAACTTAGATCCTTTTTTAAATATAAAGTTTAAGGGGAAAAAAAGCAAAGATTAAAACCCAGGAGTCAGACCTAGGTCTTATTCATTCTTAATCACTAATGCTATTGCAACTTCCTAATGTTCCAGAAATTTAAAAGTATACTAATACCCTTTGTAGGAAAAAATAGCAAAGGGGAGGGAGTAGGTGGGAGAGGGTACAGTGTGTCTAAGTTAAATATGAAGTGGGTTGGCTGGGAAATCAAGAAGTCTAAACTGGAACCTCTGCTCTGCCCTATGACCTTTTCCCTTCCCCAAGCAACAGTTTTGTCTTCTGTAAACTGGGAAATCATAAAGTCTTGCATCACCAGGCTCAGCGGGTGGTTATAAGAATGGTATCAGATAATTTATGTAATGTCCTATGTAGACCTAAGAGCCCTGTTACACCATCACTAATTATTATTAACAATGAAATTTTATGCTAATCATCATTATCATGATCATCATCATGTCACTGAAATGAAAGCAAGCTAAGGAAATTATTGATTAGCTCTATTGCGGTAAGGTAAAAAAGTAGAAGAGAAGTTAAGGGGCCAGAGCTGGGAGGGGCCTCAGAACAAGGAATGTCTGAGCTGAGAGGGATCCCCTAAATTATGAATTATCAGATCTGGGAGGGGTTCTAGAACAGGGAATGTCAGAGTTGGGAAGGGTCCTAGAACAGGGAATGTCAGAGTTGGGATGGGTCCTAGAACAGGGAATGTCAGAGCTGGGAGGGACCTTAGAACAGAGAATGTTAGGGCAAAGGAAGATTAAAAAGACCCACAAAGGAGGAATCATTTATACAGAGCAGGAAAGATCCTCAAAACTCATCTAGTCAAATGCCTTCATTTTACAGAAAAAAAAACTGAGACCCAAAGGGATTGACAGTCCAGATCCCCAACAACCTGTGCATTTTTCCTGGGGAACAAAATAAATTTTAGTTAATGTACATTTGTGTGAGTGGCTCCAGAAGGGGAAAACATTAAAGTTATTTTTTTTCTCTGAACAATCTATGACACTACAAAAACCATTCATCATCAAAAATATAAATTTAATAAACAAAGACTCTCAAAAGAATTTAAAAGAGAGAGACCAACCTACGCCAATTCAATTTGAATTGTCCCACAGGTCTGTTCTAAGACAGATCTCAGAAAACCTGAATCACAGAATTGAAACAACCATACCACAGTCATTTCAACCTATCCTCCTTTGTCTGAGGACCGAATTTTACTGTTCCTGTCCTAGAGAGGAACATGGCAACCTTAAAGGTCCCTGTAGAGTCTTACATTGGTCACAACTGAAAATCTGCCAGGTGATTAATTTAATTAAACGATTAATGAACTTACTTAGTGGATATTTTATTTTGACCCGGTTCTTTTCATCTTAGTAGTAAAGAAACTGAGATCCAAAGAAAAAATTTACTTATCCAAAGTCATCTGGATAGCAAGCTGAAAATAATATCAGAACAAGAAGAACACTTAAAATGATGTGTACAGAAATGGTCTTATGACAGAGAATTCCACATCTGTGTGACAAAGAAGAATATTACCAAGTCATAAAATCAAAGAGCACAGTGGAACCAATGATGAATTTTGAGTCAAGGGGCCTGCCTGCTGTCTGCACTGTCATAGATAATTTCTCCCCTTTTAGTCTCACTTTCACTATTAATAACAACAAAGATTGGTATTGATGGAGAGCTTCAAAGTTCTTGACAAATAGTAACTAATTTTATTCTCACAACAACTGTTCTAATTCACATCTTGCAGCTGAGGAAATTGAAGTAGGTAGAAGTTAAGAGACTTACCTAGGGTCACACAATCATTGTGTCTAAGGTTAAATTTGAACTCAGGTCTCCCTGGTTCCAAGTTCTAGCTGCCTATAAGATAAGGAGATTGGCTTAGATGACCTCTGAGGATCTTATAAGATCTAGATCTCCACTGTGCCCCGACTCTTATTCTGTTATAAAAGAGAACTCAGTATAAAGTCGACCGACCTTGAAACCCACTCCAGATTGTTTCATTGATTCCTTGGTTCAAATGTAAAACCAATGCTGCTCTAATTTCCATTGAACTAGGAACCTACAAACAAACATGGCTTCATTCTCACTACATTACATCCACCCGTTCCAGGAGCCCATGCCTCGATTCTCGGTTAGATATAAAATTAGTCTTTCCCAAGCCGAAGTGCTCTCAATTCACAAAGCTTTCTGGGTGAAATCTCTGACCTTTCCGAGAAATTGAGGGTCTCAGTAGCTTAAAAATAAATGTAGGTGGTGACTGTACAAAGGAATACATTTATCCATTTTTGCATATTCTTCATCTTTTTCCTGAGTCTAGGAAGCAAAAGTCAAGAACAATACACTCTTGAGCCCAGGCACTTACAGCATCAATATCCTCTTTCTCCAAAGGGCCCTCCCGGGAGCCAAAGCCCATGAGATGGCACCCTTTTCTCCCCATTCCTCCTGGCTTTGTTTTATTGAACGGCAAAGGGCCAAGTTCAAATCCGATTTTTTTTTTCTAAATCCAGATGGCCATTCTCTAGGCAGAGAGCTAAGGCAGAAAAACTTAAATCGAGCCGCTCCTGAAGGTTTTCCCATTATTCTGAGATGCTTGGTTCGGGGACTCACAACCAACCATCACAAAGTTCATTGGAGGAAGGCCTTATATTCTTAATGAAGCCACTAAGAGGCTACACAATCGAGTATAGCAAGGAGTCACTATCTTTCCCGGACAGGAACTCCAACAATAGTGATACTGTTAATGGCGTCCAGTTACAAAGAAGCCATTCTCAGAAGTTACTTGAAACTGCTTTTGCTAAAGCAGAAATCTACCTCTAAAAAGAAAATAAATCCATAAGAGAGAAACAACAAACGAATTCCTCCTTTCCCCAACACAATTTCAACTAGGACTATAAACCATGAAGGAAAATATGACCTTGCTCTTAAATGTCACCAATCACCAAATAATAGCCACTCCTTCAATGAAATGCTCATCAGTATTACCAAACATAAGACCATTCTTTTCATAACTAAAAGACTCCTCTTCTGGCCCTTTCTGTTTAAACTTCATCAAAAGGTGCAGAAAGGCTGCAGAACTGGGAGTCATATTTGAATTTAAATTCCTGGTCTGTCCTTTGATGATAATAATAGTTTGAACTTCCATGTGCTTTGCAAACCTTTTGTTTGCCTTTTGTTTTCAGGGAGGGAAAAAGAACCATATAAAAGTGATAATGATGATAATAAAAGTCAAATGTAAGAACATGTTAAATAGATGTTAGACCAAATACATAAAACATCCTAACACCATGAAATGGAAAACTTTCAAAATATAGAAACTAGATAGGAGAGATCAAAATCACAGGGCACAAGATGAGATACACAGCGTCTTGTTTGCTACCAGAGTCATCCTGAAAATTCTTTCAGAGAGTCTAGGATAGTTGAGCTCCCATCTTAGTCTCTTTTCCATTTTCTTTTAAAAAAATCATCATTTAATTCACCTGCAAAACAATCCCGCAAATATTCAACACACAAGAACAATAGGAAGCTTAGTGATTGTTCCAGCACCACATCTCTGTTTTTCTGAATCGGACTGAATGTGAGATGAAAGGAACGAAAACAACAATGATTATGATTACAAGTAGTAGCAATTCAAGAATCATCCTCAGCAGAAAGACCTTTCTTCAAATCCTGCCTCTGATGCATCCTGGTTATAGGAGTCATTTCACTTCTCAGGATCCAATTGTAAAACTAGAGATGGCAAACCAGTTGCTGATACTCATTGACAGACCAAATAGCTTCACTGGAAAGTTCTCTATATGGATGAAATCAGAAGTCCAAAACTAATCATATAAAATAATAATTAGCCTATCTAAATTTTTAATTTTTGTGACATTTCCTCTCACTATCTTATATTCAAGTATGCCCATTCTATGAATATTTCTTTCATCTATATGGTGTAGAAGGCTGCTCTGGGGTCAGGAAGATGTAAATCCCAAATCTGCTTTGGATCATGCTGGATATGAGATCCCAGTCAGATCCTTAAAGCTCTCAGAGGTTTTTTTTAAGGTTTTGCATTAAGCCTCATACACTCTCTTAAGATTCTAAGTGTCAGAGGAGCCGTTAATCGAAAGGCATTTCCACACCAGAAATTCTCCACATTGTTGCTGAAATCTCAGAAGGAGACCAAAATAACCAGTGCTTATCTAACAGTTTAAGGTTCACAAAGTGCTCCAAATCCACCATCTTATAATGATGATAAAAAATAAAAACATATTCAAACAGTAGTTGTAGGTTTGCAAAGCATTATAAATATATTCTCTCATAATTATAACTGACCTGTATATAGGACTTTAAATCATACAGTATGCCGCATATACATTATCTCATCTGATCTTGACAATAATCTTATGAGGTAGGTTCATCTTCATTTTACAAATGAGGAAACTGAGGCCCAGAAAGATTCCAGAATTGATATGAGTAGGTTTTAGACTTAGGTCTGCCCTGGTCCTGTGGTTTATATACTATAATGCTGACGTTAAGCAAGACAAAGATATATTGGATTATAGGTCTATATCTATTTCACTCTTATTTATATTTTTTAATAGAAATTAATGCTTTAAAATTTTCATCTCAAAATTCAGAGCCTAAAAAGTACAAAAGAAAAAAGGTTCAAAATATCCACGGACTGTGATAACAATTATATGGCGCCTATTTATTGTAACAGTCCCAATTCAAGGAGAGCGAAATGAATCCTATCCCGAGGATCTAGAGAAAATCTCAATTTCTCATTTTTAGTTAGCTCTTGTAAACTCTCAATTTCACTAAATATTCAAATTTTCTATGAGGTTGTTGTGCTCAGTATAATCCATCTGTCTGTGGCCCTCCCTCCCTTTGACCTTAATCTGATGGTCCTTTTGCAGCCAAATCATTTCAGAAGGTGATGGGAATCTGTCTCCCCAATGGAGCTTCAGAGTCAGATCCCCTGAGAGGCAATGGCAGCCTTGGGCCTGCCAGTGATGGGCCCCCATGTGTCCAACACACCATTCCTTCTCACAGTTACATGAGCCTAGAGAAGGGATCTCCTTCAAACTCAGGACCATAAAATGATGAGGGAGGGGGGAAGGAACAGTTGATTAGGGAAAATTACCTCTACCAAATTTCACACCCTGAAAAGCAGGTCCATAATTTTAACCGATAAATTCAATTTAACAATATAGCACCACGGTTCCTAGGCCATCCAATGCCAACTATTTTTCCCTGTCCAAAATCCAACCAATCAGATGAGATTTTGTGACTCACCATAGATACATCTCACCCAATAGTATGAACGTGTTATGCGGTCCAATCAGGTTCTGACACAATTACAAAAAAGGGGGAAAAAAAAGACACCCAAACCATGGCAACAGAGACAGCAGGCTGGCAATGGCAGCTGCTCCACAGACAGACATACAATTTTTAAAGACTCTTCATTAAAAAAAAAAAAAGGACTCTTTACTGCCATTTTCATTTCCCCCATCCTCTCCATAGGCCATTGATTATAAGGAAGATGCCCCCTTTTTAAAAAATAAACTGAATCTCCCCAGTCATAAACTCTAAAAAAAACTGTCAACATTTGACTGGATCTGTCTACTTCCCACCAGTCCTGAGTGGTCACTTGGTAGCTACTTCAAAATGCATGTGATGGGTTGGATGTTGCTGATTAGGACTTAAGAATTCCTGCCTCCTAACAGATTTAGATCTGGAAAGGACTCAAGAAGTCCTATAATCCAATCACTCTCATGCTCCTGAGGAGAAACTAAGGCCAAGAGAAAAGGAAGTGACTTACCCAAGGTCACCCAAGTGGTCTAAGAGGCAAAGTAATCACCAAAGAAGGTGCTTTCCCCTGTAATCTACTTCCAACTCTAGCCTCCCAATGATTCTTTTTCTTGACTTCAATGACAACCACAACAATAATAACCGTTACTGACATACATTGCTCTTAAAAGTGGATAGGGAGGGGCAGCTAGGTGGCACAGTGGATAAAGCACCAACCCTGGAGTCAGGAGGACCTGGGTTCAAATCTGATCTCAGACACTTAATAATGACCTAGCTGTGTGGCCTTGGGCAAGCCACTTAACCCCACTTGCCTTGCAAAAAAAAAAAAACCTAAAAAAAATTTTAAAAAGTGGATAGGGGAGTCTCACTTAGGCCTCACTTGGACCCACTAGAGTGTTATTCTCATTTCTAGGAGAGTTTGCAGAGGTTCATGGTGATTATATGAATGCAACTAACCTGCAACAGAGACAAGCTTCCTTCCCCATCAGGTCTTGGTGATTCCAAGTGAGCCACTCCACCCCCCCATTACCCACAAAGTCTCTCTCCCACTTAGCCCCTTAATGAATCAAAATTGCTTATTACCCATGAACCTAAAAGCAGTGTGGGCTAGTGGAAAAGGTACTGAGTTTGAACCTCAGGTCAGCCATTTACTTCATCTTGGACTTTTCTTTCCATGAGTCTGTTTCCTCTGCTATAAAATGAGAGGTCTGAACTATCTTCCAATATTGGCTCCTGTGAGACTATGACCTCAGTTGGTCCTTTCCTGGAAATGGGCAAACATATAGGTCAGCAAGTATTTATTAAAGGTCTAAGTACCAAGGATACCAATGGCTTTTTCAAAATAAAGACCATGGCAGGGGTGGACTCAAGGGTTGGTGTGGTAGAAAGGAAAACATCCCACTGAACTGCCAACACATTTAGGCTCTAGTTGACAAGAGCCTAGTGGGTTCCTTTCAAATTTGCCTTCAATGAACATACATAAATAATGATAACTCACACAAAAGAATGTCACATAAATCATCTTCCCAGACAAGCTAAACATTCAGTCTCACAATCCATGGTAGTAGGCAGGGCTTTTCACTTTTGCACTGTAATCATTCATAGCTAAGCTTGTGGAAGTCTGTAGTAGCAAAACACCCCAAGCTGCTCACATCAAGTCATTTAAATGCATTAAAATTAAATCTGTCCCCGTTTCCCTTTTCTCTTTTCTCCGTATGAAACTCAGTTGATAGTCATCAACATTCTCTTCGTACAATTACATCCTCTTTGCTCAAAATCTGGATGTTTTCAAATTGGTTTTAAGAATCAATTCACATGAGGCCATGCTCCATGGGGTAGAATCTATAATATTTCTATAATATTCTAAAATAGAGTTGATGCTTCTATAAATATTAAGAAAGACAGAACTATGTCCACTGTAAACACATAAAAATCAAGGAATATTGAGGGTAGCAGAGAGGCACAGTAAATAGAGTTCTGGGCTTGGATCATGAAGACTCACCTTCATGAGTTCCAATCCAGCCTCAGATATTTCCTGGCTCTGTGACCCTGGGCAAGTCACTTAAACTTGTTTGCCTCAGTTTTCTTATCTATACAATGAGCTGGAGAAGAAAATGGCAAACTTCTCCAGTATCTTTGCCAAGAAAACCCCAAATGAGGTCAGGGAGAATCAGACGCAGTTCAAAGTGACTAAACAACAACAAAAAAGGAACACTAGACCTATCGGTAGGAAGACTTGGCTGCCAAATCCAAATCCAAGTGCTCCCAAATAAGTCACATCAGCTCTGTTTGCAATCTAGATCTCTGTTTCTTTTTTTTTTTTTTTTTTTTTGCGTGTAGCAGGAGGAGACCACCTATCCTGACCATCTCACAGAGCTGTGAGAAGGAAAGGAGAAAATGAATATGGAAATATTCAGCAAACATGGTTCTTCTCAGAACAATATGCCATTGTGGACTTCGAGATGGGAGAAATCTGGGTTTTACTCTCACATGTTTTATGCCTATTGTGACCTCAAACAAGTAACATAACCTCTCTGATTTTCAGTTTCTTCATCTGTTCATTTGGACTAATCATATCCACCTATAGGACTTGATTTCAAGTGCCATCCCAAAGTCTCTCTGAATCCAATGGCTTTCAGGATAAAATATTCAGGACCACTCCCCCCACCAGGCATAAAAGGAGGTTTTTGAAACTCACTGAAGACAAGGAAGAGCCTCAGTCTATTCCAGATGCTAATTCAAGGCAGCTTTTTCACTCATTCATTCATTCATTTATTCACTTCTCTACCCCAAATTCAGTCCCAATTCCCAATCTCCTTCTATACAGAGAAGGGCATATGGGGGGGGGGGTCATTATGTAGGAGGAATATAGGAGGCAGGTTGATAAAAAGGAAGCAGTCCTGACATTGGAGTCTGAGGCCCTCAGTTGAAATCTCTCCCTCTTCCTCTGAAGGGTTACTACCTTGTAGGTCTATGGACAAGTCTTTTCCCTTCTCTTGGCTTCAGCTGTCTCATCTGCAAAACGGAGTGAGGAGAGACTAGATGGTCAGTGAAGTCACTGTCAGCCTGGATCTATAATCTAATGATTAAAAATAACTGAACCATTTTGCCCTTGACCCTGGTTCCTTCTCAATTAATGGTCTGGATTAGCCAGCATCACGTCTTAGGCCCCAGTAACCATCAGACAAGAGCTTTCTTTCAATTCTACCTTCCCTAAGGTTTATGCTAAAGATATGAATTTGTAATGGATAAGGACAATGTTGTTACTAGAATTTTCAGAATGCAGTTGGAACCAGGAAGAAAATAACCCCTCTTGGGAAAGTCAGCTATTTTGTCAAACATGAACCCTATCGGGATTTTTCCCCCCCTTTAATTAAGGCCTGGTGAATCAATAAATCAATCATTCAACCAGTGATGTTTGTTCTTCCTTCTGGAAGAAGATCATGACGTCAGGGAAGTGATGCCATGACAAGCATGTGAATTGGATTTGAGGAAAGGGGTATTATGCTAAGTCACTGGCCTCACTTTCTCCTCTGGAGCCATCTGGGTCATTCAACCAGTGGCAAAATTAGGAAACACCTACCACCAGCCAGGCCCTAGACAGGCACAGAAAGACTCAGACAAAAAGAGAGAGTTCTGCCCTAATCTTTAATTGCTACACTAACAACAGGAGTAACTCCAGGAGGCAAAATATACCACTTTTGCATATGGGATTACTACACCAAACCATGGGAAAGATTTTTTTCTAGGAACTAACTGGTGGGAGTAGAGAAAGAAAAAGAAAATGAAAGGAGACAAAGCCACATGGAGAGTCAGGAAGGCCTTGGATCTAAGGCCTTTAAAAAGAAATGAGTGGGGCGGCTAGGTGTCCCAGTGGATAGAGCACTGGCCCTGGAGTCAGGAGCAGCTGAGTTCAAATCCAGTCTCAGACACTTAATAATGACCTAGCTGTGTGGCCTTTGGCAAGCCACTTAGCCCCATTGCCTTGCAAAACTAAAAAGAAAAAAAAATGAGTGTGTCTAGTTGCTAAACCAACTTGGAGATTCTAGTTGAATTCTGGAATCATGCAAGTGCTCTGGCAGAAATGGGTTCCTTTTTCTTTCTTACTGAAAGTTAAAAGGGATTCTTAATTTAGAGTCAAAAGAAAATCTAGGAATTGTGATCCAATACTTTTTTTTACAGGTGAGGAAACTGCATTTTACAGGTCAGGAAACTGAGGTTTCAAAAAGGTTGATGACATGTCCCAGGTCACAAAGGGCATAAGTGTAAGGCTATCTAAGACCTAATTTAGCACTCACCAAACCACAAAAAAAAAAAAGAGTCCTTGTCCTTGTTACCTTTCGGGAAATGAGAATAAATGGTAGAGAAGAGCAAACCATAATGAGAAGGAGTAAGGAATTGTTCTAATGTTCTTGATTGAATTCCTGAGGACCAACTGAAAACTTTCTCTAAGATCTTGCTTCCCTTCCCTAAGAGAAGCAACTGTGTTAAATCCAGAAAATTATGACTTCGTCAGTCTCCAATCTGAAACCAGTATATGCAAAAGGTAGGAAGGAATGGTTTTTACTGGCATCTATAGAGGAAGTCATAGGGTTAGTAAGGACCACAAATATGGAACACTCCTTTGAATGTCAGACTATTCCATTATGTTCATTTGGGGGAAAATTTTTTTGGTAATAAGGCTTTCTGGGATGGAGAAAAGGAATGATCACATAGGGAAATGTTGATACTATTAAAAAGGGGGGGAGGGAGAGAGAGAGAGAAAGAGAGAGAGAGAGAGAGAGAAAATGGTAAAAATTCAGGTATAAAGCAAAGTGCTTTACTAACATTACCTCATTTGAACCATACAACGTTCCTAAGAGGTGGATATTACTATTCCCAGTTAACAGAGGAAGAAACTGAGGATCAGAGAGGTTATATTACTTGCTTGGGATCACACAGTTAGCAAGTACCAAAAAGGAAGCATCAAAGATAGATCTTTCCGGTCTCCAAGTTTGCCTGGGATCTCCAGATGGACCCTTGAGTTTGAGGTTATAAAGATCTCTTTGCGTACCTGCATGCGCATGCGTGCACACACACACACACACACACACACACACACACACACACACACACACATTCTCACTCACTCTCTTTCTCACTTTCTTCTCACACACACACTCATTTTTCTCACACACTCTCACTCTCACTTTCTTCACACACAGACACACACATTCTCTCATACACTTTCTTCACACACACACACACACACACTCTCACACCCTTTTATTCTTCCTTTTTCTTTCTCACACACTCATTCTCACTTTTTTTTGTTTTTAGTTTTGTGCAAGGAAAATGGGGTTAAGTGACTTGCCCAAGGCCACACAGCTAGGTCATTAATAATTGTCTGAGGCCGGATTTGAACCCAGGTCTGCCTGACTCCAGGACCGGTGCTCTATCCACCACACCACCTAGCCAAACCCTCACTCTCACCTTCTTCACACACACACTCTCACACCCTCTTATTCTTCCTTTCTCTTTCTCACACACTCTCACTTTCTTCACACAGACATACACACACAATCTTTCTCATACACTTTTGCTCACTTTTTTTCACATATGCACACATTCTCACATACTCTTACTCTCACTTTCTCTTTCTCACACACTTGCACTTTCTTCACACACTGACACACATTCTTTTCCACACATTCTCACTCTCATTTTTCACACACACACACACACACACACACACACACACACACACACACACACTGACCCACCCTACACCAGATTTTAAATGCCTGTTCAAGTTCCAAGGCCCCCCTCCCCCTCCCTGGACTGCACTCCCCAGCGAGCACAGCACCAGAAAACCAGTGCTGGCTGGTAATGGACTAAGTGCTGGGCTCCCTCCTGCAGCCCAATCTTTGTATTGTACATTTCATCTCCCCATCCAATCCTCAAAATTGTTTTCAATAATCCATATTGACATTTGTGAACAATTAGACCAGCTACTGTTTGTGTGCAGGACTTAAAAGGCGTCCACGCTGCTCTGGGCCCAGTGGAAGCGGCTTGAGGGCTACACCAAGGGAAACACCCAGCCCTACTGTGTACAGCAGAGACCACAACAAAGCCTGTGGTTTCTCCCACACTCGCCTTAAATAGATTTAAATTAATGCTGTTCATCATTGGGTGGAAAAGAAGGGAAATATAAAAAGGGCAGTAAGTCGGGAAGGCCAAGCCAGCTAACAGAACTCGGAAATTTGCTCCCCAACACGCAGAGCTCACAGGTCTAAACAGGCTGACCTCCATTCAAGAGTGCCGCTCATGGAAGTAAAATAGTCCCTTCTCTCCTAGTCTGGGACAGGTGCTTTCTCTCTGTCTCAAAATGATTGCCATTCTTCCAACAAGACAAATAAACCCCACACCTACATGGGTATATAGGTATATATTCAGATAGACATAAACATAATATATTTGTGTTTATAGACATACAAATATAATGTAGATGTATATAGTCATGCATGGATACATAAATATAGAATGTAAGTATATTCATGCCTGCACATACATGATATATTATATAGTATGTGTATATAACATATGTTACATGCATATTATATGGTATTGTATATATTGTAAGTGTGTGTGTGTGTGTGTGTCCACATCCAAGTTGTGAATAGAATACCACTTAGAATAGCATATAATGATTAAAACACACAAAATTCAGCCACATTCGCAGGACAGAGTTAGTGTCTTAAATCATATACCCCTACACGGGTCCGTTATAAATCTTCTTTTTATTCAATACTGACTTGGCCAGGGTTACACTAGCATTCCTGATTTTCTGATCAGTGTCATCTCTCACTGACATGCATGAATACATGTCTCTTTTCTTATTTAAGAATCTTAAATCATAATTATGGTAACACTAATAATAATAACGAATATTTAGCTAGTACATGAAGGTTTGCAAAGTGACCGACATGTAATATATGTGTAATATATTAAATAGATATATGTATATGTGATTTGGGTATACATAGATGCACACATACATAGATGTGTGTCTATACGTACCTATAGCTATGCATATTACGCATAGCTACATGTGCATAGATGCATATAAATGTGTGTGGATATATGGGTATATATAAATATCTCTCTAGCTATCTAAAGCTTTTATACTCAAATCACCCAGAATATCAAAAGTAGACTTCAACCCGTTTGGTTGGCAGGGAGTGCTTGTTATTGACAAAAGAAGGCAATTAAAAAGAATCTGGATGAGGCAGCCAACCGGCGGTCATCACATGGGGTGCTCTTGCTCAGGGTTAGGGTGAACAGGATAATGTGTTCTCTTAGGTACAATGGGAAGAAAAAAACAGCTGTGGCTCAGGCTAGATCCTCTGACTGCCAAACTCCATTTGCTTCTCCTAAGGCTCAGGGACTGGGACCATCTACTTTCGAAAACCAAATCTGCCACTGGACTTGTTGACAATATATTTCTGAGTTTGTGTGAGGCTAAGGAGGAAGAATTCTGGGAAACTTCTTTTGACATCAACATGTCTGAAAGATACCAAAGAGTCAGTCTAGTCCAATAGTCTCCTTTAACTGGTAAGGAAACTGAGGAAATCAAATGGCTGAGGTTACTAAGTGCTTACTGATTGCGCTAGCATTGGAAGTCCTGGAAGCCAGCCACTTCTTTTTATAGCTGAAGAAACTGAGGACTCTGTTGGGATACTGTCTTGGCCAAAGTTACACAAGTGTTCCTGATCTTTTCTGATCCAGGCCAGCTCTCCCTAACATACATGAATATACATCTCTCTTTACATTTAAGAATCTAAAAGGAGAATTTGATCAAAGGAAACTGTAATGCAGAGGGTGGGGAGGCACCGTGGAGGTTGGAGGAGTGGGTGGGGGGGTAATTAAGCCCTGCTCTGGTGACCCTAGGCAATTCAATTCATTCTCACAGCTTCAGATAACTTTCCAAGGACCTGAGCAGCACAGTGATAGACCAGTATCAATGGAAGCATTTTTATTTTTACTGGAAATGTCTATACTACAGATCCCATTCCTCTATCTTAAAAAAACACAAAACAAAACCAAAAAAACCCCAGAATTCAGACAATATTATAAGCAGGCAAAAACTGTGAGAGAGGTCTTTTTGATGACTCAGATAGCAGTCAGGAAGATCTGAGTTCAAATCTTGCCTTTGACATTTCCTAACTGGGGACCCTGGGTAAATCTGGACTGCTTTCAGTCTCAGCTTACTCATCTGTAAAATGGGGATACTAATAGGACCAACCTCCTAGGATGGTGATGGAGACCAAATGGTATAACCCACAGACATTGTATCTGCAAACCTAAACATAATATTAAAAAACTTATTATTATTATTATTATTATTCCAAAAATGGGCCCCTGTAGGTGTTCCTTATATAAGATGCTAAATCTACCAATGGAACATGACTTTGAAATTTTGTATTCTGATCAGTGCGCATCCTTCTAAGGAACATTCTATACACAACTTGGATGTATACATGCAGGCAAGAACACACACACACACACACACACACACACACACACTCCTGATCTTACACCTGCTCTTTAGCAGTGGGAAGTGGATTCTCAATCTGTCAACATGGCCATCTGGCCCAATTGCATATCTCGGCTTTCTATAATACTATATGAAGGAATGACAATCAAGAAGCTATCTGAAAATGCATCAGAAGGGAGGAATCAGATCTGAGATTTCAATGCTCAAATGTGGGGCAAGTTGGAGATCCACAAGAGCCCAATCAGAGTGTCGGCTTTCACCCCATCCTATGGGATAAATGAAAGATGATATTAGGGAGAAGGTGTGCAATCAAATCCATACGGGGACATACTTGACCAAGGCACTACCAGGGTTTCTAATAAGCCAAAGCAGCTTTCTCAGCAACACACAGAATCTTCCCGAGCCCTTTCCAATTCTGCTGCCCATTTAGTTCACTGCACAGATCTGCCACCAGGGGAAGGGGTGACAGGTATCACTACCAGTAAAGATCACTCCAGAACATTGCCTGCTCCAAGGAGGAGGTGCTCATTCTACATTGCAAGGCAAATCAGCAAGCTCATATTAAATGACTACAGACATTGCACTAAGCAAAAAGAAAGATACAGGAATTGAAAAGACTTCTCCCTAAGAGACACAGAGGTGGGAAGAAAGAGGAGAGGGAATCTAGGTTCAAATCCCACTTCCCTAGCCAAGGCAGCTCAGTCCTCAGCTGGACAATCAATATAGGTCATCACAGCAATTGCCCCACAGGATTTGGTCAAAATGGGATAAAGTGAAAATCTTGGCATGAAGGCTGTTATAAGTAGAATTATAGTTATTAATAAATATTATTAAATATTCAATATTACTAAATAAGGGCATCTCCTCAGTTGCCTATTAGTGTGTCCAGTCAGTCATGTGTAAAAAAGAACAACCATGGGTATCTTTCAGGTTAAAGGTTAAGACTACTGGTGATATTGAAGTTGAAAGCAGTATGATGTAGAGGAAATAGGGATGAGAAGAAAGAGGAGGAGGAGGAGGAGCAGCAGCAGCAGCAGCAGCAGCAGCAGCAGAAGAAGAAGAAGAAGAAGAAGAAGAAGAAGAAGAAGAAGAAGAAATACTGACAATAATAGGTGTATAGATAGAATTGTAAGGTTTTGTAGCATTTGGGGCACATAGTAATATCTTTTGAGTAACAGTAACTCTGTAAGATGAATTTGGTAGACATCATTATCTTCCTCCTCTCCTTTAAAACAACAGCAAAAAATGTCAACAACTCTAAGACATAGAAGGAGACCTGGTTTTCCAAATTGTTTTAAAAATTAGCCAAAGCATCAATGAAAGAGTATAATCCCATTTGTTTCATTTATCCAAAGATTGTAAAAAACACCAAATTAAAACTACTCCCACTCAGACACACTTACATACACATCTGTACGCAGCTGTCGGGGTAGCTTTAATTCCCTCCCATGCCAGTGAATGACAATTGTCAGAAATCCCAGGGGGGCCACGGCAATTCATGGACCCGCAGGCAGCCATCTACCCCATCCTCTAGACAAGTCCTTAAAAAGTCTGACCTCTGACCCAATGGAGCTCCCTCAATTCAGAATCTTTTCTACCATCTGATTCTATTAGCAGAAGTTCTACTGAGGCAGTTAGGGGAAGAAAAAAAAACTCAAGAAAGTTCTCGGTTGAGTGCCTACTAATGAACAAAGGTTAACTTTATCTGAAAGGTCACATGCCTGGTGGCTAAGGTGATGACCTTAACAACTGAAATTGTGACCTTGCCACGTGTCAGGGATATTGTAGATTCTGATACAGATCAAGTGCTAAAGGACTGCTCTGGCCATAAATTAGCATTGACTCCCACAAAAAAAGACGGAGGACCATTCTCTCCTCAAATCTCCAAGTTGCCATACAAATGGTTCACAGGAGAACTCCAACAAAGCCTAAATCAAGGGTCTAAAAAGTTACTTCCATTTTCTGCATGGGAATGCCAACCCTCAAAGCAAATGCTCACATTTCACTACATTTTGGTTTCCTTAAAAAAAAATCAAATTCATATAACTCCAATGTTTCTCATAGTCAAGAGAAAAAAATTGGCACCGAGATCCTGTATTGTACTTTGCAGCATCCAAATGCGTCTGAGAAAGAATAAAACATTGTTCCTTTAATAAGATAATTGAATCTGCATTAGTAGAAGCATTCTTCAAGTATTTACACGTGTGTTCTCTCAAAGATTACAATTTCCGACCAAAGAAAAGGCCTGAGAGCTAAGCAACAATTACCGCGTCCATTTTAGGAGGCACGGAGTATGTCGCTGTTGAAGTCATCGAGAAAAAGGCATTTTTGGAACCAGATACTCAATTTTTTTTTTAAGGGAGAGAGAGAGAGAGAGATAAAAAAAATAAGTGCTTTGGATAAAAAGGCCACAATTGTCTTGGCATATAGCTCAAGGCACGTTTCAGAGTCTGTGCCTCCTGCCAATACTGGCAAGTTCTCAAAACTTTTAAGGAGGTAAAAACATTGTTTAGTGTTTACAAATCTTCAGTATTCTAGCAGATGCTTGTCAAATCAGTTATATGTAAGTTGACCAACCTACCTAATATTTGAATTGGCAACTTCGCTTCCATAAATAACAGGTCTCGGACTCTCTTAGATTCAGCCTAAAACGTTTCAGACAAAGGGCCCTTAATATTTTCTTTTGCAATGCTCCTGTCGCGCACACAGCAGAGGCTGCCATGACTGCGGGCCTGGAGGAACCAATGGCCGCCGAGTTGGCCGCTATTCAGGCATTGCCGAGGATTCTGGGATATATCAAGAAAACCAAATCGAAAAGGTAGCCCGATCGGTGATGTTCTCAATCAATCTTCCAGAGGCCTTCGGGACGCGACTCAACCTACTCAGCAACATTTTACAAATGTAAAATACTCATACACCCTACCACCTTACCTAACAAAGGGGGAGGGGTCTGCTGGCAAATACGTTAGCAGAGTCCAGTGGAACAATAATATCATGGAAAAGAGTAAATAAATGGTGTGTACAAGATGGAAAGAGCTTGGACAAGCTTAGTGTTTTTAACTCCAAAAGAATATTTAATTTGCTGAATGTTTGAGGTACCTACCAAATTTAACTCATGGCTCTCTTATTTGGAAGGATGTATGTCACAATCAATTTCACTTGCTCGCAACCTCGAATTTTTAGGTTGGTCAAACGAAATTATTTACTAGGTTTAGAACTCTCTAAGAGGTGACCACAGACAGGATGGGTCATGGTAATCGTGATATAAACAAGTCTTTTTTTCCCCCCAGGGGGAACAGGTAAAAAGTGAAAATTGCCTTTCTCTACCATCATCTCCACAGTGACATGTACATATAAAGAGATTTAAAATTATACATTGGCAATATTGGACCTTTCTAAGGTTAAAAACATCTGAATTTTACTAATGACCACCTTGGGATACTTACTTTCTAATTTATGCTATATCATATTGGCCAATGCATACACACACTTTCCATTTTATCAATAAATCTTTGATAATGTGACTATCATGACGACTTAAGGGATGCCACTCTGGGAAAAATTCACTTCCCTTATATCAAAGTTTACTGGATCCAAAAGATTACTAGATTGGCACACCAACTCCCTCCAGAATCTTATGCAAAAAAGACCTGAAGGCACCAATAGTTATATTCCCAAAGCTTACATTGATAGTTTTCTATGATCTGGAGACTCCTTAAAGAAAAATTTCACATTCCTCTAGGTCGCCAAAAATCACCACAAAACAGTGCATGTGGATTTTCTGAGTTTTTTTTCCTCAATATTCCTCAGGAAAAGAAATGAATGGGTCAGTAAATAAAAGAAATATGCTAATAAGTAAATGGATAGAGAGAGTAGATAGATAGATAGATAGATAGATAGATAGATAGATAGATAGATAGATGACAGATGAAATAACCTACTCATAGGATTCTACAACTTTCATTCTTCCATCTGGCTCAAGTAACCGCTATGACGGGTAATCTAGCAAGACCGGTATGTACATATGAAAAGTCAACAAATTACACAAGACTTGAGCTTTCACATAACACAATGTACCTTTTGTTTAAAGCAAGACTAAAGGAGAATATACAAATGCATTATTTCATGCAACTCTCAATACGTTCTCTTAAGACTGCCTCTCAAGATCTCTAGCAGATTCTCTAAAAAATGTATTCTTTTATGCCCTCCCCCCAAGAAGAAGTCTGTAAAAGACAACACTGACTTATTTCCTTTTTAAACCAATCCCCAACCTCAGGATGGTCCCACTGGTTACTTTTGATATTAGCTTCTCAGTCCATTGCTCATAAGAATATTTGTTGCTCAGCTCCTTTAAGTAATAAGCTTTCCCCTACACACAACTCCCAAATGTCTATACTCAATGATATTTTTCCAGTGTAAAAGAACAGTAATTTGATAGGTTATGACTCAACTTTTTTTTTTTAATTGGCAGAGGGGGCTTCAGAAAGTTCTAGTAGCGAAGTACAAAGAATTTGTCCTTGGTAACAAACTCGTGCGCCTTTTAAACTCTTCCATTTGCTACTTCTAGTACACCCTTTGTGAGCTCTTCCCCAGTGCTGCTTATTTTGGTCGACATCATTGAATGTGTTTTGGACGCACCTACAGGAAGCCAACCTGCTTTCCTAACTACTTACCAACAGAATTCATGAGTGTGAGGGATCACTCAAGGCTACGGTTTCCCACCTAAACGAAGGTTAGGCACTGTTGCTAAAACTTTTCTGTTCTGGTCTGCCCTATATAGTCAACGGGCTCCTCACCAAGCTCAGAGATACATCTGTAGAACTGGCTGATGTTAGTATAACAGAAGAATATCTGAGTAAAAGAAAAATTTTTTTAAGTAAAAGTAGGACAATATTTGGCTGCCACCACACTTACCTGCTGCGTGAACAAAATATGCCAAATATAAATCGAGTTCCTTAACAGAAACTCCTATGTGGTGGGGCTGGACACACAGCCCTGGATTTGAGCATTGTGGGGACTTTACAAGGCGCTCTCCATCAGTACTTTCGAGTGGAATACCTTTAAATAAAATCACCATCACAAGGTCCAACCTCCAGACTTTATCTGCCTGGCGAAGGCAGTCAATTCTTCGCATCTTGCCTTTCTGGTCTGGGTTAGAAAGAACACAACATGGAGGCTTTTTCCCCGTAACCGTGAGAACAAAATCCTCGCGATACTCAGGTCTGATGTCTTTCCGTAATTTGGCCAGAAGTCTGGATGCCCATTTCTGTTTGACTTCAGGTTTCTCACTTAACAACTCATCCTTCACTGCTCTCTCTTCCTCTTTTGACATGCGCTTCTCATGTTTTTTAAAGTATTTTCGTTTTCGGGCTTGCAGGTTGAACCACGTGTACGCGAATGCTCGGACGTGGGGCAGAAGTGCTTCAATGAAGGGATGAAATTCATCCTAAGGAAGAGAATTTTAAAAATATAAATGTGTATCTGTAACCGTGAACACAATGGAAGCCAAAGAAAAGCTACGTTTCCTTATGAAAATAAGCACATCTTAAATGAAAACTGCAATTAAATATCCTCTGTATGAAACACCAAAAGTTTTCTAAAGGAAAGAGCTACATAAAAAAACAAGTCCAGTATCAACCCTACCAGAGAAGGAAGAGAAAGGCTATGTGAAAGAAAGTTAACATTTATTTTTTATCACACTAACACCAGCGGGTTTTATGGGTGAGTGAGGCCTAGTGTTCAAATTCATCGGAGATGGCCAATGGAATACAAATTTACCCAGAGGAAGACAAACAATCTTAGGTTAACTTTAGCAGGGTTTCAAAGCAAGCATATCTAACTTTGCTCTAGCTTTGACCCCACTGCTTGTGGGGTAGCCAGGGCATGCCCGCCAATTTGGCAAATCCAGAATCTTTATCTGCCAATCAATGTTTGTACGGAGAAGTCCAAGGCAAGAATAGTAAAAATTTTCTCCGAGATGAAATTAGCAATGGCAATCAGTCATACTAGAAAGTTTCTCTCGGACAGACTTTACAAAGAGCTTTGGAACTCCTTGTTATCTGCATTTATCATATCTTGATATTCCTTTCAGATGTCAAAAAGGGACATAGCTACCCCCACCCCCAAAAAATAGCAAAAATTCAGAAAATTTGGGCAGGTCCCTTTCAAAAGAAGAAGTAAATTACTACCTTTTACATCTCTCGGACCAAAAAAGAATAGGTCAGAATTCTAATATTATTATTATTGTGACTACAAAATACTTGGAGCAGATAATGAAAAAGGAGGGGGAATATTGCTCAAATCCCCAGAAACAAGAGAGGAAAAAAAGGAAAGAAGAAGGAAACCCGGGCTTTTGGTGCAAATCCACACCCGCCCCCCTCGCTATCTCTCGCAAAAGGAAAAAAAAATGCAGACGCGAGCAACCCCCGAAAGCAGAGCCCAGGCGGCATTCCAAGCAAACCCTTAGCGCAATGCAGCCGACCGTCCTGCAAGTCCTAGCAGCGAGCGCGAGCCAGGCTCCCGGCATCTTTGTTCCCAAGCCCGTAGCCTCGAAACGCAAAATAGAAAGTTGACGCGTCACGTACCATGGCAATGTAAAAAGAGTACGTGAGAAACTTTAAAGGGTTCAGACGACCTGCTTCATGGCTGCCCCCTTTTTGGGGGCATTTTAAAATATCTACATAAACTTGGAACCGTTGAAAACCCGGAAGAGATTTGGTTTGAGCTGGTGGCCAATGGCAGGCTTCTTGGAGATTTTTTTTACTCCAAATCTGAAGGATTTTGCAAAGGCAGTGCGCGCTCCCCTCAGCCTCTCTCACTGTCTCCCTCGCCCTCTGTCTCTCTGTCTCGCTCCTCTTTGGGGAAGCGGTGCAGGGCCGGGCTGGCCGGGCTCAGCCTCCCCAGGCCGGGCCCCGCGGACTCGGGCCGGGCCGGACTTTGCAGAAGTTGCCGCGGGCTCGGCGTCTCCCCTCCCCGCCCCCTCCCGTGTTTATTTCCGCAATCGCTGCAATTTGCATAGTAACCACGCACGCGGCGGCGGCGGCGCGCCCGGGCAGGCCCCGCCCCCTCCCTCCAGGCCCCGCCCCCGCGGCGCGTAGCCAATCGGAGGCCGCGGACGCTGCGCGAGGCTCCAGGATTCCGCGCGAGCCCCGGCCGGCCGGGACAGAGTCCCGAAGAGGAGAAGCGGGCTTCCTGGGCCGGGCCGGCCGGCCTCGGAGGGGGCGGGGCGGGGCGGGGCGCTTTTCGCATGCTTCCCTCCAGTCTATCCACCTGCCAGCTAGGAGGTGGGTGCTTGCTAGTGGGGGGCACGTGTCACCTTCATTTGCACGGAAAGCCAAGGATCCTTTTCCTTGCACTCAGTCCGATGCCTGCAAAACTATCCCTGGCTCCTCGCAGTGAATTCGGGATTATCTGGCTCTGCAGCAGCCTCACTGCCTTCTCTGCAGAGGACCTAATGCCCAGCAGTAGGAAGTCTAAGTCCCAGAGAACCTCCTTGCCTTCTTCCTGTGATATTCCACTGCATCATTTGCAGATTCCCACGCATTTCATTTACTTTTCTACATTCTCTGTCTCTGTTCCCCAAATACACCTTTTGCCACCACCCAGGTAAGGGAAATGGTTATGAGCAGCATTTTAAAACTCGGCGGTAGAGGGCTTGGAGGATGTTGGAGCGACCTTAGCCAAAGCTTTTCATTTCACTATTTCCAAAACCAGACTCCCCTGGTGTTGCAAGCACAGGGGCTTCCATGAAAACATGTGGCTTATTAGAACTATGTGGACTGTTTTCTTTGGTTTTTGTCTGCAAGTCTCCTGAGGGACCTCTGTTTTTCTCTCTCTCCTCGCTCTATATGTATGTTTATATGCATACATACACAGACATGTATTTATAAATAGGTATTATTTATCTACATATATATGTAAATCACATGGGGAGGCTCCCTGGAAGAAGATTATAGGCAATATCAAAACCAAAGATATCAGTGATAATCAATTTTTAAAGTCACCTGAGAGGAGGCCATGACGAAGAAGGAGAGCCTCGGAAGGAAAGGACTTCTGCAGTTGTCTAATGCTCTAACCTTACTTGGAGGAGGATGCCTAATTAATGGGTGCAGAGAGCAGAGTGGACTTGAGACAAGACAGAAGAATGGGAAGGGAGGGAGAATTTTCTAGAAGTTTCTAACCATTCCCTTTCCAAGTCACATCTTGGCTAGGAATCAGCTATTTTATAGTCTTTTCATTACCCCTTATCTCACTAGGAGATGGCACAGGATGTGCTGGTTATAGAGACTTCAAGCTTTCTTGATTCTGCTGCCCCCCCTCGAAGGCTTGCTCACAAAATCTTTTGGTTCATCTTTAAGAGCCCATTTGTGGAGATGACTCAGGAGTCATCTGGTTCACCTGCCCCCCTCCCCCATTTTCTAGGCTAGGAAACTGAAGCTCACAGAGGAAAAGCATTCTATGATATCATAGACCTAGAACTGTAAAGAACATAGAAGGTCATCTAGGCGAACCCTTTATTTTCTATTTGAGGAAACCAAGACCTTAAGAAGGGAAATAACTTCAAGGTCATATGCCATGTGAGAATGGAGTTAAACCAGAGGTAGTGAGGTTAGAAGGACCTGGCCTTCTATGGTCTGTATGGGATCATGAAGAGTCAAACAACTGAGCAACAAAACTTCTCTTTCCAAATCCATTGCTCCTCCACCCCAGTCAGGTCTTGTGGAGACTATATTCTTTCCTCCTTGATTTATAGTCTCTTCTCACACCCCAGAAATATGCTAGGGCTAGATGGGGGTAGATTGAGTAATAGTCAAGGAATAGAGAGCTTCTAAATCCAGTACTGCAGAAAAATTGCTGCATGACCTTGAATATCCAGAATAGAAGAACTGATATGTTTGAATATTTGCTATTTACTATATATATGTATATATATATACATATATATACATATATATAGATCTTGCATTTACTTATGCTTACACATATTGAAGTCCCAATAAAATGGAAACACCTTGTCTGACATTTTTTCATCCTCATTTGTTGTTTAATTGGCTATTAGCTAAGAGACTATGGACAATTCACTTAAACCAATCATCTCCAGAGGAGTCCAACTCTCCTGCTGCAACACTGCAGAGAATGAAACCTGAACCAGATTAATATGTAATTGGCAAAGATGTAACAAATTAAATGAAAATATATTAAAATTTAGATAATGTCCTAAGTTAATATTCAACCTGCAATTGTTTCAATGCCCCCCCCCATTTTTTTTGCATTTGATGCTACTGAACCAGACCATAAGTTCCTCCAATTCAGTTTTGAGATCTTTGAGAGCCCAGGACATTTTTGCTTTTCTTTGTATCCTTTCTCTTAGCACAGAGCCTGATGCTAATCCACTGACTTAATCTCTCTAAGGCTGTTTCCCCTTCTTCTAATGGAGATAATAATACATTCTACCTCATAGGGGTATAGTGAGGACAAAAAGATGTTACCTTGAATGCACTTGCTATAAAGTCTGAATGACCCAGCTTGGCATCAAGGTGGAGAGAGAAGGTATCTGGGCAGAGGTAAAAGGCTAGAAGATGGGAACATTTCAGACGGTTTATTTCTTGGTAAGTTTTGTTGAACTGTGTTTCTCTCTGTCTCTCCCTCTCCTTCTCTCCCTGTCTCCCTCTGTTTTTCTCTCTCCTCCCCTCTATATGTGTGTTTATATGCATACATACATACATATATTAGAGATGTGTTTATAAATAGGTATTATTTATATACATATAGGTAAATCACATGGGGGGGCTCCCTGGAAGAAGACGGGTCCCTTTCTTCTTGAGAAATATAGGTAATATCGAAACCAAAGATATCAATAATAATTGAGTTTTACAAAATACTGCTTTCAAGTCCCATCACTACCACTTACAAATGACATGATCCTGGATAATCATTTTTGCTATCTAGACCAAAGTTTTCTCTCTGTAAAATGAAGATAATAATAAAGTAGCTCATCTCAGATTATTTCAAGGAAAGAATAAGGATATGCTCTATTGAGAAATGAAAGTAGATGTAAAAGAACATTCAAAAGGAATGTATTTGTAAAAAATAAATTAGCTTATTCATTATTTTTCCTTGTGGTTGAATTTTATCATACTTACCAGCCCTTTTAGGTCCCTAGTGTCCATTTTTCTGTGGCTTTTGATAATTCAGAATATTTGCTATATAAAATGGTCATAATGGAATTTTTTTAAAGATAGGTTAATAGCTAGTCTAGCTTGAAGTGGGTGTGACCTCCAACTCTGAAACTTTCTATCTGATCCTGTTGTCTTGTCCAGCTCTCCAAGCCTCAGTTCCCTCATTTGTAAATGGGGAAAAATTAGAGGCATCTCAAACTTTCTGGTATGGTCAGAAGGAATGTGGTGAATCCTGCAGAGATGGGATCTCTGGTAATATAGCTCTACCTGAGAAATGACATAGCCATGAGTGAGGCTTGCAGAACAGTCACAGATATCTAAAGAGGATGCAGAAAAATGATCCTGAGATATACTCATTTTGCATGTCCTGCCTGGCTTTGCAGTTTTACAAATGAGGAATGTCTTTGATGTGAGGTATGCCCTCACTGATGGAAACCAATGAACCATTAGGAGAATGCATTATAATAGCACTAGCTGTGTAATGGAGCCCTTCATGTCTATAAGGTCTGTATATTTGTGCTTGGAATTTTATAGAAATGACGCTGGCTCTATGGTCAGAGGTTGTAGGTTCAAATGCTGCCTCTGGCATGAGATTGGGCAAGTTCACCTCATTTGGTCTTGGTTGTTATTGTTTATAAAATAAGGGAATTGAACTAAGTGTCTAAGGGATCAGGTAGCCAGGTGACACTGGAATCAGGAAGATCTGAGTTCAAATCAGACTTCAGGTACTTAACCAGCTATGTAAACCTGCCACAGTTTCCTCAACTATAAAATGGAAATAATACTAGCCCCGACTTCCCAGGGGTTTTATGAGGGTCAAATGAGATAATATATATATAGCTCTAGCATTTATAATGCCTGATTCATTGAATAAATGCTTATTTCTTCCCTATGATCTCTGCCTGTTCAGTTGCTTCATTTTCTTGAAGGACTAACTCAGGTTCCTTCACGGATCTCTTTAAGCCAAATGTGATTGCTCCCTCCCCAAAACCTTCTTTACTGTTCTTTATCTGACTCTCTCCTCTGGCCCAATAGCATCCTATTGAATCATACAAATTTATGTTGTCATTTCTCCTACACCCCCCCCCCCCACACACACACACACATCAGTAAGTTGTAGATCCCTTGAGGGCAGGGACAACACTGCCTTTCAATGGATTATCCCCAACCCTCCCCACCTCTCAGCCCATCAGAATATAGAATTCTTGATGAGGAAAATCCCTCTACAAAGCAGATTGGTCTGCAATTTACAGCCTTGATGAGTTTCCTGAACCCTGGGAGGGTCCAATTTTCTGAACTTCATAGAGAGATAGCATTGGACCCCAGATCTTTCTGACCTCAAGGGCAGGGATCTACAATCTACTGCTCATATTTCTTCTGATTACTGCCATTTATTATCCTTAGTCAGATGGAGTCAAAGGGAATGCCAGACTGGACTCTCAGTCCTATTTTTTCCCCTCACAACCTCTCCTTGATGGAATCTCTGAAATAGCTCTGCTGCGATCTCACAACGTTATCCTCCAGTCTTTGCTGAGTTCATTCTCTGTGATGAGTTTATAGCGCTGCCTTATTTAGTCACTGTAAGTAGGTGATAAAGGGAGCTGGACAAAGCCTGCAGTGAAACTGGTGTGTTGGTGAGTTGGTTTAATCACCAGTTAATGTCTAGGCCCAGTCCTAGTCAGGGTTCCAGGATTTAGGGATGGAGACATAATTCTCCCTGGTTTCCATTGCTAAGGTGAGACATAAAGAAAGATGGGGACAAAGGGAAAATGAAAGGGAAAAGAAACCACATTACACTTTAAGAAACTATTTATAAAGTGTGTGTAAATCCATATACATATTATATATATATATATATATATAGGGGCATATGTGTATCTATGTAGTTACATGTGTGTATAAATATACATCCATGTATAAATCTCTCCCAAAGCTTTATTAGATCACCTGTCCAACCCTTTCCTTTTATAGATGAGGAAACTGATCAGTCACTATGTGTTTGGTGAACACCTACTGATCCATCTACTAAGTATTCATTAAATACCTTTTAGGTGCTGGAGGATACAAGTAAAATGCCTGGATTAATCTCCACTTGCAATGAGCTTATGATTCTAATGGAGCAGACAACAGCACACAGAAACATTTGTATAGGAGAGACATAAAATTCCTTTATAGAAATATTTACAAAGTTGTTCCATACAAGGGAGTTGGGGAGGGAAGACTTTCTTCAGGGATGGGGTTTGAGTTATTCCTCATAGGAAGAGAAGGACCTTACAAAACTGAGATAAGAAGTAGGGATGGGCTGTATGGGGGAACCAGGACCTAAAGTGGGGAAAGAGATGTGCCAAGCCAGGCAAAAGCCAAACTGCTGACTTCTGGCTTGCTGCTCTTTCTACCAGATTACTAGTCTGCCTAGATAAAGAGATACTGTCTCTAGGGCCTGAGAAAAGAGAGAATGGAAATAGAATTATCTAGCAGACAGAATTTCAGTCAGGTACTGGATGGGGGTTGTAAAATATGTACAGACCCAAAAGGAAGCCCTGCCTGGAAAATATATACAGCATCATCAAATGAGGACTAGCCAGCCTGACACAGTGGTTTCCAAGGGTCCCTCTGGGTGGTCTGTGGTCTTGTCTAAGAGTGAAGAGTGGGAAGCTCTGGTATCTGAATGAGGTGCTCAGTCAACACTGGGAGAAAGAAACTGGAGGAAAAGGAGGAGACTGTTTTGGAGGAGAAATTCTACTCATGGAGACTCCTGAACTATAGTTCTAGAACAGGGGGCAATGTTACTGGGCCACTACCGCAGCCCCTGAGGATAGTTTGCTTGTATAAATAGCCAACCTAGTTGGCTGATACTGACTCTTGGGTCTGGACCAAACAGTGGGAGGGGAGGCCCTCCCCTCACCCCACCCCACAGGCAAAGAGAGGAGACAAAGGATGAGGGCAGGGGAAGTCTAACTGAAGAAGTTCACGGCTGGCACTCCTGCCATCTCATCCCTTTTCCTTACACATCACCACTCATGATTCTTCTTCTACCCACTCACCTTTCCTCTGCTAATACAGCTGAGAGTGGAATAAATCTAAAGGCTCCATCTCTGGAAGATGTTTTTTTTTTCCTTGTTATTGTTGCATTTTTTTGTCCATTTTTAGAAGGAACACATGAGTTAGCCAATCCAAGGAATGTTTTGACCTGTTGAAGTGGTTAAATTGTTTTGGGTCCCAAATTGAATGAATGAGCTATATGCATATGTGGATTTCCCATCAGTAAAGGTGTTTGTTTAATAGAGAAAGAAAAGCTTATAGTAGAATTGGGTTAGAAGTCAGGATAACAGGTTTTTGTATACCCAGTTTTGAGACTTAATGACTTGGTGACCCCAAGCAACTCACCATAACCATCTTGAACTTTCATTTCCTTCTCTAGAAAATGGGGAGGGGGGGAGAATACATGCACTTATAGGTCTTAGAGATGCTTAAAGTGAAGTAGAATCTAAACCCTAAAATATGAGTTATTACCATTTATATATTCCTTTGTTACCAAGGATTTTGCATCCAGTATTTCATTCTCACTACAGTCCTGTAAGCTTATTCTTATTAATATCTCCATTTTACAGAAGAGGAAACTGAGGCTCACAGATGTTATGTGATTGATACAACTGGGTGAGATCTGAATCCAGGTTGTCCCTATTTCCAAATGTATTGTCACATTGACCATTACAATAAGAACTGATGTATTTGCTAAGGGGTCTCTGCCTTAAGGAACTTTCCAGATCTCCTTCCTGGCTCTACTATACTATAATTTCTTTTGTGTTCTCAGGCAATCTCTATTTTTTTCTCCTGGAAAAATGGGAATTTTTCATATCATAATCTAACCTGTCAAACTTTGGTCTCTGGTAGAGGCTGCCCTATTCCAACATAACTTGACTAGGTAGCATTATTCAAAGATTTCAGTATTTCCCAAATTATACTCTCCATCAACAAAGCTGAGTCTCTGCCTTTGCTAGAAACTTAGCAATACATTTGGGACACTAATTTAATAACAAAGTAATGGGAACTAAAAGGAAACTTAGAAAGTATCTAGAGATTCCAGCCCATCTCATTCATCTTACAAAGGAGGACCTGACTTTCTCCATTTCGCTCAAGTTGTCAGTAGCAAAGCTGGGTTCCAAATCCAGTTCCCTCATTCCAGATCTATTGTCCCTCCTTATGAAGATCTCCACCCCTTTAAAACCTGGACTTTTAGACTCTATCCCTAACTTCCTCTGGGACTTAACTTACATGATAGCTTCCCCATGTCTTCTTGCCTTATCCTTTTCATAATTTGTACATTCTCTTTCCAATTCCATGAATATTAATTGCTTGATCATGATATCCCCCCAGGAGAATGTAAGCTCCTTGAGGCTAGGAACTGTTATTCATTTTGTTTTTAACAGCCCAAGCACAAGACCCTCGAATGGAGTTGCTTAAACATAAACAATCCAATACTTATTTGTTTAGATTGGTCAGAAGATGTAACTATGTAATAGCATTATTTGTAGAAATACTCAGAGTTTATGAAAGTCCTGGAAGAAGCAAACTTTATCCTAAAAATCCATTTTTTATCATTAAGAACATATGACTAACTTTGTTCTTGACATATTTATCATATTAATAATGAATGCTTTGGGAATCACCAAAATACCTGGATATAATGATGCTCTCTCTCTCTCTCTCTCTCTCTCTCTCTCTCTCTCTCTCTCTCTCTCTCTCTCTCACACACACACACACACACACACATTCTCTTCTTTTTTGTCTCATCTGTAGAGTTTGAATGTAAGATCATCCTTTCTATACTTATAAGAAAGAGGAATGATCCCTAAAAAACCATTTTTACTGGACCTAGAAAAAAAGGAAAGCAATTGTTTTCTGTCTTGGACCATATGAGTACAGAGATAGGTTGTTGGGGAATATATTGCTAGAATCCTCAGCATTTTATTAGACATGAATCAAATATTCAGTTCTCCCACCTTCAATTATTCCCTGAAAAAGTGATGAGGGAGTAAGAGACAAAGTCCTTTCCAGAAATTCTAGGAATTGGTATAAATTGGACCTCATGTGTACTAAAGAATAAAATCTGAAATTAAAGAGAGATTTAAGAGGAATCAAAATATCTCATGGTGGATATGGTGCTAGACTTGGAATCAAGAAGACTTGAATTCATTTCCTGTTTCAGAGATTCCTTAACTAAGTGAGCCTAGGTAAGTCTCTTATCCTTTCTCAACCTCAGGTAGCTTATCCATAAAAAGAAGGTAATGATAGCACCAATCTCCCAGAATTGTCATGAGGATTATATGAGTCCATAGATTTAATTACTCTTTAAACCTTAATGTTCATAGTAACATGTTTACTAAAAATACAGAGTAATTTGTTTTAATTCAAATTGTTGGAAATGGGGTTCATTTGAAACCCATTAAATCTAAGTTTGTAGGGAAAATGGTACTTTTATGCAAAAGGTGGTAAGTACTTGTCCTTTAGAAGGCTTCCTATTCATTCATTCTCTAGCTCTAACAAGAAATGATTAATTTAGCAGCCAGACACATAGCATACACATTAACCATGGCCCTGTAGATGAGAACATTTAGCAGCCCATCCTTTGGAAGAAGCTCTCTCTGTCACCAAACTTCACCAAAAGCTGCTCCACCAATATATCCAACTTTCACACAATTAGATACATTTTGAATAGATCTGCATTATGGGAAAAAGGATGATCCCCCCCCCCAATACCACCACATAATTTCCTTCTGAGATTAATCTTTGATTTATATGGTATATATCTTGTTTACACAGTGATTTTGTACAGTTCCTCATTAGAGACAGTGAAGTCCTTGAGGGCAGGAAGCAAGCTTCAGCTTTTCTTTTCTTTGTATTTCCAGCACTTAGCCCAGAGCTAAGTTGATTGATTTTCTTTAGCTTGGCTGAGAAAGGATGGGAGAGGAAGGCTGAGATGGAGAGAAAAGACAGAAACTGAGGCAGAGATAGAGACAGAGACTAAGGCAGGAACCTCATCAAATTTTCCAGTACTGGACAAGTCAGACTGGGCTAAGTGACATCTGAGTGTTCAGACAAGATGTGGCCTCCTTGACATCTGAATCCACTTGGTTTTGTCTTGATCCCTAGCATTTAGCACAAGCCCCTCCATACAGAAGCCACTCCATAAATGTTTGTGGCTTTGTTGAATGGATATCCTCAGAGTTTACTACTTCGGAGCATATATTATTGTGTAATTTTAAAGTTTTTTCTTCTTGTATTAAGTTATATCCCAGTTAAGATTTATTTGGCAAAATAAAATGAAAAGATCCAGGAAGGGAAAATGGTACCATAACATTAGCATTGCTAAAATGAATGGTTTTGAGTGCTTCAAGGATGCTGATAAGCCATGATGAATGACTGACTCCAGAGGACTCTTTAGGGAGATGTCACCCCTCTTTCTCCTCGCAGAGAACCAGCAAGAAACTTTTCTGTCCATTCTGATTTTCCTCTTCCCCTCTTATCAGTATGTGGGAAGCCTGCAAACTTGGCCAAGAAGGGGCCTAATTCTACTCTGCAGATTGAAACACCTAATTTGAGGGATAAGGACATTTGGCTCAACTAATTTTCAAAAAGTCTTTTATTTGTATATTTAAAATCTCCTTTCCCTCCTCCACCCCCTGCAGTTGGAGGAGGGGAGAGTGGGGGAATAATAATTTTTAAAAAGACAATTTTTTAAAAGTGATATTTGAATTACATCAGAAAAGGTTTCCTTTTTTTTCCTTAAATTTTAGTCTTTGTTTTTCATGGCCAAGATATAGTCACTAGAACCTTTAGATACAGGTAATTTTAAAGTAATAGAAAAAAACACTCTTATGTATCAAATATAATTTAAGGTCCCCAGTCATTGAGGGGATTGGGAAGATTTTCATGATGAGGAACAATGTTGCTTATAGAACTAGTTCTTTCCCCCAAAAGTTTCTTAATTAGAAAGTTAGTAAAGTATTTGCTCATCCCAACCTTCTAATTCCCTTTTCCTTTCTCCAGAGCATCTGAATCTAAGACTGATTCCCAATCCCCCTTTTATTATTATTTGCCCAACCGTTAGTCCCTCTCTCTCTTTCTGATAGTTTCCATTTGCTCATAGCCTTTGCTCGGAAAATCTCTTACTTGTTGTTACTTCTTAGCATCCTGGGGTATAAAAAGTAGCAAGCCTTCCTGAGCCTGCAGAGAGAAATTACATTTGCTTACTTTGAAACACCAAGAAGTTACTCTAGGCTTTGTTGCCTTTTCCCGTGATACAAGAGACCATAGTAAATCAATGGGAATAGGACAGCTTTTGGAGGTGGTTGCTCCGCATCCCTTTTTGAAATCAATATAATTCAAGAGATAATAAACAGGAGATCATAATGTTTATGGGCAGCACGAGTTTATTCACATTCTCATATGATTCACCCGCTAATTTCAGGCCTGGACAAAATGACAAAATGAAGTTAAGGATCAAATTAGATTTTGTCTTTTGAGGAAAACCTCAAGCTCCCTCTGACAGTGAGCAGATAAATTATTTGTTTTTATCTTATTTTATTTTATTTTATATTTTATTTTATTTTATGTTATTTTATTTTATTTTATTTTATACAGCTGTCAGAATGGTGACCGACCCAAGTTTGAATCCATGAAGATCTGTGTTCAAATCTATCCTCTGTACCCAGGACATATGGCTATATGGTCCCGGGCACATGACCTCTTTCTACCCTAGAACAAGCATCAGGTTCAACTAGAAATAAAGCTGCTAATCCAAACATAAGGTTCCCACTGGCCTCATACTGACTGTATTTTATAGACTGTATTTTATTAGATGTTTTAATTGCAACCCCAAAGTGGAAATTAAGGGGCTGCCTGCCTATGGAAGGATGGCTAAATAAATTGTGGTATGTGAACGGCTTGGAATATTAATGTGCCTTAAAAACAATGAAATGGATGGTTTTAGAAGAAATTCAGGAAAAGCTCTCTGAACTGATACAGAATGAAATAAGCAGACCCTAGTAAATGATTTATACAATGACAACAGCATTAGAAAGAAAAAGTGCTTTGAAAGGAGAGGACACTGATTAGCAGTGATAATCCTTGAGGCCAGAGGAGTGTAGATAAATCATACACTTATCCCCTACTCCTATCTAGAATGGGATATACATTTTTGGATACCACAAATGGGGGGGATTTGTTTTGCTAGACTGTGTGTGTGTTTAATGTGAGGTTTTAAAAAATCAGTCTGGGAAGGGCAGTGGAAAAGAGATAATTAAATGGAAATTAATGTGGAAAGTTAGAACACAATATTGCAGCCATAGGGGCATTAGAACATTGATTGTCATAGATGGAAGGGGCTTTCCTTAGAATGAAGATGAACTTCAAAGGAGACTTTTGAAAACATGGAATTATGTAGCTGTGATGGCTTTAGAATAAAGAATGTTATAGTAGGAAGAAGCCTTAGAATACAGATTGTCATGATCAGGAAGGATTTTAGTATTTCTGACATAGAATGTCAGAACTGAAAGGAATCTAAGACCTTCAGTTAGTTAATAGGCATACTTACCATGTACCACTGTGCTAAAAACTAGGGATACAAGAAGATGAAAAAGACAGTTCCCTTTCTCAAGGATCTTATAATCTACTGGAATGGTTCATAAGCAAACAAATATGTGCCAACTATATATAGCACAAATAAGAAGTGATTAATAAGGGAAGGCATTAAAATAAAAAAGGTAGAAGGCAGAATTTTAGTTGGGACTTAGAATAAAGTCAGAATAGCTTCAGAGATTATCTAGTCCTATCTTCTTCACCAGAGAGATGGTTTACTCTTAAATCTCAGTATGAGTATGAGAAAATAAGAAAAAGAAAATGTCCCAGAAAAGTGATTACTTTGGAAATCAATGATTTTCTCTTGATGAATTGGTGAGTAGGCCTCTTCTTTGTGAAAATGAACTCTGCTGTCCTGGAACTATGTCTATTCAAGGAGGTTGAACCTAACATACCTGCCCCCTCTCATATCAAGTTTGAAATCCCTCAGATTCTAAATTGGAACACTGAAACAGCTGCCCCAAACACATTTGGAGTCAGAAATGCTGGCCCCGTGAAGGGACAATGTGTTGGAAAACACCATTTGGCGATCATGAAGGCCTTGGAACACAGCAAACAAGCAAGCAAATCAGAGAAACCAGTAGGCCACAATCCTTTGTATTCAACATTTCCAAATACCTAGGCTTTAGTCTTGCCCATGGACCCAATCATTCCCTTCACCCATTCAGGTCCCAGAGCATTCTTATTTTGGATTAGAAAGTGATCTTCCTGAGTCATTGTGGTAAGATTAAGAAATTAATGAGTGAAGAGTATCCACCCCAATGTTATTAACCCCCCTGCTCATCCTGGAAGCAAAAGACACTAGTCATTTGCTCTACCCACCCTCTTCTCCCAACCATAGGGACTTCACAATCTGGTGGGATCTATGGGAGTTCAGTAGGTATGATCTTGTCAACTGAGGGTCAACGGAGTAGCCCTCTGAGACATCAGGGACTTTTGTGAGGGTGTACAGAATAATATATTGCCTTAGAAGGGAGTTTGAGAGTCATCTGGTAGCACTAGATCACTTTGTGGCTGAGGAAACTGAGGCCCGAAGAAAACTTAGCCAAAGGTCACACAAACAGTAAGTAACAGGGACTGGATTTGAGCAGTTCCTCTTACTATTGACTTTCCCCATCATGTTCTGTTGCCCTCTCTGAGATTTAGTCTTCTTGTTGCTAACAGAGATGGATTTTTTACAAAATGCTGCCTCTGACATTTTATCTGCAACTGAGTAGGGGTATGATTTCATTTCATTCTCAGTACAGTCAGCCTTTGTCCATGTAATTAATGTTTTACAAATGATAGATTCCCCTCGTTTCCTCTCTTCCTTCTTCCTTCCCTCTTTCCAAGGTAGACTAGATGGATGAACTAGATTCCATTTATCTTTCTAATAGTGGATTTCTCCCTCAAGTTAGGCTTGTCCTTGGTCCCTGTCCTGCTGTGACCAAATACAAAAGCCTAGATCTGGCCAGCTCCCTTAGCTACAGAGCATGTTCCATGGACTTCTTGGTTAACATCTTCAATGCTACAAATAAATTCTGGAAAAGTTACCCTGCAGACATGGAGAGGTACTGCTCAAATGGGGATGGGATACCCCACTGGATACAGGATGGAGGTCCTCAAACTCTCCACCAAAAAGTAGCCTTTGAAACTGGAGAATGCCAGCCTCCCTGCTCAGTCTGCTTTGGGAGAGTCGTAAGTTACATAAAACAATTATAAATATTATCTCATTTTATCCTCCCGACAACCCTGGGCGGTAGATTTTATTATTATCTCTGATTTTTTTTTTTACAGATGTGGAAATTGAATTAGACAGAGGGAAAGTGACTTGCTGAAAGGTCATATGGCTAATAAATGAGGTCAGATTGGAATGCAGTCTTCTTGAGGGCAAGTCTAGTTAAAAAATAATGGGGAAACATTTTCTCAATCCTCATTTCTTCAAAATCTTGAGGTATGATTCTATGTACAAATAGCCTATATTTCCTCTACATTTATAATTTTTTCTTTCTTTCTTTCCTTGTGCTTTCCCTTTTTTCCTTTTTATCTTTTCTTCCTTTCTTTTTCATTTTTCTTCCTTCTTATGTTTTGTTAATTTTTCTTCCTCTTTTCTCCCCTTCCTTCCTTCATTCCTGCCTGCCTCCCCCCCTTCCTTCTTTCTTTCCTACCTTCCTCCCTCCTTCCTTCCTTTTTTACTCCTCTATTATTATGGAAAGAAAGGTTGGGGTTTGGCTATGTTGTGACTTTTCTAATAAGCATATCAAGATACTGATTAATGACTGGGTTGATTAACTGCATCTCTAGAAGAAACCCTCCCCCCATTTGTCCAGTCTTAGTGGGGAGCAGGGAGCTTCATAGGTCATGAAGCCTGCCTACAATGACTTGCAATGACCGGCTGCTGCTCCAGCAGCTGTTGGGGCTGGGGTTGGCACAGGTCCCCCCTCTCTCTCCAAGCCGGTGCTGGAACAAGGACTTCGGTCTCAGGACCCCCCTATCTGCAGCCCAGATGTGCCGGCCTGTTCTCCATATGAGTGGCTTCTTCGGGGTGGGGGGGGCAGTTATTTTCTTTATTTTATTCTTAAGGCTCTGGCTCACCGTGGCAGTGAATTGGGAACAGACAGAGCCAAGATAAGAGGGTCAGCCACACTAGGGCGCCAGAGCAGGCTGTGCCCATGATGGGGCTTGGGGGCCAGGGAGACGAGAGAAGCCTCGACCCTTCCCAGGACCATCTTGGGGGAACCTGTGGGAGCCATTTTCTCGAGTGATCTTGGTTTTTGTCAAGGTCGAAGCTGAGATGTTTGCACATGCTGGGTCTGCCCTGCCCCCCCCCCCCTTACTCTGCTCTGCATAGTCCGAGCCCATTCGCCCAGGCCACAAACAGTGGGGAGGTACCCACAGTGACCAGCAATAGGCACCTGGTGTGCCGCTCCCGCAGCGCCCCCCATTCACCCCCCCCCGGCGCAAGAACAATCGGGGCCTCGGGGCCCGGTTTTGGCCCCCTTTGCCGCAGTGCCAGTTCCTCCACAGGATATGCACCCCCGGGCACCCCCCAGGATGGGTCCCGGGCCTCGGGCTCGGCCAGCCTGGCCGTGCTGTCACTTTAATTCGCCCACACGCGCGTCCACACACTCACACACACTCACACAGACCAGCCCCCCCCGCGTCCCCCTCCCGTCACCCCGCGACCATTCCACACGTGTGTGCGGGCGTGCAGGCGCCAGTGAGTAGCGTGGCCGTGGAGGAAACTGAGGGCCCTGCCCATCCCCCCCGCAGCACCCCGATCCCCGCCCCACCCTCACCCTGGGCCGAGGGACCCGCGCCGCCGATGCAGCCCGAGGAGAAATAGAGTCTGAAGCCGTCCCGCCTGCGCCACAGTCCCGTCTCGGGGAAACTGAGCTGCGCCGGGGCAGCCCCGGAGGCAGGGCGCTCGCTCCCGCCCAAGCAAGCCGGCCGGCCTGCTGGGGGCGGAGGGGGCCGGGGCTTGGGTGTGGGAAAGATCGGGGAGAAAGGCGCCCTTTCGGTGGAGCTGAGCCCCCACGTCCCCGAGGCGCACGCCTGGGGAGAGGAGCCTGGACCGCGGCCTTGGCCGGGGAAGGACGCGCGGCGGAGCCATTCCCGGGGACGCGTCGGAAAGTAAGGACGCCGAGGGGCCCTCTGCTCGGGGGGCATGGGGGGCAGCAGGAGCTCAGCTCGGGGGAAGGCAGTGCGTAGTTCGGGGTCCCTGGGAGCCAGGGCCCCGGAGTTTGCGTCCCTAAACTGCAGTGTGACCTTGGCTCAGTCACTTCCTCCCCTTTGGGGTGAGGTTTTCTCTTCTCTCTATGGAGGAGCTTCATCTGGATTTGAGCTCTCAGTTCGATCTCTATTGCTTCTGGGGCGGGGGGTTCGAATACACGTGGATACCCTTAGAATTCGAGAAGGGATGACTTGAGGGGTGGGGAGGCTGCATCCCTCCGGGAAGGACCTGCAGGAAGGCTTGTCATTGGTTCGTCCCCGATTATTCCGCAAGGAACGCTATTTGAAGAGGAGGAGGATCCCACAATCAGATCATCACATGATGGGAGAGGGGGTGGGACCCTGACTGCCTTAAAGGTAACGTCCGAGGTCTGCGAGGGGGATCCAGAAACTCTCCAAGATGATTTGGAAAGTTCCAGGCTGTCTCCTTAGGAGAAATAAGTCTGATTACTGAGGAGTGGGAACACGCAGACACCATTTGGGGAGAAGGAAACCAAATTCCTTGGGAGGGAAATTGTAATGAATGAATGAACGAATTAATAAAAAAAAAAGAGTTACTTGGCATTCACTACTTGCTAAGCTTTGGAAATACAAACAGAAAATTGAGAAGCCCCAGCTCTTAAGGGGCTCACACTCTCTTGGGGGAAGAATGGCCCAGATCATTTGCCTCATTTCTCAGCTCTCGCCTTCCTCTGGGTAGACACTGTCCAAGGGCAGAGCCCGGGCTGGGACCACTGCAATATATGACCTCTAAGGTCCCACCCTAGATACAGTAATAACAAGACCTGATTAGTCAGGAAACGACACCTAAGCCACTCAGCTGGGTGATTCAGACCAGACCTCAGTGTTTTCGACTTCAGTCAGACTGACCCCCTTCCTCAACACTGAAAGCAGGTAGGAAAAGAATTCAGTAGAACCAGGCTGACATTTTATTCCATCTAACGTAGTCAACCAGGAGGCAAGGCCTCTTCAAGTGAGAGGAAGAGAGAAAAATCTTCGAAGAAACTATTCCCAGAATTTGATTTCCTTAGATGAAACTAGTTTATAACTCTCTCTCTCTCTCTCTCTCTCTCTCTCTCTCTCTCTCTCTCTCTCTCTCTCCCCTCCCTCTCTTCCTGCCCATCCCCTCTCCTACCCATCACCTCTTTTAAAGAGCTCCAAACCTCTTCTTTGCACTATCTCCTATCTCAAGACTGGAATGCATTTACGAATGGGACTCTGGGACTGATTTCTGGAACACTCTGAATCCTCCCCCTGCATCCTCCCAGTTCTGGAACCCCTCTGGTCCTTACTTTTCTCCTCTACAAAATAAAGAGGGTGAACTAGAGATCTCTAAGGTCCCTCCCATATGATTCCCCTCCTAGCTCCGTGAAAAGCAGAGTCTGGGGGACTGGGCTAGGATTGAGTGAAGGAGAGATAAGGAGAACCCAAGGACATAATTCCAAGGTTCTATTTGGGAGTTATAGAAGGGAAACATTATTTTTGGAAAAAACTACACTTTTATGGAAGTGTAGGAATTAGACTGTTCTGATCTTGGGTTAGGCAGAGACCTTCTTACTAGAACTTTGGAGGAGTTAGGTCATTGCCCCTTCCTCTTTTTAAATCCATACAATTTATTAATATTGCATTCTCTTCCCTCTATGGGTACCAGAAATGCCAGAAATGTCCATCAGGTACATTTTAGGCTGGGTCCCTCCCCTGGCAGGTCCTGGCAGGAGAAAAGAGCAGTTTGATGGTCATATTCTTGCAGACTAAAGAATGAGGAAAGTCAGGGTGGCACCATATGGTGATAAAGGCGCCCAACTCTGCCCAAAGCATCTAGTCTGGAGCCTGAAGGCAATTATTTTTGGAATCAAACACTACCAATATAAAACATCATCCCTCTAATTAATATATATTAATAAACCCCAGATGATCAATTTTATACCTTTTGTAACTATTCTTTATTTGCTTCCTCTTGTGACTTTGGGTGGGTGAACTATATTTGAAATAGGAGGCATCCCCAAAACAGCTTTAGTAAATAGCCAGGGTTGAAATTATACCCTCCCCCAATAATGTGAAAATAATCAAGCCTTCTTCTTTCTCATCTAATGATTTCCCAAAGTTGAAACTCTGAAGAAGTTATCAGAATAGAACAGAGACTATGGCATGGGAAATAAGGGAGCCCTTTCTTTCCTCCTCCCTGCCAAAAGTCCCTTTCTATCTTCTCCTATACCATAACCCCCTTAAAAAATAAAAAAAAGCCTGTTCTAGTGTACTTTGGAGGGAAATATCCTAAAATATCCTAGAGTCTTGAGGTTATTTCATTTATCTCTCTTAGTCCTCAGATTTCTCTCAGACATTTCTAGCTCTGGACACTAAAGGATTAGATTCCAAGAAAACTTTATGGTAAAGAAAATATAATATCAGAAAATTCAGCAGCCAGGTGGATGGTTGCCTCCACCCCTAACCCTGATCTCTCTCTTCCCAAGTTAACTCCCACATGGACAATTCAGTGAAATAGGTCCTCTTAAGCAAAACGGATTGAAAGGGTAGGGTTGGGGAGTTTGGGGTCATGAGAACTGGGGGCTTTAGAACTGAAAGTAGTAACTGGAAGGGTGAATTCCTCTGTTGGGAGGGAGCGCGGAGGAGAGAGCCCAGAAACAAGTGGGGAAACATGCAAAGAGAGTCTTCCCCCTCTTCCCTCCCGCACCCTTCCCCAGAAAAAAATTCTCTCATAAGAGCTAAAAGGAGACACTGTTTCTTACTTTCATCTTGAAAGCTGCAAAACTTAATTCTTCTGAATGATCTTTCAGCAAAAGATGGTGTGATATACAACACAGTAGTGTATTTTAAAAGAAAGACTCTCTCTAACTCTCTCTACTTAGTAATGGCAACCAGTGAAGTGAGAAATTTTTCTCCCCTTCCCCCATTCCCTCCTCCTGTCTCCCCCTCTTCCCCATATGAAGGAACCCTGCAAACTTAGCCAAGACTGGGCCTAGATCTAAACATTAATTTGTGATTAAACCAACTCAGCAAACTTTTTGCCAACCTCATTTCCAAGGTGTCTTGTAAAAATGAAGGAGTAAGTTTGGGGTTGAATTTTTTTAGTCTCTCTCATGTATGTCTGATTATTTTGACTCCTAATAATATTTTTAAAAATAAGACCTTTGGAAAAATGCTGGTTTTCGGTGAAATGGATCCTAGCCAATGCTTCTCTTGTCCCAGCCTTTGGGCTAGGGAGCAGCGTTCTTCCAAAATCCAGAGTCCCCTTCACCAGCCCCTTCTAGAGATTGCAATGTATCTCCACATGCCATGGAACTGCACCAAAGGCGAGTTTCCAAGGATGACTTTCTATCACTACTTGCAAAAGCAGGTCCTCTTTCAAGGTAGGACTCAGATGAAGAAATCGTTCAATCATTTGTTTTAAAAGTGTCCCTCCCTCTTCAGTGAATAACTGAACCACAGCTTGTAACTTCTGAGCCGCAGTCTTTCGATTGCGGGGTTGGGAAACCGAGGGATCGGGGTGACTGACTCACTGGAGGCCGGTAGAGACTATGGAAACAACAGACCACCAGACCTCCAGGGTTGCTGGGAGAAACTTTTGAGTCCTTTCGGCAGCCAGACCAGACTTCCCCAGGACCAGTCCCGCACCACATGTGTTTTGTAACTGTCTGGGGTGAAGGTGGAGGTGGGGAGGTTGAATACCCCTAGCAACCCCCCCCCCCAAATTTGACACCGAATAGAAAAAAAAATAAAACCCTTCCTTCCCTAGCTGGGAAAGCTGGCCTCAGATCCTGGGGAGGTGTGTTCACATGCCCGTTCGTGGGTGGATGGCCATCGTAACCGGGTTCAGACGCGGGATCCGAGCGCGAAGCATTCGTTCAGACAGGGTCCACATCCTCCCCCCGGATATCTGGGTTGGGATACACCTCCGACCTGAAACCTTAGCGTCTCTCTGTTCACCGCTTGGGTCCCCTAGGTTAGAAGCCCAGCCTCGGACCGGGTTTCGGCTCTCCAGCCTCACTGACGCATGGGATTCGGAAAAGGCCCCACCGCTCCAGAAAGCTGGCCCCAAAGTCGGTGGCCCCGGCGAGAGAGAAAAGTTGGCAAAGGGACCTTGGCAGAGACCACCAGAGAAATCTAGTTACGGCTCCCCTTCGACCAGAGATTTCAGGGCTAACATGTGTCGGCCGCCCAGGGCCGTTTCTGCAGACTTAGGGGCCCTAGAAAAACCGGGAGGCATCACCGTAGCCCCCTTGCTCCCCTTTACATCAGCTCTCCAACTTAGCAACCCCGGGCTCCCTCCCTCGTGGGGACGCCCCACAACTGTGCGCCTTTGGTGGATGTTCCTCTCCAGAGCCCCTTGCCAGTTTATTTAGTTTCCATTGCGCCCGGACGCACGTCGGTTTGCAATGATGGGGCTTGTATAGAAACCACTGCGAGATGAGGTAGAAGGAACCCTGGAGCAAGGCACTGGGTTCCACCCTAAAGAAACGTGGAACGGTTATGGAAGGCAGATTTCATTTTCCTGCCGAATCTCGAATCTCCTATCCTCTTCCCCCCGGCGCACTCTGAGAGGTTCTTGGCACCAGACAGCCGCCCTGGATGGAAAAAACACTCTTGTACACGGTCGGTTATCTTTGCTTACCATCAGGGGGATTACTTCAATATGCCAATTCCAATTTGTATTATGAGAGAAAGAAGAAAGAAAGAAAGAAAAGAAGGAAGAAAGAAAGAAAGAAAAGAAGGAAGGAAGGAAGAAAGAAAGGAAGAAAGGAGAGAGAGTGAGAGTGAGAGTGGAAGAAAGAAAAAGAAAAACAAGAAAAGAAGAAAAGGAAGGAAGGAAAAAGGAAAGCATGGAAGTAAGGAAAGAAAGGAAGGAGGAAAGGAAGGAAGAAAAGGAAAGCAAGGAACCAAGGAAAGAAGGAAAGAAAGAGAGGGAAGGGGGAGGGAGGGAGAGAGAGAGAGAGAGAGAGAGAGGGAGAGAGAGAGAGAGAGAGAGAGAGAATAGAAGGAAGGAAGGAGAAAGGAAAGCGAGGAAGGGAAGAAAGGAAGGAAAAAGAAAGAAAATGAAAAAAAAAGAAAGGAAGGAAAGAAGAAAAGGAAGCAAGGAAAAAAGGAAAGCACGGAAATAAGGAAAGAAAGGAAGGAGGGAAGAAGGAAGAAAAGGAAAGAAGGAAAAAGGAAAGCAAGGAAGCAAGTAAAGAAAGGAAGGAAGGAACACAAAAAGAAACAGAAAGAAGAAACAGAAATAAAGAAAGTGGAACAAGAAAAACAAAAAGAAACAAAGAGAAAGAAAGACAAGAGGAAGGAGAAAAAAGGAAAGAAAGAAAATGAGAGAAGGATGGAAGGATGGAAGGAGAGGAGAGAGCAGGAGAGAGAGAGAGAGAGAGAGAGAGAGAGAGAGAGAGAGAGAGAGAGAGAGAGAGAGAGAGAGAGAAAGCTGAGAAAGCTGTATCAAATGTAGGGCCTGAGCAATGTGCCCCCGCGCCAACGGCCCCTTCTTTTGGTCCCCACACGCAGCTCCCCAAAGCAGGTCTCTTGGACCACCGGCAGCCAGAGCTTCGCCAGAGCCCAGCTCAAGCAGTCTGCGGGCTGAACCCGGGCAAGCCCGCTAAGGCAACACCCGGAGCCCACAAGTCCTGGGGAGGGTGGGGGAGGTCACCCCTGGTTTTTGCCTTTAAAGCAAACCAGAACTTTTTCGAGAGCCTCTATTTGTGAACGAAGCATTTAAAAAACGCTCTGCTTTGGGGCAATTGCGGGCAATGCGCAGAAACGGGCAGTTAGAGACCTCACCCACTTCTCCTCCGCTGCCCACGAAGGGAGCATAGCCGGGCCTTGTGCAAAACAAAACAAAACACGACAGCCCCCACAGCAGCACCTTGGTGACAGCCGCTCCATTCCTCCCCCTCCAGGTCTCTTGCCTTGGGCTCTCCCCCTCCTTCCCTCTGGGCATCGCAGCCCCTCTTCCCTGGCCACGAAGGCTTCGCACAGAGGCCAGTGGCCGGAGGAAGGGGAGACTGAGGCCCCTCGAGCCGGCCCATGCCTGGCCCAGGACTGCCTCAGCCGCTGCTCCGGCGCTCGGCTCGCAGCGCTTCCCCACCGGCCCCTTGAAATTGCCTAAAAAGCTTTGGGGCCGGGAGCTTTGTTTTTGGTTTTCAAAGCAAACGCCCGAACTCTGGCCCCCGCTAGCAGCCCTGGCCTTTGGGCCATGCCAGCGCCTCTGGGGCGCGGGGACCCTGTCCCTGGCCGGCCTGGCTTTCTCCCAGGGAGCCGCCGGCCGGATTCTCTGGGCCGGTTCCTGGTCCGTTTCGGGGGTGCCCACCCCCCAGGATGCCCACCAGTGTTCTGGGCTAGGCTCCCGAGCCGAGCCGGGGCAGCCTGGAGCAGAGTGGCTTTAGGAAGGAGGCGGAGAGGACTCCACTCCCTAAGGCTCTGGCAGCTCGGGGAGTGCTCCAACTCTTCGAGCTCCCGATCAGATCGTGGAGAGGCGATGGTTATGACTGATGAAAGGGTGAAAGCCCCAGGTTCCTGGGGACCCCCCCCCCCATGAGTTTCTCTGCCACTGAGAGAAGCAGAAGCGCAGCTTTTCTGGAGCTGCTCCACCCGGACTGCGTGGTTGGAAACTCAAGTTTCCCGTCAGGACCCAGAGGGACCCTCCCACACCTGGAACCCCAGGAGGACAGCTGCCGGAGTGCCGGCAGGAGGGCTGCCTATTTAAGGGCTTGCCTAAGAGACTCCACGCTAGCCCCGCTTTGTTCCCCTCTCCCCGCGCCCCCAACACACTTCGCCATGCGCTTCTCGAAGCTTAGACAATAACATGTCAAATCAATGAGTTCCTTCTCTTTTGCCTTCCATTCCCCCAGACCTCCTCTGTCTGGCTGACTTTGACCCAAAGCTTGCGATTGACTTCATTTCGGACACTATCAAGAGCAGGAGCAGTCTCTGGACTGGTGTCTGGACAGTGTGGGAACACTTAGAGCATGGCGAGTTCGCTATTCCCGACTCCGCAGGCATGCACTGTTACCTAGACCCGTGATTTTATAGTGAAGGGCACGGCCCTCTGGCACCTGCTCACGGTGGCCTGAATTGAGGGAAGGGCCATGACTGGTCTGGTGGGTAGGGCTTGGGTCTGAAACACTTTACTCACTCCCTCTTGCCCTTCTCCTCAGCCTCCATTGGTTGGGATGCAGATGAAAAGGCTTGTCAGAGCGGCTAGCTTCCACTTTCTGTGGTTTTCTTGTTGTGGGGCCTGGGATTGGGACCGAGGAGACCGGGCCTGAGTACGTTCTTGGTCCAGAAAGAGAGAGGGGACTGAGAGTAAAGGTTCAGATGAAGATGCAGATCACCCCCCCCCCCATGAGGCAGCTTTTCTTGTGCTATAGGCGACCCCTTCCCTCTCCCTGGCCACATCCTCAACACTCCAAGTTGCTCTCCAGCCTCTACTCTTTTTTCCCCCAGGTTTTTGCTAGGCAGTGGGGTTAAGTGGCTTGCCCAAGGCCACACAGCTAGGTCATTATTAAGTGTCTGAGGCCGGATTTGAACCCAGGTCCTCCTGACTCCAGGGCCAGTGCTCTATCCACTGCACCACCTAGCCACTCCCAGCCTCTACTCTTGAGTTAACCAAAGGATCTTTTAGTTGGGAGAAATTTCAGTGACCCACTAACCCAGCTTGGAGTCCTCGACCTGATGGGCTCTAGTGTATAGTGTAGAGAGTGCTAGAGTTCCAATGATTACTCGCGTCCAAACTTTTGAGTGCAAGGCTTCTTTAAGCCTCAGTTCTCTTATATGTAAAATGGGCTACAATAATACCTACAGTCGTCACCTTCCTGGATTGTTGTGAGGCTCAAATAAAAAATGTTTCTAAAGAGTTATCCCAGCCTTACCTGCGACTATCAAAATATTATTTACTGTACTCTAGGCACTGTACCACATACTGGACATGCAACTACAAAACCCAATAATGTTCTCCCATCAAGAAATTATCTAGTCGAGGAAACAACTCACAGAACTATGTGATCCTGGATAAGTCACCTAACTTTTGTCAGTCTCACTTTCCACACCTGCAAAGTGAAGCCAACAATAGCACCTCCTTCCCAGCATTGTTGTGACGATCAGATGTATCACAAAGTGGACTGTCAACCCTAAAACTCCAGAAATGGTGGCTACAGAGGGGATGGATGCTTTGGCCAGTCAGTCATATTAATGGCAGCTTTGGGGAGGTTAATAATTAAGATGAATAGTGACTTTCTAATAATTAGAAATATCTTCCTTACATTTGCCTCATAACTTGAGAGATCCTAGAACACTTCAAAGAGCACTTAGTCCTACCTCTTTATTTTATCACTGAGAAAATGTAGGCCTTGAGAGGGCGAGCGACTTGCCCAGGATCACAGCTTTGGTCCTTAGTAAAGCCAGGATTTGAAACAGCCTCTCTCATTGTTGATCCATAACTCTTGCCCCTCCTAAGAAGCATCTTTGCCTCTGCTTCCCTCTTGGTGCTGCCAACCAGGGTGGGGGTGGGGAGCTGGGGTCAGACAGGTTGAATCCCTTTCATGATCTCTCCAGTTGCTTGGACTCCCTGATTAAAAAAAGCAGGAAGGGAAGGAAGGAAGGAAGGACCAAGTGAACCAGGCTGACTAGAGAGCACAAGGCTGAGCCAACCCTGGAGCCCCAGGCTGATCCTGCTGCAGCGAATGAACCAGGGCGCCACCTACAGGTAGATTGCAGGTAGCATCCCAGAGAGGCACCTCTTTTCTTTTGCCTTAAGGGCCGGGTTTCAGAACTGGACTGGTGCCCGGTGGTTTTCCCTAAGCCTGTGGCTTCTGTTTCTGCCTGGAGAACAGGGTCTGATGGCTGCAGCTGGGATCTTGAGGTTGAGGGGGAGGGGTGTGTGTGTGTGTGTGTGTGTGTGTGTGTGTGTGAGAGAGAGAGAGAGAGAGAGAGAGAGAGAGAGAATGCATGTGTGAGAGAGGGAGAAAGAGAGAGACAGAGACAGTGGCAGAGAGAAAGAGTTATTTAAATCTGGGGCTGAACAAGAAGGGCCAGCAGACTGTGTGGTATAATGGGAAGCACTCTGGATTAGGACTCAGGGGAAGTAGGTGACAATCTTAGTTCGAGGATTTTCCTCATGTCCCCGAACAAGTTGCTTAGCCCTTTCTAGACCTGTTTCCTCCTCTGTAAATGAAGGGGATCAGTCAACATGAGTTCTAAGGTCCCTTCCTCCTTTAGTTCCAACAACTGAAGGGGATTTTGCTTGACAAGATCCGCTTTCTGAAACTGCTGGCTAGACTTTGAAATAGTGAGAAGCCATGGGTTATCCTCAGCCTGCCAGCAATCATTATAGGCAATCTTTCTTCATTCCCCTAAGTATGGAGTTTTCACACCTCCCCCACCAATTATTTTGCTTTCATTCATCTTTTTTTACTTGTGTCCCCTAATACAAATTTACTTACTTTACTGATGTCCCCTAATGAAAATTCAGTTCTGTTCCGGTAGGCGCCTACTTTTATTTTTGCTTTTCAGGTCTCACCACCTAGTAGATGCCTAGTGAATGCTTAATGAATTGGGTTGAGTAAGGCATAGACTTTTCACTTGTAGTCTATAGGTTCATGGAAAGATTTGGGGGGGGGGGGTTCCCAGAACTGGGATTGGAAAAAAAGACATGTTTATTTTCATAAACTCTAATAGAAAATTAGCATTTCCTTTCCTTATGAAGGTAGACAACAAAATATTATTGAAAAAAGGGTCTATAATATTCATCTGACTGTCAAAGGTGAGAGAGAGAGAAACAAGAGACAGAAACAGAAAGTCAAAGAGAGAGAGGAAGAGAGGGAGAGAAGGAGAGAGAGAGAGAGCTCAAAATATTAAAAAATCTCTATTTCATAGTAATAGGAGGGGCTGAGCACTGAACTATCTATTCAGACATTTAAAGGGGTTAGTCAAAGCAGCCACATTTTACAATTAGATCCAGACCTATGATATCTGTGGTGCACAAAACAGTCTGGGAGGAAACCCTTTCACCAGTGGAGATGCGCCACTCTTTTTTTAATCTCTATAGGACATAAAGTGAATTGTCCAGGGTCATACAAATAGGATTTTTATCAGGGCATGAAATGGCTCTGAGGACAAACTTCTGTCCATTATGTCATACTTCCTATTAGAGGTATCATTAATAATATAATCTGATCTGCCACCTCACCCTTGATTTTCTTCACTGTCAGTTTCAGATTAACACCTAGACTGAAAGGTGTGAGAGGGTATCAAGAATCTGGGTCCAATAAGGAGGAAATAAGGGATCATTAATGGATAAAAAAAAATCACCATACTAAACATAGGGTATTTCTGTCATCAGCAGAGGGAATTCTGGTAAATGGTGAGCAATTGACTCTTTTTTTTTAAAAAAAAGTATAAATATATATTTATAAACTATAACCGGCATCCATAAGATTTTCTCCATCATTTCCTTGAATGAAACAATCCACAAAACACCAAATCAAGTCCTGTTTTAGAGTGCTTGCCAGTATCTAAGGTTCTGTCTGAAAAGCTTGGAAAGCCACTGTTAAATTTTCAAAAAGACTACAATCCCTGGCTATAGGTGACTCAGACAATTTTCATGGTCTTATAGAATTGATAAAACTACCATGGAGCTTAAGAGCCTCAACCTCCTGGCTTCTCTTAAGTACTTTATATTTCATTTATATTAAGGTTCAAGTATACAAAGAAGCATGGAAACATCTTTTTGAAATAATGAAAGGGGAAAAAAAAGCAGATTCAGAAGAAGAGAGGGTATACTCACTTTGACTATGGAGATGGAGGAAATGAAAAAGAATGGACAAAGAAAGAACACTGAGGATTCTTTGAGGCAGGGATTTTTCACCTTTTGTTTGTCATGGACTCCTCTGGCCAACATGGAGAACCAATGGATCCCTTCTCAGAAGCAGATCTTTAATTGCATTAAGTAAAATATATAGGATCCCATTTTATTGAAATGTCATTTGCAAAATCTTTTAAAAATGACCTTTCCTGAAGCTCCCTTCCTGTTGCAGAAGGAAGGACAAAGAATACTGCATTCTTTTATTACATAGAAAATAATGACTTTAAGAATAAATAGTAAATAAACAAGTTTAGTCAGTTGTTTTGATGTTCAGCATTGATTTTGATTTTTTTAAATGTATAAGAGTAGAGAAAATAGCAGAAATCATAATAACTTAGAGCTTTCTAAGTGATTTACATCCATTATCTAATTTGAGCCTAGAAAATCCTAAGAGTTTCTGATTAGAGTTTAGAGCTGAATGACTTGGGGGAGGGGAGGTTGATGATTTTTTTTTAAATCAGAGATCCCTACAAGCCCATTTTTCACCAGGGAGAATAGACAAGAGAAACAAACAGCACTTATACTAGTGGAAGCTGGTAAATTTTCCCTGGGGAAGCATGAACTCTCTTTCCCATTTTCTCCTTCCTTTCTCCCCATTCTGGTACCTCTGTCTTTCCATCTCAGGGTATTAGAATTATAAGGGTCCATCCCTTCCAACTCCTTCCTTTTATAGATGGGCAAAGGGAAATTCAGAGAGACACAATAGTTTGTCTTGGTTTCAGAGCAAGTGAGGGGCAGAGTCAGGATGTAATCCAGTTCTTCTGACTCTTGGATCGCATCATACAACTTTTTCCAAGCCCTAGTCTTTCCTCTTGCTTATGATGGTAAATTGAAGTAGCAATAATAGAGACAGTGTGGTACAATGGGTAGAGACTGACTTTAGAGTTAGGAAAACCTGGGTTCAAGTCCTCTTTCAGTGCAGTCCCACTTTATTAGAGGGAATTTCATCACCCCCCCCCCAAAGAAAAGGAAATCACAGGTGTAATTCCTATTTCTATGATGGCAAAAGGTGTGGATGGCCTTTGACCTTAGATATTCAAGAAAGCTATCTTCTAAGATGGAAAGATTGACCAAATCAAGATTCAAACCCAAGTCTCTTGACTGGACCCTGAGTTCCCAATTTACTTTTCCTCTAAAACATAAAACCCCACAACATTAAAAGACCCAGAAGCTTGAAGGAGAAAATACATGGAACTGGACTATATGAAAAATATTTTAATGACACCCACTTCTTTCCTCTACATAGGGGATCTTAATCTTTTTTGTGTGTCATAGACCCTTTTGTTAGGCTAATGAGACCTCTGGACCTCTTCTCAGAATAATAGTAAGTTACCTACATTCATAACTGAAAGAAAGAATAGGTTTCATTTATAAGTTAATGAAATAAAGATAAAATAAATAGAATATGCATAAAATGAAGAGATAAGAATAAACATCAATTTTCTCCATCCAAGTTCATGGACCCTCTGATATCTATGGAGGAAGCCTGGCTATCTTTTGCCTTTCTTTATATCCTCAGTACTTAATTACAACACCTGGCACAAGTTAGCTCACTTTACGGATTAGAAAACTGAGGCACACAGAGTTAAAGGTCACAAAACTAGTGTCTGAGGCCAGATTTGAACTCCTGAAGATGAGTCTTCCCAATTCCAAGCCCAATGATCTAGTGAAACCTAGCATCCAATAAATGTTTATTGAATCACTGATACCAGGCTGAGAAACTTTGCTCTGTTGCATTGGCTTAATGTCTGTTGTCTTCAATCCCACAAGCACCTGCTAACTGATACACCTTCTGACACACTGGTCCCTGTGTGACCCTGGGCAGGTCACTGAACCTCTTAGTGAGTGGCTCAGGCAATTCTCTGAGAGAGATAGTCCAGTGGCCACCTTGGCTAGTTGCTCAAGGTTGAGAGGTTTCCTTAATGGGAAAATTCCATTTTCATGGAGAACTCACACAGGGCAAGTGCCCGCACTGGGGTCAAAAAGCGGTGGTACAGGGACACTCTGAAGGTCTCTCTTAAGAACTTTGAAATTGATTGTGCGACACGGGGGACACTGGCATAGGATGGCCCAGTATGTCGTGCCTTCATAAGGAGAGAGGGTACTCTGAGAGCAGGGCAGAATTGAAGCAACTCAATGGAAATATGAGATATGTAAGTTTAGAGTAACTAGCCCAGGTTTCCCATGGACAATTTGTATCTGACCTGGGATAGAACACGCCTACATTCTATTGGTCTGATCAGCCACAGTTGGACACAGTACAATTTATTTCTAAGGTAGTGTGGTGTTTTGGTCTTTTTTGACCAAATTCATAATCAAGCTTCTGGCCATTCAGTTCACTCTCCCCTCACGCTTCTATTATAACCTGCTACTCCTGGGCCAAGCAGTCTGGGGTACATAGGTACATCCTAGCCAGCCCACTGACACGCATGTCTCATCCTTATCTAGTACACTTACTGAATTACATTTACAAGAATGTTAATGTTATTCATGGGGGGCAGTTAGGTGGCCCGGTTGGAGAGACACACTGAGAGAGATGGAGGCAGAGGGATAGAGACACAGAAAAAAAGAGATAGACAGAGTCTGAGACACAGAGACAGAGAGAGAAAGAGAGAGAGAGAGAGAGAGAGAGAGAGAGAGAGAGAGAGAAAACAGAGACACAGAGAAATAGAGAGACACAAGCATTTGGTGTGGCAGAGAGGATTTAGAGTTGGGAAGGCCACCATCGGAATCCTGTCCTTAAGGCAATGAGCTTGGGCAAAGCATTTTACCTTTCTTTTGTCTCAGCTTCTTTATCTATAACATGGGAAAGATAATAAGTGTAGATGTCGGGTGGTGCAGTGTTGGGTCCAGAATCAGGAAGTCCAGCATTCAAATGTAGAATTAGGTATTGACTAGCTACATGACCCTGGGCAAGTCACTAAACCTGCCTGCCTCAGTTTCCTTAACTATAAAAATGAAGATAACAATAGCACCTACTTCACAAGTTTGTCATGAGAATCAAATGAGATATTATTTGGGAAATTCAAATTTAGGAAAATCAAATGAGATAGTATTTGGGAAATTTCTGGTACTTAAGAAATGCTTATTCCCTTCCCTGCCCCTTATCTCACAAGGTTGTTAAAAAGACCAAATGAAGCAATAGCTATAAGGCATGCTGCAAATAAAGAACTGTACAAATGTCAGCTATTATAGTTAACTATAATATAAACACTACCCTAGAAACATCTGGAGAGCTCAGTTATTTCTTAGTCTTAAAAAATTTTTTTTACAGTATCCCAGGGTTTAGTAGCTAATGGGAGAACTGACATTTAAGCCCTCCAGTCCCCAGAAACTTTTGCAGGCCCCTTTAATTACCTATTATCTACTTTGTAAAGCTAGAGTCTCCAAAGCAGCTCCAGCCTCTGACATCTGGAGGAGGCCCTGGAATGTGGGCAACCCCCCAAGACAGCTGTGGGCCAAAGGTCAGTTCTGAGCAACCCCCAGTTCAGGCAAAAAGTGGGGCTGGCTTATGCCGGAGGCCTAAGCTGCTGAGGGCAGTAGCCCAAGCTTTAAGCAGCCTCCCTCCCCCCTGGCAGGGCCTGAAAACCCCAGACAAGGAGTTATTGGCCTGGGTGGACCCATCTGTGGGTTGACTGCTCAGTGATTCAATTACTGGGAGCCAGGGGGATAAAAGTCAATGTTTTGGAAGCATTTGGGAGTGGAGCTTTCTGGTTGGCTTTTCACACCTGAGAGTCCCAGGCCCTGCTTCTGAAGCCCAGAGAGGGCTGGAGGTGATGGGACTGACCCCAATTAAGCATGTTTGCCATAACCACAGCTTCCTCTGAGAAGTCCCCCGAGGGGGCTGCTAAGAACTCTGGAATTCCCTGGACTGATTGGACAAGCAGCTGAAATAAGTCCCTGTCTAGAGGATGGAGTCCAAACTCCAACTTGGCCTTCAAGGCTCTCTCCAATATGGCTTTTCAGTTCCTCCCTAAGATGATCTCTGTTGTCTAAACCAGTTCCATTTCCCCACATCCCCCAGATCAGGGCCTGAACATTCCAGATTCCAAGCCTTTCCTTAGATTCTTTCTTCCAGGACCCCCATGGCCTTCTTTCTAGTCAAAGTCTGGGCTATGTCCTGAAAGGATGCGAGAGGTCACCAGCCCAGCCTCCTCTAGGGCACATCTGAGGTCCAGTTAACACTATCATATGGGTTAGTTTTATTGGAATCATGGAGGTGTCTAAACCTCCTACCTTTCTTGGATGGTTCAGAGGATCATGGATCTACAGCCAGAAGGAGCCATTCCATCTAAGGCCTTCATCTCACAGAGCAGGAAGATGAGACTCAGAGATGCTCCACTGTCCCAAGTCAGCTTATAGCTAGGGACAGGAGCCGATTCCTTCCTCCCTCCCTCCCTCCCTCCCTTCCTTCCTTCCTTCCTTCCTCCCTCCCTCCCTCCCTCCCTCCCTCCCTTCCTTCCTTCCTTCCTTCCTTCCTTCCTTCCTTCCTTCCTTCTCTTCCTTCCTTCCTCCCTCCCTCCCTTCTTTCTTTCTTTCTTTCTTTCTCCCTTTCTTTCTTTCTTTCTTTCTTTCTTTCTCCCTTTCTTTCTCCCTTTCTTTCTTTCTTTCTCCCTTTCTTTTTCTTTCTCCCTTTCTTTTTCTTTCTCCCTTTCTTTCTTTCTTTTTCTTTCTTTCTAGTTTTTGCAAGGCAACAGGGTTAAGTGGCTTGCCGAAGGCTACACAATTAAGGTAATTATTAAGTGTCTGAGGTCAAATTTGAATTCAGGTCCTCCTGACTCCAGGGCTGGTGCTCTATCTATTGTATCACCAAACTGTCCCAGGAACTTATTTCTTTACATACTTTAATTATTCCCCTATAATGTTTGTCCTTCATTATTGAAGAAGACCAGGACATCAGGGAGGTGGTGCCATGACAAGCACATGAACTGGATTTGAGTGAGGGGGTGCTGTGCTAGGTCACCAGCTTCACTTTCTCCTCCAGAGCCATCTGGGTCTAGTCAGATATGAATCAGGACCACTAGAGATGGCTCTGGATGTGAGACAATCAGGGTGAAGTGACTTGCTTAAGGTCACACAGCTAGTAAGTATCAAATGTCTGAGGTTAGATTTGAACTTCCAACTTCCTGACTCCAAGGCTGGTACTAGTGGATAGAGCACCAGTCCGGGAGTCAGGAGGACCAGGGTTCAAATCTGACCTCAGTTACTTGATACTTACTAGCTGTGTGACTTTGGACAAGTCTCTTAACACAATTACTGCACAAAAGAAGAAAAACACACTTCATGATTTTTTTATTCCTCTAATGATAATCACAGCTTACACTTATAAATATAGCTTTCCCACAAACCATCCTATGAAGCTGATAATTGGAAGTCATTTCCATTTGACAGGTGGGGAAACTTTGTGTTGCTATTTCTCGTGTTGCTGTCACTTTTTGTATCTGTCCCTCTTGCCTCTGTGTCTGTCTCTCTGTCCTTCTATCTCTGGCTCTTTCTGTATCTCTGCTCTCCATCTCTGACTGTTTCTCTGTGTGTCTCTATGCCTGTTTCTGTCTCTCTCTGTGTATCTCTCTGTCTGTCTCTCTGCCCCTCTATCTCTGACTCTTTGTGTCTGTCTCTCACTTTCTCTCTGATTCTGTCTCTCTGTGTCTGTATCTGTCTCTCTCTGTCTCTGGCTGTCTGTCTTTCTTCCTTCCCACTTTCTTTGCAAAGCCAGACTGCTTTCACTAACCCCCCACCAGCTCTCTGGATCTCTTCCTTTCCTCCTCCACTTGGGCTCTGTTTCTTTGAACCCAGCCACCCAGGGGCTTCCTTGGTGGGGTTCCAGTGCATTAGACTGGGGTTACAAGAAGCCCCTTGCTGTGTGGCTCCTCTGAGTTCCCCAAAGTCATGTCCTCCTTTCCCGGGGTCCCTTGGCCCAGCCAAGCCCCATCCCTCTCCTGTGACTCCAACCCGGTCTTCAAGGAAGCTCCCTCCCTTTCCTGACAGTCCATTGGTTACTCCAAGAAGCTCCCTCAGCCTTCTTTCTTGGAGACACTTTCCCAGGGCTGTGAGTGTGTTTTTCCTACCTGAAGTCCACACTTGGGGCGGGGGTGGGGATGGCACAAGGGAATACCTGGGAAACCCAAGAAAAAAAGGCTCTTCTTTGGGGTGGGAGCTCCACCCTCGCCTTCCCCTTTTACCCATGGATCAGGATTGGGCACTAGAGGGCGCTGTTTTAATGTCCTACCGCCTTGCACTTGGGAGCCAGGAGAAATCTGAGGTAAAGGTTGGAAGTCTCTATTGTTGAGATGTCAATGAAAACAAAACCCATTCAGGAAATGAGAAGGGCTTGGGGCTTAAACTGCCCCTCCCCAAACACACACACACACACACACACACACACACACACACACACACACAAAACACATACAGACACACATACACTTCATTCCAGTCTCTTTAGGGGAGTCATGCCTCTTTAGGAGAACTCCTTCCATTCTAAGGGTTACTAGGAGCAAACCCTCCAGAACCTCAGTTTCCCCATTGGTACCATGGGGACCATCCTGACAGTTACCTTCCCTGCATTATAGCTAACTAGAGCAGTTAGGTGGTGCAGTGGATAGAGAACCAACCTTGGAGTCAAGAGGAAATCCAGAGTTAGACACTTTGATACTATTAGCGACGTGACCTTGGATAAGTCACTTCACCCTGATTGCCTCGCACCCAGGGTCATCTCCAGTTATCCTGATTCATATCTGACCACAGGACTCAGATGGTTCTGGATGAGAAAGTGAGACTGGTGACTTAGCACAGCCCCCCTCCCCCCAAATCCGATTCATGTCTTGTCATGACCTTGCTGATGTCAAGGTCTTCTTTGAAAATGAAGGACCAACCATCATCATCATCATCATCACTGTAGATACAGGATGTGGAAGTGGACAGGACTTTAAACAGGAGCCACTGGGCCTTTGGAGGGGAAATGGTCCAGGTATCCCCAAGCTCAGACAAATGGGAAGCTGCAGAGCTAGTGACTAGAATTCAGGTTCTTGAAAATCCCAAATCATCCTTCTCCCACCACCCTGGACGTGATGATTCCATAGAATAACTCGAAGTGAAGCCTTTGGGAAACTCTCACAGCTCCCACTAAAAAGCAGATGTCATTAGGGATAGACAACTGCAATAATTCAGTGGTCTCCAACTTAAATAGACATTTTAACCTTACCTAAGGATACTTGAGGGCGGTTTATCAATTGAGAAAACCACATATTAACATTATCTATGTTTAAGGATATTTTTTTTTATTTTGTTAGATAGCTCCCAGTTACATTTTAACCTGGTTGGGGCAGCACCTTTGAGTGTTGTAGGTTACACACAGCATTTTTGACACCTTTGGTGTAGTGGACTGAGTCAGAATTGCCTTGGAAAGTTTTGGTCAAATGATTAAGGAAAGTCTTTTACCTTTCTGTTCCCCAGGGAATTCTGGGAGACTATGAATTACATTAGTGGAGGAATTTTCCATATTAGAAGACCTCACACTGATGAAGTCACTAGAATTGTCTCTCTCTCTCCCTTTGTGTATCTCTGTCTTTCTTGTCTCTGTATCCCTGCTCCTCTATCCACCCCCTCTCTCTGTCTCTGTCTCTGTCTCTGTCTGAATCTGTCTTTCTATTTCTATCTCTCTGTCCCTGTCTGTCTGACTTTCTTTGCAAAACCAGACTGTTTTCAGTGCCCCCCCAGCCCTCTGTATTTCTTCCCTTCCTTCTCCACTTAGATCTTAATTGTAATTGCTCTTAGTATTGGAGTTGAACATGGTGTTGAAAAGCGATTAATTTTGAGTCAATCAAGTTAACCAACTAGCAGTTATTAAGTTCCTACTATATACCAGAGACTGTGTAAATACAACATAAAAAAGAATAGTCTTTGCCAAAGGAACCTGAATTCTAATATAAATATATATATATATATATACTACATATTTTCACTATAGAGAATATATATATATATATATATATATATATATATAATTCCAATAATATATAAAGTACATACAAGATAGATTCAAAGAGAAGGTCCCTGGGAGAATCAGGAATGACTTAATGTAAATAATTTCACTTGATCTGAATACAGGAGGATACTAGGAATTCTTCAAGGCAGAAGGGAGGAGGGAAGGCATGCTATAAAAAGGGACAGACTACAAAAAGATATAGAGAAGGAGAGGTAGGTAGCACAGTGCATAGAGCACTGGCCCTGGAGTCAGGAGAAACTGAGTTCAAATCCAGCCTCAGACACTTTATAATTTCCTGGCCGTGTGACCTTGGGCAAGTCACTTAACCCCATTGCCTTGCAAAAAGAAAAAAGAAAAGGTAAAGAGAAAGGAGGTAGAGTACAATGTTTCACCTACAATCAAATTTCACCTCTGCTGTTTGCTACTTGTATGAACCCAGGATTATCATTTCATCTCTGGAAAGTATGGAGGATTTATCTAGGAATTCATGGAGTGGGTTGCAGTATGAGCAAAGGGAGAAAATTTCCATACTGGGAGTTCCCACTTCAACCCAGATCACCCTTTCTTCCTATCTTATAATGAATGGAAACCTCTTTCCCCATTCTGTCCAGCAATTAGAGAGAGTGTAAGCATTTTGGGAGAAGTTCTTCCAATCATGGAGAGCATGCTTCCCCCATCACTCTACTCTAGGAACATATTTGTGGGCATTGCTACATTGTGAAGGACTAACAGCCTCCCCTTGCTCTTGCCTATACAACTTGGGTAGAATCTTTTAAAATGGCCAAATGCAGGTCTTCAGTGAAAATGAAGCTTGACAGTCTACATCTGTCACTTAGGCTGAGCCGGGCAGTGTGACTTCGCCTCATTAGAGCACTAACTTGGGTTGCGAACGGGAATCCGGGAGAGAAAGCCACCCTGGCACGTGGCGGTTGATCTGCATAAACTCCTGTGTACCAGATGGCAAAATATAATGACATCTTAAACAGCTAATTGCCTAAACCTTGTAATGCAGATAATTGCCCAACCAAAGTAGGAGTTAATAGTTTCCCACTGTATTGCCTGGCTTGAGATGAATCCTTAAGGAAAGTTGTGACAATCCTAAGGCAGGAAAGTTCACCAAGCAGTAATTAAAAATGAGCCCGTAAATCATTTGACTTTCAAACCCTTAATTACAGGCAGAACAACTAACTGCTTTGGAGAGATCCAAAATTTATGGATGGTTGCATGATATCATTTAAGGCCAGTATTTCATCAGTGGCCTCTTGGAAGCATATTCTAGGAAAGAAGTGATAGAGATAAATCTCATTGTGTCCTAAAAATACCTCCATGTGGAAGAGCCTGGCAGTCTTCTGGGGGAGATGGGGTAAGAGAAAGATTCATTGTCATCCCCAAGTACTGGGAATGTTGTTTGCCTCCCTTTCCATTAATTTTTATTCACTTCTTTACAAATCAGAATTAAAAAAAAATATCCAAGTCCTCCCTTGTCACAAGGAATTTTGACTCAAACCCATCTGGCAAACTGACTCCCAGAGTCAGCATATCCTGTACCTTATAGGATTCTCACTAACATGAGTCCTCCCCCTCTGTCTGGTGAAGGGAGGGTTGGATATAGTTGTGGGACTGGAAGGGTCTCAGGGGCCCATAAAGAAGAAAGGGGGAAGGGAACATATATTAAATATCTACTTTGTACCAATCTCTTTACTAAAGGCTCTACCAATATTTATCTTTTATGATCCTCACAGCAACCATTGGAGTTTGTTGTTACTATTATCCCCATTTCACAGATGAAGAAAAGTGAGGGAGATAGATAGACCTTACAGGACTCATCACTAATATGAGTCCTCCCCCTCTGTCTACTGAAAGGAGGGTTAGATATAATTGTGGGACTGGAAGGGTCTCAGGGGCCCATAAAGAAGAAAGGGGGAAGAAACATATTATACATCTACTTTGTACCAGTCACTTTACTAAAGGCTTTGCAAATATTATCTTTTATGATACTCAGAGCAGCCTCTGGAATTTGATGAGGAAAGTGAGGCAGATAGAAGATAAGTGACTTGCCCAAGGATATACTGCTAATAATTTTCTGAGGCAGGATTTGAATTGAGGTTTTCCTGATTCCAAGTTTAACTCCCTTCCAACTTCTTTATTTTTTAGTTGAAGGAACTGTGGTTTGGGGAGTTATTCATTTCATTATCTTTGCTCTGGACCTTCTAGAATTCATTCACTTAAAGATTTTTTTCTCTTTTTTTTTTTAGGTTTTTGCAAGGCAAATAGGGTTAAGTGGCTTGCCCAAGGCCACACAGCTAGGCAATTATTGTCTGAGACCGGATTTGAACCCAGGTACTCCTGACTCCAGGGCCGGTACTTTATCCACTGTGCCACTTAGCCGCCTCCCACTTACAGATTTTTGATCTGGAAGGGACCTCATGGAATCCAACTACTTCATTTTACAGATTAGGAAACTGAGTCCTAGAAAGGTTAAGAAACTTGTCCAAAGTCACATGATGGTGTTTGGCCTTTGTCCTTGAAGAAGACCATGATATCATGGAGATGATGCCATGACAAGCAAATGAATTGGATCTGGGGGGGGGGGGGTCTGTGCTAAATCACCAGCCTCATTTTCTCATCTGGAGCCATCTGGGTCCAGTGGTCAGATATGAATTAGGATGCCTGGAGTGACTTACCTAAGGTCACACAGCTAGGAAATATCATGTGTCTGAGGTTGGATTTGAACTCCCATCCTCCTGACTCCAAGGTCAGTGCTCTATCCACAGTGCCACTCAGTTGCCCTCAATGTCACATAAATAGTAAATGAAGAACCTAGGATTTGAACCCAATGCCTTTGGCTCTAAATCCAGGATATTGCATATGGTACTATGCTATCCATAATAACAACTGCTATTCTGATAATATTATTAAGAAATAATGAGAATTATTAACCAAGTCAGTAGAAGTTCTTTGACTTGAGAGGGGGGTGATCTGGGGAAACAGATTCATTTCTGTAATATTTACAAAGTCAGTGATCCAAAGGCTAAAACTTTATTAGCCTTTTTTCAAAGATGACTCAGTTCAATTTAACTGAGTGTGCATTTTCTAGATATCTACTTTGAGCCAGTAACTGAAGGGTCCCAAGGATGCATCCTCAAAAGAGTTCTCACCCTTAAGGAGCCTCTGTTCTGGTGGGAATACAAAGCTAGGAGGGATTAAATACTAATACTATAAATTGTTACATCAATATTTTAAACCATTTTGATAGTTTAGGGCACTGAACCTAAACAAAGAAGGGGACATTCAACAAAGATAATAATTCTCTTTGGATATAAAATGAGAATTTTACAGGTACAAGATCTGAGTGACAACACTGGGGCAAAATTTGGGGATTTAATTCATCATAAACTAAATATGACCAAGTAGTCTGCAAAGACTCCAGGTCATCATTGATTCTTTCCTGTCTTTTGCCTCCCAAGTCTGATCCATTGCCAAGTCCTGTAGGTCCCACAGTATCTCTCACATCCCAGTGACACCAATTTTAATTCAGTTCTTTCCAAAAGCACTTATTTAAGCCATACTCTATTCTCCAAACTGTGCCAGGCTCTTTCTTTAGGGCTTGAAGGAACCTTGGAGTCCATCTAGTTCAACTGTCTTATTTTATAGAAAAGGAAAGTACAGCTCAGAGAGCTCAGGTCATTGATGACTCAGAGAGCTCAGATTCTGTGCCTACTTCAATGATCTATTAATTTTTATTCATGAAGAAGATCTTAGGCCTCAGTTTCCTCCACTGTAAAATGAAGGGATTGTGCTGTATGACCTCTAAGGTCCCTTCTAGCTCTAAATTTATGAATATATGACTTTTATTTTTTTTAGGGTTTTTTTTGCAAGGCAAATGGGGTTAAGTGGCTTGCCCAAGGCCACACAGCTAGGTAATGATTAAGTGTCCGAGACCAGATTTGAACCCCGGTACTCCTGACTCCAAGGCGGGTGCTTTATCCACTACAACACCTAGCCACCCGAATATATGACTTTTAGAGTACTTTTTTTTGGTTCCCTTTCCATACTACCCTCCAAACTGTAATAAAAGCAGTAAAAGGACAAAGCTGAAAGTGATGTATAGAAGTTGCAAAGGGGTAGAATTAGGCTTTCCTTATGAGAAATCCAGCAACTACCCAACAGCCAGAGCCACTCAGAACTGAAATTTTGGGAAATCAGGAGCTCCTTATGACTGAACATCTACAAACAGAGCCTATTTTACCATTGGTTAGGGATGTTGTATAGGGGACTCCTGAGTTAGGAGGAATTGCACTCTGCTCCAGGAGGTTCTCTCTTATGGTTTCCTTGTATTCCCAGAGCCCAATAGTGAGTTACCCTTATAAGCAGAGATGTTACAGAAGGGTTTCTTTGGGGATGAGTCTAGGCTGAATTAGAACTTGAGTTCCCATTCTCTTTGGATATCCTGCAATTCTATGGCATGGTTATTGATTTGAAATACTTATCGATGGATGAAGATACATCTTTCATTTTATTGAGGGTAAATGTCTTCAGGGGGCCAGGTCTGCATGAGACAAGTACAAGGGGCCATGGAGAGAGCCAGGGAGAGGGAAGCAGGCTGTGACAGCTGCCTCTTTGTCTTTCTCCCAAGGAGTAAACACCGCGTCCAACTTCCTGCTGCATTGCAGCAGAGCTGGGGATAATAAAAGTCCCTTGCATTTATATAGCTTTATATTTTTTCAAGCGTTTGCTCATACATTACATGTTCTGAAGATAACAAATGCTTGTTGATTACCATATTGAGCTGACAAGCCTGGGAGGGAGGCAGAGGAAGGATTGTGGCCCCATTCTACAGAGAAGGAAACTGAGACTCCGTTCATTGACTTATGAGTTACCCAATCCCCCACAACTAGACGTGCTGGAGCAGACTCAGGTTTCCAAAACTCCAGGCTCTACATTACTCTATTTAATTTGCAATGAACAAATATTAAATGAAGGGATTCTGAGATATTTTTCTCCAAAAACTCAATTCTTTGGGTATGCCTTTGAAAATCTCTTATTATTTCAAGAATCTGACTTTATAAGAATGCTTTGGAATTTTTAAAGTGTGTATTAAATAATAGCTAAATAAGCCAGGATAATATGGCAAGTGTCTTATTTGGAGTCAGAGTTAGGGGGATGAGTCTGAAGTTCAGGAGGGAAAGGGTTGAACTGAATTTTTTCATTTTTCCTTGGCATTAGCATAATACTTTCACATAGTAGAAATATTAGAATGCTAATTGAATGAATAAACGAAAGAATGAATGTGGCTGAAATGGTCCCAGTTTTGCAATTGTTCATGTGACATTGCATGAAACAGTTCCCCTCTCTGGGTTTTAATTTCCCCTTCTCTAAGATGAAAGAGGGAAGGACCAAAGTCCTGTCTAGCTGGAAGATTCCAGATTCTGGAGTGAACAACTAATATAAATGTTACAGTGTAGCAGCTATATAGATTAAGATGAGGGAGGAATGAATGACTGTGGTCAACTCAGTGTGGAGAAACTGGGAGTACAGGGGGACAAGTTTACATAAACCAAATGTGAGAACACTAGCTCTTTATCCCTGGTCCCTGGTCCCAGTAATTCTGTTTCCTTTGTCCACCTAGACTGATGAACCAATTATGTACCCTTTAATTATCCAGACTGCGTCAATCTGGAATTCTCTCTCCCTCTTTTTCTACCTTTTTCCTTTCCCTCCCTCCCCCTTTCTCTCCCTGTTCTGAATCCTTTCCCCAACCTCTTTCTCTCTCTATCTTATTTCATCTCTCACTATCTCTTTCTGTCTCTATTATTCTCATCTCTTTCCCTAAATATATAGGGGAGGGTCATCTGGGACAAAGATAAAGGGAAGGAGAGAGAAGACTGAGTTTCCAAAATTCTGCAGGATGATGTTAGAATCCAAAATTAATCAGTAAGAATGGATATCAGAAGAAAACAGAAAATGGGTGTCAAACTGAAATTCAGAAGAGATAAAAGCCATTGAGTTACCATGAGATAGAAATGGAGGTGTCCAAAAGTGTCACCTTTCTTCAAGGACATTGTTGTCACTGAGGCAAAAAAAGTGTTCAGAGCTTTAGTGGATAACAAGATGAGTCAACAATGCAGTCTCTCTCTCTCTCTCTCTCTCTCTCTCTCTCTCTCTCTCTCTCTCTCTCTCTCTCTCTCTCTCCTTCCCTCCCTCCCTCCCTCTCCCTCTTCCTCTTTTTCTCATTTCACTGATGTCTAAAAGTTCTCAAAACTTCTTGCACTGTTGCAGATAAAGAACTCATCTATAAATTAGCATTGGCAATAGACAAGACCTGCTATAAATAATTTTATAGTCTTGGAGATTATCATCTGAAGGAGAGAGAAGAAGGGAGAGAGGGAGGAAAAAAAGAAGGAGCTGAAGAAGAAAGAAAGGAGAAAGAAGAGGATGGAAGGAGAAAACAGGAAAGGAGGGAGGAAGAGAAGGAGATAAGAGAGAAAAGGAAGAAAGCAAGGGAGGAGAGAGGAAGGGAATGAAGAAGGATCTTGGATTACATTAATAGAAGAGAATACAGACTTTAAGATGACCTTTAAAATTTGAGAATAGGGGCCCTTTTAACCCCTTCTCAATTTCTATCACATAGATCACTAACCATTTTTCCTTTCTGTCAAACTTGCTTTTGTTGATCTATTTAAATGTTCCCAGAACAACCTTTCCTGATATCCTCTAACTCTGGGATGCTATGATTCTAGAAGACAGAAAACCTAATGAAATGTTAGGAAGTCAAGGATAAAGTCTGCCACAGAGCCCACAGATAAGAGAAGTCCCTTTACTTTGGAACTCTGGAATTCATTTTGTTTTTCCCAGACACTAGCCTAGAGCTGCTGCAATGACTTCCTGAGGCAGATGTGAACTTCAAGGTTAATGCAGAACATTCCTCCTCTAGGTGTTTCTGGTTTATTATATGAATGGAATGACTGGGATATGGGACAGGGATGTCACTGATATTACTAATATCGAAAGGTTACCTCCTTCTCTGCAATATAGTCTTGGGGCATTGCTTACAATGTTGACAGGTAAGGCGACTTGCCCTACCTAGATAATGCAACCTGTGCTTATTTAAAGCAAGATTTGAACTCAGGTCTCCCTGAAGATTTATTATGTCGTCCTTCCTTTTGTAAAATATTAAAAATATTAGATAGTATTATTACTAAGGAATATGTAGGTATTTACATATTATCATTTCTCAGTGAAAAACTCTTAATGTGCCTAATTTAGAAAATGGAAGTAGTTCTACTACTGAGTCCCATAGAGAGTTAGTCATTCTGCAAATCCCTGTGGTCATTTTTTTCTCACAGAAGAAATAAAGAGGCTTCTAGTAGTTCTTTCACTGCCTTCTTCAGGGAGAGTGAGCTTGTCAATGAGTCTGTCAGCTTGTATTTTTAAGTGCTTATCATGCACCAAACACTGAATCTTGGGCATACGAGTCCCTACTTTCACATTCCTGAGGGTCATTTCCATCTGCTTTTCTTCTTTGCAAGGTGGAACTATCCAGGATGAGGGCAGAAGTATGGAAAAAGCCTTGGGTTCAAAAGCCTCTTCTGACAGTTCCTGTGGGATCAGGTTTCTTCATTAGCAAAATAAAGTAGTTGAGACAGATGACTGCTAGATCCTCATAAGGGGCACAGGAAAAGGGAATAAGCCAATCTCCTAGTTGAACAGGCCTGCTAGAAAGTTTTTTTCTGCTATTGAACAGATGGATGTGTTCAAGTCAAGTTAGTCTCAGAAAATGCATAACCTGAAAGGAAGAAGAGCCATATTGTATATGGTCAAAGCCCTCATTGGAAAAAAAAGTTAGCCTTAATTAGAAGAAATATCCCTCTTTCAGATCTGGGGTTTTTACTTCTTGCCTAAGAGCTCTTTGTTCTTTTTAGAAAAAGGAGCTTTGGATAATAATAATGATGGACCTTGACATCATTTAGAGAAGACTTTTAGGCTCAACTAACAACTTCTTTTTTCTTTTTTGCAAGACAATGGGGTTAAGTGGCTTGCCCAAGGCCACACAGCTAGGTCATTATGAAGTGTCTGAGGTCAGATTTGAACTCAGGTCCTCCTGACTCTAGGGCCAGCGCTCTATCCACTGTGCCACCTAACAAAGAACTTTTCTGATAATCTCTTCTGAGCCTTGAAGCAATGAGGTAGCTATTATGGATGTTATTATGGTGATTGTGCAGATAGTGAAACTGAACCTCAATTAGTGTCAGAGTCAGGATTCAAATAAAAGTTTTCATAGGATCAATCATAGGATGAGAATGATGATGATGATGATGATAGGAAGAAATGAAATAAGCATTTATTAAGCAACTTTACTCTCGTCCAGACATTGTACAAAATATTTTGCAAATATTATCTTAATTGATCCTTCCAACCCTGGGAGGTAGGTGCTATTTTTTCCTCTTTTTACAGATGAGGAAACTGAGGCATAGAGAGGGTCTGTGATATGTCCAGGATCACATAGTTAGTGTGTGATGCAGAATCTTCCTGACTCAGAGTTCAACATCTTTGCATTGTACCACCCTATATATCATGGGATCATAGATCTAGTACTTGAAGGGACCTTGGAAACCATTCTACACATGAGGAAACTGAGGCCCATGGAGGATGAATGACTCGCCCAAGGTCACTCTGCCTGCTAAGTCCAGAATCCCATCCCAAACACTGTATCTCAATGTGTCTCCCAGACAAGTATGGATCTATCTGTGAGTCCTCCAAAATATTTGGATCCTCACTGTCTTCAGTTCTCTTCTTTCTAATAATGTTGGCTATCTGCCATAATATCAATTATTGCTAAGAGAGACAGTAATGATCTCAGCTCCCACTTTTTCAATATTATATTTTCACACACCAGAATTCAGAAATATGACCAAACTCACACAGTTTGACATGCTGCACCTTAACTGCTTGGGCTGCTCATAAATCTGCTATGTCTCCTTCAGGCCACTTGGCTCTAAGACCTGTTAAGTAACCTTCTAATAACAATACAATAAATATTCATCCCTTGTAAGTGGAGCTTGGCTTTCTCTGGGAGGCCTGCTAGCAAGATATTTTCCATAAAGAGAAAGTTAACTCACTTCTTCTTTTTAGATTTGAGAGGAAGGAAAATAGTAATAGGAGCTCTAGGATCAGAAAGAAGGAGGGGTGATCACAGCCTAGAAGACAAGAAGCAAGTCTAGGGCATGGGGGAGAATAAGACAAGCAATTGTTTTCAAGTATTTGAAAGGCTCTAGATGGAGGAGGAGATGGACTGGTTTAGCTTCAGAAGATGAAGGAATAAAAGGAAATTGCAAAAAAGGCAGAGTTAAGCTTCAGGAAAGGAAATGATCCTTGACCACGATCTCTGTCCAACAGTGGAAAGGGGCCTATCTGGGGACCTAAAGAGATTCCCCTTCCCTAGAGGTCTGTAAACAAAGGTTGGTTGACCACGTGTGGGGAATAGTTGTAGGAAGAAATCTTGTTCAGTTTGGGTTCCTTCTCACTTGGTGATTCTATAAATCTATGGTTCTCTGACTAGTATACCATTAGAATGTTACCTCCTTGGGAGCAGGACCTGTGGAGTGGGGGTCGGGGGTCAGGAAGGCATCTCTTTGTATCCCCAGTGCCTAGCCCTTAATAGATGCTTAATAAATGTCTGTTGAAAGACTTAACTGAATTCCAGTCCTTATCATCTAGGTGACATTGGACAAATCAATTCACTTCTGAATTTCCATTTTCATGTGTTCGAGGGAGAAAGGGCGGGAAAATCGGAATTCGACAGAATATGAAATGCAAGTCACAAAATCGAAATCATACCTCAGTAAGCCTATGCACTATCTGTCCTAGTGACTTTCTCTTATTTCAATAATGGGAATTATTTTATTATTAATATTAAAATAATAATAATAATGAGCTGATCATTATTATAGCTAGCATTTATATAATGCTTTAAGGATTGGAAAATTCTTTACCAATATCATGTCAGTTGAGCTTTACCCTGACCTTAAGGGGTAGATGCTACATTTTACAGATAATAAAACTGATTTTAAGAGGCTGTGACCTGCTTAGGACCATATAGAGAGTGTATGGGGCCAGCATGACAACCCCTTCCAAAAATTATATTAACAAGGGAATAAATTGAGTCATAATATGTATGATGACTAGAGGCAGGATGGACAGAGACTAAAGAATTGGTCCTGATACCATGAAGGCTCAGGTTGATGTCCTCCCTCTGAAACATTCATATTGGCTGCCTGAGTCTGGGCATGATACTCTATTTCTCAATTTGCTGGGCATCTCTCCAGGACAGTGAGTTAGAGGCCATGTCTGGTTAGAGACTAAGACAGTCATTGGTCTGAGGTTTTTTTAAAAAGTACTTTGCCAGTCTACTATTATCTATCTATCTATCTATATCTATCAATCTATCTATCTATCATCTATCTATCTATCTATCTATCTATCTATCTATCTATCTATCTATAATCTGTCTATCTATCTATCTATCTATCTATCTATCTATCTATCTATCTATCTATGTATCTATGTATCTATCTATCTATCTATCTATCTATCTATCTATCTTTACAAGGCAATGGGGTTAAGTGACTTGTCCAAGGCCACACAGCTAATTAAGTATTAAATGTCTTGGGCTCAAATTTGAACTCAGGTCCTCCTGATTCTACTGTGCCACCTGGTTGCCTCTATTATCCTATAAATATTAATAGTTGCTATTATTATTGCTAAATACCTGGTCCAGGGGTGCAGGAAGGGAGAAAGTTTGACAAGCATCACAAAAGAAATGAAGGATAGCAATACAGTCTTTCCTAGACCTGGGGTCTTTGACAAATTTTGCTAGATAGAGTAAGTCCTCATTTAGCTAGCCATCAGCAGTGTTTGTCCTCCTGAACACAACTTCTCAATGGAATAGGAAGAACAATAACGAAAAAGATAGTGGTGAAGGAATAGTTATCACAAAGCTCATGCACTTAATATGTGATGTCAATTTACTCTTACTTTACTCAAACTATTAATAAGTCATTTGGTCTTGCAAACTGCAAGTGATTGGGAATAGCAAATTAGAAGGTAGATGGGGCAAGTCATCTGAATAAGAATCTTCACAAACATCACAAAACAATTGTCATTTTTTAAAGAAATAAAAAATTGATAAAGAGTAGACACATATTTGCAAATACGGCAGTCTAGGACTCCTTGCAAGCAGTGTACCCAGTGGTACTGCTAAATGATGGCCTGGTATTATTATTAATAATAGTCATTTTTATTTATAAAGATTAACACAGTATTTTCTAGTATTATTAATAATTAGTATTATTACTAATAGTCATTTATATTTATAAAGATTGACAAAGTGTTTTCCTCATAACAACCCTATGAGATAGACACTTGAGATATTATCATCCTCCTGAATAGGTGAGGAAAAAAGAACCAAAGAGGGGTGAAATGATGTGACCATGGCAATAGAGCTAATAAGTGTCTCATGGTACAGTCACTGAGGTTAATAACAATGGTAAGCTAATGGAGTCTTGAGAAATTGAGAAGATCTGAGTTCCAGTTTGACCTCACATGCACATGCTCACTGTGTGACCCTGGACAAGTCACTTAACCTCTGCCTTAATCCACAGGAGAAGGAACTAGCAAACCATACAAGTATCTTGGCCATTAAAACCCCCTCCCACATCACAGTGTTAGACATGACTGTCACTGAACAACGACCACAGAGTCTTAGATAAATATGCAAGGGACATCTGTGGGAATCTATTCTTCATTCCTATCCATCGTAGGACTCCCTTGTGCGGTATCCCTAAAAGCTGACCTTCCAGTTGCAACTTGAACCCTCCCATGGGAGGCAGCCTTTTATTGAGCCAGATACCTGCCTTTTTGCAACAACCATCCATGGTCCCTAGGTCTGCCCCCTGGGTTCAAGCAGAACAAATAGGATTCCTCAGCCAGGTGGCCCAGTGTCTAGAGTGCTGGGTCTGGAGTCAGGAAGACTTGAGTTCAAATTCAGCCTCTGATATTTACTAGCTGTGTGACTTCCCCTCTGTCTGCCTTAGTTTCCTCATCTCTAAAATGAATAAAATGAGTATATGTACCAGGATTGCTGTGAGGACCAAATGAAATAGTAATTGTAAGATGAATAGCATGGAATATGGTGCAATGTAAGTGATATATAGAAATTGTTATTATTATTTTATGGCACAACCCTTCAAATAATTTTATTTCCCCTTCCCCCAGTTGAGAAAGTAATAGGTATGCCTCCATAGCTGGGTGCTGTGTCTGTAGCTAGTCTAACTACCTTTTCCTTTGCATTTTTAGCATTTTCATTTAAATATAACTCTGTCTGTTGTTCTGGAAATTTACTTGAAGTTTTCTTTTTAAAGGGAGACCTTTAACAGGAAAAATTGGCCACAGTTTCAGTTTCTCGATGCCAGCTTATTCCTAGATTGGGAACATAGAGCGTGCTCATCATGAAATTGCCTCCCTGCACTAGGAACATGGAGCTCCCATCTCTACAACATTTTCCCTGGTTAAATGTTGGGTCTGTCAAGAACACCCCTGCCTAGTGGTTCCTGGCCATGGATCTCAGACTGAGTTAAATACTGAGGTCTGGGCTGAGAAAGATTTAAGGACAAGAGGAAAGCAAAGAGGGGGGGAGGTCTTATATCTAGTGAAAGACCAGACCTGAATTTTAAGAACCTTTGTGAACTGCTAACTTTCTTTGTCAAATATGAAATTTTGTGATACTTCTCAACCTCCCCCATCCCTGCCATGCCTCATTGAGTCTTCTCATGGAAGCCCTCCTATTAAAAATATTTTAGTAATGTATAAAAAATCATTTGTACAAAGTAAGAATAAATAAATTAATTTAAACAACCTATTAACAACCATGGCAATTCACAATTCTAAACCAGGGGTATGGCTCGACCATGAGAGCCATTTTCCAGGAGGTTTACAAAGCTGTTGTCACATTACAATCTTCATTCCTCACCAAGAACAATCACCCTGGGAGGTTAATTGACTTGCTTAAATAATAATGCTGGCTAATATTTATAGAGTGCCCATATTGGGCACTATGCTAAGTGCTTTACAAATATCTCATTTGATCCTCACAGCAACCCTGGGATTTAAGTGCTGTTATTATCTCCACTTTGCAGCTAGGAGGTAATGCTATTAGTAACTCCATTTTACAGATGAGGAAACTGAGGTGAAGGGATTTGCCCAGGGTCACACATTTAGTAAATGTCTGAGGTCACATTTGAACTCAGGTCTTCCCCACTCCAGGCCTGGTGTTCTATCCACAATGGTGCCACCTAGGTGCCTATATATACAGCTAGTGAGTGTTAGAGCTGGGAATTGAACCTACGGCTCTTGACTTCAAGTCCAATGAGTGTCCTTTTTATTTCATCTAGCTGATGTTCAATTTACTCTTATCTGGAAGACACAGAAAGGAGATAGGGCAAACAAAACAAAAACAAAAAACACTTCAAATAACCCCAAACACCCCAGATTTCCCTAGGGGGAGGGGAGATGGAAGTGATGGTAGTGTTAATATAGGTTTTGATGAGCCTAGAGAAGTAGTGGAAGCTTAAGATTTGAAAGGGTCATTAGTGAGTCAAGACCTGGATTGATGAAAGAAAGAAAAATGTGCACCTTATTGCATCATCCCATTCATCCTTTGTATTTTCTTTGTTTTTGGCGAGAGGATGATGCCTGGAGCTAGAGGCAGTGTTGCAGGTGTGGGCTAAGTCATCCAGAGGATCCCCATTCCCCATTTGACACTATCAATCAATCAGTCAGCATATACTTAATTTTTGTTATGTGCTGGTCCCTGTGCTAAGTAATAGGGATCTTTTGATCCAGAGCTATACATTATAGTGGAGGTAATGATATATGTATAACTAGATCTTTACAATATAGACCCTAAGTAGATAGAGGGTACCATGGGATGGGGCTGGGGGATGAGGAGAAGGTCTTTTGAAAAAAGTGAGATTTGAACTATATCATGAAAAAATACAGGGAAGCCAGGGGGTGGGGATGAGGAGGAATAGCATTCCAGACATGGGAGAAAACCAGTATAAACACAAGAGAAAGGAGATAGAGTCACATGGGAGAAACGAGGAAAGAATAGTACAATTGCTGCTCTATCCCCTGCAGTGCCACCTAGACGCCCCCTCTTCCCTTCCTGAATTAAACCAAATGAAAGTATCATATGATTTGCAGAAGGGAGCCCATCAAAACCTTCTCTTTGCCAAGTCTCTCCCCAGTCTTTGAGTAATTGTGACATTCAGGGTTAACTTCCTCCAAAGGAGGGTTAGTTCTCACACAATCTTCTTTGATGATGATGATGATGATGATGATGATGATAATATTTGTCTTTCATTGCAAAGGAGGTGGCCATGATAAGGACATGAATTGGAAGGAGGGCTGTGCTAAGTCCCCAGCCTCACTTTTTCCTCTAGAGCCATCTGGGTCCAGTGGCCAGATAGGAATCAGGACTACTGGAATTGGCCCTGGATGGGAGGCAATCAGGGTTAAGTGATTTACCCAAGGTCACACAGCTAGTAAGTGTCTGAGGCTGGATTTGAACTCTTGCCTTGATTCCCAAATCAGTGTTCTACCCCCTGCACCATCTAGCTACTCCTATTCTTTGATAAGAATAAGATAAAGAACTCAGAAGCCTTTGATTCTACTAGGAGAGGAAGATACAGGCTGCTCCTTGCACAGCAATCATAGGCTCAGCTATTAGGAGCAGCGAGGGACCCTAAACAGTTGGAATCCTGCCTTTGCCATTTTTAATCTGTTTAACTTTAGCATTTATACCTCATGAATTGATAAATGTTACAAATCTGGGCTTGATTTACTGTTTTGCTGATTGTCTAGACTTTAGAAAGTGCTGGAGAAAATGTTAAGAATAATGCAGAGTGGGGGGGCAGCTAGGTGGCTGCAGAGCACCAGTCCTGGAGTCAGGAGGACCTGAGTTCAAATCCAGCCTCAGACACTTAATAATTACCTAGCTGTGTGGCCTTGGGCAAGCCACTTAACCCCATTGCCTTGGAACCCCCCACCCCCCCAAAAAAGAAGAAGAATGCAGATTAAAGACTTTTTGGAGAGCTAGTTGTTAAACATTTACTACCATATCCCCTATTTTAGGCCAATTACTTAACTACCCTCTCCTCTCCTCCCTTTATTTTTATTTATTTATTTATTTTTGCTAGGCAATGGGGTTAAGTGGCTTGCCCAAGGCCACACAGCTAGGTCATTATTAAGTGTCTGAGGCCTGATTTGAACTCAGGTCCTCCTGACTCCAGGGTTGGTGCTCTATCCACTGCACCACCTAGCTGCCCCGATTATAATGATTCTTCAGAATACTTGAATATAGCACCATATTTACTTTTGCTTTATTTAATCTTGTACCAACTCATATTTGAAACATCTCTTTTGTAGCCAATAGGCAATGTTGCATTATTGCTATAATCTATGGGATCAGGTCCTAGACCTGGCTTTACTGTTTGTTAGCTGTGTCACTTTGCCAAGCTTCTTGCTCTTTCTGCCTCAGTTTCCTCATCTGTAAAATGAGAAAATTGGACAAGGTGACCTTTGGAGACTCTTTTAACTTGGCTTTTAGGATGCTGAATAGAACATTCTCAGGTTTCTTTTTTTAAATATTCATGCATAAATTGCTACCTTTTTGATGTTAAAATGACCTTTTGAAAGTCTCCTTTGCTCTCAGACTATTGTATCATTTGAGGGAGGTTGAGTTTGCTCTATTGCTCTTGGCCAAGGGCATGGCTAATGAGGAATTGAGAAATTCTTTGGAATAGGAAATGAATTATAAGAGGTAACTCTGGTATTATGACTCAAAAATGGATATTCCTTTGAATTCAGCCCAAGGTTTGCATGAAAGTAGCCAAAGGGTACTTAGTCATGTGGAAAGAGAACTGGGATTAATGTCACAAGACTTGCCTTCAGTTTGATTCAACAAAACAAATATTTTTTGCTCACCCACTGTGTGTGGGGGCCCCCACACTAGGCAAAAGTGAAAGACAGCCTTGCCTTCGGTGAACTAACATTCTATTGGGAGGTATAGCAGCCAATCCAACAAAAGAATGTGTGGTCATTAAGCTAGGGAGTCTAAGGGGTTGAGATGAGCAAGGAGCCCAAAGTAGATGTGGGGCACAGCTATACAATGGTAGGGAGGTGAAAAAAGGAAACTGAGCAAGTAGCCCAGTTTGGCAGGAATAGTGATGTGTGGAGAATGTGCATTCTGAAAGGGGGGGGGGTATAGAACCAGAAAGTGAAAGGTTGTTTCCCAACTTTGCAAGGATATAGGAGTTATTTTGCATTTCTTTCTCCAGCCCATTTTACAGATGAAGAAACTGAGGTAAGCAGAGTTAAGTTACTTTCCCAGGGTCACACAGTCAGTAAGTGACTGAGACTGGATTTGAATTCATGAAGAAGAGTCTTTCTGATCTCAAAGGCAGTGCTCTATCCTCTGTACCACCTAGCTAGGAAGACCCAAATCCAAATCCTGATCATCCTCAATCACAAAAATCCCAGTCTTATTGTTGGAAGGATGCTTATTTGCAAGGACCCCCTGCATAGTATCCCTGACAAGTTCACCTCCAGTTAAGGGGGAACTGACTACTTTGGCATGAGCCTAGGTCTAACTGACCCCAGGTAGGAGAAGAGTTATAATGGTCAGAATTTATATAGAGTTTCAGGTTTGCACTTTACATATAGAGGATGTCTTAGTGTGGTTTTAAGCTATTAAATCTTAAAACTGCAGTGAGACTTTGGGGACATTCTTTATTATCTCATTAAGAAGGGGGCTAAAGGTGGGGTAGAGGAAAAATGTCATCATGATTATGCTTGATATTTCTAATAATTTCATTCATTCAAGAAATATTGCTTCCATGCCTAGAAATTTCTCTGACTCTTAGGACTTGGTGGTATTTTAGAGACTGTCTAGTTTTACAGTGATACCATGAGAGAACTTTATCTCTGGTGTCAAAAGTTCTGGGTTCGAGTTTTACTTTTGACACAACCTGGAAGACCATAGGCAAGTCAATTAGACTTCCTGGGTCTCAGTTTCTCAATCTGTAATATTGGGGGGGGGTGGTTTCTCAAGTCCCTCATAGCCATTGACCTATAATCCCATGATCTCATGAATAGCCTTTGTAATATAATGAATAATACATGACTTAGAGTTAAAATACTTCTTCTGACCCTGAGCAAGTTAGGTGGCCTATCTGAGCCTTAGTTTCCTTACCTGTGAAATGGGCACAGCAATATCTGTACTTCCTTCTTCACAAGGTTTTTGTAACAATTAAGTTAATGTAGTCACTTTAAAGTCTAATATAAATAAATGGTCAACATTCTTCTCGCAGATAAGGAAGATGAATTTCAGAAATGGTGTGTGATTTGTCTAATATCAAACTGCTAAATATGGGGTTGAGTTGGGGGGATGTCTCAGGACAATAATGCTCCTTCCTTTGGAGAATTTGCATTTCAATGGGATCAGAGCCTTAAGAGAAAAGGATTATGCTTTAGTTTTGAATTCCATCATCAATCAACAAACATTTATTAAGCACCACTGTATGTCTCGTCTTGATCTCCTGGTTTCCTTCATACCCCCCTAAAACTCCATCTTCTACAAGAAACCTTTCCTATTTCCTCTTCATGTTAAGGCCTTCTTCTGTTGACTATCTTCAGTGTATCCTGACCATTGTGTGTTTGGATGAATTTGTTTGAATAGTTTCCCTCATTGGATTGTGTGTGAACTTCTTAAGAGTTGAGGCCCCCATCCCCTTTGTTTGGCCTTTTGTCTTATCCTTGGCTTTTAACACAGTGCCTAACACCTAGGAGATGCTTAATAAATATTTATTGACTGACTGATTGCCAGAAATGTCTACTAGACATTAGCCAGTAGTGGGGGAGGTCTTGGTTCTTCCCCGCTTCCCCTTTAGAATTCACACATCACATTCTTCCAGGTTGGTTTTGAAGTCAATTTTAATTGTGCTTCAACACTTTTCAAATGAACCCAATAAATCTTCATTTGAGACTCTCATTATGTACAAGGTCCCTCATTAAAATCCTCTGGGGTCTTCCTATTTGGGAAAAGTGATTCTCAGGCTCATGAAATCTCAGAGATGGAAAAGACTGTTGAAGTCAATCAGTCTTAGAGTTCCCTTGGCAATGCCTTGGACAAGTGGTCACTCAATCTCTGTTTGGAGATTTTAGTTCTGACCAAACCAAACAAGCTTCATGAATGGACTTGTTGACTATGCGGTCTGGTCTATTGACCAAAATCCAGTCTGGCTAAAGGTAGCAGGTACCGTTACGAGGAGCTAGCTGGAACAGTGGGTAGAAAGCTGAACTTGGAGTCAGAAAGACCTGAATTCCAATCCTGCCTCAGTTACGTGACCTTGAGCAAGTTGCTTAACCCTTTTATGTCTTAATTTCCTGATCTGTAAAAAAACACTTTTTCATGGGATATTGTATTTTGGTGGAAGAAATGATGGTGTCTTAGCCTGGAGAGAAGCCTGGTACTTGAACATGAGAGATATCTTCAGGTGGTCTGCCTTCAGATGCCTCCCTGGAGGCAAGTTTGGAATGGAGACATGCCGGGTGGTACGGGGAGAGGATTCTTGTCCAGGTACCAGTTGGATTGAATGAGCTCAGAGGTCCTTTGGGGATCATGTGAGTAGAGAAAAGAAGTTGCCTCTCACGAGGCAGGCAGACAGGGCTCCTGCTGCTATTTCTTTCCTTCTCTGGGAAAAAGAAAATGCCATTCTGGGTCTCTCTAAGTAATTACACTATCGGATTCCTCAACAGATTAATCCTGGCCTGGGACTGGCAGGATGTCTACAAGACAATGAATTAGAAGCAGGCCAGGCCATATCCCCTTTCTGAAATGGAAGCAGCCTCTCAAATGACTTGGAAAATAGACTTCAAGAATAAAGTATAAGAATATATGTGCAATTAAACTGTCGATGATGTTGTCCTTGACTGATGACCACATTTACAGGAGTTCAATTAAATGATGAGATGGCCAGGTATTTGCTGGCTCCTGTTTATCTCTTAGGCACGTAGATTTCCTCGATGATGGGTTATCCCAGAATGACAGGATCTGAGAGCTAGAAAGGACCTTAGGGCTTATCTCATCTAATCTCCCCCTCAAGGACCTGGCTGATGGTTTTTCAGTTTCTGTTGGAAGATCTCAAAGGAAGGGGAGCCCAGAACTTCTTAAGTCAACCCAAACCCAACCTAAATTTACCTCTTGGGAAAGCCCTCTGGGGCTGAGTCAAAGAAATTCAAAGCTTTTTCTACATGACCACCTTTGCAATTCTTGAAGACAACTATTATATTCCTCAGGAGACGTCTCTTTTTGTCTGGATAAACAGTTCCAGTTCCTTCTATTGTCTTTCTTTTGGAATGACCAAAAGATCCTTCACTGTTCTAGTTGCCTTCCTCTCCAAGATCTCTAGGTTATTAATATAAGCCCATCAGCATACTTCTGGGCAACCCACTTCAGTCCTGTTGATGTCCCTTTCCTCGCCTGGAAGTTAGGGATCCAGCCAGCAGCTGCCTCACAAAGTTGTGAGGACCCAATGAGATCATACTTGTAGTGTTTAACACTGTACCCAGCACATTGCACAGGTGCAATGACAATATTTCTTCCCTTTTCTCCCCCCTAGACTGTGATCCTTAGAATGGACACAGTACTCTAGATGTCATCGGAACAAGGCAGATGGTAGTAGATAACCAACTCCCTGTCCTTGGAAAGTCAGTTTCTCTTCATATTATCCAAGATCACACTGGGGGAAAAAAAAACCATACGGCTGTTTTCTACTAAGCATACAATCTACCAACACCTCCAGCTCACATACTACCTAATCATGACATTGTAATGGAATAGTTTCTTAAAGCCCATATGTGGGTTCTTTCCCCCATTTAATACTTTCCTTTGGCCATTCCTCCTACCTAGAATTCAAATCAACAAATATTTTCTCACTGCCTCCTTATGTACTAGGCATTGTGTTTGATGGTAGAGTCACAAAGACCAAAGTGAAGACATCGTACCCTCAGATAACTTATAGATTTACTGGGGGAATATAACATTTGTATTTTACGTTTTTTTCCCAGTTGTTTCCAACTCTCCATGACCCTGTTTGGGGTTCTCTTGTAAAAGGCATAAGACTGGTTTGCCATTTTCTTCTCCAAGTCATTTTATAGATGAGGGAATGAAGGCAAACAGGGTTAAGTGGCTTGCTCGGGGTCATACAGCTAGGAAGTATCTGAGGACAGATTTGAACTCTGGTCTTGATTACAGGGTTGGCACTCCATTCACTTTGCCACCTCGTGCTCCCATGACATGTACACAGATACGTCAATTTAAATTTTTTTTGAAAGAGAGTAATAATGGAAGGGGAATTGAGGGATGGATTCCCATAGGACTTATTGCCAAACTTGAAATCACTGTTTATCTCATTACTGTCATGGATACTGCCAACCTTCTAGTCCCCTGGGCTCACAACTTTGGTAATATCCTGAACCTCTCGGAGGCTCAACCAGTTTCCAAATCTCATCATTTCTACATTTACAACATTCTCCCCTTCCTCTCTAGTCATACACCAAACACAAGCCCATATAATCTCTTGTCTGGGCCATTGTAATAACCTCTGCTTGGTTGCCATGCCTCAAGTCCTGCCCACTGGATGGCAAAGTGTAGGTTGATCATCTCACCCTTACCCACCCCACTTCATATTTCCAGTGACTGTCCAATATTGCCAGGAAAACAGAAAGTCCTCTGTTTGACCTTTAAAGTTATTCTCAGCCCAGTCTCCTTCCTACATTCCATGTCTTCTTACATGATTCTCCCCTTCATGTATCCTATGATCCAGCCACACTTACTCCCATGCTATTCCTCACATGAGGGGAGAAGAGACAAAGCCCAAAGCTGAGAGAACACCAGCCTAACCTATACTTTTTATAGAAGCCTTGTGTCTTTTACCTGTTCTAAGAAATGATCTCTTGAGTTTCTTACTAGTTCCAGGCGACTAAGGGGCAGTGGGGGAAAGGGAGTTGGGTCTAGGACTAGCAATGACCCAGCCAAAGTCTATGTGCTTCTACTGAGGGCCATGTGAAATAAGAGGTAGGGTAATATGTATAATACTTGCCTATTATTCCTCTCTCCACCTCTCCCAAGACTGTCCTGCAATAATTAGGGCTGTGTTTGTGTAATGGAAGGAACAATTTGGCGAGCGTGGGGCATTCATGGATCAGAGAGCTTCCAAGCCTCTTTTAATTTCCTAATGTCTATTCACTCCCTTGGATTTGGTTGGGGGTGGGGCACAAATATGCACCATTTTGCCATCCTTCCTTTTCAGCTGGGTTTCTATGTCAATGTGGCTCATGTTGGCCACAACCTTTGCCTACTTGTTTTGGGTTACTGGTGTCATTGGCATAGCATCCTTTTCTTCAATCCCAAGAGGGTGGGGGAGGGAGAAATGAAGAGAGGAATTGCATTCTGTCATCATCATCATCATTAATTTGATGGAGAATGGTGGGATGGATGGAGACAGAGAGAGAGAGAGGCAGAGAGAAAAGGAAAGACACAGACCAAAGACTAATAGGTGCAGTTTGACCTGCCTCTCCCTCCCTTCTTCCCCTGCCTAGGACCATAATGTTTATAGCTTGAAGGGATCTTAGAGATTCACTATTGAATCCAATAAGTAACATAGTGGCCAGAGCACTGACCTTGGAATCAGGAGACCTGAATCTGAATCCAGACTCAGTCGTTTGACACTTAGTAGCTAGGAGACTTTGGGCAAGTCACTTCACCCTGACTGCCTCTCATCTAGGACTTTCTCCAGTCATGCCGATTTCTATCTGGTCACTGGATCCAGATGGTTCTGGAGGAGAAAGTGAGGCTGCTTACTCAGCATGGCATTGGAATCCAATTCATGTACACATCATGTCATTACCTCCCTGATGTCATGGTCTTCTTTGAGAATGAAGGACAAATATTATTATGATTATCATTATTATCATCATCATCATCACTGTACTAGTTACTGGTGATACAGGGAACTAATGTCCTGTTGGGGAAATAACCCATCCAAAATAAAATGTAAAGGCAAAGTAACTTGGCAGTAAAAGGGGGATACTAACTATTGGGGGGATCAGGAAAACTGACAAAGCTTGAAGGAGGCAGACCTTGAAGTGAACATTGAAGGGAGCTAGGGATTCCAATGGAGGTGAGAAGGGAAGGTAATCTATGCAAAGGTATGGAGGTGGGAGATGACATCTATGTATGAAGAATAAGTAATCCAGTCTGCCCAATGCTCCCCTTTGATGAATGATAAACCAAAGCCTACAGGTGAAGCAACTTGTTAAAGTTGCATGGGGGTATAGTTAGGATTTGCATTGGGGGCCCTGGACTCCCTGATCCTCTCTCTCTCTCTCTCTCTCCAGCCTGGTCTGGGAGAAGTTCTTTTTAAAGCCCATTTATGAAAAAACATCCAGTCCACCTGGTACTTTATCACAACGTCTGGACGGAGGCCAGGAGATGGTAACAACACGAACGGCAATAGGGTTAACAAGTCCTCTGTTATGACTGGGAACGTTTGCAGTCCTATAAATAACTCTATCAATATTGTGATAATGGTACTTTAAAGAGGTCTCTTTCACAAGTGTGGCACGTTGGAGAGACCGCAGCTGCACTCATTAATTCTGAAGGGTTCCTCACTCTCTGTACAACTTGCAGGTGTGACAATGGCACTGTTGACTGGGGGAAAGTTGAGATAGTGAGGAGATTAAGAAAAAGGTTAAGGGAACATTGTTGGTTTCTCTATTGTGTCTGACATAATGAAAACAAATGATAATAGCTTAATTGGAAATGGAAAAAAAAGGAAAATATAACTTAGTTAGAGACTTCAGTTCCCTTGTGCAAACGACTCCTTCCCCTCCACCCTTTTCCAAGAAACAAGTATCATAATTGACAGCAGTATATCTTCTGATAATTAATTGCAGTAAATTATCACTTGGCACAAAAAAGGCATAATCGTAATTAATTTGCAACCTTCCCAGCCTAACGTTGAATTGGAAATGGCATTGCCATCATTTTTCCAAGGTAGGAACTCGAGAGCAACCTTCACTGCCCTTCTGAGAGGCACTTCCACAGTTGATGGCTGACATGAATCCTTTGGTCTTTTCCTTGGGATGCTTGAGTCACCACCAGGCAATTTTCAAAATGAGAGTTTGATTTTGTCTCTCAACTCCAAGTTTTGGTAAAGACTGTTTCCCCAACCTTGGAATGCTCTCTTTCATTTTTGCCCTTCAAGGCTCAGGTCAGGAAGCATTGCCTTCATGAAACTTCTAGAGTTATGATAATAATAAGACTAACATTTATGTTGTATGTATTCGCATCAGAGCTTCACAACAATGATGTGAGGTAAATGATATTAATATCCTGTGGTTACAGATGAGGACACTGAGCAAGAGAGAAATTGCTCAAGGTCCCATAGCTATGTTAAGTGTCTAAGGGAGGATTAGAACTCAGATCTTTCTGTCTCCGAATCTGGGGCTCTATGGTCTATATTGCTAAGGACGTTCTCCTACCTCACCTCTATCAGGTTGGTTGATCAAAGATTCAAGGAATGTGGTAACTGGATAACCCCATCTGAATCAATCTCCCCTCCATTTGGGAAATAGTTCAACTTTAGGCCATCCAGCTTTGGCTTGCGTATGGTCATGAAAAGGGCAGCTAAGTGGAGTGATAGGGCATAGAATCTCTAGTTTTCTTTAAAGTATATTTAAGAGTAAGCACCTAAAGGAAGGCTCCCCCCATACCATAATAGTTAATTATAATATTTTATATTAATTATAATTTTAATCTAAATCTTTTCTCCCCAAAACTGCTTTGTATCAGTTCTTTATGTATTCTGAATTTTCTTACCTGTATTTCTTGCTTTCTATCAGCAGAATGTTGGGAAGGGGCTAATATGCATTTATCTTTGCACCCCTGGTGCCTGGCCCATAGTAGGTCCTTACTAAGTAGTCTTTGCTGAAATGAGTTGAATGAGTCAACCAAAATCGATATACTCATTCTCTTTTTAGCTCATGGACCTTGATTCCATTGAAACTCTCTCTTTTCATATGAATTCCTTTGCTGACCTCACGAATATCTTTAGGGAGGTAATTATTAAGAATCTATCCAAGGGTACAGTCTCAGAGTGATTACAGTAGAGCAAGGTCCTGCCAAATTGGCCCACAATTAATTAGAAACAGAAGTTAGAAATAAAAACTCTTTTCACTGGATCCTGGGGAACTGTTTATATTCCATGGAAGCGTCTGTTAGAACAAATCATTAAGCTATAAAAGATTACATCTGGGTTAGAATGAAAGTCAAGCTGATTCATTAACCCAAATGGGGACTGAGAGATTTCTGACTTTGGCGTTGTTGTTGGTTGATCAAAGATTCAGGGGACAGTAACTGGATGACCCTGAGTGAGACCCCAACTGAGACCCCAACTGAAATTTGGGGAATAGCTTGAAAGAACCAAGAAGATACAGAGGTGCTTGAGAGGCCTCTCAGCTTTGACTTGAGTATGGTCTTGAAAAGGGAAGCTAAGTGGAGCCATAGTGCATAGAGCTCTGGACTTAAACTCAGGAAGACTCCACTTTGTGAGTTCAAATCTGACCTCAGACACTTACTAGCTGTGTGACCCTGGGGAAGTCACTTAACCCTGTTTGCCTCACTTTCTTCATCTATAAAATGGCTAAAAGAAGGAAATGACACATCGCTGTAGTATCTTCGCCAAAAAATTCCAAATAGTGCCGTCAAAATTCAGACATGACTGAAAAATGACTAAATAATACATTCATGAAAAGTGGAATGAGAAATATTTTAACCAGGACTTAAAATGGGATTTTCCTATGCAGAAAACCTTTTGGTATGGCTCATATGATAGTGATAATAATAGTGAACTAAGATTTATAAGTATTTTCTCATTCTATTCTCACAACAACCCTGGGAGGTGGGTGCAATTATTCTCCCATTTTTTGGATGAGGACACTAAGGCACTTGCTCATGATTACTCAGCTGGTAAGTGCCAAAGTCTAGGTTTACGCTCAGTTCCTCCTGACTCCAGGTCCAAATGCACTAGCTGCTGTACCACCACCTCCCTGCTTCTATGCCTATTCTGCTTCAAGTAGATAGCAGTATGGCTAAGGAAGTAGAGAGCAAGTCTTGGAGTCAGTAAGGCCTGGGTTCAAATCTTTCTTCTGACCATGGACAACTCATTTCTTATCATGGCATCCTAGATAGCTGCGTGCAGATTAGAAATTACATGAAAATGAGCAAAGGGAGCTTCCACATGATAAAGTGATAAATAGTGATAGGGTGATAAGACCACAGGTTTGAATTCCCTTCACCCCCGCCCCCATCCTCAACAGGAAAAAGAAAAGAGGGGAAGGAATTCTGTGGAACCCTTCTATTTTACAGATGAGGAAAATGAGACCACAGAGGTTGAGTGACTTGTTCAAAGTTAACCAGGTAGTAAGCATCGACATGTCAAATGCAGAATCCCATCCAATACACTGCCTGTACCAGATAATCCTCTCTATCTATCTCGGTCTCTTCCTCTCTTCCCCTCCCTCCATCTCCTTTCATCCCCCCCCCCCTCCTTTCTCTCCCTGCCTCCAACCCCACGCTTCTCTCTTTCTTGAAAGACAATTGCTTTGAATCTTTTTGTATATAGGGGATATTTTCTTTTCTCACTGGCTACATGGTACCCCAACAATAGAATGTAAACTCCCTGAAGAAAGGGGCTGGTTTGCCCTGGACTTTGTATCTGAAGTACCCAGCAAGGGTCCAACATATGTTAAGACCTTAGTGTTTATTGGGTTGAATCAGATGATAGGGTTATTGTTTGTTTTATCCTTCATTTTTTTTGAAGAAGACCACATCAGGGAGGTGATGCCAGGACAAGCACATGAATTAAATTTGGGTGAGGGGGGCTGTGCTGAGTCACCAGCCTCACTTTCTCCTCCAGAGCCATTTGGATCCAGATATGAATCAGGATGAGTGGAGACAGCTCTGGATGTGAGGCAGTCAGTGTGGAAGTGACTTGCTCAAGGTCACACAGCTTGCAAGTGTCAGAGGCTGGATTTGAATTCCGGTCCTCCTGATTCCAAGGCCAGTGCTCTATGCACTGCGCCATCGAGCTGCCCTCGGATTATTGTAACAGGCAAGAGGAGAGGAGGGCTTGAATTGGGGGAGAGGAGTTGCAGTGGGGGTAAAGAAGAGGGATCAGATGAGAGAGAGATCATGGAGAGATGAGGCCTGTTCTGGGTATAGACCAAAGCGGGCTGATTTATAGCTAGAAACCCTCCTCACTGCTGATCTGCCAGTGACTGAAGAGCTGACCTGTGAAGGTTGTCTTCTCGAAGAGAGAACAAATAAATCAGTCTGAGTGCCAGACCTCTCCCTTACAAAAGAAAGGCCAACAACCCAGCCCTTTCCATTGGGTTGAATTCAGTCTCATGGGGATCAAGCCCATGGTGAACTTAAGCCCTAGACCCAGCAACCAAAAGGCCCATGTCTTTACTCATAACCCATTCAATTCCACAACCCAGGGTTTGGTTCCATGGAAAGAGGGTTGGACTTGTCATCAATAGAGCCTGTATTAAATTCTGGGATTTGTCATTCATTAAGTGGTAACTTTCTGTGCCTTGGTTTCCTCATCTGAAAAAAATGAGAGTAGACCACTTGTCTTCTTACGTCTCTTTTAGCTATAAATCTAGAATGTTCTGTAAAATGATGGGTTAGGACAAGATGACCCCTGAGATCCATTCCAGTTCTCTGTCTATGGTTTCTTGAAGCAGAAAGATACCAATGTCAGGTGGCTCCGTAGGGTTTGGTGTGGGTGAACCTTAGGTCTTGGGTTCATTTTGTGAAGATGGCAATCAGATTTTCCAAACAAGAGAGATATGACTTCCACAAGGCAAATGGGACCAGAAAATTCTGGAGGTTGATATTTGGGGATGGTAGCGGGTCCCAGCTGTAAGTTGATGTGATAGGTTTCTGTGCATGTCATGGACATACAGAGTTGTTTTATGTTCCCTCCTTATTTATCTCTCCTCTCTGGAATGAAAACCCCTTGAGAGCAGGGACTTGTGCTTTTGTCAGTGCTTAGCAGAATAGAGTGCCTGGCCCAACAGGGGCTTACTATGTGCTTTTGGATCATGATAAATGATAGGGATGATTAGAGGAAATTCTTACTCAGATACGGGTTGGATTAGTCAGAGTCTATAACCCAGAGTCCATGGAACTCCTAGGGTTAGTAAATAGATTTAGGAGGTGCTAGTCCCCCCTGAACACTCTGTACACCCCACCCAACTCTCACCTGTGGCTCCAAGAAGCTGTGGCCTTCTCAGCAGCCACAACCTGGGAAAACCAGCTTAGTGGAGAACTAGGCTTAATTCTAAAAGGACCTTCTCTATCGCTTCCTGAACGTGACCTTCCCAGCACCCTCCTCGTCCCCGACTGCCCAGAGTTCCCAAGACATGTCTTCAGTGCTGTGAACTGAATGATGATCTCAAGGATCTGGGCCTTAGGACCAACATTGCCACGTCAGTCAGGATGGACCTCAAACCTGTGAATGAATTAGAAGAATGTCTACCTCAATCATGTGAAGATTTTCCCTGGCAGAACAGATGGATAAGAACAATTTGTGGCAATGGCCGTGAGGGTGGTAGAAGCAGGCACTGTGGAGCTCTTAGAGCTCCGTCAGGCATCCAAGATGCCAAGGTCATCCATTGCAGCCTGGGCCATTGCCAGTTGTCTTGACTTTTGTTCTGCCACTGGACATTGATGACTCAGGAAGAGAGAGAAAGAGAGAGAGAGGCTGATGACATTGTGTAACTGCCTCACAAATCCTATTCCCATGCAAGTTAGGCCATCACCCATGATGTCATCGGTCCTCTTTGAAAATAAAGAATGAACAACAAAAACGACCACAGATTTCAGGAGAGAGAAGGCCTATGAAGGTGGATGGGGGGAAACTACATCTTTATTTTCACTAACCTGTGGCTTCCTTTGTAATTCTAGGTATTTTCTGAGACACATTTAAAAACTTAATTCTGAGAAGGGTTCCCTAGCTGGTTCCTCCATCTGCCAAAGGAGATTAAACACTTCTTAACTTGATTCTAGAGGCCCCTTTCCAAGCTCTGGGTTTCCAAACCTGTAACACTGGATGTAGTGAATAGTAAGCCAGTCTTGGAATGGATGAGTTAAAATTCTACCTCTGATATATTTGGGTTTTGTGACCCTGAGCAAATGATTTGGCCAACTCTTTAAGTCTATCTCATGGAGAAGGTGGTACCTGTGTGGGCAGAATGAGTTTCTTTATTTGAGAATTCCCTATATGGATAAAATCTCATGTCCTGTCCCTACCCTCACCCCCATGTTAGTCAATCTTGTGATACTCTGATCTGTTTTCTGTGAAATGGGGAGCCTGGCACTCCCTCCTTCTAGTGCTTGGGATACCAAGGAGGATGCATTGAGGTAAAACATTGACAACCAAAACACCGCATGGGGACTATTGGCTAATCTCCTGAGAGCCTGGAAGAGCCAGGAGATCTTAAGAGAAGTGGGGGGGCACCTTTCTACTTGTGACTAAGGGGCTTTGCCCATCATGTGCTTTTGGTAATTGCATCTCCACTTCTTATTAGAATTTCAATGTCTTGAAGAAGGGAAGAAAAGAAATTAGCTAATGAGGAAAAGCAGTAAAGCCAGACCTGCTGAGTCCTAGTCATTGGTCTAGTGCCACGGAAATCTCTACAGTTTGATTTCATTTGTCTTGCTCCTGAATGAGGTGGCAATGTTGGTCCTAAGGCCCAGATCCTTGAGATTCAGGTCATTGTCATTTTACTCCCATATTCATAGCATTGAAGAAATGTTTTGAGAATTCTGGGCAGTCTGGAGGGCAGGGGTACCTTGGGAAAGTCATATGCAGGAAGGGCTAGAGAAGGTCCTTTTAGAATTAAACTAGCTCTTTGGCACACATTTCAAGCTTATGGAAAGAGAATATGCCACCAGGGAATGATTAAAAACCCCCCAATAAATTGAAACTCAGAATCATATAGCTAAAACTAGTAAGGATCTTAGAGATTATTGAATCTAATCCCTTTAACAGATTGGGAAACTGAGGCTCAGGGAGGCATTATGGTTTAGGGTCCATCTAGGCTGACCTCATGTCACAGAAAAGTCAACTGAGACCCAGGGAAGGGAAATGATGGAGACCATACAGAAGGAGAACTCAAATGTTATCTAGGCCACCTGTTTCACTTTTTATTTAAAGAATTCAAGGCCCAAAGAAGTTAAGGATCCAGCCAGAAGTCAGCCAGGCAGTAAATGTAAGATCATAGACCTGGGAGGAAATTCAGGGTCGAATTTAGAAGCTGAGAACTCAGGTCTGAATACTGAATTTGCTATTTACTATTTGAGTGACCTTGGGCAAGTCACTTCCTATCTCTGGCACTCAGTTTCCTCATCAATAAAATGAAGAGATTGGACTTGCTGATCCCTAAGATCTCTTCTGGCTCTCAAACTCTAATTCTCTTTTGGAGTTGATCAATTAGGCAGCAATACAGTGAATAAACAGAGTCCTTGGGGGAATGGGCTAGTCTGGCTAATTGAATTCTTTTTGTTTAATGAAGGATTAAGTGATGTACCAGAGGGCAGCAATGAGCAGGGTGTTGGATTCCAGGTCTGACTCTCCCAGTATGTAGAATAAGGCAAATCACTGACTCCCTCAGGGATTTAATTCTGTAGTGTGGTAGACAGAAGATAAGTCCAGATCAGGCCTCAAACAGTAGCTGTATGATCTCAGGCAAGTCATTTAACCCTACTTGCCTTAATTTCCTCATATGTAAAATGAGAGGGAAATAGCAAACCACTCCAGGATCTTTGCCAAGAAAACCCCCAGATAAGATTGCAAAGAGTTGGGCATGACTGAGATGATGAACAACAAATGTCTCAGTTTCCTTCCTTCCTTCCTTCCTTCCTTCCTTCCTTCCTTCCTTCCTTCCCTTCTTTCTTCCCAACCTTGAAACATCTTTTATTTTAGAGATGGTTACAGATGAAATACCTTCTAAATCCAGCTGGTCATGAGCCATCAGGGCTGCCAGGAATGAAAGGTCTCCTCACTGGTCCATAATAAGTGTGATAGTTCACATTCTGCTGCTTCTGCCTATGAGTTTTGCCTAAAGCTGATTCTGTCCTTGGCAGGACCCAAGGTCTGTCTCTGGGCCTTTTCAACACCTAGCAGGGTTTTGACCCAGGGGAATGAGATGTTTGTTATTATTCATGAGCCAGGATAATGGCAAAAAGGTTAAACATTTTGAGAAACTGGTTTCTGGTCCTGCTTCTTCTGACCTGCCAAGGTTCAGAATGCCCCAGAATGTTTATGGATGGGAGCCTGTGGGGTTTGAAGCTCTAACAAAAGTAGAGTTGTAGAAATGTTCAGAAGTAGGTATAAACAAAGAAAGAGAAGGAGAGTATGAGGGAGAGAGAAACAGATGTGGGGGGAGAGAGAGAGAGAGAGAGAGAGAGAGAGAGAGAGAGAGAGACAGAGAGAGAGAGAGAGACAGAGAGAGAGACAGAGAGAGAGAGACAGAGAGAGAGTGACAGAGAGAGATAGAGAGAGGGAGACAGAGAGAAACAGAGAGAGGGAGATAGAGAGAGACAGAGACAGAGAGACAGAGAGACAGAGAGAGACAGAGACAGAGAGATAGAGACAGAGAGAGAGACAGAGAGAGAGAGAGAAAGAGAGAGGGAGACAGAGAGAGAGAAAGAGAGAGGGAGACAGAGAGAAACAGAGAGAGGGAGAGAGAGAAACAGAAAGACAGAGTGACACAAAGAGGCAGGAATAGTAGATTAATGAAGAAAGAAGTAGTTGAGGGAGGAGCAAGGAGGAATGAAGAAAGAAGGAAAGAAAGAGATAAGTTAATAGGAAAAGAAGAGGGAAGCAAGAGGAAAAAAGAAAGCATGGAAGGAAGGAAGAAAAAGTAATAAAAAAGAAGTAACAAGGCAGGCAGGAAGAAAACAAAGTGAAAGAATAGGTAAGAAAAAGAAAGGAAATAAAAGGAAGGAATAAGGAAAGAAAAAAGAAAGAAGGAAAGAAAAAGAGAGGAGGACTGAAAGAACAAAAGAGAGATGGGTGGAAGGCAGGGAGGAAAAGAAGATGAAAAAGGGAGGAAGATCAAAGAAAAAGAAGGAAGGAAGCAAAGGAGAGAGAACAAGAAAAAAGGAGGAAAGAAACAGAGAAGGAAAGAAAGCAAAAAGGAAAGGAGGTAAGGGAAGGAAAGAAAGATGATAGAAAAGAAAGAGAGAAAGGAAGAAAGAAAACAAAGAAAGGAGGAAAGAAAGGGAATTAAAGAAAGGGAAGGGAGGAGGGAAAGAAAGAAAGAAAGAATGAAGAAAAGAAGGAAAGAAAGAAAGGAAGAAGGAAAGAAATAGAGAGAGAAAGAAAGAAGGAAAGAAAGAAAAAAAGCTTTCTGATCCTCCAACTGCCTCCCCCTCCCCACCGAGCAGATGTTAGCAACTTGGGTTCATGGCCTTCTCATTTCTAAAGACTCTCTGTCTCCTGATAGAGCTCGCAAAATCCGTATTCCACACTGAGCTGGGAGCCCTGGCCAGATGTAGAAAATCATATGGGGGCACGGGAAGGCCGAGTGGGAGGGCCACCCCCCCTTCCCCCAGGCAGCTCTGCTTCCCTAAAGGAGGCCTGGACCCTGGAAGAAGGAGCTTCCATGTCTGCAGGGTTTCCTTCCCAAGCAGAGAAGCACGGGGGGCTATCCCAGGGGAAAGGGAACTGGGCGCTATCCCAGGGAAGGGGGAGGGACCGCAATCCTAGAAAACCTCCTGTCTGGGTGGTCCTGGGTCAGACCTGGCTCATTGTCACCCTGGTCCCACAGCAGCCACTGACTTCCCAGTGGCCTGAAACTCGGGGCTAGCCTCTCTCTCTTTCACAATCTCTTTCTGGCCTGATTGTCCTTTCTCATTTAGCCTAAGCTGAAGGCTTTAGAGAGTTTAGGCATTTCTATGGGAAAGGGTCAATAACAGTAGATGACCATGTAGGCAGTATGGAGAAAGGATGTCAGAGCTGAGAGCTGAGAGACCCATGTTTGAATACAGGCTCTGGAATAACTTCCCAGATGACCTTGGGTAAGTCATTTCTTAGACCTCAGTTTACGCCTAGAATTTAAATAACACTTTAAGATTTACAAAAACACTTCCTCACAGCATCCTCAGGAAGGAGAAAAATACTGTTTTGCACCAGATCTATGATTTCATCAATGTAGGCAATTCCCAGTGGGGAAATTCCATCTATGAGGTCAGCACCTTCTTTGCAATTTAATATTAGAGAATTGTCCAGGCCCCAGAGAGGATGAGGGCCCTGCCTAAGGTTAGTCCATCTCTGGCAGAGGCGGGATGACCTCAGATGGGTCCTGACACTGAGGCCAGTTCTCTGTCTACCGTTCTATGCTAATACAAACACCATCAATGTGGCTGTTTTACAGACAAGGAGACTGAAACCAGAGAGCTTCCCTGGCTTGTCCAATAGCCACACAGAGATCCAAGGCAAAAACATGGGCTCCTATCTCTGGACAACAGGTACACTCTGACCCATACTACAAGTCCCACTTTATTGGGTCATCTCTTGATGAGATGAGCTGGAGAATGATCTCTAAGGGGGCTTGGAGGAGTTTTCCAAAAAAAAACAAAACAAAACAACTTGATATTTAAGTAACGGAAGCCTCCCTCCCTCTCTCCTTCCTTCCTTCCTTCCTTCCTTCCTTCCTTCCTTCCTTCCTTCCTTCCTTCCTTCCTTCCTTCCTTCCTTCCTTCCTTCCTTCCTTCCTTCCTTCCTTCCTATCACAGCCCCTGGATTTATAAAACATATTTCTTCCCAACAAGTTTATCTTCCTGAGGCCTAGGATCAAAGATGATCCTGTACCATTCTATCTGGTTGGTTCTTGTCCTTGGTTATCAAAGATGAAACCGGCATCACTGTCCTATCTAAACTGCAGCTCTCAGCAAATCAACTGCTTTAAATCCTTCGGGTCTGGGCCTCCACAGATCAGCTCTATCGTACGGTCTAAATAAAAAGCTCATAACTCTCTTTGAAAGATCTTGCCCTCTCAGAGGCCCCAGATAAGGCATTAACCTGCACACACACAGAAGAATAGGTTGGACTTCCCTAATACACTCATCTTAAGCAGAAGCTTCTCTAAATGAGGGTGGCCGTGCAGGCTGCTTCATTCCCCTGCATGGAGATGCAGGCCTAATATTTTTTCTGCCAGAAAACATTAGCTCTACAAGTGAAATCATTTACAGAATGTTTCAGTCTTTCATAAAATGAGTTGACATCCAGATGCAAAGACTTTTGCTCCTAGGCAGGCATCCTGAAAGGAACTGGGGGGTGCAGAAAGAATGGGGGAGATGAGCACCCAGGGAAGGTAGGAGTAAGGAAACCCTGGGACTTTGGTAGCAACATATCTGGATCTGGATCCAGACTCAGACAGTTGGGTTTACCCACAGAATTCTATTGGGCCATGAGTTACAATGGCAAAGAAAACTGGGGTTCAACCGATTTACCATCTGTGTGTCATTGGTGAGGTCAATTAGCCACTCTGAGTTTTGGAGTTTTTTGAGATGACCTTTTAAATAGGTCTTTTCTAGCTCTAAGACTTGATGTGTGCTCAGTGACTTCATCTGTGAAATGGGTAGAAATTGCTTTCCACCTCTCATGGCTATCTATCATGAGGACCAGATAAAATCATCAATGCAATGTGTTCTGATAAATGAGAAATGTCAGAATCATGTTCAATGGACAAATATATATATATATATATATGTATATATATATATATATATATATGTAAATGCTACACCAAATGGCCTTGCATATTTATCTAAGTACACACACATACACACACACAAAACGTACTCTTTCACCTCTTAGCCTTCCTAGTTTCATTTAAGACTCAATTCAAGTCCCAACTGCCAGCTCTTGGGCATATTTCTCTTGATCTTCCCTAACACCCCCTCCCCCAGTTGTTAGAGCTTTCCTTAAAATTATGATGCATTTCTTTTCGGTTTGCTTGTTGGTGTCTGTGTTGGCATGTTCCCTCTCCCCATTAGAATGTAATGTCCTGGAGCACCAGGGTGGCTTTGGTTTTGTCTTTGGATTCATAATAATTTGCCTAGATACAAATGAAGAAACTGAGGCTCCAGGCTCCAGCTGTTCCCTCTCCAATTGTACAGAGAAGAAAGCTGAGAACCTTATGGACCCCCAGACCCCCTGCCCTGGGGGAGAACTTGCAAGATCCCATGGTACCATCCTCTCTCTCGGGATTCTCCAACCTGTGGTCAGTCCCCCTTTTTCACTTGGTACTCCCTTTGGGACTCTAGGGGTCTTAAAGTACAGACTGGGGAGCAGGTAAATCAGGGAAAAAAAGAGAGACTGAACAAAGGGGATGAGTGAGCTAAATCAATCAAGTATTTATTAAAGGTTTGTTCTTTGTGCTAAGCATCAGGGACAGATAGAATGAGTGGATCCCCACTCTAGAGGAGCTCAGTAACTAAAGAACAAAAACAAGGAGGAGAGGAAATGGAAGAGCAAATAGAAGAGAAGGAGAGAGAAGTGGCCCGAGAAGGCAGGAGAGAGAGGAATTTTCATTCTCATCCTCTCTCCCGCTGCCCCTTTAGGGTTGCTCCTTCGTATGTGACCTCGGACAAGCTCCAGTCGTAGTCCTTAAGCCACTGAATATTATTGTTTAGTCATGATCCCATTTGGGGTTTTCTTGGAAATGATACTTTGCCATCTCCTTTTCCAGCTCATCTTACAGATAAGGAAACTGAGGCAAATAGGCTTAAATGAGTTGTCCAGAGTCACATAGCTAGAAGTACCTGAGGCCAGATTGGACCTTTGGTTTTCTTGATTCCAGGCCCAGAGCTCTATCCACCATGCCACCCAGCTGCCTATCTACTGAATACAACCCCTTTATTTTACAAATGAAGAACCTGGGGTTGAGGGGCTAAGTCAATTGGTAGCTACTAAGTGAGGCAGGATTCAAATTCAGTTCTTACTAATTCTAAACTCTAGCTAAAGCTGCTGCTTCTGAAGAATGAAGGGACTTGCTTTCTACCCAGATCTCATGTTATATATCTGTAGTTATCTACATATACTAATGGATGTATATTATATATTATTATTATATAAATATATTATATATTATTATTATACAAAGATATCATGTTAAATAAATGCAGATTTACATAATATGTGGTAGTTGGACTTTGTGTTCAAAGAGGACCATGTTGTCATCTACATGATGATGTTACTTATACATTATGTTTATGATAGTGAGGGGCGTGTTGTGCAAAACCATCCTTCTCATTGTTTTTTCCAGAATTATTTCATTCCTTGACCTGATTTAATAGGAAATAGGACTTCAAGTAAAGGTCTGGATGCTCAGGAACCCTTTTTTATATGATACATATTTTATCATGACACTCACTGACATGCAAACATTTCATGATACAAAGAACAAGAAAGAAGATTGTTTAAGAAACCAACACTAGGGGCAGCTAGGTGGCGCAGTAGATAGAGCACCTGCCCTACAGTCAGGAGTACCTGAGTTCAAATCTGGCCTCAGACACTTAATAATTACCTAGTTGTGTGGCCTTGGGCAAGCCACTTAACCCCATTGCCTTGAAAAAAACCTAAAAAAAAGAAAAAAGAAAAAGCCAATACTAATTTTTACAGTTGAAGAAACTGAGGCTCAGAGAGAAGAGTGATAGAATTTCTAAATTAGGTCCCTTTCTTTAGCCCCATTATCCCTGCTCTAGCCCCAGGCAATGTGTTAGAAGCAGGAGCATCTCTGGAAGTCAGAGAGAGGCAGCTGGGAATGGAAATTGCCTCACTGATTTATGAGCTGGTGGTAGACTTGGTTTAATATCACCACATACACAAAAAGAGTCTAGTCTCTTAAATAATATGGCTCTGAGATTTACAGCTCTATGGCGTGCTGGCCACAGTGGTATCTCTGGCTACTGACAGTACTTTACTCCATTAAATGCTGAAGTAAGCAACTTTGGAAAGATTCGGAAGTCTATCCTGTCCGTTGGGTCAGCTGTTTTTCAACACATACTCTTTGTTTTCTAATGTTATGCTGACCCTGGGGACCTTCTAAGTAAGCCTCTGTAGGTGTACAAGAGAGAAATATTTCTGGGCCTAGCTTTCGATATTAGTCAGGAGTCCAATCTTCCTGTTGGCAGAATACCTTGAGTGGATTACTTGGGGCAATCTGAGTAGCTTTAAGAAGGCTTCCTGAGCTCCAGTAGTGTCTCTACTTCAGGGGTCTCTCTCAAGCTGATATTTCTTGAGGCTGGGGAAGAAGCACTTGAATTGGAACTTGATTTGATTTTACCAATGATTAGCTTGGACAAGCTGTGGAACTTCTCTAGGCCTCAATTTCCTCATCTGTAAAATGAGGAGATTCAACTAGATATACTCCCCTCAAATTTTAAAACTATGATCCCATGACCTTGTGCTCTTCTCATTGGGTTAAGCACGACCCTAGAGGTCTTTAGGGTGTGAGTAGATGGTGTTGAGCTTGGATACAGAAAGATTTCACTTGAAATATAGCCTTAGATACTCACAAGTTGTGAACACATTATTATTAAGTTACTTCAGTTTCCTCAACTGAAATATGGGGATAACAATATCCCTCAATTCCTCATCTGTAAAATGGAAATAATAACAAATTTTATGTCCCAGGATTGTTGTGCTTGGTACATCACAGGCACTTTATACATATTTGTTCTCTTCCCTTGCTCCTTTCTTCATTCCTCCCTCCCTCCTTTCCTTCTTCCCTTCCCTCCCTCCTTCCCTCCTTCCTTCCTTCCTTCCTTCCTTCCTTCCTTCCTTCCTTCCTTCCTTCCTTCCTTCCTTCCTCCCTTCCTCCCTCTCTTCCTTCCTTCCTTCTCTTTTTTCTTCTCATCTTGAAACACCTTTTATTTTGCCTACTTAGTTTAATATTCTTTCCCTGAGGAGAGCAGCATGAAGACACTTGGAGAATCATAATTCCAGAACTTAGCACAGAGTGGAATTTAATAAGTGTTTAACCAGATTGGACTGGAGAAAAGAAATGTGGGGTCTTATTGGAGCTGTGAATTTCCTTGGCCATGTTTATTCCCTACATGTGTGCTTCCCTATTAAGAAGCATCAATTTTTGTTTCTACTCATCCCATTGTTATTTATGGGGAACTTGCCTCAGGTTTATAGGAGGAATGTTTTGTCTCTCTTTTATTTAAAGACTTCATCAACTGTCTTATTGCTAAAAGTAAGCACACCAGTGGGGACTCCTGAGCTCTGTTTTACATATCATACTTTGAACATGGAGAAGTTATCCCTTGTAGACTCAATCTAAGAGTTCAAGTGGAGATGGGGAGATGTGATGATGTATGGATACTGTCTGGATACTGTCTTCCCCTATAGGATAGAAGCTTCTTGAGAATAAAGACTTTCCCCTCTTGTTCTTGTATTTCTGGAGCCTGGTGAAGAGTAGGTTCTTGGTTTTTTAATTGCTCTAGAAATGGAAATTGCTCATCTATACTGTCCCTGGGAGAGGACAAAAAGGGCAACTCGAGGGTTCTGAAAGGAACAACCAGGGAAGGACTGGAGAGAAGGAGAGATGCAGAGACCTGGGCATGTCTGAATCCCATCTCTGTCACTTGTCAGAAATGCTAGTTAACTTCTCCGAACCCTCAGTTTCCTCTTCTCTCAAATGGGGAGAATCATATTTCCATTACCATTCTCACAAGATTGTAGTAAGAAGAGAGTAGATGGGTTGGGTTAAGTATTTTATTTAATTTCCCTTGTTTTCCCAGCTTTCTAAGAAATCACTTTTTATTCTACATGCAGATACACGTAGATATTATTTATTTATAGACATAATTTATGTACATTTTGTCCCCCCCCACCCCAGTAGAATGTAAGCTTTGTGAGGGCAGGGACTTGTTTATTTAGCACCTAACCCTTGATATCCTGAGCAAAGAGTCTGGTTACAGTACTAGTTTAATAAAATGCTTATTAAATGGAATTATAACCACAAATCTCTTTATAAATGTGAGTCACTATTATAACAGAAGACCATTTTCCCCCATTGTAGCTTCCCCCCCTAGACATCTGGGGGATAAGTACAACCCTAGTTCTCAGCCCCTGGCCCCCAACCTCAGGCCCCAGCCCTTTTCCTCTGACTTTCAGGCTCCAGTCCAGCCCCAGCTCCCAGCCCCCAGCCCCATCTCATCCCTCCTTCCCATACCCTGGGCCTGGTTCAGCAGACCGAGCACAGGCCAGCCGGGTTTCCCTGAGGTAAGCCAGCCAGCCAGCTGCGCTAGCCTGGGGGTTGAAGCCTTGCAGAAGGCCATAGCCAGGCCTGCCTGGACTCTCTGTTTATTGGCTGCCAATCGATTGCCCGCAGCTCCCAGCAGATGCTGCCAATGAGCTTGTGCCAAAGAGACTGGAGGAGAGGACAGGGTGTAATGAAGGATCCCATAAACCATGTCAGGTCAGGACTGTTGGAGGTGCATCTGCCCAGGGCCAGATTTCTGACCCTGTTGGCAGGGTTTGGCAACAGGGAGACCATCAGGAGCAATCACCCTCTTCATTTCCAGGAAATTCTGAGGGCTTCTGAAAGGTTCCTGCGCTATTTTGGGGGGCCGGGGCACATTGTTCTGGGCTCTACCATGGCTTTCCAGAGGAGGTGCTGCCTATTTTCGCTTCTTCCTTCTTCCCAGATTTCCGGTTGCCAGCCAGGCTTGGCCTAATCGAGCTTGGCTTGGCTGACATTTTGCTAAGCCCGAACCCCCTGGTGCTGCCACTCTGGGATGAATGTGCCTCTCAGTAACTCTAGGCAAACTCAATGAACACTGAGTTATTTCTGTTTGATTTCACTGGCAAAGGACCTCCCCATGGGGAGTTAAGCCTAATTCAATATCCTCCCTTCCTCCTTGCTTTCCAGATCCTTTTTGGGTTCAGGGAACTTCTACTTCCAGCCTCACAAACAGCTGGGGCAGTCAGCATCCTCACTGGAGGCCTCAGGTTACAGGCTCTAAAACAGGCCTGCCTAAGTGTGGTGGCAAAGACCATCTTGGCTGAGGTGGCAGGGTTGGCCGGGGGAAATCAACTGTGCCTCTGGGATGAAAACCTGCCTCATCCCTCTTCTTTGGCTTTCATTTCCTCAACTGCAAACTGAGACAATTGGAGTAGAGACGTGTCTCTAAGACAGGGGTCTTTGGATCCCCTAGTGGTCTATGGATGGATTTTGGAGTGGGGGGGGGTTGGTGAACTCAGATGAGAAAAACTGCATCCTTATTTCTGTTAACCTCTAACTGAAATAGAGCCTTTCATTCAATTAGGAGTTTTTAAAAAAGACGTGATTCTGAGAAAGATTCCATTAGCTTTTCTATAGTACCAAAGATGGCCATGATATATAAAACCCCATGCTCTGAGGATTTTTCCAGGTCAAAATCTACATCCCTGGGATGCTCCTGACCATCAACAACATATGTCACTAAGCCTCTCAAAGTCTCAGGTTGTTCATCTGTGAAATGGTCATATGGTAGTTCTTATCTCACAGTGTGGTTTTGAGGAAACTGAGGAAACCACAAACTGGTGAAAAGTAAACTGTGATTATGTATTAAAAAAACTACTTCATAGGCTCTAAGACTTACAATGGGCTTTTTCGGTGAGGTACAACTCTTGTAATCTCTGGAAAATAAAGATGATAATGATGATGATGCAAGAACTAGAAGAGTAAAGTTTTCAATGGATGTTCCATATAATATCTCGTTGGAAACTGTGAAAAAATACTATTGATTATTTCCATTGGACAGATGAGAAAATGGAAGCCAACTGCCCAGTCACACAGTGAGGAAGTGTCTGAGGCTAGATTGAAACCCAGGCGTGCCTGACTCTAGGCTAACCCACTATGCCCCCTTCAGGGCAGGGGCTGCTTGCAATTTTTGTTGTTGATGTTTGGTTTTGAGAAACTAACGAGTGGAACTCAATAATAGAACTTTAATAAATGTGTAATAAACTGAATTGGCCCACCATTGACCGCATCATTCAGAGTGGGTCAATGACCTGCCCATGGTCAGACAGACAGGAAATGATGGCTTGTGGGTCCCCAGACTTAGGCTTTCTATTTTTGATCCAGTGTTCTTTCTACTAAGGACCTTGTATATCCAGGGATACTTTTCCAAAACAGCTTCCTTCTTCGGTATAGATAAGCTTATTTTGTACTTCTGCATATATCATCCTTTTAATTTTGAAAATCATCACTGTTGTTACTAATCATAGCTAACAGTGTTTAGAGGTTTGTAAAGTATTTGACCTGTTATCTCCTGTGGTACTCAGGAGGTAGGTGCTCTTACACAAAAGAGATTGAGAGAGGCTATTAAGTGATTTTCTCCCAGACAAAACTTTGATTTGAATCTGAACATTTAAATATGTTTGCGTTGATAACCTAGATTTAAACTCAGGTCTTTCTTACTCCTTCAGATCAAATTAATGAATATTTATTAAGAATCTACTTAAGAGGGGTTAGTTAGGTGGTATAGTAGATAGAGCACCAGCCCTGGAGTCAGTAGTACCTGAGTTCAAATCCAGCCTCAGACACTTAATAATTACTTAATAATTCCCTAGCTGTGTGGCCTTGGGCAAGCCACTTAACCCCATTGCCTTGCCAAAAAACCCCAAGAATCTACTTAAGGAAGATCAAAAGAAATGTAATAAATTGGGAAATAATTTTTACAACTAGTATTTCTGACAAAGGACTCATTTCTAAAATATACAGAGAACTGAGTCAAATTTAAAAAAAAACCAAACAAGCCATTCCCCAATTGACAAATGGTCAACAGATATGCAAAGGCACTTTACAGATAAGGAAATCAAAGACATCCATAGTCATATGAAAAATTTCTCTAAATAATTACTTATCAGAGAAATGCGAATTAAAGCATCTCTGAGATACCACCTCACACCTCTCAGACTGGCCAATATGACCAGAAAGGACAATGATCAATATTGGAAGGGATGTGGGAAATCTGGGACACTAATACATTGTTGGTGGAGCTGTGAACTCATCCAACCTTTCTGGAGAGAAATTTGGAATTATGCCAATGGGCAACAAAAATGTGCCTACCCTTTGACCCAGCAATACCACTACTGGGTCTATACCCTGAAGAGATGATAAAAAAGGGTAAAATTATCACTTGTACAAAAATATTCATAGTGGCCCTGTTTGTGGTGGCAAAGAATTGGGAACCGGGTAAATGTCCTTCAATTGGGGAATGGCTTAACAAACTGTGGTATATGTGTGTCATGGAACACTATTGTGCTATTAGAAACCAGGAGGGATGGGGATTCAGGGAAGCCTGGAAGGATCTGCATGAACTGATGCTGAGCGAGATGAGCAGAACCAGAAGAATGTTGTATACTCTAATAGCAACATGGGAGTGATAGTCAACCTTGATGGACTTGCTCAGCCCATTAGTGCAACAATCAGGGACAATTTTGGGGTATTTGTGGGGTATCTTTCTCTGTATCCAGATAAAGAATTGTGGAGTTTTAACAAAGACCAAAAACTATTACCTTTAATTTAGAAAAAAACAAAAACAAAAACCTGTTTTCTTATTATATAATTCTGCTATCTCTTATTATATTTTTCTTCCTTAAGGATATGATTTCTCTCTCATAACATTCAACTTAGATCAATGTATATCATGGAAAAATTATAAAGACTAACAGACTGCCTTCTGTGGTGGGGAGGGAAGATTGGGGAGGAAAGTTGTAAAACTAAAAATAAATAAAATCTTAAAAAAATAAAAAAAACCAAACTTAATGGGGGAAGCTAGGTGGTTCAGTGGATAGAGCACCAGATTTGGAGTCAGGAGTTCAAATATAGTCTCAGACACTTAATAATAATTACCTAGCTGTATGACCTTGGGCAAGTCACTTGACCCCATTGCCTTAAACAAATAAAAATTTACAAAAAGAAAAGAAAAAGAACCTACTTAATGTGCCAGTTAGCTTTGACTCCCTTCCCATTTTTTTCTTCTGGTCTTTAATGTTAGTACATTCTTCCTCACTTTGGGCCTTAATGTTCCTTTTCACAGCTAATACTAATTTCTCCTCGTTCTGTCTTTTAGAGTCAAAAAGTCTGAATTCACCACCCTGATGATGTCATTTAATATCCATGGACTCCAGTTTCCTAATCTGTAAAATGAAGGGGTTGCACCAGTGCACTCCCTTCTCGATCTAGAATCCACCACCATCCTGCCTTCTGGGTAGTCCTGCAGGTCCTTCAGATCAATAGGAGGACCTTGAGAGAGTGTGAATGGTTTCCCATAGCTCATCCCCACATTCAGGATAAAGGTCTTACTCTGTCTAAAGTAGGGGCAAGGGCTGGGGTGGGTAATGTTGACTTTATCTGGGCCATATTGTGCCTTCTTCCTGGCAGACACTCTCCAGATACAAAATGATCCCCATCGGTACTTGAAGGCTGCCTGGAACAACTTTAATGTATCTCTCAATAATCCCAGGGCACTTCACCACAGTATAAAAAATCAGGTTGATTGGAAGCAATTTCTCGGAATGCTTTATCTTTCAAAAGGAGGGGAAAAAAGAGAGGGAGTGAACGAGCAAGAGCCTATGAGAGTGTCAGAAAAGCACCCTGATAATTTCATTAAAATAACATTGCTCCAATTCTGTCTACTAAACTCAATAAGCAAAAGAAACTCAGTGGGAAGGGTGCACCACCTCCCCAGCCCTCCCCCTCTCCATGCCAGCACATTTCCTCCTGCCTGCTCACGACCGTTACTAATTTTTTCCTATCATCCAATCATCAACACCAACAAGTTAAAGATGTTAGGTACTTGAACTCTGAGTTCCCTTCCTTTTAAAAAATTAAGGAAAAGCTGTATAATGCACAGACGTTCAAAATTAAAAAAAACCACACCACCCTTTCAATTCAATATGGTATTCATGAGTCTGTAAGGACAATAGCAGGGAACCGATGAGAGAATGATGGATCTGCTCTAGCCCAGAGAGTGGGTCTCAGCTCTGTTTCTAACTAGCCGGTTGATGGAGACCAAGCTTTGCTGAGTCTTGGTTCCCTGTGAAGTAGGTAGATATGTAAGAACAGGGAAAAAATGGAGGATTTTGAACTTGCTAAGTCCCGCAGGACATCTTTCCTGGATGTCTCACCAAAACCTTGGATTCAACAAGTTGGAAGTTAAAGCATTTTATCTCATTTCTGATATGACCTTGGGCAATCTTTATATGTCCCCCACCTTTTTTTTTGTAAGTGACTCGCCCAAGGTCACATAGGAAATTATTAAGTGTCTGAGGCTGGATTTGAACTCAGGTTCTCCTGACTCCAGGGCTGGTACTCTATCCACTGTGCCACCTAGCTGCCCCTACCTTGAGTTGTCTTTACTCATCTGAGGGACCAGAAGGCAGTATGATAATAGCAGAAAGAATATTGACTGGATCCAGGCAGCTTGGCTTCATTTCCCACCTCTTATGCTTGGGACCATGGGCAAACTGCTTAAATCTTCCTGGACCTCAGTTTCCTCATTTGTAAATTGAATGACTTGGACTCCGTGGTCCCTGAGGTCCCTCCAGTTGAAATCTATGATCTACTGATGCTAAAAATCTTTCCCCCTAAACTTGTCACTTCTGATTTTGCTATTTCATTCATTCATTATTCATTCATTCTCACAATCAAAGATTTAGAATTAGATGGCACTTTAGAGGCCATCAAAGAGGTTGGCAGTTTGCTCCAAGTCACACAGGTGCCCAGTCACAGGAGTGTGGGATTCAATGTAGGAGTTGTTTTGTTCAATGGTGGCCAACCCTTCAAGACTGCATTTGGAGTTTTCTAGGCAGAGATACTGGAGAGGTTTATCATTTACTTCTCCAGCTCATTTTAGGAGGAAAATGAGGCAAACAGGGTTAAGTGACTTACCCAGGGTCACATAGCTAGTAATTGTCTAAGGCTGAATTTGAATTCAGGCCTTCCTAACTCCAGTTCTGGTGTACTGTCTACTGTACCACCTAGCTTCTCTTGATTTCAAATCCAGTGTTCTTTTATTTAAAAAAAAATGTTAAGTATCCATAATGGACCAGGCCCTCTGGCAGGTGCTAAAGACAAAAGGAAAGACAAAAATGAAACAATTTCACAAAAAAATGAGATAATCCCTGTCCTTGGATATATTTACACTCCACCGAGCAAAAACAACATATGCAGAGATAAGGACAAGGCAGAATTGTCTCTTCTATTTTCTGTTTTTTTTGGGTTCCTTCTGCCTTATCTTTTAGATCTTCTCAGTTGGCAAGTCTTCCGGATTCCACTTCCAACATTTCTTGAATCTGGCCCTTCCTCTCCACTACCTTGGCAGTCTCAGGCTTTAGAACCATAGTTGCAGATACATGGACTCCCACAATGCCCTGGATTTGGTGCCCTGTCTCCTCCCTGCCACCTCTAGATCCAATCTGTATGCTCTCCAACTAAGATTCTTTTTTTTAGGTTTTTGCAAGGCAAATGGGGTTAAGTGGCTTGCCCAAGGCCACACAGCTAGGTCATTATTAAGTGTTTGAGACTGGATTTGAACCCAGGTACTCCTGACTCCAGGGCCGGTGCTCTATCCACTGTGCCACCTAGCTGCCCCAACTAAGATTCTTTAGGCATAGATTTGGCTCTGTCACTACCCTTCTCAAAACCTACCTATTGTCTTCAGGGTCAAGTTCAAAATTCTGCATTTTTACCTGTGCCTATATATATACCTACCTACCTATCATATATGTTTGTTTATCTACCTATTTGGTTCCCATCTATCCCTTCTGCCTATCTATCTATCTATCTATCTATCTATCTATCTATCTATCTATCTATCTATCTGTCTGTCTGTCTGTCTGTCTGTCTATCTATCTATCTATCTATCTATCTATCTATCTATCTATCATGCCTATCATCTATCTATTATCTGTTTCTCTACCTACAAACTCTTTGAGGGCAAGATTTTTTTTTTGCATTCCTTCTGTCTTTGCATCCACAGGACTGGGCATGTAGTAGGTGCTTCATAAATGCTTCTCAATTGTATCAACATGCAAAACATCTTGTAAAACCTTATGAGCCCCACAAATGTGAGCTCAGAGGACTCACATCCAATCTGTATGTATGACTTGTCTTGCTCCCACAGACAATAAGACCCATGAGGGTAGGGGCTAAGCCTTTCCCAACCTTGCTGTCTCCCCTGTTCCTAAGCACTTGATGCAAAATCAGATTGAGCTTTAATTTTATTTCTTCATTTATAAGAGGAAAGGATTTGATCTTTAATTTGAACCCTCACAGTCCATGACTAAATTACAGAAGCTCAGTGCTGCATCTTCCTAGGGTCTGGAAGTATCCTTCCATTTGATCCCAATTGCCCCCTCTGTAACTTCTGCCTATTTGCCTCTCTCTGCTCTCTGGGGCCAAGTAGACAGGCTGGATTCTTCCTCCATACATCAGTCCATCCAACACTTAGCAACATTTAGTGTGTTCTGCTCTGACTCTTTCTTCATCCTTACTTCTTTCAACTGATCCTCTTTTGGTACAAACTCAAGGGTCTTTCTGCTCTTAATCACACTGCAGAGAAGTCTTTCAAGGCCATTGGATCTTTCCTAGTCTGTGGATCTCAGACCTCCCCACTGTGGACCAAAGGTGGGCTTTGACCCTGTTGCCTCTTGTGTTTTGACCACCTTGCCTCTCTCTCACTGATGCCTAGAGAGAAGGAGGCTGGCAAAGAACTCATCCCTTACAGTCACACTATCTACCAACCTAATCAACACTTTTGGAATGATGCCCTTAAGATAGTTTAACCCTCCTAACCATTTCCCTATCCAAAGATCACCTTACAGCTGAGCTTCCTAGATGGAGAGCTGGTGGCCATTTGGAATAATAATGGATATTGACACAACACTGGAAAGTTTTCAAAAGTCTCTCCTTTGATCTGAGAGGGAGTTTGAGTAATAACACTGTTATGTACTGTATCTGGATGAGGACAAGCCAACCTCTGAAGTTCATTGCCTAGGTGACCTTATCCAAGTTGCTTTACTTCTCTTACTTATATCTAAATTAAGAAGAATGGGTTAGATGGCTTCCAAGATGTCTTTCAGTTCTAAATCTATGATTACCTGAGCATCTCTACCTGTGATGACCTCATTTCCTGATGCATCTCTAGCTACTGGACCCAGATGGCTCTGGAGGAGATATTGAGGCTGGGGACTTTGCACAGCCCCCCCCCTCATTTAAAATAGAATTCATGTATTACGTCATGGCATCACATCCCTGATGTTATGGGCCTCTTCAAGAATGAAGCACATGTCTAGTCAATATGTCCCAAATGTTTTAGGGCAGTTTGCAGCATCGGTAGTTTCAAAAGTGCTCCCCTGGAACTGGTTGCCCCCTCTAAGCTTGCTTCACCAAAATACTCTACTTAATTCTTTCACCTAATAGGTTGATTCTATTCTTACAGGGCCAATCGGCAATGCTGAGTAGGGCATGCCTGCAATTGTTGAGGCTGAGGGTACAAGGTCTCTCTAGACCTTGGAATGTAAGGAATTCTGAAATGAGGAGCAGATGTATGTTGTGGTTTGGCATTGGTGGAGTTTTCCTCCCCTTCATTCTATAAGGAGATGTTTTTAAGGTAATAACTCATTTCATTTCAAATCATATGCCAATTTAAAAGAAATCTCTGTATTTATCCATGTTTACAGAGTAATTAGAATCCAATACAGGCCAGAATGCATCAATTAAGCACCTACTATATACAAATAGTTGCACTAAATCCTGGAATACAGAATAAAAAAAACCCAATCTATTCTTTCTCTTAATAAACTTACAGTGTTCTGGAGGTGTGGGTACAGGGCATAGACAGATCTGTACATACATGCTTATGAAATAATATGTTAATTTAAGGCATTGTAGTAACTCACCACTATTTATTGATTACAGAATTATAAGAAAATATTCTCTCAGTGATCCTTTGTGAATGATAGTACAAATAATATGACCTTCATTTTACAAGTGAGTAAACTGAGGCACAGATCAGTGAAAAGTCTTGCTCGGGGCCACACAATTACTAAATATAAGAACCGTATTTGAACACAGGTTGCCTAACTCCAATCATCTTCCTTGCAACATTGATCAGACAATATTGTTATGAATCAGTATAGTGAGAGCTTGAATATAGATTTTGACACTTGCAATGGGTGACCTTGGATAAGTCTCTTAACTTCTCTGAGCTTCAGAGTCTTCATCTGCAACATGAAGAGATTGGGCTAGATGATTGCTAAGGTCCCTTCAATCTCAGCTACATCAGGTAGATAGATGATATAGGGAGTAGAGGGCTGGATTTGGAGTCAGGAAGATGAGTTCAAATCCTGTGATTTGATCATATGATCCAAAGTAAGTCACTTAATGTGTGCCTGGCCTCAGTTTCTCCCTCTCTGAATTAAGGATAATGATATCATGTACCTGCTAGGGCTATTGTGGATGAGATGACAAGCAAACCATTCCACAAACCAAAGACAATTATATAGATACTGGCTGTTATATTAACATTAATTTTATTATCTCTATGCACAGAGCCCTGGGGTAGATGCAAAGAAGAAGACTTGGTCCTTGTCTATAAAGAGCTTATCACCTCTATTGGGAGGCAAGTCCCTTAGCCAATCCCTCCATCTGAATTTCACCTTCCTGCCAGTTAAACCCACTTCAGAGTGGATGATGGAAAAGAAGATACTTGGGTTTCCTTCCAAGCCAATCCTGCTTAAATGGACTGACAGTCTCTGACAATCTGGACCTGATTTTCCCCCAAATAAGGTGAGCCTCACTTGTGTTTTCAGGGCAAAAGTTTCTTTCCTTCTCTGAGTGGAGTATAATATTCTATTGACTTGCCCGGGCTTCAGAGAATCTGTGCACAGATGTCTTCCTCTCCCAACCCAGATGCACAGAGGGTTCCTTCAATCTCAGACCAAACTGGAAGGTGTTGACAGAACAACTGAGTTGAGAAGAAATATATTGACTTTTACAGTAGAGGTCTCACAAAGCCCACAGCTATGGTAGCATGTGTGGCTGGACCAAAAAATGTGCATTCAGGTCATGGGGCACAGATGACCCAAGGATGCTTGGGAAAAGCAAATCACAGGTTTTTTGGCCAACTCAAAGGTTGTGATGCTTCTGGGAAACTGATGGTCTGTTACCCTCTACCCATGGGACTGTGAAAACTTAGATTTAGACCAATGATCCCCTGAATCAAAGGCAGACAGATTTTAGGGGATCAGAACTTGAAAAAAAATTCTATCTTTACTATAATTGGTGCCCTTTGGAATCCAATGTATTTTATTTTATGGATTTAAAAATGTCATCCAGATAAAGGCTTCATGGACTTCATCGGATTGTCAAGAAGCTTACTTTGGTCTAGTCCAATTATCTCATTTTACAAATTAAAGACCTGAAGCCCGAAGAGGTGGCATTGCTCAGGTAGCCTAGGTAGTACACGGACAAGCTGGCATTTGAATTTAACTTAGCTCCCAAATGAGCATTTCTTTCATCGTAGCATGGGGCTACATACATAGAGGCTAACCCTAGTGTCTATTCAGGACTGATCTAAATGTAGAAAAGACTGGTGGTAAATGGGAAAATTTAACTGAAAATAAGAAAAAAGGGCAAAAGATGCCATTTGAACATTCGTTGAGCCTAATCAAAAAGTCAAACCGGTTTAGATACTGTTTCTTGGACATGCTCATTCTTGCCTTCTTATATTTGCTCCAACTGGTGGTTGCCAGAAAGAAGATTCTTACTCCTCTCTGCCTACCTGAAATACTGAACTTTTTAGACTCAGTTCAGAGCTCTCATCTTTCCCTAAACATGCAGAAGCTTCACAGACCCCCTGGATTCAGTCCACCCCAACTCACAAAATACCTGGATTAGATGCTCATCCACCTAAATCTAGATCCCACAATTCTATATGTCTGTGAGTAGGGCATAGACCATCAATTGCTCAGAAAAGATGCAATCTTTGAATTAGCCACTCATGGTCTTACCTAACTCCCCCTGGTCTTATTTCCTGCTGAATTTCCATCCTTTCCACAGAATCTTGTAATTCTAGAGCAGGGAGCTCAGACACCAACAGGTCACCTCCTACCTGAAAATTCATCTCTCCCATATCCTAATAAGTGATCGTCTTGTCTTTGGTTAGGATATGGAGGACAATTGCTTGATAGTCTCCTTGTGTCCTTAAAGATAGGGACTGTGTCAATCTTTGCTTCTTTCTGCTCATATTCAATCAATCAGACATTAATTAAAAGACTTCTATTTGCCAGGCAATGTGTTAGGGAATGGGGATACAAAAGCATAGGAACTGCTTACATTCTAATGGAAGCTAGATGGTGCAGTAGTTAGAGCTTTGAATTTAGAGTCAGTGAGGCTCCAAATCTGCCTTAGACACTCACTAGCTATGTGACCCTGGAAAAGTCACTTGACTTTTATTTATCTCATCTTCCTCCTCTTTAAAATGGAAATGACAGCACTGGGAGAAAAAAAGGCAATATTTTGTAAATCATTTGGCAAATCTTGAAGCACTATTTAAATGTTTACATTAATTGTTATAATTATTATTAATGAGAGTGAGGAAATGTATATGATAGGAGCATATTCAAAAATGCAAAAAGGTAGGGGTGGCTAGGTGGTGTAGTGGATAAGGCACTGGCCTTGGAGTCAGGAGTACCTGGGTTCAAGTCCGGTCTCAGACATTTAATAATTACCCTAGCTGTGTGGCCTTGGGCAAGTCACTTAACCCCATTTACCTTGCAAAGACCTAAAAAAATGCAAAAAGGCATCTATAAAATACAGTGGTAAGATAACTTGGGGATTGTAGGTACTAGCAGTTTTGGTAAGGGAAACAAGACAAGTTCTCCTATAGAAGTTGGCACCTGAGTTAAATCCTTTTTTTTTTTTTTTGGCTAGGCAATTGAGGTTAAGTGGCTGACCTAGGGTCACACCTAGTAAGTGGCAATTGTCAAGGCTTGTATTTGAACTCAGGTCCTCCTAACTTCCAGGGCTTTTGCTCTGTCTACTATAGCACCACCTAGCTTCTCCAACTTAAACTAAGTCTTAGAGGAAAGTGACATTCTAAGAGGCAGAGATTATCTTATTCATATATGAATACAAACACGCACATATTTGCACTCGTAGCTTCAGAATATTATTTTTGTATTTAATTGTTAAAACAAATGGTTATTGCTCTCGGTTTTGTTACACTTATATTTCCTAGTGTATCCCTCCTTATTCTCCCCTTGTAGATCACAAGCCTGTGGTTTCCTATTGTGGAGAGATTTCTAGAAATCCATGAATTTGGATGGGAAACGATATTCTAACATTCACTCACCTCTCATTTCATTTGTAATCTTACAGATTTTCTTTTACATATTTAGATGTATTTTTTTCTGATTAGGGGTTCATAGGCTTCACCAGATTACTGAAGGGGTTTATGACATGAACAAAACATTAAGAATCCCTAAAGTGATGGGTACTGATATCAGGAAAAGTTGATTTCAAAGTATTTCTCAGACACTTCCTGGGTGATCCCAAACAACTAAATAAGATGCTCCCAGACTCAGTTGCTTCTACAAAATGGGGATAACAATAGGACCTGTGTCATAGGGTGGTTGTAAGGATTCAAAGAGATTGTGGGGTGGGGGGTATGTGTATGTATGTATGTATGTGTGTGTGTATGTGTGTATGTGTGTATGTGTGTGTATTTTTTCCCATTGTGTCATGCTGCTTCTGCTGGTTTCTGTTTATTGAAGAAGACCATGACATCAGGGAGGTGATGCCATGACATGCAAGTGAATTGGATTTGAGTGAGGAGGGGCTGTGCTAAGTCACAAACCTCATTTTCTCCAACAGAGACATCTCAGTCCAATGACTAGATAATGAATCAGGATGACTGGAGATGGCTTAGATGGGAGGCAATCAGGGTTAAGTGACTTGCCCAAGGTCATACCGCTAATAAGAGTTCAAGTGTCTGAGGCCATTTTTGAACTCAGGTCCTCCTGACCTCAGGGCCAGTATTCTGTACCACCTAGCTGCCACCATGCTCCTCCTAATGGACTGAATTACTGCCTCCTTAAGACATCCTTCTGATTTATCTTTCCCATCCAATACTTCATTTGATCATTAAACTTCTAAGGAAGTTAGAGCAGAGATGAGCATCCTCATTTAATATAGCAGGAAACTGAGTCTCAGAGAAGGCAAGGCAGTTGGTGAGGGACCCCCAAGTCAGTCACAAGAGAACTGGGACTGACCTGATCTTCCTCAGGACCTCCCCCCACCCCATGCCTTCCTACCTTCAGTCTTGCTGTTACTTGGATGGTGCATCCTGTAGCCAAGGTTGTGTTGTGAAGACTCCCTAGCATCTTATCTGTCTAAATATCTAAAGGCAGCAAAGCCAGGAAGAATTTCTCTGAAAATCCATTGAATATCCCAGGAGATTGCCTGGTTTCCACACCCCTGAATCTCATCCCTTTTGTCTTCAGCCCAGCCCCTGAATCCTTTTCTCCTTCAGACTCAATGAGTCTGGGCTGAATTCTATTATGCCTTACACTCTCATTACCATCTGACCAAGATTTATGAGTTGATAATTGTCTGGAAGCTAGACCACAAAGTATCGTTTGTGTCCAGGGCTAACCTTTCTGCCGACCTTTTGGATTAAAGGCAAAATAAAAAGTGTGATTTCTATGTAGCCAAGCAGGGTAACATGAGCTTCCAGCTCTGATAATCCAAAGCCTCAAATTTCCCTGCCCGAGACCATGCTAAACCTGAACACGATCGGCTGAGACTAATCCTGGGGGTTCATTTCTTAAACATTCTCCCTTTCCTCCTCAAAAAAAGGACTTCTCTCTCCCCTAAGTCCTTTCCCGGAGATATTGAGTGAAATTTTCCCAACAGAATCATGGCAACCATTCACACCTTTGAGGCCTTTATTGGATTATTTTTATAGGCTATTTTTAAATACTTCTTTCAAAAGATGTCCTAATGGAAACCAGACCTTTCCCCTATACTGGCTTAGAAAGTCACCCTTTATTGGAGATGGGGGAAATGAGTCTATGGAAACCTTCCCAGCAAGGTGGGTGAGAAGGGACTCTGACTTCCCCCAAACCTCTGTAGACCCACTGTCTTCCCAGTGGAGGCTCAGTCAACTCCACCAAAGAGATTTGAAAAGAACAAATTTATGAGGAAAAGCAAATATATGAGAAATCTCATCATCATCATCATTCTCTAGACTAACAAAAATTTTGAACAAGACAGAAATATAGACACGGAATGCTACATTTCCCCTTCTGTGGGGAAGTAGAGTGTCATGACACTTTGGGAAGCAAGAGTCGGTATATATCTTTTATAATAATTGCTATAATTATATAGTATATAGTATAATAATGCTGGCTTAAGGTTAAAGATGAGGTTAAAAATCTTCTTAAAAAAATAAAATCCCTGGGGCAGCTAGGTGGCGCAGTGGATAAAGCACCGGCCCTGGAGTCAGGAGTACCTGGGTTCAAATCTGGTCTCAGACACTTAATAATTACCTAGCTGTGTGGCCTTGGGCAAGTCACTTAACCCTATTTGCCTTGCAAAAACCTAAAAAAAATAAAATCCCATTTACCCACTTTCTTCTTCTTTTTTTTTTTTTAACAAGGCATTGGCATTAAGTGACTTGCCCAAGGTCACATAGTTAACTAATTATTAAGTGTCAAAGGCTGGATTTGAACTTAGGTCCTCCTGATTCCAGGGACAGTGGTCTATTCATTATGTCACCTAATTGCTCCCCACTTTCTTCCTTACAAAGCATAACTTCATCATTGGAGGAAGAGATCCTAGAGCTCTTGGGAGGCTACTCACTATAGTGTAAAGATCAGTAAATCTGGAGTCAGGAGATCTAGGTTCCAATCCTATTTATGTGAGTTTGATCATGGAACACCCTGTCTGAGACACAGTTTCCTCCTTTGTAAAAAGATGGGTTTGGACTAGATGTCATTGAGATCCCTTCTAACAAGATACAATCAAAAAGTGATTGAATGGGCTTGGAGTGCTTCAGAAGTAAGAGACCTCCCTCCCCTCAAAAAAGTGAATTTTATAAGTATTAGGAGCAGCACAAAACCTTATTTACACAAGCATAAGTCTTTTATCTCAGGTCCTCCTGACCTGAAATCCAAGGAGGAAGAAATATGGTCCATGAAGATTTTGATTCAAGAAATATAGAAATAGAATAAGTTTCTCGCTTTGGCCTTGGAAACTACCAGATTGAGATAAGGGGAGTCTGGACTAGATGCCCTATTAAGATCTCTTCTGGCTCAAAATTGATGATCCGATAATCTCAGTTATATCTAAGTAGCATTTCTTTCAATCTTGCTCTAAAGTGTATTTCTTTTTTTGTTAAATACTATGTATCTTATTCATGAAAAAGAGATTAGCTCTAGTAAACTCAATTTACTTGAATAATGGATTGAGTTGTAGAGAGTACACTTTTGAAACTCAAGGAATCTGAGTTGTTGCCTTAAGGTTTTCCAACCTGTATCATCTTGGGCAGGATTTTGAAATGACTTTGGCAGCATCGAAAGAAATACTTTATTATGATCAAATAGATTTTTGTTGGGAGGTCTGTTTTACCTTCTCCTTTCCTAACTGACTTACTTGGCTTTTCCTCCCCATTATTGAGAACATTTTTTCTCGGATAATGGTAGAGAAGAGAGATTTTGCTGTCTGGCCATTTTATAAATCTGTCTAGAAGTGCATAGAGAGCTTGGTCTGAAATCAGGAAGACTCATCTTTATGAGTTCTTATCTGTCCTCAGATACTTACTAGTTCTGTGACCCCAGGTAAGTCACTTCAACCTGTTTGCCTCAGTTTCATCATCTGTAAAATGAGCTGGAGAAGGAAATATTGAACCACCTTGGTATCTTGCCAAGAAAACTTCAAAGGTGGCCAAGAGATGACCGAGACCACTGAACAATAATTCTCTTCTTCTTTCGTCTTTTTTTTTGTTTTGGACAAACTTTAGCACTTATAAAGTAACTTCCACAAGGAAGGCTCTATGCTTTGTAATACTGAGGATAATAATGAGACCAAAACCACAATTGCCCTAAGGAATTTTCAGTCATGTAATAGAGACAGAACAAGTTCATGCATGTTTGTAACTTAAGGAAGACTGTGGTAAGGATTCAGAGGAAGGCACTATCAGTTCTGAATGCTGGAATATCAGGGAAGACTTTATGTTGTTATAGACAGGAAAAAAATAGGACCAATTTCTGCTTCCGTACTACCTGTCCTAGAATCATTGACTTGTAGAATGGTCCACTTAAAAGGAGCCATGGCCTGCTGCCTCAGATTCTTACTAGCTGCATGACCCTAGGTAAGTCACTTAGCTTCTGTTTGCCTCAGTTTTCTCACCTGTAAAATGGGAATAGTGATAATACTCATCTCCAAGATTGTTGTGAGAGTCAAATGAAAAAAAGTTTGTAAAAAAAAATCTCAAAACAAAATCTGACCCACATTAGACACTAGGCATTGCTTATTTCCTTTCTCTTTCATTGTGTCCTTCCTTCTATTACTTTCTTTATTTCTTCTTTCCCTTCTTTTCTTCCTTTATGCTTCCCTCCTTCCTTTCTTCTTCTTTTGCTCTCTCTTTCCTTTCTCTTTCTTTCTTTCCTTTGCTTCTTCCTTCCTTCTTTCCTTTTTCTCTCTCTATTTTTCTTCCTCCTCTTCTTCTTCTCCTCACCTTCATATTACCTTTACTACATTGATTGAAGGAAGTGCTCAGCCACCATCAAAGCATTTTTTCTGACCTCCCTGCATCAAGATCCCTGAGAACAATTTCCCGTCCCACCAAAGCTTCCCTAATCATTTGCATTTTGCTATAAAATTATCTTGGAAAGCAAGCAGCTAAACATGTATCCAGGTCCAGTGATCCCTTTGGAAAGGTTATAAGCTCATTTTCTTTCCTCTTTCTCTCTCTCTCTCTCTCTCTCTCTCTCTCTCTCTCTCTCTCTCTCTCTCTCTGACCTGTCTCTCTGTCTTTCTCTCTCCCTCCCTCTGTCTCTCTCTTTCCCCACCTCCACTCCCTTTTTCTTTTTCTATTGCTCCCCCCTTCCCCCTCTTCCTTCCTTTTTTTCTTCCCCAGCATCTCTCACTTCCTGACAGAAGAAAAAAGGTCAGATAACATCTGGAGCCACCTGTGGGTGTGAGCCTGGAATATCTTCCTCCAGTGGGTGCTCAGGCTGTAGAGAGGCTTCAGTTAGGGTGGAGGCAGCTAATCTCTTGTGCCAACTTGTCTCAGGTCTGGCAGTGTCTTTCAGCAAAACTTATCTTTGACAAAAGGATGTGGGGGGTGGGAATTTCTGACTGAATTGGGGCAGGGGAGGTAGTGGGTGGGGGACCTATGGGGTAATAGGAGGAGAAGGGAGGATCATTGGTGGTTTTGAGTCTTCCCAACTGTCACTCTCTAAGTAGAGGTAATGGGCACCTTTGGAAACAGAGAACCTGGGTTGGAAACCTGACTCTGTTTCTGATGTGGCCTTGGGCAAGTCATTCTGCCTTCCTTTCTTCCATCTACAAAAGGAGGGCCTGGCTGGATTTCTGCCAACATCCCTTCCAGTTCTAAATATATGTTCAATAATATTGTGAGAGGCAGTTGTAAAGTGGGTAGAGAGCCTGACTCAGAGAGAGAGGAAGACTGGATTCAAATTCGACCCTGCATGACCCTGGGCAAGCTTCCCAGGGGATTCCCAAGGTTCCCTCAGGGAACTCTCTGCCACTGGAAGTGCAGAACAGAGGGCTAGCTGCCATGGTAGAAGGAGGTCTGATGTCACTCAGTCGAGTGGACTCTCTCTATGTTGATGTGGGAATACAAAAACAAGACTGAACCAATCCAAGCCTTCAAGAAATAGTCCTAGTGCTTAGGGGAATCCTCTAGGAGGTGGCCTTGGAGGGAGCGTTGAAGGAAGTTAGGGATTTTTAGAGGCAGAGGGGAGAAGGTAGAGCACCCCAGGCTTGAGAAGAAAGTCTCCACAAAGACATGGAGGGAGTTGTACAGGAGAAACAGTAAGAAGGCCACTTTGGTCAGATTGTTGAGTACATGAGAAAGAGTAGTGGGAATTAAGCCTGGAAAAATAGCCTGAAGTCATATTGTGAATGACTCAACAGGACAAAAAAATAATTTTAAATAGAATCCCATTTTTTTTGGTCATCTTTATAACTTCTTTCTGACATGCATTTAAATCAACTGAGAGATCAGCTCAATTTGGTTCTGGAGGATAGTCCTAGACCTGGACTGACTCTTTTCTAATTAATATTATAATAATAAGTTTTTATCTTATTTTAGAGACCAAAAGGGGCCACTGTGGCATTTTGAAGAAGGGAATACATGATGATACCTCTCCATGCCTTAAAAATATTACTCTGGAAGCTGATTGGAAGATAGATTGGAAAGAAGAGAGACTGGAGGCAGCAGCCTCAATTAGGAGGCTATTATAATAGTCTAGGTCAGTAGTGAGGAGAACCTGAGCTAGAACTATGGTTCTGTGAGTGGAGAGGGGACCGATAATATGACATACTAGAACAAAATGGAGCATACTATAGGGTCATGCAGCATAAGGTAATTTGTTGTAAGATAACATAATGTACTATAAGGTAATATTACATTTCCCTGAGATTCAAATCACATCCAAATGGGTCATTGGCTTATATGGACAGTCCCTAGACCTCTTATTATTATGAAGGAAAGAAAGAAGACATTGGAAATAATTAATAATCAATATTAATCATCATTAAATAAGGATATAAATAGGTATTTCTGCTCTAAGGTTTATAAAGCATTTTTCACAAGAGAGCCCTTCCTAGGAGGTACTAGGTGGTATAAAATGAGGTTCTGATTTGTCCCATCTTAATCCAGCTGATAGCTTCAGAGCAAGGATTCAAACCCAAGGCTTCCCAAGAAGTTGAACCTTCTCTCTGCTATGTTTACCCTTCCAAGAAGGAGGTGATGGCAGACATCCCTGTTTGGAACACGTTTTGGTGACATTGGCCCCAAAGCCAAGAGCTTCAGAAATAGCCCCGGGCATGGGATTATGTGGTGCCTTAAATCACTGAAGAGTTGGGATAATTATTATTCTCAGTAAAAAGCATCATTATTAGGATTTGGGTTGATTAGCTGTGATTTCACTTAGCCACCAGTCTTGAATAATTTTCAGTAGAATCCTTTTATATTTTGACCACCTTCATAACTTCTTTCTGGTACACATTTAGGTTAGTTCAGTTTGGTTCTGAAGGATAGTCCTAGACTCAGATTGACTCTTTTCTAATATAATAATAATGACTTGAAAATAAATTTTATATATATATATATATATATATATATATATATATATATATAAATAATAAATTAAGATTGAAAACTGCTTTTTTCCCCTAGAAGAAACTTTTTTTTGAGCCTCAGGTTTTTCATCTATGCAAAGAAAGGATTAAACCCAGTGGAACTTTCCAGGTCTCTATCTAGGATCCCATGATTGTATGAGTTGTTGCATCATCCCTGAATTATAGAGCAGTTGATGCTTGGAGAAATCAAATTACTTTTCAGAGCTACATTAATAGAGTAGAGGTGGGGTTTGACTATTCAATATGGTTACTTCAAGGGCAAAATATTCCAGATGTTCAGAGACTGATGCAGCTAATAAGTCCTATAGGAGATAAGAAGAGGAAGGAATCTGCATGGTGGAAGTGGGAAGGATAGAAGGGAGGTAGGAAGGGAAGGTTCAGCTGGGCTTTGGAGAATGGGTATCTCTTAAATCTTTTCTAGGTCCTGGACTCATTGGCAATCTGGTGAAGTCTATGGATTCTATCTTAGAATAAGGCTTTTGAATTCATAAAATAAAATACAGGATCAAAAATGATGCCCAATATATTGAAATAAAGATATAATTGTTCTACTCTAAGCTCAGGGATCCCCTAAAATCTCTCCATGAACCCCTTAGAGTTTAGACAAGAAATGAAGAACCCAAGTTAGGTATTCTGAGAGGAAGGGAGAAGCAAAGGAGGTGAATAACAGCCCTTGGGATTGGTGATGGAATATGAAACATTCTGGGAAGCCAATGAAATCCTGGCTGTTTGACAACTCTGTCTCCTCATTCAGCTTGTTAAGTTTATGCCTTTGCATATGTCAAGGCCAGAAGCCTTTATTAAGCACCAACTAAGGGCCAAATACTATGCTAGGAGCTGGCCAAATGACAGACTTCCTAAAGGAACTCAACAGGAGATGTCAGTTCCCTGAATGCAGATCACAACCCAGGAACATGGGCTTCAGCTTTGAACTGGTTAGATCTGAGCCACTTTGGGGTTAGATTCTTGGGGAATTGGTTCCTTCTAGAAGTTCAGGAAGCTTGGCCTTCTGGTGTTCCATAACCAAAGGGAATCTCCATTTCCCCCTTTTTGCTATATGTACTCTGACCTTGCCAATATGAGGGGAATTCCCAAGGTGGGTCAATGCACCCAGCCCAGTGGTACCCATGCTTGGAGAGTGATTTGTTGGACTGTTTGGGGCTGACCCAACCTGTACCCCACTGACTGAAGGGTACTGGGCCTTCCTCTTGTGTCATGTGAACTTTGGTGCTCCCACAGAATGTTTTCCAGGGGAAAATTCTGGTCAGAGGACTCATTGCCCAGGCTTGAGATAAGTGTGAAAAACAGAGTGTGAAAAACACAGTGCAAAAGAAAACAGGCCCAAACTTTTCTAACAAGGGAAACATTGAGCTGGAAGCTTAAGGAGCGTGAGAGTGAGCCTATGTGGGCTGGGGTAGGGGGCGGCGGCGGGGGGGGGAGAGACACGGATAGACAAAGAGAGAAATGAGGGGAAGGAAGACAGACAGGAATGGGAGGTGAGCAAAAGAAGGGCAGGAAAGAGTGAGAACTGGAAACAGAGAGGGAGAGAGAGAGAGAGAGAGAGAGAGAGAGAGAGAGAGAGAGAGAGAGAGAGAGAGAGAGAGAGAGAGAGAGAGAGAGGTTGGGGAGAGGAGAAACAGAAAGGAAAAAGATAAAAAAAGAAGTAAAAAAACCCATTTTCATCTTTGTAGCTTTAGCACTTGCCACAGTCACTTGCACAGTGGTGGTGGGGTGGTGGTGATGGTGGGGGATATATAGACAGACTGGGAGAGAGGAGAGAGGAAAGAGGAGAAAGCTGAGAGCAGAAGGCAAAGGGAACCTGAGCCTGGACCTTGTGGGAGGCAGGGTTATTAATCATACTAAAAGCAATTTGGTCCCATGGGAGTGTATAAGGATTCAGCTAAAATCAATGGGAAGTTTTATGAGACAATTTACTTGCTCAATGTGGGATTGTTGAATTCCTTGTGAAATTTGGGGGTGAGGGGGGGTGGGGTCTCCTCCAGAGTCTTCATCAGCATACCTTCCTGAGCAGATTAAACAGGCCCCTGGAGGGGTCCACAGCTGTCTCAAGGGTCCCCTCTCATCCTTCAGGGAGAGCTGCCACATGCTTAGACATCTTAGGACATTCCTCTGGAGAGGGATGTCGTTTTTAGAGAAGGAAAAGCCCAGCCCATGCCCAGCCAGAAATATAGTCCCAGCAGCATCTGCATTGCAGAGGCCCAAATCTTTGTTGCAATGTGGCTTTGCCAACAGCCCAGAAAGAGGGAGAATCTAATTCCAGGGACCAGAATTGCAGATTGAAATCCCTTCCTTGTATACTGACTAATAATCTCTGATGTTTCTTTGCTGTTTTTATGCATCAAATAGTCTCCTTGCATTCAACCTCTCCCCAATCCATCCTTCACAGAGCTGCCAAATAAACATTCCTAAGACCCAAATCTGACCATGTCACTCACTTGCTCAGCCAACTCCAATGGCTCCCCATTTGACTTTGCATTTGACTTGCGCATCACAAAAAGGTCTCTCTTTCCGGGTTGATTATATATTCTCGTCACTTAATCCATGTTCCCTCTCTTTTCCTATGCCTCTACCTTTGTACAGGACATCTCTCCACAACCCTTGGAATTCCTAGCTCTCTTTGAGGGTCATCTCAGGCACCTCCTCAAACAAAGACCATTAAAGTCCAATTCCTGATCAAATGAGATAATGTAATCAATGAAGGTAATAATGATATGACACATTGTAATGATAAGATAATGGAATAAAAACGATGAGTAAAGTATGTTACAAACCATAAAGCATTATATAAATGTTTATTATTATTATTATTATTGTCTTTCTTTGTTAGGATTCCCTCTCTGTGAAATTACCTTGTGTTTATTTACTATATTTTATCTGTGCAGTCATATATTTTTACATTGTATTTCCCCCATTAGAAAGTAAACTCCTTGTGGGCAGGGACTAGCTTGCTTTTGTCTTAATAAGTGTTGTTGGAATTTATGGTTCAAAAGGATCTAAATCAAAGGACCCTAGACTTGACTGGCTCCAGGATTTAATTGGCATAGGGAGCTCAAGGCTAGAAACTTCTCTCAGTGATGTTCTGCATTTGATTTGCAGTTTAGAATCTTCCTGAGACACCTAAGGGTGCCCAAGGACCCACAGCTCAAATCTAAAGATTCATGCTTCAAAAACCAACTCTATCCACAATTCTATGCTGTCTTTCCTCAAGCATAGGAGATAAATGATTATTTATTTATGCAATGTCAGTCACAAAACTGATACATGCTCATTGAATTTGATTCACACATATCTCCTCCTTTTGCAGATGGGCAAACTGTGGCACAAAGAAATCATACTATTCACAATAGGAGAGCTGGGAAATGGATACAGGAACTCAGACATATAATCCAGAGCTTTCTGTCCTGTCACAGTGAAGGGGCTATGAGGAAAGAGAAGCATGTTTAGAATAATCATTGATGGGAATGAGATAGTCAAGCAGAAGGACTGAGGACCCAGAGGAGGAATTGTAGTTATTACTTCCATTTTATACATGAAGAATCTGAGTGTTGGAGAGATTAGGGATTTTCATAGGATTATAGCATCATAAATTTAGAGCTGAAAGTTATCTTGGTGCCCCCTAGGGAGATTTTGAGTTGCCCAAGTCAAGACACAGAGGTATTAGGCATCTAGGAGGCAGATGGGATCACAAAGGTTAGAGCCAAGCTCTGGAGTTCAGGAAGACCTGAGTTTGAATCCTCGAGATTCTTACAAGTCACAAACTCTGCTTGCCTCAGTTTCCTCAATTGCAAAATTGGAATTATAATAGCTTCTTCCTTTCAGGGCATCATGGGGAACAAATGAGATAATATTTGTAAATTACTCTGCAAAATTCCTGTCACATAAGCACTATGTAACTGGTAACTATGATGATGATAATAACAATTATTCACCAAATATTTTAGAGCTAAAAGGGGGTCATAAAAATGATCTAGACTAATTCTATTTTCACAGAAAGGAACTGGGACCTAGAGAGGGGAAATTACTCAACCAAGGTTATATATCTAGTGAATAGCTTTTCTGAATTGAAGAAACTGGATATATTCAGGTGAATTCAGAAACCAAGGTGGGAGATGCCTTTAAAGGGATGGTTGTCATGGGGAGGAGGGTATACACTTGTCCTGTTTGATCCCAGAGGGCAGACTAGCTGTAGTGGGTAGATGGGGTAAAAGAAGCCGATTTAGACTTGATGGCAGGAAAAATTCATTGTCAATGAGAACTGTCCAGTGGAATGGGCTGTTTGGAGAAGTCACTAACAGAGGATGGATATCGCTTGTAGCATACATGATAGTGGGGATTTATTTGTTGGTTAGGCTCTTCTAAATGACTTCTGAGGTCTCTTCCACCTTTCAGATTCTGGGATTTCAAGTCAGTATAGTGATAGCAGCTTTTTGTATTCTGTAATTTTTTAGTTATGTCTGACCCTCTGTGGGTCAAACCCCATTTGGGGTTTTCTCAGCAGAAATACTGGACTGATTTGCCAAATCCTCCTCCTGCTCATTCTACAGGTGAGTAAACAGAGGCAAACAGAGTAAAATGACTTGCCCAGGGTCACACAGTTAGTAAGTATCTGGAATTGAATTTGAACTTGGGTATTATTGACTCTAATTCCCTGCACTCTATTCACTGTGCCACCTAAAATATTTGCTAAAAGAAGAATGTTTATGAAATGCATCTCGGGAATCATTAGATTTAAATCCAGTTAGAGGTTCAAAGAACTGGAAAGAATCTTAGAGATCCATTAGCCTATCTTCCTCATGCTGTACTTGGGGAAACAGGCCAATATAGTACCAGGTCAGCAGGACTGGGAGTAGTCAAGAGCCTCAGGGCTTCTTCCATGATCCTCTGCTCATGTGGCTATAGAGATGGGAAGATAAGCCTTCCTCAGGATTTGTGCCTGCCTGTAAGAAATGAGACCCCAGGCTCCTCCTTCTGTGCCTTCTCTCCCTTACATCAACTTCAAGTTTAATTTTATGCTCACATGGCCATCACTCTCCATTAGCATACTAATAAATGTTTATGAGATTATACTGTATCAACTATAAACTTTTACATATTATTAATTAACCTCATACACTGGATAGGGAGCTCCTGAGCATTTACTGACTTGTAAACGATGAGAGCGGTGGAGAGGGAGCAGTGCCTTTGGAACTAATTGAGGCTGTTTCAGACAGGAGAGAAAACCCTTTCTGGCTGTATTACTCTCACTTACAAAGTGGTGGAGACTTCCATCCCCCTCCAAACCAAAATGATGTCATATTTCAGGCAGGCCTCCTATTATTCCAGAATGTTCTCATAGAAGCCTTTCCTAAACCCCTTAGGTGTTATTCCTCTTTTCTTCCCAAACTACATTTATTTATCTGTTTAAAGAGATTTCCACAAGATTTCATGGTTTCTAATGCCTCAAGGTAAAATACAGATTCCTTTTTTTGGGTGTTTAAAGCCCATCTACAATCTGAATCTAAGCTGGGTTCCCAGGCTAATAACATATCACTCCCTCCCCCTTTACTTTCTAGTCAAATTGCCCTACTTATAGCTTTATATACATGATGTCTTTATCTCCCATTCTATCTTTACCATGCCTGTAAGGCTCTTTTTCTTCACTTCCTCCTCTTAGAATGTTCATCATTAGAATACTGTCTCCCTTCAAGGTTTCTCTCTATCATGACAATCAAGCCATCCCTGACTCCCCCAGGTGTTAGAGTCTCTTCATCCCTCCAACTACCTTGTATATACTCTGGATATATTTTATATAGGATGCTCCCAAAGTCTCAGCAATTAAACCTTAAAACTGCACTGAGATTTGTGGGACATTATTTATCTGAATATGAGTTAATTTCCCTCTGTAGAATGCAATCTCCCTAAGGGCAGGGATTATTTCCTTTTCTCTTTATTTTTCTAGGCACTTAGCAGTGTCTGGTAATAGTAGGTTGATTCTTGGTGATCAGTTGATCCTTTCCCCTCTTATCTCCTCTTAACAGTGAGAATGGCATATTCTCCTACCTCTCCTTTCTCCTCACTTTTGAGTCATATAAATGACACGTGTCATCTAAATGCAACATGTCTCAATTTCCCCATCTATCAAGTGCAATAATAATAGTACCTACCTTCCAGGGTCATCGTGAGGATCAAAGGAGATGTTTGTAAGGTGCCTTGCAAAACACTATAGAAATGCTAGCTGTGGCTGTTATGATCATTGTCGTTATTTTTATTTGAAGAGGGACAGTGAAGAGGAACACCATTACCGCTAAAAGATAAAGGAACATTTACCGACCTGCCAACCAAGAGAATGTCTTTGGAGACTTGTCATCTGAAAATGGCAGGAAGATTCATTTTAGCTCTTGGTTCATAAAGACCTGAATTCAAGTCTCATTTCCCACACTGACCCTCACAACTTCACCATGTTCTAAAGTAACAAGTCTCTTTGACTATGAGTTTCAGAGGAAGTGCTGACTTGTCTATTTTTTGCTCTACCTAGCTATTTAATGTCTGAAGATAATTATCACGTGTTCTTGAATGATTTCTCCAGCATTCCTTTGGCTAAGCCTCACATGATTTGATCCCAAGATCCTTCTCCATGCTGGTTACCCTTTTCTGTGGACTTTCTGTTTCATCATTGCGCTTTCTGTCATGTACCAGACCTGAACTATGTCATCCAGTTGTGGTTTGGGCTGGGCCAAGGATAGTGGGACTTCACCTCTCTGGTCCCAGTCTCTAGATTTTCACTCAATATTCTTTAATTATGTTCTATCGTATTATCCACAGCAGGTCATCTCCACTTCTCTCTCAACATCCAAGTTCCCCAAGCACACCTTAACTTCTCTTTTTAAAGATGGTCATGTCTTCTGTTTTTACTGAGGTGGCACCCACACCCAGTGACCCTTGATGAGCAAAATGGTAAGCCCACCCCTGGGGGAGTTGGAAGAATGCGAAGTCGGGGAAGTTTGAGTAAGTGTACTCTGGGGAGTCCATTGTGGAGAAGATTGAAAGAGCTTGGGAAGAGGGAATTTCTTTTTTCTCAACACACATGGACCCTGGTGGGTAGTAGGGACTTGTTCAGGGAGAGTTGTTTCTAGTATTCTATGAGTTAAAGAGCTTTCAAGTTTCAGTTAGAGGGAAGAGAGGCATACACTGGCTAGATTTGGTTATAGGAAGGCAGTTTCTTCTTACTTTCTTTTTCTAAACCCTCTGTCACCCTCCCAATTTCTGTTTAGCACCACCTCGTTCTCTAGTCAGTCAGGTTGGTAACTTCAGAGTCTGAGGCACTTTACTATCCTTTATCCAGTTTGATTCAGTCGCCGGGCTTTCCTAATTAAATCTCCACAACAACCTATCTCTCATAAATTCCTTCTCCATCTCTGTTGCCGTTGACCCCATCCAGGCTGTCATCACCCTTTGTCTGACTTGTTGTAACAGGCTACTATCTAGCCTCTCCAGTTCCAGTCTCTTCCCTTGTTCAATCCATCCCCTAAACAGATGCCAAAATAATCTTCCTAATTCACGTCGCTTCCATGCTCAAAAACAGAACCCTCAGATTTCAAGAGACTGAGGTCACTAGGAGCCATTGTGGGTAGAGGGCTGACTTTGCAGCCAGGAAGATTGGGGTTCAAATTCCTTCTAGACATTTACTAGCCCTGTGTCCCTGGGTAAGTCCCTTGTTTTCTCAGTTCCCGAGGCAACTCTCCAAGATGGTAAATAGATCAGCTCCTTATACAAAAGATATGGATCCAGTCCATTTTTTTAAAAGATGCCCTGTTAGACATTGGAGATGCAACTAGGTAAGTGAACCAGTCTCTACCCTGGTGTACCTTCTATTTCAGAGTGGGATTATACACATGTGATAGACTAGTGTACTAATAATAATAATGGAGAATAAGGTGGTCCAGAGAAGAGAAAGCTTGTGTTGGAGTGGCGCTTCAGATACTCATTGGTGATGTGAACCCAGGCAAGTCACTTCAAGCCATTACCCTTATCAGGATGTCTCTTCTTTCTGGATTCTGAAGTCCCTTCCAGCTTTAAATCTAGATCACTATAACTTTAGGTCCCTCAATCTCTCTCAGCCTCAGTTTCCTCATCTGTAAAATGGAGGTGTTATGACTATTGACTCCACAAGTTTGTTGTGAAATAATGTGTCAGTGCATAAAATCTCATGCACATCTGCTCTTATAACCTTTCATTGGTCTTCTCTGTCTTTAGAAGGGAGCAGGACCAAGCTTTCTAAAAGACAAGGGTTCACTCATGGGGAGCCCATATATCTACATGATAAGATTATAAACTACATTGTCTACAATATTCAGATGGCATCCAGTCTTAGACTAGGATCATAGATCCAGAGCAGGGAAGGACCTCCAAGTCCAACCCCTTCATTTTGAATTTCAGGAAACTGAGGCACAGAGAATGTAAGGGGCTTGTTTAAACCAGACAGGTGGGTTTCAAGGGTAATAGATGTCAAGATGGAAAAAAGTCTCTAGGTCTAACCCCTTAATGAGGAAACAGAGACAGAGAGAGGTTAAAGGACCTTTCCAAGGCCACAGAGATAATGTCACTTCTCTTTACACTTCCTATTAATTCATCCATTTAGTCCACTTTTGAAGAGTGCACTATGAGTAAGGTTTTCCAGGAACACAATTTGGTAAAAGATGGGGTGTCTTTGAGCCAGGATATTTTGTTTAGTTCTCTGGGTTTCTGGCATGCCAGAGTTCAGGGTAAAGGGGCAGGGACCTGACAGACTGAGGCAAAGCTGGGACTTCCATCAGATGAACCAAAGAGCATCAGTCCAGTTCCCTCCACTGCTGCAGGCTTCTGGGCAGCCCGATCTCTTGGCAAAGCCTGCCTCTTTGTGTTAAAGAGGAGCCGAATCACACATGTGCTGCTCCCAAATATGGTCACAGAACGGGGGCCAACCCTGCCGGAGATGGACAGCTCCATTCACTAAGGGCCAGCTATGGCCCAGAAGCCAGGGGGAGGCCGCTGGGCAGCCTGTGTGGGGACTTGGCTGAATTCTAGCTTCTTTAGTCTCCAGCTCAGTGTGGAGTGTGTGTGTGTGTGTGTGTGTGTGTGTGTGTGTGTGCATGTGTGTGCGTGCGTGTGTGTGTGTGTGTGCGCTGGGGAGGAGGAGGAGGAGGAGGAGGCTCTGCAAATTGGTGTGAAGGGAAGGGAGGAGGATGCTTGTCTGAAGGAAAAAAAAAAGGGACGCAGTCCTTCCTTGCTATACACTTTATGAGCTATTTTGACTAGGCAGGAGACAAAGGCAGCTTTGTGTTTCCTTGGACCAGAGTTCTTCCTGGACGGTTTGCCATGCCCCTCCTGGAGAAGGCTCAGAGCAGTCATCAATGAAGTTGTTCCAGGTTCAAAGCGCAAAGGTGATTTTACAATGGGCAGAAATCTTCAGATGCAGGTGTGAGGGTGTCTGCGTGTGTGTGTGTGTGTGTGTGTGTGTGTGTGTGTGGTCACACACCACGCTAGAACATTCACTTTAGCCAGCTAGGATACTAACAAAAGGATTTTAAGGACCAGTGTGGAAAAGGATTAGAGTTTGGAATGAAAGCTCTGGACAGGCTCTCTTAGAGCGGCCCATTTTGGATTTCCTTCAGGGATCCTGGCTCACCCTCCCTCCTCCTCCCAGGGCTTCACCTGCATGTAAGAGTCACTGGATCGTGGACCTGCCTCAGTATCCCCTGCGTGCTTTAGGTCCAGGATGGCTCTGGCACCTAATTGAGTTGCTGGCTCCTTTGAATGTTTTAAGCAGGGAAATCGTTTAATGAGGTGGCCTTTTAAAATGGTTAATTAGCATCGCCTGTGTGAAAGTGTAACAATAACACCACCTACCGTAAAAAGGAATGTTCTACACTCCAGAACCCTCAGTTTTTCCAGGCTTCCCGCAGTGAGGCAGGCGTTAACCCCTTTTTTGACCAACACTTTTAAGCATGGGGGCTGGGGCTGCGATGGAGTGGGGGGAGGCATCCTTCCCTGTCATCCCACCTCTCAATGTACTCTTGGTCAGAAGCAGAGCTGCCATGGCTCAGCCCTGCTCCCCCCAGGATCACTGATGAAAGATCATCCTCACTCCTCCTCTCTCTGGTCTCTCTCTCCTTCCCTTTCTCCTTTTTGCCTGGCACAGTAGTCATTCAGATCTCTAGATGTGGTCATAATCTCTCAGTGGCTGCCTTCTCTCTGACATTCAAGGCCCTTCAGCATTTCATGGCACTCCAGCATTCCAGTCATATTTCCTCAACTACCAGTGTCCCCACCCCAAAGTCCCTTGTATTTATTTTGTCTGAATCAGATGAGAGATTAGAAGGCTGTTGACCTTGGAAATTGGAGACCTGAGTTCAAATCCTTCCTTTGACTCATCTGACTATGTGACCCCAGGAAAATGCCTTAATGTCAGTACTCTGGACAACTCCCAGATAGATTCAGGAAATGTGTGGCTCTGCTCTGGTAGAGGGAGTTTCTTCATCTACCAAGCAAGGGGCAGCTAGGTGGTGCAGGGGGTAGGACTCTGCCCCGGAAGTGAGGAGGACTTGAGTTCAAATCCAGTCTCAGGTACTTGACACTTACTTGTGGTGTGACCTTGGGCAAGTCACTTCACCCTGATTATCTGGAATCCAGGGCCATCACCAGTCATCCCGATTCATATCTGACCACTAGACCCAGCTGGTTCTGGGGGAAGAAGTTAGGCTGATGCCTTAGCACAGCCCACCTCACTCAAATCCAATTCATGTGCTAGCCCCACCCTGATATCTTGGTCTTTTTTGAGAGCAAAGGACAAAGCAACAACCAAAAGCAAAGAAAGTTCTGATCCCATCTCTAGTCCAATCCCTATTTCTGCTATCTCCACCTATAAAAGGTACAGAATATCATATAATTTCACTCAAATAATATAGAGATACAAACTAGCAGTTATTAAGTCTCAACTCTGTATCAGATGCTATGCCAAGTGATAGGAATACAATGGGAAGAAGGAAGCAATCTCCAGCCTTGAGATGCTTATATTCAATGAAAGAAGAAACCATGGAATCACTGAGAAAATCTATACAAAGTAATGGCACCTGGGGAGAGAATGAGAATGGTGAAGAGAAATGGTTTTAGAGGCAGAGAATACAATGGAGACCAAAGTCTGCTCCCAACCCATCTCTGACACTGTGGGATTTGGAGCAAGTTGCTTAACTTCTCTGAACCTTGGTTTCCTCATTTCCTCATCAGTAGAATGAGGGAACTGGGCAAGATGGATTGCCACCCGCCCCCCAATCTGTGATCCTCAGATACAGAGAGGGGCAGGCACTGAAGGGAACAGGAAAATGTTCATTTCGAAGGTGGAGCTGGGGTTGTGTCTGGTAAGAAAGGAATGATTTTGGAAGGTGGAGGGGAGCAGGAAAAGCTTTAGGGGACGGTCAGTGAAAAGTCAAGGGATGGGAGCCAGCAGAGCCAGTCTGGATTTGTAGCCAGGGAGCAAGCGTTCCACAGGGTGGTCCTTCTAAATCATGGCCTTGGTATGTGGCCTCATTGTATGATATTGGGTTCCCCTTGCTGTGGTTCTAGTTGATTGATAATCGAGGTTAATGAGAGGTTTCCCATTTATCCTTCTGCTTTAAATTGTAATCTCCAAGAAGTGTCTCTTTCAATCATCATCTTTTTTTCCTTAAGTAGAGGCAGTCCCCACCCCACCCCTTTTTCTAATCCTCTCTCTCTCTCTCTCTCTCTCTCTCTCAACTCTCTCTTTTTGTCTCTTTCTCTTTCCCCATTTTTTAGGTCTCTTTCTTAGTCTTTGACCATCATATTTATCTCCCTTTCTCTGCCTCTTGCAATGGTCTTTTGTCCACCCTCATTCTCTTTGAGCTGCAGCTTTTGGCAAGGCTGACCACTCCCTCCTCATTGATATTCTTTCCTTTCTTGGTATCAATGACACAGTAATCTCCTACCTGTCTGAGCAGTTGATTTCAGTCTCTTTGACCTCATTATTGACTGCATTATGATTGCTATTCCAACCCCTTAAAACACCAGTGTCCACTGGGGAGCCTCATTTGTGGCTCCCCCCAAGATATCTGTCTCTCTCTGTCTCTATCTCTGTCACTGTTGTTCTTTAGATTTCAACAGACTGAAGAGACCCTCTTTCAGAGGGTCTTGCTTGGTGCCTTCCATTCTGAGATGACCTCCAATGACTCCTATATTTTGTTTGTGAACAGTCATTTGCATGTTCTCCCCCCCATTATGATGACATCACTGATTTTTGCCTTTATTCCTCTCATCACCACCACTTTTCATAATGTCTGGCACTAGTAGGCACTTAATAAATGCTTGCTGATTAACCTAGGTTTTCCTGCTACAAAGTTTGAGGGTTTAATAAGGTCTAAGGCCTTAGAAACCTTAAGCCAGAAATGAAGAAATGCAAATGACCTAAAATCTCCTTGCCCCTTAGTCCATTCACTCCTTTCTTAGAAAAGTTCATAGCAGACCCAGACTGATCATGTAGGCCCTCAGCAGTTGGGATATGGTCATTTACCTTGATGAGCCCAGTTTTACTAACTACAAGCCCTCAGGGGAGATGGAAGACCCCAAGAACTTACCAGCTTCCCTGCCACAAGGTCTGGCACTATGCCTTCCAGTCTTCAAGAGTCAAAGGTCCCGATGATATACTTCAACCTTGTCATCTGCCCTTGCTACTGACCACTGAACCTTTCTAGATGTGATCTTGCCAAATTAGACTGAGACCAAGAATGACCTTGTTCCTTGTTTTCTCTTTGTATCTTTAGGTTTTCACATAGTGCTTGGCTAACATAGTAAACATTAACATAGTAAACATTTAATAATTGTTTTTTTCATTCATTCATTCTTTCACTCCTTCACTCCTCCCTCACTTAGTCATTCATTCACTAACTCATTCATTTATTCATTCATTCAGGGACTGTTGAATTGGTGGTAGGGAGTCAATGTAGATAATTGCCTGAGTTCAGTCAGTTTGGGAAAGGGACCAGAGATGGTATGAACCTAATTAAGATTTAGGAAGGCAAGGTTGAAGGGTCGGGGCCCAGAAATTTGGCTTGGATAGAAGAGAGATAGGGGAAGTTTGAGTTTATGAGGTCAGCTAAAGGTATATGATTCTTGTCCCCTTGCAGTTGGTTGTTGTGCAATTTTCAGTCATGTGCGACTCTTTGTGACCCCACTGGGATTTTGCCATTTCTTTTTCCAGCTTATTTTATAGATGAGGAAACTGAGACAAACAGGATTAAATGAGTTGATCATGGTTATACAACAAATAAGTATCTGAGGTCAAATTTGAACTCAGGTCTTTCTGACTTTAGGTCCAGCTCTCTATCCTGAGTCATTTAATTGCCTCATCCTCCATAAATTCTCATCTAGGCATCCTATTGTTCAGAAGAATACCTGAATGTAGTGGGTTCTTTATGAATGCTAATTGATTGACTAATAAGAGGTGATGAGATCAGCATGACTGCAGTGGGAGCAAAGAGAAGGGAATCTTTGTGAGATCTCTTTTTCCATGAATGAACTTGGGAATGAACAAGGAAACCAAGTCTCTTAGGGAAGAAAGCCCTTTATTTCTACTGACTATGGAATGCCAAGATTTCCAACCTTTAACTTCAAGATGGCAGCCTAGTTTTGAGATTCCTGCATTTTGACCAACAGAGACAGCAACTTTCCTGATTAACCCCACCCAAATAACAGAAGGGGTCCTTTGCTGCATTCTTACTCAGGAGGAGAGGAGCCATATTTCAGCCATGATGATAGAGTAGGCAGTGCTCTGTCAGATCAATTATGCACAAGGTCCATCTACTTGAGAGTTCTCTTCATTTTCCCCCTCCAGACAATTCACCTTGTGCCCACAGAAGGTACTCCCCTCCCACTCCCCACCCCTTTAGACCAGCAGGCCAGAATAGCAAACCAAAGCTAGTATTCCCCTACCACAAGGAGACTTAAAATAATTCTCTTGTTAATTTTCTCTTGTTACAAAAGTGGAAATTTAAATACTTTATTGAGAGATTTTCCAGCAATGCTTAGACATCAAAGAATGGGTTACCTAGTCCAGGTTCTTAACCTGGGATTCATAAGCCTGTTCTGAAAATTTTGATAATGGTATTTCAATAAACAGTTTCCTTTGTTAGCCTAGGTATTTTATGCCTTTAAAATCAAGATTTGGAGAATTATATATTATATATATATATATAATTTACATTATTCATAATACAAATTATATATATATAAATATAAACAAAAATAAATAAATGAACAAACAAGTAAATAAATAAATAAATGAATACATAAATATTAGCTCTTCTGGGAGTATCACCAAACAAAAACTGTGATGTGGTCAATGGTGGGATTCTAATAAATTAACAGCTGGTTCTCTGCCCTAATGACCATTTTAAGTTTACAAAAAGATATACCAAAAGGTAGTTTAATATTTCATGCACTTAATTCTCATATAGGGACAATCAAAGAGGTACACAAAATTGGATTATATTATATCACTCATAGTAAGCAAATGTGTCCTTATGGAGTGAAAGCAATCATGTGGTCATGGCAGCCAATGTGGGAACATAGGTAGAACCAAAACTCATTCTACCTATTCTAACTCTTTTTTCTTCTACTTCCATGGTTTCCAAAATGGGCAATCAGACAAGCCTGAAATCTATATTTCTACTGCTTCACTGTGACCCAGCTTCCTATTGGTTTCACTGTTCAGGGAACACCAGCACCCTCATAATATCTCAAGGGAATTTGGGGTGTAACACACAGCATGCCATTTTAACAACCAGTTCACCAAAACTCAACATAAAACTGGGGCTTGGTTATGCAGACCAGCTGAATCCCACCACTGGATATGACCCAGAACAGCTAATATGTTGGACAGCTCTGGTCTGTATGTTTCACAAGACTCCTGAGGTAAGAACCTAATTAAAGATTAAGAACCTCTGCTTCAGTCTGTCTTGAATGTTTCTGCTTGTGGAATCTCCATCTAGTTCAATGAGTCAATCAATAAACATTCAAGTGCTGATACCTGCCTTAGCACTGTGGTTTGTTCTTCATTCTTGTGACCACCATGGATACTAAGAATGGCCTTAGGTAGTTCTAGCTTTCAAGGACCTCCCAATCTAATGGGGGAAGATACAAAAAAAAAAAGAAATATATTAATGAAAGATATGCAGGATAAATGGAAGATAATCAGCAGCAGGATACACCAGAATTAAGGGGACAGGGAGATTGGGTTTCTTATGGGAATTGGGATTTGAGTAGGGATTTGAAGGCAGCCAGGAGGGGGAGATAAGAGAGCATTCCAGGTAGGGTGGGAGAGGTTTTTGAGGTTCTCTCCTCTTCCTTGAAGCCAAAGTCCCTTTGGAGGTCCATTTCAACTCTTTCCTTTATTTAAACTTAGACCATTGTTCAGAGAATTATCATTTCATTATCCTAGGAGTGTGGTCATAGAATCAGAGATTGATGATTGCAGAGCACAAAAGGCTGGACCAAAGTATGTCAGACTTGGAAATTCGCTTAGAACATGAAATGTTGGAACATGGAGTACCCAGAGTGCAGGGAGAGAAGTAAAGAAATAAGCATTTATTAAATGCCTACTGAGTTCCAGGCAGTGTAAGAAGGGCTTTATACATCTCAGTTGAGATATATACAATTTTATAGTATAGGAAACTGAGGCAGTCAGTTAAGTGACATGTCTAGGTGAGTGTCAGAGGCTGAGTTTGAACTTAGATCTTTCTGGCTATATTGCTCTATCTACTATATTTAGAACATGAAAGGTTAGAACCTAAAATGGTAGTGGTGGGAAAGATCTTGGAACATCTTTTAATCTTAGAGCTGGAGGAGACCTTCAAACACAAAGATTAGAATGTAGGACAGAATGCCAGATCTGGAAAGACCCATAGAGCATAGAATGTGGGAGTTGGAAGGGACCTTTAAGGGTCTGCACCTGGAATTTCAATAGTTTAGGGAACTTCCAGTGAGGAAACTCTTTCTTATGCAAGCTGATAACTGTCCTGGAATTTATGGTCCTAACATGACCCATTGTCATACAAAGAGATTCAGTGACTTACCTAGGGTCACCTGGTCAGTATGTAGGGGAAGTTTCTTTTATATGAATCCCAAACCAAGCCTCTATTCATTAAAGACTTCAGAACTGGAAGGATGAATAAGGCAGACTATATTAGAATTCAGAAAACAATGAAAGCTCGAAGTACCCTTAGAACAGGAGTTGAGAAAATTAGAGGTGAGTGGGACCTTAGAACACAAAAGTTATAGGTGGATGAGACCTTAGAAATTTATAGGTGGAAGAGATCTTAGAACACAGAAAGTTATAGGTGAGCGGGACCTTACAATATAGAAAATCATTGGTGGGAGAGATCATTGGACACCGAATGTTAGAGATGGACATCTCCGACATTAGAAGTCACATGGCTCATTTTACAGATGAGAAAAACCAAGGTCAGCCAGGAAAGTGCCTCACCAACAATGGGCACCAGCGGCAGAGTTGTAGGTCACTGGAACTATTTTATAAAAGATAGAAAAATCTCAGCGAGTGACATTTCCCTTGACTCTAGTCAGACTACAATGAACAATGGAATGTGTTTTATGGCAGGCATTATTTTCAAAAACCTCAAACCTCTCCCTGATGAGAGGAGAGATGTGAGTGCCAAATTCTTTCATTTCTGATGTTATTGTCCATTATGGAAGGGACTGGTTAAAGCATACTGAATCCCTCAGGATAAGGGAATAATAATATAGAATACTTCTATATACTATAGAATGGACTGTGCCTATATCTGTCCCCTTCTCCTCCTCCTCTCCCCATATTAATCATGTGTGATAGCAGAGGACATCTTTTGGAGGATGGTTTGTCCCATTGTTCCAGCAAGTGGCACCTTTGGAGACAGTGCAGTCCCAAGTTCCAAGTCTTTTTGTGGTCAGTCAATGCTTCTAGTCATTTCCATTGCTATTTTTTTGAAGAAGTCTATGTGGGAGTTGTTAGAAATACCTCTTAAAAGAGTAGCTAGGTGAAACAGTAGCTAAAGAATTTAACTTGGAGCCAAGAAAATTAGAGTTCAGATTCTTCCTCTGACATTCACTAGCTATATGACCCTGAGCAAGTAGCTTCCCTCTCTGATCTCAGTGTCCTCTTTGGTAAAAGAGTTGGTCTAGATAGTCTCCAAGTTCTTCTCCCAGTCCTCCATCTATGAGCCTCTGAAGCTGATGAGTCTGATCTCTGATTACTGGGGAGTTTTTCTCTTTATAGATGGTTAAAACTCTCTGTTTGTTGAGGGATAGAGAGGGTGAGATTTCCCTCTGTGTGGAAAGAGGGAAAATGTGAGTGGAGGGGGAGGAAAATGCTCAGTGGTGAGTGGAAATCTTTTTTTGTTTTTTCTAATGCTTCTGTCAAACTCTGGTCTTGTGGCTGTCTCGGATGGCTTCCTATTACTCACTTTCCTGGCTGGGCAGCAGTCATCAAACTAAAAGACACAGTGGCCCATGACTGGGAGGTCAGCATTTTTTCTTTCCTCTCCTCACTCTGCCTAATGAAAAGCACATGGCACCAGTAAATCTTGCCTTGCCCCTTATTAAGCCAGTTGATGTTGGTTATTGAGGTCTGTTCCCATGCTGGGAGGGAATCAATAAGGTGAGACACTGAATCACTTGAGTCATCAATGAGCTGTTTTTCTAGTGCGCTCTCCACCCAATGGGCTTGGGGATCCAGAGGCTTGGCTGCAACTGGAAATGGTCTGGATGCTACACCTTCCCAGAGTCGTAAAAAGGGCACAAGATATAATGTTCACCCTTGGATGAAGGAGGGACACTGTCCCATGGTAGGAGGGGCAGGGGAGCAGGAAACAGAGACTGAATGACATCAGCAGGAGACCAGTGGGAACAGGGTTAGAGCAGGGAAGAATTCATCCCAGCCCCTTCTAAGATTTTCCCATTTTAACTAATTTTTCTTAATAACTGGGTATTAGCTGCTTGTTGAAGGACTGCAAGTGCTGTCAGCACCCTCTAAATTCTAATGCCCTGGGATTAAGAACCAATTGCCCCTCCCTAGTTATGGCTTTGAAATGTCCCCCTTAATTTTCCTCTTTCCTTTCACCTTCCATGACTTGTCATTTTCTCTGTTTAGGTTCGGGTCAGCTACTCTATCTCAATTTAAGAAACCAAGTTTTAATTCGTAGACACTTGACTTTTAATACGTTGGTAAATTCACGATCTTATTGGTGTGCTTTATTGTCTTCAATTAAGATGTTGCCCACCTAGAGAATCATAGAGCTCAAGATCAAAGACCCAGAGCTAGAAGGAAATCTGGAAGGCAACTAATTCAACCCCTTCATTTCTTATGAACTGAGTCTCAGAGGGATGAAATTTCTTGTCCACGTTATACATCTGCTAAGTGTCCAAGAAGTTGATAGGGTTGATACTAATCTTCTAAGAAGCAGATAGGAAAGGCAACTCCAAGTCTGTTTTCAGGTTTACAAAGCACTTTGTCCATAATAATCTTTGAAGTAGGCATGGAAAATATTATTCCTAGAGGGAAGGAGGGCATGGGAAAGATATCTTGTAGAAGGGGGATTTTAGCTGAGATTTAATAGAAGGTGGAAGATCAGGATATCATGGGATAATAATGGTAAATTTTAAGGTGTTATGTAAGTGCAAGAGATGATGAAGGAAGGCCTCTAGTTCAATGAGACACCTCCTTGTGGAGAACTTGTTGAAAAACATAGTAGCTAGGTGGTACAGTGGATAGAGGACCAGCCCTGGAATCAGGAGGGACTGAGTTCAAATCTGGCCTCAGATACTTATTAGCAGTATGACCCTATTAAGTCATTTAACCCTGAATTGCCTAAAAAATGGTGGTTTGTTGTGTGCATCATTGGAGAGTATACACTGAAATCAGTGCAATAACACATCTGATTGGGTGTTGGAAGACAGAGTTAAAAAAGTCTGACAATAAACTTAACCAAGCAAAGTGATCTCAAGGGCATATTTGGAAGAAACTGGAAGGACATCAAACAGATAAAGAATGGAAAAGATCTGAAAAGTTTTTTAATATAATAGAATATTTTTGCTAATGGGAACAGTGGAGCTATATGCCTTTCTATCCTAACATCCCAGTTCTGGATGTACTTCCCTGAAGTAGAAATGCTACTGAAGAAAGCAAAGCTAGGATAAATAGCCACGCTGGACCAAGACTAATTATACTTGCACATACACACTAGATAGGTGTATATATAGTTTTATATAGACTTACATATATATATATATATATATATATACATACACACATATTTACATATATAACACACTCATATATGTGTACTCACATACATGTGATTTTATAAAAATAGTATACAGAAGCAACAGAAGGAAAGAAGAGTGCAAAAGGGAACCTTTAGTCTTCTATAACATGTCCCAAACATCAAAGGAGCTTAATATTTGCATCCGATATTAACCAAAATTCACATTCTGGTAATATTTGCCACATCAGCAGATGTCACCTAGCTTCTTCTATCTGGTCCTTTGGCCTTATGATATCTAAATCCCAGATAAACTGCAGACCCCCTCTGTTTGACAGCAGCAGAACATCCAATGGGGTCCATAACAGATGCCGTGGTTATGTTAACTTTACAGTTTTACCTTTAACTTTGAGAAAATTGGAATAAACTAATGAACTAACCCCAAGGAGATACAGGTAAGTATTGGTCTGTCCTCCTTAAAACATGAGGAAAATGAAGCCTCAAACTTCTTCCTCTTCTTCTTCTTCTTCTTCTACTTCCACTTGGTCCAGGCTGCCTAAGGCTCCTGATTTAAATTCATGTTTACCTGAGTGGCGCTCACTGTCTCTTCTGCTCTTCATTCTCTTCTTTGTGCCACTTGTCTCCCTTCATCATCTCATACTTCTGCCCCCACACCATCAGTCTCTCTATACCTCTCTTGTTTTTGCACTCTCTGGGCCTTATTAAAATGTGCCAGTGCCAGGTGGCCACTACTGGAGAATTCCCCCATTTCATAATCCCATAAATTAATTATCAATATATTATATATAATATATTGATATATATTATATATCCACACATACATGTATATAAACATGTATCCACAGATAAACACATATACATATGTATATATCTAAATATGTTTTATATATATATTCAGAGAAGAAGAGAGAGAGAGAAAGAGAGAGAGAGAGAAAGAGAGAGATCGAGAGATCATTTTGAGGGCTCTAGGGTATCTATTTTCAAGTTATCTGAAAAAAGGGCATGAAAAAAATCTTGGACCATTTTTAGCTGGTACAATGTAAAGAACACTGGCCAAGGAGCCAGGAGAACCTAACTTCACATCTAACTTTGGATACCTAATAGCTGTATCAACATGGGCAAATCACTTATCTTCTGCCAGCCTCATTTTTTCCATCTGTAAAATGGGGATAACCATGCAATGAACCTCTCAGGGCTATTGTGAGGGTTAAATAGGGTAATAATTGTGAAGTGCTTACCACAGAGCCTGGCACAATTGCAAAAGTTAATAAATATTTGCTATTATCCTTATCATCTTTAAGATTGCCTCGAGAGGAAAACAAGAAAACATTAATAGCTATCAATCCACATGCCTACTAAATTTTTTGTTAATAAGAGAATAATGCACAAAAGGGTCAATCTTGAGTGAAGTATTAGGAAGGAATAAGAAGACTTTCCTAACTGGTCTTCCACAAAAGTCCAGATATTTATTAGAACACCATTGAAGGAGCAATGTATCAATGTCCACATCACCCTGTCTTTCTAGTTTGTTGACTTTAAGAAAACTTTTGATTTGGTGCAGTAAAAGGTCTTCTTAAAAGGTCTGCTGCAACCAGATATGCCTCCCATATATGTCAAACTATGCAAGATTCCTTGAGACACATGACATCTCAATATGGACCACAAGCAGGGTTTCAAACAGGGAAGTGTTGGCCTGCCAAATGGGCCTGTGAGTACCATGGGGGAGATCCAGTTAAGTGTCCAAGTGGAGGAGCGTTATAGATGGCAGATCTTCCATATACCATTCAATTGTGGATGACACAGTATTGATTTAATCAAGCCCTGGAACATTTCAGAGCTTCCTAAATGTGATCCATCACGGCCTGAAATACTCTGATCTTACTATTCATAAAGGAAAAATCAAATGGATGATATGTAAAATATGCATTTGAATGGATAATCCATACAGCACTACCATTGATATGTCAACATAATCTCTTTCTATTTTTAATATAGATGCATACATGTATATGCACATATATTAACCTATATCTACACATATAATACACATACACACACACACACACACATATATATATACGTTTATATATGAGCAGACACTAAAAATGGAAAATAATGAGCATATAACTGGCTAAATAGAAGAGAGTTGTTTTGGGGAAATTGAAGTTTTTCTTTTAATGCTTCAAAGATTTTCCTTGAAAAATGACCCATCTCTTTTATGCCAATATTTTGCTTTTCATGGTATATGACTGCAAGTCATGGAACAATATATTCTCTTCAGAATTGAAGTTCTGGGACAGTTAGGTGGCACAGTGGACAGAGCACTGCCTTGGAGTCAGGAGGACTTGAGTTCAAATCTAACCTCAGATACTTAATAATTACCTAGCTGTGTGACCTTGGGCAAACCACTTAACCCTATTGCTTTAGAAAAAACAAAAGCAAAAAAAAAAAAGAGAGAATTGAAGTTCAACATCACTCAAAGGGCATGAAGAATGTGAACAGCCATTACAAATGAGAAAAAAAGTATAGTAATGAGGAAAAGAGAAGGTGGTCTGGTCATGTGGTAAGACCCAAGGCTGACTAGTGGAGAAGCTTAGTACTCTAATGATATGAATGTTATGTCAAGAAAAAATGGGGAAGACATTGAATTGACTGAAAAGAAAGAACATACAAAGATATGGCCAAAGAGGCCACCAAATGGAGAGTCAGGACAGATTCCATTTTGAATCATTAGAGAAAATGTTCTCTCATGGCCGAGATAATGGAACTGGTGGTGTATGTGAATGCATGAAAGCATTAAGAATTATGAGAAAATGATTGCTAGGAGTTTACATTCTGTGTATCTGCCTCCAGAATTAGATTTGCAGGCATCCTGGAAGAATGACAGGGAAATTTAAGACCCTATATTTAAAACCCCAAGGAAAGAGCTCAATACCTGAGAACTCAGTCCTGGGACTGTCTGAACATCTTTCAGCTGTCCCCACTGTTACGTAATGTTAGGATGCATAAGATCTGCAACCCAACACCCGTCCTTCTTCCGGAGACAGAGAGTTTTTTCATCAAACCTACCAAGGTACTTTAGCTCAGATTCTTCATACGCTTTTCACGAGAAAAAAGACATCATTCATGTCCAACAAAGGGAGGCTTGGATTCTTGAGATATTTCTTGTTATAAGCTTCTAGCCCCATTATTACTCTCGGCTCAAGTTACTTTGCTGATCCCTCTTCTTTCATCTGCTAAAAATGGATTATTACCTTATGAGCCTGAAACCGTTACTGTTCACAGGGACCAAGGATATGGATGAACAGAGCTCATTTTGACATGTTCTGAAAATCCAGGGCTACCCTCAACCTTTTCTTGGCTGGAAGTACTTGGGGGTGTAAGATTGTGATGTCTTTTCAATCCAAAAAGCATCTAACATGGCAGGTACTGTGATGGTGATACAAAGACAGAAATGGAAAAAAGGAAGAAAATAAATTGTCCCTGACCTCAAGGAGCTTATAAAATATGGGGGTTAGACAAACAAGAAAATGGGTAAGTACAGACAAGATCATCTGGGAAGGGAGAGAGCACTGGGCCCATGAATGATGATGATGATGATGATGTTTTTGTCCTTTGTTCTTGGAGAAGACCATGACATCAGAGAGGTGATGCCACAACAAACAAATGAATTGGATTTGAATGAGAGAGTACTGTGATGTCACTAGCCTCACTTTCTCCTTCAGGGCCATCTTGGTTCAGTGACCAAACAGAATCAGGATGACTGGAGATAATCCTGGGTATGAAACAATGAGTGGCAGCTAGATAGTGTAGCGGATAGAGCCCTAGCCCTGAAGTCAGAAGGACCTGAGTTCAAATGTGACCTATAATACTTAAAAAGCTTTGTGACCTTGGGCAAGTCTTGAGATGTTGGCTCATGAGCTGAACTCTGAAGTAATTTAGAAAAAAGACAACAGGAAGCAATGAAAGCATTGGAGACATGAGGGACAGCTCCTGCAAAAAGCTGGAGGGTTGAGGAGGGTCGGGGAGAATGTTGAGATCCAGAAACTTGTCATCCAGTTTGGATGGAATGTAGAATGTGTCAGAGGGAGTAATTTGCAATAGTCTTGGAGAGGCCATGTTGAAAAATTTATATTTTATCTTCGAGGAAATAGAGTCATTGAAGATCCTTGAAGTAGGAGAGACGCAGTAAAACCTGTACCTTAGGAAGAGTATTTTGGCAGTCACATGGAGAACCTAGAAGCCCTAAGATCTCTGAGAAAGCTATAGATTCAGGTAAGTGAAGGCGAAGGTCTGGATAGGGTAGTGGTTTTGCAAAAGGAAGAAAGGCAATGATTCTGAGGAATTTCAAAAAGGTGGACTCCAGACTTGACAGCTGATTGGCTACAGGGATGAAGAAGTGAGAAAGGACTATTGACTCCTAACCCATAATGGTTGATGCACTCACTCAAGGGTTCAAATCCCTTCTCAGATAGTTATTACCTGTATGCTTTTGGGCAAGCAGACAAGTCATTTCACCCCCATGGTCCACAGTTTCCTCATTTATGAAATGAGAAAGTTGAACCAGATAGCTAATCTCTAAGACCACTTCCAAATCTAGACCCATGATCTTATAATGTCATGAAAGTTTATAAGGGTATTTGAAGAAATCGCCTCATTGGAACTATGGAAGCAGCCAGGTGTACAGAGGATAATGCGGTAGATCTGTAGCGAGGGAGACCTGAGTTCAAATTTATCGCCAGATACAAGCTGTGTGACTCTGGGCAAGTTATTTAACCTGCTACTTCAGTTTCTTCGTCTTTAAAATGAGTACCTAGCCAGCACCTGTTTCCCAGGATTTCTTGTGAGGGTCAAATGGGATCAGATTGATAGACTGCTTTGCAAACCTTAAAATGCCATATAAATGCTTATTATTATTATTATTATTTTATTAAAGCCCTGAGAGGTTTAAGCTATTGTAATCTATACATTGTTTATCCCAGAGAAACACAAAATTCTTGAAGCCAGACTGTTTCCTTTTGATACTTAGAATAATGACTTAGCGGATGTTTAATAAGGCATTGTCAGATGGAATTGAATCAAATTGAAGCCCCATTTTACAGATGAAGAAACTGAGACATAGGGAAGGGAAGTGACGTGAAGCAAGTAAGCATAAAGGAATCTACTCCTCCAATTCCACATCAAGGACACGAGCTGCTTCCCATCAGACTTGCAGTACAATATGTTTCTTCATAACAAGCCTGTATAAGAAAGAAAGCAAATATTCTTGTCCCCATTTGACAGAGGAGAAAAATGAAGGTCAGATGCTAAACAATGAGCAGGGCCACACACTGTGTGTTAGAGACAATCCTGGAGCATAGGACCCCTGACTGCGAAGTCTGTCTCCACGTGATAGAGTACTGGCTCTCCATTTGTGAAGAGGAGATATGTATTGTTTTCCAAAATGGGAAGAGATCATTTGTCCTCAAATTCCTCATCTTAAGAGATGAAGAAACTGAGACTTTCAGAAGGAACGTGACTTACTTAATGCTATTACAGTTATTTAATGATAATAAGGACCAAAACCCCAGACCTTGTGAATCCCAATCCGATGTCTATTACTTCATTGCAATCCATGCTTCTTATAGAAATTTGTTTTTCTTCAATCCCCCAAAGAAAATTTTATAATGACAAAAGGGTCTCAACTTAATTCATTAGGTAGTGACCCATTACATTTTATTCTGATTGCTTCCTTTCTCTTCTCTTCCTTTTCCTTCCCTTTCTTTTTTCCTTTCCTTCCTCTTCCCTTATCTTCTTTTCCTTTCCTTCCTTCACTTCCCTTCTCTTCCCTTTGTTTCCTTCATTTCCCCTTGCCTTCCCTTCCCTCATCTACCCTTGGCTGCTCTTGTCTTCCCTTTCCTTATCTTCCTTCCCTTTATTTTCCCTTCCCTTCCCTTCCAATATCAGTGATCTCACTGATTCCAGAATCTTAGAATTAGAAATGATCTCAAAGACCAGCTAGTCCAAGTCAACAGATAAGAATCGTCTCTACTACCTGCCCAAGAAGTGGATCATCTAGATGTTGTTGGAAGAGAAGCAATGCATTTCCTTCCTCCTAGTGCAGCCCATCTTCATTAGAGGAGCGCTCACCGCTGGGAAGCTTTTCCTGACATTGAGCCTAAGTTATTTCATGCTTTTCCTTACAAACATTTCCCCATTCCTTCCAGTCTCCTTCCTCCTCCACTGATCTTGGGCTCAACCAAAGCCAATCTCATCCTTCTTCCAGGTCCTCTAAGATAAATTTGTTGACCATCCCAGTTCTTGTGTCCTCTCAAGATTTTTTCTTTCTTAGTCTCAACATCTCTAGTTCCTTTAGTCCCATTTCTTTTGGCATTCAAATGAATTCAACGTGACCGATTTCTTTACTGACAAACAAAAGTATCAGCTTAGATCTGCTTTCTTTCATGCTTACCCTGTCCTACCCACTGAGGCGGCTAGGTGGCACTGCAGTGGATACAGTGCTGAGCCCGAAACTAGGAAAACCTGAGTTCAAATCAAGACTCAGATACTACTAGCTGTGTGATCTTTACCCTCTCGCAGCCTCAGTTTGCTCCATTTTATGACCTACCTCTCAGGGTTTTTTTGTTTTTTTGTTTGTTTCTTTTTGTTTTTGCAAGGCAGTGGGGTGAAGTGACTTGCCCAAGGTCACACAGCTAGGTAATTATTAAGTGTCTGAGTCTGGATTTGAACTCAGGTGCTCCTGACTCCAGGGCCAGTGCTCTATCCACTGCACCATCTAGCTGCCCTCAGGGTTGTTTTGAGGATCAAATGAGATAATTTTTGCAAAATATTTAGCGTGGTGTCTTGTATGTAGTAAGCCATAGAGAAATACTTATCCTCCTTCTGCTTCCCTCCTCTGCCCACCCTAGGCAATAGTTTCCCTTAGAAATGGATGCTTCCCCATTTTATCAATCAAATCAACAGGCATTTAAACTTAAAGAGTTTCTCCTTTATTACTGACACTATGCTGAGCCCTGGGGATAAAAAAAAAGAAGTAGTTCCCCCCCAAAGGAGCTTAACTTCTTTTGAAGAAGATATATGTATAAGTACATATATACTATTTACAGAAAGTAAATGTCAGTTGCTTTTTTGGTAAGTAATGGTAGAAGGTAGAAGGTAGAGGCTGGAGGCTCGGGAAAGGTCCTATGAAGAAGATGGTACTGGTAATGAGTTTTGAAGATAAGAGGCATAAGGGAGGAGGTCTAGGCTATGCAGGACAATCAACACAAAGTCACTGAGGAAGATGGAATATGGTGAAGGAAGAACAATTAGAAGACCAGTTATAGTGGCCTGTTGACTTCATGTTTAAGCTTTATTTTCCTTTCTGTCATTTTGCCCCAATTTATAATATAAGTTCCATGGAAGCAAGGGTCATTTCATATGTATTTTTGAATTTCCAGTACTTCACATAACTCCTGACTAATGTGGTTAGTGTGTGGAATAGTTTTTTTAGAGTTTTTTTTGCAAGGCAAATGGGGTAAATTGACTTGCCCAAGGCCACACAGCTAGGTAATTATTAAGTTTCTGAGGCCGGATTTGAACTCACGTCCTCCTGACTCCAGGGCTGGTGCTCTATCCACTGCACCACCTAGCTTCCCCTGTGGAATAGGTTTTGAAGAACTTCTATGAGGTCCACAAGATGTCTTGCCACATTTTCCCACCCATTAATACTTTGGCAGTATCTACTGACTCCTTGAATATGTGCCCAACACTTTGAGTAATGAGAGACAGAGAGACAAATAGTCTCTGCTAGAGAAGAGTCAGTTGGGAAGATGATGCAATCCAACAATTAGAGAGCAATAGAGACCAGGAGATGGATTTAAAGTTGGAAGGGACCTTTGAGGTCATCTCATTTACTACCCTCATGTTATAGAGAAATTTTTGGTCTAACTATGGTAAGTGACTTGTTCAGGGTCACACAGCAGAGCTGGGCATATGAAGTCATGTCTCATTATTTTCTTCATTGCACCAAGATGCTGCTAAGTTTCTAATGTAAAGGATAAGGGGGGAAATGTCCTTAGGATTCATATATTTTCTGAGAATGAAAATATGTTCTATTGAGAATTTATTTCTTAGAATAAGTAATTAGATAATATATCATTTTAGAGAACAAACCCAGGCTTTTTGCTGGAATTATTGGGTTATAGAACTGGAAAGAAGCTCAGAAATTCTAGAACAATAGATTATTAGATTATTAGGTTATTAGGAGTCAGGAGTACCTGGGTTCAAATCCGGTCTCATACACTTAATAATTTCCTAGCTGTGTGGCCTTGGGCAAGTCACTTAAACCCATTTGCCTTGCAAAAACCTAAAAAAAATACGTGGTCCAATCATTCCATTTTACAGAGGAGAAAACTAAGACTCAGAGATGATACCCAAAGTCATCCATAGTGCTACAGTGAGGGTCAAGGAACACTAGAGAAGACATGGATCTTGTACTTAAAAATGAGAAAATCCAAGTTTGAGGTCCAGCTTTGTCACTTATTTGCTGTGTGACCTTGAGCAAGTCACTTCTCTTCCGGGTCTCAGTTTTCTCTCCTATATACAAGGGTAGGAACAAGATTATTCTGAGGCTTCTTCTATCTCTAACCTCTGTGCTTCTTTCCTTGGGGCAGTTTTGCATCTCCATCTCCTTGTTGATGTTGTCACTTTTTAGTCGTATCTGACTCTTTGCAACCCTCTTTGGGATTTCCATGGCAAAGATACCAGAATAGCTTGCCATGTCCTCCTCCAGCTCATTTTATAGATGAGGAAACTGAGGCAAAGAGAGGTAAGTGACTTGCCCAACATCACACAGAAAGGTGTCTAAGACTAGATTTGAACTCATTAAAATAATTCTCCTTTGCCTCCAGAGCTGACTCTCTATGGACTATGGCATCCCCCGGCTACCGCTACTGATTTTAGGATAAAATATAAAATTTTCTGTTTAATATTCAAAAATCTTCCACATTCTATTTCTGATCTTTCTTTCCCATGTTATTATTTATTAATTGCCTTAAGCATCTTATAGTCTGACTACAGTGTCCTCTATACTGTTCTCAGTGAATGATGGCTCATCTCCCACTTCTTTGCCTTTGTAGAGGCCGTTTCTTATACATTCTGAGGAGTCACCTGTCTTAGAAGCCATAGCTTCCTTCAAGGTGCAACTCAAATCTGCCTCCCACAAGATCCCTATAGATCCTTGGACCCTTCCTCTATACACCCTCAATACTATCTATATTTACTTCCATCCCTGTTTAATGTTTATTTATCTTTCTCATTGTTGCATTCCCCCAAAGGAACATAAGCACCTTGAGGGCAGGGATGGTTTCATTTTTGTGTCAGAATTTCCAATGCCTCACCTAATTCCTGGTTTTTAATAAGGGTTGTTGTTTCTTACTCTTGATGTTGTCACTTTTTAGTCGCATTCGACTCTTTGCAACCCTATTTGGGATTTCCATGGCAAAGATTTATATGTTTATATGACTTTGATGAACAATATGGGCATCAGAGAATGGGTTTTTTCTTTTTTAAAAAACTTATTTGATTTTTGCAAGTTTCCTGTGGGACAAAAGGAGAGAATTGCTGGGGAGGGAGATTTCCTAAGCTTTCACCTCAGATATCTATTTTCTTAATTTCACCCATGAGACCTGCATCATTCCTTAGCTCAGTCTATGAGCTCCCTGCTTTCTGGAAGATTGTGGTTAATTTAAAATTGAAAGACTTCTTGAGATATAGTGACTTCTTCATGTGTAAAGAGAGCAAAATAAAAAGGATAAACTTGGGCCTCCATCTCCTTGGTCCTGGAGTTAGAGTCTGGCTCATAGGAAGCTTCAGATGCTTACCACCCAGAAGACCTCCGATCTTGATTTCCAAATCTGTCCAATGGACTGGATGGCTTCTGGGGTCCCCTCCAACCGTATGTCTCTGATATGAGTTGTGATCTTGGGCAAATTTCTGAACCTCTCTGGGATTCATTTTCCATCCTTTTAGAGGTTTGGACTAGACAGCCTTGAATGAAGGCAAGGACTATCTTTCTTTTGCACATTTGTATTTTCACTACTTAGCCCAGTGCCTTGTCAAGAGTAGGCAGTTAATAAATGTCTACTGACTGACTGACCTCAGAGGGCCCTTCCAGCCTAAGATCTGTGATTCTGCCTTTGAGTTTTGTATTCTCTCCACTTCTTTATGTACCTCTGCCTCAGTTTCTTGGGAAGTCACTATCAATTCCCTTCACCTCTAATAGTCTTCCATGAATGGTTAAAAAAAACCATGCAAAACATTGCCAAAACTAGAAACACCTATCCTTGTGCCTCAATCCCAAATTTAGCTAGCTCAACCTTTATTTACCAACAGGATTCATGTAGAATTCTTCCTGCCCTCCAAGACTTGACTTGGACTCCATTCAAAGTGGAATTGATCCAGCCTGTCCATCCCAAGGAGCCTAGAGGAGAAAAGCATTCCTCCCTCCTGCCTTTGTAAGATGAAGTCTACCCCAGTCCCTTTGTCCTCCATGCTAATGCTCTCCAAAGGGTGAGGGCTATTTAAACCTAGTAAATGCCCATCCTCCAAAAAAAAAAAACCCATCAGCCCCCATCAATGTTTCCTGGCCATCACCAGTGAGGCCCGGGGCCCCGAGCGTTCATCTGGGAGGGTGTTTATATTTGTGGAGCTCTCTTGAACATTTGCAGCGGATCTCAAACAGCTGCTCCTCCGAAGCTCTGGGAATAGGCAGATCATGAATATTCAGGTGAAGCCCCCAGAATGAACAGCCGTTAATAGAATAAATGCCTAAACAGTTGTGTAAGGCTTATTAAGACCTATTGGGGCCAAGATAATAAATTCCCACTCTGACATGTTGCAACCACTGTCGCTTAAACATTTTGGACCACCTCTTCCGAACTGAAGGGAAAAAAAATGATGTTCATGCTCTGGGATAACACAAAGAAACACCTGGAAACGTTGGCACGGTGATGAGATTTGGCAGAGATGTTTAAACATGCTACTCGTCCTCCATTAAACCAAGTCTGTTTATTGTTGGAGTTGTCAAGGTTATCTACGCCGCCGCCGCCACCGCCAAGTACAAGCTGGAGTGGACATGGAGAGTTTGCTGGAAACAATCTGTCCAGACTCGATGGGAGGGAGGGAAGGAGAACAAGACCCCAAAGATCTGGATTTGAGTCTTGGCTTTGTGTGACCTTATCGGTGACTAGAGCAAATGGGACTTAGTATAGAGAGCTAATATCAGAGGGGTGCACCTTCTCTCATGTTTCTTCCCTGTGGCAATTTTGTCAAAGAGCTGTGGCATAGGTGAAGCGCAGCATGGCAACAGGACCCCAAAGAGGAAGTGAGAACTAAGATGTTTTGGGGACAGGGGAATGAATTTCCCTGGTTCCCTATCATCTTCAGAAATCCTTATATTGAAGTTCATATAACTTGGCCTCTTTATACCCATCCAGTCTTTCTATACTTTATAGTCCTTTCCACATACTCTCAGATCAAATTCCCCTGGCCCATTGGCTGTTCTGCAAACCTAATATTCCATATGCTGACTCTGGGAATGTATTGTCCACTTTCCCCTTTACCTCCTCAGCTTCCTTCAAGGCTTAGCTCAGATCCTACTTTCCATATGAGATCTTTCCTCTTTCTAGCAAATGCTCATTGTCCTGTGTTGCTGTTGTTTAGTCGATGAGTCATGCCCGACTTTTAGTGATCCCATTCAGGATTTTCTTGGCAGATACTCGAATGGTTTTCTATGTCCTTCTCCAGTTTATTTTTACAGGTAAAGAAACTGAGGCAAACAGTTTAAAGTGACTTGCTCAGGGTCACAATGTATCTGAGGTCAAATCTGAACTTGGGTCTTTCTGACACTTTACCTACTGTGTCACCCAGCTGCCATCTTTTATATACCTTTTTGTTTACATGTTGCTTCTTCCATTAGACAGTGAGCTCCTTGAGGTCAGGGATTGTTGCCTTTCGTTGTTACTTCAAACCCCAACACAATTAATCAATACTATGTCGACTAGACTGGTGAACCCATGACATGATGATGTTTGTCCTCCATTCTTGAAGAAGACATGACATCAAGGAGGTGATACCATGACAGGCAAGAAATGGATTTGAGTGAAGGGGAGGCTGTGCTAAGTCACCAGCCTCTTTCTCCTCTGAAGTCATCTGGGTTCAATGACCAGATAGGAATCAGGATGACTGGAGATGACCCTGGAGGGAGACCATCAGCATTAAGAGACTTACCCAAAGTCACACAGCTAGGAAGTGGCAAGCATCTGAGTCTGGATTTGAATTCAGTCCCTTCAGATTCCAGGGCTGAGGTTCTATTCACTATGTTAACCTAGCCTCCTGAGCTCATGTCATTGGACTTGAAAGCAGCACATTGAATTTGGAGTTCGGGTACCTGGTTTCAGATTCTAGATCTTGCATGTAATGGAGGACCAATCTGATCATCCGTTCTTGGTCTTATTGTCCAGTGGGCTCCCTTGGCCTTCCCAATTCCATCCTGTCGGATACCGTTTCCTAGTCTCCTGCCCTCCTCTTCACAATCCATATTTCCTTGGTGTGGATTTTGAGAGCTAGTCTCAGAATTTGCAAGACTTGGGGCCAAGGCTTGCTATTGAAACATCCCATTCAAAGGTAGTAAGCAGTGAGTCAAGAGTAGATGCTGAGTTGTCTTCTAAGCTCCTTCCCCATTCTGGCCTTCCATGAGCATTCTGAAATCTGAAGCAGTGAACTCTCTCCAATGCTAAAGACTGCATTCCTCTCCTTAGAATCTGCCTCGAGCGAGCTCCTACTTCCTGCTTCTTGCACCTCAATGAAATACCAACCATGATGTAAAGCTGGCATTTATTTCTTACCTGTTCCAAAAATCTCATAGCAGGGAAGACAGTGAAGAATTAGAACATTTTAATGTGACTGTCAAGGAGCAACAGCCACGTGCATTGGGTTAAGAATCCATGATAAACTGGATTTGAAATCAGTTGACTGTACAATTGAGGACTGGATTCACATATTCAGTGTCCTGGGTCATGGGACTCCCAAAAACAGCATGCAGTGATGGAAAGAATATTTGATGAGATTCCTGCTGACAGGTCAGAGCTTGTGACCATGACCTCCTGGGCTCTGCCTTTGAGCAAGGGGACATTCACTTTTTAGAACTAGGGTTTGGAGGAACCTCAGAGTCTGTCTAGTCTAACCTTCTTATTTTATGAATTAAGGAATTGAGATCTGGCAGGCTAAATGACTTGTCTAAAGTCACAGAGGCAGTAAATGGAAGGAACAAGGATCTGAAATAGCACAGTGGGTAGAGTGCCCACTGAACTCAAGAGGACCTGAGTTCAAATTTGGTCTCAGTTACTTACTAGTTGAGTAACCTTGGGCAAGTCACTTAACTCTGATTGCCTCACATTCAGGGCCATCTCTAGGCGTCCTGATTCATATCTGGTCACTGGTCCTGGATGGCTCTGGAGGAGAAACAGACTGGTGATTTAACACAGCCCTGCCTTACTGAAATCCAATTGATGTGCATGTCACGATGTCACCTCCCTGAGGTCATGGTCTTCTTTGAGAATTAAAGAATTAACACATTGAACTAACGCATTTTCCCTTGTTTCATACTGCCTCCAAGCATGATGCCATGGCATCACCAACTAGGATTGAATGAGTCCCCTTCAAAATGCAAATTATCTAGGCCCCAGTGAAGCTAAACCATTGGCCAAAGGTCATTCAGATGGTAAACACTTTCTTGAGAGGGCCTCCCATTGACCCAATGCTTATCGTTTATGGATAATTATTTGTAGGTTGTTCCCCCATTAAAATGTGTGCAAAGACTGTATTTTTCTGTGTCTCTTTATGCCTAATATATATATATATATATATACACATATATATATGTATACTATTGTTATTGCTGTTTTTTGGTTGCTTCAGTCATATCTGACTCTCTATGACATTTGAAATTTTCTTGCCATTTCCTTCTCCAGCTCATTTTTCAGATGAGGAAACTGAGACAAACAGAGGGCAGTGGCTTGCCCAGTCATACATCTAGGAGTGTCTGAGATTGGAATTGACTCTGGAAGGTGATTAATAAATGTTAATCAACTTGACTTGAGAAAATTAGGGTCATAGGTTATCATAGCTTTAAAGTCAGGGAATCTCAGAGACCACCTAGACTGACGGGCTGAGCTGCCCAACTTATGCTGATAAAATTACAGGCCATGGCACCCCGCTTCAATGCAATGCTGACCGATAATAATACCTGATACTTATCTGCTTTACTGATACTTATCTGCTTTAATATTTGCAAAGTCCTTTCCACATATTATTTCATCTGAGCCTCCACAATCCCTATGGGAGGGACTACTGCTATTGTTTCACTGGGATGAAATAGTGGGAATAACACCAGACTGAGAGTCAGAGGTACTGGGTTCAAATTTCACCTGTCATCACCTGTGCTTTGCACAATGTCCAGTATATAGTAGGTGCTTAATAAATGTTTACTGAAGATTCCCTTTGGGTAAGTTCTCTGAGTCTTGGTTTCCTTATCCATAAAATAGGGGGGTGTACTTTGAGACCCCTTCTAGTTCTAAATCTATGATATTAGCCGCCTCCAAGAAGACGATTTCATTTTTGCTTCATTTTTCTCTACCTATTCCCAATGCTTGGCACAGAATGCTAAATAAATGCTTGATGAAGTGAACTGAATCAAACCCCCATTTTGCAGATGAGGACAGTAAGGATCAGACTATGTTTAGCTTGACATCTTACTTTGTTCAAGTTCCCAATTCTGCCAACCACCAAACACCAAAAAGTCTTTGGCCATGACGTTCCTTTCCATGCTGTTTAAATATCAAGTACCCCTTTGGCTTTTAAAACACATCCTGATCTTGCCCTTTCCTTCCTTCCCAGTCTCATATCTTCCTCCCCTCTAGGAGCTGTGAAATTCAGTGATTCTGGCCTTATAGCTGGTCCTCAAATAGGATTCTTCATCTCCAACCACTGCACTTTTGTCTGGCTTTACCTGCCCCTTCACCTCTGCCTCTCAGTTTTCCTTGCTTCCTTCCAGACAGCTTCCTCATCCCCTGTCTCCTCCACAATGCCAGTGCCAGAAACCACATCCCATTTTCTTTGCAAACATCTTGTAGTTACCTAATTGTTGGTTTTTAAAACTATACTGTCCATTCCCCCCCTCTCCCCATTAGAGAGTGAGATCCTTGAGGGCAGGGACTCTGCTTTGACTTTTCTCTCCATCTCCCTTCTCTAGCCCAGTGGGTGTCCATCCCAGTGTCATAAGTGTATGGTACCTGGTTGAATTCAAGGGATTCTCACTTAGGGCTATGTGCGTACCAGCCAGGACCAGTCCAGGAGAACTTACCATTAACTTTTCCTTGTGGACATCCACCCTTCCGAAATCAGCTACAAATGAGACTTGGTTTATTGTTTTGTTATTGTTGAGATTTATAAAAGTGATGGGGAAAATATGAATAATTCAAATGCAAACAAAAAGTGAGTGTGTTAAATTTGCAGAGCTACGTCTCCCCCTCGCCCCCAGACCTCCCTTGTTTTCCAAATGACTTGAACAGGGCTATGCTTTCCAAAGTTATTGTCATACATGACTCTGGTCCCCTCGTCTTTGGATGATCTTACATGTTTTTAATGTGCATGCTGGCTAAATCAACCTGCTCCATCCTAGCTTCGAGGAAACCATATCATCATCACCATCATCATCATCATCATCATCACATCAACAATGACATGTCATCATCACCATCATCACCATCACCATCACCATCACCACATCAACAACCATAACAATGACAGTGATGACCACAATCCACATGCTCCCTGCCTTCCCTCCCTCTCTCCCTCCTTATACTTTCCGTCCATTTTGGGTGACCTAGTTATCGCTAGGAGAACCAAATCTCCTCCACAGCCTTTTGTCTCATGGCTGGAGTTCCGAGGGAAAGAACAGATGGAAGAAATTAGCGAGTCCGAATGCGTTTAACTGGAAAGGCATCTCTTTGCGTGTGTGGCCCAAGGGGAATGGAAAGGACAAGGGACAAGGTAACAGAAGGGCCTCAGGAGCTCGGGCCTACCAGCATCCCACCCCACTCAGGAGTCGATGCTTTTTAAAAAATAGCACAAAGAGATCTGGTTTCAGCTCCCAGAGAGAAGTAGGTCAGGAGGTGCCGACTTAGTGGGCATTTCCTTTCCAAAGACTGGTCAGTGTCTGATGTTGAAAATATGCTAAAAAAGTCTTTTCAAAGAGGAAGGGGGAGCCAATAAAAATAACCCCCGCCCCAATAAAGCAACCCCCTTTCCTCATCTGTGCTCTCAACAGATTTTCTCCCCACACTTGCATGTAATGCTTTCTCCTGGCAGCTGTTTGGATGGGAAGAGAGACAGAAAAGTCCCTTGCAGAGTGAGGCTGTCACTGTCCTCTTTTGGCCCTTAGCGAGGGCCTGGCTGATTGGAGGCAAGATCATCTGGCTCTCATTCCAGTCTCCCTCCCAACTCGGGGCAAATAGTCATTTCATCATCTCCCCAGCTACTTTCCCCTCCCCCTCTTTGGCAAGACTCAGAGGTGAAACTTGTCACCAGGCTGGGTCCTGATTTGGAGAATGACGCTTCAGGACAGAGGATATTGTGAGTGGGGGGGCTGCCCCCTCCCCGCCATTGGCTTTTCATCGAACAACAGGTGTACACTCTGCTGAAGACCATGGCCAGGGAAGAAATCCCAGGGATCAGCAGAGGAGTGAGATATTGTACAGCCATCCCAAGGCCAAGGCCAAGGCCAGGGCCACAGCCTTCCCATGGTCATTTTCTCTCTGAAGTTGAATAAATGAGGACAGAGCACATGCTTTTGATCCCCCATTCAGGAAAGGATGGTGGGAAAAGACTGTTTTCATGGAAACCTGTGTAGGATAGAGGTGAGGCTTTGGAGAAGGGAGGTTTTGCAGAGCTAGAACTAGGGCAGGGCAACTGGGGCATTGTTCCCTAGGTCTGACTTTAGAAGGCACCAAATTTAAATTTAAAGAACGTTTGTAACCCTTCCCTGGGGAAGAGTATTGTGCTTAGCTCGTAAGAATAAACAGTTAACATTGGAAACTGTCAGACCTGTGTGAGCATCCCTCACTGAAGATGGGCTTTGTCATTTGCTTCATAGTTTGGGGGTTCTTTTCCACATTCTTCTGTTTGACTTTTAAAGCCCTTTACAATCTATTTTCTTCCTCCCTCCCTCTCTCCCTCCCTCCCTCCCTCCCTCCCTCCCTCCCTCCCTCCCTCCTTCCTTCCTTCCTTCCTTCCTTCCTTCCTTCCTTCCTTCCTTCCTTCCTTCCTTCCTTCCTTCTTTCCCTCTCTCCTTCCTTCCCTTTAAAACCCAGGGACACTGGCCTCCTTGTTCTCCTTTGAATAGGCCACTCTATTGCTCCCCACCCTAAGACTCTCCACTGGCAGTCCCCATTCCTGAACTGCTCTGCTTGCCTGCTTTCCTTCAGGCCTCTGTTCCCTCCCTTCTTTCTCTCGCCCTTCCCCTTGCCCTGCTCCTTCCTCCTCCTCCACTCCGAGATCACTTCCCTTTTGCCTGTCTCTCACTTGCCATGGCAGAGCCATTGGCCTTGGGTCTTAGGCAGGAGAAGGGGAATGCTTGGAGCACAGGAGCCAGTTGCTTCTGCTGCTGGTGCTTAGCAGGTAGCAAAAGTGTTTAATGCATGCTTATTCTTGTCGTTCTTGGTCTAGCTGCCAGACCATCTTCCTAGGCTTTCAGCAAGAATGACCTTCCAGCCCAGTACTGTCATTCACAACCCAAACCCTCTGCCCTTCTCCCCCTGAGAAATCCTGCCACGGTTGAACAGAAAGAAACAGGATGGGGGCGGCTAGGTGGCCCAGTGGATAGAGCGCCAGCCCTGAAGTCAGAAGTCCCTGAGTTCAAATCCAGCCTCAGACACTTAATAATGACCTAGCTGTGTGGCCTTGGGCAAGTCACTTAACCCCACTGCCTTGCAAAAATAAAAAAAAAAATAGAAACAGGACAGTGCTTTATTCTACACCGCTTTCATCTGAACTCCATTGAACTTAAAGAGAATGAAATTCTAATTTTCATTTTCCTCCAAATCCTCACTATGGGACCCTGCCACGTCACTTAATTGCTACCTGCCTCAGTTTCCCCATCTGTAAAATGGGGATATTCAAGGCACCTGCCTCCAATGAGATAATCCAGGCAAAGCATTTCCCATGCAAATGGAGCTGTTGTTATATTTTGTTTTAACTTAATCTTGTCTATGTTGTCTTTCCTATTAGAAGATAATCTTTTGGAGGGAAAGGCATATTTCTATCTTTTCTTGTATTACCAAAGCTTAGTGAAATATTTGTATCCTAACAGGGGCTTGGTGATTTCCTGGTGAATGAAACTGGATTCAGTTAGATCTATGGCACTGAGATCCCTGGGATGCTGAAGGCACTAACTGAGAAGGTAACCCATTGCTACCCCAGCCACCATCATGGTCTGTCTTCCTGGCACCATCCGGGATGAGCTCAATGGGACTCATCGGTAGGGGCAGGGGACTTCTGGAAGCATGTGTTTGTGTGTGTATGCTATTGAGAGAAGGGGAGGTCTCCTGCAGAAAGCATTGTTCATTATGATAATTATTAATAAAACATAAAATGACCACCAAAATGTGTTAGGTTTGAATATAAAATGGTATTTTATAGTAAATAATATATTATAGGATATAATTGACAATATCATAGAATGGAAAGAGAGCTGATTGTAGGGACAGGAAGAGCTGAGTTCAACTCCTAAATTTTGTATACACAATTGATGTAACCCTGGGCTGGTCACTTAAATTATTAGTGTTCCTGGTACATTCCCAAGACTTTAGTTTTCACCGAAGGGGCCTCTAGCATGAGTGGAGGGTGCTTCTTTATTTAGGAGTTCCAGTAATCTCATTGTATTATACCAATTTGCATATGTCATACAATTACATTATATCATGTCATGTCACATATATTAGATTATATCATCCCATCATGACACATATCATATCATACCCATATCCCATCCTACAGTATCTCATTATACTGTATTATATTGTACCACAGCTTCTGGCATGTCATAGCATATCATTTTGTGGCACATCACATTATAAATCAAAGCTTAGCATATGATTCCATTAGGCCATTCCATTGGATCATTCCATTATAAAGAATGTTCCCAAAGTCTTAGTGCATCTTCAGTCTTTAATCATGGAAAAAGTGCTTAATAGTGGTTAAGCTTTGATAGCTCAGACATGTACTAAGATGCTTAGAATATTCTGTATTATATTATATCATTGAGGTAGGGCCAGAACCTGTGATAGGGAAAATGCAGGTGAGAAAACTCCCTCTCTTCACTAGGGTCATGTTTTCATTGCATCTGATATGCTTAGAGGGTTCCCCTTTTCAGGGAAGAAGAGAGGGAGGATTTCCTCAGGATCTCATAGTCAGAAGGCTCCAAAGGTGGGACATGAACTCAAGGAAGTTGTAGTTTTCAGGTTGTTTCTCTATCCACCACACCATACTACCTCTCAGGTATGATATTACACTTACATTCATTATATTATATCACAGTTGGGAAACCTTTATTATAACCTAAATTTAAAAGCAATGATATATTTGCCAACCCATTGGTGCTGGTTTCAATAGGGAATGAACTGAATGTGCTTTGAAAATGCTTTGAAAATGAAATCTTTTCCCAAAGTCCTTTGTTTGACACCCCCCCCCATCACGATGAGAAGGGGCTGAATTCTTTGAAGCAAAACAACAAAACAACTGGTCATTTATTCTTTCTAGTCAATGGAAAGTGACAATTGGATTTCATCTATAAAATATTGGAAGTAGAATCTACTAATGGGAGGGCTATCCTGATTCTCCAGGGACAGGTCAACTGGTGCAACAGTCTCTCCCAATCCATAACTCTAAAAACGACATCATAACATTTCAGGGGCACATAGAGCAAATTGAACACAGATTTGTGGTTTCCTGGTGGCACCATGATTCCAGTGTTCCATGACTCTGGATGAAGGAAACTTTTCTACAGTAGAGAAGTCATACACTTGGTACAATATAGTATCAGATTAAAACATCACTGAGAAATAGTTAGCAACATAAATAAAACTATAATAGAACATATACCCTGTTCATATGTGGCTTCCTAAGTCAATATATAGTCATCTGGGCTCCTTATATCCTGTTAATGGCACCATTTCTATTTGAGTTGGACATCACTGACCTTCCATATCTGTGAGGTGTTTACTGAAGTGTTTTCTCTCTGTTACTAATTTCCAGTTTATTCTGTCTCTAGTTTGTTTATTCCTAATTTTCACATGTTGTCTCCACCATCAGATTGGGAGTTCCATGTCTTTTGCCTTTTTTTATAGGCCCATCCCTTAGCAGAGTACTTGGGGCATAGTCAGACACTCAATAAATGTTCGGAGCAGCTTGGTTATACCATGGAGAGAGCACTGGATTGGGGGTCAAGAAAATCTACCTTCAAATCTAGCCTCAGATGCTAACTATGTGACACTAGCGAAGTCACTTAGCCTGTTTGCCCATAATAGTAGCACTTACCTCACAAGGTTGTTGTGAGGAACAAGTGACAGAATATTTGCAAAATATTTAACATTTTTCCTGTTATACAGTAGGCATTTAATATATACTTGTTTCCCTTCTTTTTCTTTTCCTTCATGATACACAGGCTCAATTATAGCCTCTTTGTGGACGATTCCTGGATCAACTGGTCTTTATCTGCCTTCTCACTTTCATTTTCACATCAGCAATTGCCTCCTGGACAACCCCATCTGGATATCCCATAGATATCTAAAATCCGACATTTTATAACCTGAGGGCCACCCACTCTTCTCTGTTATGGTGGAGTACCACTATCTTTCCAGTCACCCAGGTTCACAACCTCAGTTGCCATTGACTTCACACTCCCAATGGTCCTTCGTTTACAAAGCGTGATTGTCTCTGCCTGCCTAAAGTCTCCAGCAAATATCCCCTTCTCTGCACTCCTGGTTCATGTCCTCATTATTTCTGCCCAGAATTTGGCAACAGCCTCTTAATTGGTCCCCCTTCTTTGACTCTCTCTTCTTTCCAACTCATTTTCCACCCAGATGCCAAATCAGTATTTCCAAACTACCCATATGACCGTCTCACTCTCTTGTTCAATAAACTGAAGCTACCTTACCAATCTGGATCAGCCTGCATTTCTAGGTTTTGTTCAAATACCTTCCCTCCACATATTCTATGCTGCAGCCAACTTGCCTAATTGCTATTCCCCACACATGAAGTTTGGTATCCTGTTCCATGCCTTTGCAAGGGCTATTTCCTATGCCTGGAATCTACTCATTCTTTAACTTTGCCTCCTAGGACTCCTATTTTTTTTTGCAAGGCAGTAGAATTAAGTGACTTGTCCAAGGTCACACAGCTAAGCATTAAGTATCTGAAGTCGAATTTTAACTCAAGTCTTCCTGTCTCCAGGCCTGGTGCTCTATTCACTGCACCACCTACATGTCCCCCTATTTTCTTTCAAGGCTCAGTTCATGTGACATCTTATGGGGAGGCATTCAATTCCTTGTTTGTTTGATCTCTTCTTCACCAAGTAATCTCATATGTATGCATTTCCATTTACAGGTGGCACCCATCCTCACCCTCTCTATGATAGTTTCTTAATGACCTGGAAACTTTTCTTATTTTGTCTTTGTATGCCCAGACCCAAGAAAGGCTCTTGAATCTGTTACAGAATTAATGAATGCTGTGTTGGATTATTGGAAGTATGCAAAGTATGAAAGTATTACCATTCCCACTTTATAAATCAGGAAACTGAGGCCCTGGGATCTTACCTTGCAGCCCAGGACCACAATCTAAACTATGTCAGAGGTGTGATCTGAACGCAAGTCTTTTGTTGCCTTTTGCCTAGCCCAACAGAGTATCTTAATAAACACTTATTGAATTGAATTGACAGAACATTTAACTTGACAATGGTACTGTAAACAAAATTGTAAATGATGGGCTGATGAATTCCTCTCCCTTAACAGGGACTTAAGCTACTTTACGTTTTTTAGGTAAATCATTGACATATATGGGGCAATTCATCGGTTAAGGTGACCTACCCATAAAATGAGTCCATTGGTTTAGAAAATGGAAGGGTTGAAATTCTTGGGTATCAAGCCTTTTGTTCTCCCTCCCATCTTAAGTCTTCTCTCATTTTTCCCAAACATCAAAGGGTGTAATTGGGAGGGCACTTGTGGACTTTGGATGAAATTACTTAGTGAATAGAACATCTCATTTTGGCTGATTTAATACTGTGGTTGATCCACAAGCCTTCCTTGATTAGCTGATTTGAGTCCGTGAAGCTAATTTAAACTCAACTGGGAAGTCATTGAATCATCCCCCAATTGAAGCAGGTGGTTCTCCTGCTTGGCTCTTGTTCCACTGAGGACATGGCGGCAGGAATCCATTGACAGTGACTGTGTGAATTGAAGTCAATATTTTTCACTTCATTATCTCCCTCTCCTCCCCGACCCCAATTAATTCCTTAGAAATATAATAGTTGGACAACAAGGGGAAAACAGATAGCAGAGTGGTTAGAACGCTGAACCTAAAGCAAAGAGATTCAGAAGAGAGAGAGAGACAGACAGACAGACAGACAGACAGACAGAGACAGAGAGACAGAGAGGGAGAGACAGAGAGGAGTTGAAGGAAGAACTAAAAGAAGGAAAAGAAGGAAGAAGAAAAGAGAGACAGAGAGTTATCTCACTAGTCAGTATGTAAGGATCCTTGTCTGCCTCATATTCTATTTAAAAAGTGTATTGTTATGTTTTATTGCATTTTATTTATTTTGCTAAATATTTCCCATTACATTTTAATCAGGCTCCTTGCCCTCATAGCTGCCTTTGGCACCTCTGCTAACCAATGCAGACCAGCTCCTAATTTAAATTTAGAAAACTGTCTGGGGATCAGAGGGGTAATGACTTGCTCAGGTTCACACAGTTAATATAAAGTCAGCGAATGACTTGAACTCATCCTCCTGATTCTAAGACCAATTCTCGATTCCAGTTGATTAGTTAGTTAGGCAGACAGTAAACATTTATTAAATGCTCACCATGTATCAGGTAATGTGCTAAGTGTTAGAGCTATATTGAATGGCAAAAAGATGGTCTCTCTTCTTGAGGAGCTCACTATCTAATGGGGAGACAATATTTAAATACTACATACAATAGAAATGTGTTTTGCATGACTTCACATGCATAATGGGCCTCCTATTACTCACCTTCCACAATGAGGGGGCAAGGGACTGGAGGGAGAGAATTTGGAACTTAAAATAAAAAATAAGTAAATATACTTTTATATATATGTATATATTTAAATGCAATATACAGGATAAGTTAGAGCTAATTAGCAGAGGGAAGGCACAAGCAGGAAGGGATATGGGAAAAGATTTCTTGGAAAATATGGGATTTTTAATTGGGACACTCATTATCAAATGAGGCAATATTCAAAAGTCACTTTGTAAATTCTTAAGACAGAATGAAAAAAAAAGCACTAGAGTCACAATTATAGAGCTTGGATTTGAATTTTGACCAACAAGACATATCACTTTGTAAATCAGTTGATTTCCCTGGTCCTCAGTTTCCCTCTTTGCAAAAGGAGACAGTGGAAGTAAATAACCTTTAAGCTTCTTTCAGGCTTTAAATCTGTGATCCTACAACCTTAAATATCTTTACAAATGTAAGAAGTAATTATGAAAGCGGAGGTAAGGGTCATCTTGGAAGGAACTTAGGAAGAAGAGAAGGTTCAATTATATAACTATTAATGGAGGTACGAATGATATGACATTTCAATAATATGAATTTTCAACTGTAGAAAAATGACAATAGCTAGCTTTTAAAGGTTTGCAACCCATTTCATATACTTTAGCAGGTTTGATCCTTGCAACGACCCCAAGGGATTGGGGTTCTTAGACCCATTTTACTGAGATTGACACTGAGAAATAAAGTCCTTCCCTATCATATAGGCGGAAGAGACTAAAATAGAATTAGCACTCAGATCTCCCTGGCTCCAAGTCCAACACAACCCCATATTAGCTAGCAATTGTAGAGGACTTGAAGCTTTGTAAAGTGTTTTATCTCATTGGCTCCTCACCACCACCCTGGGACTTAGTTGGTATTATTATCTCCATTTTTACAGATGAGAAAACCGAGACAGGTTAAGCCTAGGATGGTAAGTTCTGAGGAAGAATGTGAATCCATGTTCTGGGTTCCAGGATCGGCACTCAGTGCAACGCGTCACCTGGCTGCCTCCTCTTCTTTCTCTTGCTCCTTCTCTTTCTCTTCTTCTTCCTTCTCTTCCTCTTCCCTCTTCTTTTTCTCTTCTCCTTCCGCCTCCCCCTTTTCTCTCATTTCTTACTACCATTTGAATAACCACTACTTTAGCTCAGATCCTTATCACTTTTTTTTTTTAGGTTTTGCAAGGCAAATGGGGTTAAGTGGCTTGCCCAAGGCCACACAGCTAGGTCATTATTAAGTGTCTGAGATGGGATTTGAACCCAGGTCCTCCTGACTCCAAGGCTGGTGCTTTATCGACTGCGCCACCTAGCGCCCCTTCCTTATCACTTCTTGACCAAATCTTTAATTGCCTTCTCATGGGTTTTCCCCCTTCATTTCCCTTGTAGTTACCTAAGTGATTTCCCTAAAACACTACTCAACAAGTGCCAAGGCTCCTACTTGACCCTAGGGTCCAATATTATTTCATCTTCATCTCAAATAGCATACATAATTGTTGGTTCAATAATACCCATGTATATAAATAAATAGGCAAGAACTGGGGATAAGTGCATCAATATTCTGTATTGACAGAAGTACAAAATCCAACAAGTCTGGAGTTCATTTGAGCTTGAGGTCAGCTGGAAAGTCAATTTATTGTTCCCTCATGCTCTAGAAAGATCTTTGACTCTAGAGTCAAAGGACCTGAGTTCAACTCTTGCCTCTGGAGTTACTACCCAGATGACATCCACAGACAAGCCTTTTAAGATTACTGCACCTCGGGGCAGCTAGGTGGTGTAGTGGATAAAGCACCAGCCCTGGAGTCAGGAGGACCTCAGTTCAAATGTGACCTCAGACACTTAATAATTACCTGGCTGTGTGGTCTTGGGCAAGCCACTTAACCCCGGTTGCCTTGCAAAAAACCTAAAAAAAAAAAGATTACTACACCTCAGTTTCCTTTTTTTCTAAAATGATGGCATCAGATTCAATGGCCTGGGGTTTCCTCTAGCCTCTCTAAGAAGTGGAGGGAGTACCTCTGTCACATAATCAGAAGAAGAAAGCCAATTATCTATTTGTGTATTTTCCTATAATCTCTCATTTCCTCAGTGGCAGGGCACAAGGCACATTCTGGTATGGACCAAATTTCAATGACCCCCCCTATTACCAACCCAACAAAGTCCAAATGTCTTAATTTGGCCTTCAAAGGTCTTTATGACATGGCATCAATAAAAAAAAGTAAAAAACGTGTTACTTTCCTGGGACACTAATTACACGAAACCTCTTGATATTCTCCAAATGTGGCTTCTTACTGCTTTGCTTTAGCTCATCTTCATTTGGGAAACTTTTCTCCCAGCTATTTGTATGTAGTTTCTCATCACCCTTCAAAGCTCAGTTCCAAAGTTCTTTCCCAAAGCTTTCCATGATGATCCCTAGTAGGAAGTGGTCTGTCCATCCACTGCTCTAATGCACACTTTGGTTTTCTCATAACAACAACATTATTTCCATATTATACCCATACCATATCTAGAATGAGAAGTTGGACTCAATGATCTATTAAGTCCCTATTAGACCTAAAGGCTTTTGAGCTTCTTTTGGTTATTTATGTATATTTCTCATTTCCCCTTCTAGACTAAGCCCTGTGAGGGGCCAGTCTTATTCCTTCTTGTATATCCTATGGTCCAGCAAGTGGTCTCACATAAAGTGGTTCAATCCCATGCCCAAGAGAACTTGTGACTCATTTTCTATTTCCTAACTCAATCTCTTGGGCATGACTTTAGGTTCTAAGAGGGCTTTTCCTCAGTAGCTCACTTGAGTAGGATTGGAGCCTGGGAAATCTAGAATCTGTCACTGCCCATTTTATAGGGAAAGACCCCACTCAGACATGTGCGATATGGACACCAGTATATGAGACTCTGAGAGGTCCCTAAGTCCTCTTAGTTGTGACTCAGAATAGTTTCAGAAGGTTTTTCGAATAGTTTAGAGAATTGGAAATCTATAGGCCTTTTGAGTGAAGAACAAGGTAGAGGAGAGTCTTTTGAGCTGAGAAATGTTATTATCTACACAGATAACAGAACACATGTGTAAATTCATTGGCTTCAACATATGTACCACATGTAAAATGAATGCAGCTTAATGGGGAGAAGGCTGCAACCCAAAGGCAAAAGGCAATAGATTTATAGCTGTTAGAATCTCTATGTAATACCTTACTATCACACATGTGTGATATCACATCACACACATACATTATTACATACTTCCAATTTTTCCCTTTTTCTGTGGTAGTAAGTTGGGAAAGGAGGGAGATGAGTGATCAATGAATGCAGCAATTTCAGGACCAAAAATGTCAAGAGAGAGAGAGACTTACTGGCCCATCCAACTTTCCAAGAGGATGGGGCTGGGGTCTTTGACTCACACCAAGATGGGAATAGAGGATCTAGGTCCAAGTTCTTTTAAATGATATCCAGTGAGTGTCTGGATATCACCCTAATGACTGTTCATGCAAGACCATAATCCATGACAGTTGACTTTATTATTTTGTAAGAGTTGCAACTTTTAGGACTCAGTGCCCACAGATTGCTTGTCTTGGTGTGGAGATGCTTCTGGGTTCTCAGAGTTTATCTCAACAAAGCTCTGGAAAGTTCTACCACATTGGAAAGGGCCCCCCACTGACCTGATGACAGACTGGACAACTGTTTCCAGAGGACCAGCCTAAAGAAGAAGAGTCTCCTTACAAGACTACTCATCAGGAGATGACATTTTGGACTCAGCTTCTCACATAGGTTGTCTACTCAGAAACTTACTAGCTGTACAACCTTGGACAAATCTCTGGATCTCAGTTTTGTTATCTGTAAACTGAGTATTATAATAATAAAACATACCTTCTGTGGTTGTTGTGAGAATAAAAGTGAGATAACATATATAAAAAAGTAAAAAAAAGCAAACCTTAAAATGCTATATAAATGTGAATTGTTTTATTATTATTATTATTAATTATTTCAGTTATTCCTACTTAAGCAAGGAAGGATCACAGTGGTGTAGACTTGTGGTAAGAATACCTGCTTTGGGGGTGGCTAGGTAGTACAGTGGATAGAGCACTGGCCTTGGAGTCAGGAGAACCTGAGTTCAAATCTGACCTCAGACACTTAATAATTACCTACTTGTGTGGCCTTGGGCAAGTCACTTAACCCTATTGCCTTGCAAAAAAAAAAATACCTGCTTTAAATCCTTGAAGTAATTAATTATAATAGTGATGATAATTCACATTTGGATAGCATGGATTAAAAACTACAAACCTCTGAACCACCTCCAATAGTAAATCAGATTCACTACTATTTGTTAAGTTAACTATTTGTTTATGTTGGATCAGAAAGGAAGCATAGGATCTGGGTTCAAATCCCATCAACTTTGACACTAACTTGCTTGTTACCCTGGAAAAACTACTGAGCTCTTGTTGGGGTGCTTTTAGATACAGGCCTACATTTTCTCTATAAGCATGAGACAGTCTAGAACACTACCACATTGTCAGAACCGAGGGAACAAGTAAGAAAAAGAAGTCACAGTTCCTGCCCTCCAGGAGTTTACAATCTAGCTAGGGAAACACAGGGCCTAACATGATGCAACTAAGAAATTATTCAACCAATTTTTTCAGGTATAATCTCACCATGCCTAGGCCAGTGTTTGCCATATAACTATCATTACATTTAGATCTGGAATGTACCCCAGAGATGATCCAATCCAACCTTTTCATTTAATTTTAACATTTTCTTTTTAATGATGAACACTTAGTCATCACTGAAAACACATTTTAATAAACAAAGGAAAAAAGACATTGTATATGAATCTGCAAATTTGTTGTATGGTTTATTTTTAATCAGATTAAATCTTATGAGATGGTACCAAAGTTGTTCAGTTTGTGTTCCTTTCTTAATTTTTTTAATCTAATTTCTTCATTTTGCTGAGAAGAAAATGGCAGACATTTGGGAGAAATGATTCACCCAAGATCACACAGTAAGTTAGAAGGCAGAGAAGAAATAAAGCCTACTCATTTTGACCTTTAGTTTAATCCAGACTTTTTTGGTGGATTGGTTGTATGATCCAGTGCAAAATACACACTGCTACCATATGTGGAGAAGTTTAGACATTTATTAACAGTATGACCTTAACCTTTGTGTACCTCAGTTTCCTCATCTGTAAAATGAGGATAATAGTAGTACTTGTTATCCAGCAGGTTGTCCATGAGAAGACCTAGGTTTGAACCTCTGCTCTGACATTCATGAGCTATAAAGCTTTGGGTAATTTCCCTTACTTCTCCAAGCCTCAGTTTCATCATCTGTCAGTTGGGATCAGAACCTTGGCATCCATTTCTCATCATCGTTATGGAGAAAGCATTTTGTCACTTTGTAAAGTGCCCAATCAATGGGCCCCGATAGTTTATTATCCTGTAAACAATTACATTTTAGACAGAGTTTGGAGCTAGAGTAGCTTGGAAAGATTTCAGAGAAGAAGCAGGCTGGAACTCTCCACCATTAGAACATGTTCTTCTTGCAAGTAGGGATTGTTTCATTTTTTGTCCTCATATCCCATAATGGCCGGCACATTTCTTGATGGGGACCTGAGATGATTTGGTCCACAATGCTCACAGTGTATTTCATCTCTGTCCTCTCTCAGTCTGGAAGCTGACCCTTCTCCCCCTGTACCTTGGGAATCTTTACCTTCCTTCAAGGCTCACCTAAGTTGTCAATGCTACAGGAGACATTCCCCCAGAAATTGCTTTGATTATATTTTATCTCTCTTTACCTGTGTTTCTCATAATAATAATAATAATAATAATAATAAACATTTATGTAATTCTATCATGTTTATATGTGACAGTGAGGTGGTGCTGTGAATAGCATATTGGGCCTGGAGTCAGGAAGACTTATTTTCCTGAATTTAAATCTGGCCTTAGACATTTCCTATCTATGTCACCCTGGTTAAGTCACTTCACCCGTTTGCCTCATTTCCTCATCTGTAAAATGAGCTGGAGAAGAAAAGAGCAAACCCCTCCAATAGCTTGGCCAAGAAAACCCCAAATGGGATCACAATGAATTATATATGACTAAAAAAGTGACTAAAACATAAGTTTATATAGCATTAAATATTAAATGGCATTTATCATTTATATTTAATAAAATATATTTAATTGTATTTATTATAAATATAAACAATTTTTAAATTTATTTTAAATAATATATATTTCTAACAAAAATTTTAATATTTATTTCTTATTAATATAAATTCTTTATATTTCTTGTCAATATAAATAGTTTTATATTTAATATATCCTCATATAGTTTTATATATAAACTATATAATTTTACATTCATATTTTGTATAACTACAAATAAATTTTATATTTATGTTTATGGTAAATATAAATGTGACATAATAAATATGAACTAATTTTATAAGCATAATAAATTAAATAAATGCATATTCATAATAAATGTAAAAATCTATTTTAACAAATAGAAATGATTTCATATTCATTACTGGAAAGTGTACATTCAAATTTAGGATCCACAAGTTGTGACTGAAACTTTGCTCAGTTTTGGAGAGGCATTTGAGAGCTGCCCTCTGACTTCCTGGAAGTTACAAATGCTCTCTCTTTTCCTTTTTATGGCTACCCTGAGTAGTGTCTGACTTGGAGGATAGATTTAGATAGTCTTCTCCTTCTTGAGTTCTTTTTAGGCTAAAATTCTCTAGCTAGGCTCTGCTCCATAACTGAGATGCTCTTCTTCCTTGCTTCTGCCTTTTCCGATCCCTGATTTCAACTCTGACCTTTGACAGGGTCTTTCTTAATATCCCTTTCTCCTTTTGTTTTTGCCTCTTTCCATTCTCTATATCATTCAGTATTTTCTTTGTACATATTTTTGGTATTTATCTTTGTATATGCTTCACTGTCTCCATCCCCCCAACCCTGGAAACTGCAAGCCCCTTGAGTTCAGAAATGGTTTTTTTTCTTATATTTTATATCACTAACACCTTATAGAACACCTCCTCCCCTTTCCCCACACCCCCCAGTGAACACTAGTAGATTTTGGGTTCCACACAAGCTTAGATCACTCTACAGGTATCTTGCATATAGCCAATTTATTTATACCTTGTGTCCCATTCTAGAAAGGAAGCTCCTGGAGGGCAGGGACTGTTCTTTGGATCCTGGGTGCTTAGCACAATGGATGCCACATCTAAGTAATTAAAAAATACTTATTGATGGAAGGAAAAACCCTCCACAACTTAAATTAAGATACCTGGGTTTAAATGCCATCTCCACTTATCACTAGATATACTACCTCTGAGAGCACCAGTATCCTTACTGGTCAAATGGAGAAAATAATGTCTGTCAATCAATCCGTTTATCTGTGGGTCATGCTAAACACTTTGCATTTGAGGACAAAGATGGAGCAATCCCTGTCCACCAGGAGCTTGCATTTTGTTTGGATTCTTCCAAGGAAAGCACTTTGTGAACCTTCAAATGCTTCAGAAATGGGAGTTGTTTGTTCCTGCTGTTATATTATTTATCCTTAGTATTATATTCTTCCCCCTCCTTTAGATTCCTAACTTTAAGAAGCACTGGGCCAAGCAGTCAAGGACAGGAGAAGCTTCTGGAGGGTTTTTGTAACTGAGATGGGCTTCCTCTAATGGGAAAAAGCCTAGGGTGTGAATGATGGGTAGTGAGGTCAGAGGAGGAGGGGGGGATGTTTGCCAAGCCTTCCAGCCAGCGGAAATAATGGGAGCTGCTGAAGGATGGCCCAACCCAACACAGCTGGAAGTCAGATAGCAGCCTTGAAGAACTAGACCCTCCCTGTGTTGAAAATGCCAGCAATCCCAGCCAGGAATCTGACTCTTGTGGCAAAGAGATTGAAACTTGTTGAAAATGTAGCTCTGAAATGTCCACCTGGTCAGCCAAGAAGGCAGAGAAGTTGTTTGGGAAAGAAGGGAGGGAGTGAGAGCAGTGCCCCCTACAGATTACTGAAAGATGTGACCTGCCTTTCTTTGGGGGGGAAATTAGAAATCTGGAATGCTACTGGACCCCAGGGACCTCTGGGATTTTTCACTTGACTTGAATATAATGGTATCTCCTCTTACTAGAATATCATGAGAGTAAGAAATACCTCACTTTTCTAGTTGTTTCCCAAGCACTAAATAAATGGATTTTTTTGTCATTCATTCACCTCCGGGTGTTAGGAATATTTCCACTGAAGGATCATCAGTTGGAAGCCAAGAGGGCCCTCCGTGATGGTATATACCTGTAATCTTGCTAATGGAGATCATGAGTCTGGTGGATCCCTTGAAGCTCCAGAATTTTGGACTCCAGTAGTCTAAGCAGATTTGGTGTCCACACTAACACTGAGATTAATACTATGAACCCCTGAGAGCACGATGGGGTCACCAGGCAGAAGGACAAACTGGTTCAGGTAAGAAACAGCAGGTCAAAGCTTCTCAGTTAGTTAGCACTGTAATTGGGTTCATGAGAGATCTCTACTCTAGCTAGGGAGAGTTAGAGGGACTCAGGTTCCAAAAAAGAGAGGAAAAAAAAAGAGTTGTAAAGGTCATCTAATTCCCCCTCCTTATGCATTTTATAGAAAAGCAACCTAAAGTCCAGGAAATTGAGGTGACTTATATGAACTCACAGTGGGAGAACCAGGATTTATTGAAATTCAGGTCCTCTGACTCTGGCATTATATCACAGAGTACAGACACTATGAACTGCCTCTACTACTCTTGTGAAATGAGGAGTTCTGGCCCAAGTCACCCAGGTTTCTGAGGCTCAGTTTTCTTGCTCATAAAATAGGGAGTTCAAATACCCTCCCCATTCACCATGCCCTTTATTGTGAGCATTAGAAAAGTGTTTTGTAAACCTTGAATAATAATAATAGAAAGATGAATAATTATCTGTGAATTATCAGTGGGTGGGGACCAGCCTCTTCTGTTGACTGACTTCAATTGTCTACCCCATTAGAAGCATGGCCCCACTCCTGGGAAACAGAATCATCAGATACCTGGATGTCAGTTGCTGTAGCGGAGAACTTCAGAGCCAGAAGGGACTCAGCCTATCTAGTGAAGTCTGACCTATCCTTCAAAATAAATCAATACCTTTTAAAAGGAGACAAGATTTATGGGGTGTTTTGCAAACCTTAAAACACTATGCTAATGCTTACTAGAATCATTAGAATCACCATAATCATTAATATTACTATCATCAACATCATCACCATCATTATCACTAGCATCACCATCATCACCATCATCATCATCATCATCATTGTCATTAACATCATCATCATCATCAAAATCATCACCAACATCATCATCATTGTCATCATCATCATCATCAGTGTTCTGTTCTTCATTTGGAAGACCATAACATCAGGGAGGTGATGCCATGACAAGCACATGAATGGAATTTGAGTGAGGGGGTGCTGTGCTAAGTCACCAGCCTCACTTTCTTCTCTAGAACCATCTGGGTCCAATGATTAGATATGAATCAGGATGACTGGAGCAGCAGTAGCAGCAGCTACCATTACCATCAGCAGCACTTGTAGCACCACTACCACCATCACCTCACCACTATCATTACAATTATTTTTAAATATACACTGAACAAGTGGTCATCCTGAGTTAGGTGTCCTTTACCTGGGTCCAGGGAACTTGCTTTTTAAAAGTAATTTGATGATTGTATTTCCAAAAAAATTGGTTCCTTTATAATTCCATGATTTTTATTTAATGCATTTAAAAATAAGATTCTGAGAAGGGGTCCATAAGCTTCATCAGTCTGACTTCCCAAGGGCTATCTTGCAAAATTGAGAAACTTTGTCTTTAATTGAAGACTTCCAGTGTGAGAGAGAACACATTGCCTTCTGAAAAGCCAATCATTCTGTCTCTGAATAATAATGTTTAAGAATTAGAGCTAATATTATTATTAATAGGTATCTTCTCACCTCTGTTTTCTTTAGAGTCTAACCATTGATGGCTTTGGGGCAAAGCGTAAGGCCAATGAGAAAGATCTGGGAGATTTCCATGGAATATGTGGGCTTCTTCCAATGGGAAAAGGCTTGGGGTATGAGCTGTGGGCAGTGGAGTGAGACTAGAAGAAAAGTTGTCAAATCCAATAGATTTGTCAATAATATTACTATTATTGTTTAGATTATTATCTAATTGATAAGGATTTATGTAACACGTTTAAGTTTGCAGAGTTCTTCAAAGATATTAATTTCAATTGGTCATCAGAACCCAATGAAATAGGTGTTATCCTTTATTATTCCCATTTTATAGATGAGAAAAATGAGTCTGAGAGAGGTAATGTAATTTGTCTATGGGTCACAGAGTTAATATCTCAAGCAGGATTTGATCTCAGGACTCCAAATCTGTCTCCTTTGCACTCTATCCCTCACCTATAGCTAGAAAGTTTCCTTTTAGTTTTGCCCCTTTCCAATTTCCGTTGAAACCCTAAATAGTTAGTGGCTTGTTCATAGGCGGTCAGTCAGAGATCTAAGGGTCCTTCGACTCCAAAGCTGGTGATCTTTCTGCTACAACCTATTCTCTAATGAATGTATAAATGAATAAACAAATAAATATTACTTTGCTTTCAAATTAATATTTATTTATTCATTTATTAATTTTTTTTAGATCAAAAGCATCTTGAGGTCAGGGACTGCTACAATTCTGTGTTTATAGCCCTAACAATAGGCACAGTGACTGAGACTTAAATGGGCATGAGGAATGGGGAGGGTATTTGAACTCCCTATTTTTTGAGCAAGAAAACTGAGCCTCAGAGACCTGGGTGACTTGGGCCAGATCCCCTCATTTCACAAGAGTAGTAGAGGCAGTGCATAGACTCTTACAACATACTTGCTGATTGAATCATATTTTCGTTTTCTTCTAGACTGTTTTTCTTGCCTCATTTGTATCTTTAACGTTTCCAAATCATCATCATTTTCAATCACCAAACAGACTTCCTACTCTGAGCATTCTTAAACTTCTGAAATTCCTTTCAATTCAGTAGAGATGTTGGCAAAAAGAATTAACCCCTTTAGTCTCCAAGTAGGCAATGCCCTTTCAAAACAAACAGAGGATTCCTTGCCTCATTCCTAATTAGAAGCGACAAACTTGGAAACGTCTTCCCTCCCAGGATGTGCTTTTGCCTATTCCAATCATGTCCTCGTTTTTGTACTTCTGATTTTAGCACATAGCTGGGAAACAGAATCTTATTTAAATAGGCATACTTACCCTCCAAACTACTGATTCAGAGCTTTAAAGGAAGTCCATTAAGCTGTTGCAACTGAACTTGGAGTTTTATGCCATGCACTTGAGAGGTGAGTTGGACAGTTAGGCATCTGTGGCTCACTCCTTGGAGCAGGCAAAGGGGAAGGAAGGAGGAGACCCTAGAAGACGGGGCATCTAGGGAGGAGGGAAGTGACTAGTCAGTGGAGCTCATTATCTTTGTCATCCTCTATTAGAATGTAGGGGCAGCTATGGGACACAGTGGCTAGAGCACCTGGAGTTAGGAAGGCTCATCTTTCTGAGTACAAATCTGGCTTCAGACACTTCCTAGTTGGGTGACCCTGGGCAAGTCATTTAACCCTGTCTGCTTTAGTTTCCTCATCTGTAAAGTGAGATGGAGAAAGAAACGGCAAACCACTCCAATTTCTTGACTAAGTAAACTCCAAATGGGATCAGCAAATGACTGAACGATAAAATTTGAATGTAAGCTTTCTTGCAGTAGGATATTTCAAACTTCCTTGTATTGTATTTATATTACCAATTTTTTTTAACACAAGGTCTGGTACAGTGGGTGATCATTTAATGTTCTCTTCCCCCCCCCACTCGCATTATATTTATATCTACTTTTCTCCTGCTATCTATCTATCTATCTATCTATCTATCTGTCTGTCTGTTTCTGTATATCTTTCTATCCTATTTATCTATTATTTTTCTGTATATGTCTACTGCCTGTCTGTCTTATCTGTCTCTATGTCTGTATATTTATCTTATTTATCTAATATCTGTGTCTTGTCTGTCCATCTATCTATCATCTATCTCTATCTATCTATCTATCTATCTATCTATCTATCTATCTATCTATCATTCCTCATCTATCTTTCATCTCTATTATCTATTGCCATAATCTCTATTGTCTGTTTAGTCCATGGACAGATCACTCCAACACTATCTATGGACAGAGTGTTGGTGTGACCTGTCCTTGGTCTCAGGGTCTTTATTCTATCCGCTCTACATGCAGCTTTAGCCTGAACTTGTGGATCCTCATTTGACCTTTCCAACTTCAGGCCTCAGTGGCAGCTACCTTAGTGTTCTGGAGTGGGGAAGGCTCACACTTCACCCCTCACCCAGGGCTTGTGTCTCTTTGCCCACCAGACCTACTCTCTTCTCTGTCTTCCTCAGGGCCTCAACACTGTGCTAAATTGCTATTTTCCTTATCCTCTTCTTTCCGCTCCCCAGAGCTATCATTTGATGGAGTACTTTTTAAATGTTGGCAAAGTGTTTACACACAGAATCAAACTAGGTTACACTTGAATAGCCCTTCCTATATACCAGGCTATGCTAAGCATTTTATGGATGTTCTTTCATTTGACCCATGATACTATGGGAGGCAAATGCTGTTATTTTTTCCATTTTATGTTAACAAACTGAGGCAGAGATTAAGTGACTTGCCCAGGGTCACACAGCTAGTAAGTGTTTAAGTCAGGCTTTGGACTTAGGTCTTTCTAATTATAGGCTCAGTATTCTGTACACTATGCTCTTCTAGGTTTTCATTATAGTCCCTAGAATGCTGATATAGTAATAATTGAAATGTCCCAAATGCAAGCTATTCACAACAGAATTCACTTTCTTACTCCTAAAACCTCCTTTTTCCTTAGTTCCTGTAGACATCATGATCATCTTTCTAGGTGAACAGGTTTGCTATCTCGGACTTATCCTGGACTCTTCATCCCTCCCCTTCTCCAGTGTCTGATCAGTGACCTCAAAGTCCATGCCTGTCCCTTTTTGGTCCACTCTCATGACCACCATTGTATATTGGAACCTCATCACAATTCATTTGGACTATTGCAGAATCCTGCAAATTGGTCTTTTGAGTGTCGCTGCATTCTGTCCTGCCAAACTGACCTTCTGAAAGCACAGGTCTAACAGTATAATTCCCAGAAGGCTCAGAGAGGCTGCACAATAATGGATTCGGAGATATAAAGGACCCCAGGGATATAAAGGACCCTCAATTCCTTCATTTGACAGATGAAGAAACTGAGGTCCAGTCAGTTCAAATGACTTGTTCAAGGTTATACATATCATAAGACAGTGTGATGAGTAGAGTACTGGGCCTGGAGTTACAAAGACCTGTTTTCAAATCCCACTTAAGACACTATCTGTACAACCCAGAAAAATTCCTTAAACCTCTGTGTCAATTTCCTTAAGGATAGAAATGGGGATAATTACAGCACCTACCCCACTGGATTATTGTGAAGATTCAAGGAAATAATATTTGTAAAGTGCTTAGCATAGTGTCTGCCACATAATAAACACTAAATAAATGCATTTTCCTCACTCCATCCACTTCAACCTCTTTATTTGTAAAATGGAGATAACAGGCACCTATCTAATTTAATTAAAGTAATGTTCAAAAGACACTTTGCAACATTATAATCACTATATAAATCAGAATATTACAGATTTAGAGTTGAAAAGAATCTTAGAGGTTATCAAGTCCAAATCCCTTAATTACATATGAGGAAAATGAGCCACAGAGATGTAAATTGGCCTGTCCAAATGTCACACAACCAGTAAGTATCTGAGGGAGGTTTTTAAACCCAGGTCATCTGGTCTCTAAATACAGTATTCTCAACATTGCTCCACGTTGCTTCCAAAATGTCAGTTATTATTACAATTCAGCCTTTGCTTAAAGACCTCCAGGGAAAGTGTGTCAGTTAATGACCTGTCCAAGGTCACCCAGTTAGGCAGCAGCAGAACTGGCACTGCAACGCAAATGAATCTCCTGGCATCTCACCTTCCCATTAGAATACTTTGTATTTTGTATGGGCAGAAGCTAGTGTTTTACTGGGATGAAGTGTCTCCTTCACAGTTGGACACAATAACAGCATTTTTCATTCAGACTTCCAATCATTGGAGACCATGGTCTTAAGAAGCCCAGATTCACCTTCCTTCAGTCATTAACAACACAATACAGTTGATTTTGATAGCTCAATTTCTTGTAGACCCTCAGTATCTCCCATGAACCTCTCCTCTGCCCCATGTAGGAGGAGCAGTGAGATCTGAAGCTCCATTTTGCTCGTGAGCTGAAAGTTGGCCAAGTCCCATGGCAAAGACTGGTTGTACACCTAGAAACTGAATGCAGGTGTCCTGATTCATAGGTTTTGATTTAAGTACTTTCTGCCAAAGATTTCAAATGAAGAAAATGTGAGTTAAGAATCATCTGGCTTCTGTATTTCAATTCTGTTCAGTTCAATTCAATCCTGTCTAATTCCATCCAATTCCATTCAAATAATAATCACTGAGGATATATTTCCTAGGATGGATTTAAGCCTGAAAAGGATCTTGAACCTCAAACATTTATTTTTATAGATGGAAAAACCAAATTTACTGTAATAGCAGAAGGAGACTGAAACCCAGGTCACTGTGATGGGTAGAAAAATGAATGGAAGGTACTTGCTTCTGTTTCCTTAGCATCCAGGACAGTTTCTGGACAGTTCTGGACAGTTACTTAATAAATGTCTTGCTGACTTATGTTGAAGACTGAAATCCCCACCCTTCAAGATCACCTAGGCCGGCAAAGGAGATCATATAAACCCAAATTAAAAGAAAGGCAGAAAACTACTAATTCAAAGTGAATTTTGTGTAGTAATAGATTCTTAGAATTGATCACTGAGATGGGATCACTGTAGATCACTTTAGCTAAAGTACCTAATGTAGAAATCCCCTACAAAACATTCCTAACATTAATCCTTCACAAAGGCTCCTGCTTGAATGGTTCTGCTGATGGGCACTCACTTTATCCCAAGGAAGTTCATATTCAGACTTAAAAGGAAGAAATACCTATTATCCATCTATCACCTGTATCTTCTACCCATGATGCTTAGTTTGACTCCCTGGGGCCAGGCTATAGAAACTATTAGAATATCTTCAACCTGAGGCAGTTGCCTCTTTAGAGAAAATCTATTTTGTTAGAGTCTACTGTCATGATTAGGGAGGTGAAAGTTGAATATGTCAAAGGTGGCTTAGGTTTTGGAAGCTTCTGCCTGACTGATTTCCAGAGCTACTGTACTCATAGATGGGCCAGAGATCTGTCCATCTAAATGGACTTTAGATGAGAGCATCTGTTTGTCTCTTGCCTAAAAGATGCTGAAGGAATCATCTCCAAAATACACTCTCCCCTTGCCTCTCTTTGACTTCAAATACTTCCCACCAACAATGTCAGAATGCAAAAGGCCTTTGCCTCTGGCTAGCATCTGTCCATTAAAAAAACTGTTAGAGGAAGGAAGGATCTTTCCATTAAGAAGATTAAAGCATCTTCCTAAGTCTCTCCAGGCTCAGGCTCCCTGGAGACTGGCATTCCCACCTAGGGAGAAAAGTGTGATGACCACAGGGTTAACAGGACCTAACTGAGAGGGGTGCTCTAGTCACAAAGTCTCCAATGGAGGCTTCTTTTTAATCTGTAAATTTGTATTTATTCAATTCCCACTGGGTGTATGGTTTTGTTTTAGACTTTTTCCATTAAAAAATGCCAAGCCTCACATATATAAAATTAGCTTTTATTCCCACTCAGTGTAGTATAATGGAAAATCAGTCAACATCAATTCTTTCTTCCGCTTTCCCTTCTTCCTTTCCTTCCTTCCATCTTTGGTTCTTTGAATCCTTCCTTCCTTCCTTCCTTCCTTCCTTCCTTCCTTTCTTTTCTTCCTTCTTTCCTTCCTTTGTTTGTTCCTTCTTTCTCTCTCTCTCTGCTTTCTTTCTTTCTTTCTTTCTTTCTTTCTTTCTTTCTTTCTTTCTTTCTTTTTCCTTCCTTCCTTCCTTCCTTCCTTCCTTCCTTCCTTCCTTCCTTCCTTCTTTCCTTCCTTCCTTCCTTCTTTCCTTCCTTCCTTCCTTCCTTCCTTCCTTCCTTCCTTCCTTCCTTCCTTCCTTCCTTCCTTCCTTCCTTCCTTCCTTCCTTCCTTCCTTCCCTCCTTCCTTCCTTCCTCCCTCCCTCCTTCCCTCCCTTCCTTTCTCACTTCTTCTCTTATCCAAGCATTAATTAACCATCTGTTATGTATAAAAGAGAATTTTTTCCCCTCTCTCTTGATAACCATTATCTGTCTTGTCTTCAGAAGCCCCCAATCATTTAAACAGCTAGCCAGTAGATATAGCTTGGTTTGCTACTGCTCACCCAGTGATGCCTTGGTTGTGGGAGATACAAAGACTCTGACCCCACTCTTGTTAGCCTAGGAGTTTACAATTTATTGGGGAAGTTAGGGCAATTTTCACCTTGTGGAGGAAGAATATCAAGGCAAGGACTGCAGAAATTAACATTCCCCACAGGGTTTGTTTCTACATCACACATAGTAGGTTTTCAAAAAATATTTGTTGCATGAATGAATGAAAACCAAATGACTAGGATAATTAAATATTGAGTGCCACAACTGACTGTATGTGCATTAAGAGTGTGTAGTGCCATTGTAGAAGGGCAATTCACTTGGAAGGCCAGACATCTGAGTTCCATTCATAACTCTTTTGCTAAGTGTGTGACCTTGGACATGTCACTTTTTCTCTGGAGTCCTCAGTTTGTAATCTTGCAAAATGAGTGGTGTGCCTAGATGATTTTGAAGACCTAGAATGAATTCATGAACAGATGACACAGATATATCTTTTTTTAATTTTTGCAAGGCAATGGCGTTAAGTGGCTTTCCCAAGGCCACACAGCTAGGTGATTGTTAAGTGTCAGAGGTCAGATTTGAACTCAGGTCCTTCTGACTCCAGGGCTGGTGCTTTATCCACTGTGCCACCAAGCTGCTCCAGATAATACAGATTTTGACAAACTAGATGGCAATCAGATTGTCAAGGGGAAGGGACAAGGGGACCAGCTGAAGAAACTGGATTTAATCAATTTAAATTAACAAGCATTAATGTCTACTATGTCATGCCTTGAGGATGCCCTCATGGAGTTTATAGTCTAATGGATGAAGAGAAAACATAAAACAGAAGGTGAAAAACAAGGGGCAAGGGTGACAGTGATGGGGGGAAAAGAGGGAGGTAGAGAGTGCTAGGGGCAAAATTAGGAGAGGGATGGAGGAGAATTAAGAGGGGGATGCAGAGAAAGAATGGAGGATTGGGGAACAAGCTAGTTACTTTCAAGTTTTTGAAGTGATGTTGTATAAAGGTGGAATTTGATTCCCTTTGGTCTCAGAGAGCTTCGTTTGGAGTACTGGGTGGAAATTGAAAGGGATCAGAGTAGACTTTAAGACTCAATCCTTCACCACTGAAGTTTTTCAAATGTGGCAAGGGTTTGCCTCCATAGAGGTCTTTAAGCAATGGGCTAGCCATTTGTTGATTTTGCCATGGAAGGGATTCTTGCTCCAGTACAGGTTGGATGAGGAAAAACTCTGAGGGCCTTTCCAATGCTTGAGGTTCTGTGAGTACTAGATTTTGGAGTCAGAGGATCGGGATGAACATCTTTACTTTGCTATTTACTACCTGTATGACCTTAGGCAAGTTGTTCTTGCTCCTCTGCTCAGTTTCCCCATCTGCAAAACTGAGATAGAATTAGACTCAATGATCACTCTGGACTCTTTTAGTTCCAAGTTTATGGTCCTTTCCAATATTTCATTCTACATTTTATGACTCAAATTCAGGAAACTTCCATGTGGCATAATTGAATGAATGATAGCTTCAGACCCAGAGGGCTTGATTCCCAACTTTGCCATGGTTATCTGTATGACTTTGATCAGGCTAGTTAATCTTTCTTGCACCCTGTTTCCTCATCTGAAAAAATTAAGGGCGGACTGGACCAGTAGACCACAGAAACTGGATTTGTTTGTTGTTATTGAGTCATTATGGTTGTGTCTGATGCTTCACAATCTCATTTGGGGTTTTCTTGGTGATGACGTTGGAGTGGTTTGCCATTCCTTCTTCAACTCCTTTGACATGTGAGGAAACTGAGGCAAGTTGGGTGAAGTGAATTTCTGAGGATCATACAGCAATTAAGCATGTGAGGCCAAATTTGAACTCATGAAGTTGAGTATTCCTGATTCCAAACTCAGTGCTCTTTTGACTGTACCATCTAATTGGCCCCAGAAATCAGATAGATCATAGGAAATTAACCCATTGGTAGTTCCATTGGGTCAGATGGATGAGCAATCAATGTTGAATCTATTCTTTCCCCTTGAGAGCTTATTAGCTAGACTATTTAGGGCTCCTCTGCAAGCATTGAAATTCAGTAAAGGATCACACTACTCTTTCCATGTAAAAGAAGAATTCATATACATTTCTCTCAATCAGGAGCAAGAAATGCCAAGATCCTGGACCCATGTGCTCCTAAAAATATATGGGGGACATGCGATCTATTTCAACAGGAGGGCATTCCTCTGGGGAGTGGTGTCTTGCCTACCCTCTAGAGAAGGGCACCTTGAATGCCTCTCAGTTGGAAGACATTATCTCCAGATGGAAAGGTTTGCCTTCTGGCAAAGTCAACTACATTATTTGGTTATATTTTGATGTGTTATTTGTGGAGAAAGAAGCTCTGTTGAAATCTCTTTTGCTTCTCAGGAAAGCTATCTTTAATCTTATTCTTCAGAAGTGGTGCTACTGCTGCTAGAGATGAGCCTGGGCATCATTTGAAGGGGTAGGCATTGGTCACCAAGCTTCCCAGTTCAAATGCCAAAGTCTATGATTAATTTGTATTCAGGATGTATTCTTGAATTACTCATACCTCAACTCATATCACAACAAATTCTGACTTGGCTATAATTTCCAATAGAAAGCAACCATCAAGGAAAAGATAGAGTAGGTGTGTAGGTGGGGCTTGGAGTGAACAGATAGCTCTAGGAAAGATTTTTTTTTAAATCTTCATCACTGTTAGGGAAATCAGAACATTTAACTAGCAAATATATATATATATATATATATATATATATATATATATATATATATATGTCTCCAAATGGATCCTCTTTTTTCACACTTCTCTGATTCTTTTCCAATTGTGCACAGTTGCCACATTGATATTTCTAAAACACAGATCTGACCATATCTTCCCCCCTCTTCAAAAAATCTTCTACAGCTCCTTATTTTCTCTAGTATGAAATAAAAAAAAAATTGTCTGCTTGGTATTTAAAGCTTTCCACAATCTGGCTTCCACCTACCTTGGCCATCTGGCACTCCTTCCTCACCTCTACCTCAAAGAGTTCCTCTCTTTTTTTAAGATGCTGCTCAGGCACCATCTTCTGCTAACGGCTTTTCCTAGGTTCTGTCCTCCCTCTAACTAGTTGCCCTTCCTCCCAACTATTTTGCATATGTTTATAGTTATTCTCTTCATGTTTATGAAATACATAAGTACACATATCTACTTCTTGTCTCCCCATTAGAATGGGAATCATCATTAGAATAATTATATTTTGCCCTTCATTCTTGATGAAGACCATATTAAAGACAGGAATTGATTGACAAATTGATGACAATCACAGGAGGTGATGCCATGACAAGTACATGAATTGGACTTGAGTGAGGGGGATGCTATGCTGTCACCAGCCTCACTTTCTCTTCTGGAGCCCTCTGGGTCCAGTGGCCAGTTATGAATCAGGATAATTGGAGATGACCCTGGATGCAGGTAATCAGGGTTAAATGACTTACCCAAGGTCACCCAGCTAGTATCAGGTATCTGAAGCTGGATTCAAACTCTCATCCTCCTGACTCTAAGGCCAGGCCTCCACTTCACTGTCTAATTGCCCTCTAAGGATGCTCCTTGAAAATAGGCATCGTTTCATTCTTTAGGCTTGTAACCTCACTGCTGTAGTAGTGATCTTTCATAAATACTTGATGATTGATTCTCTATTACTCTCCCTAATTTATTCTCTATTCTTATCAAACGGCTCTGTCATCTGTGCCCTCTTCAAAATATTTCCACATCTGGAATGTACATATATCATTTTTTAGTCATGTCTGCCCCTTCATGACCCCATTTAGAGTCTTCTTGGCCAAGATACTGGAATGGTTTGTCATTTCCTTGTTCAACTCATTTTACAGATGAGGAAAACGTCCAATGGCACTGAGGCAAACAGGGTTAAATGACTTGCCCAGGGTCACATAGCCCGTAATTGTCTGAGGCTGGATTTGAACTCCAACCCTCCTGATTCCAGATCTGTCTCTCTATCCTCTTTGCCATTTGGCTTCCCCCTTCATGGAATTTTTAGCTTGCTCAAATCACAACTCAGATTCTACTTCCATTTGAAGTCATTTTTGGTCCCTCCAATTGTGAATTTAAAAACAAAACAAAACAAAGCTTTGCCTTTTGTTTTTGAAGCAGACCACATCATCAGGGAGGTGATGTCATGACAAGTACATGAATTGGATTTGAATTGGGGGGGGGGGCTGTGCTAAGTCTCCAGTCTCACTTTCTCTTCCAGGGCCATCTGGGTCCTCTCTCTTGAAATCAACATCTATTTATTTACCTGTACATCGATTGGATTCCTTTTTCTCCATCCCCCAAATGAAATAGAAGCTCCTTTGAGAGCAGAGATTATTTCATTTTTCCTTTCTGTATCACCAGCATCTAGTACGGTGTTGAATTTTTTTTAATCATCCTTGACTAAACTCACCAGGTTCCTATTCAGAATATTAAACATTGCATCCCGCCTTTATTTTAAGCCTCGTGGCTGAGACAGCACTACTCTGTCAGATTTGGATTCTCTAACTCTCCCCTCAAACACTTTAGTCAGCACAAATGGGGGAGGCAGAACCAGGCCCAGTAATAGTGCATCTCATGCTGCTATCAATTTTCCGCCAGAAGAACATTTTTGGGACACAAAGTCCTTTGTCTATTTTCAGAAGCCAGGCTCAGTGACATTACACCCATGACTACAATTCGAGTGAATGCATAGTGGGCTGGTTTGAATTGTAACCTAAAAAAAAAGGAGCTCCTGGCCCTTGGCCAGACCATAATGATTTCAGTTCTGAAGAAATTCAGTAACCGATGAGAATTCATTCACTATTTTCTCATAGTAGAAGTCTACAATCTCCTCTAATCAAATTGGAATGCCCCCTTCCCTTTTCCTCTCCCTCCCTTTACTTTCTTATTCCCTTCAGTTTTTTTATGGTTAGTGTTATGGGGAGGCCTCCCAGGTCTGTTTCTGTTTCAAAATAAAGAAGTAAATAAATTTAGAACACGAACCCCAAAGATCGGACAGAATCGGACAACTGTATGGTTTTTTTTTTAAAACTGGAGCAAAATGTGAACCAGGCTAATCATGCTTCCAAATTCAATCTTTGGTCCTTTAATTGATCCCATCCCAAAGGTAACATTCTATCTTAATTGACATGCTGAGATGGTTACAATTATGTAAAACAAAACGGGGCCTGCTGGAAACGGGAAGAGTGTTCTTCGCGAACAGAATGAGGGCCAGTTTTTATAATCGTTGATTGCAAAAGGATGCAACCACTTTGCTCATATTTCCTATTTGGGTTAGCCCCATCTGTATGTGTATTGGGTTTAGACAAAACCCAACCTCAAAGGGAAGGATATGCTATTGGACGTCTCTTCGGGGAGAGAGAGGGAGAGGGTCTGCAGAGGTGGGGCATCCATTTCTATGTGGATTTTGTGGGTCGGTTAAACAGAAAAACGTGACAGGATGAAAGATGACATTTTCATATTTGTTGGCAGAGCTGTCTTCCGTGTGATTGTGACCACACACACCAGCCTGGGTTCAGCTTCGATCGAAAACAGATGGCAGAAAGCGTAAGCTCACACGAGGCCGGGCGGGCAGGATGTACTTGGAGTCCTTTCATGATTTCCTGGAGGCCAACCTGCTCACCCAGCTATGACCAAGAGAAGGCCCTCCTCTCCCATCTCTCTCCAAACGGTCCCCCTGAGAATGCTCCCACTGGAAGGTCTGAGCTTCCTGAAGGTGACCTAGATGTTGCTGAAGCAAGACTGGATGAGGTTTCAAACAGATTTTTCCAAAATTGCAATCAGGAGAAGCAGGGCCTCCCTTCGATGGGTTGGGAACACCTGTGTCTCTTGGATTCTTGCCTCGCTGGGTGGGGGGACCAAGCTAATAATGAGGATGGTGAGTATGATTGCTTCTCCCGGTCCTTCTCTGCTCAGATGACATGATTGGCATCAAGAACACATGGTTGGGAGAAGGACCCTCTTGTTTAGCAAGTCTCCTGAGCCTCCATCATCTCTTGCCACATTGGAAAAGAACAAAAAGGCCAATTCAGATGGGAGGTGCAGGCAAAGGGGATTTAGTGCTAAATAAAGGGGGATGGAAGAAAACCCAGCCCATCACATTATTTTTCAAACTTGTTTCAGTCGAATTGAAGAATCACAAGATCACTGATTTAGAGGAGAAAAGGATCTTAGAGGTCACTGAGTGAAGAGTGACATATATCACCATATCTATATGTGTTATATATATATATGTATAGATATAGATATTCACATATATGCATATGTGCCAGCAGACCATGTGCTAATACTTGATAAATATTATCTTATTCGACACTCACAACAACCCTAGGAGGTAAGTGCTATTCTTATATCTATTTTATATATGAGGAAACTGAGGAAGAGAAAAATTTAATACCTTTTCCTGGATCACTCACCTAGTAAAAGTTCAAAGTGATATTTGAACTTGGGTCTCCCTGACTTCAGATACAGTATTCCATTTACTGGGTCACCCAGCTGCCTAATAATTTGTTTGGTTCAATGAAAGATGCTTATTAGCTTAAAAAAGATTGTGGACTTCTCTCAGTCTAGTGGTGTATGGTGCATTTCATTAAATTATGCAACCTGGTACATCTATTAATGATCAAATGAGGATGCCTATATACTGTGCTTTGTAAACCTTAAAAATATATATTTATCCTCTCATGAAAATCCACTTGTTCTTTTGTGTGTCTGGTCCACTAAACCAAAGAGAGACCTGCTCTAATGGCTCATGTTTATTTATTACTTTGGAAAGTACTTCCCTCAGAACAAGTCTGGGTCTACATGTATTATTATCATTTTATGACTCGAGAAACTGAGGCCAAGAGAGGAAAAGAGATGTATTTGTGAAAATGTATTGACTGGATGGCAGAACTGGGTCCCATTACTACCTGGTTATAAGGTCATATAAGTGGACTAAGAGGAGTTACTCTATGACATTACTGTAGCACTCATTCCTCAGAATGCCTACCCACCCACTACATTGTCTCAAACAAATTTCAGTGGAAAAGAAGAATCATGGGACCACACATTTAGAGGATGACTTTAGAGGTCACTGAGTCTAATTGCTCCATGCCAAAGGTGAGGAAATTGAGGATAAGTGACTGATGAGTACCAAGTTAGCAAATCAATAAACAAATCAATCCATCAAAATTCCTAACATGCTGCCATTTACAAGCTCACCTTGTGACCTTAGACAAGTAACTTCCTCTATCAGTGTCTTAAGTTCTTTGTCTATAAACTCAAGAGGCTGTAACAGCTGGCCTCCAGGGTCCCTGCTAACTTTAAATTTGTGGACCTAAGAAATATTTATTGAGCAGTTAAGTGGTGTGGTGGAGAGGGTGCTAAGTCTGGAGCCAGGAAGAGGAATCTTCCTGAGTTCAAATTCAGTCTCAGACACCAGTTGCAGGACCCTGGGGCAGGACACTTCATTCTGTTTGCCTTGATTTCTTTATCTGCAAAATGAGATGGAGAAGGAAATAGCAAACCAATCTAGTCTCTTTGCCAAGAAAACCCCAAAAGGGATCATGGAGAATCAGACTTGATTGAAAAATAAATAAACATTTCTTAGGCATCTACTCTGTGTCAAATGCATCCTAGATTTTAGGGGTACAAAAGATTGTCATTGTTTGGGGTTTGGTGTTTTTAGGTCAAAACCTTCTTCCCAATGGACAGTGAATGGGCTATACTTCAATAGGTTAACAATAGTAATAGTTAACATGCTTATTTTTATTTTTTTAGGCCCTCATCTGCAATTCCATTGATGTAAGGAACTCCAGGTTGAGGAAATTCCATTCACCAAGGCAGATGGAAAGATTTTAGCAAGTTAAAGTCTTCAAGAGTTGGTTGGCTCATTGAGAGACTAAGAGACTTATTGAGAGTCATTCAGTTAATATTTGGACAGATTGAAAGGTAATACCTGAACCCAGGTCTTCCGCCCAACATTTCCTCTTTGTCCCCTGACAAGCTGACTACTAGTCCACAGGGTTTGAAAGTTTGTAAAGTGCCTCACTGGTGTTACTTCATTTGAGTCTCCCAACAACTCAGTGAAGGAGTTGTAATCAATCAATAAGTCACAAAATGTATAGTGAGCTTTGGTTAGATGACAGGCGCTGTCCTAGGTGTTGATTCTAAAAATGCAAAAAAAGTGGCAGTCATTGGTCTCAAGGATCTAATCCTTGTCTTATGAATGAAGAGCTGAGGCTCAGAAAGAGTAAGAGACATAGCTAAAAAGTGGAAGAGATGGGCTTTAACCTCAAATATTCCTGATCTGAAAACCAACACCCTAGCCCAAGTTATACTCTTTTAGGTCCCAGCTTGGTTCATTTGTATTTCATTCTCTAGACAAATGGTCCATTTTTTTGGCCATGTCTAAGTCATAAAGCACCCACTCCTAGCTCCCCTTTTTTGTGTCATCTTTCTCTTCAAAATATAAACGATTAGGGTATTGACTTTTTTTATCTTTAAAGATTTTATTTATTTTGAGTTTTACAATTTTCCCCCCAATCTCATTTCCTCCCCTCCCCAGAAAGCAGTTTGTCAGTCTAGGGGTTTTGACTTTTGACTTTTATTTGCATCCCAAGTTCATATAAGAGTGCTTAACATATAGGAAACACTGCTCAAATAATTTTTCATTCATTTATGTATGCATGCATTCATCAAATTGGAACCAATATTGGGGCTCACTTAATCTCACCAGTTCATTTGACAAAAATCAGACCCACAGAGGTAAGGATCACATAGCGAGCCAGTGGCCCCTGCTACACTAGATGCTAAGTTAGGCTCCTGTCAGGTAAATACTCATGCTATGTATTAGCCTGCTATTGTTCCAGTCCAGGTAATACCAGATACTAAGACATCCATTGCCATAAACTCCTACTGAGGAGAAAATGTAATTCTCAAATGTTTTATTTTTACATACTCTCCTTAAGTTCCCCACTTTCCTGTGGAGATTTTATTAAACTAGTGCAACAAGACCTCAAAAATTGATCCAAAGAGGGATTGTGAGCTTGGTATCCATATTCCATCTATAGATTTATCATCATCTTGGTCCCTAGGAGATGATTTATTTTGGCCCCAGCTCATGGAGAATACTTGCTAGGGAAACTTTCCTGCCATCTCTTCCTATTTGGAACAGCCCTATTAGGGTTCTTTATAACCTGACCCCTTTCTGACTTTCCAGTCAACTTCCATATGCCTTCCCTACATATATCTCAATCAAAAGAACCTTTATGCTCTTTCTCACACACAGTATTCTGTCTTGGAAAGAATATTGGCCCTGGAGTCAGGAGGTTGGAAATTCAAATCTGACCTCAGACACTTGACACTTAATAGCTATGTGACCTTGGACAAGTCACTTGTCCCTGATTGCCTCACATCCAGTGCCATCTCCAGTCATTCTGACTCATCTCTGGCCACTGGATCCAGATGGCTCTGGAGGAGAAAGTGAGACTGGTGACTATGCACATTATCCCCTTCATTAAAATCCAATTCATTTGCTTATAGTCTTCTTTGAGAACAAAGGACAAACATCACTTGATCTCTTAATTTCACTACACCTTGTCTTGGCCATCCCCTATTCATTGGAACACCAGCCTACCTCATACCGACCACTTAGAATCCTTTCTTTTAAGGCAATAGCCAAAGTGACACCTATATGAAGCTTTCTTCCAACCCCATAGTTACCAGTGTCTTTCCTTTGCAAATTGTTCAGGATTTATTTGGTATATACACTATATATACTCACCCATGGAAATAGGTAGATCTAGCATTTATAAGTTTTATATGCCAGTTTCTCATGTTAAGTATTGAGGACAGATACACAAGCAAAAACAAGATGGCTCCTACCCTTAAGAAGTTTACATTCTATTGGGCGAAGACAGAAAGAGATCTTAAAGGGGATAGTGAGAACATGTGGAAGTTCAGGGTGCTGGGGCCTATAGAAAAATCTGAAGAAGAAGAAGAGTCCAGTAAAGGGAGCATGACCTGGGAACTTCATGACATAATAGATAGAAATCAGTAAGACCTGAATTTGAATCCAGATGTGACCCTGGCCAAGTCACAAGTCTCCTTGCCTCCTGGCCTGACATATTCTAGTTAGAGAAAGAAGACACACAAAGCTTTCTTGAAGGCAGAGAAAGGCAGTATTGACCATATTTTTTCTCTCTTTCCATGTTTGGCACTCTGCCCTATACATAGTTTCCCATTTTCAGTGGGATGAACTTACATGAAGTCTTCACCATTTTTCTGATAATAGAATTCCAGAATCTCTTAATTGGAAGGGACATCAAATCTATCCCAGCTTTGAATGAGTTTCTACAGAGAGGTGTCAAACACACAGCCCAAAATAAATAAAAAAGACAATAGTACGAAGATAATGTTGATAATTTTTCTGTCAGTGTGTGACTCATAGAGATTCATTTGTAAGTTTAGTGTTCCCCATTTCTCTTTGAGTTTGAGTCCTCTGGTTTCCAACCTATCTGACAAGTGGTCCTCCAGGATTCATGGAAGACTCCCATTGACTCTATCTGTTAGTGATCCAGAAGGAAATAGATCCATGCCTTCCCATCTTAACTAATAGCCTCTAAATTCTCCATAGTGTATCCACTCAAGCTGTGGGTAGCCTTTTAGTAGATTGCTCAGCATTGCATAGATACCTACAGATACTGTCCTCCAGTTATGCCTCCTTCTTGTTTCCTATTATTTAACATTTAAATAGTGCTATGTTCTAGATGTTGTGATAAACAGCTTACAATTATCATCTCATTTGCTTTTCATCATAAACTTGAGAGATATGTGTTCATTTTACAAATAAAACTGAAGAATGAAGGGTTGTGGCTTGTCTAAGGTCACACAACTAGCAAATTTCTCAGGCAAGATTTAAATTCAGGTTTTTCCAAGTCTAAGCTAGCACTTTACCCACTGCACCACCCAACTGGCTCATACTATGTTCCAAGACTGATAGGCACTGAATTAATGCTAGTTGAGTGAATGAACAAACATTTCTGTGGAAGGTTTTCAATACATCAGGTGTTTCTAACTTGGGTCATTCCTACATATGTGTAAGATGTTTGGGAACATTTTCCCTATGGTATATCTTTGTGAGTTGATGTGCCAATTTATGCATGATTCAATCTATATATTTAAAGATAGGACTAATTTACACCTTGGGTGTTTGTTTTGTTTGTGTGTAGACTCTTGAGTCCCTGGGGACCCCGTGGAACAGAATGTTCTACATACTTCCTAAGGTCCCTCCTTCCTTCTTAAACCCTTAGTTGTTTCAGGACTGATTCAAGTTTCTCTGATTAAGGAGATTGCACTGTATAATATAAACCTGTGTTCTCATCACTCATATTCCCCCCTAGCCCAATTTACATCCTATCCTAAATGGATTTTACCTACATGGACATATTGGGAATAGATAATTTCTCGGTATTCTGCCTTGCTTAAACCACCCCTGGACTACTGTGTTCAGTTCTAGAATGAAACATTAAAAAACTGGAAGACATCCAGTGGAAAGTTACCAAAAATGGTGAAAGCCCTTAAGTCTACACCATATAAGAAATTGTAAAAGGGGCAGACAATGTTTAGACTAGAGAAGAGAAGCCTTGGTGGGGACATGATTTTTTGTCCTCAGGTATGTTTGTCAAATGGAAGAGTGATCAATCTTGCTCTATTTGTCATAACCAGATGGCAGAACCAAGAGCAATGCAGAGGGAAGTTGTACAAAGAAAGGTGAAATTTCAACTTGACGTCAGGACAACTTTGCAAACACTGAGAGCTATCCTTGAGATGGGTTATCTTGAGAGGTCACCAGTTCCCCTTCTTTACTGGTCTTAAGCAGAGGATCAGTGATCTCTTAGCAGATGTATTTTCAGATAAAAGTCTAGATGTTCTCTGAATTTCCTTTCAACTGTATAATTCTCTGATTCTGTGAACATTTGTGGGCAAAATGGCAGCAATTCAATCCAAACCGATCTAGGACATCTCAGTCCAGTTCACCTCAATCTACTTCAACCCAACTCAATCCAATCCAATCCAATGCAATCCAATCTAATCCAATACAATCCAATCCAATAATCATCTATTAAATTCTCACTATAACTACTAGATGCTGGGAATATAAACACAAAAATAAACGAGTTCCTGTCCTTCGGGAGCTTATATGCTACCAGACAAAAAGGAAAATATTACATAGAAGAGGGTTTAGCACTTCCATTACCCATTTGTAACCTAAGGCTTCCCATTGAGCTGCTTCCTTCAAGCACAAATAGGCATGAGTTTAAGGGGACACAGATACATAAAAATTTAAGTACAATCACAAGTAGAAAAGCATGAATCCAAGTATAAAAGTATTAAGCCAAGTATAAAATGTATACATAACATAGAATTAAGTCCAATTTGAAGTGGGCCCATGGAAGTACAAGTGCAAGTATAAAATGATAATGATATATAAGACTATAAAAGCATAATTATAAGTGCAAGTATAATATAATTAAAAGAACAAGTATGAAAGTATAATTAGAAGTGTATCAGTGTAAAAGTATAATTATAAGTGAAAGTATAAAATCTAAGAATAAAAGTATCATCATAAGAAAGATAAACATAATTATAAGTACTTGTATGAATATAATTATAAGTATAAAAGTATAATTGTAAGTTCAAGTATAAAATATAGATAGTATAAAAATAAGTGTCTAATTATCAACAGAAGTTTAAAATTTTAAGTACAAATATCAAAGTATAAAGGAGCAAGTGTAAGTACAAATATCAAAGTATGTGTTAATATAAGTAGGTTACCTTGGAATGCAAATTGTGCCATTATGTGTTTTGGAGGTGGGAAAAGGTTAATTAGAAGCCCTCTCCAGGGTATGTGCTTAAGTTCATCTTGTTCCTTTGGGGAAGGAGAAAGGGGAGTTGGAGGTCACTTGCGTTATTATGGTCTACTATTAGTCATGTTGCCTGTTCAAATAATCTACTTTCTTTTTCTAAAGCTACTCAGGAGACAAAAGCACTTCTATTCTGTCTATGACCTCTCGGAATTTCCACCATCAAATTGGGGAATCTGGATCCTCAGCCTCTCTGCCAATGGTCCTCAGCCTCTAGAAGATCCTACCAAACTTGGCAACATTTCAAATGTAGGCTGGTGATGATTAGTTCAAATCATGGAGGCTCATCAGCATATTGTCAGCAAGGGAATAGAATTTTTGTTCTCAGTACCTCTTGAAGAAGGTCTATTAGATAGTCCTACTTCATTAGTAAGAGAACCTAAGGAAAATACCAAGGAAATAATGGAGCCTTTTTGCAGAATCATAGTCATAATGATTCTTACAATAGTTGATCGATGTAATATAAATAATTAATAGTAATAATTATTTTTATTCATAATTAAATAGCATTTAAGATGTGGAAAACACTTTCCTTAAAGCAATACTGCAAACTAGGTTGTGTGTGTATTGTCCCTATTTTACAGATGAGAAAACGATTAGAATGAAGAAAGGTGGCGATTTGCATATAATTGTACAGTTAGTAAGGACTAATAGGACTCCCAACTTCAGATTAGATGCTTTTCCTAAGACAACATGTTTTCTCTATTGGTTGGGGGTAGCTAGGGCTTGGGTTCGGGAACTTATATCTAGAAATGTTAAGTCATGAGTTGCAGGTCACACAGCAAATTAATGATAGGGTCCATGTAGGAACCCATAGCAGGAGACCACACTGGATGGCAAGGAAGATGGAAATGATGGTGATGATGATGATGATGATGAAGGGAAAGGGAAAGGTGATGAAATAATTAGCATTTATATGATGTGTTTTCAGAAAGTTTTGCATATATCACCTCATTTGACACGTCTACATTATGGTTCCACAGCCAAAGCCACAGGGCTCAGACAAATAATCCCTTTAATAAAAACCTCCAATAACCCCCAGGTAAAAGATAATCCATGAGGTAATTAAAAAGGAGCAAGTAAGTGAAATCAGGTAAAAGCTGACAATAAGGAGATTATTAGCAGTAGGCAAGGAGACCCTGGGGTCTCAAGAATTCTTTGCCAAAGTCCTAAAATTACTTTTGTATTCCCCTTGTCCAAAGGTTTCACAGCTGGGTCTCAAATCAATCTACTCAAGGGCAAAGATAACTTCAGGTCTTTATAAATTCTATGCCTATAATTGATGTTGGTGAGATAGAAGTGGGGGGGGACTCATAGCTCCCTAATCTGTACAACTTTGTCAGGTAGGTCCTATTAGTATTTTTATTTACAGATGAGGAAGCTGAGGCACCAAGCGATGAAATGACACCCTTAGAGGTATACAGTTGGCATATACAGTTGGCATATACAGTTGAACTCAGGTCTTCTTGATCCCAAGTCCAGTACTCTCTGCATTGCCACAGAATGTCTGAGACTGATCACTGGACTTGGCAGAGTCCTCCAGAGATCGGGAGAGACTTAGGTTTGAATCCTGATTCTAACACTGACTGGCTGCGGGAAAGTAACTTTCACACTGTGAAGTTCAGTTTCTTCATCTAGGAAATGGGAAGATGAATCTGGAAGGTGCTTACCTCACCAGGCTGATGAGAAATTAGAATGAGTTAGTGTACTTAGAGAACTTTGCAAACTTTGCAGCTTTTTCAAACTGTTAAATAATGTGCAAATTTAGTTATTTTTATTATTTGCCAGTCTTGAGGGTAGTAATCTTAAACCAGTGTTAATGGCCATTAGTTAACCACATGATGTGTTCAATTAACACTCGCTGATAGTGGTGTTATCTGTAGCATAAGGCTGTCACATAACAGATCTCAAGGACTCGGAACAAAAGTATCTTGAAAAAACATCTCATTCTGGTCTCCTTGCCTGGCCCTGTTGTGATTTTACACTGGGGGTGCATTTTAATTGATGAGATGTGCTACCCAGCCCAAGTAAAGGGAAAAAAACAACAGCCTATACCTACCATTTGGAAATGTAATGGAGGTGTGAGAAGCTCAACTCCCAGGACTAAATGAACTAACAGAAGCTTCTTCTCCTCCCTAGAAGAAATGCATTAGTTATTGCTTTCTCACATTCTGTTTGTGGTGGCCAGCATCCAAGAATGGCAGAGACAGAGATAATAAGGAGGGGAGACTTTCCCAAGGCAGGGGGTTGGGTGGAGGCTGGTATCTGGCACCCTGAGGAAGGAAGGAGAGGGGGAGAGAGAGAGAGAGAGAGAGAGAGAGAGAGAGAGAGAGAGAGAGAGAGACAGAGAGAGAGAGACAGAGAGACAGAGAGAGAGACAGAGAGAGAGAGAGAGAAAAGAATGAGAGAGACAGAGAGAGAGAGAGAGAAGAATGAGAGAGAGAGAGAGAGAGAGAGAGAGAGAGAGAGAGAGAGAGAGAGAGAGGAAAGAGGAGAGCCAAGGAGATTTAGAGAGAAGAGTGAGAAGGGACAGAACAATAAAGGAAAAGATAAAAGAGGAAAGAATAGAGAAGAGAGGGCAGCTAGGTGGTGCTGTGGGTAGAGCACTGGCCTTGGAGTCAGGAGTACTTGAGTTCAAATTCGGCCTCAGACACTTAATAATTACCTAGCTGTGTGGCCTTCGGCAAGCCACTTAACCCCATTGCCTTGCAAAAAAAAAAAAAGACAAGAGAAGAGAGAGGGATATTGAGAGAGAAAAGAATGAGAGTGAGAAGAGGTGAAAAGAGTGAGAAAGGAGATTAAAAGGTAGTTATTGAGAAAGAAGAAAATTATTGAAAAAAGGAGACTTGAGGCTGTAAGGAAGTCAAATGAGATTATAGCTATAAAATATTGTGCAAAACTAAAAATGCTATATAAATGGCAGTCATCTTCAGCATCAACTCCATCGCCATCACCACCACCACCACCACCACCATCATTATCATTTTGATTCCTGTTATCCTCCTCCCTGTTGTTAGCCTACAAACATCAGATCTCCAGTTTGGTAATGGCTCCATCCTCTGAGTCTTCTGTTCTCATGCCAATGCAGTGCAGTGTTTGTAGAATGATACAGGGTGTGCTGGTGAGTGTTTAACAAGCCAATTCTTCAAGGTTCATCTGCATTATTAAGACTTTCTTAAGTCTAGATAATCAACAAAGTAGTAAATCAAGTCCTGATTTGGGGTTATTGCCTATTTATGGTATGGAATTTTTCACACTGAAATTTAACAATTGAGTCTGAATTGAAGGAGAGAGATATTTGCCCTCAGTGGACTATTTTCCACATTAGAAAGGGGGTCTAGAAACCCCTGCTCCCAATCTTTGCCCTCATTCCTACTAAAAAAAAAGATAACGAATTAATGAATAATTAATAAAAGAGGCAAAAAACAATCCCTGCCCTCAAAGAGCTTCCAATCATATAGCATTTTAGTTTTCATAGGACACTTGCCTTGTACTAACCCAGTGAGTTCTCTAGAGCAAGCACTATTCCCATTTTACAGATAACATAATTAAGGCTGGGAGAGGGCCAAGGAATGAAGTGACTTCAAACCTTCATCAAGTTCTGTGATAGTTTCCAAGAGATACAATGACAAAAATTCCCTGATCTTAAGGAGCCTACTCTGAATTGCAAAGATGCATGAGGTAGCTCAACAGATTCCAAAGACAAAGAGAATGCCAACAAGGAATTCAGGCAAACTTGATCACAATCTTGAAACTAAAACTAGAATGCCAAAATTAGCCTCAGAAATGAAGAAGGGGAGGAATGATCTGTAGCCAGGGGAATCTTGGAATGGGGTGTGATGAAGCTTATTGCAAACTGACAAGGTCAGTCTCCTCTGACACCCAAATGTCATTGGTAATATTTTTAGGACCTCCAAGACCTCCTTAACTGCAATAATAATAATTCCTCACTCCCCTCCTCTTTCCCTTCTAGATCCACTGCTTAATTCTAATGGACCAGTCTAGGATCCATATGAACTTTCAGGTCTCCCAACCCCTGGGGTGTGGGGTGATCTCTTTTAGCCACTATAATTCATGGACAATTTGAATAAAATGTTCCAGGGTCACACACCTGTGACAAATATTAGAAAAACTCTGGGAACAAACTACTACTTTGGGGATCCCCATCAGTACAAGGAGCCTTGCAAAGTCACAATTTTCCTAAAATTCTGGGTCACTCCAAAACACAACCCCACACTGGTCACACCCAAATCTGACATTGATCCTTTGCTTGACAGTGAGGTTTTGCTTGGCAAGGTAGTCATTTTTTGGCTCTCAGCATAAATCTGGCAGGCCAGATGTTAAATATATCAGGAGAAAGTTATTTTCATCATTTGTGAAATCTTACATAGAGAACATTGGTTCTGAGCACAGATTCTGACTGCAAGAAATACCCAGTGGAATTCTGCTCCTCCATGGAGGCCCCTAGAGGAGCGAGGAAGAGAACCTGGGATGGCAAGGTACAGCCTATATCTACATGTCCAGAGGAGAAAGATCAAGCTACCTGCATTACCTGGTCAGTTTTGATGATTTCTGGCCAGTTCTGGAGTCAGGAGGACCCGAATTCAAACATAACCTTAGACACTTAAAACTAACTTAGCTGTTTGACTTGTGCAAGTCAACCCCACTGCCATGCATAAACAAATAAAGAAGAAAAAAGGGCAAGGATTATCTTTTTGTTTGTTTTTGTATCCCTGATGCTTCACAGGGCACCAGACACATTATTATGTGTTATTGCTCTTTGACTTGCTTGGTCTATATCAGCCTATGGCTGCAGGAAATCAAAGGTCAACCCTACCAGAAGACCTTGAACTTTCCAATCATTTGCCTTCATCAGTGAAGTTTCTTCCAAACATCAATGCTGTCCCTGGACTCCTTCCTCCATCTCTAATTTTCCTTGTCCCTTTGATACCTGATCCCCAATTGCTGATGAACAAAATCCCACCTCCTTTCAACCCTGTTGTCTGCCCCTCATTGCCATCCATTTCAACCTGAGGCTCAGCATTTCCCATTCTAGATCAGCCTGCCTCATCTGCTATGCCTTCTGAAATTCCTGCGCTATTTTAAATATGCTTCCTTTCATTTTAGCCTTCTTTCTCTCATGTGTTTTCCATCTTTATTTACTCACTGAGGTTTGATGCTTCCCTTTGAAGTCTTCGTGAATGGCCATCCTGCAGTAGCCCCAATTCACTGATCTGGAGGAAGGACTGGCTTATTCCTTTCCACCCCAAGTCCCCTTACTGTCATCATATGGCATTAGCAATCCCTCCTTTGAAGTTTATGCTTTTTCAAAACTTCCAATGTAGATTCCAGTGGTTGTTATCTGTTGACCTCAATGATCTTCTCCCTTTTTTAGAAAGAATTCACAGTGACTCACAGTCTCCCTGTCCACTTAACTTCTTGCACTACTACTTCCACTACAGCCATTTCAACAACATTAGCAACATTACTTCTACTACAACCACTACTCCACTACTACCACTACTACTACCACTACTACCACTACTACCACTATTATCATTACCACTACCAAAACTACTACCACTACCACTACCACTACTACTACTACTACCACTACTACTACTACTACTACTACTACTACTACTACTACTACAGTTACTACCACTACTACTACTACTACTACTACTACTACTACTATGGTTACTAATACTACTACTACTACAGTTACTACTACTACTACTACTACTACTACTACTACTACTACTACAACCACCATCACTACTGCCACTCCTCCTTCTCCTTCTCCTACTATTCTACTAGTATTACTTACTTACTAAGTGCCAGATTCTGTTTTGAGTCCTTTACAATTATTGTGATCTTTATCTTCACAACAACCCTGGGAGGTAGATCTTATTATTATCCCCCATTTTATAAATAAGGTAAGGAAGTGAAAGCAAACAAAGGTTAAATGACTTACCCAGGGTCACACAGCTAGTAAATGTCCAATGCCAGATTCAAATGCAGGTCTTCTGGACTCCAGGACCAGTTTTCTATCCATTGAGTCATCTCACTGTCTCATTCTAAAGGATATCAACATCCTTTTTGGTGGCCCCTCAAATATCTGAATGTGATTCATCATCTTTCATCCTAACAATCCATATGCCTTTAAATTATGAATGTTATTCTTTATTCTTGCCCTGACTTTCAATTTCCTCTTCCCCCTCAGTATTTGCCCAGGCCATCCCTTGTGCTCTGCCTATACACTCCTCCCTTCCCAATCTTTATCCCTTAGTGATCTTGCTTAACTCCACAGTACCCTGTATTCTTGAATCCCTTCTCTCTTGTCCTGTCATTGCTCATGTCTTTCTAAATCTCCAATCAGGCCCTTTGGGATATTGTTCTGACTTGTACTTGCTCACTTGGATTGATCCCCAGAAAGAGACTGAGCTCTCAGGTTCTAGGGGTAACCCTTTGGATCTCCTTCTCAAGCTCTTCACAACCTGACCCCTTCCAACTGTTCCAGCTTGATTTCCTAATACTCCTCTCCACATATCCTATGATGGAATCATTTTGTCTCCTTGCTGCTCCTCAGGCACCATCGCCCAACAAAAACAGAGGTCATTGCCAGAATATTCTTAATTCCTGGTCTCCTTTAAGATTGAACTCAAGGACTACTTTTTTTATAGCTCTCCTTAGCTTCTAATGTTTCTTCCACTCCAAGGTTAACTTCTATCTACTATGTCTTGCGTGTACAAATTCATGCACATAAGACCATCTCTAGTTATACTGATCCATATGTGATCAGTGGGCCCAGATGGTTCTGAGGGAGAAAGTGAGGCTGGTGACTTTGCCCACACCCCACAGTCCAATTGCAATGGTCTTCCTTGGGGATGAAGGCAAAGAACAATTTACGCATATGTTGTATATACATTTAGACACACAAATAATACATATATCCTTTTGCAAACCTTAAAGTGTTAGCTTTATTTCTGTATATCACAATGGACAGTGAGTTATATTGAAGTCGAGACTGTGTCTCAGAATCAGAATCATAGAATCCCAGAGTTAGAGAGTTATAAGGGACCTCACTAACCATCTGTCAACCCATGCACTAAAAGAGTATCCACTTTCACAACATCTTTCTGTTTCTTCAAGTTAGCCAGAGCTGAGCTCTGGTTGTGGTGTTCAGGCCATATTTATTGAATGAATGAATGAATGAATGAATAGCTTCACAGCTGCCATTGGCCCCCTGTGCTCCTGGTTTCCCCACTATCCTAGGAGCTGGATACACTAGAACAAAGCCCACACAGGGAGCTTGGGATTGTGTTGAGGGTAAAGGGATTTCCAGGGAGCAAAATGACTACTGGCCTTTGGGGGTGGGGAATGGTGGTACATACTTAGCTCTCTACCCAGTTGCTTAGGTTACTAAAGAATTTCTATTGTGATAAATGACCCCGATAAGTGAACAACACAGACATTTCTATATGAAAGGTCAATGGCTGTGGCTCTAATTGAAAAGACAGAGAAAGAGCATTGCTAATCCTGTTAAGGATATCATAGGATGATCAACCAAGAGTTGGAAGGGAATATTCTAGTGTCTAGGAAATATTCTTGTCCTACTTCTTCATTTTATGGAGGGGTAAACTGAGGCCCAGAGAAGGGAATTGACTTTCTTGGTCTGATTGTACATAACATTCCCCAAAATGATGCCCTCCATATATGACATTCCACCCAGGTTGGTCCACTTGTTGCTTCCCATAGATGACATCCCATCTCCCACAGACAGCTTTTTCTCCTGGTTGTTACCCATGTCTCAGATATTTTCCCTCTTGTTACACCTATTTCCTTTAAAGACTGTTCAGGTCCTACCTCCTACCAGAAGTATTTCCAGATTTCTCTGTTTGTTAGTTTGACACGCCACCACAATTGTGCTTGTTCATTTATCTATCTATCTGTCTGTCTTAATAACTGTCTTAAAGTTCTCTATCTAGTTATGTGTTTATTCATTTACTTTTTTATTTTATCTATTCCCACTCATTTATCTTTTTATTCATCTATTTGCTTATTTATTTGTATTTATATTTATGGGGACTCATGCTGTTTCCTCCCCATCAGTCATTGAGCATTTATTTATCACTTTCTGTGTGCCAGAGACTCTGGGAAGGACACAGAGATCAAATAGGACAGTCCTCTGAGAAAGCTTGTATTCTATGACCAGTGATTGCTTGGTTTGATCTCTATGTCCTTAGTGTAGAGTCCATTTTATTTTATTTTATTTATTTATTTATTTATTTTTTATTCTATTTTATTTTATTTTTCTGGACAGGACTCATTTTATCATTCATAAATGGAACGCAATATGAGAAAACTCCCTCAATCAATCCTAATAGACATCTGATCCTCAACTTACGGTCTTAGTTTCCCAGAGCACTGAGAGATGATGTATCTTGACCAGGAACATTTAGCCCTGGTATGTTAGAGGCAGGATTTGAGTCCCCTTCACTCAGAGTTAAGTATCTACTATGCCAAACTGCCAGCTTTGCCAACACATAGGAGGGACTTAATAAGGAAATGATCAGCTATGTTTGAGCACAGTGGAGTTAGGAGGACCTCAGTTTAAATTTTGACTTAGGTGTAAACTAGGGCAAAATTACTTAACTTCAGTCTGGCTTATTTTATTATTTAAAATGAGGGGGTTAGACTAAATAGTCCCTAAGGTGCTTTGCAGTTCTGAATCTCTAATTTTATTATCCCATGAATAGTCTTTCTTGGAACATGGAAAATTTGAGGGACCTTAATATGACATAGCTATGTGGGGGCAGTCCATGACAGTCTAAAATGGTTAAATTTGATTCTGTTAACAAATTGGCACCCATCAAAGGGTTTTAAATTCTGTCTTCTAGAGCTACACAGAACATGATGAATCCTCCTTCCCTATGACAACTCTCCAAGTTCTTGAAGACAAAGACCATGCCATCCCTTCCTTCCTCCCCAGACTCTTGCCTTGTTTTTTTTCCCAGGTTAAGCATCCTCAGTTTCTTCAATCAATCCTCATATGCCACAATTTCAAGTTACTTTGTCATATAGTTGGAATATGTCATCCCACTTTCCCCATGGTTCATTCTGTCTTCACTATGTTTTCTTGTCAGCAGTTTCCCAAGAAGGGAAGTACAGAACACCCGTCTTAAAGTTATCTTGGCACAGGGTACCTGCTTGGAAACTCCCTCAGTCCTTTCGTCCTTGGGACCACCCAAATACTGCAGGTCACATGGATCCCACTGATGAGAATGCCATGGTTTGGATTTCGTAGGTGTAGCAGAACACTTGGGATTTTCACTGACACAAGAAATCCACATAAATTCATTGATAGATTAGGGAGAGAGGATGCCTAATCAAAACCCTAAATTAATATACCAGACATAGTCTCTGGAGTCCAAAAGTCAATAATATATAAGCCAAGATGCATGCCTCAGGGATTAAACTTTATGGAGAACATCAAATTATTTACACCTCAGCAAAAACATCGATGGAAACATTTATCACTAGTCAGACAGTTAATAAATACAATACTGGGATCTGCTGTCAAGAATGGGAGAGCTCAGGGCTCAGGTTGCCTTTTCTCTCTTCTGGCACAGATGGGTTGGAAGAGAATCTCACAGGGGGCTTCTTTCTTAGAGGGTCTGAGAGGCAGCTTTTGGGAACTGGGGACCCTGGACTGAGTTTTCTTTGGGAGAGGTTTGGCCGCCAGGAGTGAGGAGCCATTGGCAGGCTTTAGCCTGGGTAGCTACAGATGGAGTATTTAACACATGGACCTGAGTCAGTTACATTCGGCTTCAGGATGGCAAAGACTAATAAGCAGTCGGCTCTAATAGACTGTCCTGTGGTGAGGGTCTGTCGAGGACAGGTAACCAATAATGAGATTACTCTCTCGGCAATTAGCTTGGCAGAGTTGGGGGGAATCAGCGGTGGAGGAGGTCAAAGTGCCGAAGGCTGGGGCATGCTTCTAAAATCCTAGCCTCCAAGCCAAAAATAGGAGCTGGGGACCATTTTCCTTTGTTAATTGCAGGAGATAGAAACTTCCAATGGAGAAGAGACCATATTCTTTCATCGACTTCTCTCGAATGTCTGAATCGGTCATGGTGAATCTAGGCTAAAGTCAAGAACTGAGCCTATCCTTTAGAGTAAATACTCTCAAATCAATCAATAATGTTTACATGCCATCCCTTCCTTCCTCCCCAGCCTCTTGCCTTGTTTTCTCCAGGTTAAACACCCTCAGTTTCTTCAATCAATCCTTCATATGCCACAATTTCATTTTACTCTGTCATATGGTTGGAATATGCCATCCTACTTTGCCCATGGTTCATTCTGTCTTTACAAACTATTGTATTATCAGAGAACATGGGGCAGTGGAGACATGCCATTGGCACTCAAAGTCAACAAAACCAGAGGGGGAAGTATCCCCCTCGTTCGATCTCTTATTCAGACAGGATCCCAGGAGAGTCTGGAATAAGCTCCCATCTCACTTCTGCTTTTCTGAATCCTTACCTTCTTTTAAAGCTCAGTTAAGGTGTTACCCCTTCCTGATTCCCCTTGTAGACTTGCCTTCTTCTTCAATCACCCTACTCATGTGTGTATGTGCTGTGTCCCTTAGTAGAGAGTAAAGACCTGGAGGACAGGGGATGTTTCATCTTTGTCTTTGTATTTCCATTGTCTAACAAAGAGTAAGCATCTAGTAAAAGTTTGGTGACACCAACGGAAAGTCTTTGAGATGGGAAAACTGGCCATGCATATAAAAATGTAAGGATCAGAACAAAAATAGAGAGTGGTGCTGTGTGGTAGGGAACTGACCTTAGAGTCAGGAAGAACTGGGTTCAAATCCTGCTTCTGATAAACCCAAGTCGTGAGACCCTGGGCAACTTGTGTACCCTTTTCATGATCCTAATCAACTATCATGCAGCATTTTAAGTTTTTCAAATTACTTTCCATACATTTTCTTATTTGATCCTCACAAAACCCTTGGACATAGATGAGCATATTATCTTTATTTTACAGATGAGAAAACTGAGGCATAGAGAGATTAAGACAGAATTTGAACCCAAGACATCCTAACTTCAAGTCCAGCACTCTACCCCTATGCCTCACTTTTTCTAATAGTATAACTTATAGATGATCTGTAGTGGACAGAGGTGTCCTTATTTGAGGAAGCTACATGTATGAAATCACAGATCTAGATTTCTTTCCCACTCCAAAAGAAAAATCTTATAGTTGCAAGATGCGTTTATCAACTAACCTAATAAAGATGGTCTCATAATTATTTTATGACCATTTTTCAGATGGAAAAACTGAGATCCAGGGGGTATTCCAAGGCAATTTCAATGTATAAGTGCATGTTATAGATGCTGGAGGTCTAGTTGGTAGTTACCGTAATAGAATCAGAGTTCCATTCTGTAGGGCAAAGCATGGCCAAGGCAGGCTTCTTGGAGGGAGGGGCACTTGAATTAGCATCAGAAGAATTGAGAAAAGCATTCCTGGTCCAGGATATGCTGAAAGCAAAAGGACAGAGGAGGAAACAAGCATGGTGTGGACTCTACCTCCACCCCCACACCCATCCCCACTCCCAACCCAGAATGCAGCTTTGGAGGGTGTCATTTCTTTGACAAGAAAGCAGGGTATGAATAAGAAAAGGCTACTCATCAACTCTTCATCTGGTTTTGTTTTGTTGTTGCCTGGTTTCTTCCTTGTGGGTGAATCCTGAGCTTTCAATGTACTTAGATTAAGCTGAGCCAAAAAAAGACACTCTTCCTCCCTAATTTGTTTGACTGTCTTGACTCTCCTTGGTGAATTGGGGCAGTCAGCAGAATATAGTCTTTGACATCCTTCGCAAAAAAGACAGATGATCATAGAGTTTGAGCTGGAGGGGCCTTGAAGGCCACTGCATGCCACTCTGTTATTTTGTAGATAAGGAAACTGAGGCCCAGGAGAATTGAGACATTCCCAAGGTCAGCTGGATTCATTTTACACAATCACAAAACTTTGGAGCTGAAAGAGATCACAGTCAAGTTCAATGCATACTTGAAAAGGAATCCCCTGGTGCCTCCCTGGTCACCTTGCCTTGGCCTCAACCCAGCTACCCATGACAGGATTCTTCCCTCTGGCAGCTTATTTACTTTTAATTTTTAGGAATTTCTTTTTTTTGTGTGTGTGGTATCAAGTATACATTTGCTTCTCTTCAATTCTTACCATTGTTCCTACTTGTGATTCTATCTGAATGAGAAAAATTAATTGAGTCCCTCCTTCATTTGACCGCCCTTCAGTTTCCTGAAAACTCCTTTCCCACTCCTTCCACCTTTAGCCAAACATGTCATTTCCTTGTATGGAGCCTGAGGTCCTCCAATGTTTGGTCTGGAAAAGGTGTTCAAATGTTGTTTTTCCAGGGAATGAGACAACTATCGTCATGGACTCAAAGCCTTTCATAACTCATCCACCTCCTTTGCATACTCTTCCACTGACTGATGTCCATTGAAAACATTTCAAACTTTGGAGTCCCAAACAAACCAATATTTCAGATAAGGTTTAATGACAGCAGAATACTGGGGGAATAATGCCTTCTCATTCCTGGAATCTGCAAATAATAATAGTAATAATAATAATAATATCATTTTAACACAAGGTTTGCAAAGCAACCATGTTCTAATTTTATTCTCACAACAATCCTGCTAGTATTATTCCCATTTTACAGATAAGAAAACTGAGCAAGATAGAATTATGTGATTTGCCCAGGGTTATACACCTAGTGAATATCTGAGGCAGGATTTGGATTATCTTCCTGATAGAGCTCTGTACATTTCAGCACCTCTTTGCCTCTCATCATGGAACAAAAGGATTATATTAACATTTAGGATTTTGTGTCAAATTGATGACTTATACTATGCTGACTGCAATCTATTAAATTTTAGCACATTTTTTAGGCAAACTCAGCTTCCCTGATCTTATAATACTTTCCTTAGGTTCCTCTTGAATTCCTATGATTTGTTCTAGCCCAGTACTCTAGAGTGTCAAGATATTTTCTGGATCTTGACCTGGTCCTCCATAGTCTTTGCTTTGCCTGGTAGCTTGGGGTCTTCTGCAAATATAATGTACATACCATTGGTGTTCTTATCTAAGTCACTGAAAAAAATGCTCATCAGTGGAGGGCCAAGACTAGGTTTAATTCAAGAAACATTCATTAAACATCTACCATGTGAAGGACTCTACCAGATACTAGGAGTGAAAAGACAAAAACAGCAGCAGTCCTTGCCTTCAAGGAGCTAACATTCTACTGGCAAGGTGGAAAGCATATGCAAAGTCTAAGACAACATTTCAAGAGGGATGGAAGTCAGGATTGGAAAAAGTCTCTTGCAGGAAGTTATATCTGAGCTGTCCTTTGAAGAAAGTTGAGAGTTATAAGAGTCAAAGAGGAGGAGGGATTATCCTCCCTGGCAAGGCCTTGGGAATCCACTTGAGCACAGAGGACAGAGAAGGAATGCCTTGTATTGGAACAGCCAATAGTCTATGAATGAAGAGAGGAAAAAGTAGAAGAATACATCCAAGGAACAGAGTATGTATCTAATGATGGAAAGCAGGTCCTGAGCTGAAGTCTAATCACTCACCTTGAAGCTCCCATAGACAGTCAGTGACCAAGTTGGGTTTTAAGCCTGACTCCAAATGGAGCCCCTTTTTTCATTCATGGCATTATAAGACTTGTCTGACAAATCCTTGCCCTAATATCTTCCTTCAGATCCTGGATAGGTTAGAGAGGCGAATCTTGCTTTTGATTGAGAAAGCCTCTTGCAGGACTTACTAATTAATCTACAAGCATTTAAGTGCCCAATCTGAGCATTATAAAGGAGAATGAAGAATTGAGGATTATGTAAAGATTCCAAAATAGAAGCATGGTGGTACCCTTTTCAGAAATAGGGCAGTCTGGAATAGGGACAATTGTAGTAGGAAAGAAGCCACAATTTTGAAATTTTGAATACATATACATCTGGTATATGTATCATAGGGAAATGAGATTTAAAAAAAATCTTTTAAACATCCAAGATAATTTCCAATATGGCTGCCTCACTTTTATTGGATGACCTCTTTTAATAAATAGGAAAACCACTCACCAAAATGATTGAATCTGACAGTATATGCAATATTCTTCTCTGGTAGGTTCCCAGTCCCCTTTCCAAGATGAGAATAATATGTGAGTACATAGAAAAGGGCTCTTAGAGACCACCTAGTTTTATTCTCTTGTTTCACAGATGAGGAAACTGAGGACATGGAAAATTCGTTCAGGGGAGGAGTTGTCTTTACCTTTCTTAGTAATTCCATTGGTTAGTATTGAACCTGGTACTTGGTAGGCTTATTGTATGTTTGACTGGTCAAGGCCTTGATGAGACTTGCCTACACTTGCCTCTGAGTCAGCAGAGGCACTGTGAGAAGAGGCCCCAGGTACTGGAACTCAGTTAAGTGTTATTATTAACATACCACTGACTCTCTCAGTGTAGCTCAGGGGTATATGATGGGAATTTTGGTCATTATAAGGGTTCTTAAAGGCCCAGAAAATAAGGTCTTTGGGGGGGTCCTTTGAGGACTATTTACAAACTGGATCAATGGAAGCATCTCAACCTTAGAAATCCCCTCTTTGAAAGTCTTGAAGCTGAGACTGGATAACCATTTGTCAGGGATGTTATGGGGGAAATTTGACCTGATGGCCTCTGATGATCCTTCCATCTTCCAGATTCTGTGATTATTCAATAGAGCAGAATCTTATCCAATCAATTCAAAAGGTACTTTTTGTCCCTGGGAAATTTCATTTTGGTAGAATCTTTGACTCCTGAACTGGTGCTCATGAGGGCTATTTAGGGCAATACTAACATCTGGCTGAATGATTCAACCCAATCCAACAAAGACGAATTAAACTTCTACTATAAGCCAGACTTTGAGAGTGAAAAGCAACAGCAAAAGCCCAACAATTCATGCCCACAGGGAGTGTATATCTTATTGGGAGGAACAACAGTCACACAGATAAGAATAAACAAAGTAAGAGGAGAAGGGTTCAGGAAAAACCTTGTGTAGGAGATGCTATTTGACCTTAGGTTTGAAGGGAGTTTGGAATTCCAAGAGATGGAAGTGAGGAGGGAAAACATGCCTGGCATGGGGACCTGCCTGGGTAAAAGAGCAGAGATGGGAGATGGGATGGATGTCTCACATTTGTTTCTTTATCTCCTAGAAAGATAATCTCTGTGATCTCCCTTCTAACTAGAAGCCTAGAAGCCTAGTGGAGGTATTCCTCCACTAAATAATCCAGGCTTGGTACCAGTCCCTTTGGGAGTCATGCATCTCACTGCAGTCACCTTCTCCAGCCAGAGGTTATGGCTTCCTACTACCAAAAGGGCCAAGTAGCTCTGGTATTCCTACACTGGTCCTCTTGTGATCTTGAACCTGGTTTTCTTCCTCTACCAAGTAGGAAAGAGAAAATCGAGCTAGGCAAGTATTTGCCCTGTAGGCAACAAAATAAACCATTAAAACATCCATTTACCATGAATCCTGTTTTTTATTTTCCTCTAAGTAACTGAGAACAAATGCGCACTTCACCAAGATGCTCTCAGGGTGCTGGGGGGGCGGTCAGGAAACTCCAGCTCTCAATCACTTGCATGGAGTTACAGGCAAGTCAGTTAAAACCCCCTAATCATTGCCCTGGCCAGGCCCCATGACACCTGTAAGAGATTTGGTGCCGGTCAGGAAATAATGTTTCTCTTCCAGTTTACATCACCATTTAATCTAATTATTCCTTCCACTTTGCTTCCACATGTTCCTTCAAAGGACAGACAGCTCATTTCCTTGAGAAATTGTATACATCTACTGTAAGACTATTTTTTACTCTATGTAGGTAATCTGAGATTTCCTACTGCTTCTCCTCCATCAAGTTCAGTGTTTAATGTTGAAACTTTGAGAATCTAGATGAGGGTTTTAGACAGAGAAATAAGTTGGACTGCACCTGTGGGAATCTGGTCAGGACCATAAAGACTCCACTTGTGCCAAGATCTACTGGGATCTTAGCACTCACCTGGCCAAAGAATCCCAGAATGAAGAGCTTCAGACTCAGAGGGGACCATGCCAGGCACCTCCTCCAAGCCCTGACTGATGAGTGGACTCGGGATTATGCCATCCTAGGGGAGAAGGGCTGTTATCTGTGATTTTCCTGTTATAAATTATCATTATAAACCATCACCGGCATATTGGAGTTAGAGACATCTTGAGAAGCTTGCAGCTGTGAATTTACAGCTTGTGTGTGTCCATGAGTTCCATAAAATGATCATCATAATACAGCGCATTTATTCTTTTATTAAAGTTCTTTTTTTTTGCAAGGCAAATGGGGTTAAGTGACTTGCCCAAGGCCACACAGTTAGGTAATTATGAAGTGTCTGAGGCCAGATTTGAACTCAAGTACTCCTGACTCCAGGGCTGGTGTGCTATCCACTGCACCACCTAGCCACCCCCTAAGTGCATTTATTCTTACAGAGTTCAAAGCACTTTATATAAATCACTCCATCAATAGTAATTTATTAAGTGCCTACTATGTGCAACATTGCCCTAAACTCTGGGGGATATAAAAAGAGGCAAAAGACAATCCCTACCCTGAAGGTGTTGGTGATCTAATAGGATTAAAAAAAAATGAAAGCTATATCAAATAAACTGATTTCTACAGGAGAAATAGGAAATAAAAGAAGGAATTCAGTGGAATTAAGATGGATTAGGGAAAGTTTCCTATAGAAGGTGGGATTTTTGTTGGGACTTACTGACTTACTACTTACAACAACCTTGTTAGGGTAGGTGCTATTATTACTTCCGTTTCCCAGATGACAAAGATGAGACTGAGAGTTCAGTGGAAATGGATTCCCAGAGAAGTCAGGGGATGTATCTTAGATTATATTGCTAGTCAGTTTTAGAATTGGAGTTCTGATGCCCAACTCCAGGATTCTTTTCATATTCAGGGGAATATAGAATGTTAGCATTGGAAAAGACTTTAAAAATGCTACAATATTCTTTTATATCTTATTTTATTTGGATGAGATATTAAAAATCTTCTAGTTTAACCCCATCATTTTATGAATGAGGAACCTGAGGCCCAAAGAGACATCATCTGCCCAAAGTCACTCAACAAATTAGTGGCAAAACTGGGCCAGAATTTGATTGTAGCATCATAGATTTGGATCTTCAAAAGACCATTATTGCAATTACCTCATTTTACAAGGGAGGAAACTGAGACCTAGAAAATGAATTGGCTTGCCCAAGATCATATAGGTTATGAAATGGACAGCCAAGATCTGAATTCAGGTTCTCTCACTTTAGACCCAGAGCTCTGAGTTTCATGTTCTTTCCATTAGACCACAATGCCTCTCCTTGGACCAATTTGTCTATTGGAAAACTCTACCCATACTGCAATTCAGAAGTCACACCACCCAATTGCTCATTTCCTCACCTTCTAATGAGGAAGACCTGATGATCTCTTTGGCCGGTGTTTAAATTTTCCTTGATTTCTGGAGTTTGTCTGTAGAACCAATGTAACTCCAAATGGCTTTGTAGAACCAGCCCCTGTGAGTCCAGAGGACATGATCAGTGTTTGTGAAAGTGGATGGGAGAAGGGATGTGAAGATCTTTCTTTATAAGCTCTGGTGCCAGCCTGTTACCTCTGAGATCAAATGTCACTTAAATGATTGTCATTTAAAGTTTTTTTTATAGTTTTACCCCAACTTACCTTTCTGACCTTATTCTACTTTATTCCCTCTTATACTCTATGGTTCAGCTATACTTACCTACCCAGGGATGTTCTTCATATAAAATACTCCATATATCCTTTCCACACCTTTGCACCTTTGCCCATGCCTGAAATGTTCTCTTATCATCATCTCAGACACTAGAAATTTCTGGTTCTTATTGTTAGTATTATTTTTATTTATTTATTTATTTGTTTTAGTTTTTTGCAAGGCAAATGGGGTTAAGTGGCTTGCCCAAGGCCACACAGCTAGGTAATTATTAACTGTCTGAGGCTGGATTTGAACTCAGGTCCTCCTGACTCCAGGGCCAGTGCTCTATCCACTGAACCACCTAGCAGCCCCTGTTGTTAGTATTATTCAGTTATTTCAGTCATGTGGAACGCTTCATGATCCCATTGGGATTTACTTCATATAGAATGATTTGCCATTTTCTTCTTTAACGCATTTAACATATGAGGAAACTGAGACAGAGTAAAGTGAATTGCCCAGGGTCACACTAGGGGCTGGATTTGAACTCACAAACTCATTTCAGGGATGCCCATGAAATTTTTGGTTTCCTTCAGACTTAACCTTAGTGTCATCTCACATAGTCAACCAATATTTACTAATTATATAGTATTAATACAATGACACTTATTATGTGTCAACTACTGTGTTGGGCCTTGGGGAAAAAGAGTGAATCAGTTCTTCCATACAAAGACCCAGAGTTCTAATGGGGAGGAGACAAAAAAAGTACTTTTAAAAATATAGACACTGTGTATAGAGTGTCCCAAAAGTTTTAATAGCTTAAAAGTTATTTTTTCTTTTTGCCGATCTTATGATTGATAGGCTTTGGTCTTGGTATAGTAAGATGGTTGTGGAAGTCCTTCTCCAGAACCAAGCTAGAATAAATGTTCTTAACATGTGAATTAAAAAAAAATTAACTGTCTTTTAATATAGTTTGTTTTTCTTTACATTTCAACTGCCAAAGAGGTAAAAAATACAGAAATGTTAAGAACTCTTGCCCTCAGATTTGGAGTTTGATAATATAAATGATCCCTTGTATTTGTATAGAACTTTATGGGTGGGTTCTGAGCTGTTTTTTCCTACTACTTATCATGTTTGACTTCTAATCTTTGTGTAGGTTTGAAGGACTATTCTGTAAAAGTGGGGCTAGGCTACTTCCTGTTGGCCTCTGAAGACAGAATCCCAGCAACTTGGTGGAAGTTTCAGAGAAATCAATTTAAGCTCAATGGAAGAACAAACTTTCTGACAATTAACATTTCCCAAAGCTGGAATGGGTTGTCTTACTAGGCAGTGAGTTTCCCCATCACTTTAGGTCTCAACTGAAAACTGGGGTGAAGGATTTTTTTGGTTTTCTTGGAAGGATTGGATGAAGTGTCTTCTTAAGATCTTTCTAACTCTGAGATTTTTCTGTAGGGAGGCCTATTTGAATGACTGTCATAGAGTTGGTATTATTTAATTCTGTTTTCATATTGATGACTATGCCAGTGCAAGCTAAGTTCTGGAAGGACCTACTAAAATAGGGAGACTTTGGGTTATCAATCTGGGCGTAACTGTGCCAGCCAGGCCAGGCCTCTCTTTGCAAGGAAACTCATTTCATATTTGGAAAGCTCCAATTATTAGAAGTATGTTCTTTTATTAAATTCAAATCCAACTCTCCACATCTTTCCTCCATTTTTCCTAGTTGGGCCCTCAGAGTTCATCTCCAGTTCCTGACCAGAGACCAAATCCTGTAGGACTTAACCTTTTTCGATCTGTAACTCCCATCTACGGGCCCTGTTCCCCAACCGGTGAATGAGTCACATGAAGCATATGGTCCTCTATATCTAGACTGCCTCCAGGCATGACTCACTTCACTCCCTGGCTGTCTTTTGGCCAGCTGCCTCATCACAGGGATGGATGGGAAGGCTTCAGCATTTCAGCTTTGGAACCCCTGACTTGGGGTCTGGTGCTCTGGTTGTTCCTGTTCATCCTATTCTTTGCTAGGTCTGGAACCATAGTTCAGTCCTAGAAAGAGTGTGTCAGTCTACTTTGTTGTGACTTCTCTCATCAGTCCTATAACTTTGCAAATCTCCTTGCTTATCATCTGTGTCCTAATGCAGAACTTTTAATCTCTCTCTCTCTCTCTCCCTCTCCCCCTCTCCCTCTCTTGCTATATATATATATATGTGTGTGTGTGTGTGTGTGTGTGTGTGTGTGTGTGTGTGTGTGACAAAGAGAGACAGAGATAGAGATAGAGTTGCAGAAAGAGATAGAGAGACAGAGAGAAAGAGAGACAGAGAGAAAGAGAGACAGAGAAAAAGAGAGACAGAGAGACAGAGAAAGAGGCAGAGAGACTACACACACACACACACACACACACACACACACACACAGATAGAGACAGAGACAGAGAGAGAGATTTGGTGAAGTCTATGAACCTCTTCTCAGAATAATATTTTTAAATTAATAAGATGAAATTCAGATTACAAAGAAAAGAAAATATATTGAAATGCAGCTATCAAACTTTTTTGTAAAGATTTTGGAATTCAGGTTTAGAAGCTGTTCTTTATTTGATGTAAACTCCTTGAGGAAAGGGACTGTCTTCACTTTCATATCTGTATCCAAAGCTTTTAGGACAGTGTTTGGCACATTTAAAAAGATCATTAATATAAAAATATGTTTAACAAGGTTACACATGTATAGCCTATATCATATTGTTGGAGGGGGAGGAAAAGGAGGGAGGGAGGGAGAAAAATATAAAACTCCAAAGTTTAGAGAAAAATGAATGTTGAAAGCTATCTTTGCATGTAGTTGGGAAAAAGAAATAAATATTTTAAAAAAACCCATACATTTATTGACACTCACTATTGGAAAAATGTATTTCTATTTAGGGTGTTTAGGGTATATAGTAAAAAAAGCTACAAGGACCACTTTTTAAGTCATTTGTAGAAGAAAGGAATGTTTTTGAACCACTCTCAGGTAAGTTTGCATAGCAATCCCTGGGGTATGAAGATCCAATCTGTGAAGTATCCTACCCATAGGAAAGACCAGAAACAACCTTCTTTTCCTTATCTCCCTTGTCCTGAGTCTTCTTTTTTTACCTTCTCTTCCTTGCTCCCCCTTGCCCCATAGGAGATTAGCAGTGACAAGTCATCTTGAGGTAATTGGGTCATTTTATGACTGGTGGAGGAAATTATCTGACCTCATCTCTTCTCTCTTATCTCCTTTCTTCTTTTTGAGGGAATAATTCTGTCCCTTCCCTGTATTTATTTGGTACATTATATGTATAATTAATATTTTTCATTAATTCTTTCATTTACTCTTATATTTTCCAAATGAATTCAATTTTATTTAATTTGACTTGATATGATTGGATTAAATTAGATAGATACAATCAATTCATTTCAGTTCAGCACACATTTATTAAAGCTAAGGGCCAGGTGCTGTGCTAGGTTCTAGCCCATAAAGACAAAAACCAAATAGATCTTGTTCTCATGGAGCTTACACTCTAGAGGAGGGAGGGAACAACAAATCCATAAAGAAGACATCACGAAGGATATTAAAAATAAATACAGAATAATGAGAAAAAAAACAAAAGAAGAATCCTTCTATGGACATGACCCTGGGGATTTGAAGAGACAGAGAGGAGAGAAGACATTTCAAGAGTGGGGGGGGGGTCAGTTTGTGCAAAGGCATGGTGACTGGAGAGTCTGGATAATGAGAGTAAAAGGGACAGAACTAACCAGAAAGCGATAAAACGCACCACTTTATACACTTGAAGGATCCCATATGCTGGAGGGTCTCCTATCAATGCTCACTTCATTTATGTCATTAATGAACCCCAACAGTTTTATTCTGTCAGTCTCTTGGTTTCCTTGGCCAACAGTCACCAGAGGAGCCTGGGAAGCCTCATATAGAGTCTGTGTTAATGGAATAATTGTTATTTATCTGCCATGTAGTAGCTATCAAAATGAAATATTGAGATACTTTCATTTAAAAAGCATTGCTATTTTTAATGACCTACTCTAAAGACTTACTGGGATTAAAATAATAAAACAATGGTTGAAGAATTTTAAAAAGAGAGCCAGGTGAAAGAAGTGGCAGGCAGACTTGAAAATTCTTTCTCAACAAAGTGACAATGGGGGGGGGGGGAGGGGAAGAAGAAGAACCTAACAGTCCTGTCTCCTCTCCTACACTTTCAAGGGTGTCCTGACACTCTGCTTATTCCACATTTGTCTTTCCCATTCTGGCCCCCAGACTCATTAAATGTGAGTTGGAAGGGAGCCGAGACATTGTTTAGTCCATCTTAGTCATTTTACAGATGAAGAAACTGAGGACTAAAGGACAAATGACTTGACTATTGACATGGTGCTTATCAGTGTCAGAGTCAGGATTGGAACTCTGAAATAAAAGGAAAAAATATATACTCAGTTCCTTTGAATGTGCGAGAATGTGTGTGTGTGTGTGTGTGAGTGTGTGTGTGTAATTCTGGGCAAGTCAGTTGACTTCTCTGAAATTTCATTTTTGAATCTGTTATATGGTATTAATTATAAAACCTACTTCCCTGGATGATGGTGAGAATCAAATAAGATAATTCATGGAAAGTGCTTCCTATGTCTTAAAGTGTCACATAAATGAGACCTAGTATTATTTTATCGGTAGTATGGGGTATAATGGAAATAGAGTTTGTTTTGAAGCCTCTGGTCAAGTCCAGATTTTTCCTCTTAAACATACTGAGTGACCTTGGACAAGTCAATCCTCTGATCCGCCTCTAAGGTGCCAGCCGTCATTGACCAAAACAATTCCTGGTCCAGGTGTTATCTGGACCCACGAAATCACAGGCTTGGTCTCTGTCGTTATTATTTCGCAGATTTGTGGTAACCATACTAGTCATTATTATTATTTCATAAAGCTCTGCCTGACTACCTTACTACTCTCCGCGAATCTTAAGTGCATTATGATATTCCATTATATTATTGTACCACAGTTTATTTAACCATTTCCTTATTGCCGGATACTTAGGTTATTTCCTGTTTTTTTATGACAAATAATGCTGCCACCCATATTTTTAACAGATAGCTTTTTTCCTTTTTAATAATACTCACAGTCTAGAGTCCCAACAATGGAGTGATTGGCCTGATTATTTCATGTGTCACAGGATACTGCCAAATTAATTTCCGGAAAGATCTCACTCATTTGTAATTCTCCTAGCAATGAATAAGATAACTGTTTCTCCCCACTCTGGCCAGGATCATGTTTCATGCTTAGAATCAAATTTGTATCATAATTCATTATCCCTTTTAAAAAGAAAGGTCAAAGGTAAAACAGAGATGCTCTATCACCCTGACTAGTACTAAGAAAAATGATGAAAGAAGTCAACTTTATCTTTGACTCTACCCATTGCTTTTATCCTTCAAGTCCAGAGGAATTACTTTAAAAAAACATTTTATTTTCCCCAATTATAAGTTAAAAAATTATTAACATGTAAAAAATGTTTTGCATTCCAAATTCAATCCTTTCTCTTTTCCTTCCCCTCCTCCTCTCCTGAGATGGTTATTCAATATGGGTTATAGATATGTAATCCTATAAAACATTTCCATATTATCAAATGAATTACTTTTTGATGATGGGATTTCAGACCCTGTGATAAGAGAGTGTGGGAGACATTTGGACATTAGCTTTGTTGTGTTCCCCCTCAACTCTTCATGGTAAAGTAGACACAGTTCCCAGCTTGGACTCAGGAGCCCTGGATGGGAATTCTTGAGTAGCTGTGAACAATAGAATTTAAGTATTTTTGGAAGCTGAGCCAGAACCTGAAAGGAATTACTGTGATCTGGGTTCAAGTTATGCCTTTGAAATCCCCTGGCTCTAACTCTGAGGATATCATGTAATCTTTCACTATTCTAAGCAACTCTTTAAGATTAAATGGGGGGAAGCAGCTAGGTGGGTGCAGTGAATAGAGCATAGACCCTGGTGTCAGGAGGATTTGAGTTCAAATCGGGCCTTAGATATTTAATGCCAACTTAGCTGTGTGACCTTGGGCAAGTCACTTAACCCAAAATTTTGCAAAGGCAAAAAAAAGACCAAGTGGGGAGAAGATTCTGAGTTTGGGGGAGGGACTTACATTCCTTGGGATTCCCTCTACTAGTGAAATCACAAGTCAGTTGCTATCCTTATCCAAATGCCTAGAATAGTGTCTGGCTTATAATATGTTTAATAAATGCTTGTTAAAAGAACAAAACAATGGCCAGTCAGTTCATTTCTGTAAATGTTGGTTTCCTCATCTGTAAAATAAGGAATAACTACTCTTGCCTTTGGTACCTCTCAGGTACGCGTTCTCGATATTCGGCACAACCTTAATATATTCCTTAATTATTATTATTATTGTAAAATTGGCAATTTCCTATTTTCCCTAGTTCTAAGGGTAGGTATTTTTATAAGTCCAAAAATCAAGATTCATAATCCCTTAGACTCCTAAAATCTTTGACTTGAATAAGACTTGAGTCCATTTTCCTTCTCCACCTTTCATCCTCTTTCATAAAAATAAAACTTGAATTGCAGGGAGTGGTCAGGAGGCTGTTCCACAGTTGCAGTTCAGAAGGACCCACCATTCATGGTTCCTTCTTTAAGCATCAAGGGAAGGTCACTTGCCAGATTTGGGTCCTTTACACTGGCACCAGGAGAATTTCCCATTAGATGAACCTGACTCAAATGTGCTCTCTTCTAATTGGGCTTTCCTCAGCACCTCTTTTTCTCTTCCCTGCTGAGTTTCCACCTGCTGTTATCAGATTCCCATTCTGAAAGGCTGAATAAAATTCCGGGAGGGCTTGGTCCATTATGGGGTCCACTCCAAGCTACGGCCTGTAGATTCACTTGCGTCTTCCTGTCTTAAAGAAGGGTTACTTTGGTGTTAATATGGAGCCAAGCGGCTAGGTCAAAAGTGAAGATTCATGCCAGCCTTGGCACACCCAAAGAAGTTCACTGTCTCCTGTCCAATCCTGAGAGCCTTATGTATAAAAGAAGAAGAGAATGATTTTTCTGGCCAAAGTACAGCACCAAATCCCGAGGGATAGTCTTTAGGCATGAATATTCCTTGTATATATGCCATTCACGTGTGCAGCATGGTAACATATGTTTTCTGTACTTTTGCCCCCCTATGGGTAATGTAGCAATCTGTAGGAGAGAGAACCAAATGTGCACAATCTTCTGTTTGTCACATTCTTTGTTAGACTGTTTGATTCAATGTCTTTTGTTTAAACTAAGTTGTTTTCTGTTTAGCTGGCAAAAAATGAAAACACATTGGTGGGGGCTCCCAAGCTATGGTTTTGAGTAAAGAATGACCAATGAGATGCCTCAAACCTTTAACTGTTGCTTTTCTAGAGAGTACCTTTTAGGATGGGGGTGTCACCACAATATATGCTCCTTGGAACCGAGAACTATCTGGCTTTTGTTTTTGTATCCCTAGCATGCTGTCTGATCCTTAGTAGGTGCTTAATGTATATACTCTTTGAATTGAATTGGAAAACTGGTGGTCCTAAAATATAGCTACCTTATCAAGTTGAAGCTTTACCCTCTGACTCTATGAATTTCCTAAAATTCCCCTTTCTAAGAAAAAACAAAGAAGAAAAACCCCCTTAAAACCAGAGCCTTCTAGGGATAATTAAGTGTTAGTGTCTTTTCAAACAAAACAAAACAATTCCCCCCATCCCTTCACCCCTAGGAGATATTTGAGGGCCAAGCAAAACTGAAGTAAATATGAAAGCCAAGAAAAACAGGAAGCAAGAATGTCCATGGTGGGCAAGATTTGGGCAGCTGCAGTATTACCAACTGGCTTACCTATTCAAACCCATGCTGCCTTAGGGGAAATGTGTTTTATTATTAGGTTTTAAATTTCATTTTCTGTTCACAACAAATGTAAGCCACAAAAGGGCGGGTTATTTGGTGACGAGGGAAGAGCAGCAAAGGTAAATCAAGGGAATGCCTAGGTATCTCTGCTCCATCAAAAAAAAAAAGATGTCCAACATCACAGCTCAGGAGATGAATTAGATGCCAAACCATGTGACAGACCCAGAGGCAACTCAGACCCACCAGCCTGAGGAGGCTGCCAAGGAGCCCCAGATGCTGCCACTTTAAAAATATCTTACACTGCCTGGCATCTGCACCCTCCAACTGCCAGCAGAAGAGGAAGCAGGAGACTGACGGCAGTAGAGATGGGAGTCAACAGCCCGGGTGTTTTTTAAGTGAGCTGTGCCCCTCATGGTGCAGTGACTGGTTTTAACCTCTAAACTGCAGCTGGAGATGAAAAAGGGACAGCTGGCCAGAATGCTTGCCATCTCTGTTGGCAGAGGAAGACACAGGCAGGAGCCCAAGCTGGACTCCCCCAGGCTGAGACAGAGCACTGGAGGGGGAAAAGTCACAGCACCTTGGCCTCCAGGCCAGAAAAAAGGGCCAGAAGGGCTGGAGCATTTCAGGAAAAGGGGAGAGGTTTCAAGGCCATGTCTTCTTTTGCCCTGAATTCTTCCCTTGACCTCAGGTTGGGGCCTGGAATTTCACTCCAGATTTTCTTTCTCTATTTTTCTTTCTCTGGAGTTCCATCATATCTCACATTTGAATCATGTTTTCTTAGGACTGGGATGGAGTTCATCAATCAGTGGTGGCAAACTCAGATAGAATCAGAACCCTGCCAGGTCCATATTGATTTACAAACTCTCACAAATTAACATTATCTATCTAATATTGTATTTTTACTTATTTTTACATCCCAAATCCATTTTCATCTAATTCAGGTCATAATGGGAGGTTCCCAAGTTTGATATTTCTGTTTAGTCTAAATCATCTCTGAAAATGAACACAACCTACTGGGTACTTCCTAAGGTGGGAGTTTGAGACCTCTCCACCGATTTGGTTGCCCTCTCTTCAGCTCAGCTACAATTAGCTAACATCCTCCCCAAAAGGTTCATCCCAGCCCTTTGAATGTGATCTGATCCTGGTTGCAGAGACAGGTGAAGCTCCTTTCCTCAAAAAGCTACTCGTTTCATTTACTTCTATTGCTACTCATACTGATGGCAGACTTTTCTATGATGCTTTAAGATTGACTAAGCATGCACAGCGCTAATGCAGACCAACACCTTCAGTGTTTTCGCCTGCTAATGTAGTCTGCCCCATTGACTCATTGGATCTGCAATCCTTTAATGTTGTGAGAATCTTGATTTTTTTAATTCCCATGAACTGCATTTTTTAAATACTTCTACTGATGGAGAAATCACTACCTGATGAAGCAGCTGATGATATAGCCTATCATTTATAAGCAGGAGGGAATGTTAGGCATCAGTTAGTTTATAACCACTCAGTTTAGCAAAGCTAATTGCCCTTTCACATGACAGTCCTTCTGATATTTGGTATCATCTACCATGACCCCTAGTCTAAGTATTCTTTTCTCTGCACTTCAATGCCACAAACATTTCTTAAGGTACCAGCTGAGATTTCTCCCATGAATATTTGGTTTATTCATTTTTTTTTGTTAAAACATTCAAATGTATGATTCAGTAGAACAAAAAAGCTTTGAGAACTCTTCACAAATTTCCAAAATGTATTCCTCTAACAGAAGGTTCTATGACAAATGTGAAAGCCCACTGAGTATTAATATCTAGTGAGGGATAAAACAAGGAGAAACATTTTCCCCTGAGGTATCTGCCAGTGTACTGGAAAAGGTTGCTCAAATAGCCACTAAACCTTTCAACTCCCAGAGTCTCTGATTCCATGAATTCAAATAGAAGAAACATTCTGTAAGGATAGTAAGGTTTTACAAATGCTTAAATTTGATATTGTACTAATTGCAATCAGCCCCAGAGCACTCCTCAGTAAAATCCATAAGTATGGATTTCAGAACTAAGGGAAATTTTTTTTTTTAAAACTCTCTCCAGTAGGATGAACCAGTGGTTGGAAAATGCATTTTTATCTTTTTGTACTCTCCAGAAACTGGAAACAATATGAATGACCATGGGGAGGACTGTAGAATGACTGAGTTAGTTGTGTATATGAATGTAGTGGAAGTATGCTATAAGAAACAACAAAAATCACGAATACAGAGGAATATGGGAGACTTATAGGAATGGATAAAGAGTGAAATAAGTGCAACCAGAAAAGTAATATGCACAGTGACTGTAACAATGTTAGCTGAAAGAGAACAACTGAATCCAAATGCGATGAAAATATAATGACCAAGTTTGGTCCAAGAAGAGATATGTCTGGAATCCTCCTTCCCCTTTCCATAGAGATAGGGGTCTCTGGATGTGGAATTAAGATAGTGTCAGACTTTTGTGCTATGTTGGCTAGTTCCACCAAAATGGCTTTCCCCCTTCTTTTTCCCCCCCTTTTCTTTTGGGGGGAGAAGAAGGGGGAAGGATACATTGTAAAAACTAGGTGAGGTTAAGCTTCTAAAAAATCAAGAAAGATTTACTTTAAAAATCCATACTCAGAAGATGCAATCAAAGTTATCTACAGTCATATGAATAAAGGATTCTAAATCATTTTTGATTAGAGAAATGCAAATTAAAAACAACTCTAGGTATTACCTCACACTTATCAAAGTAGCTAATATGACAGAAAAGAAAAACAACAAATGTTGCATGGGATATGGGAGAATTGAGATACCAAAGCATTGTTGGTGGAGTTGTGAACTGCTTCAACTATTCTGGAGAGCAATTTGGAACTCTGCGTTGTAAAACTGTATATACTCTAAATTCAGCAATAGATCTGTGACCCACAGAAATCAAAGAAAAAAGAAAAATGTTATCTATGTAAAAAAATATTTACAGCTGCTCTTTTGGTGGTGGCAAAGAATTGGAAATAGAAGAGGTGCCCATCAATTGGGGAATGGCTGGCCAAATTCTGATATATGATTGTGATGGAATACCATTGTGCTTTAAGAAATGATGAGTAGGATTGTTTCAGAAAAATTCTGACAAGGCTTCCATCAACTGATGCAAAGCAAGGTGAAGTGACCAGAACCAGGAGAACATTTTGCACAGTAATAACAATATTGTTTGATGATCAACTGGAAATGCCTTAGCTATTCTCAGAAATACAATGGTTTAAGGTAATTACAAAGGACTTATGATGCAAATATACTATCTTCCTCCTGAGAAAGAATTGAGAGATTCTGCATGCAGAGCAAAGGAAAAAAATATTTAACCTTCTGAAATTTTCTTTCTTTTCTTTTTTTTTTTTTGAGGGGGGTTGGTCTGTGTTATCTTTTGCAACATGGCTAATACGGAAATATGTTTACATAAATGCATCTGTACAATTTATTTCAAATTTTTTGCCTTCTAAAGGGGGCAATGGAGAGGGAGGGAATTTGAAACTTTAAAATTATAAAAAACCTCAAATGTTAAAAAACTGTTTTTTCTATGTAATTGAGAAAAAATAAAATATAAACATTCTTTTAAAAGAATATGCTGAATTCAATTATGAGAGATGCACATGGAAGATGGAGGACCCACTGGATTTTTGACTGATTATATAGATCTTAGATTGGAATAATGAGATGGACTCAAGAGTTTGAGAGATCACACTGATCACCTTTGGAAAATTGGACAACATTTTCAATCATCCTAAGCACTACAAAAATGTCTTTAACACCAACCAATTCCTCCAGTGATGCTACATGATGACAGATTAAGGAAGCCATTGATAATGGGAAAATTCTATTTCCAGGTGAACCAAAAAATAATCGAAAACATGGATACATGGAAACTAAAACACATTATAACTGAAGATAACTTTTATGTATCTGTGCATGCACACATATGTGTAAGAACCTTGCATTGGTCTCAACAATTGCAAAATAGTGGCTGTTATAGACTGGTTTCAGGATTTTCCTCACCATGAGGTTCCTACATCAGTGGAATTCCAAGAATTTTATGTGAGAAATGGTGTACAAGATGGGTAGCCCGGGAGTAGGGCCTAGGGGATGCGATGTCAGGCTTGGTGTCCTGAGAGCATAGATATGAAATTGGAAAGACCCCGAGAGTCTAGGTTAATCTTATTCTTTAGAGGAGGAAACAGACCCAGAGAAGTTCAATGACTTGCCTAAGATCTCCCACATAGTCGGGGATGGGGTAAGGGAGTAAAACCAGCATGTGAGCTCTCTGATTTCAGAATTGATGCTCTTTCTTTTGAATCACTCAGTTTTCTCAGACATGGACTCAAACCAGATATGTATTACTTGTCCTGCCCTGGTGTGGAGAGCACTAGTTTTGGAGTCAGAGGGTCTGTGTTCAGATCTTTTCCCTTTCCCTCAAAGGGAATTGGACAAGTCTATAGGCCTATTTTCTGATGAAGAAACATGTTATCTACATCTGGATTAAGGACTGATGGACTCTGCAGAATGAAACGTATATTTTTCCATTCTATTCTTTTTTTGTGTTTTTTATCTGTTTCTTCTTCCAAAACTGAGACTTATATGGAAATATATTTTACATGAGAGCACATATATAACCTGTATCAAATTGCCTACCACTTTTAGAAAAGGGCAGGGAAGAAAGGGAGGGAGGGAGAAAAATTTGAACTCCAAATCTTGTAAAAATGAATTCTAAATTCTCATGCTATGTCATTGGGGGAAGGTATTATTAAAAAATGAAAATGGTTCAGAGGAAAACCTCAACCATAGAGTATTTCAGGAAGTATCTAAGTGAGAATTCCATAGGAGCAAAAGCAGTTAGTAATAATAGTTCACATTTATAAAGCTACTTTATATTTCCATATCTATTACATGTCACTCTTTGCCCTAAAGGCTTCAGAGATATTACTTTATTTGATACTATAACAACCCTGAAAAGGAGTTTTTACTAAGATCCCCATTTTAAGATGAAGACAAAGAGGCAAGCAGAGTTTTAAATATTTTTCTTGCCCAGGTTCATAGAGCTATTAAGTTTTTGAGAATGGATTTGAATTCAGGGCTTTCTGACTAGGGGATGGCACCCTATTACTGAACTGCCTAGCTGTCTGTAGGTAGGTCCTCAGAAATCAAAGGCGGAAAAAAAATAACTCAATTGTTGTCTAAACAGAGTATAAAATCTCACAGGGAGGTGAGACATACATACAAATAACTACAAAGCATGTGACAAAATGATCCACTGGCTAAGAATGGTCATGGACATTTAAGCAAGGATGGGACCCCTGTAGACCAAGGTTACCAGAGAAAGTGTCATGGAGGCAGTGGGTCTTGAGCTCGAGGACAAAGAGGAGCATTTGATTTTGAAGGTAGAGAGGAGTGGGGTGGGAAGCCCTCATTTTCCTGAACGGATTCTTTCCAATTCAGATTTTAGCTCTTTTCTATCGAAACAGCTCTTCTCTTAACAGTTTGTTCAGTCTGTGTAAAAAATGAGATTGCTCACAACTCAACTCAGTTCTCCAATTCTCTATCCAGGGCAGATGTCAGCAGGACCAATATCAGATTTCTCTTTATATCTCAGTTCAGTTTGGAAGAGAGTAAGTGTTTCACAAATGCTTGGTGATTTATGACTGTGGTCTGGAGACTAGACTTCTATTATTGTTATAACCTAAGCTCCTTTTAGCTTTTAGAGCAGCCGTAACATGTTGTTGACTCACGTTGAGCCTGCTGTCCCATCTCTTCCTGAATATCCCAACTGCAACTACCCCCCCCAGGTCTTTTTCACAAGAAAAAGCTGTTCTAGCTGCTCTCTTCCATTTCCCCCCCACCCCCACTCCCTACAGTATATGGAAATTATTCTGTCTTTCTTTTCAAGGAGCTTAGCAATTAGTCACTGTCAAAATAGGGACAGAATTCTGGACTTAGTGTGACTCTCAAGGGTTAGGAAAAAATGGAATGTTGGAGACAGATGGGACTTATAGAAGTCACCTAGCTCAACCCTTTCCTTTAATGAAGGGGAAACTGAGACCTAGAGAGGTCATCCATTTCATGAAGCAGAGGTCACTATTTCAGCCAAGAGAGTAAAATAAATCATTGTTTTTTTTTTTTATCAACTGATAAGTATTTATTAGAAGCTTGTTCTTTGCAGGAATTATACTAAGTGCTGTGTTTAAAAGGAAAAACTGGAAATGACGCCTGCCTCAAGAATCTCAGATTCAATTTTTTTCTATTAATTGCCCTCCAAAAGTTGCTTGGGAAAAATAGTAGGTATTATCTTCCCTAGAATGCCCCTTCCCTGATTCTTCCCTCCAACCAAACTTGCCACTCCCAATACATATTCACTATCTTTTTTTGATTTCGCTTAAGCAGTTTTCTCCTAGTGTGATAAAAAAGAGCTTTCCAAGTGTGGATTGGACTGCTTTGGGAGTTAGTGGATTTCTTCTAACCTACTCCACCTCCGGGAATCAATCTTAAACCAAAGAATTGGATGACTACCTGTGGGAAATGTATTTAATATGATTAATTTTTAATTTTTTTCTTATTATAAACCACCCTTGATCCTCAGTACAAATCCAACTTTGAGTGCAGTAATTTACTTGTCTTTTTGTTAGGATATTTGGAAAGTATTATAATGAAAATTCATTACAAATATTGATCCATAATTTTCTTTTTTGCTTCATCTTTCCAGGGTTTAGGGATTTAGGACTATATTTAGCTCATCAAGCAAATTTTGGAGAGTGTTTTCTAATTTTTAAGAATAATTTGTGTAGCCTAGATAGGGTACTTTTCAGAAGGGATTCTAGATCATGTCTAGTGTCCCTTCCAATACTGATACTATAGATTTTCTGTGAATTTTCCCTCTCCCTGAGCTATCCTTATACTTCTGTCCCAGACTTTAAAGTTCAGCCTAAATATTATTTTTCTGAATGAAACCTTTGTGATGCTCTTATCTGAAAGTGATCTTGCTTACCTGCAAATCTCTCTTTCCTACTGTGCTGCCCTATCTACCATGTGTTGGATAGTTCCTTCTGTTCTCTAAAGTAATGTAACTCTTTTGAAAGCAAGGACTTTTTGCATTCTCCACACATCCAAACAACAAACCCTTCCTCCCTTCCCCATAGCAGATGAGTAAAGAAATAGGCACCAAATGGCTTGAACTCAACAAGTGAGTGAACAAATCTTTATTTAGTGTCTGTCCTATGTGGATACTAATGATACAAACTCATCCTTATTTTCTCTTGAATTTAATTACATTAAATTAATTTCAGGCCCAGAGATGACCGGGAGGAGGTGAACCTCCTGAATCACACTCAGAAATTGGGCAGGGCTGTCAATGATATCACTGTGGCAAAAAGTCAATATTTTCATTACCAGGATTCTTCTAGTGGTGTTCTATGACTGCTAATCATGGAAGACCATGATGTCCAAAGACTCCTAATTACAGATAATCAAAAAGCAGTGAAAAAACTCACCGTAGAAATAAATAATTCATTGCATATTCTCAAAATGATGACTTGCTCCCAATACATGGCCTAGGTGACATCATCATGGACACAGATGATAACCCAAAAGGAAACAGGTCTGCCATATAGGATGAATGAGAACTAACAGATGGAGAGTCCAAGTGAGGCATGTGTATGTTCATTCCTCAGCAATAGTAGATAGGAATAGAAGCTGTGCCTGAGATTTAAATCATATAGGGAACCTATAGTGAGGAAATTCTCTGAAGCAGTGAAGGAGGATATCTTTTCTGCATCTTATCCATAGTTTGAAAGAATTGCCCAGGTATTGAAGGGTTAAAATGCCTTGCCTGGAGTCACAGAGTCAGTATATGTGAAAGGCAGTGCTTGAATACAGAACTTTTTGCTTTTATCTAATCCCTGTCCCACACTGTCTTTTAGTTTTAGGGTCCACAAATTACTGACATCTCAGGGGAAGACTCTAGAATGTTTGTGCCTAACCTGTATTCAAGCCTCTTAAACCAGTCTGACTAGCCATAGTTGGGCATATTGTTCTTTGAATGCAAGATAGAGATATCAATTTGGTCTTCTTCAAGCACAAAGGACAACAGATAACCAACCTAGGACATATTTAACAACTGGGTTCTCCCATAAAAAAATCTATCTAGCTAACTCTTTATGCATATAAGCATATAAAATATATACAGATCATGTATAGTCACTGCTGAATTTTTAAGTTTAATCTACATTATCAGTTTTCCCATCATTTTCTTATAGCTAAGTAATCAACAAAACAATAATCTGAGTCCTAATTTGCATTGTTTGCTGATTTCTAGTATAAATGTTCACACTGAACATTTAATAATGGATTTTCTCCTCTTTTTTTAAGGTTTTTTTGCAAGGCAATGGGGTTAAGTGGCTTGACCAAGGCCACATAGGTAATCATTAAGGGTCTGAGGCCGGATTTGAACTCAGGTACTCTTGACTCCAAGGCTGGTGCTCTGTCTACTCTGCCACCTAACTGTCCCCTTAATAATTTATTTTCACAAGTCAATTTGAGCAGATTCCATCATAGCCCTGGTACCATCCATGAAGACTATATGGAAAGACAAAGGCAAGAATCTATTGGCATGCATTCATTAAATGTGAGGTACCAGGGACAGGGAGAACAAATACATAGAATGAAATAATCCTTACTTACAAAGTCTGCTAGTCAACATATATTTATTAAATATACCTCAGGGTTAGGCATTGTAGTAACTCTTAGAGATACAAAGAAAGGCAAAAGCAAGGACCCTGCCCTCATGGACTTCACAGTCTAATGCGGAATACAATGTGGAAATAATCAGGTAAACACAAGATCTCTACAGAATAAATGGAAATGTATTTCTAGGATGAGAAAACATGGAAGGCTTCCAATGGCAATCTCTTTGAAAGGATGTCGACCCCCAAGAGAGTGCAAATCCCTTGAGCTAATGCTGGTGGACTTGTAAAAGAACTGGAAAGGGAATTAGATTCCTTGACCCATTGGATGAGGGTGAGAAGGAACTTAAAGGGGTTTGGAGGAGGAAGTTGGTAGGGCCTACAGACTGAAAGAGATTTGTACAAGCTAACTCAGTACTACTTACTCATAGTAGGTAGAACTGATGAAATTCAGAGTTCTTTATCTCAATCTGTTCCACTGGTGACCTAGAACTTTCTCTTTTGCATCTGGTGGTGCAATGGACAGAAGTTGGTCAGGAAGACAGGGAGACCTGGCTTCAAATCCAGCTTCAGACACACCCCCATACACTTGGACAAGTCACTTTACTTCTGTCAGCCTGAAGTTTCCTCAATTGCAAATTGCCTCATATCCAGCTTTCTTAATTCATATTTGACCATTGGATCCAGAAGGCTCCAGAGGAGAAAGTGAGACTGGTGACTTAGGACAGCTCTCCTCACTCAAATTGAATTCAGGTGCATGTCATGGCAACATCTCCCTGATGTCATGGTCTTCTTTGAGAGCAAAGGACAAACATCAATCAATCAATCAAAATGAAATCCAAGCCCTAGAGTTGTAGTGAGACTAAAATAGATGATATTTGTAAGCAAATCTAGTAAGATGTTGGACACTGTTAGGTATTAGATGTTCTTTGATTCTTTCTTCTATCTCCCAATAGAGTTTTAGGGCAGATTTGCTATTCCAGTCTTAACATTTCACTTCTGTTTTCAATTCTACAAGTGCGAGAAGTAAGTTATGCTATATTGACCTATCTTACAGTCAAACACTAAGCTGAATAATAATGATAATAATACTAATAATACTAATATTGCTCTGTCCTTCATTTTTGAAGAAGGCCATAACATCAGGGAGGTGATGCCATGACAAGCATGTGAAATGGATTTGAATGAGGAGGGGCTGTGCTAGGTCATCAGTCTTACCTTCCCCTCCAGAGCCATTTGGGTCCAATAACCAGATATGAATCAGGATGATTGGAGATGGCCCTGGATGTGAGGCAATCAAGGTTAAGTGACTTACTCAAGGTCACACAGCTAGTTTGTATTCGTGTCCTCTTGACTCCAAGGTCAGTGCTCTATGCACTGTGCCACCTAGCTGCCCCATTAAGATGAATATGGGAGTCTAGGAGATGTAAGTTGGAAGTGTGCAGGTAGGTAGGGTTTAATTGCCACCTCATTTGTGGTCTGTGGGATCCCAACCTAATTGTTTGGCCTCTCTACACTTCAGTTTCCCTTTCTGCAAAATGGGCAGAATTATAGTACTATAGAAGCTCACATGAGCTCACATGAAATACAGATGCAAATCTGAAAGAATTATGTAAATATGAATTATGCATATCGCATGGTTCCAAGAGTCCTACCCTTTTCAACTGGGAGAACCCTGTTGTTAAACCTGTACTAGGGCTTTGGAAATTTGGGATCAAAGAGTTGGGGTTGGAGAATGGAAAGGATTTAAATGCTGTTTGTTTATTTTGGGAAAGCAAAACCTCACACATTCAATGGTGGATAGAAGTGAAAATAGAAAAATATTTAAGTCAAGAGAGTTGAATAGTTTAAGAGTTTTGGAAGGTGATCAGACTTCACTTATAGGGCTCATGTGCTTCTGTGTTGGGCTAGGTCCAGGTGGTGTCAGTGATGGCGATGACCTTCTTGGGGTGTGCCAGACCAATTCCCGGGATGATTGCCTATTTAGTTAAGTTACTAGGGACAACCAGTCAAAATTGCTCCCTTATATCTTCCTCACCTGCCCCTAGTCCAATGGAAAATGCATCCCTTTGCTCCCCACAGTGGGAAAGACCAGCCCTCAGACTAGGACAATGAATAGGATCAATGAAGCTTAGGCATCATCATGCCTCCTATCTGAAGAAGGTTGTCGATTTTTCAGAGCACCATGGCAGCTACTGAGATGAAGAATGGGCTTTGAAAACTTTTTAAAGACTGAATCAAGGTCTATCATAATGGTTATTGTTGAGGCAGAACCGCGTACTAGATGGAAGGGTGACCTCGGAGTCAGGAAGACATGAGTTCAAGGCTTGCTTTTTCTGCATACTGATGGTGTGAACTTGGGCAAGTCGATCAACACTGTAGTGCTCCAGGGATTCTACAAGTCCAAACATTGCAGAGGAGGAGCTGACCTTCCATAACAGAAGAATTTCCCCATGTGGGGATGTTGTAGGTTTTAGGTAGTTTAGTCAGGTCTGGCTCTTTATGGGGTTTTCTTGGCAAAACTCCAGTTCACACGCTTGTCATGGCATCATCTCCCTATGCCATGGTCTTCTTCAAAAGCAAAGGACAAAACATTATTATTATTACTATTATTATTATTATTATTATTCAGCTTACTATCAACGTAGTTCTGAGGAGAAAAGCAGTTCGTCATTTCCTTCTCCAGGGTCCCCATTTTACAATTGAGGAAATTGAGGCAGACAGGTTAAGTGAGGTCACACAGTTAATTGGAGTTTGAGGCTAAATTTGAACTTAGGGCTTTCTGACTCTAGGCTCAGCACTCTATCCACTGCACCACCCAGCTGCCCTCCCTGGGAATAACTTAAACCCCCCCCCAAAAACAATCAGAGGGCTAGTGTTTATTCCTTGTGATTTCATCAGTGTAGACTTCTCGTTGAAGTAATTTCTCTCCCAATTCTTGTTATTTTCTGCTCTGTGATTAATAGTCAAAGGAAAGGTCCTATCAACGATGCAATCACACCTTTCACTGTTAATGTGTCCCATTTTTTAGCTTTAACGTTTGTGAAACATTTTGCATATATTCAACAGAGTCTCAAAAAACCTCTGTGAGGTGAGTGCTATTTTGTGGCAGCCAGGTGCTGGGTAGAGTGCCAGCCCTGAAGTCAGGAGGACTTGGGTTCAAATGTGACTTCAGATACCTGATGCTTACTATCTACGTGACCTTGGGCAAGTCACTTAACTAACTGTCTCATATCCAGGGCCATCTCCAGTTGTACTGGTCATATGTGGCCACTGGACCTAGATGACTCCAGAAGATAAAGAGAGGCTGGTGACTTAGCATAGCACCTCCTCACTCAAATGCATATGTTGGCAAGCCATCCTTAATGACACAGTCTTCTTAGAGAAGGAAAGACAAACATAACCATGATGAATCCCAATTTGCAAATGACAAAGTGGAGGCTGAAAAAAGTTTCCTGATTAGATCAGAGTCACACAGTGTTTGAGGAAGAGTTTGAATCTTCAATCAGGTCTGTTAGTAGATATGATTATTTCCATTTTATAGCTGGGGAAACTGAGACTTAGCAGGATTAAATTGTTTATTATCCATTTATTGATGGATATGATGGCAAAGCCACATATATAGCATATGCACCTACTTGGTATATCTGAGGTATTCTGGTATTAGGAAGTCTTGGAGTGCCTGGAAGACCTGGGTTTGACATATACTCTTGCCACCTCCTGGCTCTGTGCCCTTGTGTGCATCACTAATTTCCCTAAATTCAATTTCCTCATCTATAAAATGGGAATAAAAATTCTTGTAGTACCAGCTTCAGACACATAGAAGCTGTGTGGCCCTGGTCAAGTCATTGAATCCAGTTTGTATCAGTTTCCTCATCTGTAGAAAGAACCAAAGAAGGATATGTGGCAAACTGCTCTAATATGTTTGGCAAGAAAATCCCCAAAAGGGTCTCAAAGAGACTGATATGACTGGCTAACATGACCTTCCTCATGGGTTTGCTGTGAGAATGAAAATGTACAGGAATTTATAAACCTCAAAATGTAATCATTACCACCATCATTTTTATCATTATAATAAAAAGAGGAGGGGTGGCTAGGTGGCATAGTGGATAAAGCACCGGCCCTGGAGTCAGGAGTACCTGGGTTCAAATCCGATCTCAGACACTTAATAATTACCCAGCTGTGTGGCCTTGGGCAAGTCACTTAACCCCATTGCCTTGCAAAAACCTAAAAAAAAAATAATAAAAAGAGGAAGCACCATGATATGGTATAAGGGCAAGCAGGTTAAGTGAATCAGGAAACAGTCAGTAAGTGCCTATTATGTTCAGGCCACTGTGCTAAGAACTGAGGACACAAAAGAAGGAAAAGTCAGTCCTTACTTTCAAGGAGTTCATTTTCTAATGGGGGGAAGGCAATTTAAGTACTGGATCTCTTTGGAGTCAACTGGAACCAATCAACTGGAGCCTGTGCACCCCCTTCTTAGAAACTTGTTGCTAAATACCTAAGTCAAATGTATAGGGAGTACAAAGGAAACCCATTATACTGAAATAAAGTAATTAAAACATTACATGGACTTTCATGGGACCCAGGTGAAGATGATCTGATGTAGTGGAAAGACATTGTGTCTGGTGTCAAAGTCACTGTCTCAAACGTTGATTTTGTCACTTAGTATCTCTTTGATTCCATATGTCCCCAGTTTCTCCCTCTATACAAATAAGGGGTTCAGTGCTTAATCTCTAATTCTACTGACAGTTCCTCCTCTCAGGGAGCCCAGTCTCCCTGGGGAGACAAAATATGTTCACATGACAAGTCTTCTTGTTTGTTTGTTTTATTTATTTTTGAGATTGGGTGTCCCTATCTGACTGATGTTAGAAGGGCAGTGGACAGTGGTCACTCACAGCTGCTCATTACTACAAGCTTATGTTCTGGACCAATTTAATCCTCTTTGGACAACCTGGTGATCCCCTCCTTTGAGGGACGGGCTACACTGATGCCATTCTCGCTATGGACCCTCTATTGGCTTTTGCCAGGCCGCAACATTCCTGAACTCAAGGGCTCCACAAACCTCAACCTCTACAGTAGCACAAACCACAGGCACCGTGTCCAAGGCCACACGAAAAGATGAGTCAAAAGACGTCGGAGGCAGTATGTAGTTAGATGTCAGGGGGTCAACTGAGGCAGAACTCTTCTGGGTTGAAGTGTTTGGAGTCAATCCCTGGAGCAGATGGGCTTTAAAGTCGAGATGGCATTTGAAGAGGAGGAAAGGAGAGAAATACAAAGGGAATTGGGCCAGCTGGGGATATGAGGGAGAAGGTTATCAGGAGAAAGGATTCAGAGATGGAAATTCATGAAGCTTTTACTGACAGGGTCAGAATGGTTATATAAGGGAGCAGTGGGATGATAAGACACCAAGCTCTGGAGGCTCAGTCAGACTTCAGAATTTAATCTTTCTTGTCGAGGTAAAAGGGAACCAGTGAAGATTTCTGAGCAGGGGAATAGCCTAGAGAAATAATGTTTCGATGAGAGTTATCAGGGCAGATTTCCACTAAAATCACAGTTAAGACTGGTCAGGGCTATTTAGTTCAATTGATAGATGTTTATTAAGCATGTGCTGTGGTCTATGAGGTCACTAAAATGTGTTTATGAAAGAGCAATACTAATACCAGCCCTACATAGAAAGCACATTGCCAAGAGCCAGTGATACAAAGACATGAATGAATGAATGAATAAATGAATGAAACAGTTCCTACCTTCAAGGAGTTTATATTCTACTTGTCCAAGGAAGTAGATAAATAACAAGGCCCAGTTCACCAACAATGGGTTTTGCAAAGAAAATTCAAAAGAATTCCGCTAGGAACAGATATAGGTGAAGGTATGCTCCAAGAATGGGGGACAGCTTATTAAGAGGCAGGCGTAGGACATGTCACATCCTGTGTGGGGAACAACTTGGAGACCAGTTCATTAAGTAAAAAACACCAGTACCACTGAATCATACCTTAGACTCCTAAGGGCTGCTTATTGACTTAGAAAACCACATATTAACACTATCTATGTTCTATTGTATTTTAATCAATTTTTTCCCCTTGTTGCTAAATATTTCCCAATTATATTTTCATCCAATTTGGCTGCCTGCAGAAGTATTGCTGATTCACTTTGTGGAAGTGGAGAGAAATCAGGAAGATCTGGGTTCAGATCCAGCCTCTGGCTGTGTGATCACAAGTGATGTCTCTGTGCCTCAGTTTCCTTATCTGCAAAATAAGGGGGCTAACCTCAATAACTTCTGAGGTCCCTTCAGCTGCAAATCTAGGATCCTATGATGGGAAGGGGTGTACTCAAAGGAATCCAAATGGATGCAGCTCCTAAGAACGTCTCTGCTCTGAATCACCTTTTTAAAGAGAACAATCTCCTAATATTCTTCACTCCCCGGTTATTTCACACCTATTTCCAGGAGTTCAATTTGAGGAAATTAAGGTCCTGAGAATCTCACTGCTCTGCCTGGTTGGAATGACAGACAGCAAGAGAACTTTCTGCTTCAGCTCCATTTCTCCCCCCCCCCCCCCAGCCCCAATAAAAAAGTCTGCCGGAGATATAAATATTTAAAAACAGGAGCTAGACAGAGAGGGTTCGCTTTCACCGCTCTTAGTTGGCAAGCTATACACCCACCCACCATTTGATTCCGTGTAAATTCAATGGCACTCTGGATAGCACATCCCAAGGCCTAACACGCAGAAAAGGGAAAATGATGGCGACCCCTATAAACTATTTTTGTAGTCTGAAACTGAGACGGGGCTGGGTTGTGAATGCCAGATTGAATAGAGATCTGAGAAATTTCAATGTTGGGTGGGTGGTGATGGTGGTGGGATTTTTTTTTCCTGCTGTTGGGTAATTTTTGTTCCTAGCTATAAAGTTTTTTCCCCCTCTGATATCTTCCAGTAGGAGGCTAGAGCCCTATTCTTGTCCCACAAGAGTATTATTATTTTTTAACGGCTTTCTTGGCAGAGCTGGCCAAGCGGCATGCCCATCCATGGATGGATGGGTGCCATCCACGGTGCTTTCCTTTGTTTCTTCCATTTGCCAAGCTCCCAAACTGCTAGAGATATTGGGAAAAAGGGGCAAAGGACCAAGGCTTTTCATTCTCCCCTTTGGAGAAATCCAGCGGGAGTGGATAGGAAATTGTGAGAAATCAAATCCAATATGTTGCTAGAATGAGCTTCACTATTGAGATTTCTGTAATTTAGGGTGGATTAGGGGATACTAATGAGGACTTTGAAAGCATTTGCGAATAAAGCTAGATGGACTTTAATCATGGAAAATCCACTCACTGCATCATCTTTGAACTTTAAAGGATAACCCCCCCACCCTGTCTCTCTCCTTCAGCTCATTTGATTTTTGAGTCTACTCCTCTTAGCCCAAATAGCAGAGGGTTATTTCCTGTCTCCTCCCCCCACCACCCTTGTTCTCCAGAACGCCTTTCTCCCTTTGCTGTCCTCAGAGCGCCTCCTCTAACTTGCTCAGGACTCACAAGAGTTAATAGGCAGAAGAGGGAGGAAAAAAAAAACCCAACCAACCCAACAACCCAGTTGCATTAAAGCCTGGGGCCTGTCACCTCTTCTTGGCAATTACATTGCTAATGGCTGAGTCCCAAGCAAAGTGGCAAAGAATATCTCTTCTCACGTTCCCAACTCACAGTGCATTCCCAAATACCAGATGGTGTTTTTGGACTCCATTTCACTATGTTTGATATGACAATACTTTTGTATAATGTTAAATTATATATAACAATTGCAAATAGCCGAGATCAGAACATCTCAGAAATGGGAAATTAGACACAAGGAGGAAAGATAGAAACTAAAGACTGGCTACTTTCATCTGCCCCCATTGTGTCTTGTTTCCCTGGGATTTTCTTTTAATCTGAAGAAGATTGGCAGGGGAAATGGGGGTTGGGGGAAGGTGGGGGGGGAGGGGGGAGCAGTACAGCCTGGCCATTGCTATGGAATTGTCCCAAGTAGGGACCATCTCTCTGACAGAATTTGGTGAACGATATTACAAAGTTGCCAGACATGCAGATGATGGGTACAGAATGGTACAAAGGACCAAAAAAGTGGAAGTGAATCAAAGGGGACTCACCCCATCCCCAGGCTACAAAGTTATTGGAAACTACATGGAAACAGTGGGGGAGGGGATTAAAATGGATATAGCCTGTCCCTGCTCCCTAGGTCACCTCAGGTATCCTTTGGATTTGGTGACATCAGAGGGCCAGGCAGATGTCTGACAAATGTTTAATCTAAACAGTAGAGAACCTGAGCTAGGGAAGGTTTTCCTAGATGGATTAAGAGAGGGGTCAGAGAATGAATGGGTGCCACAGAAATATCTCTGAAAGTTCAGTCTTAAAAATATGGTTCCACTAAAGTATCTGTGTTCCTCCCCACCTCTAATCTCAATGGGGGAAAATTAATTCGATTTCCATTTTTTAGTTGTTCAATAGTGGGGAACTGGCTCCTCAGCCTCTTTCCCCATCTTTCAAATGGGCCTTATCTCTATGTTGCAGGAATTGTTGATTCTAGCCCAGAGCAAATGCATTACAGCCAAGTGATAAACTGCTCAAAATTAGTCTTAAATGGGGGAAAAAAACAAAACAAAACAAAACAAAACTGAAAAGCTCTGATGGCAGTTTCCTGAATGGGGATGGGGGGCGGGGATGGGGACACCCAAGAAGAACAGCAGGGCAGGAAGAAACTGCTGGGTAGCCGGAGTCTACCATCAGAACCCAGGCTTCCCAAGTGATGTGCTTCTCTGCTTTGCTTTTCATGGGATGTCGGAGGCATTGGTTCTCCAGTCCACATCCCACATATTAGACCTGAACCAATCCCTACTCCCCCCCCCACTCTGGCCTTGGCCATTCGCCTATATTCCCAGCGTGGAGCAAGCCCTTCCTTCATAGAAAACTCTCCCGGCTCCAGTGACTTCTACATAATTAACAATAACTTGTGGCAATGCAATGGGAGAATCCCTTTAATGGGCGGCGATGGGCGAATGTATAGCCCATCTTTCTTTGTCATTTGAGAAAAGGGGCCCCATGCAGGGTTGCTGGTTGCTGAGTGATGCTTTGTTGTCTCCACCAGACAGTTGCATAGTACCAGCTGCATTGGCAGGTAGCCGGCAGTGCAAGGAGAGCGCTGCCAAACTATGCTATACAAAGGAAGCAGTGCCAGAGAAAGAGGGACCTTTGGGCAGGGTGACCTTTGGCCCTCTGAGCCAGCATGGATCCCATATTCATCGCCTGCAAACAATTGCATCTTTCATTCCACCACAAACTATGATTAGAAAGGGCCCTATTTAGGATGGGGAGGATGCCTCGAGTGTTCCCAGCAATGGGATGTTTGGAATTTTTTCCCCCTCCTGTTTCTATTGGTGACAATATTTTCCTTAACCTGTAGCAGGATAAGGTAAATAATTAGATGGGAAAATACAAAAAAAAGTTAGAGAAATTTAGGAAAACCTATTTGGATTAGAATGATCTTGTGCCATTTGCTGTCATAAAAGTGGACGCAACATGATGGAGTATAATAGATCCATCATTCAATCAACATGCATTTATTAGACACTTATCATACATCAGACACTGAATTAAGGATGGGATTACAAAGAAAAAAACCAAAACAGCTCATGGAGAGCATATTCTAATGAAGGAGACAAAATATGAAAATGGGCATATAAGAAATTGATATGGAGGAAGTGGATACAAGAAAACCATTTTTGTCCACCACCCATAGTTAAGAGGGTTGAGAAAGCCTTTTTTCTTTTGCCTGAAGAACAGTTAACATTGGACTAATCACTTAATATGCATTAGTACTGGACTTGGAGTTGGGAATATTAAGAAAAAGTGTCAATCACATCTCCCTCAAGAAACTCATATTCATAATAGAGGACTAGACTTGGAGGCAATGATACCTGTTCACTACTCCAAGGGCAAGGACCATGGACAAGACTCAGTTTATTCATTTCCAAAACAGAAATAATACAGTTATAAAATCTCTTTGAAAGCAGGGATTGCCCTTGTATTTCTTTGTATCCCCTCTGCTTATTACAGTATCTGGTACACTGTCATTGTTGAATCATGTTCATCTCTTCATGACCCCATTTGGCATTTTTTCTTGGTAAAGATGCTGGAGTACTTTTCTATTTCCTTCTCCAGTTCGTTTTAAAGTTGAGGAAACTGAGGCTAACAGGGTTAAGGGACTTACTCAGGGTCACACAGCTAGGAAGAATCTGAAACAAGATTTGAACTCAGATCTTCCTGACTCCACGCTTGGTGCTCTATTTACTGCACACTTACCTACCATAGTAGGCACTTAATTAATGTTTATCTATTATTATTATTATTATCTTTTGTTACTATTAAGGTTTTTGTGAGACTTGAGTGAGGTCATAGGATCATAAAGGTGGAATCCATCAGTAAGCATTTATTAAGTTTCTATTCCATACCAGACCCTATGCAACGACAAGAATGAATCTTCCTCCTCTCTCCTCAAGGTGTTTTCATTCTGATAAAAAGGATCCCAGAGCCAGCTAGTTCAACCATACCATGTTTTCAGATGAGGAAATTGAGACCAAGATTGGTTAAGTGCTAACCTGGCTGAGATCACACTAGTAGTCGGTCGGTTCACATTTATTAAGTCCCTATTGTATGCAAAATTGTATATAAATTGCCATATAAATGTCAGTTAAAAATGTCATCTTTGAGAGGGATTTTAGAAATCATTTTGACCATTGCCTTCATTTTATGGATAGTTAAAGTAAGCCCAGAGAAGGGAAATAATTTGCTTTCGATCATATAACCATTAAATGGCCAAGTTGGGAGGAAGACCCTTTCCACTACACTCTGTGATTCCGAAATTAATCTAAATCCAAGCCTCTTTCTGCTCTTTCTGGAGCTGTTTACAAAAAATGAAGGTGATTTTCTAATACATTATATTTTTTTACAGACAAAAATCACAGTTCTTTTTGTAACTTAAGAAGACTGATGGACAGTTAAAGTATGATATTCATGATAACAAATGCCACAGTAAGGTCAAAAAGTTTATAAAGTCCCTTACATATGTGATCCCATTTGAGCTCCAGAACAATCCTGGGAGGTAGGTGCCACAGGTAGAATATCACCACCTCTACTTTACAGAATAAGAAACTGAGGTTCAGAAAATTAAATGATTTTTCCTGGGTCATTCAACTAGTAAGTGTAATGTGTTTAGATTTTCAACTCAATGCTGTAAATATTTTTAAGCATTTTCTATGCATTAAATACTGTGCTAAATATTAGGGTTATAAAAAAGAGGCAAAAGGGGCAGCTAGGTGATGCAGTGGATAGAGCACCAGCCCTGGAATCAGGAGGACTTGAGTTCAAATCAGTCCTCAGACACTTAATAATTACCTAGCTGTGGTGACCTTGGGCAAGTCACTTAACCCCATTGTCTTTCAAAAAACTAAAAATTAACATAAAATAAAAAGAGGCAAAAGATAGTCCCTACCTTCAAGGAGCTTACCGTCTAATGGAGAGATAACATACAAACAAATACATACAAAGCAAGCTACATAGAGTATAAATAGGAAATAAAAATAGAAAAAAACTGGAACAAATGGATTTGAACCCATGTCTTTTGGTACTCTTGCCACTTCATCACGCTATCTGTAGATATTGGTTTTGAATATTTTCAGTAACTCATAAGATAATCATCACCATCATCATCATCATCAGCAGCAGCAGCAGCAATAACTAAATTTATAAGGTTTTTAAAATGTTTTACAAAAAATACCTCATAGAATTAGAACTAGGAGGAACCTCAGAGGTCATCTCATGGAATCTTCTTATTTTACAGATGAGAAAACTGAGACTTAGTCATGTCATACCACTTCATTAATAAAGATTTCTTAAGCAAAATAAGGACACTTCTATACCTCATGCCTCAGCTTCCCCATCTGTAGAATGAGTCGGAGAAGGAAATGGCAGATCACGTTGTCATCTTTACCACAAAGACCCCAAATGGTCTCATGAAGAGTTGTATATGAGTGAAAATGACTGAACAATAATAAAAACATCTTTCCCGGTTCTAGACTGAAAGATAGCTCAGTTTGGTTTTCCAGGAAGGCAGAGAAATGTGTAATGTCAGCATTATTCTCCAAAATTGTGTTTTTAAGCAAGTGACTCATAAAGGGAAGACGGAATTAAAAATGTATACTAAGGTTTGAAAATCTTGAATCACTACAAAAATGTCAGGTATTCACTAAGTGTCCATCACAAATGTTTCTACTCCTCCTGGGGGGAACTGAGGCTGGTTGGTTGCATCAGTTGGGGAGTTGTGAACTATGGTAGAGTTAAAACAGGATGCCAGGACCGAATCCAGCACCAACATGGCAGCTTCTGAGAGCTGGGGAGAAGGACACCAGTTTGTTTACAGATAAACCAGTTCAACCCACAGATGGAATAGGTCAAGACTCCCAAGCTGAATGGTAGTGTGATTAGGCCCATGAGAAGCTGCTGTTCATCCAGTCTAGGTTAGATAGGGAGACTCAACCATTTACAAAAATGCCCACTGTGTATCAGACACTGTCATATACATTGGGGATATAATTTTAAAAAAAGAAATCATTTCTCTTCTGAAGGATTTTGTATTCTACTGGGGAAAATTAAGCAACACACACACACACACACACACACACACACACATACAGAGACAAACGGAGTTTGTAATCAGCGGTTGATTGTTTTTCAGTTGTTTCCCACTCACTGCGACCCTATTTGGGGTTTTCTTGGCAAAGTTACTAGACTAATTTGCCTTTTCCTTGTCCAACTCATTATACAGATGAAGAAACTGAGGTAAACAGGGTGAAGTGACTTACCAGAGGTCACACAGCTACTAAGTGTTGGGTCAGATTTGAACTCAGATCTTCTCGACTCCAGGTCTGGCCCTCTATCCACTTCACAATCTGTGTTCAAATTCTAATTTGACTCAACTAAATTCATGACCTTGGGCAAACTCCCTCCCTTCCCTGGGCCTCAACTCTTAGTTTGATAAGTGGGGGAGACAATTTAGTGAAAGGGTAAGAATGCTCAATTGGAAGGGATCTGGATTTGAAACTTGACTTGGCCACATGCTTTCTGTGGATTCTTTTTTTTTTAGGTTTTTGCAGGGCAATGGGGTTAAGTGGCTTGCCCAAGGCCACACAGCTAGGTAATTATTAAATGTCCAAGGCTAGATTTGAACTCAGGTACTCTTGATTCCAGGGCCGGTGCTCTATTCACTGAGCCACCTAGCCGCCCCTTTCTATGGATTCTTGGGCAACCTACCTAACCTCTCTGGGTCCTAGTTGCCCCCTTTATAAAGGGTGTGTATAAGGCATGTTGGCCCTTCTAGCTCTATCATCTTATAACTTAATCCAATAATTACGCTTCTTTGCCAAAAAAAAGGTGCCTTCCCCCGCCCCTCTCCATTTTCTCCAAAATAGAAAACTCTCTGAACAATTTCTCTTTCAAGAGGCTCTAAACAATTCTTCCTTCTTTCTCTCTTCTTAGAAAATTTTTCTCTAGAGGCCTGAGGGTGGGCAGGTGGGAGATGAACACCAAAGCAGATACCTGAAGGTTCCCCTTGTTGAGCCCACCCTCCCCCATGTGACTTCTGGAGCTCATTCGAAGCCGGCTGTTTTTTATTTTCCCTCTGTATGAAGCTAATGGAATTTGCAGTTGATTAACCTCCAATCTGGATTAATGATCCAGCCTGGGATTGTGGCTGGCAGATCCCCGGCTTCTTGTACTTCTTAACTGAGAAAGACAGCAACAAGTCTGCTGTCCTCTACCCCTCCCCGCCCAGAGAAGGGAGGACAGGGTACAGAACCATACAGGGCCACTGAAGAGCTGGCCTGAAGTGGAAAAGAAATTCAGTCCAAGGATAGAATTTCTGGGGTTGGGGGTCAGGAAAAGGAGAAAAATGTTAGAAGAAAAAGTCCCTGGAAAGGAATGCAAATCAATTCAAGTAAAATATTTTTTAAGTTATCTATTGCAAGCTATGCACTGTTTACCTCTAGGGACAAGATGAAGTCTCAAAAATACAATCAAAACAGTCCTTGCCCTCAAGAAGCTTACATGATGGTGGTGGTGGTGGTGGGAAAGCCACACTCAAGTCAATAAAATCAAACAAATACAAAGAAATATCAAGAAGGAGAGAGGGCTCCTAATTGGGGAAAAACAGGATAGACTTTGAAGGCTTTGAAGGAAGTCAGGGTTTCAAGGAGGTGATTCAAGGTAGGAAGTATGTTCCAGGCATTCAGGTATTTCTTATGAAAAGGTAAGAAGATAAGAGACCAAGTGTAACATATAACGCACATTTGGCAGGTCAGTTGGACTAGAATGGGGAAGGAGAAAAATAGAAAGTAAGGTAACTGGATGACATATGATGGAGGTCTTTAAATTATGTACTAGGGGCAATTGAGAGTTATTGGAAAATTTATAAAAAGGTGAAAGGGTAGGCAGTGGTCAAGGAACATCTATTCAGAGATCACTATGTGTTGGGCACTGTGCCGGCTAGATCTGTATTCGATGAATACTCGATGGGTTGGAGAGGGAAGAGACTGGAGGCAGGGAGGCCTGTTTATGAGATTGTTTTCATAATCCAGGCAAATACATTGGGAGACTGGTATGGGAAATGAAGCATTGGAAATAGGAGACTTAAATCCAGCTTCTTTCACTTAGTCCCTGGATGATTGTGAGTGACCCATTACATTTTTTGGGGGACTCAGTTTTGTTGTCTACAAAACAAGGGATCGATAGTACAGTGCAATGGAAAGATTACTGATCCTAGGATCAAGGGATGCAGGTTCAAATTCTGATACTGGAGGATCTTGGGTGAGTCATTTTATTTTACTGGGCTTCAGCTTCGCCATTTGTAAAATGAGAGATTTGGACTAGATGATCTCTGAGAGATCTTCCAGGTTTAGTACTATGACTTTATAGGTAACCTCCCTTTGCCTCTGTTTTCCTTATCTCTAAAATGAAGGCTTTGGACTAGAGGGTCTCTATACTCCTTTTCAGTTCTTAAGCTGTGTTATACTGTGATTCTATCACATTGGACAAATTATTTAAGCTTCCCAGGTCCTCGTTCCACGCCCTCATAATATGGGGGGAGACGGTTAGGGACTAAGTGGTTTCTGAGGGCTCTTTGAATTCTGGATCTATGATCCCAGAGTCCCGTCCAGCCCCCAATTTTATATACTTAGAGGCATCTATTTCTGCCAGAGAAACTTGTACGTTTCCCATCTTCTGCAGAGCCTTCAGCCGCTCTCTAGGACTTTACAGGGGAAAAGAACTCTTTCCTTCCTTTATCAGGTAGCCACAGCAGCCCTGGCCACCACTACCTCATCCCAGGTAAGTCATCTATAACCTGGGTGACTCCTGGGCCATTTGCTGAAGCAGAATCCTCAGCCTCCAGTTCCTGAGACCCCAAATGTGGGATGCTTGTCTGGGGGCTTTCTCATTGTTCTGTGTAGTTCAGACGGTAAAGGTTGCCGCCTTATTTTCTGAGGCAAAGTCTCCACATATGGTATATTTAGTGCATGAAATGTGGCAGTTGGATTCCTTGGGTGTTTTTTTAAATTGTCACATAAACAAATAATTCCGAGCATATTTCTCCTTAGTGGATTTGTTTCTATTTTGCAAATTGTTTCAGGCATCAATAAACAGGATCACACAAATGTGCATGCGACTGCAGAACTCATTTAGTTTAGCAAGTCTTTCTCACATCCTCACTGCCTCAACAATGCTACTTTCAAGTCATGTCAACATGGCTCCGTCTCTGCCTCATGACTAATACAGTGTTACTGAAAGCCCGTCCTGGCCTTCTCTGGTAGCACTGGTACCAGCCTTGCCTTTTCCTACCACCTGGTTTCTAATTAAAATCTGATCCGGGACCGTCCTTACCTTCTCTGGTAGGACTGGTACCAATCTTGCCTTTTCCTACCACCTGGTTTCTAATTAAAATCCAATCGGAGAGGAGGCTTTCCCCTCCCAACATTGAACTGGCGCAGATACACACAAGGGTTATTGTGAGCCTCTGACAGAAATCCAGGACAAGGGATTATAATTCTGGGCTGGGAGGAGAACTTGTATTGTAGTGATTGTTGGGAAAAAAGACAAAGCAGATGCCACAGTAGAGGCTAATTAGGAGGTTGTTTATGAACGCTATCAATGTAGTGAATGATGGGATGCCTTCATCAGGATTCTTTTTTCACTAGGGATGATGAACCAAATAATTTCCCATCCATTCCATAGCACGAGTTTGGTCTCCTGATGACCACTATTCAGTGGTGTGTCTGCACTCCTTGCATGAATAGGGAAAGTAAAACAAACTGAACTTTCTCCATTTATGACCAGATTCTAAGAGCGTCGGCCATTCGGGTTGGCCACGCCATTCAGAAGCTCTTACCCTCCTCAACAGTGAAATGATACCAGTTATTCACTCAATTATCCTGAACCAGAAAAGGCAAGTGGTAAGAGCATATGTCGTATATGTGACCCATGCAGTTTAGCTCAAAGGCAAAATAATCTAAAGTCAGCAATGCACACAGAGTTTAAACAGAAACATACGTATCTATACACTTTCTTTCTCCCTCCATATGTTACCCTGTGGCGGGAATTCTAATACTGTAGATCGCACCTTTCACTCAAGGATGCCCAGCCCCTCTTGGAGGGGACCACAAGCCCTCAGAGCGGTGGGAAGAAGCAGGTGGCGAGGATGATTAGGCCTGTCTTTACAAATGGTGCCATCGAGTGAGGCTGGCTTCCAGTTGGTTGGGCTGAAGGTTCTGCCACACCTTATTAACAGGGGTCTGTTTCTTTCTTCAAAGCATGCATTCATCTCATCTCATGGTAATACAAGGGAGTTGTCACTAGAATTATTTCCCCCACTCCCAATCTCCCACTGTTTACAACTCTTTGCCTTGTGAACAGTCGACTATCTTGAGCTGTCAAGAAAGAAAGACTTTGAGATGGGGGGGGTAGGGGGAAAGGAATACTGGCTGTAGACTTCGTTTTGTTTTTTTAGTTTATTTTGCAAGGCAAATGGGGTTAAGTGGCTTGCCCAAGGCCACACAGCTAGGTAATTATTAAGTGTCTGAGATCGGATTTGAACCCAGGTACTCCTGACTCCAAGGCCGGTGCTTTATCCACTACGCCACCTAATCGCCCCAAGACTTGGTTTTTAAAATTCAGTCCAACTTGAACAAGTGGTTTGACCTCTGGGTCTTGGTTTATTCATCTGTAAAATGGGGATAATAATCTTCACAGGACTGTTGGGAGGAAAGTGACAGGTACTCTTCCTTTGCCATGATTCTTCTTCTTCCATTCAGCCCCTTTATACTGAACTACAAACAAAACCATCAGGGAATGATGTGAGGGGGTGAGGTTCCTAGGTTAGTGCCCTTTTATTCATTCACCCAAGAAATCTAGGTGCAGGAGATAGAATACAGGTCCTGGAGTCAGGGAAACCCAAGTTCAAGTCCCGCCTCAGACATGTACAAGCTGTGTGACCTTGGACAAATCACTCTACTTCGGTTTCTTCCCTCAGAAAACAGGACTGATAAAATCACCTACCTTGTAGGCTTATTGTGAGGATCAGATGGTATTGGTAACATGCTTATCCCAGGGAGAGAACCAAGAGACAATATAACTAGGGTTTAATCTCTGATCTATCCCAACCTCTTCATTGACTTGTGATCTCATCAATTTTATTTTACCTCCTAGGTACCCAGGGAAAGTCTGTGATAGAGAAGTGGCTGATCTGCATTGATGAAGCGACTTTCCACACTGACAAGTTCCTAGATCAATGAAGTTGTGGGTGACTTTCCCACCCTTCTGCATAAAAACAAAGCAAGTGCCTAAAAGGAATGCAAAGAGCCCTGAAATCATATGAAGATGAAAACTGGGGATGTAAGGAAAGACTTCATATAGAAGATGGTATTTGTTCTTAATAGATTCAATAATAGATCATTTCAAGAGTAGGTACAATAAGGGGCAGCTAGGTGGTGCAGTGGATAGAGCACCAGTCCTGGAGTCAGGAGAACCTGAGTTCAAATCTGACCTCTGACACTTAATAATTTCCTAGCTGTGTGACCTTGGGCAAGTCACTCTTAACTCCATTGCCTTAAAATAAAATAAAAATAAAAAAATAAAGAAAGAATAGGTGCAATAATAAGGATAAATTAGGACAATAGTGGGTAATCCCAGGCAGCTTTATGAATAATTGGCAAATGAAAGATATGTTTAAGTGTTCTTGATTAGCCAAGTTTGATGGGAACATAGCATATGGAAGGAATAATACAAGATTAATTCAGACAAGTCCTTTGGAACTGGTGTGTGTGTGTGTGTGTGTGTGTGTGTGTGTGTGTGTGTGTGTGTGTGGCGGGGGGGGAGCCTTGAATGTCAACAAAAGAAACTCAGGTTTTGATTGGTAAGCAATAGAAACCCACGAATGGCTTTTGAACAGGAGAATAGATGTATCAGGAGCCCACCATTCAAAGCTGCTCCAAAGAGATTTGAGGTGGAAAGAACTACCAGGAGGATTTTAATAAGAAGAGGATGTGGGGGGCGGCTAGGTGGCTCAGTGGAAAGAACACTGACCCTGGAGTCAGGAGTACCTGAGTTCAAATCCGGCCTCAGAAACTTAATAATTACCTAGCTGTGTGGCCTTGGGCAAGTCACTTAACTCCATTGCCTTGCAAAAATCAATCAAGCAATCAAAATAAATAAAAACAAATAAAAATTAAAAAAAGAAGAGGATGTGGGCAGTTTAGATTTGAAAATATTCAATAGCAATATGTAGCAGGTCCTATAAAGTAGGATTTGATGGCTCTTTAGAACACTCAAGTTTCTATTCCTGAAGTTCAATGGGTTTTCTAGGAAGCCAGGTTCAGATAAACTGGATTCTCAGCAGCTAAGTTCCAATCAAACCATGATTGGTTGGGAACGATGAATATTCTAGAAAACCAAGGCCAAGTTTCCAAACAATCTCTAAGTCTGCCAGTGTGGCATTTTCCCTTGAGCTTTTTGTTAGGAAAAGGATGCATTGAGAGGAGTTGGGGAATTCTTCCAGCATGTTGGGTGGAGCCAAGGCAAAAAAAAAGAATGGGAGGACATTGATGAGTGTAGCATAGAATGGGAAGGTATGTATTTCTGTAACACTGGAGAAAGCACCCCCATTGATGAAATCTTCATACAAATCTTCCCAGACTTTTCTGAAACTATTCCCTTCATAATTTCTTATGGAATGATAGTATCAGGTGCATGCATCACAAGTCATTCAACTATTAGCTAATTGATGAATGCCCTCTCCATTCCCAATTTTTTTTTGTCATGGTAAAAAGCTGTTATAAACTACACATATAGGTCCTTTTCTCTTTATTTGATCTTTTATTTTTTTAAAAAGATATAGACCTAGTAGTGGTATTTCTGGGCCACAGGGTATGCACATTTTAATATCTTTTGAAGCATAATTCCAAATTTCTTTTTAGAAGGACAGGATCAATGTACAGATGGACCAATGGTGTATTAATGTGCCTGTTTTCTCATAGATCCTCTAGCATTTGTCTTTTTCTTTTTTTTCTTAATCTGATGTGTGTGAGGTGGTAGCTCAAAGTTATTTTAATTTTAATTTCTCTGTCAACTATTTGGAGCTTTTCTTAAAAAAAAAACCTCTGGGTAGCTTGGATTTCTTCCTCTGAACATCACTTATTTATATCCTTTGATGAAATTATACCTTAGTGCTTATTAGTTGTAGGACCATGGTTATGTCACTTTTCTCTGTGCCTCAGTTTCCCCATTTGTAAAGTGAAGGGGTTGGACTCAATTTGGAATTAGAAGGATTTTCTCTGACAATTTGCTTTCAGACATTTCCATTTTTAGGCCAAAAATGTTAAGCTGGCCTCGTCCCAGATCTCTATTCTGGCATGAGAAAATATGGGCGGCGTGGAAGAGGGATGAGGGAAACAGATGAATTGGGATGATATCCTTGCTCTTGAGACATTCAAAATTTGAGCTTCCCTGTTATGAAATAGAGCTGCCTCATCAGTCTTCCAAGCCCATGGATAGGGCCTTGGTTGAGCCTATGGGTAGCTCGCTACCAAAGAGCCAGATAGAGCAAGGAAGGACCGGCTGGAGCAGGGGAATATGAGTCTGCTTGCCTGATAAGACAGTGATGGAATGCGATATGATAAAGGATGTCTGGCCTGGAACAGCAGCAAACTCACTGCACCAGGAGCCATCTAACACGGGCCAAAAGCAACATGAGAGAATGCTCTGGGTAATCCTGCACAGACACTGAGAGATGAGACCGAGCCGGGGGCAGGGAAGAATTTTGAGGGAGGAGGTGGCATAAGGGGACAGACACAGGAGCCCCGTTACCTTGTCAGCTTTCCAAGTGGGATGCCGATCTCTTACTTAAGGGTGAGCCATGGAGCCATTCTCCCTACTGAACAAGGTCTGGCTGACTGACTAAAAAAGACTGAGTCTGTTTCATGGATGAAGCATGTCAAGAGATCCAGAAGGAAGCCTCTCCTTTTAAGTGGGAGAGGAGGATAGTGTCAGACCACATTCTAAGCCCCAGCTCTGTCTCCCCTTGTGTAGCTCACTTAATCTGTCTGCAAAATGGGGAAAATTAAGGTTGCTTGACCTCACTCAAGAAGCTACTGGGTGGATCAGGAATGGTGGATGAGAAAGGAGTTGCAAAGTGTTACAAGACTCTTGGGAATTATGATGATTGGTTCCCCATGTCAAGGATCTCTGATTTCCCAGGGTAGGAATTTCCTCTACTTATGTTTTCTCTATGATATAGATATTAGCTTTATAGAGTTAAAACTGGACAGGACTTGAGAATTTAGGTACTTAAGATCAAACTAGGAGCCAGATTAAGAGATCTCTGGGTACCTTAAAACAGAGAATGTCAGAGCTAGTGTGGGTCTTGGAATAAAGATTACTAGAGGTAGAAGGGGTTTTAGAATTAGAACATAGACAGATGGAGAAGTCCGTCAATCAATAACATAGAAAGGTAGAGTATAGATTCTAAGAAATTCGAATGTAGAATATCAGAGCCTGAAAGAATTCAGAACGTGAAATTTAGAGTAGAAAGGTCCTTAAAACTTGCAGTGTCAAGGCTGGAAGGGGCCGTGGAAAGAAGCATCTTAGATTATGACTCCTTTCTACTCATCAAACAGGACACTGTCTCCAAGCTCCATCTGTTTCCATGGGTTGTGTTTCCTATGCCTAGTATGCCCTTCCCTCTCACCTTCCCTTGCTTCAAGACTCAGTTCAAATCTCACCTTCTGCAGAAGTCTTTCCAGGTCTTCCTTTACCCCAATGCCATCCCTTCCATTGATTATTTTCACTTCTCATAGGCACATAAGTGGTTTGCATGTTGCCACCCTCTTAGATGATGAGCTCCTTGAAGGCAGGGGCTATGTGTTGCCTCACTTTATATCATCAAGGGATTGGCACAAAACTCACAAATGATTATTGGCTGAGGTCTTGTCTTCTTTGTATTGCTGAGTCTAATGACACCTATGCTAAGTTCTTACTCAAAACTTGATGAGCGCCATGAAATCGGACTCTGTGGGGTGGGGAAAGGCATTCCAGCGAAGTCACCAAAAGAAAGATCTTGCTACTAAATAAGACTACCCAGCCATGGGTCTCATGGCTGGGACTTGGAGCTGTTGAGGACCCATTTATTCAGAACCTCGGGAGATATTGTGGAATCATAGAAAGGACTTGGAACCAGAGGATCAGAATTCAGATTGTGCCTTGGACATGCTACTCTTTATCTATAAAATCTATTATTATAAAATAAGTTTTCTTTCCTATAAACTGCTCTATGACTATTGGTCCCAGTGTGAAGCACATGTGAATTTGTATTTAACAAGGCACTTGGTCCAGATGAGGTGAGATTTGGGGTTCGTTCCCCTACCTTCCCCCTTGCAAGAAGGGATTTCTTCCCTGGGCAACTTTCCTATATGAATGTAACCACAGCTTTGAACATATAAGTCAATATATATATATATATATATATATATATATATATTAATGTATATTCAAATAGACCAAATATGCATGTATTCCTATATCAAGACATGTACACGTACCTAGAAAGGGGCAACAGTATGGTCACAATTAGCACCTGTGTGCACTATTCACATGTGTGTGCATGCACACATGCACACACCCGGGCATGTGAGGGGCAGATGCCCCTCGGAGGATCACATTCCCTTGTGGGCATCAAGGTCCAGGAAGGACACTGATAAGCTGGAGAAAGTCCAGAGAGGGCAGCCAGACTGGTGAAAGGTCTTGAGTCCAGGTGAAATGACTCTTGCATGAAAAAACTAGCACGATTAGCTCCGAGAAGACTCCAGGGTAGGGCGGACATTTCTATGGCCCACGGTGAACACACACACATACATCATGTATGTGTGCACACTCTTTTGTTTGCACATAGAGAGAGATGCATATGTGCAGGACATACATGCAGATCTATGTTTATGTGTGATGCAACATTCTTGGCAAAACCCAAAGTATGGTATGACTGATGGGAGTCCCTAATCATATTGCAGAAAAAGGGTAGGTTGAAACTACCCTCTGGAGTCTCTTCAGCTCTGATGACTATATGCTCTGTTTCAGGTACATACCTGTGATGTGGCTCTTTGGGGTGGTTGGTCATTGCCCCTGGCCACCATTGTTGTTGTCACAACACATGACTCAGGAAGACAAGCAGGTAATTGATGAGAGAGGAGGATCTCCCCCTCCACCTGGGACATCTTGAACCATGATTCTATTGATTTGGCCCCCAAAGTGTCAATGTCTTTTTTTTTTAAGTTTAGGGCAATGGGGCTATGTGACTTGCCCAAGGTCAGACAGCTAGGCAATTATTAAGTTTCTGAGGTTGGATTTGAACTCAGGTCCTCCTGACTCCATCCATGGTGCCACCTTGCTGGCCCCTGTCTCTGTCGTTTTTACCAAGAGAAGAGTCAGACAAGTAAATGAAACTTCTAGGAGCAAGTGTGTTTTATTTTTCTTTTCATTTCCCTCAATTCCCTTATATATAGAAGACATTTAATAAGTGTTTCTTAGATGAATAGCTAGATGTTTAAATGAATGCCTAATGCTCTAAATTGAATATCCATATATACACACATAATTTATTAAGCAATGATCAATCAATAAATGTGTCTTCTATGTTCCAGTGTGTCTGTATACATTCCCACTAATCCCTTTGAGAGGCATCATGGTGTAATGGGTCGAGAGTTCATCTATGAAGCCAGGGAGATCTTTGGTTAAAGTCCTGCTCTGACATATAGGGGTTGGATGACCTTGAGCAAGTCACTTAACTTCTTGTCCAGATCTGTAAGCCATAAACCCCACCACAATGGTGAAAGGAACTTCCTCAGGAAATAGGCCTAGTCATCATTCTGACCTATCTTCATATGCATGCAGACATGCACATATGACAAAGAAATGAATAAATGCATAAAATTAACTTGAACCGGGTCCATCTTAAGAGAAACCTCACTTAGCACTGGGGAAGGAGGGGTTCTGTCACTTTTTGTTCTGGACAGATCCCCCTTGGAGGTTAACATTCCCTTGTTGTCATCATGGTCCAGGAAGGACACTGATAAGCTGGAGAAAGTCCAGAGAGGGCAGCCAGACTGGTGAAAGGTCTTGAGTCCATGTGAAATGACTCTTAGATGAAAGAACTCCGATGATTAGCTCCGAGAAAACTCCAGAAGAGTTGGGAGACTTGGTCTTCTTGACCCTGGGAGGCAACATCAGTAAAAGATGGAAGTTGTAGAAAGATAGCTTTTGGCTTGAGGTCAGCAAAACACTTGCTATTAAGGAACACTCTCCAACAATGAAATGGGCTCAGTCAGAATTAAAATGTAAGTCTAGCCAAATCACCCTAGGAACTCAAATTCCAATGGGAGCTTGGGAGGGAATGAGCATTTATTAATCACCTAGTATGTGTCCAGCCTATTCTAAGAGTTTTTACAAATATATTCTCATTGGATCTTTTCAACAACCTTGCTAGATAAGAGGTGTTATTGTCTCCATTTTTGTGGAGGAAACTGCGGCAGATGGGGTGAAGCAACTTGGTCAGAATTACATAGTTACTAAGCATCTGAGGTTGTATTTGAACCCAGATCTTTCTGTTTCCTGCCATCTCTTTGTCTCCAGGCTTGAATACTCCCTTTTACTGGTTCCTCATCACCTTCAAGATCAAATAGTTGGGTGGTGACAGTCTTTGATAACCCATCTTCCTTTCCAGTCATACCAATGACACCAATCTTTTGGATGGTCCACGGACAAGACCTTCCATCTCCAGACTCTCTCTCTCTCTCTCTCTCTCTCTCTCTCTCTCTCTCTCTCTCTCTCTCTCTCTCTCTCTCTCTCTCTCTCTCTCCTTTCAAGGCTCACCAAAAGATCCACCTTTTATAGCAAGTCTTTCCTAAGTTTTCCTAGTTTTAGTGCCTTCTTGCTGTTGATTATCTCCAATTTCTCTTGTCTTTAACATGTTTATATATAAATGTTTGTTTGTTATCTCCCCATTTTATAAACTCTAGGGGTCTTCTTTGGCCTTTCTTTGTATCCCCAGCACAAGATAGGCACCTAACAAATCATTATTGAATGGCTAATTGGCTTGAGGAGATAATGGATCATCCCTCAACTGGAAGTCTTCAAGCGACATCAAGGTGACCATCTGTGGGACTTGGTGTAGGAGAGATTCTTTAGTCTGGTGTGAATTGAACTTGATGGTCACTGAGGGCTCATGTGATTTTGAGATTCTGCAGTCCCATCATTCTGTGATGACCCCATTTGCTTTCCCATCCTTCACCTAATTCAGGCACCATGATACTCTCCAGAAATGCCATTGCTTCAAGACTTTCCTTAAGCTTAACATTATTTTTTAGTTTTTGTTTATTCTAACCTGATTTTGTCTGCAAAAGAAAATGAAGGTTGAAAGGTTGGAAGAAATTCACTGTGGTTCATCTGCAATTATACATTATTATCTACTGAATAACTCACTATGTACCCATTCAGTCATTTCAGTCATGTCCTACTCTGTGAGACTCCATTTGGGATTTTCTTGGCAAAGATCCTGGAGTGGTTTGCTATTTCCTTATCCAGCTCATTTTACAGATAAGGAACCAAGACAAACAGGGTTAAATGACTTGCCTAGGGTCACACAGCTAAGATATGTTTGAGGGCACATTTGAATTCAGATCTTTCTGATTCCAGGCTTGGTGCTCTATCCACTATGGTGCCATCTAACTGCCCACCCCCTACATAGAAGGTTCTTAATAGATATTTACTGACTTGATTTGACTGATACAAGGTGGTATCTTTTTATGGATTTAGTTTTAGAGAACAACCACAGGCACTAAGAAATTATGGGACTTGCTTTATATTATGAAGATTACATTCTCTTGGCCACTCTGGCCTCACTTAGCATAGTGAATCACAGGGTCATTTAGAACATGTTCATAAACCTTAAAATGTTGGAAAAGTGATTTGATAAAATTCTTAGAGATCATAGGATGGACAGAACAAGGTCTGGATGGAATTGTAGTGCCCTTCTAAATCTGGAAATATTATACTGATTCCAATGTGCTTGGCATGGTCTGGTGTGTGCCTGGCAAAGTGTTGAGCTCTTGGGATCCATATCAGCATGGTCCCTTCCCTCACGGACCTAACATTCTTATGGAGGAAAGGAACTGGCAAAGATGGCAAGGATAGAGGTGAAATGGGGGTGGGAATAGACAGGATAAGATGTGGAGACTTGACTCTGGGCAACAGAAGACAAAATTAGAACATCTCTGTGACAAAGTGCCAGGTTTTTTGCTGGGGAGAGATGAAGATGCTGTCCAGAGAGATGGCAACATGGTTAGAGATGTCTGGGGAAAGGTCCCTCATTTCTCAAATTGATGAAGAGACCTGCCTAGGATCTAGTAAGTTAGAGAGTCATCACTTTAGACCTGAAGGGGATTCAGAGGCCATCAAGTTCATCTCTTATTTTACAGATGATATAATTGTCCTCCTCCCTTCTGTCCAGTCCTAAGTCACAGAAGTCATAAAACCTAGCCTAGGATTTGAACCCCAGCATGGACTGCAAGTCAATAATTTGAACCCAGATCTTCCTGTTTCCTGCCATCTCTCAACTGCGTCATTTATTTAAGTTCAGAAAATCCTCCAGGAAAAACACTTAAGTTTAACAAGCATTATGAAGTTCCTGCCATGGACACATGTCTGAGATTCCCAGGTGAGAAATAACAGTCTTTTCCTCAAGGAATGTACATTCTCTGGAGTATAGGTATAGGACATATGTATTGGGGACATACATAATATACATACATATTTGTAGATATGGGGCATATGTATTAGAGAGTATCTTAGATGGAATCAGAAATCATACACTAATACAATTTGAGGAAATATAGCTTTATTATTTTTCATCAAGAAAAATGGTTCCATAAGACTTGGAATACAATTATCCACTTACTCTTATTTGAGTCACAAAACAAGAAAGATGCTACTACAAATATTATTCTAATATTTTTTTATAAAAGGAGAAACTGAGGTACAAAGAAATTAAATAATTGTCCTTGGTCAAATGGCTGGTAAATGACAGAGTCTGAATTTAAACTTCGGGTTGCCTTTACTGGTAGTTCCCAGTCTTATTTACATCACTCCGATGTTTACACTTCCAAATCCCTTGAGGTGAACAACTGCATAATATTGATCTTTCATCCCCTTGGGGAAATCAAGCTACAATGAATCAGCAGCCTTTTAGAAAATGTCTGCCATGTTCCTGGCGCTCTTCTGGGCACTGCTGATACAAAGACAGCATTGAACTAGTTATTGCCCTCCTGGTGCTTACACTCTATTGGAAGAAACTATATACACAGTTAAGGCACATATATACTATACCAGGCAAATACAAAGTATTTTTGTGCTGTGTGTGTGTGTGTGTGTGTGTGTGTGTGTGTGTGTGCATGTGTGTTGAGACCAAGTACCTAGGAAATACTAACAAGAAAAGCCTGTTGTAAGAAATCACTCTTCAATTGATCCAATCCAATTAAAAAAAATTTGAGGTATTTACGATGTGCCAACCACTAATCCTTAAGGAAGTGAATATTCCAAGAGACAGAGGTGAGAATGCACCAAAAGACAGAATGGAGATGGAGGGGCAGATGGGAAAAACCAAGCATCTTGTTCAATATTGATCCTCCCAGTGGAGACACTGGACCATCAGAAGAAGAGTTCACATCAACTGCAAGTCAAGTGGAGACACTATGCCTGCACGTAGCCAGCCTGGTTGAAAAATAGAGTACCTTGTTGTAAACTTTGTTCATTTTATATTGGATATTCAGGGTTTGAGATGTCTTAGAGGCACTTGGGGATGTGGGACTGAGGATTGGCAGAGATACTATGGCTACCTATGTGGGTCTGGGAGTTACCTTCATAGAATCAATAAACCCATAGGGGATGATATCACTAAGAGAAAATATGTAGAGAAAATAGGACAGATCCTTGGGGTTAATACAAAGTTAGGAGTTGTATAATGAGCCAGCAAAGAACAAATGAGTGCTCTCTATGGTGTAAGAAATTTAACCCATTTTTCCCCCCTCCTTGGATTATTTGCCCTTAAGAGAGGATCTCAAAGAAAGGTCAATACATAGTCCAAAGCAATGAATCTCTGGGAGAATTTGAGGTCTGGAGTATATATGGGTGGGGGAAAATATTTGGGGTGGGAGTTGAGTGGACGGCTTTCCCATTGCTTCTCATATCAATTATATGATACAAATGAAAAACAAAGCTACGGTTTAGTTCTTTTGAAACTCTCTCTTGAGTAGGAACATGTTCCAGTAAGCAAGTATTCCAATCCTAGTAATATTTCATTCCTATGGAAGATGGCCTGCTGTCAACTTTAATCCAACAGGATGAAACAAGACTCCAGCGAAGGGAAGAGTTGTCACAAAGCCCAAGCACTTTATGTGAGAAATATGAAGTCTCCTTCTCATCCTCTGGCCACCATTCTGTGAACTCTGTGCAAACTAAGGCAGCAGATTTGAAGAGAGAAGGGATTGCTTAAGGAAGAGAGAGTAAGAATGGAATTTAAGAAATAAATCAAAGAAACAATAAAAATGTAAGGTCTTGGAACATTTAGATGAGGTCTCAATTTAGGTAAGCACTTTAGATAGATTTGGGTAAACACTTTAGTAGGATTTAACAAGTTGTTGCTGTTCAATTGTCTCTGACTCTTTATGATCCATCTGTCTGGTTAGAGGTGGATGGGAAAGCTTTTGCAAAAGATACTGGACTATTGCCATTTCCTTCTCCAGTTCATTTTATAGATGAGGAAACTGAGGTAAACAGGGTAAAATGACCTGCCCAAGTTCACACAGTAAGTACGTATCTGAGGCTGAATTTTAATTCAGATCGTTCTGACTCCAGGCCCAGCATTCTATTCACTGCCCAGCTTGCTGACCTAATAAATAGAGTTTAAAAAACGCTTGTGGATTTGAAAAGAATGGGGGAAGGAAAGAAAGGAAGGGTAGAAATATGCATTTAGCTCCTACATATACAAGTGCCTATATTAGGCACTGAGTGAAGCACCTTACAAAGTGATCTCATTTTACTCTCAAAACAACCTTTTGAGATAGATGCTATGGTAACAGAGGAAACTGAGGCAAACTGTGATAGCATTTTCATTGTGACAGTAGTAAAAAACTTGTTCAGAGTCATATAACTAGCAAGAGTCTGAGGTCACATTTGAACTCAAGTCTTCCTCTCTCCGAACTCAGAGCCATGTGTGCTCTGCCAGACTGGAAATCATATAGACAGGTGAAACAGGACCAGAACCCAACTCCTCTGGTTTCGTCACTCTATCATCTTTCTATGTCTGACACCAGACTACTTTTCTACCATTAATTAGATGACTGGAAGTCCTGAAGAAGCAGAAACTGTAGAGACAGAAAAACCTTCAATCCCTGATCTTATAATTCACAGCTAAAGATGTCTCGAGCAGAAATTCAATTCAGTCAATCCAGTGAAAATTTATGAAGCACCTACTATGTCCCAGTGACTGTGCTAAGCACTAAGAATGAATTTCTAATGGAAAATCTACCAAGATATGTAGCTACATATATATATATATGTATATATATATATATATGTATATATATATATATATATATATATATATACACACACACACATACCAAATATAACACAATATGTACATGTAGCTTGTATTGTGTATATAGGCATATCTTCACATAGACACATATGACATTATTGAAACATATCTACATAGTAATATACACATGCATGCATGCATCCACACACGTATGAATCCCAGGTCTTCCTGCTGCTTTCAAAGTCAGCTCTCTGTCTTCTATGGTGCATGGCCTTTCTCATTGTCATCTAGTGAGGATTTAATGCTCATTGACTTACCCAATCTTATCCAACTCACATTTATATACAACTTAATAATTACCCAATGATTTGCCCCAAGTCTATTATCTTGTAAGCTATGCTATGTGAAGGCAGGGTCTGGGACTTGTCATTATTCTCAGCGTTCAATCTGGAGCCTTGCTAATGTTGATCAGTATGTGTTGAACTGAATTGGAAAGTTGGTCACACTACTCAAGGTACCAGCCCTTGAATTCAGGTCTTTGTATTCCCAGGAGTTTCGCTCACTCATTTGTGAAGATTTTTCTTCTTCTCTAAAACCCTTTATTTATCAAATGTGTCACTTCTCCATCATGGAAAGGAATAAGGTAGTTGGGTACATGTACCTTTCTTACTGGAAAAACAGACATAGGAAAGTGGGGGAAATTGTTCAGACTTATAGAGAGGTAGAAATGAAGGAGAGCATGCATCTGAGACCTCTTATTCCAGACCTAGTTGGCCAACAATTGGCTTTATATTTTCATTCAAAATACTTTTCTGATCTATTCCTGGATAGCTAACCTAATTAGATGAGCAGAAACATTCCACCTTGGAAATATTCTCTGCATGTGATGTTGACGTTTTTGGAGTTTTGTCACATGTTAGGCATTCTAGTGTAGGAAGACCACTGGGTTGGAAGCCCACTTGTTCCATTTATGGTCACATGATGTCAACTTCCTCAGATGCAAAGTGTGAATAGCTGCATTGCCCTACCTGTGATAAAGATCACAGATTTAGGTCTTGAAGGATCTTATCCAATAGCTCCTTCACTTTATAGATGAGAAAACTGAGGCTTAGAGAAGCAACCTGTCCAAAATCACATAGAATTGATGTGAATTGTAATTCAAGTCCTTTGACCTCACTCTTTCCCTTGCACATATGAAGCTATAAATATAGTTTAAACCTTTCCTTACTTTGGAGAGGTAGAACATTGTATATATGAGAGCATTTGGTTGATGAAACAGTTGGTTTTGCCCAACTACTTTTTTCTTACTTCTTTTTTTAACTTTATTTTTGTTGCAGAAGATGGTTCTTTTTGTAGAAGAGAGAGGAAAGATAAAATTGGAACAACTTTGAAAGACTGAAGAATTCTGATTCATGCAATGACCAAGCATGGTTCCAGAAGAGTGATGATGATGAAGGCTACCCACCTCCTAGCAGAGAGATAATGACTCAGAGTACAATGAGATCCATTTTTGAACTGAGTCAATGTGGGAGTTTATTTTTCTTGATTATGCATAGTTATTATAAAGAGTTTTTATTACTACTACTGTTATTATTTCCACAGGGATCCAGGAGTGGAAAATAATAGAGAGATGTAAATGCTTATTAACTTTAATATGTAGTTTAAGGGTTGGCTGGTGGCACAGTGGATAGGGCATCAGCCCTGGAGTCAGGAGGACCTGAGCTCAAATCCGGGCTCAGACACTTAATAATTGCCTAGCTGTGTGGCCTTGGGCAAGTCACTTAAACCTATTGCCTTGCAAACCCCCCCCCCCCCAATTTAAATATAATTTAAAAAGGAAAATTATAGTAAAGCAAAAACAGTACATAAATAAATTCTTTTCATGGAAATAAGAGCTTTTTCTCTTGTGGTAGACAGGTAGAGTTGACCCTGTGAAGCTGACAAAGTATATCTTTGGTATCCCCGGCTTAACCACTCCACCATGATTCTTCTCCCAACTTTAGATATTCAGTGTCCTCATCACCACATCATCATCACCTCCAATATTAGCACCATCATAATTACCATCGTCACCACTACCATTGCTACCACCATCACCACTATTACCACCATCACTACCACCATCACCACCACCACCACCACCATCATCATCATCATCCCAACAACGGCATTTTAATATTTGCAGAGCATTTCGTTTGATCTTCATTTATTATTATCTTCATCATATGTCATGAATAAACTGAGGCAGACAGAGAATAAGAGACATTCTCAGGATCACACAGTTATTAAGTATCTGAGGCTGGATTTCAACTTGGGTCTTTCCAACTCCAAGTTCAGATCTCAGTGCATGATAGCACCATCTAGCATGTATAAAAATAACATCCATTTATAGAGGACATTTAGGTTTAATAAGTTATTTACAAATATTATCTAAGATTTTCACAACATTTATGGGAGATAAATACTTTTATTATCCCCATTTTAAAGCAGTTAAATCACTTGCCCAGGGTAATGAAACTAGTAAGTATCTGAGGCTGAATTTGAACTCAGGTCTTCCTGACTCTAGGACTGACACTCTATCCACTATGCCACCTAATCCTCTCATGCATATTCCATTTCCCATTTGGTTTTTCCTTTGTTAAAAACCTGTTCCTAAAATAGCATGTTCTATTAGTCATTTATATCTTACCATGACTAAGTTATGAACTTCAAAGTAATCTGTTTTTAAGGAGAATTTTCACTTAAGCCTTGGTATCAGATTTAAAAATTGATGGAACCTTTCCTTGTGCATTGTAAACCTTTAAATTTGCCAGGGATCACATTCTGCCTCTGCTAAGCTACAGAGACTATGTTACTCTTCTGGGTGAGATTCCTTGCCTTCCCCGAACTTAGCCATCCTTTAGAGGTCTGCCCACTACAGATCAACTCAAGTCCGATCCTCGACCTGTGGGTTGGAGAAAATCAGACCTGTGATTGTTAGTCCCAATTATCATCCATTTGAAAAGCCAGAGAGCAATCATAGTCATGGATCAAGGGCCATGAAGGAAGCTGAGATTATTAGTAATAAAAATCTGCCTGCCATGTGGTATCTCCCACAATCCACTGAAGGACCCTGGCAGAGACAGATTGTTAAGTTTATGGTCGGCACTTGTCTGGAAAATAGATGTTTACATGGAGTGAGTGTCCTGAATTTCATCCCATTAGTCAACATATATTCTACACAGAAGCTTCTCTCAGAGCAAGACTCCATCCATGTCGGAATAAACCTTCGGTTAGAAATTTTCTGGCCAGGACATTACAGCAAAGGAATACACCAGGGATCAGTACAGTCCCCATGCCCAAATTTTACATTCAGAAACCTGTGTTTGGGGAAGAACAGACCTTCCATGGTGCAATCCTATCAAGATGGTGAAACGTTTGTTAAGTATACATGGAACAACATATGGAGAATCTCCTCGATATTTGGCTCACTAGGAAGGGTTTACATGTGCACAGTGGATTAGTTTCATCACTGAGCTCTTCAGAACCCTCCATATTTTGATTAAAACTGGTCTTTTAATACAACTAATCGCATCCTTTGTAACACACACACACTCGCCTCCTGTTTCCAGACTCTACATCAGAACCCTTTCTAAGTAGGGCAGAGACTGGTCTCTGCCTGGACTGTTGACCTCTTTAGGGCTGGCCAAAGGCACATTCATGTGCCATTGCTTCCTTCGAAGGGGAATGGGGATAATCACCTTTGGCATAAGAGGGAATCAATGGCCTTAATCCTACAAAGGAAGAATACAGACCATGAATCTCTTTGCTTGAGGGGGGTGCATTTACTATTTCAATTGCAAGGTGGCTGATTTTGTAGGAAAAGGGTGCAGAATGGTTTACTTGATCACTCAAAAGGGTGCATCTTTGAATAGTTTCTGTATGATTTTGGGTAATCATTTGCAAAATGAGAAAATTGGATTTTGTGGTTCTCACCCAATTCTAAATACAGATGACCTAAATTAGGTAATCTTTGTGTCCCTCTCAACTTTAAATACATGGTCCTACATTCTTCTAATGACACTGGACTGGATTTGGGAGCAGGGAACCTGAATGTGATTCTAGATTTTAGATTCTAATCCCCCCCCCCAATTCTTGGTTCAGTAAGTCTCTTACCTTCTCTTAGTCTCAACTTCCCTACCTGCAAAGACAAAGTTTTTTCTTACTCTTATGGGTTTATGATCCCTTTGTTTCATAGGTAAAGACTTTTTATTAAAAATTTGTATCTGATGTTTTCTGTTTTTTTCCATCATTCCAATAGCCTATACATATACCTCCCCTTGCCCTCTCCAAGTCATCCCCTATGACAAATAATGTCTTTTTTTTTAATGAGAGGGAGGGAAAAATCAGTATAATTTATCTAAGCATTGAGAAAGTCTGAAAACATGTGTGATGTCTTCTCATATCTCTCCATTTGAGTCCCTTTTGATCTTTATAATTTGGTTAAATTTACTTCTGAATGTTTGGCATGTCATAGTACTGGGAAGAATACTTCTAATGATATTCATAACTCTGAGTCATGGATGGACAGACCTCAATCTCTGTTCTAGCTTAGTTCTCCTTCCTCATCTCTACCTTCAGGGTTCCCTAGCTTCCTTTGGGGCCCAGATAAAATTCCTCTTCCTACAGGAAGTCTTCCCCTTAGTACTAGCATCTTTCCTCTGATAAATTCCCGAATCATTCTTTAGACAGCAATATTTGTACACAATTGTTTACATGGTAGCTCCCCCATTTAACTATGAGTTCTTTGAGGTCAGGGATTATCTTTTGCCTTTCTTTGTATCTCCAAGGTTTAGCACAGTTGTCCAGCATATTTTCTTGTTGTTTAGTCATGTCTGACTCTCCATGGAGTTTTCTTGGCAGAGATATTGGAGTGATTTGCCAGTTTCTTCTTCATTGTGTCCCCATTTTACAGATGAAGAATGAAGGCACATAGGGGTTAAGTGATTTGCCCAAGGTCACCCAATTAATAATACTGAGGACAGATTTGAAGTCAGATCTTCCCTAATACAGGCCCAATGCTCTCTCCATTGCTCTACCCATTGCACCATTTACCTATTAGTAGGTAGTTAATAAGTGTTTATTGATAGACTGATCCATTATTTCTCCTTTTCAATGATTACAGAAGGAGGATCCCAATCATAGTCCCTGGATCAAGCACTGGGAGTGATCTCAGAAGTCATCGGATCCAACCTCATTTTATATCTAAAGAAATGGGGATCTAGAGAGAGTGCTCATTATTGTACCTTTCAGAATGGGGGTGGGGTATAGACTTGGAGCTGACATTGAGAATCACCCTTCCTCTCCCCTCCCTTCACAGAATAGCAGATTAAGACAGGGAGAGGTAAGATTCTTTTTTCAGTAACACAAAACTAATGTCTGAGGAAGTATTTGAACTCAGGTTTTCCTGATTCTAAGACTATCTGTTATACCATGCTACCTCAGAAAATTAAATCACAAAACATATTTCTCAGTCCCTTACTATATGCATTACTGGGGAGAGAGAGAGAGAGAGAGAGAGAGTAAGGAAGACAGACACAAAGCCAGGGAGATACACAGAGACATTAAACATTAAAGAGAGACAGACACTGAGACAGACAGACAGATAGACAGAGACGGAGAGCTGAAGAGAGACAGAGAGATGGGAAGAGATATGTGGAGGGAGATAGACAGGGACAGTCAGAAAGAGAGTACCAGAGACAGAGAGTTGAAGAGACAGAAATATGGAGAGTAATAGAGAAAATGAGACAGAGAGAAGAGAGAGAGAAATACGGAGGGGGAGAGAGAGAAGACAGATAGACAGATAATCAGAGACCAACAAATAGAGAGGCAAAAACAGAGACAGAGAGCATGTTCACAATAAAATGATATCCTCAACTCCATTCCTAAACAGGAGGGCCTTCAGGAAACAAGGCACAGGAATAAACAAATCTAAGATAGTTGGAAATTTGCAAGTTACATCAATTTGTGCATACAAAAGTCGCCTGGCCTCTATCTTTAGCTTCATGTCACAGGGATCTTCTCACTTGGGATATTCTGGCCTAGGATCCTGTGCCTATTTTCCATTTCTTAGCTGGTTTCTTCTCTGGCTAGAGAGAGGAGTAGCTAAGCAGTTTGGCTCCCGAAGCCTAAGAGGGGTGAGTCCCCAGCTCTTTCCTCTCCAGGCAGCCGCCCCACTTCCCTCCCTTGGTGTCTCTGATTTTGAAGGATCCCTTAAGAGTTTCCTGGATCCATCCTTCTCTTAGAAAACAATGGCAACAATCTCACTTTGCTCCGTAAAGGATTTCCTTCCTCATTTTCTGTTTCATAGAAAGTGTTCGGAAGAGAAAGTTCATTTAAACAATATTGGAGAAACAAACAGTGATAGCCTTGATCACAGCAGCCTGGGTCTCAAACCAGCCTACTATTTCTAGTGGGAGGGAAACCGAAACAAAACCCCAGCTTAGAATTGGCAATGTGTTTTACTCTCATTTTTAAGGAGACACGTTTCCACATAAACCTGTTCACAAAACATACACCAATAGACAGAAATATTCACACAACCATGTGGAACAATACACTGTAAAAACTGTTTTATTGAGTTTATAATCCAGTGTAAGTTACTGAGTGCTGATAAGAAAAGGAAGTTCAACCAGACAGTTTAATCCTCCAATTTCCTGTCTTCTAATCAGACCCTGACTCTGGATTTTAAATTAGAACCATTCCTTAAATGATATTCGGGACAGGTGATGGAAATCGAGGAGACAGTCCACCAGGACAAAGCTTATATTTTACTATTTAAAGTTCACAGGCAAAGTAGGCAATAGGAATAGGAAATCAAGATTTTTAAAAAAGATAGTCTAAATACGTGGACCCAGACAAGCACATTTCTGAAGAAGTTACTTGGAGATGATGTAGATTTGATTTTTAAAATCCAGCAGCAAACTGGATCCATAATTTAAAGAGTTACTTTCTCCCTTCCTCCCCAAACAGTGAGCACTATTGCAAAAACTATCATATAGAATTGACTATGGATATGGAAAATGATTGTTTTATTAGTGTGAGAAAAAAGAAATTATAGCAAGACATGGGTTTTTGTCCATTGAAATATGCCTCCAAATGTTCATGACCTAATGGTTTATACTTTCTATAATCATTACATGGGCACATACATTTTATAAATGAAGTTAAAAAACAAGCCACAGACAAAATTGTAATGGTTGCATAGCCAGACATTTCATTCAACAGAGATGTGTAAAAAAATCCTTCTGCATTAAACCAGGAACTATAATTTAAAAAAAAAACACAACTTGTTTCGGGGAGATCCTCCCCTCGGAAGTCGATGCTGAGAGTTTATGTTACAAAGGCCCAAGTCCCCTTCAAATTGGCACTTCTCTTAGTTAGCTATTATAGGACACCCTTCCTGGCCCCTAGTTATTTTGATCACTATCTTGAAAGAGATGGGGTAAACTGATGGGGGGGAAAAAGCCATTCCATCCTGGATTTAGTAGAAAACAGTCAAGAGTCACTGACAAGCATTGTTCACTTAAGAGCTGACATAGTAAAAATGAAGATTGTAAACAGAACTTCCAAGATGAATTGAAAATCTCCAGCAAAGGCGGGAAAAGGGTTTCAATGAAATATGAGTTCTTAGCTATGCATCACTGAGACTGTCATTCATTCTACAAGTTTGTTGAAACTGAGGGATTTATTAGGATCATCAAAGTTGTGTTAAAGATAATTCACTCTCATAACCTTCTGGGCACAAGCCCCTTTTAAATGCTGGGGACTATCCTGTGTACAGGAATGATGCCTTTCCCTGAGGAAAATGATGTGTCCTGAGAATTTTGATGGAAAGATGGACAGTTCTTAATAGAAGAAAACATTGACTTACAGTGGTAAGGTATTCAAAATAAATACCAAGGTTCTAACAGCACTTAGGTACACTAAAGAGGCAATTTTATATTCTGAATTTTGGACCACTATGATTTATTTTTTTAACTATCGACCAGTAAAAGAACGGTAAATGATGTTCTGATATTAATGGGCTGCAATTGTCCCATATACCTATTATCAGTCAATGCACAACTGCAAAGGAGATGACATTTTCCCTTTTAATATCTGTCATACAGGACTTTAGTAAATAAAGGATCCCTCAATAACACCCTTGTAATTCAGGCAATTGATGTACCATTTGCAGACCTTGAAAGCGGAGGGGGATTTCGTGGAGGTTTTCTGTATTTTCCTGTCGAGAAGGTTTCAGTGAGAGATGTCACAACATCGTTAGACTAAATTGATACGTAATATCTATTTCTTGATTTGCGTGATTAAAGCATTAGAGGAGAGGCTCAGATTTCAAAAGAATTCTCATAAGTGGCAGTGACAAATGTAATTAATGTTAAACTCTACACATACCAAGAAGCCAGTCTGCTAGTCAAAGCCAAAGTTTGTTTATAATGTTCTTGGATGCAATAAAAAAAAGTTTTCCTTTGACTTCTGATTCTCTTGACCCCTGTTCCCTTTCTCTATGGAATAGCGAATTGAATATTTGTTATGTCCTGTGCCTATAAACACTGCCTAAGCATCAGAAGAAGAAGAAGGTTAATTTGGGAGGCAAGAATAGCTACTCCAAAGACCCACATCTCATTCAAAAGTGGGACTCTTCAGCTCTATGACAAAAATCTGTTCATTTTAAGGCTAATTATCTAACTGACCTCCAACTAGTTATCAATGGCATGGGAGGTGGGGATGGAGTCACAACTAGAATGAATTTGTTAGAGGGAGGAGAGGGAGAAAGAGGGACAGAGATAGGAGAGAGAAAAAAGAAGAGGGAAAGAGGGCATTATTCTCAGTCTCGTATAAAGCAGTTTCTTTCCTGATAACAGGTCTTTATTTTTTGAGAGAAAAGTAAAAAAAAAAAAACCTGTACAGAATCCTGCCATCGTTTGGATATTCTCTGCGACAGTAGATTACTATGTAACTGGCTACAACTCCGATCCACACATGCCCCAGAACAAAAACAAACAAACTCGTTTGCCATACAAATTGTTTACGATTCATTAAAAAGCAAAATTGCATATCCCGGCCTTGGCAGCTGAGTCTCCATGGGCGGAAGGGGCATTCAATGAAATCCCTTTGTATGTTTGCTGGGAGGACCCAACTGAAGTTTCTCACTCTGCAGCGGGGGACCTTGATGATGCATGAGGTAATTTCCAAAGCTTTCTTTGCCTTCGATGAAAAACTCTAGGTTGTACCAGAATTCTTAGCTCTATTTGTCATTTTTTTCTGGGTTTTTTTTTTTTTTTGGTGTTTCTGCTTGTTTAGTTGCTTTTTTGATGAGGGGATAGAGGGGGTTAGGGAGAGAGTCAGAGAAGAGGCTGATAGAAGGGGAAGAAGTAGCAGAAAATCTGAAATCTGAATTTTGCCTTTCATTTTAATGAGACCTGCTCTTCCCTTTCCCCAAAGGACTGGCTTTTCCATCACTGATGGAAAATGTGCGCTGCAATTATTTGCAAATAATGTTTCCAAATTCTGGTCTTACACTGTTCATTTCAGCTCCATAGAAATTTATTTCTCCTTGAAGCCAACTTCTCCGGCTTCCTTAGAGAACGCTCTGGTTTCTTGTTCTTTTCAGAACAGAAATCTCGGGGTGCCTTCAAGTTTGGAAGAGATTCCCTTGAGTTCAATGTAAACAACAGCATGTGTGGCTATCCTGTTGTTTATTTTTAGTCAAGTGGATGGAAACTAAATGTTTCCATCACTTTTATATTTTATATCCCCAGCAGTAAAACATCTGTAAAATCATTTTAAATGAAAAGCAACTTCCAAGTAAACTTTGTAGAAAGAGATTACAGTTGTGCATGTACGGACCAACGCTTGGATGAATCCCACCAAATAAGAGAATGGCACACTTGACTACAAAAATGTAACAATGGCCATCAGCATGAACTTCTTCCACCCCCCCCCCCCCACCATCCAAAAGCTTACAACTTTCCTTAGAAATCAATCGCTGAACTTAAGCCATTTATTTCTATCATTTAACAAGAAACTGAACTAGATACACTTATTTCTATCATTTCACAAGACCCGAACCATACATTCATTTCTATCATTTCCCAAAAAGCTGAACTTCATGCAATTCTATCATTTCACAAGAAACTTAACTCGATACATTTATTTCTATCATTTGACAAGAAACTCAGCTGGATACATTTATTTCTATCTTTTAACAAGAAACTTAACTTGATACATATATTTCTATAATTTAGCAAGAAGCTGGACTCCATACATTTATTTCTATCATTTCCCAAAAAGCTGAACTTCATATAATTCTATCATTTAACAAGAAACTTAACTCAATACATATTTTTTCCATCATTTTACAATAAGCTGGACTCCATACATTTATTTCTATCATTTAACAAGAAACTTAACTCCATACATATAGTTCTATCATTTTAACAATAAGCTGGACTCCATACATTTATTTCTATCATTTCACAGGAAACTGAACTCAATACATTTATTTCTATCATTTAGCAATGATAGAAACAAGAACACATTTCTTAAGAAGGCAATAGAAGAGGTAACAACATCCGAACATCCACGTAAAAACTCATTTTCTCCTTAGAAGAAACTTTAATTGGAAAATTAGTAGTGTGAATAAAATTTCAGGAGCTAAGTGGTTAGTCTTCTACTAGTCTAATTAACCCAAAGCTACAATGCAACATTTTCCTGGCAGCCAACAGGAATGTATAGTTAAGAAATTAAAAGTAAAAACACGCACCCCCCCCCATACACATACACACAGATGCAGACACACACGCTCACACTCACATCCATGCATACATACATCCAGCCACCTTAATTCAAGTCCCAGGATGTTGCCTACACAATTCACCCCAAACAGCCGCTTCCATCCTTCCGTAGATCACTTTTAAAAGTCTCTCAGTTCTCAGAACTCCTAAAAAACTTCCCCAAAATGATCTCGAAAATCAGCCAGGGCAGGACCAGGGAAGGGAAACAGTTTCAGTGGTTCATACAATGAAACCGATCATGGCTTGTTTTGTAATTCCATTCGCTGGTCTCCCCCCCCACCCCCCCGAAACACCACCCCCCCCTCTTTTTTTTTAAACTGATATCTATGTGAAATGAGCTGGAGTTCACGGTCCAGTTAGAAACGGATAATACATTCATTGTCCTGGCAGCAAACTTTTTTCTTTCCCTGGAAGAATTCACGCTTGCCACAAGAATAATAATTACCGAAAACGAGAAATGCGCTGCTAACGAATTAATCCTTAACGGACACCACCCTAACGAGGGCAGTAATGACTTGAGGACTCTCTTCCTCACAACAGGACTGGCATCCCCGGCCACAATGAACCATTGTGCATCCTCCTGACTCATTCTACCTCTTATGGATACAAGATGTCAAAGGTTGCCTGGCCTGGCCGACCATGACATGTGAGTTAACTCGTTCTGTGGCGCATGGTAGGACTTTATTAAAACTTTCACGGTCCCCGGAGCAGCTCAGAGGCAGAAGATGGGGGGCCCTGGCTGCCCATGCCTCGGCTGCTGATCAGATGGGGGGTTGTTTTCTTGGGAAAGTGAAGTTGGAGGTGGGAAGGTGGTAGGGAAGCCTAATCGGAAGACCTCAGAGGAACCGGTTTCAGGCCCCAAGATGAGGTCAGTTTTAATTTCCCCCACAGCCCCAAATGGAATTGTCCCCTCCTCCCTTTCCACTCTCCACTTCAGGTCATCAGAAAATATTGTCTTTGGAAACAAGAGCAAGCACTAAACAAGAAACAAGAACTAAGGGACCCCAGGACCCAAACCTCCCCCCCCCGAGTTTGATCAAGTCCCATCTCAACCCCAACTTGCCTTGCCAAACTTTCCACATGGAAAGCAAAATAATACCAATGAAATGACCCATTTTCAAAGCCCCCCACCCCAGACAGAACCAAACTCTGTCCTTTGGCCAACTCCTGGGAACTCCAGAGCCCAGAGTTGGGGGGGGGTAGGTGGGGGGAGAGAGAGAACAAGGCAAGAAGGAACAGGGGGGAGCCAGGCTGGCGGCCCTGCAAGAGTGTGAAAAAAAATCAAATGTTAATTTGATGAATGTGAGGTCTGGGACATTTTGTCAAAGAGGGAGGGAAAGTCGGAAAAAAAAAAAGGAGGAAGGGAAAAAAAAAAGGCAGCCCCGGCTGCCAACTCACCATCCACCAAGTTCTGGCCGAGATGTCGTAGCAGAGCTGCCATTTGATGGAGCCATCGGAAGCTTTAGCTGCCATGACGCTGTCAGCAAGCCTCATCTGATGCTAACTCACGGGAGATAAGACACCTAATTGAGAAAACATTTGCGATGGCATGTTGGGCAACATGTAGTCCGGTCCATACCATATGGAATCATGGGTAAAAAAAAAAAAGTCTCCTTGACAATGAACCAATCTCTCCCAGACCCAGTGGCAAGGTGAGGTACAGATGAGAAGTCATCTGCTCCTACTGCTCCACTGTCTTTGCTCTGCTTTGGGAGAGCACCAGAGCCCACTGCTACACATCAAAGAGGCGGTTAAAATTAGGGCTTCATCACTCAGATGATTTTGGTCTACAAGGTTTTTCCTTTCCTTCCAATTCCCCCCTTTTTCTTTTTTTCCCTCCCCCCCTTTTTTTAAAAGGAGAATAAAGAGATTTAATAGGACAAAGGCAGGTAGTGGACTACGCAGAGAGATCGCCACAGGCTATTAGCCTAAAATTTCTGGTTGACAGATGGAACTGCTTAGAGACTATCATGCAATGTTTTGGGTTTTTTTTCCTTCTCTCTCTCTCTCTCTCTCTCTCTCTCTCTCTCTCTCTCTCTCTCTCTCTCTCTCTCTCCCCCCCCCCCCCCCTTCTTGGTTTTGGTATCTGGTTTTCACGGCCACTTTTGCTGAAGGACAAGAGCTGGGAGTGGGAGATTTCGACAATTATCAGCTAGGTTTTTGTGGCTTACATATAATCATCCAAAGAGAATTTCAGAAAGAAAGAAAAGGGAAAAAAAAGAAAGACAGTGAGAAAGAGAGAAAGAGCAAAAGAAAGAGAAAGAGAAAGAAAGAGAAAGAGAAGAAAGGACGGAAGGAAGGAAGATCCTGCTTCCAACTTGAGTTAATTTTTTAAAAAAATATTGTTTTTAAAAAGAAATCCAAGTGGCATATATATATACATACATATATATGTATGTATATATATATATACATATATATATACATACATATATATAGGTGCATGTGAACCTGCAGGAAGGTGAATTGGAGAACCTATATTTCCAGTTTCTGATTTCTGAGATCTCCTGGCATTTTATTACATGGAATAGATTTTCAAAAGAATCATCACCTGGAAAATATTTTAGTGAATTTTACATATATGTTAATGTTTTCTATAGTCCTATTAAAATACATTAATACCTTTTTATCACTCACATGCACATCCTAAAATATCCCAGGAATGTAGAATTTTTCATATTTTTATATAGAAGAGGGATCAATCATTTTAAATCGCTTCTGCTCTAGGCTTCTTTATCCTGGAAATCATGTCAAATTGCCTTAGATTAATTCATTTTTTTGTATTAAAAAAACTGAGCATACGCTTTTCCCAAGGAAATGTGGGGGCGGAGTGAAGAAACTACCACATGAGCTCCCTATGAAAGGGTGATGAAGAAGAGGGATTTTTTAGATAGGAAAAAAATGGGAAATTGATATGGAATACTTTGGATTTCTTCCTTCTCAAGAGAGTGGGGTTGAAATAAGAAGCTCTGGGCTCCAGAGAGAAAGATTTATGTCATATTTTAATCCTTTGATGGCATTGGGGAACAGGGACCTGCTGAAATCCTTTTAGAAAAGTAACTGGTGAGATGCACCCTGCAGTTTGTTTTTTTCATTTGTTCTGTGCCTTTGTAAAGGAAGTCTTGGAAGAAGAAATATGTTTTGGAAAATACACTAGAAGTGAGCCCTTAAAACCTGGACAAGGCCATCTATTGCTGCTTCTGAGGACAAGGTAACTGTGTTGGCGGAAACACATTCATTCACAGCCCAAATATTTTTCCCATTTTTTTATTCTCTTGGAAGCCTATAGGACACAATGATCTTCATTTTTACTAATAATGTACATTCTTTCAGTGAAGCACAGGCAGAGTTGCAACCCACAGATCAATGCTTCCCCCACCACACCTTTGAGACTCTACCTAGCAAGAGTCATTTAATTGTTCAGTACTTAGTAAATGGCTCTTCTAGTTTTAACTTCTTTTGGGAAGACCTATATCCTTCATCCGCCCCTGAAAGATTTTTTTTAATAATTTTAAACCAGGAAAATGGTTCTCCGAGAATGAGTGATTTCAATATTAAATGTCATTCTTTCCTTTCACCTTCTACTCTCCCCATCCCAACATGAAACATTCTGTTTTGTATAATTTTGGAGTTGGAGATAGAATGAGCAAATAATTGGCTTCCAATGACATGGACCGTCCAAATCTGAGGTGACTCAGGGTCGTGCTTCTGATCAAACCAGAGGATCATTTCTGCTTACAGAAAAGGGATCTAAATTGAACCTGGGAAGTGTTAAGGGAGATTTAAGAGAGTTCAGGAAGAGAAGAAAACTCCTTGCCAGAAAATGGCCTGCCGAAACATTTATCGTTTTCCTTTTACTTCCGTTTTGTTCGAATGTCCTGGTCTTTCTTTAGCTGACCACTTGAAATAAAAAAAAAAAAAAAAAAAAAAAAGAAAGAAAGAAAGAGAGAGAACTATGCAAAACCTAGTCACCTCCACTCCACCAAGTTAGGTTTTTTTTTTTTTTTAAGTAGCATCATTTTCATCTTTGAATTAATGTCAGCTTTATCCCTCTTTCCTTGTCTATACAAAGCAAGCCCTCCCCAGTCATCTTTACTCTGGGACCTCTCTGGCCTTCTGTCTTTTTTGTGGGGGTACCATAAGGCATGAGGAAATTTCAAAGCCAGTCGTGAAACACTCAGCTTTGCCTGTTTCAGTGTTGTCAATCAATAGCCCCCCAATTTTTCAACTGCTTCGTATTTGTGAGAATGGGCTGTGCCTGGCCCAAGCCAGCCTAGGCCCATCTAATATTTATGAATGGTGCCCAAGGTAAGCTGGGAAACAAGGGGACAGATTTCACTTTGTGAATGAGTGAAGCCTGAGAAGATTTCACTCCAGATGGCCTGGTAGTCCAGAACAAAGAAATGATAAATATTATTGGATAATGGTGTTTTAAATCCAGAACAATTAGGCACGTTTAACTTTATCATTGTACTGTATGGGGATGGCGGAAGCCGGGCTTTCCCATTGAGCAATTAGGTCCTTCACAAGCCTTGCCCGTTGTTAATAGCCTTAAAACAAGATTAAATCCAACATGCTAAATATTGCAATGATTGTGGGAAATAAAATTATTTGGTGAGCATAATGGGGAGCAATTTAAGCATTTAACATGATCCAGGAAATACTACTCCAAACAATTGCATTTGCTCCACGCGTTTCTTCCCCCTTTGATTGCTGACAGATGCCTTTTTGGAAACAAACAGCCAAATGGTTTGCCTTCAGTCAGAAAGGAAAAAAAATGACACCAGAAATCGGCTCCATGTTTTGAATTTAACTCTTCTCTTTGGACATTTTACTTTTGAACCTGCAACTGAATGGATCCAAAGCTAGAAGGGCTTTGGAACAATTAAAAAATGCAATCATCCATTGGGCTTTCATATTTCCCTATTTTCTTTTTTGCTTTGAACAATGGTTTAAAAAAAATCACACACACACACACATACATGTATATATGTTTTATTTGTGTAGAACCGACAGTCAGAGAGAGACAGAGCCGATAAATGCAGTGGATGGTGGGAGCTGCTGAAGGTGGACAAAACTAGCTCTCAATGGGTGTTTTTAAGCTCTAGAATGAGTAATTTGGTTTCTAATAGTTCTTGGCTTCATGTGAGTAAGAGACAGACTTGCGTGTTGCTTGCTGGCTTCATGTATTCATTGGCCAGCTTGCCTCCCCCCCCCAAAAAATTGGAACCCAAATTATGGGGATCTTATTGTGATTATTCTAGCTATAGTCCATTCTTCAAGCATCCCTCATCCACCTGAGTAGTAGCAGGTGCACGATGAAAAGGGAGAGTTTTTATTTAAATTCAGAACAAAACAACACAGATATGATTAAATGACAGTATGATACTGGATGTCCCTTTCTACCTTTCTTCTATTATTGTAGAAAGGACTGACATAAATACTTTTAGAAACTGTGGAAGTCCTTTCTATTTTCTTCACCTTCCTCTTGTCTTTTCTCAATTTTTTTTTTTGCTTCCTGAAATCTTCTTACCCCAAATCCCCGATCCTTTCAAGTGCATCTCAAATCCTGTATCCTTTTCTATGGTCTTCTTTGATTTCTTGATAGGGTCAGCTCTTTAGACCTGGCAGGGACCATTGGGTCATCCTTCATTTCATAGGTGAGTGAACTGAGATCCAGGAAGGACCAGGGATCAGCTCAAGGCCTCACAAGTAGTGAATGACAGAGACAAAAAATCTGAACCCAAACAATTTCATTTGAGTCCAAGGACCTGAGTCTCATTGGGTGCTTCCTCTGAACGCCCAAGATCCTCTTCTGTCTGCATCTGTGATTTTGCATCTCTCCTGTATTTCTTATTTATATTTTATCTTCTTGTCCTTTGGGTAGGCATCAGAAGCAGCGTCTTATTTGAATATCCTCAAAGCTTTGTCTAGTAGTATAGTATTAAAAATGCCTATTGAAGTTTCCATAACATTGTTTTGTTTTTAATTGCTATATCTTGCTCTGAAGTAACAGACTTCCCAGTAAAGACCCAGAGAAAGCTACAACGAAAATACATTTGCCTCAAAAACAGTGCAACCAAGTGACCAAGTGCATATGGCCCTTTCTTTGAGCATTTTTGAAAGTCAGGAAGGGAAATGACTCTGACACTAATCATTCATGGCCAAGGTTGTCTGATGTATCAGGTGCCTTTGGGTTTTGTTTTCATTTGCAATACTGTGGCTGGTTGGGTGTATCCCAATTTGTTTGTTCTTTTTACTCTGAATCATCTCATGGAAACCTTCCCAGTTCTCTTTGAATTCTCAGGATCCTCAAATTATTGAGCTAGAGATGGAAGGAGCCTCAGAGACCAACTAGTCCGAGGGTACTTACACTTTTTGTTTTTTGTTTTGTGGGTTCCAGAACTTTCAGGCATTGGGAAACCTAAAGTTAAAACCTTTGCTCTCATCCAACCCCACCCCCCCCTTCCCCATTTAATGATGAAGGCACTATAGTTTAGTGAGAGTAAGAAATTTGCCAAAGTTACACAGGTAGATGGCATTTGTATCCAGACCTGGAGTCAGGAAATCCCGAGGTCAAATTTATCAGATCAGATACTTATTAACTGTGTGATCCTGGGCAAATCACTTAACCCTGAATGCCTCAGTTTACCCATATGAAATGGGTATTTCTGCCAAGAAAATCCCAAATGGGATCACAAAGAACTAGGTAAAACTGAACAATCCTTTGTTTCCAAAGTTGGTGCCATTTTTTACTATCTTGTACATTTTCTATTTCCCTAAAGGGCGGAGCTAGTCCATTTGATTCACACACTGGGACTCAATTCATTATTCTCCCCAATCACTGATTTTACATAGCTTGTTTCTGGTTTTATGTCCCAATGAATATTTTTAAATATGAGAGGTGAGGGGATATAGGTAGTTGAGAACCTGCCTATGAGTCAGAGACCAGAGATACATGCCATCTGGGAGAGTCTAGGCAAATCACTTAACCTTCCAGTGTGTTAGGCAGCTCTGAGAGCACAAATTGCTGAGTTGTTGATCAGACTAGGAGGAGGGAGGTCCTCATGCCAATTAAATCACAAAATCACAGGTCAACCCCCCATCCCACCCCAATGATTTTTTTAAACTTGGTTTTCCCTATAGGCATCTTAGGAAAAGGACCTAAGAAAGATGGAACTGAGTGTCTCTAAATTTCCAGCCACAATCTGTCGCCAGTGTAATCTGAACAGCAGACTTTGACAAAGAACCCTAAGGTTTGCTGAGCTGTTTACAGGCATTCTCTCATTAGGACCTTAAGATAACCTTAGGATATAAGCATTATATCTCCATAAGGAGACAGCATTATTTAAAGCTTGCAGATGAGGAAACTGAGGTCAGAATGATTTCCCAGTGACAGAGCCACAATGATAGCTCCAGATGTCCTCCAGACAAGTCTGTTACTTGATAAATGGGAGAGAGGATGGCCTCTAGTGGGAAAAATGGAAGATAATCAGTAGTCCTTTGTACTGATGTAGACTTGTCAGCTTAAGAGTTGTTTGATCTTAGGAAACTTCATTTCTCCTTCATTTTATCAGCAAAACATCAATAGGTTGGGTCAGTGCATAAAGTACCAGTTCTGGGGTTAGGGCAATGTGATTTCAAATGTGAACTTCCTAGTGGTGTTACCCTGGGAAAGTCACTTAACCCTGCTTGCCTCAGCCTACTCATTTGTAAAACGAACTGGAGAAGGAAATAGAAATGACTCTTGCATCTTTGCAAAGAAACCCTGTCTTCATCAAATAAAGGAGTCACGAAGGCTTGGACAATACTCAAAAACAACATTTGACAACAGTCACACCACCACCACCACAACAAAACAACTCCAAAACATCAGTAAAATGTCCCTCCACAGAGTTGCCTAGAGGAGAAAATGTACATGAATGCTCTGAGTCAATTGGATCTCTGAGTTAACATTTAGGTATAACTTGGTTTTACTTTTCCCGGGGGGGGGGGCATTCTTTTGTGATGGGGAAGATTGGAAACAGCAAAAAAATGTAATTTGAACATTATCTATCTTGGAAGCTTTAGGATGAGGACCACTGGGAAACCTTCTAAGGAGGATCCACCACCTTGACCAGTCAACGAATTAATGCAACTTTTTACAGTCAATTCTAGGATCAGAGAATCACAGGCTTAGAGGCTGGTGTTATATGAGATTCCTCTAATCCAAACTCCTCATTTTACATGAGTCTCCGAGAGGTGAAGTGACTTACCCAAGGTCTCAAATAGTTGCGCATCCATTTGAGTTGCTGGGTCTTCTTGAGTAGCACAACTAAGAATTGAACTTGGGGTGTCTAGGTGGCGCAGTGGATAGTGCACCAGTCCTGGAGTCAGGAGTATCTGAGTTCAAATCTGGCCTCAGACACTTAATAATTACCTAGCTGTGTGGCCTTGGGCAAGTCACTCAACCCCACTGCCTTGCAAAAAACTAAAAAAATAAAAAGAATTGAACTTCAGGCTTTATGATTTGAAATCCAATAGTTGGTCTGACAGTCAGTTAGTAATCATTATAATACCTACCATGTCAAGCACAGGGGATAAAAAAGGAAAGAAAAAGAGGAAAAGAAAAGAAATATAAGGAGGAAAGGAAAGGAAAAGAGCAAAGGAAAGGCAAGGGCAGGAGAGGGGAAAGAAAAGGAAAGGAAGAAGAGAATGGGGAGAGAAAGGAAGGAACAGCTTCTTTTCTAGGAGCTCACAGTCCAAGGGGTGAATCAAATATGCAAGCAACTATATACAAATGTGATATAGTTCAGTAATTTCAGTTGAGTCTGACACTTCTTGACCCCATTTTGGGATTTTGCCATCAAAGAAACTGGAGTGGTTTTGCCATTTTATTCTCCAACTCATTTTACAGATGAGGAAACTGAGGCAAAGAGGGTGAAGTAACCTGCTCAGTTATTAAGTGTTTGAGGCTGGATTTGAACTCAGGAAGATGAAGCTTCCTTACTTCTGGTCTGGTGTTCTGTGTCCTATGGTTCCACCTCGTTGCCCCACAAACAAGATTTAAACAGGAGTAATTGGAAGTAGTGTCAGAGAGAAGCACTAAGAATGAGACCTGGGAAAGACATCTTTGCAGAAGATGGGGCTTTAGGTGAGCCTTGAGGGGAGCCAGGAGGTAAAGATGAGGAGGGAAAGATTTTCCAATGTGGGGGACAGTCAATAAAAACACTAGGGTTGGAAAATTGAATTTCATGTTTGAAAAATAGCCAGGAGGCCAGTGTCCTGGATCACAGAGTGGTCAGTGGAAGGGAGGAAGGTATAAGAAGAGCGGGGAAAATAAGAAAGGGCTGTCCCTGCACATGGACTCCGAATCCTTCCTCAGATCATTCATTTGTTGAAAATGATGCAAAGCAATTTCTGCTGGAAATTCCTATCAATCATTCCTCCATCCATGCATCAATCCACAAGTATTTATTAATTTCTTACTGTGTTCGGGTAGCTAGGTTGCCCAGTGGTTAGAGCATTGGTCTTGGCACTAGCTGCGTAAGCATGAGCAAATGACCTAATCACCCCATTCCTCAATTCCCTCAAATGTCAAATGATATGATGACTTCATAGGGTTGCTTTAAGGGTCAAATGAAATAATACATGGGAAGACAGAGTGAGAAGTTTAAACTACTCTAGTGATTGTTAGCATTGGGACCACCAAGACAAAAAAAAAAAATGGGTTTTATCCTCAGAACTTCAGAATGGGCGCTAGCAGGCTTCTTGTTGAGTGATTGTGTTGGGGGGGTGGGGGCGTCCGTCTTCTGAGGAGCCACTCAGTTCATCAATGAATTGTTCACAGAGGATGCTCCTTTTGGCCACTATTGCTAAGATCGTTTATTCAGTTGGAGAGGGATTATGTCTTTAGTCCTGGTCACCGACATTTCTATAACATTTAAGGTTTCTTAATTCCCGCAGGAGCAGTGATGCACATGCTATCATTAGCTTCATTTCCTTAGGAAGGAAACAAGGGCAGAGGAGTTGGGTCACTTGACCTGGGTAACACAGCTGATATGTCTGAGGAAGCATCTGAGTCCAGTGTTTCTGACTTTCACAAAGCTCATTGCAGGACACATGACAGAATGCTCACTCTGATGAAATGTTAGATCCTAGTAGTACTGGAGAAAGTGAGATTCAGTGGCTGCTTTTGGTTTATTTTAAATTAAACAATTATTTGCCTTTAGTGGCGTAACTATAAGACCTGAGAAATCATCAAGGAGTATTTGTAAACTGGGGAATTTGGAACTTTATGGCCATGGGTTTCCTAGAACTCAAAACCCAAATCTCTCCAGTTCTGATTTCCAAATGTAGTTCTTTTGTTTCTGCTAAAAGAAAAAATGGCTCTGTTTATGAATGGGATGTTATCGTTTTAGCACCCTCTCTTCCTTACCCTTAATTCTGCTGAAAATTCCTAAATGTATTAAATGGGACATGGAGTCCAGCGATAAGGAGATACCTGTCACTGTGCCTTGGATCTTAACCAGACATTGCTGTACCATTTGCACTTAAAGATACTCTATTTTATTCATTCATTCATTCATGTATTCAATCAGCCATTTATTTATTTATTTATTTGCAAGTCAGTGGGGTTAAGTGACTTGCCCAAGGTCACACAGCTAAGTAATTATTAAGTGTCTGAGGTCACATTTGAACTCAGGTTCTCCTGACTCCAGGGTCAGTGCTTTATTTCTGCATCACCTAGCTGCCCCCCCCATATACTCTATTTTTAAAAGTATATTGATTAACTGATGAGTGTCTGGAGAGGGCAACTGAGGTGATGAAGGACCTTGAGACCATTCCTTATATTTATGGGTTGAAGTAACCAGAAGTGTAGCCTTAAAGAAGAGAAGAAAGAGTCTCAGGACCAGGAAAGCTGTTCAATATATTCAGAAAGCTCTCATGTATCTTCTTGGTTGCTCCCATATTGTTGATTGGCAGCTCCCAGAGGGCAGGGCCTTTCTTTGCATCTCCAGGACTTGGGCCAGGCTTTGGTAATTAGCAGCATTTAATAAATGTTTCTTGAGTTGACTTGGAAGAAGAATTTGAATTGTTTTGTTCAGACCCAGAGGGCAAAGTCAGAAACAAGGAGTGGATGTTACAGAAAGGTAAACCGAGTCACCTTGTGGATGGAAATGGAACAAGCTGCCTTAGTAGGTATTTGCTTCTCCCTCCCTGGAGACTTTCAGGCAAAGGTGGGGTCCTACTCGGCTGGGTTGCAACGGGACTCTGATTTTTGAGGGAGCAGCAGGGCGGGGGGCATCTTTCCAGTCTTTGCTCTCCCTGCTGTACTCTTGCAAATAAACATTCCTAAAGACACCAGAGCATTGGAAGATGGGGAAGCTGGCCAGAAACACATCCCCATTAGCTTCAGAGAAGAAGACAAAGAGAGGTGGAGGTCTGAGGGAGGACTAATTTTTTTAACACCTGCTTTGTTGGTGGACAGCTGTCTGATGCCTAAGAACCTGTCGGTTCCTGAGGACATCCCTCACCAGGAATGCCAAAGGACAAAGGACTAGAAGGCTGAGAGACAACACAAGAATTTGTTGGCTCCCGCCATCCTGGGGAGGGAAGATTGACAAATCTGAAAGGATGGAATCACACAAAATGAGAGCTCCCTTTGACATTCCCCTCGGTTCTTCTGACATATGGCAAATTTCCTTTGATTTTGTTACTGGCTTTTCCTTCCAAAGGGAAACCTTAATTTAAAAAAAATTAATACAGACTCACTAGCAGGACATTGTTAGAGAAGATTTTTTTTTTTTTTTAGAGAAACATCAGTTGGTCTCCAGTCTTATTTCCATTTATAAATGCTTTGTGGGATCCCAGTATTTCTCACTGAAAGGGACCATGACAGGTCACCTCGTTCCACCCTTTTGTATTAGCATTTGAAGAAACAAGGCCCAGAGAGGTTGACTTGCTTGCCTAAGGTCACACAAGTAGACAGTGTCAAAGCCAGGATGTGGACCCTGTATATCTGATGATGACAATGATTATAGCATGAATAACTGTGGCTTGCGAAGGACTTTTGCATGTGCTATCTTGATCCTTATGACAACCTGGGAAGTAGGGGGCTTTTGTTATAGTCAGTTTACTGATACTGAGCAACGTTAGGTGCTTTATTCAGGGTTTGCTTTAGATAAGTAGTCAAGGTCTTCCCGACTTCAGAAGGGCCACCTCTGGCACCGTGATTTCAAATGTGAACTTCCTAGTGGTGTTACCCTGGGAAAGTCACTTAACCCTGCTTGCCTCAGCCTACTCATTTGTAAAACGAACTGGAGAAGGAAATAGAAATGACTCTTGCATCTTTGCAAAGAAACCCTGTCTTCATCAAATAAAGGAGTCACGAAGGCTTGGACAATACTAAAAAACAACATTTGACAACAGTCACACCACCACCACCACAACAAAACAACTCCAAAACATCAGTAAAATGTCCCTCCACAGAGTTGCCTAGAGGAGAAAATGTACATGAATGCTCTGAGTCAATTGGATCTCTGAGTTAACATTTAGGTATAACTTGGTTTTACTTTTCCCGGGGGGGGGGGCATTCTTTTGTGATGGGGAAGATTGGAAACAGCAAAAAAATGTAATTTGAACATTATCTATCTTGGAAGCTTTAGGATGAGGACCACTGGGAAACCTTCTAAGGAGGATCCACCACCTTGACCAGTCAACGAATTAATGCAACTTTTTACAGTCAATTCTAGGATCAGAGAATCACAGGCTTAGAGGCTGGTGTTATATGAGATTCCTCTAATCCAAACTCCTCATTTTACATGAGTCTCCGAGAGGTGAAGTGACTTACCCAAGGTCTCAAATAGTTGCGCATCCATTTGAGTTGCTGGGTCTTCTTGAGTAGCACAACTAAGAATTGAACTTAGGGTGTCTAGGTGGCGCAGTGGATAGTGCACCAGTCCTGGAGTCAGGAGTATCTGAGTTCAAATCTGGCCTCAGACACTTAATAATTACCTAGTTGTGTGGCCTTGGGCAAGTCACTCAACCCCACTGCCTTGCAAAAACTAAAAAATAAAAAGAATTGAACTTCAGGCTTTATGATTTGAAATCCAATAGTTGGTCTGACAGTCAGTTAGTAATCATTATAATACCTACCATGTCAAGCACGGGGGATAAAAAAGGAAAGAAAAAGAGGAAAAGAAAAGAAATATAAGGAGGAAAGGAAAGGAAAAGAGCAAAGGAAAGGCAAGGGCAGGAGAGGGGAAAGAAAAGGAAAGGAAGAAGAGAAGGGGAGAGAAAGGAAGGAACAGCTTCTTTTCTAGGAGCTCACAGTCCAAGGGGTGAATCAAATATGCAAGCAACTATATACAAATGTGATATAGTTCAGTAATTTCAGTTGAGTCTGACACTTCTTGACCCCATTTTGGGATTTTGCCATCAAACAAACTGGAGTGGTTTTGCCATTTTATTCTCCAACTCATTTTACAGATGAGGAAACTGAGGCAAAGAGGGTGAAGTAACCTGCTCAGTTATTAAGTGTTTGAGGCTGGATTTGAATTCAGGAAGATGAAGCTTCCTTACTTCTGGTCTGGTGTTCTGTGTCCTATGGTTCCACCTAGTTGCCCTACAAACAAGATTTAAACAGGAGTAATTGGAAGTAGTGTCAGAGAGAAGCACTAAGAATGAGACCTGGGAAAGACATCTTTGCAGAAGATGGGGCTTTAGGTGAGCCTTGAGGGGAGCCAGGAGGTAAAGATGAGGAGGGAAAGATTTTCCAATGTGGGGGACAGTCAATAAAAACACTAGGGTTGGAAAATTGAATTTCATGTTTGAAAAATAGCCAGGAGGCCAGTGTCCTGGATCACAGAGTGGTCAGTGGAAGGGAGGAAGGTATAAGAAGAGCGGGGAAAATAAGAAAGGGCTGTCCCTGCACATGGACTCCGAATCCTTCCTCAGATCATTCATTTGTTGAAAATGATGCAAAGCAATTTCTGCTGGAAATTCCTATCAATCATTCCTCCATCCATGCATCAATCCACAAGTATTTATTAATTTCTTACTGTGTTCGGGTAGCTAGGTTGCCCAGTGGTTAGAGCATTGGTCTTGGCACTAGCTGCATAAGCATGAGCAAATGACCTAATCACCCCATTCCTCAATTCCCTCAAATGTCAAATGATATGATGACTTCATAGGGTTGCTTTAAGGGTCAAATGAAATAATACATGGGAAGACAGAGTGAGAAGTTTAAACTACTCTAGTGATTGTTAGCATTGGGACCACCAAGACAAAAAAAAAATGGATTTTATCCTCAGAACTTCAGAATGGGCGCTAGCAGGCTTCTTGTTGAGTGATTGTGACAGAGCCGATAAATGCAGTGGATGGTGGGAGCTGCTGAAGGTGGACAAAACTAGCTCTCAATGGGTGTTTTTAAGCTCTAGAATGAGTAATTTGGTTTCTAATAGTTCTTGGCTTCATGTGAGTAAGAGACAGACTTGCGTGTTGCTTGCTGGCTTCATGTATTCATTGGCCAGCTTGCCTCCCCCCCCAAAAAATTGGAACCCAAATTATGGGGATCTTATTGTGATTATTCTAGCTATAGTCCATTCTTCAAGCATCCCTCATCCACCTGAGTAGTAGCAGGTGCACGATGAAAAGGGAGAGTTTTTATTTAAATTCAGAACAAAACAACACAGATATGATTAAATGACAGTATGATACTGGATGTCCCTTTCTACCTTTCTTCTATTATTGTAGAAAGGACTGACATAAATACTTTTAGAAACTGTGGAAGTCCTTTCTATTTTCTTCACCTTCCTCTTGTCTTTTCTCAATTTTTTTTTGCTTCCTGAAATCTTCTTACCCCAAATCCCCGATCCTTTCAAGTGCATCTCAAATCCTGTGTCCTTTTCTATGGTCTTCTTTGATTTCTTGATAGGGTCAGCTCTTTAGACCTGGCAGGGACCATTGGGTCATCCTTCATTTCATAGGTGAGTGAACTGAGATCCAGGAAGGACCAGGGATCAGCTCAAGGCCTCACAAGTAGTGAATGACAGAGACAAAAAATCTGAACCCAAACAATTTCATTTGAGCCCAAGGACCTGAGTCTCATTGGGTGCTTCCTCTGAACGCCCAAGATCCTCTTCTGTCTGCATCTGTGATTTTGCATCTCTCCTGTATTTCTTATTTATATTTTATCTTCTTGTCCTTTGGGTAGGCATCAGAAGCAGCATCTTATTTGAATATCCTCAAAGCTTTGTCTAGTAGTATAGTATTAAAAATGCCTATTGAAGTTTCCATAACATTGTTTTGTTTTTAATTGCTATATCTTGCTCTGAAGTAACAGACTTCCCAGTAAAGACCCAGAGAAAGCTACAACGAAAATACATTTGCCTCAAAAACAGTGCAACCAAGTGACCAAGTGCATATGGCCCTTTCTTTGAGCATTTTTGAAAGTCAGGAAGGGAAATGACTCTGACACTAATCATTCATGGCCAAGGTTGTCTGATGTATCAGGTGCCTTTGGGTTTTGTTTTCATTTGCAATACTGTGGCTGGTTGGGTGTATCCCAATTTGTTTGTTCTTTTTACTCTGAATCATCTCATGGAAACCTTCCCAGTTCTCTTTGAATTCTCAGGATCCTCAAATTATTGAGCTAGAGATGGAAGGAGCCTCAGAGACCAACTAGTCCGAGGGTACTTACACTTTTTGTTTTTTGTTTTGTGGGTTCCAGAACTTTCAGGCATTGGGAAACCTAAAGTTAAAACCTTTGCTCTCATCCAACCCCACCCCCCCTTCCCCATTTAATGATGAAGGCACTATAGTTTAGTGAGAGTAAGAAATTTGCCAAAGTTACACAGGTAGATGGCATTTGTATCCAGACCTGGAGTCAGGAAATCCCGAGGTCAAATTTATCAGATCAGATACTTATTAACTGTGTGATCCTGGGCAAATCACTTAACCCTGAATGCCTCAGTTTACCCATATGAAATGGGTATTTCTGCCAAGAAAATCCCAAATGGGATCACAAAGAACTAGGTAAAACTGAACAATCCTTTGTTTCCAAAGTTGGTGCCATTTTTTACTATCTTGTACATTTTCTATTTCCCTAAAGGGCAGAGCTAGTCCATTTGATTCACACACTGGGACTCAATTCATTATTCTCCCCAATCACTGATTTTATATAGCTTGTTTCTGGTTTTATGTCCCAATGAATATTTTTAAATATGAGAGGTGAGGGGATATAGGTAGTTGAGAACCTGCCTATGAGTCAGAGACCAGAGATACATGCCATCTGGGAGAGTCTAGGCAAATCACTTAACCTTCCAGTGTGTTAGGCAGCTCTGAGAGCACAAATTGCTGAGTTGTTGATCAGACTAGGAGGAGGGAGGTCCTCATGCCAATTAAATCACAAAATCACAGGTCAACCCCCCATCCCACCCCAATGATTTTTTTAAACTTGGTTTTCCCTATAGGCATCTTAGGAAAAGGACCTAAGAAAGATGGAACTGAGTGTCTCTAAATTTCCAGCCACAATCTGTCGCCAGTGTAATCTGAACAGCAGACTTTGACAAAGAACCCTAAGGTTTGCTGAGCTGTTTACAGGCATTCTCTCATTAGGACCTTAAGATAACCTTAGGATATAAGCATTATATCTCCATAAGGAGACAGCATTATTTAAAGCTTGCAGATGAGGAAACTGAGGTCAGAATGATTTCCCAGTGACAGAGCCACAATGATAGCTCCAGATGTCCTCCAGACAAGTCTGTTACTTGATAAATGGGAGAGAGGATGGCCTCTAGTGGGAAAAATGGAAGATAATCAGTAGTCCTTTGTACTGATGTAGACTTGTCAGCTTAAGAGTTGTTTGATCTTAGGAAACTTCATTTCTCCTTCGTTTTATCAGCAAAACATCAATAGGTTGGGTCAGTGCATAAAGTACCAGTTCTGGGGTTAGGGCAATGTGATTTCAAATGTGAACTTCCTAGTGGTGTTACCCTGGGAAAGTCACTTAACCCTGCTTGCCTCAGCCTACTCATTTGTAAAACGAACTGGAGAAGGAAATAGAAATGACTCTTGCATCTTTGCAAAGAAACCCTGTCTTCATCAAATAAAGGAGTCACGAAGGCTTGGACAATACTCAAAAACAACATTTGACAACAGTCACACCACCACCACCACAACAAAACAACTCCAAAACATCAGTAAAATGTCCCTCCACAGAGTTGCCTAGAGGAGAAAATGTACATGAATGCTCTGAGTCAATTGGATCTCTGAGTTAACATTTAGGTATAACTTGGTTTTACTTTTCCCGGGGGGGGGGGCATTCTTTTGTGATGGGGAAGATTGGAAACAGCAAAAAAATGTAATTTGAACATTATCTATCTTGGAAGCTTTAGGATGAGGACCACTGGGAAACCTTCTAAGGAGGATCCACCACCTTGACCAGTCAACGAATTAATGCAACTTTTTACAGTCAATTCTAGGATCAGAGAATCACAGGCTTAGAGGCTGGTGTTATATGAGATTCCTCTAATCCAAACTCCTCATTTTACATGAGTCTCCGAGAGGTGAAGTGACTTACCCAAGGTCTCAAATAGTTGCGCATCCATTTGAGTTGCTGGGTCTTCTTGAGTAGCACAACTAAGAATTGAACTTGGGGTGTCTAGGTGGCGCAGTGGATAGTGCACCAGTCCTGGAGTCAGGAGTATCTGAGTTCAAATCTGGCCTCAGACACTTAATAATTACCTAGCTGTGTGGCCTTGGGCAAGTCACTCAACCCCACTGCCTTGCAAAAACTAAAAAATAAAAAGAATTGAACTTCAGGCTTTATGATTTGAAATCCAATAGTTGGTCTGACAGTCAGTTAGTAATCATTATAATACCTACCATGTCAAGCACAGGGGATAAAAAAGGAAAGAAAAAGAGGAAAAGAAAAGAAATATAAGGAGGAAAGGAAAGGAAAAGAGCAAAGGAAAGGCAAGGGCAGGAGAGGGGAAAGAAAAGGAAAGGAAGAAGAGAAGGGGAGAGAAAGGAAGGAACAGCTTCTTTTCTAGGAGCTCACAGTCCAAGGGGTGAATCAAATATGCAAGCAACTATATACAAATGTGATATAGTTCAGTAATTTCAGTTGAGTCTGACACTTCTTGACCCCATTTTGGGATTTTGCCATCAAACAAACTGGAGTGGTTTTGCCATTTTATTCTCCAACTCATTTTACAGATGAGGAAACTGAGGCAAAGAGGGTGAAGTAACCTGCTCAGTTATTAAGTGTTTGAGGCTGGATTTGAACTCAGGAAGATGAAGCTTCCTTACTTCTGGTCTGGTGTTCTGTGTCCTATGGTTCCACCTAGTTGCCCTACAAACAAGATTTAAACAGGAGTAATTGGAAGTAGTGTCAGAGAGAAGCACTAAGAATGAGACCTGGGAAAGACATCTTTGCAGAAGATGGGGCTTTAGGTGAGCCTTGAGGGGAGCCAGGAGGTAAAGATGAGGAGGGAAAGATTTTCCAATGTGGGGGACAGTCAATAAAAACACTAGGGTTGGAAAATTGAATTTCATGTTTGAAAAATAGCCAGGAGGCCAGTGTCCTGGATCACAGAGTGGTCAGTGGAAGGGAGGAAGGTATAAGAAGAGCGGGGAAAATAAGAAAGGGCTGTCCCTGCACATGGACTCCGAATCCTTCCTCAGATCATTCATTTGTTGAAAATGATGCAAAGCAATTTCTGCTGGAAATTCCTATCAATCATTCCTCCATCCATGCATCAATCCACAAGTATTTATTAATTTCTTACTGTGTTCGGGTAGCTAGGTTGCCCAGTGGTTAGAGCATTGGTCTTGGCACTAGCTGCGTAAGCATGAGCAAATGACCTAATCACCCCATTCCTCAATTCCCTCAAATGTCAAATGATATGATGACTTCATAGGGTTGCTTTAAGGGTCAAATGAAATAATACATGGAAGACAGAGTGAGAAGTTTAAACTACTCTAGTGATTGTTAGCATTGGGACCACCAAGACAAAAAAAAAATGGATTTTATCCTCAGAACTTCAGAATGGGCGCTAGCAGGCTTCTTGTTGAGTGATTGTGTTGGGGGGTGGGGGCGTCCGTCTTCTGAGGAGCCACTCAGTTCATCAATGAATTGTTCACAGAGGATGCTCCTTTTGGCCACTATTGCTAAGATCGTTTATTCAGTTGGAGAGGGATTATGTCTTTAGTCCTGGTCACCGACATTTCTATAACATTTAAGGTTTCTTAATTCCCGCAGGAGCAGTGATGCACATGCTATCATTAGCTTCATTTCCTTAGGAAGGAAACAAGGGCAGAGGAGTTGGGTCACTTGACCTGGGTAACACAGCTAATATGTCTGAGGAAGCATCTGAGTCCAGTGTTTCTGACTTTCACAAAGCTCATTGCAGGACACATGACAGAATGCTCACTCTGATGAAATGTTAGATCCTAGTAGTACTGGAGAAAGTGAGATTCAGTGGCTGCTTTTGGTTTATTTTAAATTAAACAATTATTTGCCTTTAGTGGCGTAACTATAAGACCTGAGAAATCATCAAGGAGTATTTGTAAACTGGGGAATTTGGAACTTTATGGCCATGGGTTTCCTAGAACTCAAAACCCAAATCTCTCCAGTTCTGATTTCCAAATGTAGTTCTTTTGTTTCTGATAAAAGAAAAAATGGCTCTGTTTATGAATGGGATGTTATCGTTTTAGCACCCTCTCTTCCTTACCCTTAATTCTGCTGAAAATCCCTAAATGTATTAAATGGGACATGGAGTCCAGTGATAAGGAGATACCTGTCACTGTGCCTTGGATCTTAACCAGACATTGCTGTACCATTTGCACTTAAAGATACTCTATTTTATTCATTCATTCATTCATGTATTCAATCAGCCATTTATTTATTTATTTATTTGCAAGTCAGTGGGGTTAAGTGACTTGCCCAAGGTCACACAGCTAAGTAATTATTAAGTGTCTGAGGTCACATTTGAACTCAGGTTCTCCTGACTCCAGGGTCAGTGCTTTATTTCTGCATCACCTAGCTGCCCCCCCCATATACTCTATTTTTAAAAGTATATTGATTAACTGATGAGTGTCTGGAGAGGGCAACTGAGGTGATGAAGGACCTTGAGACCATTCCTTATATTTATGGGTTGAAGTAACCAGAAGTGTAGCCTTAAAGAAGAGAAGAAAGAGTCTCAGGACCAGGAAAGCTGTTCAAGTATTCAGAAAGCTCTCATGTATCTTCTTGGTTGCTCCCATATTGTTGATTGGCAGCTCCCAGAGGGCAGGGCCTTTCTTTGCATCTCCAGGACTTGGGCCAGGCTTTGGTAATTAGCAGCATTTAATAAATGTTTCTTGAGTTGACTTGGAAGAAAAATTTGAATTGTTTTGTTCAGACCCAGAGGGCAAAGTCAGAAACAAGGAGTGGATGTTACAGAAAGGTAAACCGAGTCACCTTGTGGATGGAAATGGAACAAGCTGCCTTAGTAGGTATTTGCTTCTCCCTCCCTGGAGACTTTCAGGCAAAGGTGGGGTCCTACTCGGCTGGGTTGCAACGGGACTCTGATTTTTGAGGGAGCAGCAGGGCGGGGGGCATCTTTCCAGTCTTTGCTCTCCCTGCTGTACTCTTGCAAATAAACATTCCTAAAGACACCAGAGCATTGGAAGATGGGGAAGCTGGCCAGAAACACATCCCCATTAGCTTCAGAGAAGAAGACAAAGAGAGGTGGAGGTCTGAGGGAGGACTAATTTTTTTAACACCTGCTTTGTTGGTGACAGCTGTCTGATGCCTAAGAACCTGTCGGTTCCTGAGGACATCCCTCACCAGGAATGCCAAAGGACAAAGGACTAGAAGGCTGAGAGACAACACAAGAATTTGTTGGCTCCCGCCATCCTGGGGAGGGAAGATTGACAAATCTGAAAGGATGGAATCACACAAAATGAGAGCTCCCTTTGACATTCCCCTCGGTTCTTCTGACATATGGCAAATTTCCTTTGATTTTGTTACTGGCTTTTCCTTCCAAAGGGAAACCTTAATTTAAAAAAAAATTAATACAGACTCACTAGCAGGACATTGTTAGAGAAGATTTTTTTTTTTTAGAGAAACATCAGTTGGTCTCCAGTCTTATTTCCATTTATAAATGCTTTGTGGGATCCCAGTATTTCTCACTGAAAGGGACCATGACAGGTCACCTCGTTCCACCCTTTTGTATTAGCATTTGAAGAAACAAGGCCCAGAGAGGTTGACTTGCTTGCCTAAGGTCACACAAGTAGACAGTGTCAAAGCCAGGATGTGGACCCTGTATATCTGATGATGACAATGATTATAGCATGAATAACTGTGGCTTGCGAAGGACTTTTGCATGTGCTATCTTGATCCTTATGACAACCTGGGAAGTAGGGGCTTTTGTTATAGTCAGTTTACTGATACTGAGCAACGTTAGGTGCTTTATTCAGGGTTTGCTTTAGATAAGTAGTCAAGGTCTTCCCGACTTCAGAAGGGCCACCTCTGGCACCGTGTCTCCTTGATGTTTCTCTTCTACTCTGAGGGAAATCCCATCTCTTTGGCGAATCTAAAGGAACATGTCCTGGGATCATAAAGTAGATTTTCTCCTGGGAGCTGTTTAGACCATTCCCCTCACTTCAAATCAGGGGAAACTGAGTCTTGAGGCAAAAAGGGACTTGACCAAAGAGACAGGTTTCCAGGATTTGAACCCAGACAACAAATCATTACTCCAACCCCTCCATCCTCTTTGCCTCAAGAAGAACCTTCCTTTTAACTTTATGATAAGCATATTCATCACTTATGGGAGTGAGGCGCTTAAAAAAATGAAAAGGTTAATATATTCTAACTCATTGTCGAGGATAGAATGTCAGATCTGTCCAATTTCATCTCGACTTGCTGCTCAATGGAAAAGATTTGATTTCTTTTGCCACTGTCCTACTATGTTCAAGTCACCGAGTGCCAGCAGCAAGCCGCCGAAGACCACGGGCTGGCACCAAGCGAGCTGGAGTGGGAAGCCAGCCGCAAGCACCATCTGTTTCCGATTTCCAACCGAGCCAAGATGTGCAGTGGAGTGCATTCCATTCACCAGGCCGGGCATCTCTCCTGTTTAACTTATTAGTGCTACAAGGGAAACTATCTTTCCCAAGCAGCAGGGGAGCTAGAATCATCCCAGAACATGATTTTAACACACACACACTCACACACACACACACACCACACCATACCACACACATACACACACTTACACACAACACACAAATACATATAATGCACACACAACATACATACATACACTCAATGCACATGCACACGCACACACACAGACACACCAGACATGTTTTGTTAAAGTTGTTGGGAAGGCCACTATAAATTTAATTACAGCCTTCATGGGGTTTATAAAGTATGTTTATAACCTACGAAGTGGGAGCCTCGATGGTGGCGGATTGCTACTAATTGAACACTGATCTTTTTAAGTTGCCGTTGGTGAGGTTGGGGAAAAATGACAAGAAGGATGCACTCCCATCATAGGAAAGTTGACAGCTTTAAAGTGAGTGATAGGTTTTAAGGATAAAGAGAGCAGGGGTCTCCCCCCCCCCCCAACACACACACAGATACCCAGTTAGTCAACTGATGATCCTGAAATGGAGCAAGAAATTATTTGGTTGAATGTTGGAATGCATTGATTGGACTGATTGAATTGAGGTCAGAGGACATGGTCTTGAAACCCAAATCACTTAATATGTCTGTGCCTCAGTTTGCTCCTCAGTAAAGTGAGGCTATTGAATTTAGTCTATGAGATCCCTGTAGATTTCTGATCTGAAGGGTGATCCAATCAAGTCATTGAATCTCCATAGGGTTCATCTATAAAATAATGGTACTGGGAAATCATAATGCTTATAAAAATGGCTTCTGAAATTCTTTTCAGCTCTAAATCTGGGATTTGATGATTCTGAGATTATCCAATGAACTCTAATCTCCTGGAGAGCAGGATTTATATCATATCGATCTTCAAATTCTCTCATGGTAGGTTATATCTGCTCATGGTAAGAGATCTGTTGAATGTCTATTCATCATGAAAGAATTCAGACTGGTACCATTCTCTTACTGAAAAGCACATGAAACAAAGAATATCAGCCAGTTATCACAGTCAAGAAGTTTTTTTTTGTTTGTTTAGTTTTTGTTTTTGCAAGGCAAATAGGGTTAAGTGACTCACCCAAGGCCACACAGCCAAGCAATTATTAATTGTCTGAGGCCGGATTTGAACTCAGGTACTCCTGACTCCAGGGCCGGTGCTCTATCCAGTGTGCCACCTAGCTGCCCTCAAAGGCTTTTTGATATTGTTTTAATGCCAACTGATTTCCACGAACTTATTATGAAAACTAAACAAAACCCGGATATGAGTTAGACAAGCGAATAGTGTAAGGTCAAGGGAACCAGAAGCAGAGCTGTGAGTGGCATGGGAGAAGCTGGGCCTTTATCTAGGACACTGATATGCTAAGTATCCTCCCTGGAAGGGCAAGGTTTCTCTTCACCTTGAATGTTGCTCTGAGTTGTGGAATCACATAACCCTGTCCAAGGCACTGTGGCACAGTGAATAGATGGCACGGTGAATAGAGTACTGGCCTTGGAGTCAGGAGGACAGGAGTTTGAATCTAGCCTCAGACACTTGATACTCACTAGCTGTGTGACCTTGGGCAAGTCACTTAACCCTGACTGCCTTGAAGACAGGGTCATCACCAGTTGTCCTGATTCCTATCTGACCAGATGACTTTGGAGGTGCAAATGAGGCTGGTGACTTAGAACAGTGATCCATCCCCAAGTCCAATTCATGTGTTTATCATGGTCTTCCTAAATGTGAAGGATAAACATTATCATCACAACCCTGTTCCTGGGCTCTCATTGTTATTCTTCCTCTCCTGTGGGCCACTTTTCTACTAACCCCTGAGCATCCCACTGCCCCTTTTTCTGGAATGTTTGGTGGGGTTATTCTCTGTAGTTTTTGGACTCTTGCTTCAGGTTTATGTGTTATATCTTGGTCCTGAAACTTTTGTGTTTTTTTTTATGAGATCACAGAATCCTTTTGGTTCTCAGTTTGCCCCTCTGTCAAAGGAGGGGGCTGAACCAAATGATAGCTGAGTGTCATTGCATTCTGGGACTGTGTGAAGGTACCATTCTACTAGCCAGTCAGTTAATAATCTTTTATTAAGAGCCAGACACTGGGTAAAAGCCTGGAACCCAAAGTTAGGTAAAAGAAAATCTGTGCTCTCAAAGAGCTCAGAGACTGATGGGGAACACAGCAGACACAAAGCCACACCGGCAGTCACTTAGCACCTACAATATTTTGGAGATTTCAAGACAAACCAAAATCTCCCCAAATAAAAAAAAATCAACTTGTCCTTAAGAAGCTCTATCCTGGGGTGGCTAGGTGGCACAGTGGATAGAACACCGGCCCTGGAGTCAGGAGGACCTGAGTTCCAATACGAACTCAGACACTTAATAATCACCTAGCTGTGTGGTCTTGGGCAAGCCATCCCATTTGCCTTGCAAAAAAAAAAATCTTAAAAAAAATCCCTAAAAACAAAGAAGTTCTATCCTATGGGAAAGTGGCATATTTAAGTGTCTTCCTCTGGAGCTGGTGTGTGACCCTTTCTTCATCCTGCTGAAGGCGAGTAGAGTTAAATGTCTATTGGAAGCATGGCAGGATGAGGGGTGGGCAGTATCTTAAGATAGAAAGTGAGGTTGACCTTTAATCAGTGCACATTGAGTGGTAATAGTTTAAAAGGGAAGATAATGAGGAAGCAAGAAAACAGGAGTTTTTCTGGGGGTGGGGTTGCTTAGGTGAAGGGAAGTGACATTTATGTAGCACTATGTTATATGCATACACAAATATAGATAGGTAGATAGAGAGATAAATGGATGGATGGAGGGAAGGAGGGAGCAATAGACAGGTAGAGAGATAGACAGATGCATAGTTGTTAGACAGATGGATAGTTATATGGGTAGATAGATGAGTAGATAGATGGGTAGGTAGATGTATGTATAGATAAAGAATAGGATAGATAAGATGAAAGAAAGAAAGAAAGAAAGAAAGAAAGAAAGAAAGAAAGAAAGAGAAAGAAAGAAGAAAGGGAGGAAGGAAAGGAAGGGAGAGAGAGAGAGAAGAAAGAAAGAAAGAAAGAAAGAAAGAAAGAAAGAAAGAAAGAAAGAAAGAAAGAGAAAGAAAGAAAGAAAAGTAGGTAAGTAGGTAGGTGGCTAGGCTGGATAGGTAGATGGGTAACCAGATGGATAAATAAATATATAGATAGGCAGAAGGAAAGAAAGATAGATAGATAAATAGATGATATGATAGGTGGATAGAGGGAGGAATAGAAAGGCAGAAAGATAGAAAAGGTGAGATAGAAGAGATAGGTGAATGGATAGATTGCAAGATAATTCCTTATATCAACTCATTGGTTCCTACTACAAGCTTTGAAATTAGGTCTTATCATCCTCATTTTACAAATTAGAAAACTGAGGCAACCAGAGCTTAAGTGACTTGCCCGGAGTCACACTGATAGCAAGCATCTGATACTGAATTTGAATTCAGGTCTTTCTGATTCCAAGCACCAAATCTGATCCATTGATTCATCTCAGTGCCCAGCACTTCTTCCATAAGAAGTGGTTAAGGGGTTAAGAAAATAAAATGCAAACAGCTGCTTCCCTCATCAAGAGCATAGTAGGAAGAGCATAAGAGTTAGAGATCAAATCTTGCACTGTATTCTTTTACTTGAACAAGTCATTTCTTTCCAGGCCTCGGTTTCCTCATTTGTAAAGTGGATGAGATGACCTCTAAGACTCATTCTGTCTCTATATGTAGGGTTTTCATGATCTTGTCCATAGAGGATAGTGCATTTAAAGCTTGTGATGATTAAACAACACAAGCCACAATGATTTCGCCAACGGGGCATAGCTCACAGGATCCCAGGCATTATTAAGTCCAGTCCCCGTGTTTAAAGATGAGGAAATGATGACTAGAAATGTATTCAGAGCCATAAGGTAAACAGCAGACAGAGGATTGAAACCCACATCCTCTGACTTCAAATCTGGGGCCTTTGTAACTCTACACAGAGTCTCAAGGACTTCCCTGAGGTCCTTGTAACCAACCTCTCCCCTGGCCTCCTTCACTGCCATTTTATCAAGGAGGAATCCAAGGTTCAGAGAAATAGCTCAGTAGGGTAGGGAAAAGAACTCTGGACTGTATGACCTTGGATAATCCACTTAGCTTTTGTTTTCCTCAGTTTCTTCTTATATAAAAATGGGGGTCATAAGAACACCAATCTCTGAGGGCTGTTAGGAGGATAAAATGAACCCATATTTGCAAAACACCTTACAAATTTTGAAGGATTAAATATATTATTATTACTATTACTATTATTATTATATAGCTAGTATTTGTCTGAAGATGAATTTGAACTAACGCTTTCGAGTCCGTCATGCCTAATGCTTTTTCCATGTAACCATGCTCTCTCTTTGGTGGGGGCATTATGAAAAGACTCTCAAAGGATTCCTTCAATATTTGGGATTTTTTCTACACTATTTATTTAGCTCCCATTGTGTCATACATGCATACACAGACACACATGTGTACATGTATATTTCATCCTTACTGTGCCGTTAAAAGAAAGGAAAAACTGCGTCTGCTTTTCTTATATCCAATGTCACAGTTCATTGGCAGCCAACACAGTGTGAATGGTACAGGGGCCCTGGGCTTGGGGGGATGAGGAGTAGTGGGTAGGGTCTAGTTTGCCTCAGTTCATGCCAGAGCTGACCCCTGGATGGACCTCAGGCAAAAGGCCAGGGAAGCCTACCCAAGTGTAGACCTTGGCTCTGTATCTGGGTGTCCAGTGGCCCAGGACCTCCATGGAAAACTTCGCTCTCTGCTCTCATCACCACCCTCCATGGGGAGCGGTAATCTGCATTCTAGTCATCCCTTTGCTTTCTCCTGTTTTCAGTCTGTAACTTCTGGGTAGGTGCTCTGAGGGCCTCATGCCCCTCTCCTACTCTCCAACTTCTCTGAAGGGGGGAGTGGGAGGGAAGAGGGACAATACTGCTTTTTTTTGGGTCTGTCTTGTCTGCCTTGCCCCAAGCTCTGTCTGAGAACCTTAGTTTTAGGGATATACACCACCAGGAACATCTGTCTGACTGCTGAAGGGTGACCTTTTATAGCCCTTCAGTCATTCCCCTGGAGTGAGACAAAACCATCTTTGGCAGCACCCCCAGAAGGGGTCTGGACTCAGGATGGAGGGTGGAGTGGTCTCTGCAGCTGCTGTGGGAAGACCAGACCCCCCCGCCCCTGCCCAGAGCAGCCTAGGCCATATGTGAGCTGAGTTAGACAAAAGAGACAGGCTAGAATTCAAATCCTACATTTGGGGAATCTTGTGGAGAAATTCCTTTGCAATTCAATTCAATTCAATTTGACGGAACTTTGATGACAAAGATGTTAGAAAATTTAAGAGATCATTTAGTCTGTGAGTTCTTAAACTGGGCGGGGGGGGGGTGTCTGTGCCTAGATTCCAGGGATCTCACAATCTTAGATAGAAAGAGAAATGCAGCCTACATCTTGGTAACATCTCACTTACTCCATATTCTAAAATATGATTCTGAGAAGGGTCCCAATGACTTCCCAGACGGCCAGATGGGTCCGTAAACTCCTGGCTTAGTTAAAGCACCACAGACTCATAGATGTGGAGCTTAAGGAGGTAGGATGCCATCTATATGCCTCAGTATTGGAGAGGGAGCACATACTTACCTCCCAGACCTTCAGTCTCCTTGATGGGGAGAAAGCTTGAAGAAGAAACATCCATCTCTTCTAGAAGACCCTTTATAATGGGGGAGTTGAACCTAATGACCTCTGGGGTCTTTCAGCTCAAAAGCTGTGACCCAGGGACATCTATAACCCCTCCTCAGGTATGTTACAGTGGGGGTTCCCACTATGTGTCAGATTAGAAGGGGAAGGTACGTGGCAGTGAATAGAGTCCAGTGTTGGATTTGGAGACAGGAAGATTCATCTTCATGAGTTCAGATCTGATCTCAGCCACTTACTAGCTGTGTGACCCTGGGCAATTCACCTCACCCCCTTTGCCTCAGTTTCCTCATCATAAAATAAATTGAGAATGATATGGCAAACCACTCCAGTATCTCTGCTAAGAAAACCCCAAATATGGCTCTGGAGATTCAGTTATGACTGAGATACTAGACAGCAGATTCGATGGCGGCTGAGATCTTTTGATGGTTTTAGACCCCAATGAATGCTTCTTTGGCAATCAGGCAGGACTCAGAGATTAGCCCTTGAATCTATGGTTTCATTGCTCCTGTGAACAGATGAGACAATCTATGGTGCCATTATGGAATCCTTAACATTCTGATCCCATGGCTACTGAGATCAAAGTGTCCTTCCTTCCTCCCTTTTATCTGTCCACATTAACCTGTTTATATCCCACTCCACCATCTTCTCCAATTGTGTCCTCTGGAACTCTGCCTTTATAGTTAATAAACAATCCTTCCTCTTAGATCTGTGTCCAATGGAGCCTTAATCAGTAATTTTTCACCTGGGGAAAGCACCCCAAATTCTACCTGAGACTGGTAGCATAGTGGGCTTTCCATGAAACACCAGTGTAAGGTCATATATATAGGAAGACCATCACATGTGGATCAGGGTGGAGTGGGAACGGAGTTCAATCCAAGATCTTTTCTTATTACTTTGGACTTTAATAAATGAGTCTTGCTAAATTCTATTCTTTCTTTGCCACTGAAGGACCTCCAAATTCAGATTCTAGGGAAAAGCTCCATTGCTGTGTCCTAGATACTTGTGTGCCAAATTATCTTAGTAACTGATATACTCTGGCATTTGTTCACATAGATATTAGTGTCTCCTAGAATTTCAGAAAAATCAGAAGGCTTGTGTTCAAGAATGGCTTCTAACTCTCTAATAATAATAATAATAATAATAATAATAATAATAACAATAATGGTGATTATAATTTTCTTTTAAGATTTTCAAAGTGGTTTACAAATATTATCTCATTCTATCCTTATAACAGTCCTATTAGGTGGATGCTATCATTATCTTTTAGATCTATATTTTTATATTTGAGGAAACTGAGGTGCAGAGAGTTTGTGATTTGTTCAAAGTCACTCAAAATTAGCTCCCTAAAGTAATTTCAGGATTGCTTTATTCCAGTACTGTCATTCTATCAGTTATGCCTCCTAACTGCTTCTATGTTAACTGAATGTGTGACTTTGACCATGTCAAGTGATATCTCTGAGCTTTAATTTCCTAAATTATAAACTGATGGCATTGGATGAAAAGGTCTTATATTTAAAGCTGAAATAATTTTTTGGAATTGTCAAGTTCAACCCAGTCATTTTCCAGATGAAAATATTGAACCCAGAAAAGAGGTATTTCTTTGTCCAAAGTCCTGTAACCCAGGCCACTGAATTCAGGTAAATCACCAAAAAATCTCTCCAGTTACTTAGAAATACAATAACTTGGGATTTGAAGTAAAGATGAGTGAAAATGAAATTAGGCTGAAGGTGGTTTTCAACTGTTGGACGCTCAACCAAACACTTGAAACAAGGCCGGAATCTGATGTTAATGTTGATGATGAAGAAGCAAAGAAATGGGATTCAAATGGAAAAGGCACATTAGAAAGGTCTACTCACTGAATTCCTTTTATCTGCAGTAGAGGGGGAACATGTATTTTATTATTTCCTTTGGGAGATAAGATTATTTTTGATCATTATTGTGGTTTCTTGTACCCCTCTCACTGGGGCAGCACCATCAAGTGCAGTGGATAGAGCACTGACCTTAGAATTAGGAGGATGGGAATTCGAATTCACCCTCTGTCACTTACTATCTGTGTGACCTTGGACAAGTCATTTAACCCTGACTGCCTCACAACCAGGGCCATCTCCAGTTGTTCTGATACATATCTGGCCACTGGACTCTGATGACTCTAGAGGAGACATTGAGACTGGTGACTTAGCATAGTCTCCCTCATTCAAATCCTATTCATGTGCTTGTCATGGCATACTCCCTGATTTTGTGATTTTCTTTGAGAATGAAGGACACACATTAGCCCTCTCACTGACAAATCTCAGGACTATCATACATTAGACACCACTCCCATTTGCAACCACTATCTTCCAGGTAAACTGGTTAATTTGACATACCTCACCTACAGTCACATCTCCAGTCCAAGCTGTACCCCATCCTGATGCTCTCTCTTCTCTCACCTTTTCCCCTTAGAATTCAAGACTCTCTTTAAGGCTCACCTCAAGCACCATGTGCTACCTGAAGTCTCACCAGGTACTAGTGCCCATCTTCAAATTACCTGATAATTCCTAAGCACATTGAGGTCAAAGATTAGGCAACATTGGTCTCAGCATCCCCAGTATCCATCACAGAAGCCAGCACACAGTAGGCATTGAATAAATGCTCGTTGATTGATTGGATCAATTGGTGTGTATCATGTTCTTTTTGCACATGTGAATTACTGGATAGATACCATGTGTTAGACATTGGGGAGGGGTGAAAAACAAAACAAGGAAGCTGACCTATGCTCTTGGGAACCTTGAATCTTGTTCAAAGGATGGAAACTGAAGAAAGAAATGCAATAAAAATGGATGAACAACTGGAGACATGTACAAAAGATATGTACAAGTCTGGAGGGATACTCTGACAGTAGGTGGGAGATCAGAAAAAAAACTTCAGGTAGAACAGGGGTGGGGAATGTCCAACTTGTGGGTCATATAAGGCCAGTGAAATTATTTGGTCTGGCACAGTCATGGCAACCACAGGTGAGAATCAAAATTCAACAAATCTAGGAGATTTTAGGGTGAATTAATCAAATGTGTACCCAAATAGAGCAGGTTATTTTAAAATTGATAATGCAGTATGACCCTTGAATGATATTATACATATCCAAATGGTCCTTGGCAGAGAAAAGGTTCCCCGCTCCTGTAAGAGGGAAAATTGGATTGAATTTTGCAGAAGGAAGCGAGATGAGGTGAAGAGGGTTTGTATTCAGGAAAAAGGGCCTGTGTATGCAGAGGCATTGGAGATGGGACATGAAATGTCTTGAGTATTGGATATTAAATAAACTAGTATGACTAAATCATAGAGTGTAAGAAGGGGAGACTGAAAAGGCAGGAAGTGACCAGGTTGTACAGATATTTACATGTCTAACTAAACTGTAAATGAATCAAATACTTTTAAATCTGGTTCAAAGTGATGGACGTTTATCCAGTGAAGCGGAAACATGGTCAGGACTGTGTTTTTAGGAAAACCCTTTGAATGGAGGATGGAATGGATTAGGGAGAGACTTGAGGCAAGGAGACTAATCAGGAGACCACCAAAATAGCCAAGGTGAGCAGGGATGGAGGCTTGTACAAGGAGGAATGGTTATATAAGTGTAGCAGAGGGACCACACAAGAGAACTATTGGGGAGGGAGAAATAATAGATTTAGCAACTGAAGGAGGAGGAAAATATAAGAGCAAAGATAAAACCTTGGGAGACTGAGAGGACAATAGTGTCCTCACCATGGATAGGGACATTCTAAAGGGGAGAGAGTTTGGGGAAAGATGATGAACTCAGTGCATATAAAAATACACAAATGATTTAGTCTTTGTGACAGATGAATTTACAATCTACCATGGTGAATCTGAACATTGATGAGAATAGAGGACAGAGATGGGATATTGGTTTATTGATACAGGTGTAACATTAATAGGGTGACAAAGTGGTTCAGTGCTTCGTTTGCCAGGCCGAGAGTCAGAAAAAAACCTGAGTTCAAATCTGGCTTCAGATAATTATTAGCATGACCTTAGACAAGTCACTTCAACCTCTTTGCTTCTATTTCTTCTGGAGAAGAAAATGGCAAACCTACTCCAGTGTCTCTGCCAAGAAAAACCCAGATGGGGTCATGAAGAGCCATGTATGAGTTAAATAACTGAACACATTTGGAGCTTAGAATAAAACCTTTGATTGATTGATTGATTCAAACACCAGATTTCTAGAATTACTGAAGTAGCACTCTAGGTAAGGATAGCAGATCTCGTGCTGTATGCTACTTCCCTTTCCCAATACATTTCAGTCATGTGATTAGAGCAATACTGGAGGAACTTATCTATACTAAACTATTTATTTCAACTTTTAAACTTATTTTATCTAATAGATATTGTGGCTAAGTTGCAATGACTAAGAACACTTGGTCAAGGTAAAAAAAATATGAAAGTTTATTATTAAAAGGTAAATAATAGGGGCGGCTAGGTGGTGCAGTGGATAGTGCACTGGCCCTGGAGTCAGGAGGACCTGAGTTCAAATGCAGCCTCAGACACTTAATAATTCCCTAGCTGTGTGGCTTTGGGCAAGCCACTTAACTCCATTTACCTTGCAAAAATTTTTTTTAAAAAGTAAATAACATACATTTATACAAACCATTATGGGTGTTGCTATCTTTGTTGCAAATTCAAGTCAATATATACTCATGTTAATGTGCCCATTTTGGCCTGACACAGTTTTTCTTCACTTAAAGATGCCAATGGTTTGCTAATTCATGGTAATTATATTCAGCTGGGAAAATTTATAAAAGCTCTTAGAATAACTGATACACAATTTTCAGAAGAGATAACTGGATCACCTAAGGTTAGTATCTAATAATTACTATATAATTACATGCCTTTTGGTACTTAAGGACACAAATATTTGCTGAAAGAATGTTGGATTCATATCATTGATTTATACATTATTCACCCTTTCTCCTTGAGTTATTGGATTTTCATTCATGTATTCAAATGTTAGCTCATTGTGGGATCATTTACCTCAGGCAGACAAAAATAATAGTCCCTAATGAAAAACAACTAACTCATGGGTTTTTTCCCTTTAGAAAGTGAATTTTGTTTCAAGACCAATCAGCTCTCTAGTCCTTTGAGGGACCTGGTAGACTTATTTGGATATATAATGTTGATGGTATCTTAGAGACTCTCAACTGTGATCTGGAAGCAAACCAATGGAATATGAAAGAATGAGTCATTCATAACAGAAATGGCAGGGCAATTCCTAGGTAGCGGCAGGCTTATATTTAATGAATTGTGTATTGCATTGCTGTGGTTGAAATCCCCATAGGTGCTGACCATCATCTACTCAAATCTTCTCATCCTATGCAATTGCTCTCCATATCCCACACTAGTTCTCACTTCAACCAGAAATAATTATCCCAAGTTTTCAACCTCCCCTCCAATATTTGGCACTTTCCCCTTCAGTCATTTTAGACAATCTGGTATGTGTAAAATGATATTTCAGGGTTATTTTAATTTGCATTTATCTAATCAATAATAATTTAGAGCATTTTTATATGACTCTAGATTGTTTTGATTTCTTCACTGGACAATTGCCTGTTCATATTACAGTACTAGAATGAAATCTCATGGGAAAAAAGAGAACAGTTTCTTTTTCTTTGCATCTCCAGCATCCGACATTTTTCTTAGGACCCACTTAATGCTTTTTGAATTTAATTGCATTCCTTAAAGGAGATTCTTGAAAATTCTGGAAGGTTGGGGGCAGCTAGGTGGCACAGTGTATAGAGCACTGGCCTTGGAGTCAGGAGTACCTGGGTTCAAATCTGACCTCAGACACTTAATAATCACCTACCTGTGTGACCTTGGGCAAGCCACTTAACCCCATTGCCTTGAAAAATCTAAAAAAAAATTTGGAAGGTCTTTCTCTGCCATTTTGGGGTTTTGCTATTGTTCAGTAGTTTTCCATTTTTTTGTGACTTGTTTTAGGATTTTCTGAAAAAACATACTGGAATGATTTGCTCTTTCTCTAAGTTCTTTTACAGATGAAGAAATGGAGGTGTATAGCATAAAGTGACTTGCCCAGGATCACACAACTAGAAGTGTCTGAGGCTGGATTTGCACTCAGGCCTTCCTGACTCCATACTCAGTGCTCCAATCCACTACAGTGCCACCTAGTTGGGGTACTCAAAATATGGGATAATAGGATTATACTTCTAGAGTTGAATAGAAGGAACCTCAAGAGAGATAAAATACAGACCCTTCATTTTACAGACGAGGAAACTGAAGCCCAGGGAAATTGGGTGACTTTCCTAAAGTTACACAGTAAGTGTCAGAGGATATTCTTGATTCCAGCTCTCCTTCAATTAGCACTCGCTGTTCTTACAGGGCTGGACCACTCCATTTTCCATTCCAAAAGTGGTTCCCCTGAAGTAAACAAAAGTGTCCCTGTTTTATCCCTCAACTGCTATTTACAATCAGAGACTCAATGAACAGCATTATTTTTCTTGTTTTATAATGTAAGAGATCTTGTGTCATTCTGACATATGTCTGGGAGATGTCTTCTTGGAGGATAATCTTAGAAAGGCATGTTGATCTACTGAATCAATTTTTAAAAATTAACTGGAAGGCAAGGACAGTGGAATCTTATTCCTTAGTGTAATGGTAAAGACGTATCCCATTCTGGAACTCCACTTGCAAAAACATGCCTATTAGTTGTCTCTGAGGACTCAGGAGTCTGGACAGGGATGAAGCTTTAAGTTGCATTTTAGGTCTTGGCTTTCAAGTGCCTTCAAGTAACATAGTGTCTTATAGGAGCTATATGGGTAACTTAAGTTGGATGAGGGGTCTTCTGACCGATTCTCTGTGCTTCTCTTCCCTACATTGGCTAGTCTTCTTACCATCTCCCCATTTCCTTCCTTGGCAAAACTGAGGAGAAACCACAGGAAGGATATTTCTTGTCTTGGCTAAGGGAGTCACCTAGATTTCTTGTCCATGATATTTAACATATCCCAAAGGGATGTTCAAATAAGAAGCTTTCACCAACCAATCCCTCCCACATGGGAAAAAATGCCAAAGAGGGTGGGCAGGGGCTATTTGGACATGGATACTCCACTTCATTGCCCTAGTCACTAGAGATACTGCTCTAGAATCCTTGGTGGACCTGTAAGGTGTGTGTAAAGGAAGGACTCTGATATTCCTATACAGTCTGATGTCAAAGGTCTCCCTGCAGGCAGCCTGGACCTTTTCTCATCAAGAAAGCCCTTGGTGTGCGGGCATGACAATTTTCATAAAGATATAACATAGATGGAAAAATGGGTACAGAGAAGTTCAGAATTCTAGATTTTTCTTTTGTTGTCTTTTGGGGGGGCATGAATAAGCATTAAGATTTTTATTTTAATTGCAGATATCCTCCCCCCTCAACTTTCAGATATGGTGATCATTAAGCCCTCCACATCCTCACAATTCTGTTACTTCTGGTTTGGAGACTTTTTGGTTTATACTTCTAGTTTGCCTTTTTCTTTTTCTATCTTTGCTTTCTTTGCTACAATTTTAGCTCTTTCTAATGATACATCTAAAGCCATTTTGTCAAAGCCAAAAGTCATGATGTCTTTTTTTTTTCTTTTGGTGACTCCATTACCCTTCATGATGCAAAGTTTGTTAGACATTTCTTTGCACATCTTTTCCATCTTTTTTCTGTTCTGTTTGCAGCTTTCATCCATAAGTGCCAAGTGATTTTGCTTGGATGAATCTGAAGATCAGAGTTTCCAAAAATGAAGAGACATCAGGGGCTGCCTAGTATAGTCTTATAATTTTACAACTAGGGAAATTGAGATGGACAAAGGTTAAGTGACTTACTCAGAGTCACACAGTTTGCAAATATCTGAGGCAAGATTTAAATCCAGCTTTTCCTGATGCTACTGTGTCATACAAATTGTGCAAGGGCATTCAATTAGTGAGCATCTGATGCAGGATTTAAACCCAGGTCTTTGAATTCTAAAGCCTGTGTTCTTTTCAATGTGCCACATTGCCTCTATTGTCAAGCTTTCTGTAATTTGTCTTTACCTCTCACTATATTTTTGCTTTAGGAAACTCCAGTTCAGTTTATTACCCTTCTCTGTAGGATCTTCTTCTGTTCATGCTTATATTCTAAGTCAGTGTTGCCCTTCACTTCAATGGCTTTCCTTTGATGAGAAAGTCATTTTTGATTTCGTTATTGAAGTATCCTGTTGGCTTCCTTCTTAGAACTGTTTTGTTTCACGAAAGCATATATGAAATTATTTAAAACTGTGTCTATGTCCCTTCTTTTGTCCATCTCATTTTGACATCAGTTAGTCTTTTAAATAGGTCAGGTTAGAGTTCTTTATTGGGAAGTATATCATATTAATTTGTGCTAATATCCATATAAATTTTAATATTTAAAACTATTTGTGCTAGCTCTTTGCTCTAACAAAGTGTTCTGACTGCAGAAAAATGACTCCTGTAACAATAACAAGCAATTTTCTGCCTGTTAAAATGGAATTAATTTAATTTTTTGTGACATTATCTATTGCTCTTCACCTCTAAAGGCTCCCTAGGGCAAGTATCTAACCTGTTCAATCCACTGTTTACTCATCTAGAAAATGAAAATTGTTGCTTTGCCTACATCACAGGAAGCTATGATGCTCAAACAATAATATGTGAAGTACAATAGAAATGGGAAATTTGTGATGAATAATTCTCTTTTTATAGTTGGGGAAACTAAGACCCAGAGAGGTTAATCAATGATCCCAAGATCATTCAACTTGGAAGTGACAGACTGAATAGTCGAATCTAGGGGAGAATGAACAAACTATGTTCTCTCCTCCTCCTTCTGTCTATTTGACCACAGGCAGATTGAATTCTTGGAGGCAGCTAAGGTGGTTCCATGGACAAATACTGAGCCTGGAGTCAGAAGGACCTGAGTTCAAATTTGTCCTCATACATTTACCAGCTATGTGACCCTGGGAAAGTCACTTAAAACTTCTATTTGCCTCAGTTTCCTCATTTGTATTATGACCTGGAGTAGGAAATAGCAAACCACTCCAGGATCTTTGCCAAGAAAACCCCACATGGGGTCATGAAGAGTTGGACATGACTAAACAACTAGTAAGAACAATGAGCAGATTTAGTTTTTATAATTTCAATGTAGAGATATGTGATATTTATGAGTAAAATACAATGTATAATAGTAAATCAATAAATCTTTATTAAATAGCATCTACTATGGGCCAAGAACTTTATGAAGTGTTATATAACCAATTGGGAAATTCTAAAGAGCAAGAGGAAAAGATAATATCAAGGAATTTTATGATATAAAGGGAAGATGGATTGACCACATGATAAAGTCTCTAGACCACAAGCCAGAGATCTCTACTATATTCTTGAGGTGATAGGAGAAGTTGAGGAAAGCTTCTTGCACGGCAAGTGACCATAGCCAACATAGGAAGACATGAACAAGTGTGGCCTACTTACATAGGCATGAAGGGGTTGAGACATGCATCATTGGAGGGAAACCTATGAACTGATGGGATCGCAGGTCCATTTGAGGGTGACTAACATGTCTATGTACCAGGAGGAAAACATAATATTCTGTGGAGCACTGGGTTCAAGTTTTAGAAGGAAACTTGAATATTTCCAAAGGAGCAAAACCAAAGTCATAAGAGGAATGGAAATTCTATTTTAGGACGCTCTGTTGGGGGCATTTGTTCCAGAGGAGAGAAGGCTCAGAGGATAGGGTTCTAGTAACTATTTTAAAACATTTGAAGGGTTTTTCAGCTAAGTGGCACAGTGGATAGAGCACTGGCCCTGGGGTCAGAAGGACCTGAGTTCAAATGTGACTTCATAAACTTAATAATTACCTAGCTGTGTGACCTTGGACAAGTCACTTAACCCCATTGCTTTGACAAAAAAAAAGTTTTTCATGTTGTGTTCTAGGAAGTAGAACTAGTGGCATTGGATGAAAATTGTAGAAGACCAGATTTCAGATTGATGTCATTCCCATAATTAAAGTTGTCCTGGAGTGAAATAGAATGTGTTGGGATGTGATTGCTTTCCCCCTCATTCAAAGGCTTTAGGAAATAAGGAATTTTTGGCTTGTCCAGCTGTGAATGAGTAAGGCGAGGTGGCCTGACTCTGTGATTCTGGGATCTTGTGATTTGTCACCAGCCATCCATTTGTACTAGGATAATGACCCCTTATGGGGGAGATTCACAAGTCCGTTTTATATGTCTCTACCTCCCAAGAGTGGAGAGACAAAATGAGGTCCCTTGAAACAGGTCTATTCAATGAGGGAGTGAGTTAACAAGCAGATACTGAATGTCTAACTCTGAGTACAGGATTGTCTAGTGGTGTCCTTTTACCTTCTGGGTCCCCAAGCAGAACTCACACTCAATTTTAATTGCAAAATAAACCCAATTCCAAGGGAGAATGGCTCCCCTTTGCACTGGGGCCCTCGGGTCCTGAAGTCCTGATTTGGCTTCCATTTGATTTCTGGTTGGACCCCAGGGATATCAATTGACTTGATACTCCATGAGGACACCAAGGATATGAGTTGGTTTAGGGCTCCATGAGACTTCAGGATGACAACTCGATTTCTTTCTTTGTCATCTTCCTGCTGCAGCAAAGAAGATCTTTCTCCAAGTCTCTTCTCCTCTTGGAGTGGACAAACACCAATGATCTCACAGAATGGAAGGACATGGAAACTCAGAGATGACAGTGACCTTTGAACTGTGAATTTTTGAACAAAGATAAGTCTGGGCAAGTCAACAAATATTTATGAAATGCTTCCTGTGTATCAGGTCTAGAACATGGTCATTAGAGCTAGAAGGAACCTTAGAACCCAGAACAATAGAATCTAGGATGATAGAATATTGGATGTCAGACCTGGAACAAATTTTACAACAAAGATGCTTCACTTTAGTTTGTGTGTGTGTGTGTGTGTGTGTGTGTGTGTGTGTGTGTGTGTGTGTGTAAAATAGATCCCATTGTCAGACTTGTGAAGCTTTCTCCGAATAAAGTTTTATGGTTTCTAATAATAATAATGATAATAATGATAATAATTAGTCTTTCCTGCTTTCAGGTTTGCAACACGACCTTTACACAACACTATTTCATTGGCTGATCAAAGAAACTCTTTGAGCCAGGGGAAGTGTTGTTATTATTCCATTTTCCAAATGAAGTCTCTGAGGTGGAGAGAGGTTAAGTGACTTGCCCCAGATAACTCTTTTTACGTGTAAGTTTTCCCTTACATTGACGTAAAATCTGGTGCTTTGTATTTTGTGAGGTATGTATCTGAACAAGACTTGAACTCAGGTCTCCAAATTCAGTATTCTATGCAGTACATTACCTAGATGTCTAAAAATAAAATGCACAGGATTACAAAGGTAGTGGGTTAAGATGAAATATATTTCTCAAAGTATTTTTAAAAAAATATCATAAGGGGCAGCTAGGTGGCGCAGTGGATAGAGCACTGGCCTTGGAGTCAGGAGTACCTGAGTTCAAATGTGACCTCAGACACTTGCTAATCACTTAGTTGTATGACCTTGGGCAAGTCACTTAACCCCATTGTCTTGCCAAAACAAAACAAAGCAAAACAAAAAAGCCTAAGTTCATAGACCCCAGATTGAATCATTCATATTTTAGAATAACTCCTCCCCACTCTCCAGTTAGAATTGGAAGGAAACTTAGAACACAGATGACTCAGTGCTAGTACTTAGATTATCAAATGTCAGACTGGAGGGGACTTTTGAACACAGTACAACTGAACACAGAAGAGAAAATTTTAGAACTGAGAGAATCTTAAAACAGAAAATTGGCATAGAAAGTTGTGTTCTGATTGGAGAGAAACTCAGAACAGGATAACTGGACTGGATCTTGGAACTTTGAACCCTAGTACACAGGAGGTAAAATGTTTGAATTAGAAGGGAATCTTCATTAATCTCTCATTTAGCCCCTTCTTTTCCAGTGAAGGAAATTGAGGCCTGGGGAGATTAAAGGTCTTGCTTTAAATTTCACAGTTGATTAGTGGCAGAGCTGAAGTGATAAACTCTCTTCATTGCCCCATGCTGCCTTATTTGAATTTGAATTACCTTTTTTCTGTTCTTTCCCTTCTGGGAGACACAATGGCAACTCATCTTGGCTCACCTTTGTCACTGGCCATTGGTGGGGGAGGGAGAGGAGATTAGGGACAAATGAAGATCCCATTTCATGTTATTTAACCTGGAAAGGCGGGGACCTTGAAACCTGAGCCAATGTTTTCCTGGCCTTGTTTTTGAGAAGTGTCATTGTCATGGAATGAGTATGGAACTATAACTCAGAAATATGAGTCCAGACCCCAGCTTTTTAACAGTTGTGATCCCCATGATCTCTGAGCCTCGATTTCACTTTCTTTGCAATGGGGATGATTGATAACTTGGACAACAGAGAGGCAGCTACTCATGAGCATAGCGCCTTCAGCTTGGCATCTGGGAAGCAGCAGGTAAACTTCCCCCTTTGCTGTTATTTAGTAGTTCAGTCATATCCGATTGGTGGTGGCCCCATGGACCATATCAGACTGAAATTGCCCATGGGGTTTTCTTGCAAAGCTACTGGAGGGGTTTGCCATTTCTTCCTCCTTTTTATTCTTATGACCGCAGTGTCAGGTAGGTGGTTCAGAGCACCAGCTCTGCAGTCAGGAGGACATGAGTTCAAATGTGGCCTCAGAGGAATACTATCTGTGTGACCCTGAGCAAATCACTTTACCCTGTTTGCCTCTATTTCCTTATTTGTAAAATGAACTGGAGAAAGCAAACCACAAGGGAGTCACTGGCACAGGACCACCCAGCATGGCGCACCCTCATCAGTGAGGGGGCTACACTCTATGAGGAAGCCAGAATGGAAGAGCAAAAAGGAAACCTTTCATTTGTAAGTTTAGAAGACCCACTGCAGGTGTTCACATGGGCAATTTGTGCCCAATCTGTGATAGGCATTCCAAGCTCATATTGCTCTGATCAGTCACAGTCCTTTGTCTCAAACACAGTCATGTCATTTTGGTCTTCTTAATATCGAAGGACAAGAACCAAGCGAGTAACTTTGCCAAGAAAACCCCAAATGGGATGCAACTGAAACGACAAGAACGACAATGGCAACGACAATGACAACTGTAGTTAAATTCCTAAGGCTTCTCTAGGTGAGACCAGTTGCTTTTGGGTTGGCTTCTCAAGTGATGAAATCATAGTGCAGAATACTTCCTCCTCCTCCTCTTGTAATCACCAGGCTGGACTGGAGTGCAACCTACTCTGGGAGGGCCTTCTTTAATCCTCATCCCAAAGCTTCTGTCTTGCCTGTATCCCCCTGCCTGATGCTTCTCCTGGTCCCTCCTAAAGGACCTTGTCAATATTCCATCTTTTCCTTGAGAGTCTTTTGGCAATCAATCTATTCAACAATCCATAATTTTTTTTAATACCTAATGTTCCAAGACTCTAAGCCCAGAGTAGGTGCTTAAATATATATTTGATCGATTGATACCACTGTAGTGAAGAATTGCTTTGTATACTCTGCAATACTCTAAAAACTCCTGGTGACTAGCTTTCCCTGGGTCTGTTGGAATAGCCAATCAGTCAATCTCTCCTCCCTTTCATTCATCTATTATACCATTTTCAGGTTAATTTTTTTTAAGTCAAGCTCTGATCAGGATGATGGGTATGCTTACAGATTTTTGTGGCTCCCCAGGCCTAATCAATTAAAATTAAATGCCAGTCTGGCATTCATTACCTTTCATCATCATCAGGTCCCAATCCATTGAAGCTTATGTCCTGCTCCTCCCTTCCATGGAACCCATTTTCCAGTCAATTTGGAACAAACCAACTTGTTTCTGGAATTCCCTGTCTACACCCGGGCTTATGGTCTCTCCAACTGGGTTGACTCTCCCTCCATCTGTAGTTAAATACAATGCAAATGTTAGTTATTATTGATATCATTAATAATGACTATTCCAGGGGCGGTTAGATGGCGCAGTGGATAGAGCACCGGCCTTGGAGTCAGGAGGACCTGGGTTCAAATCCGGCCTCAGGCGCTTCATAATGACCTCGCCGTGTGGCCTTGGGCAAGCCGCTTAACCCCATGGCCTTGCAGAAACCTAAAAAATAAAATTAACAAGTATCCCCAAGGTTGTATTCTCCCTCAGCTGGCCCTGAGAAGCCCCACCGCATAGTCTCTGGCTCAGATGATGCCTACTAGTTGTACGAGTTTTACTAAGTCTGTTTCTGGACCTTACTTTCCTCAGTTTACAGGTTCATAGGGTAGATTGCACCAATATAAGTGCATATCCAAGCAGACCAAGACACACAGAAGCACTCTGACCCTACAAAAATGTTCATGCACATTGAGACACAGAAATATGTTAAAACCGAAATAGATGAACATGAAGGCATGTAAAATTCACAGAGACACATAAACACATTAAACATGCAAACAATCTAGCACACAGAATCATATATACACACATAAATGTACACAAAGGCACACAGAAACATGTTGAAATAAATGGAAAGAAATATATATTCATGCAGAAACATACAGAAACAAATATGAACACACATTCACACATAAGCACACAGAGACACACTAACATATTCAAACACACAAGACATATATTAAACATATACAAATATACATGCACACATAAATACATTAAAAGCTGTGTAGATGAACATGCATATACATGGAGACACAGGCACATGTAAAGCAGAAATATAAGTTTGCATCCATACCCAAGTACATGAAATCACACAGAAACACATTAAACATATACAAGCACATGGAGACATACAAGAACATGTTAAAACAGAAATATATGAATGTGAATTCACATAAGGTATTCAGAGACATACAAAACATATAAAAACACACAAGCTCACAAAGAAATACAGAAACACATTGAATATATACAGACATGCATGCACCCAGAAACATGTCAAGCATGCATGAATATATGTACACAGAGGCACACAAGTTAAAATAGAACTATGGGAACATGCATGCACACACAAGTATATAGACTTGTGAGAACAAATAAACCCACCAGCACATAGCTCTGAGAGAGGTATGCACAGAATCACATACAAGCAAACAAACCTCAAGAACAAATGCACAGATCCATAGACAGGAAGACACACGTTAATACAGGGACACAAATGTAATCTCTTGACCCTAATGATGAATAAATAAGAAAGAAACATTTACTGAGAGCTCATTATGTGCTTGCATAAGCACCCACATTTGTAAAATGACAACATCTCTTCCAGAGGCATGCAAGCACAAAACCACACTTCCAAAGAAATGTATATATCCACCCAAGTAGTCAAACTCACCCTCATAAGCCCAAGTATGAAGGATTGACTGAAAGTCTATTCATTCAGTACTCACTACACATTTACATGAGGCACATGTCTACACACTCACAAACACACCCAATAGACATCTGCATGCACAAACACCCCAGAGACTGGTTCACAACCGCTCACACACAGTCCTCGGCAGCCAGGCCTCTTTGCCCTACTCAGCAAAGTCAGCCTAGGACGGAGGAGCACGCATCACTTTCAGGCCAACACAAAGTGGCCTTTCTTGCATTGGAGACCAAAGGAAGGTCATCTGTGCAAGACCTCCCTGAGCTCGTCTCCTAGGCTGTATTTCACAGGAAGCATTGCGGCTCTTCCACAGATAAGTTTCACTGAGGAACAAAGACGGATTTTGTTTGGTGCTTCAAGAATGATTCATTGAACCTGGGTTGGGCTTTTCAGACACCTTTCTTTCAAGTCAAGTTGAGTGGCTTTCAATTCATTTCCTTGTTCCTTCTGAAGAGATTTAGAGAAATTCTGCACTCCCCATCCCCCAATTCCCTATCAGTTTCTGGTAATATGCTGGGTGCTAGGATTTGCTGAATTTGTTCAAAGAAGCCTACCTATGTTTAGGATTGGAAGAGACATTGGAAAGTATCTAGCCCACTTTATAGTTGAGGAGACTAAGGCCTCAAAAGAAATCTTGTCTCCCCTCTATGTCACAGTATGGAGCTGATTCTGGGTTCTCAAAGTCTCTGTGGACAAAGCGTCTGATGAGTCTTACCATCTAAAAAAAATGACAAATATGGATCTGGTGAGTGATGATAATACCCATCATTGAGAAACAAGTCTAAGTTCAGATAGCTTCATCAAAAGCTCTGACAAATGAGATCATTTGGGAAGGGCAGGACCTTCATTAGCTTCTATCCAAGTACCCTCCATGACACTCCCTGTTTGGCCCTTAGATTTCCTCCTATAAATGTGTTTTCTTAATGCAAAATAAACCTCCTCAACTTAACTTAGTCTGTTCTTTGGTTTTTTTTGGATATAATATACTTCTTTGGAGACATTTAAGTCCCTTATAGTCTCGATGATACTTAGAGGGTCAAATAGACCTTTTGTTTCTGAACAACTGTTTTATGTATTTGTGAACAAGCATCACATGGCTTTTATTGATGGCTCCTTTTTTTGTTTTATGTGCCCCAGTTGCTATTCTTTCTACATTATTGCTACTTTTTTTAAATTTTAGAAAGATTTAATTCATTTTGAGTTTTACAATTTTCCCCTGCAATCTTGCTTCCCTCCCCCACCCCCCACAGAAGGCAGTTTGCTAGTCTTTATGTCATTCCCATAGTATGCATTGATCTAAGTTGAATGTGATGAGAGAGAAGTCATTTCCTTAAGGAAGAAACATATAGTATGAGATATAGCAGAATTACATAATAAGATAACCTTTTTTTAAAAATTAAAGGTAATAATCTTTGGTCTTTCTTCAAACTCCACAATTCTTTCTCAGGATCCAGATGTATTCTCCATCTCAGATACCCCCAAATTGTGCCTGATTGTTGCCCTGTTAGTATGAGCAAGTCCATTAAGGTTGCTCATCACTCCCATGTTGCTGTTAGGGTATACAATGTTCTAGTTCTGCTCATCTTGCCATGGTACTACCTTTGGTAAAGATGCTTAGTCATGTTTATCTTCCTTCTTCCTTTACAGTTTAAAGTTATATTTTAATGACCATGGGACTTTTCCATCTGGCATGCGCTTCTTTCTTCCATTAGAATGTAAACTCTTAAGAACAGGGGCTGAATTATTTGTCCCCAAATTTATGCTTCTTTTCACAGTACTATGCTGCCTTCATGGGTAGTGCCCACACTAACAAAATCATGAATCTTTGACAGTAAGCTTTGCAATCTACATGATAGTCACTGACATAGCTATTTGTTTATTTGATAGATATTTATGAATTACTATATCTTTACTCAGTGGGATTTATCTCCAATGGTGGAATTTTAGGCCCTGTGACACGAGAATAAAGATGGATTTGTCAGGGGAGCTTTCTCCTCACATATGTGGCACCCTAATTAGATCTCAAATTTCTAAAGCTCCTTAAAGTTTAGATAATTTCCCTCACAAATTAGGCAGCATTAACATTCTCATAAATTAAAGAAATGGTGACTCTGAAAATTAAAAACTTCCCTTGTCAGACTCCAAACCCTTGCTCTAACCACTAGCTCTGCAGTGTCAGCTCCTGCTTTTGTGTAAAACTGTATGCTGAGGAGGGGAGGTTAAAGAGGAAGGGGAAAGCTTCCATCCCTTGATGGAAATGGATTTGTCTTTCCTCATCTATGTACTTGTAAGTCCTTATCTTTCAGGTTCCTGTTCTTTGAATTGTTTTCTCCATAGGAATTGATTTTAGTTACAGGAAAATATGACTTAATTATACAAGTCTTTACCCCCCTTAAGAATCCTTGGAGTGTGAAACTAATCTGATCTCATGTCCCAGGGAAGAATGGTTAATTAGTTTTAGACCTGCTACTCAATCTATAGCTTACAAATATGCCTTGAGGTGGATAGGACAAAGTCCTCTGCTGAACTAAAGAGGCAACCCAGCTGTTTCTGAGTCTTCTTCATCCTAGCCTTGCCAGCACCTGAAGACTGAGTAATAAGAACAGCAGTGACTTGTGCCTTAGTTAATGCTCTAATAAATCAAGAGACTGGGAAAAATTTTAATACAAACTGAAAAGTCTGTGGATGCTGAAAAACAAATTTGTTTCAGGACACAGAAAACAGAAAAATACTAGGGTCAGAGATTAAATGGAAAGTCCTACATTCGGGTTCAGAAAATAAATTTCATAAAAACAGGATGGGAGAAGGAGGGTTATATTGCATAACAGGTCATGTGCAAAGCTTTCTTTTTTTGCTTTTTTGTTATCTATAAGATGAAAATGAGAGCCATTACTTGCATGATATGACAGCCTTCCTCCATCCCTCAAGCTAATGCTATCCTAATTTGCATTAAACATGTATTTCTATGTCATGCTTTGCCATCTTTTCCATAATAATAATGTAAGATGTCTTATCAAACACTTTATCAAATTCTACTTAAACTATCTCTAACATTCTTCTAATCTCCTAAAATGTTTAATAACCATAGGGACAAGGAAACATTCTGGTCCTACATGTCTTGCTTTTTTGTGATTACGGGTTCCTTTTCTAAGTCCCTATTTGATCATATATGCTATATTTTTCTTAGAAATATTCATCCAAGTCTGTGATACCTCTCTTTTTTATTCTGCAATCCTTCCAAGATAAGTGAAGTGGTTGACCAGAGGAGAGCTTCTTAGGAGAGCAGGAAAAAGGGGTCATTGATTAGTTGTGATGTGACCCACACCATTGGAAGTAGCACTGGTGCCATAGAGTTTGCACTACTGAAATCTTGCATTAAGTCATAGTGTACATAGTGCAGTGAGCAAGTAGTGGTGGTGGTGGTGGGGTGGTGAGGGTGTTTTTTTCATCTAACATAAATAACAATTGATTTAAGTAAGTGAAGAACATTAATTGAACTTCTGTTGTGTTCAAAGTTCTGACCTAGAATCTGTAAGGAGTTGATATATGAAAAATTATCTTATATTTTGCAGCATCAGCACATATTTATTAAGTATCTACTATATGACAGGCAATGGGCCAGCCAGTAAGGATACAAAGAACTCTCTTCCAGGAGCTCCCAGTCTAATGGGGGAGACAACATACAGAAGGCTTGACTAGGTAAGTTTGAGAGAATTCTACTGAGGCAGAGAAGAGGAGTAATGAACATATTATCATGTTAGAGATGATGTAGTATGTTGGATGGAGAACTGGCTTTGAAGTCAGGAAGACTTGGGTTCAAGTCCTGCCTCTAATACATTCTGAATGTGTGATCCTGGACATTTCCATTCACTATTCAATCCCCGGGTTAAAGTACTGACCTTCATCAGTAATGAAATCTTAGTTCCTGTCCCCTTCCCTATTCCTGTATTTGCTGTGTTCTTTTTTTTCCTCTTCTCATGTATTTTAACATCTCCTTAAAGATTGTGGGGACTTTGTGTCCCCTAGTAAGGTGTATGGACATGGAATTTATGTCCTTAAGGGCAGAGTCTGTGTTGGTTATATGTTAGCATGAAGGACCCATAAATGACTGGAGTTGGTAAAAGCCTGGGAATTGAGATAATGGGATTCCAAGATCCACTAATTAACTCCCACATAACTTTGGGCAAATCCCATTGACTCTCTGGGCCTCAGTTTCTTATTTTGCAAAATTAGCAGATTTGACTTGATTTCTAATCTAACTTCCAACTCTGGTCTTTTCATGAGTTGATTTTTGGTCAGAATGAAATGATAAGGGTGTTGGAATGCTTGGAAGAGGGGAACAATTTAGTTTGTTGGAGAGATTGCTGTCATCTAAGACCACTCCTTTTGTTCCTTAGGATAGGTTCCCTTCTCATTTCATGTAGATTCAGTTTTTCTTTTCTGTCCTAGGGAAGAAAACTTTAATAAGAAAGAAATGTCTGGGTTCCTGAACTCACTCTAATGACAAAGTGAATCAGAAGAAATGGCCCCAGGATTTCACTGGGCCTCTGCAATAATGGCTCCATTGTTTTGATCTTGGGAGCATGAGTGAAGCATTATTTTCAGTGATGGGAGACCCATCTCAATCACCTGAGAGACTGCATTATGTATTTGAAAACCATTTTACACTGGTCCTTTCCAGAGTGCAGGGCCATGGTCTCTTTGATGTGGTACAGTAATTTTGTACAGTCATGTAATAGATTAAATTATACCTCAGCTGCCTTGAAATTTGGGGAATAATATACACCAAATAAATGCGTCTCTAATCCACCTGTCTTTGGGATACTCTCTGCTCTTTTATTTATTTTTTCTCATGTTCCCCACAGTGACATGTTGAATACTGAAGAATACCGACGGATCTCCTCTTTCTGGTTTTTCCAATTCAAAGGAGAGATCACAGTCCTGAAGTCTGTATGAGGTTTTGTGCCTGTGGAAAAGCAGCTAAAACGTGTCTTCCTGTGTCACAGAGCAGTAAACAGGTGGGAATGGGAAGCCCACTGAACTGGAAGTCAGAGACACCAGGTTGGCAATCATTCATTCATTTAATATGTATTAAACAAAAACTTTTTATATATCATACCCTACTTGAGGTGTAGGAGCTATGAAGACAAAAATGAGTTTGTGCCTGCCCTCAAGGAGTTTACATTTGATTACGGAGATGCAACATATATCCAGGCTATTGTTTTATGCTCTGTCAAACTGAAGAGGTTTGGTCTAGATAGTCCCTAAAAGTCTTTCAGGCTCTAAGCTCTAGGATGCCATGGAATCTCAGAGTTGGAGGTAACTATAAAGGCTACATCATCTGCCTGAGATGAAATTGCCTTGAAAATACCCCCCCCCCCCGCCCCGTGTTATTGTTTCACCTTTATTCTCTCTGTTTTCCCCAGGCAGCCATTCTCCTTTGGGACTTTTTTTTTTACTTTTAAAAAATTTATTTTTATTAAAGATATTATTTGAGTTTTACAACCCCCCCCCCAACCTTTGGGACTTTTCAAAGGATCTTAGGATTTTCTCTACTCTTTCTGTTCTTTTCTCTACCCAAGTCTTCCACAGGACTTCTCCCCATTCCTTTTCTTCAAAGGACCTCCTCTTATACTTTAATAAGAAAAAATAGGGCTCCCTGACCTGCCTTCTCTTTTTTTCCTACTCTCCATTTCAGAACCCATGGATATATCATCTCCCTCTTCTCCTTTCTCTATTCCCTATACAAAAGGTGGCCCTTTTCCTGGCCATAGTCAATCTCTTATGTTTATCCTTAATTGCATTCTTCCCGAGCTCCTGTTTTTTCCCTGGACATCTCAGGACATATTGCCATCTTGCCACTAGGGCCATTCTTTGTCACGTGGAATAGCTCCATCTGGTGAAAACACCTAGCTTCTCTTTAAGCAATTGAAGCTAGCTGGCCATGGTTGACATAGCCCATTCTCCGAGACCAGATATCTTGGAACACTTATCACTTTTCTTCCCCCACACAGACCTTATCAGAGTTTCTGCCCCATCCCACATTTTACTCTTCTTGTTCCAAAAACAGTATTGAAATCCAAATTCATATTGCCTTTGCTTCTTGAAAATGTGTGATAGGACAGTTAATTGCTCTATGGCTCGACTCCTTCTTCCTGTGACTCCTCAGACAAAACTCTTGAGCAGTCAGCAAGAACTCTCTAAGCCTCTCCTTTATGATAGGTCCTGAGGATACAAAGAAAGGTTAAAAAAACTTCCCTGCCCTCAAGGAGTTTACAGTCTGAAGACTGTGGCAATATGCAAACAACTATGAACGCATAAGAAATATATCAAAAAAATTGGAGAACATTGAAGAAGGAAGTACTAGTTTTAAGAGGGATCCAGACAGGCTTCATAGAGGAGGTAGTATTAGAATTAAAACTGGAAAGGGAACAGGAAAGTCAGAAGATAAAGATGAGGAAGAAGAAAATTCCAGGTATTGGAACTGAAGATGCCCAAGTCAGGTCATTGATTATTTTGTATGAAGACTAGAAAGGAGGTGAGTGCCCCTGGATCCTATAATTCTTGAAAGAGAATATATATAAGTAGAATGGAAAGAAAGGGATGGTCCCTGGTTAGGAAATCCTGTAAAAGCCAATATTTGAACCTAGAGGCAATAGATTATTGAATAGAGGAAGGGTGACATGGTCAGACCTATACTTTAAGAAGACCTCCTTGGGGTGGGGAAAGATGCCACAGGTTTTTAGACATTTTCCCCTTTTCTTCATCATGGGATCAATGTTTCTGTAATTCATCAGAGGCAGAGCTGGAGTCTGGAAGACTTAAGTTCAAATCCAATCTCAAACCCTCAGTAGTTGCGTGACCTTGGGCAAGTTACTTATCCTAAAATTCAGATAATGATAGTGCTCACCACTCAGGGTTGTTCTTTCTTTCTTTCTTTCTTTCTTTCTTTCTTTCTTTCTTTCTTTCTTTCTTTCTTTCTTTCTTTCTTTCTTTCTCTTTAGATTTTTCAAGGCAATGGGGTTAAGTGGCTTGCCCAAGGCCACATGGCTAAGTAATGATTAAGTGTCTGAGGCCAGATTTGAACTCAGGTCCTCCCGACTCCAGGGCTGGTGCTCTATCCATTGTACCACCTAGCCATCCTCAGGGTTGTTCTGATGACCAGATAACATAATATTTGTAAAGTGTTTATAGAATTCAAAGGGCTATATAAATGCTGGGTGGTGTGGTCATTAGAGGCATATTTTCAGGGCAATGAAAGTGGGTGCCTCTTTTCCTTCTGTCTCTGTCTTGACTAGGTCTTATGTGGAATTGATGTGACATTTTAGGAAGAATATTGGTTGACTAGAATCCATTGGGAGGAGGGTAACTAGGTTAGTGAAGAATCTCAAAGTCTTACAATGGAAGGAGCTTTGGAAGGCATTGAGAGTGCTTAACCTGGAGGAGAGAAGACTTGCAGTAAGGGCGGTGTGTGCCAGCTTATTCTGTTTGCCTCTCTAAAATAGGACGAGATCAATGAAGTCAAGTGCAAAGGAGCAAACAGGCTTGGCATAGCTCTCTCCTCTCTCCTTTAAAAATTACTTCTGGGGGGTGGTGGCTAGGTGGCACAGTGGATAAGGCACTGGCCCTGGAGTCAGGAGTACCTGGGTTCAAATCTGATCTCAGGCACTTAATAATTACCTAGTTGTGTGGCCTTGGGCAAGCCACCTAACCCCATTTGCCTTGCAAAAAAAAAAAAACCCTAAAAAAATTACTTCTGGGGACAGCTAGGTGGTGCAGTGGATAGAGCACCAGCCCTGGAGTCAGGAGTATCTGAGTTTGAATCCATCCTCAGACATTTAATAATGACCTAGCTGTGTGGCCTTGGGCAAGCCACTTAACCCCATTTGCCTTGCAAAAACCTAAAAAAAAAAATTACTTCTTAACAATTAGACTTATCCCTAAGCGGAATGGCATCTCTCTGGATCTAGCAGGTCTCTCCCTATTTAAGGTGTTCAAACCAGGGTGGGATGATCACTTGCTGAGGAGATTCTGGATGGGATAGTCAGTTAGAAAAGAGTTATAATAAATGGCCTCCAAGATCTTTCCAAACATTGTGATTTGTGATTCTGTGATGTTACAATCAATAATTTCATTCTTGGGAGTTTCCCATTTTTCACAGGCCAATGTCCTATGAACATCTGTGATCTCTAGACTCTACCTATTCTATCTGCACTCTGAAACCTACTATCTCTGTCTGTATGTCAGGTTAAATCTCCTGTTTCTCCATACTTCAAATGTTCATATGAACTATTTGTGTTTCATTTGTGGTAGAGCCTTCCAAGACCATACTGGTCTGATCAGTCATGGTTCGACACACTGAACCTTGACCTCCATATAGTGATGACATTTTGGTCTTCCTCAAGAATGAAGGCCAACAACCAAGCAACCAACCAATCTGTCACACACTGAAATGGTCACACGTTTTCTTTCATGTTATCCACAATTTCTCTTCTCATTCCTATTATTTTAAAAAGAAGTTAACAGATTCATTCTTCCTGTGATTTCTGCCATCTTCTAAAGAATGAACCTTGCTTTTTCTTGTATTTTCCTCCGCCTAATACTATGCTTGCTATATAGCAGACACTTGAGATATACATGTTGCCTTTAATTGAGACACCAACTAGATAGTGGGTAGGGTTCAATTGTTAAAATAATCTGTGTTGAATTGATTTTTGTTCCTTTAACCGTTCTCCTTGACACTGCCGAAGCCATCACATGTGGAAGATTTCTGAGCAATTTAATATCCCAATATGGAGAATGAAATTGCTTTTGACAAAATCACCCCTGGGGTCTCATCCAGGATGTATGCTGTGATGGAGAGTTTCAGTACATTCAGGATGTTCCTGGAATGGCTGGTGATTAATTATACGGCGATAGCCATTGTGATTCATGTGTTTTATTGAAATCCTATCAAGCCATCTTTCCACTTGATTTAAAGATTGGCCATTCAGCTATTTCTTACACTTAGAACAGCAGATTGGAAAAAGTCAGGAGCCAGAGCACCCTTCTTTTTTCCTCCTCCCTGCCCAGCACTGTCCTACATTATTTCTATCACAATAAAGCTTTCTAGTGACTGGTGGCAAGAAGATAAACATTACCTCTTAATTGTATTAAAGAAAATTAAAAAAAAAAAACTTTGACAAGGATCATCTCCATCCTGGGAGACTTTGGAAGGATCTATTTTTGGAGTAGAGGCAGGGAAGGAAGCACTGAATTTATAGTCAGGGGATCTGGATTCAGATTCTAGTTCTGCCTCTGACAAGAAGATATTTAGGCAAGTAGCTCACCTTTGCTAGGTTTTCAGTTTTCTCCTCTTCAAAGGAAAGGCCTTAGCCCAAAACAGTCCCTTGTAGCTCTGACATTCTGATACTCTATTTTCCATTCTACCTCAAACATTCTTTTCACTAGTGATAACACTTAATATTTTCTTTATGGTCTATAAATTTGGGCAAGATATTTGCTCTTGTGAACTTCAATCAAAGGGGAAGCTCGGCCTAGAGAAGTTTTTCACCTTTTTTTGGTATTATTGACTCCTTTGGGTATCTAATGAAGCGTATAGATTCTTCTCAGATTAATTTTTAAAAATTCATAAAGTAAAAATAAACATGATTGCAAAGGAAACCAATTATATCAGAATAAATATGTAATTCTTTCCCCCATTCAGGTTCACAGACTCCCTGAAATCCTAGACTCATTGGGAGTCTGTGAACCCCAGGTTATGACCTTTTGACCTAAATAATCTCTAAAGTTCCTTCTACTTTTAAACCCTCTGACCGTTTAATAAACTTTGATGATGATGTTTGTCCTTCATTGTCAAAGAAGTTCAAACCATCAGGGAGGTGACACCAAGACAAGCACATGAATTGGATCTGAGTGAGGGGCGGGGCTGTGCTAAGTCACCAGCCTCACTTTCTCCTCCAGAACCATCAGGGTCCAGGAGTCAGATATGAATCAGGATGATTGGAGATGACCCTCCTGGTTGGGAGGGAATCAGGATTAAATGACTTGTCCAAGGTCACACAAGTAGTAATTGTTAAATGTCTGAGATCAGATTTGAACTTGGGTCCTCCTGACATCAAGGCTGATGCTCTATCCCCTCCAAAAGTGAGTATATAATGCTGCCATAAATAATGCTAATGCTGCTAATAAACAGCAGCAGCAATAATAGAAGATTTAAATACATTCCATAGAAAATATAATGAGATGATAACAATATAATAAGGATACAAATATAATAATGAGATGATATTAATAAATAAAATTATTCTAATTATAGAAGGGTTATTTTTAAGGAATCCACACTTAGAGATCAAAGCAGACTTTGGAAGAAAATTATAGACTATGCAGCACTTAGCTTCAGTTGACTAAAAATGATGCCTACTATATTTACCTAACAAGACATAACTTGGTGACTGGAATTGGAAGTTACTTCTCTTTTGTGGACTGACAGATGACAGATGTCCATACAGATATCAAAATATCCTTGTAAACTTAACCTATAATTTGTAATATTATTAAAGAACACATTCTTGTCCAAAATCACCTGGAAATGGGAGATCCATGAAAAAAATTAAGAGCAAGGATTTAAAGCTGTCGCCATCTCAATACTCATAATCTCCAAACCTCACAGAACAAAAGATTGAAAAATGTAGAAACCTCACAGAAGAAATCAAAACCATATGTGAAAGGCTGAGGTACATTCCATCTCCATCATCCTGTCTGCTACTGCAAATGTCCTGACAAGGCTTTCAATGAACTCTCAGAAGATGAACTTACATCCCAATATTTTTATTCAACTACAAAAAAAGCTATTATTGTCTCCATCTGTGTAAGAGTCTGCAGAGTACTAGATATTAAAGGATAATTGGTACTGAGTTGTCCCAGAATAAATTCTATCTGAAGTTTTCTGTCTATAGAACGATGTTGATAATCATCACAATGATGATAATAAAAATGAACAATAATAAAAATCACTCATATTTTAAAGTTTGCAAAGCTCTTTGTCTAGGCTGTATTATTTGAATAAATTTCCTACTAGGTGAATTGTATCTGAGATTACTAAGATCTTAGACAATAGAAAAGAAACAATCAGACCGAAAAAGATCAGAGCCCAGGAATTTTCAAAAATGCTTTCCATTTACAATCATTCTGGTAAAGGATGCTACGTCATAGAATGATTTGCCCCATGAGTGGATTCTTTCTGCTCCCCATCACTTTTGATCTCTGCTTTAATCCAAGACAGAGAATTCTGTTCTCTTTTAGATTTCAAAGTGGACCCAGTTATGAAGACCTAAGGAATTCTCTCTTGCTCACATATCTGGACAACCTTTGAGAGAAGTATAGTAGGTGAAAGATTTATGGGCATTAGTTACTTATTTTTTAAAAATGTATAATGTAGTATGCACATACACCTGTCACTTGACTCTAGTACATTTATTAAAGTTGACAGATGATTATATGGCAAAATAAGGAAAATTAAAAAAAAAACAGCTCAAGTCTTCTATGGATCTTTGCCCTCTGCTTTGCTCGAGGAATAATTTCCTTCTCAGTACCTGATATGTAGCAGCAAAGGTTAATATTTCTGGCACACCAAGGCTTTAGGCTATCTCAGTGAGATGGAGGGACCCTGACAAGGTTGGTTATTTAATGGGAAGTGGGACAAATATTTTCAGCTCCATCAGTTTTCTCTGAGCCTTTTTACTTTTGTGATGCTTTTTGTGGCAATGGGGCAGAGCTGGGGGGTGGAATTATAGGAGGGTGGCTCCTTTATAGTTTTGCTAGGAGGAGATGATTTCAATGGAACTCAGACTAGTAACTCAGGGTGCAAAGGAAAAAGAATTCTAAAAACAAACTTTAAAATACAGACATAGTTCAGAGATATTTAGGTTCAGTTCCAGACCACTGCTATAAAGCAAATAGCTCAATAGAGTCACACAAAGTTTTGGTTTCCTGTGCATATAAATGTTATGTTTAGACTAGATTGTTGTCTACTAAGAATGCAATAGTATTTTATATCTTAATTTAAAATATTTTCTTTCTAAAAAAATGCTAACCATCACCTGAGCCTTCAGTGAGTCATCCCTTCGCTGGTGAAGGGTCTTGCCTTGATGCTGATGGCTGCTGAGTGATCCAGTGGTAGTTGCTGAAGGGTGGGGTGGCTATAGCAGTTTCTTAAAATAAGACAACAATGAAGCTTGTCATAATGATTAAATCTTCCTTTTCCTTGAACACTTACAATCCATTGTCAAGTTATTAATTTTTCTGATTTCAATATTGTGATGTTTTAGAGAATAGGGAACCTTGAGGAGAGAGGAAGAGATACTGGAATGACTAGTCCATGATGCTGTTAGAACACTTACAACATTTATCCATTAAGTTCACCATCTTATATAGGTATGGTTTGTGGGACCACCAAATAATTATAATAATAGCATTATAATGTTTGCCCTTCATTTTCGAAAAAGACCCCACCATCAGAGAAGTGATACCTTGACAAGCACATGGATTGTATTTGAGTGAGAAGGGGCTGCTAAAATCACCAGCCTCACTTTCTCCTCCAGAGTTTCTGGATCCTGTGGACAGATATGAATCAGAATGACTGGAGATAGCCTTGGATGTGAGGCAGTCAGGGTTAAGTAACTTGTTCAAGGTCACACAGCTAGTAAGAGTCAAATGTTTGAAGTCTGATTCGAACTCCCATCCTCCTGACTTCAAGGTCAGTGCTCTATCCACTGCACCACCTAACTAGCCCTAGTAGCATTAAGGCGCTTGTAGCACCACCAAATAATTACAATAACAACAAGACATATAATAATAATGAAAAAGTTTGAAAAAATGTGAGGATTATCAAAATGTGATACAGAGACATGATGTGAGCACATGCTGTTGGAAAATTGGTGCCGATAGATTTGATGCTAAGTTGCCACAAACCTTCAAATTGTAAAAAATGTAATAACTGCAAAGGGCAATAAAGGGAAGTACCATAAAACAAGGAATTTCTATACCTACAGTCTTTTTTATCTGGTTGGCTGGATGTAGCTGACTGGGCTTTGCATCACAAAGGATGAAGATAATCCTGGTGAATATCAGACTGTCAGATCCCTCCCTGTACAGGGACATAGTAGATAGGAATCCACAGATTATAATAGAAAGCAGTTGAAAAAGATTTTCAGTACAAGATATCAGTGAATTTGCAGTGACTCAGGTGTGAATTGTCCCTATCACATCTATAGCTTGTGTGAATGATCTTTCGTGAACCTTGGGCATATATGTTCCCTATGTGTGTATCCCTTCCCTTACTGGTTGTGATGTAATCTATATAATTCTGGGTATATTGCTAATTAAATGTCTTTTAAAAAATTTATATATAATATTGAAATATATACTTTATAATTGGTTGGTACAAGAAACACACAGATGTTGGAGAGAGGAGGGTCGTTAGCTATAGTTTTAAGTGGATGCTGATCCATACCCACAATGTGCCTTGGATATAGGGCAATATTCAGGAGGATTGTGGGATCACAAATCTAGCAAATTAAATGTATAAACTGATCCAAAGGTCAATTCACATATTTAAAATCAATTGTCGAACACTGTTAAGAACAATATATTTTGTCACTTCTTGATTAATGATCAATTAATGTTGAACAGCCAAGGATAGCAAACTCTCAAATCTGAGAAGCCATGAAGCTCTCTCTGTGACTGAACAAAATAGTCTCTAAACCTATATAAAAAAGAGGAAACCACTATTTCCTAAGACAACCAATTCTTCTTGGGGATAGCTGAAATTATTAAGAAATTTTTCCTGTAATGAAACCAAAGTTTTTCAATGTACAATTCCCACCAATTGTCTCAAGGTCTGTTCTCTTGGGTCCAACAGAATCTCTGGAACCCACCACTCTAATGAGGAAGTAATCATCATTTCTTGTCTGAGCTCAGATCCATGGTACCATCTTCCAGCAATCTTTATCACCAGAGAATCATTTCCAGTTCTTCAACTGAGTCTTAGAGCTGTATAAAGACAATTCTAAAAGACTTGTGACGGAAAACGCACTCTATATCCAGAGAAATGACTATGGAGTCTGAATACAGATTGAAACGTATTATTTTCAGTTTTATTCTTTTTTTGTTGTTGATTTTTCTTCCTAGTGCTCCCCTTTTGTTCTGATTCTTTTTTCACAACATGATTGATATGGAGATATGTTAATATTATTGATCATGTATAATCTATATTACTTGCTTTCTTGGGGAGGGGGAGAAAAGGGAAGGAGAAAAATTTAGAATTCAAAATTTTACAACAATGATTTACAACAAAGGTAGTTGAAAACTATCTTTACAATTATATATAATTAGAAAAAATACTATAAAGATAAAAAACCCACATAAAACAAATGTATTCACATTTCCTGGATAAATGACATGGTTCCCCTAAGGAATTCCAAAACATTTTTTCACACTTAGATTAACGTCTATGATTTTATTGATGAACTATGGAAGGGGCCTCCATCATTAAGTGTTAGGATTGAGTGTCCTGATACTTTAGGTGAAATGGTGATTTGGTCAACTATTCATATAATAATAATTGGTTACTATTTATATCGTGCCTTACGTGTATTATTTCATTTTGTCATATTTTGTAGAAGAAAAACTGAGAGTGTGTAAGTGGTTTAGCCAGCGTCACAGAGCTGTTAAGTATCTGTGGCAGAATTTGAACTCACATCTTCCTGACTCCAGGTCCAATGTTCCATTCACTATATCGATCATGTTCTGCAGTTTGTTCTTTTGATCATATCACTCCCATTCTTTTCCCTTTGTTGATGGAATAAATACATTTGACCAAATCATTCTTTGGACTAGATGAGCCCAGATAACGCTTCCTGCTCTGGGATGTTGTGATTCTCCGATGGTTAAAGTGACTTCCATTTCTTCTGACTTGTTTTTCAGCTTTCAAACTCCAGACCCCACTCCCGGTGGCCCCCTTCCTTCCCTAGCCACGTTCACCTTGAATGGTGCCTGGCTGCTAGTTTTTGTTTCGGGCGAGCCTGTTGACATTTTTCTGATCGATAATACATCCTGACCCCCTTGTAAATGCCCTAACTGAAATTCCCTTCCCCTCTCTTTTCATGAAGCCATTTCTTGTCCTTTATAAACTGCCCTAGGAAGGCTTCTCTCACTGATCCCACAGTCAGACTATACAGACATGAGGTGTGTGGCTTCTCTGAGACCACATGCTTTCCATTGTGCTCACGGGCAGCAGGGATTGAGTCTAGGTCCTCAGAGAAACTTCCAGGCTAAGATCAGTGAACCTAGAAATAGAAAATGGAGATATGGGAAGAAGAAAAGAATAATCAATAGACTAAAAGGGAAAGAGAAGGAAAGAAAAGGAAAAGCAGAAGGAAGGAAGAAGAATGATGATGCAGACCAATTAAATGATGTTGTACAATTTACACATTACTCTCATGACAAAGAAGGAAAAAAGAAAAGAAAAAGAAGAAATGAAGGACTGAAAATAGATCAGTGAGAAAGGCCTGCTTCAGTTTAGTTCATTTTATTTTTTTTTTATTTTTTTTTTTAGGTTTTTGCAGGGCAAATGGGCTTAAGTGGCTTGCCCAAGGCCACACAGCTAGGTAATTATTAAGTGTCTGAGACCGGATTTGAACCCAGGTCCTCCTGACTCCAGGGCCGGTGCTTTATCCACTGTGCCACCTAGCCACCCAGTTTAGTTCATTTTAATTCAACAAACATTTATTGGGTATTTACTGCATGCCACATTCTCTATTGAGCACAGATTATAAAAAGAAAAAAAACTAAACAGTCCTTGCCCTCAAGGAGCTTTCAATCTACTGAAAGGAAATAAATACATTTCTATGTAAATATTACAGACATATATGTATGAATATTTATATATATATATACATAAGAATCTATGTATATTCTACCTATATTGCTATATATAATATACATGACATTTCATATACTATATAATAAGTTAATACCATATATATATATATATATATATATATGTAAAGTGTTATATATAACAAAGTAATTTCAGGCAGAAAGGAGGAAACATCCACATGAACAACCTAAGAGATTAGGTAGAGTCTTGCAGACCTCTCCCTTAAAGGTTGATGTTTTGCCCTTTCTTCTGGAAGAGAACCATGACATCATCAAGTTGCTGTCATGACATGCAAGTTGATGCCATGACATGGATTTAGGTGAGGGATGTGGTACTAAGATACTCAGATGGAAAGGGAATTTTAAAAAGAGAGAGAGAACGAAGACCATTTAGGGAAACTGAGGATACTGAAGAAGAGTACATGTAGACTCTGGAGGTGAAGGTCCTCATCTCAAATCTAGTTTCTGACACTTCTCCCTTGTATGATCATGAGCAAGTCATCAGCTTTCCCTAGACCTTCACTGTCTGCTCTATAAAACGAGAGGACTGGACTAGGTCCCTTCTGGCTCTGATTCTTGTCTCCTATGGGGGAATAGATTTTTTTCCAGTATTTTATTTTTCCCTGGTTACATTTAAAAACAAGTTTTAACATACAGTTTCAAAACTTTGAGTTCCAAATGCCCTCCCTTCCTTTCACCCTTCCCTCCCTCATTGAGAAAGGAAGCAATTTGACATAGGCTATAAATGTGTAGTCATGCAAAGTATTTCCATAATAATCATGTTATGAAAGAAAACATAAACCCCTCATACCCCCCACCAAAACCTTAAGAAAAATAAAGTGAAAAAAAGTATGCTTCAATCTGTATTCAGACACTATCAGTTCTTTTTCTAGGGATGGAGAGCGCTCTTCATCATAAGTCCTTTAGAGATGGCTTGGGTCACAGTATTGCTGAGATAAGCAATCATTCACAGCTGATCATTCTGCAATATTGTTGTTACTTTGTACACAGCGCATTTCACTTTGCATCAGTTCATGTGAATCTTTCCAGGTTTTTTGAGATCAGTCTACTCATCATTTCTTCTATCAGACTAGCATTCCATCACAATCACATGTCACAACTTGCTCAACCCTTCCCTACATGATGGGCACCCCCACAATTTTCAATCCCTTGCCATCAGAAAAGAGCTGCTAGAAATATCCTTGAGCAAGTTGGTCCTTTTCCTTTTTTGTTTTTCATCTGAAGGCATTCATTTTTAAAATAACACTTACTAAGCCAGAGGACCAGACTGTGGAGGAGGCAGCACTGATCACTATTGGTTTCTGAAAATGCAATCATAAAATTCTACCTGGAGGTAAATGGAACTTTTAGAGACTATTGTGTCCATTCTGTCCTCAGATACTGGATTAATCCAAGAAGCTGAGCTTCAGAGAAACTTCAGGTTTGTAAACTGAGAACTAAGAGGGACTTGGAGGCCACACAGACTCAGAAGATTACAACTCTGGGTCTAAGAAAGACCTCAGAGTGGCATCTGATCTAATGTCTTCATTTGACAAGTCACTTAATTCTAATTGTCTCACATTCAGGGCTATCTGATTCATATCTGGCCACTGGACCCAGATGACTTTGGAGGACTAAGTGAGACTGGTGGCTTCACACAGCATCCCCTCACTCATCCAACTGATATGCTTGTCATTACTTCATCTCTCTGATACTATGGTCTTCTGCAAAAATGAAAATGATTATGATTATGATTATTTTTCATTTGACAGATGGGAAACTGAGGCTGAAGTAACTTTTCCAAGCTTTCACAGGTGGGATCATTCAAATTGAGATGAATTCAGAGACAATGCCATTCCCCTGAGACACATTACCTTTCAGGGTTTCCCCAAGTTCACCCTGTTTATGGGCCACAGAGGGGGGATCTGGAGGCCCCATCTCTTGGGACCCAGTTCAGTTCTCTTTCCCCAATACAACAGACAACATCAATAATTACATAGCAGATGATACCCAGACCCCTATCATGAATCACAGCCACCACAAAGCTACTAAAACCTTGGAGAATATTGGTAATCAATCCAAGTACAGTAAACAATGAGTGTTAGAACATTAGAAAACAAGGCTGATGATAAACAACCAAGCTGTTTGGGTAGGATAAAAACCACCCTTTTAATATACTTTTAGGAGTAGTTCTGGCAAGGAATAACTATCAAGATTTTTGCAAATTTAATTTGTTTACTTAAAAAGTTGTCCGATTCTGTGTGGCCTTGGGCAGGCCACTTAACCCTGTTTGCCTTGCAAAAACCTAAAAAAATATTGTAGGATTTAGGGGCAAGAGACAGATTATACAGGAGGCAAGTGGGGGAAAGGGGAAGAATCTCCTTGGTCATCATCCTAGGATGTGTTAACCTGTTGTCAAATATAACCTAGAGTCTATGCTAAGATGCCACCTCAAATTTGCTCTCCTCTACATGTGACTGAAAACACACTCAAGAATGGATATTCTTTCAGGCAGTGGGATTCTAGGTCCCAGAATGAATGGAGATTCCTGGAAGATAGAGGCCCCACTGGATGCATTCTTTGAGATCCATGGTTTCTCCATTTGTGTCATAGGTGATAGGTTTTGTTGTTGGAGTTGAGCAGTTTTAATCATGTCCAAACCCTATTTGGGGTTTTCTTGGCAAAGACACTAGAGTGGTTGGCCATTTTCTTCTCCATTTCATTTAATAGATGAGGAAACTGAGGCAATCTGGGTTAAATTACTTGCCCAGGGTCTCACAACTAGTAAGTTTCTAGGATTGCTCATTTGATAAGAGAGAAAATTAAAAAGGACTTCTGAAAGTGTGTGTGTGTGTGTGTGTGTGTGTGTGTGTGTGTGTGTGTGTTGGTGGGGCTGAAATCCGAGACTGAGAGTTAAGGAAATAAACAAGTTATTCAGCATTTATTGTGTCTATGGTGTACCAGGCCTTCTGCTAAGTATAGAAGTCATCCCCTGTCCTTTAGGAACTCATAGTCTAACAGATAAGTAGGGATAGAATAGAGTCTCCAGAATCAGTGGAACTGGGTTAGAATCCGGCCTCTCAAACTGGTTCCCTCTAAGACTCCCTTGGGAAAGTCCATTATACTGGGCTTCCCTAGCAATAAAATGAAGGGGTCTGGTAAGATGACCTCAACTATGAATGTGACAATCCTTTCCAGGGAACTGAAGCTGCAGCCAGAAACAATATACAACAAACTTCTCCAGAAGATAAAGGAAGATGGGAACCAAGACTGGCTCAGCTCTGTTCTATGAAGCAAACCAGGTACCAGGGAGCAAAACATAAAGGAAACTATTCTTGTTCTTCAGGAATTCTCATATACTACGGGGGAAATGACATGATTTAGGGACAGAAGAGCACTAATCCCTAGGATTCAGAAAAGGCAGCTAGCTAGAGAGTGGAAGTTGGAGAGAGGAGGACCTGAGTTCAAACCTTGTCTCAGATACTTACTAGTTCTATGACCTTGGACAAGTTACTTAATTTTCCTTTGCCTTATCTGTAAAATGGCGATAACAACAGTGCTGACTCCCAGGATTTTTGTGAGGATCACAAGAAATAGCATGTATAAATGGTTTGCAAACCTTAAAGGGTCATGGAAATGATAGCTATTATTGTTAGTGTAATATTGTTGACAAAGAGTCAATGAAATTTTGGATTACCTTAAGAGGGAAATAGCTTCCAATTATAAAGAGGGAGTAGCAATGGTTAGATTGATAAGGTCACGGTAGTTCTGGGTGTCACAATTTAGGAGGAACATTGGTAAGCTGGAGAACATCTAGAGGAGGATGACAAAGGTGGGGCAAGAGAAGGTCTTGAGAACATGCTTCATGTTCTTCTTTCAGAAAAAGAAGACCTGGGCTTGATCCTGGTTCTGATGCCTGCTTCCGTCACTGTAAATCTCTCATGTTACTAATATAATGATTTAGAATGTTGGGCCAGATGAACGCTAAGATCTTTTCCTACGTTTCATTTATGCTCCCAATGGAGAGGACTTGATTTGAAGAAGGATGCAAAGTATGTGAGTAGGAGAAACTAGCTCTCTTCAAGTCTGGACCAACGATCACTCTTGTTCCTCTCAATCTCAGAAGGAGATCTTAGGGCAGTGGAGGAAAATCCCAGAGAGCTAGACTTCCCAGCAATAAAGGAATGTCCCAAAGACAAATGGTCTACTTTGGGAGGCAATGTTCCCCCCTCCCAGAAAGTCTTTTAGTGGGAAGGATTTAAGAGGGCCCATATTTGGAATTTTTGTGGAAGGGATCTCTGTTAAGGTGTAGAGCAGGTATGTCCTACTGGCAATCTATGTGGTATTCGGTGTTGTGCTCACTGGTGGTGTTTGTTGCATTCAGCGTCATTCGTGAATGGGTATTGAATTCTATATGTGGTCCTTGGTGATGTTTCAGGGGGCTATACAGTCCAGAAGAGCTAGAAGGTTGGACACCCCTGGTTTAGAGCTTTCTTGAGAGTGTTGTAAACTTTAAAACATAAATGTAAAACGTTTAAAACATTTAATGTAAAACATAAAAACATTTAAAACATAGGAATGGTCATAGTGACTGGCTTTGTTTTCCAAGTATTCCTTTTTTTTCCACCAGCTTAATTGGGCTGTTTTTTCCCTGAGTGTCTCTGGGTAATCTGACCCTGATGACTATTACCAAGTGAGAACATCCACAGAGGTTTTTGTCTCATACAGAGGTGGGTATATTCATATCTCCCAGAGGGACCAGAAGCTTGATAGTTGGAAAGAACTTTGAGGTCATTTCGTCTGACATCCTCATTTTATAGATTGGGGGTGACGAGGGTAGATCAGTGACTTATCCAAGGTCACACAGTGAGAAGGTTTGAACCCAGTTGTTCCAAATGTAAGGGTATTGAGTGTTTGACTAGACTTATTGTTTATTAGGAATTTGTGGATAAACTCCGAAAAAGAAATACGAAATTCCTGCCTCCCAATCTCTATCCTCCTAACCCCACCCCAAACAGTTGTGTCTGGGCTAAATGAAAGGTCACAAAGAGACTTAGCAAAGCTGACCACAATTCATGTAAATTGTACCATTTTTGTGAGCAAAGTCCAACTAATTTTAGAGAATGGTTCAAGAATTATTTGCGTTTCTAAGAATGAGACTTGCTTTGATATGGGAGACTTCATATTATAGTTGAGGAAACTGAGGTAAAGAGGGAGACTCAGATGACTTGTTTAGGGTTATACTCCTTTAAAAGACCTAAATTTGTGTCCTAGTTATTCTACAAAGTAACTGTGTGACTTTGGGTAAGTCATTTTTCATCTCAGTCTCTTAGGCCTTCAGATGACTTTCTGACATCCTAAGCTGAAGAAGCCTTGGGAATGGAATTTCCTAATCAAGGAACTCCCTAAACTATTATAAACATAGGACCTCACTAAAATATGGGAATAACTGTTGTTTCAGATGTCCAGAAATGTCATCAACATCATCAGTAGGACTCTCTCTGACCAATCTCCTTGGTGTCCCTCTCTAGGCTTCACCACTGTCCCTGAATCCCAAAGCATCAGAAGAGGAAGGGGGTGCACAGAGCTCTAGTCTAAGCTATTCATGAACAAAAACGTCCTCTACTATATGGGGACATGTGTGGAAGTAGTTTACAGGTCAGAGGTCCTTGTTCTGCATCTACAGGGGCCAAGGTGCCATTAGGAATTCCCTAAGGGCCAGGTCACTCTAAGGCACAGAGATTCCTTCCTCTCTCCTGAGATTGAAGCTAGCCAGGGCCTTTCACTTGATTAAACATAGGAGGATAAACTTGCCCAGACTGGCAGGAATAAAGCAACCTAATTAGAAGGGGAAGAGAGTTGGGGGCAGTGGGATACAGAGGCAAGTAGTTTGGATTTGGTGTCAGATGGCCGAATTGGAAGCTTCCTTTATTTACTTATTTCTTGTATGATCTTGGGCGACTCACACAACAACCCAAGGCCTCAGTTATAAAATAAGATGGGTTGGGTTGAGAGACCCATAAGGGCCCTCCCAGTCCCAAATCCATCAGAACCCTGTTCTATAATTTAGAATTTTATTTTATTGTCAAGGATTAAAAACAACAACAGCAGCAATGATAGTACCAAACATTTTTGTGAAACCTCTAGGTATGTTGATAAGAAAAGTAATACCCGAACTACTTAGGAAATGTTTGTTGGACAGGGAAGGGGAGACAGAGAATTAGTCCAAATTTGGAAAAAATGAATGTCAAAATTCTTTACATGTAATTAAGAAAAAAAAGCATCATTCTTTCAAAAAGAATGTTTATTGAATGAACAAATGACCATTTAACTGTCATCACCAAACCCAAATTCAATACTCTTACATTCTTTTCTATTGTCTATATTGTAGAAAGCACGTTGGTAGACTGAAAAGTTGGTAGAGGAGCACAATCAGGACAGGGAAGGAGTTCAAGTGCCAAAGGAAGTGTAGAAAAGGGAATTCAGATTAATTAGTTTGAAGAAGAGAAGACATGGGGTGCCTGAGTAGAATAACTGTCTTCAAGAATTCAAATAGAGAAGAGGCAAAAACTTGCTTTTCCTGTTCTCAACAAATCTAGCTAACAGCAAGGCAAAGTTACAAAGAGATAAATTGAGGTTTTATTTAATGAGGCAAATATCCTAAGAGGGATGGCTAAAGCTGGACTAACTCATCTGAAAGGAGGTCAAGTAAAACCTATATGATCTCTTGGTTTAGATACTGCAGAACCATGCTTGGTTCTTTAGAGGTCAGCCAGCTTTGTGGGTAGAGAGACTATGATATGACAGACAGTATAATGTAGTGGAGGACTAGCCTTGAAACCAGGAAGATCTGGATTCTAGTTCTGCTTCTGATGTAGCCTGAATGTGTGATCCTGGGCAAGACCCTTAACTATTTCAATTCCTCCAGCATATTTCAATTCTCTAATACTCACTGTACTCATTACTCAATACTGTCCACTGTAAACAGATATTCTGAACTTTAATTTCTATACTCTGTTGAGTGAATGCTAATCTTTATTTGTAGATGGGTTTTCATCAGATGAATGTTCCTTTTACCAATGGAATTACAAATCCAAACCTTTGTACTTTGGATGAGATGCCTACTGAGGTTGAATACTTTGTGATTCTATGGGATCAGCCTAACTCTGGCATCTGGGACCAGTTTTAGGATTAGAGAAACCAAAGGATCTTCCACACAGAGTCTAAACTCAGCACCTGCTTATCTGCGGCTGGTATCCTTCTGACCTTGGTAACCCAATTCTCCTATGATTCAATTCTTCCCTTGTCTTCCTATGACTGTGTCCCTTTCTTAAGTCCTATGTCTCTAATAATTGCATCCTTTCTTCATTAAAGTCTCCTCATGATTGGATGCTCAATGGCTGCCATATTGTGGGATTTTCATGTGCTTACCTGTTTACCTTAAACATCTGTATCTTGGACTTAATTTAGACCTTTGACTAACAGTTCTTTCTTTCCATCTGTCTCTTCGCCATAATTTAACAGTTTGGGGCCTACCTTTAGACTTAAGGTCCTCACATGAAAATCCATTACATAAGCATCCCCTAACATGTCTTTTATTCAACCTCATTTTTTCTAAGTTTCTTGTATGTGCCAGATGCTGGGGAGGTTTCTCCCTTTTCGAAACTTATGAATTTGCTGAAATGAAGAGGAATAGGTTGGTGCTCCTACCAACTCACAAGAGCAGATTTAAAAATTTTTAGTGTGAGTATTTTTACATCAAAAAATCATCAAAAAAATCATCACATGCTATAACTCAGCTTCATTTCCTGCTTTACTTTGTCTAGACTTAAGGAAGTGATGGGCGAATGTGAATGATGTAGATTAAATGTATGTATTTAAATGGTTTTTTTCCCCTCAGACAGCTGTTTGTTAAACTTTTATAAGGACACCCTTGTTATAGACATCCATTCATTAGGAAACTCCTTCTATCAATTCTCATCTGTGCAGAAACCACAGTTAATAATCTTAGAGAATTGCCTAGGGTGAGTCTGAGCCCAGGGTCACATAACAAGGATGGATTAGAGGTAGGACCTGAATGTAAGTCTTTTTGACTTGGACTGGGAGTGGGCATGAGGGTCCATCCATTATGGATCAAGATGGCTAATATTAAAGGCACAAAAATAGAATAATCACCTTTCTTCCTCAATAAAGAGTTTACATTCAATTATAGGATATGGTATTCCTCTAGGCCAAGCCAATTCAAAGTTAGTTATGGTGTGTGGACCCTGTCACCTTAGGGCTTCAGGGAAAGCCTCTTGGAGGAGCATGGGACCTTGAAGAGAGCTAGTGACCCAAAGAGGTCAATGTTGGCAGGTAATCAATTCCAAGCCTGATAGAGCAATAGTTGTGCAAGGGTATGTTTGGAGATGGACTATTGTGGGCGAGTGGACACTATGTTCTAGTCTGGATAGAAGATAGAGTGTTGGAAGGAGAGTAATATGAAATTTAGAGTGCCAAATGTGGAAACTGGATGATTCATCTTAGTAGGTTTAAATCTGATCTCAGACATTTACTCATTCTATGACCCTTCACCTTGCTTGCCTCAGTTCCCTCATCTGTATAATGATCTGTATAATGAAGTCGGGAAGGAAATGGCAAAACATTCTAGTATTTTTTCCCAGAATGTCCAAATGATGAGACATGATGAGATTTTCAAGAGAAACATCAAACATATTTAAATCACCTTCTAGTATAAGGTACGGTGATTGATGCTGGAGGTGTACCGACAAAAACTGAGGTTCAATTGCATTGGAAAGAGTAATGCATTTGGATTCAGAGTGGGTTTGAGATCCAACTCTGTTGCTTACTTCCTGAGGAGGCTTGGCCAAATTTCTTAACCTGGCTGGTCCTTAGATCTCCCATCCATAGAATTAGGGGGTTGAATTTCTGAGTACCCTCTACTGAGCTTATTTCTCCATGTCTGCAGACTTGCTTCCCCAGCAAATCAAACCTATGGAGAAAACCTTCATTATCATCTATGTGATAATGATTCCAAAGATCAGGGGAAAGACAAGTTGCTCTGGATTCAGATGAGCTAGGGGAATCCTACCTAGGGAACCTTGGGAAAGTAATAGAACCATCCTGAACCTCAGCTTCATTGTCTGTAAGCAGGGTGGTCAGCTTTAGATTTTTGATCTAGCCTTGGCTTTCAGTCATTATTATGTTGGGGTTTCTAGAGAAATGTTTATATTACATACTTGATGGGCATTATGGATAGCTGACCATCTCTCCTCTGAAGGATGCTTCCTTAGCATTTCTCTTCTAAACTCAGGTCTTTAAAATAGACTCAGAAAGGAAATCACCAATTGGATAAATCAATTGATCCATAAGAATTTATTGAGCACCTCCATGTGCCAGAAAACTGGTGAATAAACAAATACAAAATAAAGACAGTTCCTTTTCTCAAGAATATTCCATTTTAGGCAAGAAATAATAACTTTCTTATGTTTAGAACTAGAGATTGCATCAAGCTTGGAATGAAATGAGGGATCCCAGGGAGCGAGGGCAGTGAGTCCCTGGAAGTCTTCAATAGACTGAGTTACCACTTGTAGGAGATGTAAAAGGAAGTCTTGAATTGATCAACAGGTGGACTCCATGTTCTTGAATTCCTTTCTGTTCTAAGATCCCCAAATGTGCATGATACCAGATAAGGAATAAGGAAGAGAGGAGAGTGCCAAATTGAGGGTTATAGGCCATTTGGAGGAGCAATAGCTTGTGTTCAGTATGGGGTAGAAGAGGGAATATGGGAGTCACTGAGCTCTTGAATTTATGTGTCCTTGGGACCTGACTTCCATTCTCAGAGATCTAGTTTTTCGCTACTCGTTTGTGAGTAAATTTTTTAGTCCCCCCTCCCACTGCCTCCTGATTTCAGATCTGACATTGCTGCAAGAACCCAGAAATAACTCCTGGAGAATCAATTACAAATTGGATCTGCAAATGTCATTGATCCGCTTTCCTCAGAGCAGCCTCAATCCTGCCTCTGCCCTGAGCTCCAAGTCCAGGGTCACCTACCTGCCTTCCTGCTGTTTTCAGCTGGTTAGCATAATCAATGGGTTCTTTCTTCTTTATCCTGAGAAAAGGCTGCATCATTTCTCTAACTGCTCAATGAATCTACAGAAAAAAGGACACACCATGCAAGGAATATACCACAACTGTTACGTTTCTGGTCAAAACAATTCTGAATGTGATTCAATGAAGAATGAGAAGGCAGAAAGTGTAGTAGAGATCATAAAACCCAAGGTCTTGAGGTCAGGAAGACCTGGGTTCAAGTCTCACTACTGATATGGGCTGACTGAGAGACCCTGAGCAAAGACCCTTACCCTCTTAAAAGGATGACCCAGCACACTATCTAAACTGTAATGTGGAGAACAATTGTTGATATTTATTGGTGGAGTTTTCTCACTGAGAGTAACCCCAAATAATGGCAATTCAAGGTGATGGAACTCACTGAAGAAAGACTACTTAAACTTCGACTGTCTGAAGGGACTCTGGGCACTTTCTGTTAACCTCTTGAGGTCCTGTTTGCTAGGTCATGGAGATCCTCTTAGAGCAGAACATACTCAGAGCAGAGTTTAATCGACAACCCAGAGACTGGCAACATTCTTGAGTGCCCCAAACCAGATTAAAATGTATTTGGGAAAGATTTAACAAAAATAAGTAAAGATACTACAAAATATAGAAAAGATTATATTTTAAAGCTAAATGAATATTACCTGCAGGGATTTTTATATACGGATTAATGTCCCTTATTTTTCTATTTGCTTTTGACATCATTGCCCTAGAACATTTTTTCCCCCAAAATATTTCTTTTACCACTACTACTATCGCTACCATACCATGACGTCTGGTAGCAGTTCCTGCTATAATTGGAAACTACTAGAAGTCATTATCTTTGTTATTACTATTAGTTACTACAAAGAAATGTTACTCTTTGCTCTTTTGCTTACTATTAGTTACAATAATTAGTAGTTACTAGTAGGTATATAGCAATAACTGCTAGTTATTAGTAATGGCTAGTATTAGTTACTGCTAGTCATAGCTACTATAAGCCGCTACCGCTAGTTACTGCTACTTAATGTAATTAGTTATTCCTTGTAGTCACTACTACTGCCAGCTCTTTCTAACTCTTGCTATTACTTACTATGATTATTGCTAGTTACTACTAGCTTTTAAGTTACTACTACTAGTCCCTACTACTGTTAATTATTACTAACTACTTCTATTAGTTCCTACTAATAACAGTTACTAGGAGTTCCTACTGCTCGATATTAGTTATGAATCCCAGTTACTTATAGCTACTACTGCTCCTAGTTCTGATTAGTTATTATGAGTCAGCACCACGGTGAAATGGTATAACGGGTTATGACTAGTAGTCAGTACAACTGAAATTTTTAGTACCTACTACTATTAGTTACTATTAGTCATTGCTACCATTCGCTACTACTGCTAGTTATGCTGATTGCTACTAGTTACTACCAGTCACAGTTACTATTAGCCGTTATTACTAGCTACCATCATTGGTTATTAGTAGTAGTCACCACTTGCTATTTTAAGTCACTACTACTATTTTTTACTACTAATTACTCTTACTGTTACTTCTATTAGTTACTACTGGCTATAAGTTTCTACTGGTAGCAATTGCGGCTACCAGTTATTACTAACTACTATTATTAATTCTTACTAATCATAACTATTATTGGCTACTACTGTTAGCTATTACAAGTTTCTATAATTAGCTACCACTTTCATTGAGTATTAGTAGTATGATTACAACTCCTCTCCTTCCAGGTAATTTCTGAGGAGGTCGTCTGCTAGCGTCCTAAGAGCAGAGACCTGCAAGGCCTTTGATCTAGTCTATTTGTGACATAAAGTGAACTTTCCTAAAGAATTATATAGGCCTTTATTTGGGTTGTATGGGAAGAGTATGTGGCTTAATGAGGGATATTAAAGGGTGGGGGGCACCAAGGTAGAGGCAGAGGGCATGGAAGAACAATACACTTGGGCAACACTCATCCCCTACAGTAGGGTAGTAGCCACCATCTCTCAAATAGTGGGAAGAAGGATTGGGAAAGGAGATCACTATGGTGTTCCACATTAGAAATGAGCATCCAGAGGGCAGGCACCATCTCAGTCTTATCCTTGCATCCCCGAGCCTAACTCCTTGCCTACAACATCACAGATACTTCATCAAAGTTTGCTGATTGAGTGTAAAATATGGTCTGAGACTCTGTGGTAAGGAACTATAGATAAAGGTGCTTGTATTTCACTCTAGAAATAGTGGAACTCTTTGGAGTTCATTGGGTGTGTAGGTGAATGCTTGAGAAGAAGTGTGGGGTCAGTCCTGCTTTTCAAGGAGCTCCCATTGGTCACTGTGGACAGGGAGACCAGGACTCTCAGAAGGTGTGCAAGATGTGTAGGTTCTACTGGTGTGTAAGAGCTTTGGGCATGGACCTATGGACAGAAGGTACGTTTATCATCCTAGGATTAGGTTATAGCCAAGTTTGTAAAGGCTCATCACTATTTTGATTACCTAATAATGAAATTTTGGCACCAGTATTTCTCAGTGAGGTGCTACCTGAGGGGTTGGGGTCTGTGCTCATATACGAAAGAGTTACACTAATGAAAAATACAGATTCTTGGAGTATTCACATGAAGCAGTAATGTCTCACTTTTCTTTTTAACACTTACTAACAATTCTTTGAGTGTGACCTTTATTGTGCCCATTTTACGGAGGAGGAAAATGGAGGCTCAGATAAATGAACATTCAGCTAACAGAACTGTGATTGAGTCATAGATTTCTGACAACCAACCCTTGACAAAATAGAATTTCAGAAGATTGCAGAAGAGAATTCAAAAAGCATTAGGATGCTGAGATCATGAGAGATAACAGGTCTTACTTAAATCTAGTTACATAGCTAATTAGAGGTAGAATTGAGAGTAGAACCCAGGGCCTCTAAATCTCATGTGGAGGATTTGGCCAATGTCCCCTGTTTCCTGAATATCTGACCCCCAAATTTGGAACAAGGCACTTTGGTGCAGTGGAAAGAGCATCAATTTGGAGTCCAGGGTCTTGGGTTCAAATCCTGACTCAGCTACTTACTATGTATATGATCTCAGGCTAATTCCTTTTGTCTCTCTCTTGGCCTTGGTTTCCTCATCTGTCAAATAAGGCAGTTGAACTAGATGGTCTCCAATGGCCATCTTTAAGTTCCAGTTTTAAGTCTAGGATTCTATATTCCTATATGATATCATATCAAAAAGTCCATTGTGGAAGCCCCTGAGGAAAGATGAATGGGTTGGTCTCCTGCCAGCAGCAAGGGAGGAGAGAAACAGGATGTCTCCCTGGAGGAAGTCAGGGCTTTGAGCCTTAGGCTGCTCTAGCAGACCCAACAGACTTGGCCAAAGGCCAGGGTGGTGACAGAGACCTCTGGTTTGTTCATAGCCATGATTTGTGTTCCTTGAAATCCAGGGAGGAAAAATGCTGATAACTGACTTCCCTTTTAGGAAGATTTAAGATTACTGCCCATGAAAACTAAGCAAATTGAAGATGGCTTTTTCACATCCCTAGGGCAGGAAAAGGGTGTAACCTCTCATCACTGACAACATCATTCTTTCCTTCCTTGTATCTGGTCCATCCCAAACCCATTCCTTTGCAGAGGTTAGGAGAGAGATCAGAGAACATTAGTTATCACCTGTCATAGACACAGAGCTGTCCTTAAAAATTTTAGGGTCTGGGGCAAGCATTAAGAGTTACACCGAGTACATTGAAATCATCTGTGGCACTGCCTTAGACTCTATGAGGTCAGTGTTGTGAAAGGAAATAGAATAGCATTATATGGGGGGGGATATAACCTGATATGTAGGGAGTGTGTGTGCTTGTGTGTGTGTTTGTGTGTGTGTGCTTGTGTGTATGTTTGTGTGTGTGTATGTGTTGGGGGGGGTCAGCATCTGCTAGGATTCCTATTTTAGTTAATTATTCTTGAGTTCAAGCTCCTAAGATCCATACTTTTGGTCTGTCAGGAGTGCTTGCGATTTTGTACTAACATTCACTACATTTTGACACCCTGGGTCACCGTTCCACTTGCTCTATCCTAGTTTCGGTCCTAAATTGACATTAGGTCCAACACTATGGCTAGGTGATGTAGAGAGACAGCCACAGAAGCAGTGTGAAAGGCCTCTCGCCCACGTCTTATCTCTCCCATTTCCCAAGTTCAGTGCAAGTTATTGAAATTCAAAGCATTTCATTTTAATTAGGCAAACGTTAACCAAGGACATGCTAGCTCAGTTGCCACCATTTATATGAGGCCCTCCTTGATCTCTCTTCCCATCCAATTACAATTTTTTCTCTTTTTCTTGAATTTTTCTAAAGGACTTTGGATTTTTTTTTCTTTGTTCCTGTCATTCTCTAACTGGTACCCTTTTTACATTTTATCTTTCCTCTTCTTAAATAAAATGTAAGATCCCTCAGAATAGGATCTTATTTTTTCTTGTTTTATCTCTAAGACTTCTCCCAGGGCTTTACATATAGTGATCTGTCAGCCAACAAACAAATATTTATTATTTAATAGGCATTTTGCTAAGCTATGGAATTTCCAAAGAAAAACCTGTGCACGTGCACACACACGTAACCTGCCCTCAAGGAGATCCCAGGCTAATGAGGGAGACATCACAAACAGCAATCATATGCATAAAAAGTAGGTATCTCCAGTGTTATGGGTGCTGATCTTGATGGGAAGGAAATAGTCTTTTTTTGTTTGTTTTTTGCAAGGCAATGGGATTAAATGACTTGCATAAGGTCACACAGCTATGTAATTATTAAGTGCCTGAGCTCAGATTTGAACTCAGATCCTCCTGACTCCAGGACTGATGCTCTACCCACTGTGCTACCTAGCTGCCCAATGGGAGGCAATAATCTTGCATGTCCTAGAAAGGTCTCCTACAGCAGATGGGATCTGAGATGAGTCTAAAAGAAGTTAGAGAAGCTAAGCCTTCAAGAATAGCAGACCCAGGCAATGAAAAGATAGGGAGTTCAGAGATGAAGTGCAGTGTTTGAGAAGGATGTTCTTGTTTGTCCTTCATTCTAGAAGAAGACCATGACATCGGGGAGGTGATTCCATGCATGTGAATTGGAGTTGAGTGAGGGGATAGTGTACTAAGTTCCCAGTCTCACTTTACCCTCTGGAGTCATCTGGGTCCAGTGGTCAGATATGATTCAGTACAATTGGAGATGACCCTGGATGAGATGCAATCAGGGCTAAGTGATTTGCCCAAAGTAACAGTCAATAAATGTCAAGTATCTGAGGTTGGATTTGAACTTAGGTCCTCCTGACACCAGGGATGGTGGCAACTGTAAGATTTCTAGAAGAATAGCTGGGTTTCCCCAATCTGTCTTTCAATCTGCCTTAAGCATTTTGATTCCTTGGGCCCTAACTTTAATGGGAAAGAAATACTGGGAATTTTGGAAGTCTTATTTGGTATGCATATGGTTTCCAATAATCTCTTTCTTATGTAAACAGTTGGGATCAGCAGTGTCAGAGATATGCCTCCACCCTATAGGAGCCAACTTTTGAATTAATAGAGTCTTTTAGTCCTCTGTAATATGAGTCCATGATGTGTCTATTCACTGGGGCTCTTCTCTCTTCTTCTGTCTTGATCCTTCAGGTCCTGGAATGACAGTCTCAGAAATAGAAGGTACAACAGAGATATCTAGTCGAACCCAGATTTCCTTGGATTATATTCCTTCAAACTCTGTTTGTAGCCTCCGGGGAAACCACTGCTGCTTGTGGATATAGCCCATTCTGTTTTTGGATCATTTTTTTTTTCTTGACACTAAGATGAAATCTTCATCTCATCTCTATAACATTCACTATTTTTTTCTGCAAAATAGCCCCTTCTGGACTTGAGAACAACAGTCCTTTCTCCCTTACATCTCTTCGTCTTCAGTCTTGTTTTGTTCTTGGTTTGCTATTGTTTCCAAGCCTTTCACCATCTTGATTATTCTTTTCTCAATACTCTTCAATTTGTCTAAACTTTTCCCAAGAGTTACCTATAACTAAACACAATACTCAGATCTACCATAGGACATTGGGAAAATGGCATATGCAATGATGTGAAGTGTGTGTATTTGTGAATATGTGGTATAAATACATACCCCATATATCATATATACATACATACATATATATGTATGACATGTTCTGCTAAGGGTGGGAAATAAGGTCTGAACTTGTGATTTCATTGCTATTTGGGAACTCTAGCATGAGGAAAAACCCTCTACCAATGAAGGTTGACATCTTGTCTGCAACCTTTTGTGTCAGTGTTTCCTGTTCTACAAATTTTGCAAGGAAATAAGGTCAAATTCATTGGTAAATCATTGGCAGACAACATTGTCATTTTTAAAAAATTGGAACCATATTTTCCCTTCTCCAGATCTGTGACTCCTCTCCCAGTTTTTAAGACCTTTGAATGAATCCTAGGATTTAGTGTACATGAATTTGGTGATCTGAACTCATTTAGTATAGACAAATGCTCTATGAATGACTATTTATCTTGGGTTTCCACTCATTGTTTTCTCTTCAATTTCTGTCTACCTTGATTTCCTCATCTGCAAAATGGTAATAATCATACCTCTCACCTCCCAAGATTTCTGTGAGGACCAAATCAGTTAATATTTGTAAGATGCTTTCTCCTTATCTTTCTATTTTTTGAAGAATGAAATTATTGTTAAGGCAAGTTCCCCATTTGTCAGCTTTTCTGCTTTGGGCAGAGAGAGAATTTGAGCAGAAGTCTGGATAATTGACATCTCCCATCACTACTCTATATTGTTTCTGTGCCAGGGGGGTGATCCATTTTCTGAGCTTCTCATCAATTTTCCCTTTCTGTCCACATGGTCTGTAATATATGCCAAATGGGGAAAAAATCCCTTCTGTTTCTGCTCCATTGAGTTTCATCCATGCATTCATTTCTCTCTAGGTCCAGAATTTCTCCACATAAATATGTCTTCTTGATCTACAATGTTGTTCTCCCCCCCTTTACTTCCTTGATTTTTTTTTTGGAATAAAATGTATAGTTCCAAAGCCATATTTCCATTAGGGGATCTGATCCCACAAAGTTTTGTTGAAATGGTGATTTCAAATCTGTCCACTTGTGTTAGGAGCACCAATCAGTTATCTCAGACTGTTAACCCTACTTTCAACACTCATATGTCTATTTAGACTGTGAGTTTTATTGATCTTCTTTCCTAACTACCTTGAATGTATTTTGTATGTAATGGAAAATGGTGTATGTACAAGAGAACATTTGTGTTGGCTGATGCAAATTTCCCACATAGAAGAGGCTGGGAAGTTTGTTTCTAAGAAAGCTGTAATGATGGAAATGCCTTGGGGACCTGTAGAATATGTGTGGACCTTCTGTAACTGTTTCCTATCTGCTAATCATAAGTGACAGGCAGCTTCCTTCATTGGTTAACTTTGGAACCAGTACTGGGAGAGTCTTCAAAAAGCCTTAGTTCTCTTGAATCCTTTCTCTTGGTGGATCTCTGCTCTTGATTTGACTCCCTTCCTGATAGAGTTTGGTCAAAGACAATGTGGTAAGAGGGCCAGACCTGATAGGACTGTCTCCTTCAGAGGCCAGCTGGTATGTATTTGCTTGCTTTGGTATTTGCACTTTTCTTTTAGGTGAAGATCAATCTGGAGGCTCCAACTTCGAGGGGTTCAAACAGTCAGGAGAACAAGTCTGGGAGTCAAAATCCATTCTAGGTTTTTCTTCCATTCCAACATCAATATCTCCAAGAACAAGGAGTGGTCAAAACCCAGTCCTGGTAATATGAGTGACCTTGGACAAGTCATTCACATTCCCAGATTCCTCATCTGTAAAATAAAAGATTTGGATAGGTCCTGTTTGATAGCTATGATTCAAGGCCACCAAAGTAACTTTTAATTTTGCATCTTGGATCTTAAAACTCAATTTCCATTTCTTATCTGGATAATCCTGGGCAAGTTTTATTCTCCTTTCTATGTCTCAGTTTCTGCACTAAATGAAAGATTTGGATGAGACCATTCCTAGAGTATCTTCCTTTAATAATTTTGATAGCCTTTTGTTTATGTTATTCCCAGTTTCCTTCATGCCTCTTCCATTTTTTCCTAATGATAATAAAAGTTAACATTTGCTTAACACCTTAAGATTTACAAAGAACTTTGCAAATAAGATCCAATTCATTCTCATAAAAACTCTGGGAAGGTATGTTTCTTTATTCCCAATTGGTTTATTTGCTTATTTTTTACTTAATTTATTTTCCATCCATTTATTCAGTTTTATTTATTTATTTCTCATTCATTCCTTCATTCCCCATTTTAGAGATGCAGAATAGCTAGAGTGTCTGAGGCTGGTTTTGAACTCAGGTCTTACTGATTTCAGGTACAACACAACTCAATTTGTTCCTTTTGAGTAAAGTATAAGTCATTACTTAACACCTGTGTGATCTTCTAAATGAGCTCAATCCATCAAACACTCATGGAGCACCTATTATTTGCCAGGCACTGGGGACTCAGGGACAAAACCGAAATAGTCCCTTAAGGGTCTTGACTCCATTTCACAGGAGGATTATTTGAAAGAAAGGAGGAAGTTTTAGTTTGGAGAAAACAAGAATGGAGCAAGGGGTGGGTTCAATTGCTTTCTTTAAATATTTGTCAGATTTCTTTGTGTAGAGGAGAGCTCAGACCCACCCTCCTTAGCTCCAGGCCAGAGGTCAGAACCAGGGACAGTGGGTGAAAACTGCAAAGATGCCTCCAATTTAGTTGATGCTGGGAAAAACTCTTCAACACTAAGACCTTCTCAAAATGGATGGAGCTATCTTGGGGGAGGGGTGGGGTGGTGATGATGGTGACAGTTTCTCTCCCTGCTTCCCCACCCCTCCTGGAGATTATCAAGCAAAGGATAGAGGATCATTTGTTAGGTAAGTTATGGTCTTTGGTATATGAGCCTCACAGCTCATGACTCTGTGAATTGGTGATGCCTGACCTTCGGGATCTTACTTTTTCTCCTGTGGGTGGGGTGAGAATATGGCATTTACATAAGTATATAATGGCAAAGTTTATAAAACAGCATAAAAGAACTCCAAGAGGGCAAATTCTATCAACCAGGGGCTTCAAGAGAGGCCTCTTCTAGATTTGCTCCCCAAGCTAATGCTCTGAAGGTTTGTAAGCTTCCAAAAGGTGAAAATGGGGAGATGTGCAAAAACCTTCCATGGGGTCAACTCCACCTCCACCTTTTCCTGGTGGTAAATGAGGAAGATGAGTTGCTGTCAAACTCAGGGTCCAGGAGGGTCCTCTGGTCTTCTTTCAAAATGAACTAGTATGAAGGTGGGATGGTTCTCAGAGAAGCCATGAAGTCATCTCATTGGCCACTGTTCCCTTCCTCTCTTCTCCCAGTTGACATAAAAGCCACGAGGACCTGACCCTGCTGGCACTTCTTGCCCTCTTGTGTCTATACCTTCCCGTTCTTGAAGACAGAATGGACATGAGCTTGGAACTGTTGATCTAGCTGCCAGGTCAAGGAGTTGGAGTCAGTCCCAGATGGCGGCCAGGTAAGGCAGCAAAGCACCAGTGCTCGTGACCCTGATGGCAATTGTCCTTTGATCGTGAAGAAGACCATGACACCAGGAAGGTGATGCCAGGACAAGCACATGCATTGGATTGGAGGGAGGTGGTTCCAGGCTCGGTCGCCAGTCTCACTTTCTCCTCCAGAACCATCTGAGTTCAGTGGCCACATATGGATTAGGAGAACTGGAAATGACCCTGGATACGAGGCAATTGGAGTTCAACAACTTGCCCAAGGTCACACAGTTAGTAAACGTCTGAGGTCAGATTCAAACTCCTGTCGTCCTGGCGCTAAGACCAGTGCTCTATCCACTGCCCCATCTCAGACTCCAGTGAATAGGAAAGACTCATCCATGGCTAAGTCACACTCAAAAGGGAATTTAGGGGAGTTAATATAATTCATGGGGGACAGTATATCTCCTTGGTGTGGGGGAGAAATCCTCCATCAATCCTGTCCTCGCTCTATCTTCTCCATCAAAGTTAATTTGTAACTGGTTAAATGATCATGGGATGCTAATCGCCCAGCCAGTTCTTGAGTAGATATTGCCTGTAATTGATTGATTTCGGGGTGAGAATATACTAGAAAGGGGTTCAGGTTGATAACAGAAAGACACCCCTGTTTTTCAGTGATAACCTGAGAGCCCTTAGGTGGGGATGTAGTTAGCTTTAGCTTTGCCCTGGAAGTCCCAATTCAAATCAGTGTAAAAGGGAACTTTCCTTCTCCTCTTCTCATACCCAGAACTCTCTCTCTCTCTCTCTCTCTCTCTCTCTCTCTCTCTCTCTCTCTCTCTCTCTCTCTCTCCCTCACTTTCTTCTCTGGAGTCACCTGGAATCAGTGTCTAGATATGATATAGGATGACTGGAGATGATCCTGAATGGGGGACAAACAGGGGTAAGTGACTTGCCCAAGGTCACACAGCTAATAGGTGTCAAGTGTCTGAGGTTGGATTGGAATTCCTGTCCTCCTGACTGCAAGGTCAGTGCTCTATTCATTGTGCCACCCAACCACCCATACACACATATATGCACATGCAAATACACAAACACACACATATCCATGCATCCATATATATATATATATATATATATATATATATATATATATTTATATACATGCATATATTCACATAAAATAAACTCCATTTTGCGCAGACTGGGGCAGATTCAGATGCATTCAGCTTATCCCCATATGTATCCCCTGTGTATAATTCCATCAGCTGCTGTTTCCCCTGGCATGCCCACTTCTGAAGTTTTCTCCCCCACTCTGTACTATTCTGTCCCTTTTGCTTCTTCTTTTCTTCTTCTTTGCTTCATTTCCCTGACTATCTCATGGGAAATTCTTGGTCTTGGGAAAATGAAAGGGAATTGGAGAACTCTGGGGTTTGGTAAACTCCCCCAGCTTCCTGAGATAATGGCTCCCTCTGGCCCAGGCTCACCTTTTGTCCTTTCACTGAGGGGCTGGGGCTGTCTGACAATCACCAGAGAGTAAGAGGAGTCTATTGGGAAGGGTCGGGGCTATCCCTACCCATTTATTAGCTCTTCACTTCACCATGTCAGGACCAGACAGCCGGAGGTTTAATTAATGGGCGGATGCAAAGCAAAATAAATCCTGAGATTGCTCTAGGGGCCACTGCTCTCATCTTAGTTACTCACCTATTTGCATCTTGTAATAGGAGCTAACATTTATTATTATTGATAATAATGATAATATTTTCAGGATCAGTTGAGAAGACAAGATAAGTCAGCATAGATTTTATGAGGGATATTAATGCAAGGTCCTTGTTTGCAAGTGTAGAGTCCAACTAACTAATTTCAGGGAACTCAAAAATCCAAATAAATTTAACTAGATTCTAGGTACTAGAATCCTCATTAGCACAGACCGATCATGGCTCTGCCCCAGGGTGACAGGACCTAGAGGCAATGGCAGGGCTTGTTTTCAGAAATCCACTTAGCACTAAGAGGGAAGAACCATGAAGAAATCATGAATTAAACTAGGAAGATGCCATGTAGCTTTGGCCATTGCCCCTTCCTTTCCATCACCTCTATTTTTTAGGTAACGCTTCCCTGGCTTGTTCCATCTCATGTTATTTACATAGACATTTAAGTTTTGCAAAATATTTTTTCCCATAGTATTTCATTTGATCCTCAGAAACAGTCATGTAAAGGTAGATGACATTATTCCCATTTTACAAAGGAGGAAACAGAGTCCCAGAGAAGGTCACACAGAGTTTGAAAAAGGATTCAAACTTTACCCACCACAGTAAGCTCCTTCTTTTATTTTTTTATTATTCTTTTATTAAAAATGTAATTGAATAAAATATCATTGAGATACTATTTATAATTTTTATTGTCTTTGCATTCACAGCATATAGTGCTATAGTTCTCACATACTAGTTATTTCATATATTTTTGTTGATTTGGAGCTGAATTGAATGTGCTGATTTTTAGTATTGGGGATGTTTTTCCTGGTTACCCTTCTTTGTGTAGATACAATTGTAGGGGGACTGTCAAGAAAAGCAACTTTCATTTCCTTGTTTTGTAAATTGTCTTTGTCAGTTTTAAGGTGAATTTTTTCAAAAAATATTTATTTATGATTTTATTTTTCACTGGTTCCATCTGAAAATAAGTTTTAACATTATTTTTAAAACTTTGAGTTGCAATTTCTCTCCCCTCCTCCTGCCTCATTCCCACCCCATTGAGAAAGCAAGCAATTTGATATAGGTTATGAATGTGTAGTCATGCAAAACATTTTCATAATAGTCATGTTATGAAAGAAAACATAGACTCCCCTTCCCCCAAAAAAGAATCTTCAAGAAAAATAAAGTTAAAAAAAAAGAGTATGCTTCAAGTCTGTATTCAGACACCATTAATTCTTTCTCTGGGGATGGATAGCAGCCTAAATCTTAAGTCCTTCAGAGTCATCAGGGTTCACAGTATTACTGAGATAAGGGTTTTTTATGTTTTTTTTTTCCAGCAAGGCAATGGGGTTAAGTGACTTACTCAGGTTCACACAGCTAGGTAATTATTGCCTGAAACCATATTTGAACTCAGGGTCTCTGGATTCTGGGATTAGTGCTCCATCCACTGGGCCACCTAGTTATACCTGAGATAAATTTTTGATGGTGATGCAGATATCACCATCAGGAAACATGTGAATTGGATTTGAGTGGGGAGGGGGCTGTACTAAGTCACCAGACTCACTTTCTCCTCTGGAGCTATCTAGGTCCTGTGACTAGATATGGATCAGGAGGACTGGAGATGGCCCTGGATGTGAGGCAACAAGGATTAAGTGAGTTGTTTCAGATTGCACTGTTAGTGTCTGAGGTCAGATTAGAACTTGGGTCTTCCTAACTTTGGGGCTGGCACTCTACCTACCATATAACCATCTAACTGCCCAGTGCTTTGTATTTTGTACACAGTATGTTTCTCTTTTGCAGCGGTTCACGTTTTTCCAGAATCTTCTGAGTATATCTAGCTTAACATTTCTTATAGCAGAATAATATTCCATGATAATCACACACCACAATTTGTTCAACCATTACCCAACTGTTGGGCAAACCCTCAATTTCCAATTCCTTGCTCCCAGAAAAGAGTTGCTATACATCTATTTGTCCATACACATTCTTTTCCTTTTTTTCATCATTTTGGAATATATTGTTAGGTCAAAGAGTAGGCATGATTTTATAGCTCTGTAGAAAATTTCCAAATTGTTCTATAAAATGGTTGAATCAGTTCACAACTCCACCAATACTCCTTTAATGGTTCATTTCCCCTACATCCCCTCCAACCTTTGTGATTTTCCTTTTCTGTCCTATTAGCCAATTTAATAGGTATAAATTAGTACCTCAGAATTGTTTTAATGTGTGTTTCTCCTATCTCTGGTAATTTAGGACTTTTTAAAATATGGCTATGGATAGCATTGATAACCTCATCTGAAAACTCTTCCTATTGATCATTTGTCATTTGAGGAATGGCTCTTATTTTTACAAATTTTCTTCAGTTCTCTATGTTTGAGAAATGAGACCTTTATCAAACTAAAATTGCTTCAAATTTTTTTTCATAGTTACAATTCCTAACTGTACTTTGTTCTGTCCCATTTCCCTACTCCCATTTCTTCTATCTTCTCTCTCCTTTCAATCTGTCTTTCCTTAAATGAATTTTGCTTCTGATTAGCCTCTCCTCCCATCTTCTCTCCCTTTCATCACCTTCCTCCTTTTTACTTATCCCTTTTACCTCCTGCTTTCTTGAAGGATAAGATAGATTTTAATCCCTCATTGAATGTGCTTGTTATTCCCTCTTCTAAGGTGAATTTTAGGCTAGGGACATTCTCTCTGTCTTCCAAATACTCAAGAGTATGATTTAGTGCTAGAGAAGAAAAGTGAAAATTAAGTTTCGAATCCACTTTTGCCTGATTACTACCAGCAAAATCAAAGAGAAGCCACTCAGTTATATTTCCTATAAGGACCACAGAGTTGAATGGAGACCTAAGAGATAATGGATTATAAATGAAAGGGATCTCAGAATACATCTAAATCCATCCTCCTCATTTCACAGATGACCAAATGATGCCCAAAGAAGTTACAAGATTTGTCCAAAATAACACAAACACAAGTCCCTATATAGCCCAATCTTTCCATCCCAAGAATCCTTTCTACACCATTTCTAACAGAAGGGTATTGTTGTAATTGCTGTTCAGTCACTTTTCAGGTGTGTCTGACTGCATTTGGGACTTTCTTGGCAAAGACACTGTCTGGTGTGCCATTTCCTTCTCCAGTCTATTTCATAGATGAGGAAACTGAGATAAATCGAGTTAAGTGAATTGATCAGGGTCCTACAGCTAGTTTGAACTTAAGAAGATGAGTCTTCCTGACTCTTGGCCTGGCAGTCTTTTCACTTTACCACCTAGCTAGTAGCCAGAGGTGTTGTTTTCTACTCTAATTGAATACTTAGGTAGTAACTAGATTTTGGGCTTGAAAAACCCAGGAAGACCCGAGTTCAAATCCAGACTCTGTCACTTACATGACCACAAATAAGTCACTCTACCTCTCTCAGCCTCAGTTTCCTCAGTCGTTAAAAGAACAGTATGGACAAATCTCTTCTGAGGTCCCTTCTAACTCTACAGTGATGATTTTGAAGGAGGGCATTCTTTTAAAAGCCAGATCTCATTTGGGACACGTTTGGGTGCTGTTCTCATGCTGGGAAGAAGTGGGTGAAATATGCTATTGATCATCTTATGACATGAGGTTGTATGGAAAGTATAGATAAAACATACATCACATCTAGCTGATGAATGATATCCAGAGTCCAGAACTGAATAAAGAGAAACATGCAGTTAATTATTATTAGGCTCTAAGTCATGTGCTAAGAGCTAAGAATTCAAATATAAAGGAGGGACTAAATACCCTCCTTTGTGGACCTTATGTTCTATTGGGCATATAATGGAAAATTATGGCCTTGGAGGCAGATCTTGGCTTAGAAAGTTATAGGGAAGGAGAAGTTATATCCTTTCCAGAAGCTATAACAGATTTGACTTGATTATGATTCCAGAACCTGAAGGATCGGGCGGGAAGGTGTGTTTGTGGCTCCTGGCAAGAAAATAGCTGGGGAGTAAAATGAGGCAAGGTTAAAATTAGGTCTATAAATATTAAGACTTTCCACATATGGCATTGAACACCCCCCACCCCCCCAATTCACCAAACAGAAGCAAGGAAGGCTTCAAAATTCAGGGTGAATCCTCTAGGGAGGATTTTTGGGGAGCCATGAGTCAGAACTCTTGAGGATGAGCAGGCAGGTGAGATTTGTACCTGTTTCCACCTACATCCTTGACAATATTGCTGGTTTTGAAGATAGGAGACCTGTATCCTGATCTTGGATTTTCCATTTATCTTGGGACATTGACTTAGTTGCCCTTGGAAAAGTTACTGCATTTAAGGGAAGACTAGACCCAAATTCAAATCCCAGCTGTAATCTTACTATCTTTCTGACCTCCCTAACTGATAAAAAGAGAGCCATGAGTTGGATGACTCCAAAGCCCCCTTCTGGTTCTAAATCTTATCAAGTCAACACACATTGATTAAGGTCCTACTATGGCCCAAGAACTGTGCTGAGAGTTGGAAATACAAAAGAAAAGGCAAAAATAATCCTTGCTCACAATCAGATGGAGGAGACATAAGGATGTAGTTGTATTTAAATTTTCTTATATTCTACCCAAATCCATTTCCCTGTGAGTTGCCTCACTGATCCTAATTCTACTTTCTGGGGCCTGGGAGGGAAGATCTTTCTTATATCCTCATAGTGAGAATCCAGCTTTCCCAGCCCCTCTAAGGAATCTCTTCAGGCTGTGGTTGCCCCATCCCTGGAGAACATAAATGTCTCAGCTAGTCATGTCTTTTAAGTCCAACATTATCCCCCTGAGAAATATTCCCCATTCAATTGGATTTTACTTTTTAAAAATTCAACGCAGAGACCTACCATGACTTGGCTTCTCCTGTGCAGCCTGTGAGCCTGTGGGGATATCTATGAAAATTCAAATATAAAACAGGTGCAGCAACATGAGAAAGGAGAGAGCAGCAAGGCCAAATTGATTCCATCACCATGCAAGAGGGGAAAAAACAACCCCCATCGAAATAGACCCCAAAGCTACTGCTGTGGCTGCCATGGCCCCTTGTTGTGGCTTGCAACCCCCCAAGAACAGATGCAATACATTAAGGGGCTGCTGCACCGGCAGGATAAAGCCCAGCTCCTACCCAATTAAAGTTACCCTTCCAGCTTGACTCCGGTCAAGTGAACGCTGATGTTTCCAAAAGGAAAAATGAGTGCATTCTCACAACCCATTCGACCACAGCATTTTATTACTTTTTTCTGGGGATTAAATTCCTCAGACACAAAATGGTTATCAAAAGACATTCTTCCCCTTTCTAGCTTCCTCTTAATGCATCTTTCCCACCCCCAGTTCCCCCCCACTCCACTTAAAGCAACCCAAATTGCAATTTAATAAAAATAACAACCTGAAATCTAATTGCAGAAAACCATAGGAAGAAGTGCCAAGCCCCGAGATCAACAACTGTAGATGGAATGCTTGCCCTGGATGGGGTGTTAGGGTTGGCCAAAGGAACAGAAGGTGCATTCTGGCCCTTGCGAGGGCATGCTGTATCACAGAGAAAGTCAAGTCCATGAGATGTGTCATTTTCCAACCAACACTGAAGCAAACATAGGATTATGCTATACTAATTAGAAATCCGAGAGCTGAGTTTATTGACATCTATTTAACATAGAACCATGGACCGTCAGAGTTGGAAGGAGGCCTCATACCTGACCAATGTATGGTCATCTAGTAGTCATGGTGTCTTGGACTTGTGATTAGAAGACCTCAGTTCAAATGTTGCCTGAGGCCTTTACTGAATGGGCAAGTCACTTTACCTTACTGTGCCTTAGTTTCCTCATCTGTAAAAGGAGGCAGTTGGATTTGATGACCTCTAAGGTCCCTTCTAGCTGTAAACCTATGATCCTATGTTCTTGGATAGTCCATTTTAACTTTGGAGGTTGCTCAAAATGTTAGGAATTTTTCCTTAAATTGAACTGAATCGTAGCTTTGTGATGTTGCCACCATTTGTTCTTGTTTCTGTCCTCAGGGGCTAAGCTGAGAAAATCTGGTGCTTCTTTAAAGGGAAAGTTTTTCAATGACTTCAAAATAGTTGTGATTGTCTCTATCCATCTTTACTTATTTAAGTTAGCCATTCCCAACTTCAAAAGTAGTTTCTCTAATGGCATAGACTTGAGACTTTTTGCTATCCCTATTCATCCCTTCTGCTTGCTAATTTGCTGCTTATCCCTCCTCAAATGTGATATCCAGAACTGAATACAGTACTCGAGATGTAGCGTCACCATTGTGGAAGACATTAAGATTGTTGCCTTCTTGGAATGGATGCCTGTCTTCTTTTCTAGCCTAAGACCATTCTCCTGCTCTTTTAGCACTTGGTGAATTCAATTGGAGTTTGCTGCTCTTTCCCCAAATGTTAGTCTCATGGAAACAAATCCCACTTGGACACTTTCCATTGGATGTCTCAAAAGTCATCATAAACTCAACACGTCCAAAACAGAAATGATCCCTTTTCCCCTCAAACCTGCTGATCCTCCTATTTTTGATGGGGGCACTATCAACCTTCCTGGTCTCCAAGGTTCCAAACTGAGGAGTCACTGGTGACTCTTCATTCTGACTTCATTTTCATGCCATATTCATTCAGTTATCAAGTTTTATTAGCCAAAACCTCCCTAAAATCTCTTATCTGGCTCTTTTGTCCAATCACACAACCCCCCCCCCCAACCTGGTCTCATTACTTCCAGTACCTCCCCCTCTCCAAACACCCTAGGCTAACACCCTTACCTACCAGTACTCTTCCAAAAAGAATGTAAACTTTGATCACTGAAATCTTGGTAGATATATTGGGGTTTATCAACTGTTTTTTTCATAAGGACCATGCCTTAAACCCAGAACAATCTGGCTGTCATTGATTGACCAATAAGAGGTCCCAGGTCAAACCCTATTTAGTCATTATTTGTCATTATTTGGAGCCCAATTGGCTCAGAATGAAAGTCAATAGTACTTTTCCCCCTATTTTGCCAGAAACTTGAGGATATTCCTCTCCCAGATTGATTTTTTTTGTTTGTTGTTTTGTTGAGGATGCAAAGAGGCCAGTCTCTGCTTCCTTCTTTCTTACCTATCTTAAACATTGAATGGGCATTGCCTCAGTCAATCTGAGACTTATTCAAGACTTAGCTTTAAAAGGTCAAGATCTAAGGCAGCTAGGTGGTATAGCGGATAGAGCTCTGGCCCTGGAGTCAGCAGGACCTGAGTTCAAATCCAGTCTCAGACACTTAATAATTACCCAGGTGTGTGGCCTTGGGCAAGCCACTTAACCCCATTGCCTTGCAAAAAGACCCCTAAAAAAAGCCAAGATCTTCCACTGCACTCAGGCACCCTAAGGGTCACCCTGATGTTTCTCCTTTTCCATAGCACCAAATATTCAATCCAACAATCTACAGGATGTTGTTGTGTTTCTAGGGTCATGTTAAGTATCATGTTGAGTAGTGAGCATTTATAATTTTAAAAGACCCAAGAAAGAACAAGAAATGCAGTTACTTCAGTCTTGGATCCATCTATGAATGTAAGTCCTAGGGAGGCATTGACATTTCAAGCTAACATAGGAAAGAACTTTTTTTTTTTTTTAGGTTTTTGCCAGGCAATGGGGTTAAGTGGCTTGCCCAAGGCCACAGAGCTAGGTAATTATTAAGTGTCTGAGGTCAAATTTGAACTCAGGTCCTCCTGACTCCAGGGCCAGAGCTCTATCCACTGCGCCACCTAGCCGCCCCCAGAAAGAATTCCTTAACAGTGAGAGTTTTCCACTGTAGAAAGGGGGTGTTCAGAAGAGGTAGGGAGTTTCTCATCTCTGTGATCATTTTGGGGGATTTTGTAGAGAGAATTTACACTTCAGGTCTAGTTCAGAGTAGAGAACATTAGATTCTGCTTCTAAAATTCTTTGGCCAAGATTCTCCTGTATAGGATTCAATTCAATTTCATTGAATTCTACTAAGATTGTTGGGTGCCTTACAGTTCCAAAGTGCTGTTCTCTGATTGAGGAGAAATCAAGGTTCATGACAAACTCCTTTTCTGGTGAGAAGAGTTAGGAAGCTTGAGTGACTCTCCTCTGCTGCATATTAGCTAGATGGTTCCCTCTCAGTGAGCCTCAATTGATCCCCTGTAAAATGAGGGTCTTAACTAGATCGTACAATCATAGATTTAAGTTTAAAAGGAGCTTACAGGTTATTCTTTTTAGATAATTCTTTTTCTTTTTATACAGAAGGGAAAATTGAGAGAGATGAGGTGATGTGTGCTTCATATAGCTACGTGATGTTGGCAGAGATGAGATGGTATCTAAGGTACTTGTTGGCTGTAAATGATAAGAACTACAATATGTTGATGGATTTTCCATCTCCCTGATCTAGGAACTCACTCTGAGAGGCAGATTGGAATCTGTCAGATTCTCTCACCCTAAGTTCTTCTGGTCCATCACTCCCCAAAAGAGGCTCCTCCAATAGGTTGAGGGTTTTTCCTCTATTTCTCTGGGCATTATGAGGATGGTAGTGGAGCATTCAGGATGTCCATCATTTATCCCTTGCTCTTTCCATGTGATTGCTGAGTATTTTTGGTGAGCACGTGTTATATTTTATTTGATAATAATGATCAAAGGGCTATTAAACAAAGTTTTTTGGTAATGTCATTATCTTTTATGAAATCTTGAATAGTTTTGATTTAGGCACTGGGGAAACCTTACTGGATGGGATTGTTTCACAGTGGACCTGAATAGTAGCTAAAATAGTAGATTAAAAAACTAGTGTGTCAACCAAAAGCTGGGTGACAGTTAAGCAGTACAAGTAAAAATTTGGTATCAAGAAGACTTGAATTCAAACCCTGTTCTTGATCCTTCCAGGTTATGCGATCCAAGGAAAACTCTCTGAGCCTCAGTTTATCATCTGTCAAATGAAAATAATAATAAGAAGATCCATTTTTGTAGAATTTTTGTGATCTAATGAATTAATACATAGATATTTTCAAATCTTAAAGCATGATATAAATGCTAGCTTTTTAAGGAATTGTCTTGTGATTGAGCCTTTACAAACCAAGGTTTCAGTCTTGCCTTCCACATTAATTCACTATGTGATTGGGTAAATGTTTTCACTTCTCTCAGACTCAGCTTGATCATCTGTAAAATAGGAATCGCAAGTTGTTGCTATGAGGATCAGGTGAAATAATGTTTTACGTTTTGCACCGTTAAATATTAGTTATTATTGGCATAGATAAACAACAGTATAGTGGAAATGTGAGTTCTCTGTTCCTTTCAGTTCCTGGAGTCAGTCAGTCAATAATTTATTAAATATCTAAGCACAATGGATGTAGAGAAAGGCAAAACGTCCTCAAGAAGTCAATAACCTATTTGGAAGAAGGCAATCAACTGGACTAGGTGATGTAACATAAATTTGTAACAGGTCCAGTTGGTATAGTTTCATGACTTTTTCCAGCTTCATTAAATTGCATATATGTAGGAGTGAAGGTAGTGTGGATAGTGGAAGTGATTTAAGGTTGGGGTAAGTTTGGAGATTTGATAAGTGGGTAAGGGACTCAAGAAATCAGGACAATATAGATTCAAAATGGTTCCCCAAGAATCAAAATGGAGAAGAGAAAAGAGTAGCCACTGCAGGAGGGATGAAAGGGCAGAGTAGTTGAAAAATTAAACATCCTGCTATGGATGAAGAGTTGTAAGTCAGGAGGAAGTCTGCTAAAACTCACTTGGAGAAATCAATCTTTATTTGCATCTGGTCCCCAGAGACAATTGAAATTCTTGGAATATAATGTGCACTGAGTAAAGAAATGCTTTTTGACTTGTCATTGATTGATAAATCTAACTCAAAATTGTGGGCAAGTTCTTAGAAAGGTCCTAGATGTTATAAGAAGGTTCAAAAAATCACATCTAGTTAAGGAGGTAGATGGGCTGTGTCTCCTCAAAGGAGGTGGCCTCTGGGATGAGCCTTGGAGGATTGAAAGGAATTCAGTTCTTGTAATCAGTGGGGGGATATATTTCAGGGGGAAGATATGGCAAGTGACAGGTTAGAGGCAAGAAGGAGAATGGTGAACACCCTAGGGTCACTATTACTCCCTTATTCCCAACTTCCACATTAATTAGACAGGTTTATCCTCCATAAGAAGCCCATAGACCTTAGAACTGAAAAAGACCTTAGGGCTTCTCTAGAACAACTTCCTCATTTAAAAAAATTGGTTTTAGTTCCAAATTCTTTCTTACTTTTACTCTCTTCCACATCCACCAAGAAGGCAAAAAATATAATACCCATTATACATATGACAATATGTAAAATATTTCTATTATCTATGACCTTCTTTATTTTTTAATAAGAAATGGAGATCCATGAAAGGGAAGTGAGTTAAATTAATAAGCAGCAGATCAGGGATTTTGTGAATTCCCATCTGTACGCCTTTGTTGTTGCCATTCACCCCACCCATAATGCCCTCTTTTCTTTATTCTATTCACCCAAAATCCAAATCAATCTTATGTGATCAATTTATGTAATAAGGAAGACTATGCAGTAAACAATAGCTAACATCTATAAATAGTGTTTTAAAATTGAAAAAAACAGTTTATAGAAATAATTTTATCTTCACAGCAATTCTGGAATATAGTTGCTATTATTATTATTGTCATTTTACAGTTGAAGAAATTGAGGCAAACAGGGTTAAGTGACATCTAGAGGCATCCAGCTAGGAAGTGGCTGAGGCTAGAAGTGAAGTCAGATCTTCCTATTTCATGGATCTTTTCACATCTTTTATAAAGTCTCCTTTGACCACCACAGCCTACAACAGTTGTCCTCTGACAGTACTTATGGTCTACACCAACTCTTTTTATGTTGTTCACTGGCATCTGACTCCTGGTGACCCGGTGGACCATCCAGTCCATGGCATTATGTTGCCAAAGATACTGGAAAGTTTTGCCATTTTCTTTTCTACTGGATTAAGGTGAACAGAAGTGAAATGACTTGCCAAGGATCACACAGGAGGGCTGAATTTGAACTCAGGTCTCCCTGACTCCAGACCTAGATTTCTAACCACTAAGTCATCTAATTCCTAGCACCTTTTAGGTACTTAGTTATATATGTATATATATATATATGTATATATATACATATATATATATATATATATATTACTATCTTTATTATCTCAGTCTCAAGGGATTTATAATTGGAAGTGATATCAGATTATAGAATGTTAGAAGATAAAAAAATAAAACTTTAAGACCAGAAGAGAATCTAGAACATGCTATTGATTTGTGAAATATAGAATGAATTCAATGATCTAGGCTTGGTCTTATGCCCTTTCACATTCTTATCAATGACTTGGATAAAGACATAGATGGAATGTTCATTATATTTTCAAATGATACTAAGCTGGGAGTGACAGTCATCCCCATGGATGACAGAATTGGGATACAAAAAGTTTTTGACAGGCCAGAGAATTTTGCTAAATACAATAAGATAAAACTCAAAGATAGGTGTCAAATCTTTGAGTGAAGAAAAATCAGCCTTACCAGTCCAAGAAGGGAGAGGCATGATCAGACAGCAAGTTGTTTAGAGATTTGGGAGTATTGGTGGACTGCAAGCTCAGTATGGACCTTTGATGTGATGTGACTGTCTAAAAATGCTCTTAGACTCATGAATTCTAATGGGAGAGGCATCACTTCTAGAAAGAGGGACAATACCCTGATCTTCAGAGACCTCATTAGAGTATGGCATTCAGAGGAGTGGGAACCCAGAGATGGAAAGCTCTTGAGTTCATGACATGTAAGATTCAGTGGAAGTAACTGAGAATGATCGGTTTGGGGAAGAGAGGACATGGAAGATGACTTCAAATATGGGAAAGTTTGTTGTATAGAGAAAGAATTTGACCTGTTCTATTTGCTGCAGATGGCAGAACCAGGAGAAAGAGGTGGAAATGAGAAGGGGTCCATTTGAGTTTATTATCAAGAAAAGCTTCAGAAGAATAAGAGCTGTCTAAAGTAAGCTGGATTGTGTCAAGGGGTAATGAGCACCCTTTCTTGGAGGTGTCCAAGCCAAGTTTAGATAATACATATGAAATATATTATTGTAGGGAGTAAGATTTTTAGGAGTGTGGGTTGGGCTGAGATCCCTCCCAGTTCTCCAATTCTGTGATTCTGTTTTAGGACGTTGGCTATGGAGGGAACCTTAATTACAGAATGTTAAAGTTAGAATATGGAATTTTAAAGTAGACACAACTTTTAGTACATCAGATGTTAGAAGTCAGAACTTGAAATTTGGGGCCAGGAAGAATTTTTAGGATGTAGAGGGTGGGAAACTAGAATTGGTATGCAAAAGTTAGAAGAGAGCAGAGAATGTAGAAAGTTAGGAGGAAACTTGGAGAGTTGGGATGAGTTTGTGGCAGGCCTTAGAACATAGCACCTTGAAAAGTAGACATGGGTCATCAGAAGGAACTTTGGAACATAGTGTTAAAAATGTGGAACCTCTTAAGTTGCAAGAGACCTTAGAGCTTGCCTAGTTCAGTCCTCTGACTTTGTAGACGAGGAGGTAGAATCTGAGATCCAGGGATGGATGAATGTCCAATGGAATTCCAGGCCAGAGCCTCTGCTCCAGTAGACTTCCCTTCATCACCTTAGTGAACTCTGTGTTCTAGAAGGTTGAGCATCCCAATTAAACTCTAAGTTTATCAAGGACAAAGACTAAATTTGACTTTTCTCTGCACTCCTTACATCTTATAGCTCTCAGTCTGGGTCTACCATACATAATTTCACAATCTTATGTGTTGCTCTCCTTTTCCTTTCCCTTTCTCCTTCCTACCCCCATTCCCATCCCAGATGCTGTCTTTAAACAGTATCCCCTGCTTAAAAGCAACAAACACCAATGGTCATTTCAGAGACCGTGCTTGGAAAATGAGTGGCCTAAAGGCTGAAATCATTCCGGGAGACACGTGGTGAGCTTGCTAATTGCATTTACTGGACCACATTCTTGCAGATGGATCTCAGAGGAATTCAGGTTTCCAAGAAATGCAGGCTGAGGAGGAGTTAAAGGGCACTCAGACACCAGAGAAAACAAATCTCGATGGCTGTGGTTAATGCAGTCCTACGTCTAGAGATGATCGGACCTATTGCCTCATATCTATCCAAGCAATCTGCTCTTGTGAGCAGTTCATTTAGATTTTATGCATATCCTCTAGTAGAATCTTTTTTTAAATTTGAACACATGTCTCTGAGTCATAAGATCTGAGATTTAGAGCTGATAGGGGCCCAAGACGTCATCAGATCCAATCGCCTCATTTTACGGATGTGGAATAATGACTTGGGCAATCTTCGGTTAGCATTGAATGTTTCTGGGCTTCCTGCTCCTCATTCTAAAATAAGGATGCTTCAAATTTATAATCCTATGAGTTCAATATGAATTCTGGCACTTAGAGGTTATATGGTCTTATCTGAGCCACTTCTTTCCTTGGCCTCAGTTTCCACATTTATAAAGTGAAAGACTTGGAAAAGACTTCATGACTTCTCCAGTTTCTTCCAATTTCAGATGACTGATTTTGTGATCTTATCACTATAAATAGGCTCTGAAAAGGGATACTGACTTATCTAAGGTCATGCATTTAAGAAATAGCAAAGTTGGTATTCCAGTTCATTCTATGAAATTCCAAATTCTTTCTCTTTCCTGGACTCTAGAAGGAATCTCAGAAGCCATCTGGGCCAAACTCTACCTGAACAAGATTGCCTTCTACAAAAATAATAGGTCATATTAATAGAGTGATAAAGGTTGCAGAACCCTTTATAATATGGTATTATCTCTTTTGGTCCTCACCTCAACCCTCATTTGTAACTGCTCTTATTATCCTTATCTTATACATAAAGAGACTGAAGGAGAGAAGTTCAGTCACTTGCCCAGGGTCAAAAGCACAAGAAAAGTCAGAGGTTACATTTGACCTTAGGTCTTCATGACTATAGACCCACTGACCCATGGAACTTATCCATGGGCCAAAATCCTAAGATACAGTAACTAAACTCTTGATGGAGAAGCAGCATCACATGATGGACCTGAAGTTGGGAGGACTTAACTTCAAATCCTGCCTTAGGCACTTGCTAATTAGGGGTATGCTATACATCACTTAATCTCTATGTACCTCAGTTGCCTTTTCTGTAAAATGTTGGACTCTTTGGCCTTTGCAGTGCCTCCAACTTTAAAGCAATTGTCTTATGAAAGCAGTAACCACATGTCTTATTTCAAACAGAAACTACCTAGCAATCATAGACCCATGGTTATGAACTTTCTGATTTTGTTCCACTGATCTCTTAATTGGATGTTTCTTTTTATTCTACCTAAGCTAGAATTCCTTCAGTCAATATTATTTACAATGCTCCCGTCAGTTCCTTTCTCTCAAGTCACAAGATTGAATGTGATGTTCTGCCATGAAAGTCTTAGATTTGGAGTTTGAGGATCTACATTAAGGTCTTAGTCTACCCTTCAGAGCTCTGCCAGTGACATCCCTAAACTGGGATCTCTCTAAAGTCTAGTTTCCTTATTTGTTAAATGAAGGTGCTGAATTAGGTGCTTCTTCCAGCTCCAAGAGGCAGAATATGAATTTCATTTATTTATAAATTTATTTACTTATTCATTCATTCATTCATTCATTTTTATTCATTCATGAATTCACTTATTTATTTATTTTAGTTTTTATTTTTTTTAGTTTTTGCAAGGCAATGGGGTTAAGTGGCTTGCCCAAGGCCACACAATTATGAAGTGTCTGAGGTCAGATTTGAACTCAGGGACTCCTGACTCCAGGGCCGGTGCTCTATCCAGTGTGCCACCTAGCTGCCCCCTATTTTTCTTAAATGGGTACAGTTCTTGACCTGACATCAGGTAGGCTGGGATTCAAATATTCCTTTAGATATGTACTAGTTGTTTGATTCCGGGCAAGTGATTGAACTACTTGCCCTCATTTTCCCCATCTGTAAATAAGAAAATATAAAATAAAATAAAAATAAAAATAAAAATAAAATAAAAAAATCCATGATCCTTTGAAAAGACCACCTCTAAGGTATCCATTCCAACTCTAAAAGCTTTGATACAATTTCTTCTCAAACTTACCTCCTACTAGAGACTTCTCTTGATTCACACACCCTCCCCACCCTGATTGATCATTCTCTTCTCCACACCACTTATGAATATAGCTTATGACATATTATGAGGTTCTAGAATAATAGATTTAAAACTGGCAGGAAGCTTAAACATCTAGTTTAGAAGATAGAGAAGGCCATTATAGGAAAAAAAAAACTATTACTAAACTGAGATTAGAAGCAATAAAATGACCTGCTGAAGACCACACAATTATTACAAGGCAAAGGAGAGATTCAAACTCAGATCCTCAGTCTTCAATGCAGCCCTCTTTCCACTGGTCTCTTGTGCACTTTAAAGATGCCATTTATAGGTTGGCTAGGTGGTACAGTGGATAGAGCACCGGCCCTGGAGTCAGGAGTGCCTGGGTTCAAATCCGGCCTCAGACACTTAATAATGACCTAGCTGTGTGGCCTTGGGCAAGCCACTTAACCCCATTGCCTTGCAAAAAAAATGCCATTTATAGAATCACATCCCATGAGAGTCAGAGGGAAGACGGCTTTGAGGTTATCTGCTTCGGTCTTCTTTTTCAGAAGTAAAAATAGTGGTACTTTGGAATTGTCTTATTTAAAAAAAATCCTCATTTACTTCACAGGGTTGACTAAAGCATCTTTATAAGAGAATATAGTGTGTATTAGGGGATGCGTAGTACTTTACATCAAGGGTAAATGATCTTTTTTTGCCTAGCAGGGAAAGCAGGGTATTCTGGGGAGATCACTGGGCTAGGAGTTAGGAAATCTAAATTTTAATCTTTGCTCTACTAAAAAATAATGGTGATCTGGGACACCCTCATTTCCTTCCATGAACCTTAGTTTCATTCTAAATGAAGAAGTGAGTCTAAGTGAGAATCATAGAATCTTTGAGATGGAAGAGAATTTGAGAACTATTCAGACAGGGGTATGCTGGTAAAATGTTTCAAAAATAGCTCTCAGGGAAAAAAAAAACATGGACACCTGATTCATTTTGAAGTTTAATATACATTATGAATATTTTCTCCATCACTTTTTTCAAGTTAGACAATCAACAAAATAATAAACTAAGTCCTGATCTGAAGGTTTTTGAGGTTAAATTCTCACACTGAAAATTTAACAATCATCTCTCCTGAGTATGGAAGTCAGAATCAATACACGGGTCATGTTCTTCCTGTATCCAAAAAACAATACCTTTCAGATCTGGACTGTTAGACCTATAGTTCCATGATAGCTATTGCAATGAGAAATGTCCAAGCAAGGGTATAAAGAAAATACTAGAGGGATTCCATGTCACAACTCCAGAATTTCGGGGGTGAAAACTACTTTGGAGATCACTTTGTTCAACCTACTTCACCCCCTATATCAAACAAGGAATCGACAAACTTTTATTAATATATTTAAGACATTTTCCTTAGTTCATTAAAACAAATTCTTCTTTGCTCCCAAAGAGTTTCTGTTTTATCTGGTGAGAAAATATGTAAACATATAAATATTTCAAAATAAATACAAGAGCAATTTGGGAAGTGGCCCCAATAACCTAGGGATGGGATTCTACAGGAGCTAACCTTTGAGCTGTGCCTTGACTTATAATTCAAGACTTCTTAAAGGCAGAGATAAATGAAGAGTGCACAAAAAGACATAAATAGGAGTTTGAAGCTTATAAGCATTTCTTGTCATCCAGACTCTGCTTGAAAAGAGAGAACTCTATCTTGATTGCTGTTGAGTCATTTCAGTCCTGCCTAACTCTTTGTGTCCCCATTTAGGTTTTCTTTGCAAAGATATTTGAGGGGTTTAACATCCCCTTCTCCACCTTACTGAGGCATACAGTTAAGTGACTTGCCCAGGGACACACAGTTAGGAAATGTCTGAAGCCAGATTTCAACTAATGAAAATGAATCTTCCTGATTCCAAGCCCAGTACTCTATCAACTTTGCCATCTATTATTAATTAATAATAATAGTAATAACAATAATAATAAAGTCATTCAAGTATAACTAGGGTGGAGTGACTTAAGCTTTGCCCTAGGGCACTGAAATTTAAAGGACAAAAAAGTTTAAAACATGCATTCTGGAAATCACCACCATTAACTAATTCTCTTTCATGCTCTGCTGAATTTGTCTTAATTATTTCATGTATTTTTTTTTAGGTTTTTGTAAGGCAAACGAGGTTAAGTGGCTTGCCCAAGGCCACACAGCTAGGTAATTATTAAGTGTCTGAGGTCAGGTTTGAACCCAGGTACTCCTGCCTCCAGGGCCAGTGCTTTATCCACTATGCCACCTAGCCACCCCCTTGTATTGTTTTTCACAGGATGAATTACAGTTCTGATACAAGGGTGGATTGCTTATTGCTCACTCCAGGTACTTGTTTCTATTGATATGCTTGGGTGGGCTTCATGCCCCTTTCTCTTGGCACAGTTCATGTTCTTTGTCCTAAGCACCCAAATTGTTGCTTCCAGCTCTGATGGAAATACTTTTCAACATGGAGGGGGGACCTCATTAAATGGCGCCCTGGAAAGTATTCATCACCTAAGACAGCAGAACTGTGTCCTCTCTCTGGATCCTTGTCAGCTTAGGTCCAAGAAAATGCTGAGAAACAACAGGACTTGAAATTGGATTAACTCTGGATGTTAAGGAAAATGGCTAGGTTTGCAGGAAACTCATGAAAATGCAGTGTTTGTAAATAGTATGGCCACCATGTTAGAAGCCACCTGGTTGAAGTTCCTTGGGAAAAAAATAATAGCTTCACATGATTCTTGACTCTGGAATATTTCAAGGTTCTGAGTCCCATTGTCTTAGTTGGGAAGAATTCATTGACTTTGAGAACTGGAGCAGTTTTAGTTACACAGAGAGACCTAAGAAACAGGAAATCTTTTTCAGGCTAAGATTAGTGAATGTTTTCCAGGTGACAGTAAATTTCGTTCCCCCAATACGATTGGGATCCTTATGATTTCCTCTCTTTTTCAGTCTCTTGGACAATGTTCTGACTGGCCTGAGAGGACTCTGGGATGCAGTTTGTTTTAGTGTTGCTTTTCTCTTTCCTCATAGGTCATCCTCTTTCCCTGAGGCCTCAGCTTCTTGGGGTTCTACTCTGAACTCAACTAAACTTGATGCCCAGAGTACTAACCTGTGCTCCTGTCTTCTCCACCACTTTGAAGATGAAGGTTAGATGGATGACGTGAATCATTCACAGTTGATGATATTGTTTGTCCTTCATTCTTGAAGAAGACCATGACATCAGGGAAGTGATGCCATGACAAGTATGTGTATAGGGTTAGAGTGAGGGGGGGCTGTGCTAAGTCACCAGTCTCACTTTCTCCTCCAGAGTCATCTGGGTCCAGTGGCCAGAAATGAATTAGAATGACTGGAGATGACCCTGGATGCGAAATAATCAGGGTGAAGTAACTTGCCCAAGGTCCCCCTTTTTTCACTGCACCAACTAGCTGTCCTCATTCATAGTGAAAGTAGGAGAGAGAGAGTTTTGTAACTCAGGTCTCCTGATTCCAGATGCACTCTTCTTTCTGCCATGCCCTGGTGCTTAGGGGGAGATGCAAATGAGGCTCTTAGATGGTGCCATTCATCTTTTTGTTTGAAAAATATGTTTTACCAATGGCCATATTTTGATGCAGTGGATAGAATATCTGTCCAAAAGTCAAGAAGATATCTTCCTATGTTCAAAGCCAACTTCAGACACTTACTGGCTGTGTGACTTTGGGCAAGTCACCTAACCCTATGTGCCTCAATTTCCTCATCTGTAAAATGAATTGGAGAAGGAAATGGCAAATCATTCCAGTATCTCTGCCAACAAAACCCAAAATGGATCACAACCTGTCAAGATATAATTGAACAAGGGGCGGCTAGGTGGCGTAGCGGATAAACACCAGCCCTGGAGTCAGGAGGACCTGGGTTCAAATCTGGTCTCAGACACTTCATAATGACCTAGCTGTGTGGCCTTGGCCAAGCCACTTAACCTCGTTTGCCTTACAAAAACCTAAAAAAAAACTGAAAAAAAGATATAATTGAACAACAACAGAATAAGCTTATTCATTGTTGTTACTCACTTTGATTCAATTAAAATATGATTGGCTTTTGGGGCAGCTAAGTACTTTGTTGGATAGAGCAGGAAAATCTGGTCAATTCACTTAAATCCCTATTTGCCTTGGTTCTTCATCTGTCAAATGGGAATACACTAGAAGGAAATGGCAAACCACTCTAGTCAAGAAAAACCCATGGACAAGTCCAAATCCACACGCATATGCCAATATATGCATAAAAATGTATGTGCAAAAATGTATCTTTTTTTTGCAAGTCAATGGGGTTAAGTGGCTTGCCCAAGGTCACACAGCTAGGTCATTATGAAGTGTCTGAGGCTGGATTTGAACTCAGGTCCTCCTGACTCCAAGGCCAGTACTCTATCCTAGTGCTGTGCCACCTAGCCGCCCCTAAAAAATGTATCTATACCCACAAACACATATGCAAATAGTTACACATTAACTACTCTGTCTCCTCTGAAATTCTTATCTCTTCCATTCAACTCTTTCGATTAAAAACAAAACTAGCAAAAGACAAGGAAAACAAAATCCAAAAGTGCCTTTACTATACAATAAAACATTATGGCTTACACCACTTGGGAAGAGGACAGCGCAGTACAGTGGAAAGAGAACTGAGACCTGGAAGTGAGTTCTAGTTTGGGTACAAGCTGTGTAACTTGGGTCAGTCATTGGACCATCATTTCAGAGATTACCTTGTGCAATTCCCTGACGTCAGAGATGAGTCTTAGAGTAGCCAAGGGACTATTCAGTCATATACTGTAAGAAGCAGAACCTTGATTTGAACTTATTTGCTCTTTTTTTGCTGCCATACCAGGACTTTACATCCTTTTCCCAGGCCTCAGTTTCCTCTGAAAAGAGGAGTTTTGGCTTGACAGTTTCTTACCTACTTTTAGCTCTAAAAGTCATTGTTTCCAGGACTATTTCCAAGAACACAAAATCCTTCTTGCCTACTAGAAGGATTTCTGGTGATTGCTGTCTTCCTATCCCTCCTAGGAATAGTTTCTGGAGAAAGGGGACTGTAGTATTTTAACATGGATCCAGGATTGAAGGTGGAAATGGGAGTCTTTTTTCATATCAGACTGACACTGGGGACATGGGGATTGTGCTGGGAACATTATTTTTATTCATCATGTTTAATTATTCAGATTTGTTTAGTGCCGTTCCCCTCAAAAGCCCAGAGGAAAGCTGGTGTATAATATAAATATGAAGAGATTCTTTTCACATAGTGAATCATTTTTTTCCCACCCCAGGTTTTCCCTATGGAGAAGGAGAAGATGCCAGTGATCCCTGCTCCCCTGGGCGACAGGCATCAGAACGTTTGAGAGGGCAAAAACAACAACATACACTGGCCCCAAACCAAAAGCCAGGCCAACACAAACCCCCAAACACACTCTCCCCATACAAAACTATATAGTAGGGAAGCCTGGCAAATATATCGGTGCAGAGGAGGCATTGACTTACACATACAAAGGGGGGGGGGTTGTGTATATGAAAATGAAGCCACTGGAGACATCCATCCAGGACTGCCAATGAATCCTTTCCATCCAGCCCAGGAGGATAAGAACCAGCAACAGGCAGACCCTAGTGTTGGCGATCTGTTCCGTCTCTTTGTCTCTGCTTTGGAAGAGTTGGGTATTGCAGATTTAAGTAGTTTTCTACATTACAATCATATGTACTTGGAATATTTAAATGACAGAAATTCTCACCCAAGTACTGAGGTGCAGTTTGCTATTGCCTAATTGTATAATATAGATTCTATAGAATATAGATAGATAATATATGTTCGATAGAATCTACCTATTCAGGTGTGAGTCCAAGGGGTTTCTTCTTGTCTTTGTTTTCATCAGAAATAATCAGGACAGAAGGGACAGCTTAGTCTTGGACAGTCTAGTCTGAATCTTAAGTGGGAAATGAGACTGTAACGGGATTAGGGTGACTGCTCTAAAAGCTTAATGAATGAATGTTGGATTTGTAGTTCAATGTCTCAAAGAGCAAGTTTTTAATTGCAAAAAAAGTCAAGTTCAATTGTAAGGCTTAGGCTGGTCCAGATGAACTGTGCTGGTCATTCAGCTCTTATTAAGTGCCTGCTGTGTTCTATGTGCTATGTGCTAAGGATACAATATCAACAGTTCACAAATTAATGGGGGGGGGAGAGGTGGAAAAGAGAAATTAGGGGAGGGAAGAATGACAATGTGGAAACAGCTATGTACCAAGAAGATATGACCAGAATAAATAGGAGATGATGCTTGTCGTTCACTCCTGAAGAAGACCAAAACATCCAGGTGATGCTATGACGAACACATATGATATGAGTAAGGGGGTGCTGGGCTAAGTCACCAGCCTCGCATTCTCCTCCCGAGTCATCTGGGTCCAGTGGTCAGAGATGAATCAGGATGTCTGGAGATGGCCCTGGATGAGTTAATCAGGCTTAAGTGACTTGCCCCAGGTCACACATGTATAAGTGGCAAACATTTGAGGCTGGATTCCAACTCTTGTCCTGCTGACTCCAAGGCCAGCGCTCTATCCACTGTGCCACTCACTTTCCCTTAAATTGGAGATAATCACAGAGGGAAGCTACCAAAATTAAAGAGGACTGGGAAACACTTCTTGCAGAAACTGAGACTTGAAGAAAAACAAGGAAATTGAGATAAGGGAGAAGAGTGTGCTAAGCATAAGAGATAATGTGTGGAAATCATCCAGAAGATGCAGTGTAGCTGTGTGTACCTGTGGTGGGATGGAGGAAGAAATCGATGACTTGGGAGGTTAAGATGCTTGAGGAAGTTTTTCTAATATGAAGACAAGCATTGAGGAGAAGAGGGAAACTGTGGGATAGATACTAAATTCACTGAGGACAAAAGGAGAGTATCCTGGAATCTCAAATGAGAAGAGAGTATTGAGAGGTGATGGTGAAGGGAGAAACTGGAAGTGGCAATGGGGAATCAAAGAGTATTCCAACTCCCTTACCATGTCCAGTGAGTTGGGAGAATGGAAAGTGTAAACTAGTCCTGAAAGAGAAGTCCAGGGGGCAGTGTCATCAGGAAGAGACCAGGTGTCAGTGAAAGCCAGAAGATAGAGTGGGAAGAGAAATGGTTTCAGAGAAAGCATTTGTTATCTCTGTAGCAGAGAGCACAGTGGAAGGGTTAGATTGACCCAATAAACTGGAACAAGGCAGGGACAGTATGGAGAAGAGACCCTTGCAACCAGTCTGAATGAAGAACAGTTTGAATAAAGACTAAAATAAACACTGAGCAGTCAAACACTTCCTCTCTTGAGCCTTTCCCCACTCCCTGACATTCTCTTTATGGAATGGAAAATCCCAGGGAAGAGAAACTGGACTGGGTTTGTTTTATTCATTCAAATCCAAATGAGTGAACCTCCCCCTGCCCCATCTAAAAGAGTGGAATTTATGATTCTATGATTCCATTTTGTTTTGTTGAACTGATCCTTACTGTTTCATTAATGTCTCAAATTTGGCACTTAGATGAAGATAGTTATTCTTTGTTATGTAGCACCCACTTTGAAATTTCTTCCTGTCAGGAATTTCTGACTATTGCAACTCTTAATTGCATTGGTAGGCTGAGGGCCTAGAGGGTGACTAACTACTACTTTTTTGTGTTTTTCTTTTTTTGGTTTTTGCAAGGATTATGTGACTTGCCCAAGGTCATACAGCTAAATAATCATTCAGTGTCTGAGGTCGGATTTGAACTCATATCCTCCTGAGTTCAGGGGATGGTACTCTATTCACTGCCCCACCAAGCTTCCCTCTAACTACTACTCTATTTTATTTTAGGTTTTTGCAAGGCCACACAGCTAGGTAATTATTAAGTGTCTGAGACCGGATTTGAACCCAGGTACTCCTGACTCCAGGGCCGGTGCTTTATCCACTACGCCACCTAGCCGCCCCTAACTACTACTCTTAAAGTTCATATAGACACCCTTATGGAGTGGATTTCTATTACTGTAGTTCAAAAAGTCCCACAAGCTGGTTTCTCCCTAAGTAATACCCCTTTCTTTCACATTCTTTCACAAAACACATAGGATTAATAGAAAGGTACAAACTTAAAAATCAACAGTGAGAAGGCACATATGAAAAGACTCACATAGCCAAGGAGTTACCAGAAATCCTTTCTTCCCTTCAGAGACCTCCTGCAGTTTCCTTAGGTGTAACTCTCTGTGAGATCCCAGGGTAGGTGCTCTTGTACTGTTCATGACTGGTGCTTCTCTCTGCCAGCATGGCATCATGCTTCATGAAGGATGCCAATCACTCTCGGATCTCTGCTTCTCTCTCTGGTGATAAATGCAACAGATGGGGGGAAGGCTAAGGAGAAGAGACAGAGAAACATTCCTCTGCCCTGCCTACCTTCCATCCAGGACTCCAAGGAAGATTCCTTCTCAAGAAATTGGATCCATCTCTTGAACTAGAATCTTCTGAATGGCACTATTTCCAAACTAGACTGTTTTGCCTCTTGACCACTAGCCTTCAAAGAGCCTTCTGTTTTCACATAAAGTGTGATTTCACCTTCCCAACTAAATCACAAGATATTTCCCTTAGTGTCACCTACTTATCATCCTGTGGTCGAGACCCTATAATTTACTCAAATTGATTAAATACTCTTCACATCTAATTTAACTTTTGACTTATTAATTGACCCACTAATATGAGCCTTCTGTGGTAGCATGAATTGGGTTATAGAGAGGATACCATCTTTATAATTCATTTTGCTTTTATTTACATAATAGAACATTTAAAGGGGGTGGTGGTGGTGAAGGCAGCAGTGGCCATTTGAGTGGAAAGAATTTTACCCAACAGATACTATAATTATCTACATAAGCTCCTGAAAACTCACATAGAAAAGGATATCCATGTGAATTTGAGGATCATTGCCCAGGGTTCAGACTCTGATCCTTTCTCTCATCTGGAGCAGACTGGTACTTTGAATGGAGAGAGTGGAGGTAAAGGAAAATTTCCACCCTTTATTGAAGAAGGGAGGGGAAATTAAGATGTTCCCAGAATATAAAGTCAAAAACTACAGAATGAGTTATAGGATCTATGTTGAGTGAAGGGAGCAGAACCAAGAGAACAATGTGCACATTGTGAGTTGATCAGCCCTGATGGATGCAGCTCTCCTCAGCAGTTCAGAGAGTTAGGTCAGCCCTATTAGCCTGCCTATGGACCATGCTATCCCCATCCAGAGGAAGAAAAACACAACAAACCCAAACCCAAAAACCTCTTCAGAATCTGATGAACACTTTATAAAAATTATCTTTTATGTATTTCTTTCCCTTAACCCTAATTCCTCATGCTGAAAATGACTAATCCATAAATGTTCAACACAAATGTGTATGTACAATATTATCCTGACTGTTCAGTGCTGAGGGGAGAGGGGTGGGAAGGGAGGGTGGAAGGAAATTTTCTAACTTAAAAATATACATCGGTTTGTGGATGAATGTTGACAAACTTTCATAATATATATTTGGAAAAATAAAATATCAACATCTGTTATCTGAAAGGCTTTAATAATCTTCTAATTGATCTCTCTTAAATCTCTACCCATTCGTTTTTCCTCTTCTCAGCTGCCAAAGTAATTTTTCTAAAGTACTTGTCTGACCATGCCAACATGCTTTGTCCAGTAAGTTTCCAAGACTCTTTTTTACCTTCAGGATATAATTTGAACTCTCATGGGTGGGTGGGTGGGTCTCATTTGGCAGGAGGGACCTGCCAAATAGATGCTGATGGTTCTTGAGCCCATCTTGTGAGGATTTGTTAAAATAACTGGGATTGTTTTGATCAGGAAGAAGAAGTCTGGCAATGTCTTGCTCTCTCTCTCTCTCTCTCTCTCTCTCTCTCTCTCTCTCTCTCTGTGTGTGTGTGTGTGTGTGTGTGTTTATGCTTGTCCAGGAAGGAATGAGAAATGAGAGCATGAGAACTGTCTTCAGGTTTTTAGGAAGCTATCATATGAAGATGGATTAGATGGCATCTATTTGACCCCAGATGACAGAATCAGGAGCAATGGGCAAACATTGAAAAAAGTCACACTCCAGCTTGATATCAGGAAAATTACACTAATAATTAAGAGTTGTCCAAAAGCAAAATGGACTGCTTCTTTAAGATAGTTGCTTCCTTCTCTTTGGAGATCTTCTGACAAAGACTGGGTAGTTATTTATTGGATATAGTATAGAAATGACTTTTGACTAGGTAGAAGGTCCCTTCCACCATTGAAATTTTCCCATTCTGAGTTTCCTCTTTCCTTGTTTTTGGAAATTAGTATTCAGCATACTACCCTATGCTGGGTGGGATCTCACCTTTGGAAGGCAATCTTGCCCCAAGCATTCATGAGCACCTACAAATGGAGCTCTCTGGGGTTTAGTTTGGTGATACTTATCCAATTTAAAAAAAAAAACAATCTGGTAATTTCTGAGCAGCAGTATTGACTGGAAGCCCCATTAAATTCTAACCAAATCCCCTTGGAGCCTTCTCACAGTGAAGTAATTATGTCTTGATTGATAGAAAAGTGAGCACACCTTGATTACTTGTGTAATTTTGAATTAATTACATTACAGCTCAATTGGTGTGTTACTTTCAGTAAATCTCAGAAGGTACTCATCCAGTGCTGCCTAATTAATGTATAACAACTTTATGATATTCAGAAAGGTTTCAAACTCATACAATATTGTAATAACTCTACATGTACCTTCTTTCTTTCTTTGATTCATTCATTCATTCAAAAAACACTTGTCAAGTTCCTCAGACCAACCTCTTGGATTTTGTAGTCATATCTTTGGATAAGAGACGCACAATCTTAGAGTCCTCCTCAATATGTGAACCATCTCTCCTCCCAGGATTTTCCTCATTGGTCCCTTTAAACCACACTATTTAAGTCACTCTGACTTTGTTTTTCTTTCTCTTATTTGGGGTTCCACAATCAGCTCCCATGTCTTTGGACACCATTGTGGATCTCCAGATTACTGGGCTATCATGAAGACCTAAGTTCAAATCGAACACCGGGCAAATCACTTAAACTCCATCAGCCTCCATTTTCTCAGCTGTAAAATGGGTATAGTAATGGGTCTATAGCTCCGGCCTCCCAGGGCTGTTGCAAGGATCAAATGAGATAATAGCTGGAAGATCCTTTGTCAGTCTTAATGTAATAGATAAATGGTAGCTATTTCAGTTTTTAGCACACCATAGACAATAAATGTCTGTTGACTTCTCTGAAGGATCTTCATGCCTGGAATGTTCCCCTTCGTCTCTGCTTTGCAGAAGTCATTGTTTCCTTCAGAGCAAAGTTTAGATTCCATCTCCTTCATGGAGCCTTTGTTGACAGATGACCCACGATCATTGTTTTCTTGCTCTGGATTTTGTGTCATCTGTCATTTTATGTAAGATTATATTACATTTTATTCATAGTCTATGTAGTTCTATCTTATTCTGGCAGAGATTGTTTCGATGTTTATTTTGTATCCCAGTCCTCAAGAGGCAGCAAGATATAAGGATTAGAGAGCTGACCTCGGAGCCAGGATAGCCCCCATTCAAGGCCTCCCACTGACTAGTCTTGACCTTGGGACCCTGAGCACATCAATGATCCTGGGGAAGCTCTATAACTCCAAATGGTAGAGAAGGTGCTGACCCACACTGGTAGGCATAACTTTCTCATCTGGGACTTCCCTGTATCAGTGAAATCACAGGTTCAATCACTGTCCTTAATAATAATAATGAACATTTATATAGTGCCCAAGAGACAGTATTCTGTAATAGATGGAGCCAGGAAGACTGCAACTGATCCCACCAGTAAAACATTCTGGCTTAGACAAATCATTTAATTTCTCTGTGCTCTGGGGCAGATGTGTCACACTCAAATAGAAACAGGGGCCACTAAACCCGACATAAAAATCTCAACACTCTACATATCGGCTTAAAAAAACCACATTTAACATTATCTAGGTTCTATTGTACTTTTTAGTTATTGGTAAAATATTTCCAATGACTTTTTTAACTTTTGCTTTATTTTAAAAAAATATCTTTACCAATGACATTTTAGTCTAGTTCTAATGGCACATGAAAGTGTGGTTTGCTGAGGAATGTATGTGGCACTCTTTTTTATATACAATACTTTAGGAGTATCAGTTGCAGAGAAGGTGCCAGCCCCTATGGGTAAAGGGAGCATTCTCATCTATGATTTCCCTATATCAGTGAATATAATCCCTATCTTTAATAATAAAAGTTGACATTAATTTGGTTGTATCTATCATTCCATTTCATTCCCAGAACAAGTCTAGAAGAGATGCTATTATCCCTATTTTACAGATAACAAAACTGAGGCTCATAAAGTTTAAATATGGTGCCCATGGTCACTCAGCTAATAATTTTTCTATGTATGATTCACTTTTCAAACTATTTTCTTCGGATTCATCCCTACCTTTCGCATGAGTGAATGAATGAATGAATACTCCTAAATATTTCAGAAGCTCAAGGGGAGTGGAAAAAAAGTGATTTCTTTCAGGCAGAAGATCAAGAGGGTTTCAACAGGGAGGGGTATGTGTGACAACTTGGACTTTAAGGATTGTGATGGACAGAGAGCTAGTGCTGGATGGGTAATATGAGAGAAAGTGCTTTTAGAAAACGTCATGGCCATTTCTATAAGAAATCGCAGCCAACTCCCATAAGTTGGCATCTATTTCACCCATCTCTTTGTGCCTCTCCTCTCTCTTAATGTTCCATATCAGTTCTTGAAACTGCTTCAGAGGGTCCATCTGTTTTTGATGTGTGAACCACAGGGTGGGCTGAGAAAAGGCTCGGCTGCTGAGTGGATCCAAGGGAGGGGACAAAGAATGTATGCCACAGATGGAAGAAGATGGAATGGAGTTGGCATGGGTAGAGACAACTTCAACAGCTAAGGAATGCTAACATGCTTACAGAGATGGGAGGCTGAAGACTGTTAGACCTGCCATGTCTATAGTGGATGGCTGTAGATCTGAAGTAATGGTATCAGGTACTAAATAACAGACAATTTTGCTAATGGATGGGGATAACAAAATAACAAATTATGCTACTTTATCCCAAGGCCCCCCAAGTATTTCTTGGAATAGAGATTGGAGAATCAGTCTGAAAGTAGCAAGAAGCTGTCAAATCCCATCAAAAGTACGATATTATAATGGCAGTCCAAAAGGCAATAATATAATATCATGATGGGAGAGGTCTTGCAAGTTGACGAATTGTTTCCATGAGCTTTGAGGGTTTTAGAATAAAACTCATTTAGAAAATTTGTTGTTTGCCTTTGTTTCTAAAGAAGACCATGATATCTGGGATGTGATGCCATGACAAGCACATGAATTGGATTTGAGTGAGGGGGAGGCTGGGCTAAGTCACCAGCCTCACCAGTGGCCAGATCTGAATTAGGATGATTAGAGATGGTACTGGATATGAAGCAATCATGGTTAATTGACTTGTCCAGGGTCACAAGGCTAGTACAAAGCAAGTGTCTGAGGCCAGATTTGGACTCAGGTCCTCTTGACTTCAGGGTCAATCCTCTGAGCCACCTAGCTGCTAAAAATAGTTGATTCAATCTTTGGCTGTATTCAGAAGGAATGATCTGGAATTATACCTAAAGAACAATAAAGCTGATCAGACTCTTTGACCCAGTAATACCAATATTAGGTCTATATCCAAAAGAAATCATAAAAATAGGAAAATCCATATTTTCAAAAATGCTCATAGCAGCTCTTTTTGTAGTAGCAAAGAATTGGAAATTGAGGGGAAGCCCATCCATTGGGGAATGACTGAACAAGTCGTGATATATGAATGTTATAGAGTCCTATTGTTCTATAAGAAACCATGAATGGCCAGAGTCTAGAGAAACATGGAATGAATTACAAGAACTGAGGCTGAGTGCAGGGAGCAGAACCAAGAGAACAAGGTACACACTAACCAACAACATTGTGAGTTGATCAGTTATGATGACATAACTCTTCACAGTTATTCAGAGAACTAGAACAATCTTGGGAGACCTGCCATGGACAATGCCATCTACAATAATGGGGGGAAAAAGAAAGAACATGTAGAATCTGAATATAAACTATGCTCATATTTTTAAAACTGTCCATGTTTTTTTCTTCCTAACTTATGGTTTTCTTTCTTTTTCCTTAGTCCTAATTCCTCTTACACAAAATGACTAATATGTAAATATGTTAAACACAAATGTACATGTATGACTTTTACCAGACTGTTTGCCGCCAAGGGGAGGAGGGAGGGAAGGGAGGGTAGTAGAAAAATGTGTAACTCATAAATTTGCAAATGGATGAATGTTGAAAAACTACCATAACATGTGATTGGAGAAACAAAATAAAATATAAATTTCTTAAAAAGATTGAATGAGAAAGTATTTGTTGAAGACTTAGTTTATGCCTAGTTTTTTAAGAAAGGTTGAAATGGATACTGTGAACGGTAGTACACACCCGTGATCCCTGTTATTAGGGAGTCTGAAGCCCCTATGAGCTGCGGCACAGCTAATGCTGATCCGGTGACACCAACATGGTTGAGCCCCTAGGAACAAGAGCCACCAATCTGCCTAAGGAGGGGAAAACTGATCCAGGCTGATGAGGGAACAAGTTATAAGTGGCCTTAGAGGGGCAGTGTTTGGAGCACTGGCCCTGGAGTCAGGAAGACCTGAGTTCAAATCTAGCCTCAGACACTTAATAATTGCCTAGCTGTGTGAGACTTTGGGCAACTCACTTAACCTCATTGTCTTAAATTAAAAATATAAGTGGCCTTAGGACCATTCATAGTTTGGTGGTGCAGTGAATAGAGTACTGGGCCTGAAGTCAGGAAAAGTCATCTACCGGAATTCAAATCTGGCCACAGACATTCCCTAGATGACTGACCATGGGCAAGTCACTTAACCCTGTTTGCTTCAGTTTCTTCATCTGTAAAATGAGCTGGAGAAGGAAATGACAAATTACTCCAGTATCTTTGCCACTGAAAGCTCAAAGAAGATCACCAAGAGTCACAACTTAGATGACTGAACAACAACAAAAATGAATTACCTTGGACCAGGGAGTAGACATTCTATTCAGCCTAAGTGGGACAGGGAGACTGCAGCTCAGAAACAGGCTGAAATTTTAGACAGGGCGTTCATAGTAGAGACTTATCCCAGCCACTCATCTGTTTGAAATTAAATAAGTAATTTAACATTTCTGTGCCTCAATCTCTTAATCTGTAAAATAAAAGTTTTTAGACTAGGAAGGCTTCCAGATTCCTTTCAGTCTGAAATCTATGATTCTAAGGTCTTTTGATCCTGAGGAAGGCAGCAACCAAATAGTGTAAGACCTTGATATCATTCCAGAGAAGAATTAACTTGAGGAGACTGGAAAGAGGTGAGGAAATGAGATGACTGTTTTAGGGTGTTTTCTGGGCAGTTCTTTATTGACTCTAGTGAGAGTAACAAAGAAGTAGAATTATGCTTGGCATCAGGAGAAAAAAAATAAAAGCAAAAACATACAAATGACATTTAAACAGCTTCTTAGAGTAAACCAGAAAGGAATGATCTCTTTACCTTGAGTTTCTCTCTCATTCTAAGTCTTTGATCAAAGTTGGATGAGCCCTTGCTTATCATGAGGATTCTTAATGCACAGGTGGATACTTAATAAATGTGCAATAAATATGCAACTGAGAGAGAAAATTGTCTTTTCCTTTAAAGTCAACCAAATGGTCATCTCTTCCTAGTCCAGTGGCAAATACTCACCCTTGTCCTCATCCATAAATACTAGTTGCATTAGATTAAATCGTTCAGGTACCAGTTGGATGAAATGACCTCTTACATCCTTTAGGATTCTTGATATGTGCATTGGAAGTATTCAGAGGATTGACACAGGAGGGAAGAATTTGACTTGATCTCCCAGGCCTCAGTGGATGAAATCAGGAACAATGGTAGAAATCACTTAGAGGCAAATTTAGACTTGATGATGTCAGAAAAGTCTCCCTGATGTTTCAAAATGCCCCAAAGTGGAATGGGCTATATCTGAAAATGGTGGCTCCTTTCACACTGGAGGACTTTGAGCAGAAATTGAAGAAACACTTGCTACATCTCTTTAGTAGCAATTCCTTTAGTGTGTGGGTTGACCTTGGGGACCACTGAGATCCTACTGGATTCTGAAATTCTATGGTAGCAGGACATAGTGAATGAAGAGCTAGCCTTAAAGTCAAGAAAGCTCAGGTTCAAATCCTGCTCCCAACAAAAACTGAATGTGACCCAGTGAATAAAATGCTTAAGGTGAAATCAGCGACCTCTGATGCTTCTTAGCTATGTGATTCTAAGCAAGTGACTTAACCTCTGTTTCCCTTAATGTTCTCATCTGCAAAATGTGGATAATATAGTATATTCTCCCAGTGTCATTGGGAGAATAAAATGAGATCACATTTGTAAAATACTTTGCAAACCTTAATGCATTATAAAATTGTTAGCTCTTGCTATGACACAACTCTGGGCAAATTTCTTTAATCTCTCCCTTCTTCAACAGACAACACCAACATGCTTCTGTGGAAGGACTTTCCTCATCTGGGAATTCCCTAAAGCAATAAAATAATAGTGCAATGAGCAGTCTCCATCTTTATAATACACAAAGGACTTTGGCTTGGTGAGGATGGTGTTAAATTTACAGAGCTAAGGAAGAAATCATTTGCTTGCCATAAGGGGAAATCCAGACCTGACAGTAGGCACTTAACAGCATGTTCCAATTACAGCATTTAAATATAATTGCATACTCTGTTAATCTCTGTCAATGCGGCGTCTCTTAATATCGTCATGGCAGCATCTAATATCATGAGCAATGTCAGACGAGCCGAGACTATTGAAAAAGTTCAGTCCCAGGTCTTAATATCCCCTCTAATTCTCTCCATCAATTATGCCTCAGCCCAGAGTTCAAATAGAGGTCTCGAGATTCGGAGGCTGAAGCTACCTCGATGAGTCGATGCTTCTTCCTAGCCTACAGTGCACACCAGGAACCAGCCAACACTCTGACCACCATGTTTTAAAAGGGCTGGCTACAGTTCGACCCAATGAGGAAATACCCTTAAATTGCAACAAATCTGCCAAATCAGAAAAAGTGGAAGAGATTTTTTTGCTCCTCTAGTTTATTGGTTCATGTTAATATTTCCCAAATGTGATTTCAACTTTTTTTTTTTCCTTGTGGAGTTAAGGAAGACAGACTGGGAATGGGGATAAATTTGTATTTTTATAAGACACCCTGCAAGATTAGTATGTACTGTTTATAAATAGACATTTTAATGAATATATAATATTAACTATGTAAAGTATTTTCTAAGGGTATTGGTCCAGTGGCTCCATCTGTGTGGATGGCTTGGTATTAAAATTCCCCCGATTCAGTTCAGCACCTGCTCTAATTAATAATATTACAGAATTGCCTGGGTCACTGAAAAGATCAGAGGCTTGTCCACTTTTCAGCTAGTATGGACCAAAGACTGACCTTAAACTCACGTCTTCCTGACTCTATGACCAGCACACTATCCAATAGGTCAAATTTACATATATTTCAAATAAATACTTCATAGATATAGGAAATACTTTTCCTGAAATATGATTGTAGATCATTTAACAGCAAAAGAAAGGAGGTGGTAGAGAGCTATACATATGTATATATATATATATATATATATATATATATTATATAAGTGTGTGTGTGTGTGTGTGCAGTGAGGGGGGAGTTAAGCACAAAGTCTCCCCCTACCCCACAACACACACAACCCGGGCTCCATGAAGCATTCATTAAGAGGGATTGAGACCCTCTGGATACTTCTACTGGCCACATTTACTCTGGCCCCACATTAAAGAACCTGATGCTTTGAGATAATAGTGATCACTTGGTCCCTGTGATGGCAGTAACAGGACAAGGATGAGTATTTGCCACTGGACTAGGAAGAGATGACCTTTTGGCTGACTTTAAAGGAAAAGACAATTTCCACCCCACCCCCATTGTGTCTCTTCCCAGTTGCATATTGAGTCCAAGGTGACTTATTGAGGCTTCCTCTTTGTCATATTGTGTATGGATGAATGTGTGTGTATTAATGGGTACATGCAAGTGGAGAGTGTATGTGTGTTTATATATGTGTGTTCATTCAAAAATACATATATGCATGTATGTGAGAGAGTATGTGAATGCATGTATGTATGGGGATACTTTGGGGCAAGCATGCAAGTGAGAGCATATGTGGATGCACATATGTGAGAGTATGTATGTATATCATTCTTGTGTATGAATGTGTGTGGTGGGAGTGGAGGGAAGGTCTCTATCCCCATGGCTCCTAAGGTCTAGCACTTGTATTTATCTCAGTAAATCCAAGCCAGGATGTCAAGGCTCTATAGAATAGTTTAATGTATAATATTTATATATGTCCATTGATACAAATATGTAATATAAAATAAGTAACCAAGACCTCCACTAGCTCATGCTTCCCTTATACTATTATATGACCCAGGATCATATTGTTTAGAAATCCTTCTACATAATTTCCCTCTGAGCATAAATACCTGAAAAGCAACCATGAGACAGACATTTTCATTTGGAAGGAAATCATGAGTTTGAAACCCCCCCCTTCAAAATTGACTAGAAGGGAGAGGAAAGAGAGAGAAAGAGACAGCCAGGTAGAAACAGAGACAGAGAAATAGAGAGAGACAGACGCAGTGAGGCAGACAGAAAGATGGAGACAGAGACCCATAGATACAGAAAGAAAGATGGAGAGAGAGAGAGAGAGAGAGAGAGAGAGAGAGAGAGAGAGAGAGAGAGGCAGTCAGCTAAAGACATAAAATCAGAGACAGATAAATGGATATATGGGATGGATGGATGGATGGATGGATGGATCGATGGATGGATGGATGGATGGATAGTTGGATAGATTGATAGATGGATGAATAGAGAGGTAGATGATTGATAGAGACAGAGACAGAGACAGACAGACAGACGGATAGATAGATAGATAGATAGATAGATAGATAGATAGATAGATAGATATATAGATAGACAGACAGACAACTGCAGAGAAGGAAGAAGGAAGTTTTGGGTAATGCAAATCCTGTACCTCTATCCAGAAGATGAGGAGATTTTTCTTTCCTTTCCTTCCGCATGGGTCATGGCATCACATTCAGCTCTGCAGCTGGAAGAAGATTGACAAGTCAAGAAAAACTTCAGGAAATCTGAACCTCAGAAGTAGAGAAAAGAGCCAAACAGGATCAAGAAAGGATCAGATTAGGCAACTGAGATCTGAGTTGCAAAGAGTAATGTGTCCAGGAACCTAACTAAATGACTTGCCAGTTGAAATACTCTTTATTGGGTGGAGCAATGTAATTAGGGCCCCATAAGATGAGAAATCCAGTCCTTGAATTTCTAGGAGATGCCTTGACCACACATTCCTTCTATATGTATTTCAATGATGCCCAGTCTTCCATGTTTGTGTCCCAGATTTAGGGTGTAAATATTCATTAGTCATTTATTTTCTAAGCTATGTTGGTAAATGCTTTGCTTTTAACTGGGTTTACTGGCTGACAAAGGTAAATACAATGGTGGAAACTTGTGAATTATTGGTTAGAAGTGTGGAAATGCAAGTAAATTCAAGAATACCCTTCAAGGTAGGAGTCATCCCAGACCAAAAATTGCAAGTGTTGGTGGTAGGGGGAATATTTCCCAGAAGGGATGATATGTACGTATTTGTTTAATAAGACAGAGGCAGAATGAAATAGCAAATAGAGGCCCAGCCTCAAAATCTGGAAGATCTGGGTTGAAGCCTCCCCTCTGACACATACTAATTGCTTAACTGTGAGCAAGTCACTTGGTCCCTCATTGCTTCAGGCAACTTTCTAAGCTGATAAGTTATCAAGCATGTCCTGATCTACTTTGGTGGAGGGACTGCTTTCTTGGAGTTCTCTATCTGGATCACCAAAGATCTATAGAGTGGCATGCATTATCTTATATCATCTTTCCAATAACCATGCAATGGAGGTTCTATTATTACCCTAATTTTACATATATGAATACAGATGAAGAATACAGCTGTTAATACAGCTGCTTACAAACAGGCAGCAATTACATATTTGAAGTAAGATCTGAATTGAGGTCTTCTTTCCTTCAAATTCAGTCTTCCTTCTCTGACTCCATGACTCAGGACTCACACATGGACATTCAAGCTATGCTCAGCTATGTGTCCATGCATATATTACTTGTGGTTAAATATTAAATTACAGTTATTATTCCCAGAAGGGGGATCCATTAGGGCATCCATAAAGGAGAAATCAATTTATATTTATTCTGTGAAGAATGATCATTTGTTATCTGAAGGAAGATAGTGGTTCAGAGTTGTTGCAAAAGAATAACAATGACTAAGCTGGGGTGACATGTGATATATGAAACAAATGCAAACTGGGAGGAATTCAAAGAACAAATCATTGACATAAGTGAATTTGATTCATTCAGTCTTCTCTATTAAAAGCCAACTGTGTATAAAGCATGTGAATACACAATATGGGGTTTTATGGCTGAGTTGCTTTTTAGTGAAATCTTCAGAACCCCATTTGCGATTTGCTTGCTTTTTGTTGTATTTTTTTCCTCCAGCTCATTTTACAGATGATGGAATGGAGGCAAATAGGGCTAAGTGACTTGTCCAGGGTCACACAACTAGTAAGTTTCTGAGAATAGCTTTGAAATTAGGAAAGCAAGTCTTCCTGACTCTTGGCTGGTGATTTCTATCCACTGTGCCATGATCTAGTTGCTCAGAGTGTTTATAAAAGAATTAAGTCATAGAGTTGGGAGAGTGGGAGTTGGTAAAAAGTGTCAGTCAAAGCTCCCTAATTATACCTGTTCATTGGAGGTGAATGAGCCTTTTAAAGCATTTACTTTGCTAGGCACTGTACTGGATGCTGGTCTGCATTGACAGAACATTGTTGGACTGAGATAGAACATAGCCGTATTTACCATTTCACAGGATCTAACCTTGGTTTGAAAAATTTTGTGGGAAAAATATTTTTTAGTGTGTGGACGACATACCAGGATCCATGGGGACTCAGGCAGAGACCACTTAAGGAAATATTGACTTTGGCTGATATTCATCTAGAATGCTCGACTTTATCACCATCAAGAAGACCTACAGCCCCAGTGTTCCAGTCTCATGTGATTAAACAAGTTAGAAAACCAAGACTAGAACAAAACTCTCAATGGAGTTAAAGTGATGCTGCCAATGTAGCATGCTACCTGTTGAGTTAGACTCTAGTCTTTTGGAGTCTCAGAGCATGGCAAACCATATGCATTCATGACTGGAACACCTACTAGCTAAAAGAAGGTTACTACTTAGCTCTGACTTCATTTCACAGGAGTACTAACAGCAATTAAAATGGCGAGATGCCCAAGTTCATTGTTGTGACCAAGAAGACAAAGTTTTGCAGAGTAATTTTTATGTTCCTAGATACACATTATGCAATGTTCATGGAAATCTGTCCTAAGCCTAGGCGGGGAAATGGGTAATTTGGGTGTTGATAGAATAGTCCCAGGGACTTATAAGGGCCCCATATACAGGGGGTTCATAAAGTCAGTTTACTACAACCATTTATGGTCTATGTTGAGGTTGATGCAATGTTATTTTGGCAGGCTAAAAGAGACTTCTGGTCAGTTATCCAAAGGCTGTGTGAGATAGATGATTAGGAAAACATTCTGGATGAAGAAAACTGTGACAGTAAACCAAAAACCTTATGGGGAGAGGATTGAATCTAGAAGAAACTTCTTTTCTGCCCAAGACTATGGGTATGAGGACTTCTAGGGTATCCCTAGATCTCAAATCAACTAGTCACAAAATGAAGTTTAGGATTATAGTTCTGATGAGGAGTATGGTTAGTCTGCTTCATCAACTACTTCAGGAGCATAGAAAGAGAGAATATAGGTGATTGGAGAGCTGGGGTTATTTGACCATAACCAGAGTAGTTTATGATGTTATCAGGAAAGTGGAGGAGTGGTCACTTCTCTCCTGGCTCCTGACTCTGTGGGCTTCTCTACATTGCATTTTTCTTTTCTTTTTCTTTGCATCATTTATCTACCATTAATATATTTACCTATCATTCATGCATAGCTTTGTTTATTTGCATATGCATTGTTTTCTATGTATCATGTAGGTCTGCTAATTCATTTGCTTTGTGGCTAGGCTTATTCGTTTGTGTTTTATTGATTTATATGTACTGTTGTGAATCGTGCATGTCAAATGTCTTACATGTAATTTAGATTTGTATCCATTGAAGCAGCCTGTTGAGCACTGCTTTCACCATGCTAAGTCTATCATCCATCAAGTGTGAATGGAATCCTGAAATAATCAGTAGGATGTAGGATTAATCATTTCTTTTCTTCTAAGTGTTGATGCTTATGTTGATCCTGATAGAGCTTATTATTAGCCTGCATCATACTACTTTAGGAGTAGAGGAAGATAGAATGTAGGTCACTTGGAGATTGACTGGTTTGTCAGATTTAAGATGTATTCTGGTTGATTTTACAAGGAGCTGCAAAATTTCTGATCCTGGGGAGGAATGACAAGATGCTGTCTGCTAGTTAATGCAAAAATGTCGATAAGAGTTTCTTCTTTCTCAATCTTCTGGGGATCTGGGTTCTGTATATAACATCATTTGTTTATTTTGATCTAGAGCTATGATTTCATTTGATTTCATAGACCATCTACAACACATTGAGTTAGAAAGTTGCTGAGGTGAGATTGGCGGGGGGGTCCATCTGAGAGTTCTACAGTCAGTATGTCTGAGAGGCAGGATCTGAAGCCAGGTCCTGACTCACAGATTGGCCTCCTAGCCATTATGCATTTTTGCTTTCCACATATCAGCTATGGATCAATTTTATATACTTATTAGACTAATAACAACAATTAGTATTTTGACAATCTCTGTGGTTTATAGTGAATTTTCCTTGCAATGCCACAATGAAGAAAGTGATGTATTACCATCTCTGGTCTTTTCTTTTACCCAATGGACTGTGCACTCTCTGAATTGGAGAATGGGCCAATTTCAGAGTGAACTTCAAAGAGCCATCTTCTCTGACCTCTGCTTGAAGATGGATTTCTTCTACAACATACTTGATGAGAGATCAATCACTCTAGCCTTTACTTGAAGACCACAGGTGAGGAAAAATCTCCACCTCCCAAAGGAGGCCATGCCATATTGGGAAAGTTCTCTTTGTTCAGAAGATTTTTGGCACATCAAATTTTTTTCCTTGATTACTTCTACCCATTGCTTTTAGTTTCACCTTCAGTGAATCTTTTTGCCTCAGAAGAAATATTAGGTATATTGTTCATGTAAATAATCAGGTTCTTTTTATCCAGATTATATTAGCTCTTGAATTTGGAGATACCCTTTTGGAGGGAGAGAATGTAAACCGATTGTGATTTGGTCAATAATTGTGAAGCATGACCAAGGTGGGTTTTGATCATCAGATGTCAAAATTCTTTTCAGGTACATCACTGTAGGATAGACAGGACTCTGGGTCTTGAAAATTCTTCCATCTTAGTCCAATTTGATTAGGTCTGCATTGATTCAGTGATAGCTTATTATCCAAGGACCAACCCATCTAGTTCAGAGAATTTCATTGCCAGTCTGTACTAAGAGGGATGAAACTTCAGTCACAGAAACTCTACACATGGCAGGGGCCATGTTTGCAGTGTTGAAGGACATTCTTATACAAATGAAATGAATGAACCCTGAAGTATTAGAATATTGGAGAATGTCCAGTAGATCAATATGAACCATCAGTAACATATTAGTATCTATAACTATGTAACTAACAAAATATTTTTGCAACTCTTGCATCATCATTCTCTTTCTATCTTTCCCCTCCCCTACTTTGCTGATGCGAAGTTCATTCTGTCAGGGTCCAAAGCAGATACCTGGAGTTTTAAGATTTTGAATGCTTGGGAGAATCTGGGACAAATATGATTAACTTTAAAGAGGAAGCCTCAGCTTCAAGCTCCCAGGTAATGTTGGTCTATGTAATAGGGTCTCCCTAGTACATTCACTACCTGGATTTTTCATTTTAAGTCCCAATATTGTCTTATATGGCTTATTTGAATCAGAGTATACTTCTCATTGCTAAAGGAAAATTCCTGGGAGAAATTTAATATTAGAAACATTGGGAAGTAGGGAGGAGATGCATAAAGGGAGGTGGCCAGTTATTTTCTCCTGGGAGAATGTAAGTTCTTTGAGAACAGAAATGGTGTCATTTTTGTCAGTCTGTCCCCAATATTTATCTCTCTGCTTTGTATTCAGTGGTGATTAATAGATGATTTCTATTGAATCAAATCTCTTTCAAAATTTTACTTAGATCTGCTTCTACACTTAGCTAAAAGAAAAATGTCCTCCTCTCCCTAGTCCTGCAGGTCTCCCTGTACCTAAGATACCTAAATGAGATTCCTACTAGAAGTATTATATCTGAATCACATTATGAGTCAAATATAAATTAATTAATGAAGCATTTACTAAACACTTATTGTGTGGTGGAAGAAAAATAGAAAGCAATAATAAAAGTTCTTTTAACAAACTATTTTCACCATCAAGAGTAGTGAAACCCCCACACTTGGAACCAAGTCTCTGATGTGCCTGTAGAGAATGGAAATGGCTTTAAAGAGATGACAAAATAAGCAGTCAATCAGATCAAATATACTCAGAGGTGATCCTTGCTGGAGGTGATGCAATTAGAAGGCCACCAAGAGCTCATCATGTAAAATATCTGAAGTAAGTAGGGGAAGAGGGAGAGAGGGAAGAAAGCCCAAACCAAATCTCGGGTTTTTTGAGGACTTTAAAAGGGTGACCAAAAGAACACCAGTTATTACTTGTTCCTATGTATACAAAATTCTTGTGAATCATCAAGGCATTGAATAAGAGAATCTTCAATGATTGGGAAAAACCTGTCTTTCCCAAGAGATATTTAGCAATGGCTATTTATCGTCTTTGTCACTTCATATGTCACTGAAAGATTTTGAGGCGATAAGACTCCATAATGTTTATTTTTTGATAGGTTAGGAAAAAAATTTGATTCAGTCCACAGGCAAATATTAATGTCTTTATTATGGGCCAATGTTTGAGTTGAATGCTATTGTACCAAGGCAATGTGATAATAATCTCTATCCTCAAGGAGATACAATCTAAAGGAAGAAATGATATGTAGAAGCATATATACAAAGCAAGAGATATAAAAGATAAACAAAAATAATTAATTGGAGGAACAAACTGGAAAGAAGAGGGGTTGGGGAAACCCTCTTGTAGAAGGTGGTATTTTAGTTGGAGCTTAATAGATGTGGGAGAGCCAGCATTTGGACTGGAGAAGGAAGGGCAGCCAGGCCTGGAGGATGGTCAGAGAAAATACCCAGAGCTGAGAGATGAAGTGTCTTGATATGTGTTGGGCATGATATAAAACAGAGATGCATGTTCACCAAAAATATTCATTGGAGATTCCACACAGAGTACAGATCTAAAAGGGATTCCTTGGAGGTGGTGAGGTCCTCTGGAAGTTCTCATTGAAGATGACATCGAGCTGATTGCATCAGACCCAGAACATTACAGTCTCCAGGAAAAGATCCATCATTAGTCAAAAGGATTTGGTCTGTCTAATCACACAGGAAAGACCAAGTGGATAAAGAATTGCCTGTGTTATGGCAGACATTGGGATGGATATTTTACTGGGCTTGTCCAACAACAGAGCTATCTGGGTCAGGAGTATTGAGGGCCAGTTGGGTCCTGAACTGAACAAGAGGAGAGCAGGCTGGATTGTTTCCAGGAAATTGCAAAGCTCTTTAACTGACCTCATATTTCTATGAAAACAAGGGTGCATGTTTGTAATGACATTATTTTCCTTATGATGTTCTTTGTCAGAAAGATATGAAATACTCTTGTCTCTGAAGTGCTAAAGAATGAACGGAGCATTTTACAGAGAGCAATGGAAGCGGGTTTTCAAATGAAATGAGTTAAAAACACTGAAGAACTGTAGTAAAAGATATTCTCAAACAACAGTGATAGGAAGAGAAAGTAGTCAAGGAGGAGGAGGGCTGGCCAAGTAGTAAAAGGACAGTGAAGATAGATGGACAGCCTGTGGGCTCCATTGGCGATGGAAGGAGAAAGTGATGGTCTCTCCTTAAATGATATCTTCCCTCCTCTCACCACTGGAAATGGTCAGGAGCTACGGGAATGGACAAGTATAAGTGGGTTGTGCTCTGAAAGGAACTTTCATTCTCAAGGATGAAAGTCAGAGTTTCAAAGATGATCAGATTGTCATAATTCTGATTCTAAATGATTCTCTCTCTAGAGATTAGACAACATTATTCCCATGACCTGTGTGGCAACTTTTGGAAAACCAAAGTCTTTGAGGTCCAGAGGTAGTATATGGTTGCAGATCTGAGATGAAGAGGTATACTGATGCATGTGATTCATATATTGTATGGGATATCCTGGTCATCTAGCCATCTTTTATTACAATATTTCTCCCCAGAAGATGTATTATGAATTTCAAACAAGTGACTTATGAAATTATTTTGGAATATACCTTTTATAAGAAATAGGAGCTCCCTTCTTAGTATCCTTGAAATTTGGAATTCAATCCTACTCAAATGTAAGAAAAGGAAAGGGTTAAGAGACCCATGAACTATTTCCTGTTCCCATCTTTTCTCTCTCCATTGGACTGAGTACTGTAATCTAAGAGGGACTTGGTCTCAGTTCTGCCTGTCCTTTCACAGAGCAGGGGCAATGTAGCAGCTGTGAAAACAATGGCCAAGAGGAGGAAATCTGTTATTAGCAGAGTGAACTGGGGGATCTGGGAGCCCACCAGGCCCCGTTTTCCATGTCTCTGCTCAGCCGGCATGGAATTGGAGGATCACACGGTGAGCTGGAGCTTTGGCAGGTCTGCTCCCAAGCTGGGGCTATTGGCATTCAGTGACTCCCATCATCCCTGCTGCTCCAGCCCTTGGCAGTCTCTCCTTCAACGGTTTTTTCTTCTTTTCTCTTGATGTCACCAGGCCTGTTGCATAAACATATTGTGTTGCTAGGCAGCCCCAGCAAAAGCAGCCAATCATCTCCTTTCATCTTGGATTAGAGGAAATTAGGGCTGTGCAAATGGACCAGAAGTTCACCTACAGCTGGTGTTATCGGTTGAGTAGGTCTTCCTACCCAGCCACATGCTCCCCAACCAGAATTTTTCAATATTTATCTAGGATGCTGCATTTTCCAACTATGGAAATCTAGCATGATTGGGAGCTTCATTCCCTAATTTTGTCCCTCATTCTTGGGGTCTTAAATAGCAGCACTTTAAGGTAATCACACTCTTTCATAGATTCATCAATGGACTATACAAAAATAAAAACTTGTTAATTTTTCTGTTTCTCTGGCTTGAGAGACTATATAGCCTATAGAGCAATGGATCTGAAAATGAAGTGTCGATTCGTTTCTAGTTACTACTTGACAATAAATGGATGAAACAATTCATCTCCTTGAGCCTTAGTTTCTTCAGTTGAAAAATGAAGATAACAGCAGCTAACTCACAAGAGGAAATGAGATCTTGTATGTAAAGTGCAAACAGTCAAATTTGCAAAAAGAATGAGTGAGGTATAGGGAAAGGAAGATTGATTTTGGTATAGGTTTTGAGTTCAGACTCTGACTTTCCATTTCTAGTGTCACCTTGGGCAAATAATTTCATTTCCCTGGGCTTCAGTTCCCTTTATTATTAACTGAAGAGGTTGGTCTCAATGGCAAAGTTTGCTTTGAGGTAGGTCTATAGCTCTGCTCCCAAATGTTATTAAAATGTAAGTCACAACCAATATTATCCCCCTGCCATTTACCAACACTGAATAAAGGAAAGTGGGTTGGATTTGGAGTCAAAGGATAGTTGCTAGTTTCCAGCATTTGACCTTGGGTCAATGGCTCAGACTACCTTGATCTCACTTATTCATCTGCTAAATGATGGTTTTGGGGACAGTCTCTAAGGTCCTTTTTCCAGCTTTAGGTCTATAATCTTAGGTACCCTCTAGTCAGACCCATTCACTGGGAAGGAAAGAAGATATTGAATGCCTACTATGTTTCAGACTTTTCATTTGATCTTGCCAACCATCCTAAGAAATGTAAAATGCCTCCATTTTGCAGTTCAAGAAACTGAAGCAGGAAGATGTTAAGTGATTTGGCCAGGGTTACAACCTAGTGATTTCTATGACCACATTTGAACTCAGGTCTTTTTGACTTCACACAGAGACACAGAGGAGTTTCCTAGACAATGAATCAATTTCTCAAATGTACTTTATATAGGCATATCTCATTTTATTGTGCTTCAAAGATATTACGTCTTTTAGATACTGAAACTTTGTGGCAAACCTGCATTAAGCTCAACTCTATTGGCACCATTTTTTTTAGGTTTTTGCAAGGCAAAGGGGGTTAAGTGACTTGCCCAAGGCCACACAACTAGGTAATTATTAAGTGTCTGAGGCTATATTTGAACTCAGGTACTCCTGACTCCAAGGCCACTCCACTGTGCTACCTAGTCGACCCTATTGGCATCATTTTTCAAACAGCATATACTTATATTGCATTTCTATGACACATTCCGATAATTTTCTTAATCTTTCAAACTCTTTGATTATTATTATATCTGTAATGGTGATCAAGGATCAGTGATGTTGGTTGTTACTACTGGAATTGTTTTGGGGTACCATAAACTATATAAGATGACGAACTTTATCGATAAATGTTGTGTGTGTGTAAACTGCTCCACTGGCTTGCTGCCCCCAATCTTTCTCCCTCTCCTTGGGTCTCCCTATTTCCTGAGTCTATAATATTGAAATTAGGCCAATTAATATCTTTGACCTCTAAATATTCAAGGAAAGGAAGAGTTAATAGATGTAGTAAATTTCTTTGTCTTATTTTAAGAATTGCCACAGCCATTCCAAACTTCAGCAGCCACCGCCCTAATCATTGAGGCAAGACCCTCCACCAGCAAAAAGATTAAGACTCCTTGCAGGCTCAGATGATGGTTAGCATCTTTTTTTTTTTAGCAATAAAGCATTTTTGATTAAGTATGTACCTTGTTTTTTTAGACATAATACTATTGCTCAGTCAATAAACTAGAGTTTAATTTTAACATAGCTTTTGAATACACCAGGAAAACAAAAGAATATAGCATAACTCACTTCATTGTGCTATTTATTTTATTGCCGAAGTCTGCAACCAAACCCTCCAAATCTCCAAGGTATGCCGTACATGTTTGACTTCTTTTTCTGCTGCTGCTGCTGTTTTTTTTTTCCTTCTGGATCTTTTTTATTGCTCGCTAATTCTGGTTACTATCTAAGGCCTAACTCAAGTATTGTCTTTCTTCAAAAATGATCCTTGTTCACCCTAACCATTAATAGTTTTATCATCCCCCTGGCTCCATTAGTATGTACTGCCTTTCTCATTCACTGGCACTTCACTGGCAATAAATGTCAGTCTATTCTACATTTCCAATTGAACAATTATATTGTTTTAAAGAGTCTCTTTTTGTTTTGGTACTTTAGCATATCTGTGATTTCTTAATTGAGACACAGCTTCAGCTGATATAGAGTTTAAATCTCAAATACACTTTCCAGGGAGAATGTAACAAGCATGATTAATTTGCAATATTTTAGTGGATGAATCCCCTAATCACCTGTTAGCTTAATGCAAGAAAGTCATGAACCCTTATTTTTAAAAAAATATTTATATTTTATTTAATTTGCTAAGTATTTATTTCCCAATCATAGTAAAATATTTTTAATATTCATTTTGAAAAATGAGTTCCAAATTCTTTCTCTCTATTCTTCCCCCACACCTTTAGAAAGTAAGACAATACAATAGAATATATCTTATACATGTGAAGTCATAAAAAAATTCCAAAAAAATAAAGTGCAAAAATATGTTTCAACCTGCACTCAGGACTCATCAATTCTTTCTCTGGAGGAAGGTGGCATTTTTCATCATCAAACTATAAAAAATACTTTATTGCTAAAAATACATGTATCTTCCCATGTTTTTCTGAAACCATCCTATTTATCATTTCATATAGTCATCTAATAGTCACTTCAATAATATTCCATCACAATCACATACCACAACTTGTTCAACCAGTCCTCAATGGATGAGCATCCCCTCAATTTCTAATTCTTTTTTTTTAGGTTTTTGCAAGGCAAATGGGGTTAAGTGGCTTGCCCAAGGCCACACAGCTAGGTAATTATTAAGAGTCTGAGACCAGATTTGAACCCAGGTACTCCTGACTCCAGGGCCGGTGCTTTATCCACTATGACACCTAGCCACCCCTTCAATTTCTAATTCTTAAGTATTACAAAAAAAAGTTGCTATAAATATGTTCTGTAAAATCAGTCCCTTTCTGTTTTTCTCTCTAAGATCTCACTTTTACTTTGGATTCTTCTAAATTATTTTTCCAATTACATGCAAAGGTACTTTTCTACAGTTATCCTTTTGAAAACTTTTGAGATCCCCATTTTTCTGTCATCTGCCATTCCTTCACCCTTCCCCATGGCAGTGAACACACATGCACCCCCCCCACACACAAACACACACACACACACACACACACACACACACCCCCCCACACACAAGCAAGATTAAAGAGAAAAAATCATGAAGAAAAAAGACAAAACAAAAGAAATTTTAAAAAGTGAACATGATATATATTTTGCTCTACATTTAGACTTCATAGTTTGTTCCTCTGGATGTGGATGGTATTTTTCAATAACAGGTCTCTCAGAATGGTTACCGATCACTGAAATGTTGAGAGGAGCTGTGTCATCATAGATGATCATCTCATGCTAATGTATATAATGTTCTACTAGTTCTGCTCAGTTCACTCAGCATCAGTTCACATAAATCTTTCTAAGATTTTCTAATGTCCAGTCGCTCATGATGTCTTATAGAACAATAGTACTCCATCACGTTCATATGCCATAATTTGTTCAGCCATTCCCCAATTGATGGGCATAGGATCTCTTTAGGATGCAGACTTACTAGTGGTATTGCTGGGTCAAAGGGTATGCACAATTTTATAGTCTCTTGGATTCCTTCCTTTTAATGTAATAAGAACTAAATAACTATTTGTTGATTGCTTGTTTGAAGGTGAGCTGGGGTGATTAGAACTGAAGGCAAGCCTATTTACCAAAGAGGGTATTATAAGATATGAACATAACCCACTACTACCTTATGCCTGTTGATATGAAATTGCATTGATTTATCAACAACATCAAGGTCCCATATCTTCTGATGCCCTGGTCTCACAACTTCTGATAAAAGGACATCTGTGAAGTCGGAGAAGCAATGGTAACTGGTGCAATGAATAGATCCCTAGATGTGGAGTCAGGGAGATGAGAGTTCAAACCATATTTTGAGGCTTCCTAGCACTATGACCCTGAATAAGTCATTTAATCTGATCAATCTCAGTTTCTTCACTTATAAAATGGTAATAATAATAGCAACATCTTCTAAGGATTCTTGTGAGAATCTAAGGAGATGATAAACAAATAAATAAAGCAGATTGCAAACCTTATACAAATGGTAGCTATGATTATCAAGAGGGCATTTTTAAGAGTTTGACTGTAGTTGACACCTTATATGTTGGACTTTAAACACTTGACCTCAGGCATTAGGTAGCTCAAAGTTTGAATGTTCCTCAGGGAAGATAGCCACAACAAGGGCGCATTAAATCCTGACTGTGTGTTAGGTACTGTGCTGAATATAGTGGATAGAAAAGTACAACAATCCCATCTTTCAAGCCCTGTGCATTCTACTTAGGCAAGGACAGGGGGAATAGAGATGGGTGGAGTAGATATAACAAACTACTACAGTAGACAGGAAATATATACAGGATGTCCCCAAAATATTTTTCCAGTTTTCTATTTTTTTAAAAACTTAAAACAGCACTGAGATTTTAACTCTGTGTTAAATATGAAATTGCCATGGACCAAACAGAGAAGGAAAAGACAAGTAATGGATCTGAACAGCCTCCCATATGAGGTGGTACAAGAGATGAACGTCACAAAATGATAGAGACTCTTAAGAGAGATAAAGGTTAAGAGGAAGGTAATTCCATATAGGAGTTATTGATTCAAAATCATGGAGGTTATACAGAGACACCAAAGATCTTATGCAGGGGAGAAACTGGACAGACATATTTATGATTTTACTAGTTATAAGAAGGATCTAATCTCTGATGCTCAATGCCAGAGGAGTTGTGCTCAAATCTAACATTTGATCCTTAGTGCTTGTATGACCAAGTATAAGTCATTGAAGAGACTTTCATTTCTCCAACCAAAAAGATGAGAGGATTGGACTAACTGATCTCTGAGGGCTCTTCCAGTTTCAAATCTATTAACTTCCACAGAAGAGAGAGACTGGAACCAAGAAGACTGATTAGTGAATCATCATAAAGGAGGAGAGAGATGATCAAAACCAAAATTAGATTGGTAGCTGTGCAAATGGAGAGAAGAGGGAAGATGCAAAAGATGCTGTACAGGCAGACTTGAAGAAATGGCAACTGATTGGTTATTAGGGATGAGGGAGAAGAAGAGTTGAGAATGATTCAGTGACTAGCCAGATGGTGATACCCTCATTAGAAATAGTGAGCCTAGGAGTGGGGTTTGAGTTAGTTGGGAAATACTGAGTTCTGATTTGGACCTAATGCATTTGAGATGGGACTTCCAGTTGGGAGCTGGAGTAGGAACACTTATTTTACATCTTTAATTAGTTGATTGATTCTGTTTCTCAATTAAGAAGTTATGTTCACCTTATACAGGTATGTTAATTAGAATTGGGGCCTGTAAGAGTTTTCTCTTGCAGATCCCTAATTTCTTCCTAGGCTTTATCATAGAGCCTAGCAGCAGTGCGTGCTGAATAAATGCTTAGTCATTTCTAGGTTGTCCATCAATCAATTCATCAACAAATATTTATTAAGTATCCAATATGTTACAGACTTCTTAAGGTAAAGGAAAAAAAAATGAAATAACCCCTTCCCTCAAGGAGTTTACGTTATTTGTAGTTTATATGTAAGCATATACAAAATAAGTACAGGCTAAAATCATTCTATTCCATAGACCAGATAATATGAATAAAAATAATATTGCTTAATTTTTGAATAGTGGTTTAATACAGAGTTCAACATAAATGTCATTCTATTTTTTAATTTTATGATTTATTGATGTTTAAAAAAACAAAACATGTGTTTCTCCTAATTAAGTCTTCTTCTTAATTTGGTCTCTTTCAAGAGGTCACAGAGTTAGAGAAAGAAATCAAGTTATTTATCCACAGCCTTCCAGAGAGTCCATATGGCCAAACCCTTGGCAGGTATCAGGGGGCCTACTCCCTGTCGTCTCTAGCCGTTCGATCACGTTCCTTTCCTTCTCTGATATTGGTTCTGGTCCCTTTGCATGCTTTACCACCTCAGTGGGAGCTCTGAGGCTGGCCCTCTTCCATCCTCTACTGAATTTAATTTCTTTAACACCTGCTTAGGAAAGACTTAGAAGATCTCAGTCCTTCCTCCTTCTCACTAGGAAAATATATCCTGGTCCTTGGTGCCTTTGAAAATGTAGGTAAGTGACTGCTAGGAGTTGTTTGTAGCATCTCTGGCTTCCTTCCTTAGGTTTCCATAGTCATTGTTCATTCATTAACAGATGGCTCCTAAGACAAGAAATGAGGTTTATTTAAGGTTTTGCATTTTATTATCTTACTTTTTTTATTGTTTCATTTCCTTTGAAGTATTTATTTCATTTGAGGGTTTTGTGTTCCAGGTTTCTCACCTTATATTGTCTTTTCTTTATGGTAGTTTGATATTCCTTCCTTGAGTCTCTCACCATTCTTGCATCATTATTTCTCTCTTAGGATAGTTAGATGACAGAGTGGATACAGTTCTGGGCCTAGAGTCAAGACGACTCATCTTCTTAAGTTCAAACCCGACCTCAGACACTTCCTAGCTGTGTGACCCTGGAAAAGTCATTTAAACTTGTTTATCTCAAGTTTCTCATCTGTAAAATGAGTTGGAGAAGGAAATGGCAAACCACACCAGTATCTTTGCCAAGGACTTATGAAGAGTCAGACATGACTGAAATGACTCAACAACAGTTAAGCACTTATTCCACAGGGTTATTAGGAGGAAACAAAATAATGAATTCTTTTGCAAAAGCATTACATGCACATAACTATTATCATCATCCACCAAATCCTACTTTCTACACTAGAAGGTATTGCTGGTTATCTAGTTCACAATCCTTTTTTCTCTCTCTCCTCTTTCCTGGATAAGAACAGAGTCCCCTTTTTCAAGTTTTTCCAATCTCCTCCCTAGGGTATGATTTAGGATATATTATTTTACTTAGTTATTGTTCTCTCCTAATATACTTTCATGACTTCAATGGAAAAGTTGAGGATCTGAGAATGATAATATATTCAAAAATATGTATCAGAAATTAGGAGAGGTCAAAGATTGGGACTACACTCAAAATCATTTATATAACAGGTACATTTTCTTTTAGAAAGAAATTGGAAGGCACTAGACATTGTTAATTCCACATAGCATCATTAAAAACAAAATTAATTTTGTTTTTTAGATAAAAATCTATTCATTACTGATATGGGATTCATTCCTGAATTAGCTAGTTGTGTATAACAGAACACTGACCTATCAGAGCAAAGATCAGAGTAGTCCACAACTATAGGAAATTTTTTTACAAATAAGAAAAATATATGATATTCAACTAAAATAACTCTAGTTTGACTTATTCAAATAAGTTTTAATGAGGAAAAATGGGATCATATGGGAAAGACAAAGATTTCATAAGAAATGTTACTAATGTAAAGTCAATTGCTATAAAAAGGAAAACATAAGAACCTCAAAAGAACCTTGGTCATTAAACATTTAACGTATTTGTTAAGCAAAGAGAATTGATGGTCAAAGGCAACATTAGGGTACAATGTCCATTCATTTTTATTTTTATTTATTTTAAATGTTTTTAAATTTATTTTCACATTACACCAATAGTCTTGCTAAAAGTAAACATAATCCCTTCTCTACCCACAAAGAGAAACCTCAAAAAAATAAAGTGAGGAAAAAAGTATATTTCAGTCTATGTTCAGATACCATCAAGTCTGTCTCTCTGATGGATCACGTTATTTATCATAAATCCAACAGAGAAATTGTTTCAATATTTTTTTCTCAGTTGCTATAGCTAGCTGTATTTCACTCCATCCTATTCCTTCCCACCCTCATTTAGTCTATTCTTTCTCTCCTTTCACCTTGTCCCTCCTCAAAAATGTGTTGAATCTGACTACCCTCTCCCAGGATCTTCCCTCTCTTCCTTTCTCCCATCCCTTTCCTTTCCTTTTTGCTCTAGGGTAAAATAGATTTCTATACCCTATTGAGTATGTATGTTATTTCCTCTCTGAGCCACTTTTTTAGGTTTTTGCAAGGCAAACAGGGTTAGGTGGCTTGCCCAAGGCCACACAGCTAGGTAATTATTAAGTGTCTGAGGCCGTATTTGAACCCAGGTACTCTTGACTCCAGGGCTGGTGCTTTATCCACCATGCCACCTAGTCGCCGCTCTGAGCCACTTCTGATGAGAATAAAGGTTCACTTATTCCCCATCACCTTCCCCATTTTAATTCCATTGCAAAAGCTTTTTCTTGACTCTTTTATGTGAAATATTTTAGCCTATTCTCCCTCTCATTTCCCTTTTTCCCAATACATTCCCTTCTCATCCATTAACTCCATCTTTAGTTTATTATACTTTCATATTCAGCTTCCTACTGTTCCTTGTATATATGAGCTATTTCTAATTTTCCTAATAAATGAGAAGGTTCATATGAGATATTAGTATCATCTTCCTATGAAGGAACAAAAGCAGTTCAACATCATTAATTCCCTTATAATTCTCTATGTTTCACCTGAGTCCTGTACTTGAAGATCAAACTTTCTGTTCAGCTCTGGTCATTTCAACAGGAAAGCTTGAAAGTCTCCTATTTCATTGAATATTCATCTTTTCTCTTGAAAGAGTACAGTTTTGCTGGGTAGTTGATTCTTGCTTGTAATCCAAATTCTTTTGCCTTCTGGAATATCATATTCCAAGCCTTATGAGCTTTTGTTTTAGGTTTTTTTGCAAGGCAAATGGGGTTAAGTGGCTTGCTCAAGGCCACACAGCTAGGTAATTATTAAGTGTCTGAGGCTGGATTTGAGCTCAGGTATTCCTGACACCAGGGCTGGTGTCCACGTGCCACCTAGCTGCCCCCTTATGAGCTTTTAATGTAAATGCTGCTAAATCCTGTGTTATCCTGACTGTAGTTCTACAATATTTGAATTGCTTCTTTCTGACTGCTTGTGATATTTTTCTCTTTGACTTGGGAGTTCTGGAATTTGACTATAATAATTCTGGAAGTATTTATTTTGGGATCTCCTTTAAAAGCTGACCAGTGGATTCCCTCCATTTCGATTTTAGGATATCATGGCAATTTTCCTGGAGAATTTTTTTAAAAATGAAGTTTAGTCTCTTTTCCTGGTCATGACTTTCAGGTAGCCCATTGATTTTTAAATGATCTCTTCTGGATCTGTTTTCCAGTTCAGTTGTTTTCCTAATGAGCTATTTCACATTTTGTCCTAGTTTTTCATTCTTTTGGTTTTGTTTTAGAATCTCTTGATTTCTCACAAAGTCATCAGCTTACTTTGGCCCCATTTTTCATTTGAAGGAATTATTTTCTTCTGAGAGCTTTTCTTATCTGCTTTTTTCAAATGGCCAATTCTGTTTTTTAAGTTATTCTTATCCTCATTGACCTTTTGGACTGCCTTTTCCATTTGACCTAAACTGATTTTTAAGATGTTATTTTCCTCTGTATTTTTTTAAATCTCCTTCTCTAAACTGCAGCCTTGTTTTTCAAGATTTTCCTTAATTGTTCTTCTCTTCCCAATTTTTCCTCTACCTCCTTTACTTGATTTTAAAAATTTTTCTTGAGCTCTTCCATAGCCTGAGACCAATTCATATTCTCAGAGGTTTTGGATACAGAAGTTTTGACTTTGTTATCTTCTGACTTTGTATTTTGATCTTCCATGGGACCAAAGTAATTGTCTATGATCAAATTCTTTTTCTTCTGTTGTTTGCTTATTTCCCCAGTCTATGATCTGATTTTAACTCTTTGTTATGATGGGGCCATGTTTCCAGCACTGTTCCAAGCTTTTGAGAGTTTTTGAGACACCCCTCCCCCCCAGGGACCTCAATTCCTTCAAGGTCTTATGAGAAACTCTGTTTGCTCTCCGGGTCTGTGCTCTGATCTGTGGATGACCACAAGCAGTTCCCTCTATTTTAGAGCTGTGGAAAGGGTCCTTGCTCTGCTATGGTGTTATGGGGTCACAGACTACAAACTGGATCTTGGAATTGGCAAAACAACAGAGTCCTGGGGCAGCTAGGTGGTGCAGTGGATAGAGCACCGTCCCTGGAGTACCTGAGTTCAAATCAGGCCTCAGACACTTAATAATGACTTAGCTGTGTGGCCTTGGGCAAGCCACTTAAACCCCATTTGCCTTGCAAAATCCTAAAAAAAAACCCCAACAGAGTCCTGACCCAGGTATTTCAAAGAGACCTCTGCAGTCTTCCCTGACCCCCTTATCCTCTGTGGGTAGAATTCTCTGGAAGCAGCTACTGGGTGGCTCCATTGGCCCACTTCTGATTCCCCACTGGGGCTAGGCTGATGCCTGCACTGGACTGACTTCCCTGCTCATTCTAGTTTAGCAGAGTTTTCCTACTGACCTTCCAAGTTGTCCTTGGCAATCCCTAGGCTGAGAGGTCTAGAAACTATCCCAGTACCACAGACTCAGGTGCCCCCAAGGACTCAGACACCTGGCGGGCTATTCTTGGAAGGATAGAGCTGGTTTGCTGCTCTGCGTGACCTGGGTTACTGGAACACACCTTTCCCAGGGATCTTCCAACTTGTCTTGGTTAGGAAAATTGTTTCACTCAGTCTTTCTGTGGGTTCTGCCACTCTAGAATTTGTTAGTGATAATTTTAAAATATTTGGAGTGATCTGGTGAGAGCTTCTGGGAATTCCTACCTCCATTCAGCCATCTTGGCTCCACCCCCATACTCATTTTTTTAATCTTATGGTGATTGATATAAGATTATAAGTGGTATTGCCTCATGAAATTGTGATTAACAGTGGAGGGTAAAAAACCATTTAAAGAAGATTTTATAAGAAATCCAACTAATCAAAATTACCCCAAGGACAATGAAAGATGAAAGGGTAAGAGGGACAATGAATGGTAAGAGGATAAAGAACGGAAAAGATCTGAAAAACCTTTTAGAACTCAACTTTTTGGAATCTATTATAGCAGGGCTATGATTCTTGTCTTCTATGATCAAAATTCTGAACCTATGGAGAAAGTGGGAATGAAGCTAAGGAGATCAAAAATTTTCTAAGCAGTAGACTTAGAACAAGTGTTTTGGCTAACATTTATTATTGAGCAATAATTAAAGAATTGGGGCCCAAGATGTCCGAAGGAGAGGAAGATGCTAAATCTGGAGGAAAACATTGGTCCTTGACAATAGTGAAAAAGAAACTAAGACATTCTAGGTTCATACTGTCTTATGTATGTAACATGTTTACAAGAATGATTTGCACACACATTGAAGTTATCTACAATGAGGAGATTTGCATATGTTAGTCAAGTCTTCATAAGAAATATTCTATACTAGACCACAGGCTTACCATTATAGAATTGACTAACGGATATAAAGAATGAACAGGATTGCATTTCTTATTGTTTGGTAGTTAAAAATTCCTTACTGACTTAATAGAACAAAACATTGTTTTAATGGCTGTCTCATAAGGCACTTCCAGCTATACAGAATGTAATTCAATATTCTTTGAAATATTTAGTAACAGAAATAACACTGATTGACAATTCTCTGATACTATCAGTCAAGGCACAGTATGCTGTGACCTTGCCCACCCATATTCAGTGGGGATCTAGTGCATAGATCTAGTTGGAAGCCTTCCAGTAAACAGGACCTGAGTAACCTTTCTGCCATATTTATTACCTAACTACCATTTTATAGCAAATTTGAGCCCATTTTTCCCAGGGATCTTGTATAGGTAATGGGAGAATGTATCTCAGATTTAGTGACGTGGGAGGAACTGTCCTTAGTATATTGCCTTAGTAAATATCTTTCTAAAATCAAAGTCTGGTTTGATAATCTTTGGCAAGAACTCTGATGGAAGCTTATGAGCATCATAACTCCTTAGGGTCACCCCTCCAATCCTGACACAGTAATAGTCAGCTGCCCTCTGATGATCTAGTGGGGAATTCAGAGTTGAAGAAATAGCCCTAGTGGGTGCCTCTATATGTCTGTCTCTCTATCTCTCTGTCTGTCTGACTGTCTGTTTGTCTGTCTCCCCCCACCCCCAACTCCATCTGTCTGTCCATCTATCTAATCATCAACAGATGATACAAAGGGACAATGACTTGTGTTCCAAATTAAACGGAGAATGGGTTAGAACATTTCGGGGCAATTGAAATACTACTTTAATGACCATTAGAAAGACTAAACTTTTTAATATTGATATTCTAGTGTATTATTGCATGCCTATGTGTCGCGAAGTAGGGGGGTTTGCAGCATTAAAAATGAATATTATTCAGAGGTCAAGAAAGGTGTAGAATAATGGTGAATAGGCCCAAATCCACATGAATAAAGATTAGCAGTATAAAAAAATAATCGGAACCAGCACAAAAAATTATATGACCCTTTGCAAGAGCCAAGGCTACATGGTAGACAGTTTGGGAGTACTACTTTTCCCTCCTGGCTGTGCTTCTGACTCTTCTGACTTCACCTGTGCAATCTTACCTTGGAACATCTCTCAGTGAACCCTTGGATCATCCTCCTGAAATATCCATGCTTACCCATTTCTCCTATTGATGAGTTCCTCCTAAGTTCTCCATTTTGGAAAGAGACTCACACTGGGCAATTTTCATTCCGTTTCCAGGTTTGATTATGATTTTTAGATTTCAACACCATGTCCCTCTAGGTAGCTTCTCCAAGTTTCCTTGTCTGTTCCCTCCCCAAGTCATGGAAGATCTAAATGAAGGACCTAAATGACTTGCCCCTATATAAAATACTCTATGACCCCTAATATGCTAGATACATGCTAACTATTGAACTGATTCCTTAAAGATGAGTTGGATTCAGCCTACAGGATGGGGGGAGGGCAGTTCTGATGGCTGACATGGCTTATGTCTATATTCAGTGGATCTGTTATATGAATTCTTTTGGGTATCAAGTAGTTTTTGAAATCATACTTCATTATCCCATCTGGAGGCAAAACCAGAGATAGGAACCCACAAAACTTGTTTAGTCTTTAGTCTGATTAGATAAAGAAAGAAAAATGACTCGCATTACCATGACTATTCCACACCATCCCAGTGCCACAGGTATGATGCATCTGATTTTGCAGATGAGGAAATGGAGTCTTAGAAAGGTTAAGAGATTTGTCCCTGGTCACACAGATTTTATAATGTCACAAATGGGATTTCAGTCAGATCTCTCATGATGGTGAATCAAACATTCCTGCTTATCTACCAGTTTCTAAAAAAATTTCATACATGGGTATTGTAGGTGGCAGGAACAGATTTTGGAAAGTCTGGAATGGCAGGTCAAGCTACTTAGACTTTATCCTATAGGGTAATATGTACTCAGGGTCTGCTCTATGGTAACAAATAATTTCTTATTGATTGAATTATGACATGATCAAAGATGGATTTGGAAAGATTTCTGTCTTGGTGGTAGGTAAGATGGGTTGTAGGAAAGGGCTGGAGGTAGGAAGAGCAGAGGAGATGATCATAAATCTTTAACCAGTATGGACTTCTGAGACTACCTGGCTTGATTCAACCATTTTATAGAGGAGAAACCTGGGACCCAGATAAGTTCAGTGCTTTGGCCATATGGATAATAAGCCTCAGAATTGGCTTTTGAACTCAAATCTTTTGACTTTAGAGCCAAGAAAAGTTGGCATCATCAAAGACCATTCAGATAGTCTAGGAAGGAGTATATGAGAGTTGGGCTAGGTTGGTAATAGAGGGAATGGAAAGAAAGATCCCAACTTTAGAAACATCGTGAAGGAAGATTTGTCAGTACATGCACAAGAATATGTGTAGAGAGTGAAGAAAAAGGCAAAGACCAATGGTTGCGCTAGGTTGAAGAGCAGAAAGATGGTAACTTTGATTGATAAAGGGGAACCCTAGGGTAGGAGATCAGTTTAGAGGGATGCAGAATAAGCTCCATTTTAATCATTGTGAGTTAGAGGGGATGTTTGGACGTGGTGGGATTCAGCAAACCTGCCTATGATCTACATCTGGGACTTAACTGAATTTTCTGAATAAAGGCAGCGTGGGATAAGGAGAGAGACCATGTCTTAAGACCTTGATCTCCTACATTCTACTTGTGAGAACTTCAATTGCTTCTGCTTTCTGAGCAGTTTTCCTATTTGTAGAAGGAGGGGACTGGACCAGATCATCTCTGAGATCCTTTTTAATCCCCAAATCTAGACACTGCTGTCTTTTCTAGCATGCCCCAGGACTTGGCTCACTTGCACCCTCTACTGGTTTCTCAAAAGGTACCACCTCTCCTCTCCATACTGGGTCTCCTAGTACTGAGGTTGTCCTGAGGTGTGGATAACACAGAACCTAGCTTCTTCCTCTTCATCATCCCCAAAAGTGACGCAAAATATTATTTTTTAAAGCCTATCTATGAAGATGGAACTACCAGAAGATGCCACAGGGCAACCTTTCCAGGTGAATGGTATAGCAACAAAAGAAGACTGTGAGAAGAATCATCAAATATTATTATTTTTTCTGGATGGTTCTTCAGGGGAAAACTTAATTAATGGAGTGAGTCCTGCTTCTTAGAACTGTTGGATGTTTTTTTTTTTTAGTTTTTGCAAGGCAATGGGGCTAAGTGACTTGTCCAAGGTCAATTATTAAGTCTGAGGCTGGATTTGAATTCAGATCCTCCTGATTCCAGGGCCAGTGCTCTATCCACTGCACCACCTAGCCACCCCTGGATGTTCTTTAAGGCAGTGCTCCCCCTATTCCCTTTCCTGCTGCCCTCCTCTTGAAACTGCTTTGTATAATTTCATATTTCCTCTCTTGGTAAAATGGAAGATCCTTGAAGACAGGGCATGTTTTGTTTTCCTTTTTTTTTGATCCTGGTGTCTAGAAAAGTACCTGGAAATGAAACTCACACAAGACTGGACCGATAATTGAACTAGTAACAGGGGACTATTAAATAGGGAACTCTCTTGATGAGGGCAAATCTGCACTCGCTCCTTGGCTTACAGTTTTGGGGAGTTGCTTTTGAACACCCATAGATTCCAAGAGTGGCTCCAACTCACTTAATCACTGATCATGAATCCAACTTTACCTGACTAGAGGCCAAGTCTCTAGCGACTACTCTACATTACCTAACACTCGTGTGGAATGAACAAATGTCACATTCTGGGTACTTTCCAAAGTTGTTTGTCCCCATGCAAAAGGAGTCAGAATCCAAATTCCCAACTTATTCTCCATCTCCTTCTTTCTAGCAACTTTGACAAAGGTCTACGGGCATAAGTTGAACTAGATGGCCTCCCATGATCCCTTGTTTGATTGTGAGATCAATAGGAGCTGTGATTGCTGACAAGTTGGGTTCCCCTCCTACTTTTCTCTAGAGCCACGAGAATAGCTCATCACTGCTAAAATGAACCTCCTGGGCCCCTCTGTTTCTAGCCCCTGAGAAACTGCTACAGAAGCCTAGTGTGTCTTGGAGCAATTTTTCCTCTCTAAACTTTCCCAGACATTGTCTGGTTTAATTTATTTTTATGGGCAGTCCCTTTGCTTCTGGCAAGGCAAAAGATTTTATGGAAAAGTAACATATGCTGCAGAAAATGACAATGCATTTCAATGAGGCGTGAGTTACTTTACTTTGACATGCATGCCTGTTGAAGGCCCAGTTTGGGCAGAGAAGGACCTTAGCCACTTCTTACATCCTCTCATTAATGGAGCGGCTTTCCCCTCTGTTGTCAAAAAGGCCTTGGCAGATGAATGAGCCAGGAAGACATGGAAAACCCCAGTGCCAGGTTCCTATAATGGTGATGAGTTTCACAGATACACTCTTATGTCAAATGGCTTTTGTTGTCCTGCCCAGCTGGAGTGGCTTGGGGTGGGGGGGTCAGGGTTGGAGGACAGCATGTTGTTAACTCCTAGAATGAACAGTCAAGTTTTTTCAAAGCGTCTTAGATGTGGAAGAGGTGCTGTAAGGTCTGATGCCAGAGACAGTCCATGCAAGGGGCTTAGTTTCTTTGTTAGGGAAATAGGTTCAAATGAGCATCTATTCTGGGGACTGAGCTAACTATGAGAATAAATTGCTTATAAGTTAGAGCCATCCAAGAAGGGATGAGGCTAATTCACAAAGAGATGAGCTCCCTTTAAATGCATCCTGGAAGGACCTTAGGAGAACCATCTATCAACTATATTCTAAAGGGAACTGATTATGGATCACCACCACGTACTCTTTTTTTTGCAAGGCAATGGGATTAAATGACTGGCTCAAGGCCACACAGCTAGGTCATTATGAAGTTTATGAGGCCACATTTGAACTTAGGTCCTCCTGACTCCAGAGCCGGTGCTATATACACCATAGACTTTTTATATAGTGTAGGAACTTTTAACCTGAGGTCTATGAACTTTTTTTAATATTATGATAATTCATTACCAACATTTTCCTTTGTAAATCTCTGTAGTTTACATTTACAAAACATCTTTCTAAGAAAAGGGGTTGGGAGTGTAGCTGAGTGGTACTGTAAATAGAATATCTGGTCTAAAGTCCGGAAGGCATGAGTTCAAATCCAGCCTCAGATATGTGATAGCTGTTCAGCCCTTGGCAATTACTTAACTCTGCCTTAATTTCCTCATCTGGAAAATGAACTAGAGAAGAAAATGACAAACCATCCACCATGGTTTGCCAAAAAACCTCAAAAGGTTCACAAAGAATGGAACATGATTGAAAATGATGAAACAACACAAAAATATTTAAAGGGGGGGTCTATACCTTTCATTAGACTGCCAAAAGAGTCTTTGGAACAAAAAGACCCCAGAAAGTAAATTCCAACTTAGAAAGCATTTAGATCTCTTCTCTTTTCATCCACACAACGACCCTTTGAACTAGGCTGACAATTATTATGGCATCATGAAGAGTTGGACATGAATGAAATGACTCAATAACAATAGCTATTATTCATATTTTATAAATGAGGAAACTGGGGTTGAGGAATATGATGATTTGTCCGTGATTGTGCATTTTATAAGTGTTAGTGGTAAAGTTTGAACCCAAGGAATTCTGCCGAGGTCCCTTCCAAATAATTGATTCTCACCTGGCAGGCATGACATTTATTCCATGTACTTTCAATTCTCATTTAGAGAGGAATTTAGAAGTGCTATAATGGCTGTGTTAGGGGAAAACATGTCCTTATGGGTAGGTTCAACATTAATCTGGTAGGAGGTCTATGTTGGAGGACTGTAGGGATCCATCCTTGACCTTGTGCTGTTTGATATTTGTTTTATCATCGAATATAACCAAATATACATCACCTTTGTCAAATTTGCAAATGACACAAAGCTGGGCAGGAGAGTCAATGAGGTGAATAAACCAGAACATAGAGGGATCTTAACAGATTAGCCCATTGAGCTTAATTGATGAAGAAGGAATTTAGGGGGGAATTGTAGGGACTTCAGTAGGGAAGTTGGAAAATTTACTTGATTAAAATCTTCCGCTTTAGAAGTAAAAGAGAAACTCTGATTAGATATCAGTTCACTTGGACAAAAAAATCAAGTTTTAGTATTTTGAAAGCTCCACATAAGAGATCTGAGGTGGGGCATCCAGAGATCTAATTCAATCCTTGGTTACATTGAAAGATAGTTACTAAGAAAGAAGAGGTGATGGTCCCTCTGTCGACTGCCATGATCAGACCACAGCTGGTATCGTGTATTCAGTCCTGGGTATCATAGGTTAAATATGACCAAAAAGTAGAGGACTATCCAGAGGTTGGTAACCAAGATGGTAAAGTCCCTGAAGAGAGCTTGGAGGAATAAGCTATGTGTCAGTGGACAAGAGAAGGTTCAGAGGGGATTCCAGAGCTATCTTCAGTATTCAGAAGGTTATTATATGAAGAAGGGATTCAATTTGTTCCATTAATCCTCACATGATTAATAATTGCCGAGAATCCAGTATCAGGTTGATTTCATGAAACACAAACACATGCATACTCATGCATGCACACACACACACACACACACACACACACACACACACACAAATAGAAACTTCTTGAGTTCCCTTCCTTAAAGTCTGTAAATCTGTGACTTGTTGATCCTGATTGTTATCTGAATATCAAGTGTGGCATTGCAGACTTTACAGGACATTGGTGTGAAATACAGGGAGACAGATTCCCAGCAAGCTTGAGAATGCCCTAACATCTGAAGCTAACTCAAAGTGCAATAGACTGCTTGGTGAAGTTCATCATTGACCATGTTTAAGCAAGGGCTGCTTCACCACTTGTCAGGGAGGTTGTCACAGTAAGGTTGGATTGGGTTAGGGAAAAGATGATCCTCAAAGGTTCAAAGTCTGTGGACTTTTGGATGACTCTCCCAACCCCATCCAATAGCATATAATAAGGGAGTGTGGGCAATCCTTTGGGCTCCTAAATCTGTGTTGTGGGCTGAATCTTGTAAATGTGATTTTTGAAGTCAGATACAGGCATCTGGCAGGATGGGCATGAAGTATGACCTTCATCAGATCAATGAGCTAATCAGGAACCATTGGATTTAAATTGTTCTGAAAAGTGTTCTCTTTGCAACCCAACATTCTGATTTATTCTTGAAAAAATGACAAACCATGTGGATGTCAGGAGCCAGGGAGCAGATAATTAAAAGGCAGCTGTTAAAAGGAGAAAAAGGAAAAGTTCTTTCAAAATGGCACAAGGGGGAAAGACACCAGTCTTAGAGTCCAAAAGCCTGGATTCCATTCCCTGCTCTAGCATTGCCTGTAGGATTCTGCTCATTTCTCTCCTTTATCTCTCAGTTTCATTTTTCCTCATCTGAAAAATGAAGAGCATATGACTTTATCACCTAGCTCATACTGAACTGTGTTTTAAAGAAAATACAAATGATAAAGTTGATAAATCTTAAGTGCCTGATAAAAGCAAATTAACATTAAAAATCTCTAGGGAAGATTAATTTATGGCTATGAGATCATTGTTTGTATATTTTAAGCTAAGAAAGATCCAAAACTTTCTCCCTCTCCTGTTCCTCCATTTAACAGGTGAAGAAATTAAAGCCTGGGAGCTCAAGGAGTCAGTCTACCCAAGGCTGTATGGGGAGTAAATGGCAGAGTTGGTATTTTCACCCCAATGATTTCATTGATTATTGAGGTACTAATTTTTGGTTCTGGCAGTCTTTGCTCTAATGATCCTTTCCGTCTTGACATCCCCTGTTCTCAGGTCCCTCCCAGTTCTGATATTCCCTGTTCTAAAGCCCCTTTTCACTTTGACATCCACTCTTCTAAGGTTCCTCCCAGTTCTGACATTCCTTATTCTAAAGCCACTTCCAGCTCTGCTTTTCTCTATTCCACACTCCCTCCCAGCTCTGACATTTTTCTGATGTGAATCAGCAAAAACTATCTATCTATCTATCTATCTATCTATCTATCTATCTATCTATCTATCTATCCATCCATCTATCTATCCATCTATCTATCTATCCATTGATCTATTGTTCTAAATCAGACCACAAATGCAAATTTCCCAATCCTCTGCAATGGAGTGAGGGAGGTTTCCCCTCCTGCCTCTTATCTGGATCCAGGTTTGACACCTTCAGATCACTTTGCCAAAGTTAAAGTGGCGACTGTTGGAGCTGAGAAGGATCTGAGGGCACGGTCTCTTAGAGCTGGGAGGGAATTCCAGGGTCATCTAACTCAACCTCATCATTTTGTAAGTGAAGAACTAGAAGATAGCAGGTGGGGAAATGATTTGTCCAGGGTTACTTCGTTAAAACATATGGCTGAGTAGTTTCTTGAACCCCAGCCCCTGGGGCCCATGACCCAGGATGTTCTCCATGGAGCCACATTGCTTTTGGAGACAGCTTCAAGCATTTACCGGAAAGGCAGTGCATAGAGACCCCATTGTGGGAGAGTCCACAATGAAGCAGAATTTCTCACTCACATGTGGAATAATTTTTCAACTTTGCCATTGAATCTTAGCTCCAGAATACCCAATTCTTCTTGGATTTTGCAGGTGAGAGTTGAGGGCAGAGGGGAAGGTTGGAGATGAGGGCAGAGGGGGCAGGTGGGGAAATGATCTTGATGCAGGCAACTGAAGAAGGGGTGGGCAGGATGGGGGGCAACCTTAGAGGACCAGGCAAGCCTGCCTGGATAAAGGAGCCCATTGTCCTGTCTTCCCCTCAGGTGAAGGCTGCAGGAGCACCTTCCCCCAGCAGCTCACCTGGGGCCAAACAAAGGGAGCTTTCAAGTCTCAGTCCCCAGCTGCAATTTGGGGCTCCCCATCCTCCACCATTTAGGGAGCCTCTTGAATTCTTCCCACTGGGCCAGGGTTCATCTTTCATCCTAATGCTTGGGACCTGTCAGCACCAGAGACCTCTCCCTCCAAGGTTTCTCCCTCCCATTTCTGCAGCTGAGGGTTAGTCCCTGTTAGACCTGTCTGTTCAGAATTAGCCCAGCAGGTGAGTGAGAATTTGTCCTGGGGGGCCACATTGTGTGTCATTGTGTATGTGCACAATACTTTTGTTTGTGTTTGTGTGGGCCTTATATGCATGCATGTGGATCTTCTAAACACATATCTGTCTATAAAATATATGTTCACATATACATGTATGTTCATATGTGTTCACACAAGGATGTGTGTGTGTGCGTGTGTGTGTGTGTGACAAAGATGATGTAATCTCACTTTTCCAGGACAGTGAAGTAGTACCTTCCATTCTACTGCTGCAAAAAAGGAGAAAGAAGAAAGTCCTTGCAGTCCAAGGAGCTGCATGTGAAACTTCTCAGAGACAGCTAGTTTTACTTAAATCAACTCAGAACTTCTGACTTTCAGTTTGCCAACCAAGAGCTAAGCTCAGTAAGTTTCCATACTCTGTAGCAATACCCTGCTTTCACACCCTTGTTACAGCTTATCCAAGACCTCATTTCAGGAATTCTTAACCTTTTTTGTGTCATAGACTTCTTTAGATGTTCAGTAAAACCCAGGGACCCATTCTCAGAATAATGCTTAATTTCAGTTAGATGCTAGTGAAAGTAAGATGCATTTTTTCCTCATCTAAGTTTATGGACCCTCTGAAATCTATCCATAAGCTTCTTAGAGCATTATAATTAATAACCCCTGTACTATTAGAGAGATGGCTAAGTGTCACAATGGATAGAGTATTCAACCTGGAGTCAGGAAGACTCACCTTCATGAGTTCAATATTGGCCTCAGGCATTTTCTAGCTGAGTGATATCTGGTTTGCCTCAGTTTCTTCATCTATAAAATCAACTGGAAAGGGAAAAGGCAAACTAGAATATTTTTGTCAAGAAAACCCCAAATGGGGTCACAAAGAGTCAGACACAAGTGAAACAACCGAACAACAACCCCATTTGAAACGTATACCCCTGCTTTAGCTGATGCAGGTAATGATGAATAAACCTTAGTTTGGTCCAGTCTTTCATCTTTGAATGTTTCCCTTGGTTTCTCTTTTCTTCACCCAGCATGTACCCTCTTCTGGAGTCAGGGTGATCTCATTTCAGATCTTGCTCATATGTTTACAAGTGATATGACTCTGAGCTTAACCTCTCTGGGCTCAGATTCCTCATTGGTATAATAAGGGACAAAACCTGATGACCCATAAAAACTCCCAGCCGTAAAGTTTATGGTCTATTATCTTCTTCATGCTTTCCACAATCCTCCTCACATTGATTAGCCGAGATCAGTACTCTACTGTTAACCTTGATAATGCTTTTTGTCTAGGTCAATCATTGGACACAACCTAATTAGCTTGGTTTTGGACCTAGTGAACCTAAGGTACCAATGAGGCCTCCTGGGTCAAAATGTCTTGAAGGAAGGTGGTCACATGGGCTTCCAACTCTGAGAGGTCGGGTCTGCAGGGAGGGTATGGATGAATCTGCTAAGAAGCCACTGTCAAGACAAAGAAGAAAGTCAAGAATACCTTGGTTGGGCATCTGCCTTGAAAGACGAAAGAGGAGGAGAAAAAATCTGGAAGGCTCTGACAGCTGGAGTTGCATGGAGCATAAAGCACCAAATCTCCAACTAAGGGTTACCTTCAATTTTCTTTCATTTATTTCTCTGTGTCTTTTGTTTCTCTCTCTCTCTCTCTCTCTCTCTCTCTCTCTCTCTCTCTCTCTCTCTCTCTCTCTCTCTCTCTCCCTCTCTCTCCCTCTCTGTCTCTGTCTCTGTCTTTTTTTCCTTTAGCTTTCTCTGTCTCTGTCTCTATCTCTGTCTCTCTCTTTTTTGCCTCTTTCTCTGTCTCTCTGTCCCTGTCTCTGCTCCCTGTGTCTCTGTATCTCTGTTGTTCTGACTCTATCTGTCTGTGTCTCTGTCTATCTCTGGCTGTCTCTCTCTCTCTCTCTATCTCTGGCTGTCTGTCTCTGTCTCTCTCTGAGTCTCTCTCTCTCTCTCTTTCACACACACACAGACACACATGCATGCACACAAATTCCAAGTTAATAGTAATAGAAATAGTTAATAGAATAGAATAGAAATTGTTGCTTACCATTTTTCTATAAAGGTTGATGTAAAATTTTATAAAATTCCCAGTGAAGATACTCTTTGCACCTGCCCTGCAATTTAGAACCATAGGGAGTTGGTTGGGATGAGAGAGAGTAATTGACTTGTCCAGGGTCATACAACCAGGATATGCCAGAGTTGGAACTCACACTCGGATCTTTGTGGTACAGAGGCATCTCTCCATCCCCTAGGTTGTGTTGTCTCTTTGCTTTGCTAGTAAACACTAAATTCTTGCTGAATTGAATTAAATTTCTCTATGACTAGAGAAAAGGAGCAGAAAATGGGTAAAGACATTAAAATAGTTTGAGGAGCAGAGAAGAAAAATGGAGATTATAAGGTTATTTGAAGGAATATAACTATTGTATACAAGAATCATCAAAGAATTGAGTTTTGGGGAAAGATCTCAGGAGTTTGATGTAGCTATCTTTACTATTTGAGAAGCTATAATAGAGAAGAAGGAAGATGCATGCTCTGTTTGGCCTCTGAGCACAGAACTAGGGAGAACACTTGGTAAATGATGCTGAGGAATAGATTTCAATGACGTACAAGGAAGAATTGTTTAACAATTTAAACTCTGCAGAATTGGACTGCCTTGTAGGGAGTGATGTCTGCATCACTGAAGGGCTCAGGTCATGAGGAAGGTGGGGAAGCAGGAATGGATTAGTGTTACATATGATAACTCCACTGGGGTAATGAATATGATTGTAAAACTCATTACTTGCTTCAGAGAATTATATGGCTGGTGTAGATGGGAGATCTTATTGGTAAGTGGGGACTCCAGTACTGGGCATAACATATAATTGTGACTAACCAAGGATAAAACTGGAAATAATGACAATTTGATTTGCTACCCTTTCACTGCCCTTTCCCCCGCTCTATTTTATGAATTCTTTTGCCCCTTCCTCTGATACCATGAGCTCTTTACCTTTATATTTCCTCTGACTTTCCAGAATGGCACCATCCCATTTTCTTTTACAGATGGAGAAAAGAGACCCAGGACCATCCAGATAGTAAATATGAGAGGTGGGCTTTGACAATCAAAATCCTGACTCAATTAAATGGGCTTTCCACCATCCTGTGATTCAGTGTTAAGGATTCTCTATTCCATCAGTCTCCATTGCTCATCTTCTAATGAGATTAATCTAGCACCATCATCCTTAACATGATCATTTGGATTCTTTCATTCTTGATATTTGCATCCCCAGTGTCTATTCTAGTGTCTGATATGCAGCAAGTGTGTAATAAATGCCCCTTGAAATAAAATGGGAAAGTATTGGTTTAATGACACTAAGGTACCTTCAATCTCAAACAATTATGATCCTATGAATGATTGTTGAATTAAAATAATAATAATAATAATAATAATCGAAAATTACCAGCAGCTCTAAAGACAAGGGCATGAATGAACTCTACACCATAATTTTTATTTGATGTAATGCTTTCCTAATGATCCCTTTTTTTAATTTGTAAAAATTTATTTAAGACAATGGGGTTAAGTGACTTGCCCAAGGTCACACAGCTAGGCAATTATTAAGTGTCTGAGGCTGCATTTGAACTCTGGTCCTCCTGACTCCGTGGTCAGTGCTCTATCCACTGTGCCACCTAACTTCCCCTAATGATCCTTCTTAACAGCAACAACAACATCATCAACAGCAACAAAATGAGCCAACAACATTCCATTTTACTGGGTTTGCTTTAGGCTCTTCAGAATACCAGGGTACATTTGCCTGAACCATTTTCAGTAAAAATGAAACTTTCATGCCAGCCTCACCTTTTTTTCCCCAACCACCTCTGAGTTAAGTTATCCTCCGAAGGAACTCTGGGCAAGGTCTGTAAATCACGAGAGTGGAATGACTCCTTAGGAATGTCTGGGGGATATAATCTATATTCTGGGCTGGACCTTGATAATTAAAAAGGGGGTCATCTAAATTCTGATGTGGCACCAATGACCTGTTGACTTCATTAGATCTGTGGGTTTTATGACCTACTGGATTATCTGGGGGCATCCAGGGAAGGTTCTGCCTTGGTTTGGGGATATAAATCTATGCTGACTTCACTCTATTTCTCTGGCAGGATTTATGAGCTTAACAAAAAAAGAGGAATATTTGACATTAATAATAAAGATCTTTTCAACTTTCCTATGGGGGCTGCCTTTAAAATATAATGGATGCTTATTCATTTCTCCTTGCCCAAGTATTTCTATTCTTAGTCATTTTAATGTTTTTCTTTTTCCATGCTGGAACATCCATCTTCTCTGTGGTGCTAAATTAGAGTGTTCTTGACTACTTAGAGAATTAAGAAGTGGCAAAGTGCCTTCCAGCACTGGCCTTTAATAATAGATCCTTACATAGTCTTATATCCTGCCTGGGAGAAAAATGCCACTGGGTGGTTTTTATGTCTCTCTTCCCTCTTCTCCCTCATTTTTAATCTTTGGTGTCTGTGTGAACTTGTTGAACATGGCAGCAACCTTGTCCTCAGTTTCCTCATCTGTAATACAAGGGAGCTGGATTAATGGTGTCTAAGACCTCTGAGATATATGCACCTATGCACCTATGTGGAATACTGGCAAAGTTGCTCAAACTCCTAAGCCTCAGTTTCTCATCTGTAAAATTAGGAAGTTGGATTAGATAGATCTTAGACCCCTTCTAGCTTTATGTCTGCGATCTCATGATCAGTATACCATCCAGTGTGACCTTTTCTCTCAGACTGACAATTGTGTCTATTCAGCAGTGAAATTAAAGTTTCCTCGGTGTTTCAAATGGATCTGTGATTAAATCAATTTAATGTCCCCTCCCAAGGATGATGATCACCACCCACCCGTGTCTGCCCATTTCCTGAGACTCTTGTCCATGGCCCATCATGTGTTTATCAGAGGGGTCCACCCACCATGTGGGAAGTCTTGCTTGCTATCTCCTGATATCTAGAAGTCTAGTTATTCCCCTACCATCCTTGATACAGGACCAGCCACTTTACTCTTCCTATTTTACATTTCCATGATGTGATCTATTCGTATTCTTCCAAGTTCCTCCCTGGTTAGAGATTGGGGCCAACTCCAACTCTCTCCACACCTCTCCATTGCCCTCTTTGTTTTCCTTGTTCCATTGCAACCTTAGTAATAGATTGTTGGTAGTAAAGATGGATGATTTCCACACATCTCTTGGGATCATTTAAGGAGCTTTGAACTTTCGTGATGGTAATCCAACTTATTCAACTCGTTCTGTTCAATTCTAGGCTCATCTCATGATCCGTCCCATTGTCTATGTCCTCAGGTTACATTGGTAGTAGTACAGTATTAAGATGAAGAAAAAACTGCAGTTCTGTTGTCCTCTGCTCTGGTCAGGTTACAGTTAGATTAGTGTGTCTAGTTCTAGGTACCACATAGAACTCACTGAATCTTATGACCAGGTGAGGGGAAGAGACTTCTGTGTTTTTTTGTTTGTTTTTTTAGGTTTTTGCAAGGCAGTGGGGTTAAGTGGCTTGCTCAAGGCCACACAGCTAGGTAATGATTAAGTGTCTGAGGTCACATTTGAACTCAGGTCCTCCTGACTCCAGGGCTGGTGCTCTATCCATTGTGCCACCTAGGCACCCCAGGGAATAGATTTCTAATTGAATTTCTTTTCTCCTCAAAATTATCCAGAGACTCTCTACCATCCATTAAATAAAATTCAAAAACAGAATTACAAAATTTTAGAAATGGAAGGGAACCCTAGTCCAACCTGCACCTGTGAAGGAACCCCTACCTGTAAAAGATTTAGAAATTAATGAGCAGAACTGCCCTTCTGGATTTGATTCTCATTAATCAGGAGAAACTGGTTTCTGGAGTGGAAGCAATAGATACACTGGAGGAAAGGGTCAGGTCCCTCTTTGAATTTGGATAGAAAAGAAAAAGAAAATCAGGAATAATTTGATTTTCATTTGAGATTTTAGAGAACAGATTTCAACAGACTCAGAGAAAGAATGGGTAAGAAATATCCTATATTCACAGACTCTGGCTCAGGAATTATGGGAAACTCTTCAAAATGAATTCAGAAGACACAAAGACAAGGAATTCTGATGAGGATGAAAAAGCAGAAAGAGACCCAGGAAGACACAAAGAAACTCATTGATCAACCGAGATTTAAAATATGGCTTATAATAAAGATGGAGTTGGGTAAATAGCAACAAGTATATATAGAAGCATGATATAGTTTAAGATCAGAGTCATGGAATGATACAGAGGCTGTGGAAAAATTAGGACAGTAATGCACTGGTGGCAGAGTTGTAAATCTCCATTCTGAAGAACAGTTTGAGTGTCTGTTCAAAGGCTACGAATCTGCACATACTCTGACAGAGCAACACAATTACCAGGTTTGAGTCCTAAAGAGATCAAATCAAAAGAAAAGGATATATATATATATATATATATATATATATATATATATATATATATAAAATATTTACAGAAGCTCTTTTAGTGGTGACCAAGACTTAGAAACTGAGGGGATGCTTATGAATTGGGAAATGGCTGAACAAATGATGGAATGTGGAATGCAATTGTGCTATGAGAAATAATGAACAACGGACGGCTAGGTGGCACAGTGGACAGAGCACCAGCCCTGGAGTCAGGAGCACCTGAGTTCAAATTCGACCTCAAACATTTAATAATTACCTAGCTGTGTGGCCTTGGGCAAGCCACTTAACCCCATTGCCTTGCAAAAAACCTAAAAAAAAGAAAAGAAAAAAAGAAATAATGAACAGGATGGTTTAAAAAAAATCGGGAAGACTTATATGAACTGATACAAAGTGAAGCCAGCAGAACCAGAAGAATATTGTACTCAGCTGCATTACACATATGATCAACTCTGAATGACTTACTTATTCTCACCTCCTCTGATTTCATGGTCTTCTTCAAAAACAAATTACAAACATCATCAAAACATTCACCTACTAAAAACTTAATTTATGAATACAAAGTTCAAGTCTAAATGCCATTTATTCAATGAAGTCTGCCTTGTTTCCTTTGAGCCAAAAGTGATCACAAAATCACAAACCTCAACAATGAAAAGAACCTTAAAGAATAATGTATAATTATAATATAAATAATTATATTTATTTTATTATATATTATATTAAATATGTTATATTATAATTATAAATAATAAATAATAAAAGAACCTCTAAATTGTTATTCTAGAAAATAAATCTGCCAACCCAACCCTAAAAGTTAACCAACAAATCGTTCTTATCCTGACTCAAAGATTTTCAGGAAGCTTCTAACCCATCTTGAGTTCTTTGCTGTAAACTATATACCTCACTATAAACTCCTCACTAAACTCAGTTCGTTTTGAGCATGAGAGCTCCTGAAACTAATCTGTTTTAAATCGCTTTTTCCCCAATTACATTTAAAAACAATTTTTAACATTTAAAAAAAAATTTTGACTTCTAAGAAAGAAAACAGAGATTAAAAAAAGAAAAACATAGCAAGTTTACAAAGTTTGCTTTGATCTGCATTTAGACCCCATCAGTTCTTTCTTTGGAGGTGGATGGCAAGGATAAGCAAATCCTTCAGAATTATCTTGGATCATTGTGTTGACGGGAAAGCGATTGTGGGAAGAATAATGCATTTACCACCGCCAATCCGAGATTTGACTTCTAGTTTTCTCACTTTCCGTGACCCTGGACAAATTGCAATTTCTTGGAACTTCGGTTTCTTCAAAAAAGAGAAGAAAGAATAATTGTGTGAACTAGTATTATTAATCAACATTTTGTAGTCCTTTGAGATTTACTTAGATTTCTACAAATATCTCATTTAATATAACAACCCTGTTGTTGTAATAATAGGTGCTACTATTATTCCTGTTTTATAGATCAGCAAACTAAGGCATAGCAAAAACAAAATCAGGGTCACATAGATACAGTATGTACCTGAAGCAGAATTTGAAAGTAAGGTCATTTGATTTCAAATTATTCCGATGTATGGTGCCCATTGAGGCCAAGAGAACAGGGCTTTCTGTGGTCTGGGCTAGCCAGAAAAAGAGGCTGATTGTAGAGTAAGATGCTTTTTGAATATGTCATCCCTCCAAGAAAACCCTCCCCTGGCTATGATGAGCCCTGAGAGAAGCTTCATGGACTGCATATGTTCTTTCCAGGCTGTTAGGCATAGACTAAACATTCATCATTTTCTTTCATAGATCTTCTCTCGTGTTTCCCTTGTTTATATTTTCCCTATTTGTCCACCACTCTCCCCCCCATCACACACACACACACACACACACACACACACACACACACACGTGACTCCAGAGAAAAAAAGCCCCCATAATTTCCCAATGAAAAATTCATCTCTTTAAACACAGAAAATCAATGCTCCTGACAATTGTACATCATTACAGTATTTACATGATGTGGGTAATCCCAACATCTGTTGCTTTGTCACTTTCTCAAAGTCAAGTTCCCTAATAGCATGATGGACAGATTTGCAAATTTTAATGTTTTCCCTTACTCTGGGACTCTGCTTTTAGGAGAAGATGCTGGAGGTCAGATAAATAATTCTGGGACAAAGAGAAGGAAGGTTCTCAAAATGATACTCGGAAAAAAAAATCTTTTCTTCTTAACCAAGAATGGCAACCCAATCTGACTCAGCCTACTCTCTCTGCACTCAGTCACTGAGTGAGGAGATATCATCACAGATACTGAAGACTGTCTTCTCTTTGGTTCCCACTCAGTGTATCTACTGAGGCTTTAAAATTCTAGAGTTACAAGTGACATATAATAGAGAAAGGTCATTGGGTCCAACTCCTGGCCAGAAGTGCAAATTCCTTCTTTAATCTCTGACATTTAGATTCTCTTGGAAAAATAAAAGTAAAAAGAAACACACTTTCCCCATGTCCACCCATTCCCATTTTTATATGTTCTTAAATGTTACGAAGTTTTTCATGTATCTCCCATCACCAAGTGACTTAGGGTTATTTCAAATGAAGTGTCTCATGTGCATCTCAAACTCAGCTGATGCAAAACAACTCATCTTCCTTTTCTTAAACTCACTCCACTTCTGAGCTTATTATCTTTAGTCCTCACCCACCATCCTTCTGAAAGCCTCCTAGTTTCATACATTTACATTTAACCTTGAATTCTTACTTTCCCTCACCCCGCATAATCAATAGGTTGCCAAGTCTCATAGATTTTGCCTCCTCCACTTCTCTTGTCTCTACACTAACCATTTCCTTAGTTCAGACCCTCATTGCTTTTGTACCTAATTGCTCTACTTATCTCAATAAAGCTTTCTCATCTTCTCTCCATCCTCCACATATTTGCTAAAGTGATATTCCTGAAGCCCAGGAATAATATTACAAGGGCTCCCTGTTACCATTAGGCTGAAACACAAATTCATCTCTTTGGCATTTGGAGTCCTTCATCACTTTCTGCCCGCCTTTCCCGGCTGGCTTCTCACACCCTTGTGGGCAGCCTCATTCGTCGTCCTGTTCTTCACAGGAAATAGTTTATCTCTTTTTCACCCTTTGACCTTTTTTTCACCTTTTACTCCAGGTGCCTTGAATGTACTATCTCCCAGTCTGCCCTGAGATATACTGGGCTCTCCTCACAATTCAGCTACAGCATTAACTTTAGTTAAGGCTTCCTATAGGAAACATTTCCTAATTCCCTGGAAATTCCCTGGCATTTATTTGGTATCTATCTATGTATCTATCTATCTGTCTGCCTGTCTGTCTGTCTGTCTATCGATCTGTCCATCCATCCATCATCTGTCTATACCTCCTGTCAATATGCCTGTATGTCTATCCATTTATTTGTCTACCCAATGTTTGTTTGTTTGTTTGTTTGTTTCTTTCCTTTCTCTCTCTCTCACTCTCTCTCACCTCTCTCTGTCTATGTGTATCCACCTCTTTGTCTTTATATCTATCTATTTTATCATCTCTGTCTGTCTCTCCCTCCCCTTCTCCCTCTCTCTCTCCTTCTCCCTCTTTCTCTCCCTGTCCTCCTCCCTCTCCCCTGCTCTCATCTATCTCTCTGTCTGCCTGGCTGCCTGTCTATCTATTTCTCCTGTCAGTTTGTCTGTATGTTTAGCCATCTAGTTGTCTATCTAATCTATCATCTGTCTGTCTGTCTGTCTATCTATCCATCTATCCATCATCTGTCTATCCCTCCTGTCAATCTGCCTGTATGTCTATCCATCTATTTATCTATCCAATCTTTCTTTCTTTCTCTTTCTTTTCTTTCTTTTCTTTCTTTCCTTCTTTCCTTCTTTCTTTCTTTCTTTCTTTCTTTCTTTCTTTCTTTCTTTCTTTCTTTCTTTCTTTCTTTCTTTCTTTCTTTCTTTCTCTCTCTCTCCTATCTCTGTCTATATGTCTATCCATCTCTTTGTCTACATATCTATCTAATCTATCATCTTTGTCTGTCTCTCCCTCCCCCCTCCCCTCTCCCTCCCCCCTCCATCTCTCTCTTCAGTTTCCCCTGACAGAATGTAAGTTCCTTGACGGAAGGTAATTATTTATTTTTATCTGTATATACTCATGGCCAAGGTTAGTTTTTGACTCATAAGAGTTGCTTAATAAATTCTCAAGACAGCTAGATGATCCAGTGGATACAGCATTGGGACTGGAGTCAATATTTGGGTTTGAATATAGTCTCTGACACTAACTGTGTGATCCTGGTCAAGTCTCTTAACCTTTGTTTGCCTCAGTTTAGTCAACTGTAAAATGAGGATAATAAAAGCATCTGCCTTGCAGGATTGTTGTGAGGATGAAATGAGAATGTTGTAATTAGCACACATAGTAGACACCGTATTGATGTATGTTCCCTCCCTTCCTCCTTGATTGATTGAGCCAAAGTCCAGTGAAAAACATAGAGAATGTACCTGAGTTCAAATCATGGCTCTGATGTTTATCTTTCTAAGACTCAATGAACATGACTCCTTCTCTCTGGGCCCCCTTCTTTATCTGCAAAATGAGGGAATTAGACTAGAAGAGTTCTAACTTTTCAGCTCCAAAATTATGGAACCCTCTCTGAATTCTGGGATGTGGCAGCTGTCCAAAATCATGGGCAATACCCAAACTAAGTTGTAACACTTTTCCTTTTGCAAGAATATACAAATACAAAATACTTTTGTATTTCATTCTGGAGGAAATAGGGAATCACTGGAGTTAATTGGGCAAGGGGATGGTGACATGTTGTAATATAATTATGGAGTGTTTCCAAATGAATTCCCTCATGGAAGATGTTTCACAAGAAAGGTCCCTGTGTTCCTCCAAGCCGTTCTAAGACCCAGACTCCCCTGGGACAGTGAGACCCATGCTCTCAGACAGGCCAATCCCAGACCTCTGGCCCAGTGCCTAGGATCACAATCCACATCAAATGTTAAGGAGTAATTTATGGACTGTCACCTCTTTGTGTTTAATGAGTTTGTCAAAAGTTTTTGTAACCCACCAAAAATAGAATTCTGGGCCTTTTTCTTTTTTCTTTCATTATTTTTGAGGGAGTATCTCCCTTCAATTACCCATAATGGAAATATTTTTATTTCTTCTCATCTTATCCTATTGTTCTAAGACAGAGTTTATTTCATTTCTGGCCTTGTTGCCCCAGGGCTTAGCACAGTGCTTAGTATTCAGCAGACATCTAATAAATGCCAGTTGATAGCTTCATCCCTGAATCTTTATTAATTCAATGTGCATTCATTAAGTACCTACTGTATGTGAAGTATTATTTGTGGTGTCAGCAACACAAATTCAAAGTAGATGAATTCTTACCCTAAGGGAGTTTACATTTAGGGAAAAGGAATATCTTAAGCATAAATTCTTAGCAAAATAAATAGGTATAGATTCTATACCTTTGATTTCATTGGCATCAAACTCTCACTGGTAAGGGAATTCTCCCTACCAGTGCAGGCCAGGAACTTTCTCTGAAAGTTAAGATCTTAAATGGTGTCTGGGACACTGAGAGGTTAAGGATTTTCTTGTTTTTTAGGCTATCTACTATTCTACACTGCCTTTCTAAAAAAATCAAAGTATAAAGGATGGGGCAGCATAGACAAATGGAGTGATCAAGAAAAGCCATATATTAAAAAAAAGGAAACGGAGACAAGCCTTGAAGAAAGCTAGAGGCTTCAAGAAAAAGATGTGAGCAGATGGAATATTCCTGAGATGAGAAGTCTGCACAAAGGAATAGAGTTCACAATTGGATTACTGAGTTCTGGGATGAAAAAGGAGACCAGGTTGACTAGAACAGAGAGTTCAGGAGATGGGGTAACAGGCAAACTCATAGATATAAAGTTGTAAAGTACATGGGAAACAATCACCCACTCATTTTACAGAAGAGCAAGATAAGGTCAAATTGGGTACCCTCGGTAATGCAGGTATCAGGTGGGGAGGATCTGCATGTGAATTCAGTTTTCCTCACTCCAATGCTCTTTCCACTATGCTACCCTACCTCCAACAGAGCAATCACAAAAGTCTAACTTTCTCTTGGGACCATTGATGATAACCGTGTCTATTTTGACAGTTACCTGCCTTATCTCCCCTGGTACCCAATATATAATTTAAGGTGGTTTTCCCCATTTATAATTCTGTGTTCATAAAGTTGTGCTTGGCAAACTCATAATTCAGATTTAAAATCCAATTTTTAACATAATCCAAATCTCAAACTTTTTTACAGCACAAAACTGGGACTTCCATGACCTACCTTTACTGTTATTTATTGCCTATGGTTTCGACAAAATCCATAACATATTACTAACTCATTTCCTTCCCTTCTCCTACCTCAATTCTTTAAATGTACAGTGGGGATTCTAGTAATCATGCCCCAAAGACATCTCAAAGCAGTCCCCCATTATTGTGGTTAATTCTCATCTCCATTGCTTCTTTCTTGGTTCCCTTTCCCAAGAACCAGGCTGATCCAAGAATATCCTTACATTTTAAAACTTATATTTTAAATTTTTTCTATTTATTTTTCCTGGGGAATGGTCTTGCTGATGGCAGGAGAACATATGGATGTGACAGAGCCCATATGAAAGCCGAAGCAGCCTTCACTCTGCAGACAGCAGATGCCCCAGGACAACATCCTGACCGCTTCATTTGGCTGGCAAAAGGGAAGCTGGCCAGTCACCTAACAGTTAACTGTAATTTTTTTTCTTCTTTTTCTTTTTTCCATTTCATTTCCATTTCTTTGTTCAAGGCAACCAGAGAGCTAATGGTGGGCGAATTTATTATGATCCATTGTTGGGTTTGAGGAATGAACACCAATTCTTCCAGGTTCTATGTTCGGACTTCCACCTTTGTCTGCTATTTTATTTTGCTATTCTTTTTGCACACATCCAACACATGCTGAGGTTATTGAAAAGCACAGATTACATGGAATTCAATTTGCATATCTATTCAAGGGACCAATCCCATAGTCTTGGCTCAGGCAAAATGCCCACTGACTCATAGCTTGCTCACCCTTCTCATTGTCATGAGCAGTGACTTCCTTTTCAGTGGCTTCTAATGGACCAGAGCCTTCAAACTTAGATTGTTTAGAACCACCCTAAGGATCTAAGAGATGAGGGTAAAAATGGCTGCTGCGAGTGTTCTCTCAAAGACTTATATTGGAGTGACCACCCTGAAGTCCAGAGGAAATGACAAAGATTTGGAATCTGAGGCAAGTGGGTGAAATTTGATTCTGCCACTTACTGCCTTGTGACCTTGGTTGAGCCACTTCACTTCTTTGTTAGGTTTCAGCTTCAGTTTCTTCATCTTCAGAATGAGGGGGTTGGACACAATGTTTAAGATTACCTCCACTTTCCCTGTTTCATATAGGATGCTTAATGAGCAAGTGAGATAATGTGAGAAAGTAATCAAATCAAATATTTATAAAGGACTCTGCATAGAGATCATAACATTGTAGATACTTATTATAAATGCTCATATCTTTCCTCCTTTCCTCACTCCCTCTCTTCCTCGCTTCCTTCCTTCTTTCCTCCCTCCCTTCCTTCTTTCCTTCCTTCCTCCCTCCCTCCCTTTCTTCTTTCCTTCCTTCCTTCCTTCCACTTCACCAGATACCAGTGACCTTGTACTTGTCAAAAACAATGCTCTTTTCATATCTCCCATCCTCTTTGATCCCATAGTATCTACCATCCTTATCTCATTCCTCCTTTTGTACCCTTTCTCCTCCAATGACTTCTGGGTCTTTACTTTCTTTGTCTTCCTCTGAGCTCTTTGAATCTTCATCCATCTCCTTCAAAAGTTTATCTTTTTAATTGTAACTATTCTCCAAGACTGTCTTTGAATCTTTTTCTAATTCTTCTCTATCTATGCCACATATATATATACATATATATGTATATATAATATATATATATATATATATATATATATAATATCAGTGGGATGCCATTACATTATCTATCCCTGCCTTCATTCCTTCTATGGATATTGCCACAATTCCCAATTCACATAACTTATAAGGCAAGGTGTCCAACCTGGTCTATGGTGGGTGCCAATCTGAAAGTTCATAGTGATGCCAGTAGACTCGGGAAGGTATCATGCATCTTAGCAGGAGCCAGTCTATCCTTGAAATTGTGCTTGGTATTTTTAGTTTTTAAGTTTCTAAGTGACAGACCAAGTCAAAGCCAAGAACTAGAATCTACAGATGGGACAGATCCTTGACTGGCAAATGTGATAGAATTCTTGGTCCTCTCACTTTGGTTATGAGACTGTTTCCAAGTCTTCTAGGTCCAAGTGCTTGGATCACTATATGAATCATTGCAAGAAGTCACCAAGGATCATTGATGGAGCATCTACTATGTGCCAGATTCTGCGATAAGCACAGGGGGCTCATCACAATAGCAGCAGCAACAGCAACAAACCAATTCTGCTCTCACTGTCATATAAGAAAGAAAACTTGTAAACAAATGTATAAAGAGGATTTGGATAGGAACATTTTGAGATGAGGGTAGGTACTTGAATGAAGGGGGATCTGGAAAGGCTTCTCATAGAATGCAGGACTATCTGAGACTTGAAGGAAGCCAGGGGAGGTAGATGAGGAGGGAGAGAGTTCCAGGCAAGAAGGGCAGCCAGTGAAAATGTACAGAAGCTGGATGATGGAGGATCATGGGAGGAGAACAGAAGGAGGCCAGTCACTAGACAAGTATATGTGGGGACCAGGAGAGGGGAATAAAGTGAGAGAATACTGGAAAGGTAGGAAGCGGGGATGTTGTGGAGAGCTTGGGAAAACAAAACTGGGTTGGATTTTTTTAGGATATTATATCTGAGAATCAGAAAAGACCTCAAAAGTTAGCTAGCATGATTGAATCTTAAGGTTCAATGAAATGAGCACTTGCTCAGAAGCCAGAGGACATGGGTTCAAATCCCCCGCTTTGGCACATTACCAGTGACCTTATGCAAATCACTTGTCTAATACCTCAGTTTCCTTATCTGTAAAATAATTGTGGCCTAGGTAGCTTCTAAGTCTCATTCAACTGACTCTTTCCTAACTTTCTAGTTTTCTTAGCCTTACTCACTTCTGTGCAATCTATAGTCTATAAAAACCACCAAGCAATTTCTTCAACATGATACTCCATTTCCATTGACTTCTCTGTCTCCTATGTCTGGATTACTATCACTTCTTACTTCTGTCTCTCAGCATCCTTCAAGATTCAGTTCAAAACCCTTCTTTGTCAAGGGATCTTTCCATTAATTGTGCCTCACCTCTGAGATGATCTCCCATCACAACGTACTTATCGAGAGCCAAGATTTTACTCTATTTTTGGATCCTCAGCAATTAACTCAGGGCCTGGCAGTTAATTAGCCTTTAATAAATATGTGTTGGCTGATTGACTCTGGATCTATGATCCAATTATCCTTCTACTATTACTTGGGCAAAGGTGTCACTCTTTTTTTTTCTTTTTGCAAGACAATGGGGTTAAGTGACTTGCCCAAGGTCACACAGCCACAGAATTGTTAAATGTCTGAGGCTGGATTTGAACTCAGCTCCTCCTGACTCTGGGGACAGTGCTCTATCCATTGCACCACCTAGCTGCCCTCTTTTTTTGATACATCAGTAATCATTTTGTAACTGATAAATGATAGTTTATTTTTTGCATCAAACATTATCATTTCAGAGAGGAGGAAGAAAACACAGAACCTAAAAACACTGGAAAGATATTTGACTAAAGAGAGTCCCCCTTGCATGGAATCACAAGAAATACAAGCCTACCACAGGCAACCTAAAAATAAAAGGCATTTGTCTCAACGACACCTCATCCATGGATGACTCCCAGCTCCACATGTCAACCATCAAGACATTCCGTGGGCTCTAAGGGATGAAGTGGTAGTGGCAGCTAAGCAGATGCCAAATGGAAAGGAGCCAGGAAAGAACAGAATTCATTCTCAGCCTCTTAGAGTGGGTAGGGGGGCTAGAAGGACAAAGAGCTCACCTGCTACCTGGGAGGTGGTCAAATTCTTTGGTCATGGACAAAGCTGTGTACTTAGCATACACTTTGTGGGAGGGGGGAGAAACAGTGAACCTGAAAATTGTGAGATATTTCTGAGCTTTCTTCTTTTCTAAATCTGAAAGCTGCTGCCCTTAATCAGACTCTGATATAGAGAAAGACTTCAAAAATTCCACCACTTGTTAGCAGGTGGCATGTGTGCATGGCTGAATGTATGAGTGTATATATGTGTGTGTGTGTGTGTGTGTGTGTGTGTGTGTGTGTTGTTCAGTATCCATGCACTCACTACACATAGTCTGCAACTTCAAGAAAACTATAAAGAATATAAAGAATATTGATTTTTGTGTGGATGTATGTTCATAAACATCCTTGAAAAAAGAAGACATTGAATATCAAGGAAAGACAAGGAGCTGTCCAGCGCATTGTTAGTTTGTCAGATAATATATATTTATTAAGTCTTATGCCCCTGCTAAGCCCTGAGCTCTATTGTGAAATTGTGGGCTAAATCTAGCATGAATTGACATCATCCATGAAGCAAACACTTAGTCAGAAGGGACATCTATGAGCAACAAAGCTAGAGGGAGCCAGCCTTAGAGTGATGAAAATCTTGGTTCATATTCCACATATACCACATGGTATTTGTGTGACTCTGGGCAAGTCCCTTTAACCTCTCAGTACACTAGAAGTTTCCAAGCAGTTGCTGATGTGTATCCTTGTGCAGAGTTTCCTGCAATAGAAATTTCACAATAGGAGTATTAAAGTCAGAGGTCCAGGACAAACAGCAGAACCCAACCCAGTTATGGTTTGGTACTAGATTGGGAGCCAATAGACTTGGATTCTAGTTCTCTCACCTCTTCTACTCAACTGTTACATGTCCTTGGACAAGTAACTTCTCTTGGTCTCTGTTTCTGAACTTGTAATGTTGGAGAATAATATTTCGATTCTAGGCTTGTGAGAATCAAATGTCAAAATGTATGTAAAATCTAAGTGAATCTTGACCTTCATGCAGCTCAACTGAACATACTTTTTTTTTCTTTCCACAAATTTCCACAGACCCTTGATACCACCTCTCTTTTGTCATGTCATTCTCCACTTTGTATTATACTCACCTGTGTGAAGGTCATTTCAGTAGACTACACACACCTTGAGGGCAAGACTATTTGATTGGGTCTCCAATGTCCAACCCAGTACTTGAAATTTAAAGAGGCTAATTAAGTGCTGGTAGATTTGGAATCCTCAATAAACTCCATGATTTCAGGTTCTGATCTTATTTTATTTTTGCATCTCTCAGATAGATCCCAGAGCCTTGTCATTTACCAGTTATAGAATTCTGAGAAAGCTACTTCACCCTGTTTGCCTGAGTTTCCTCATCTGTAAATGGGTTGGAGAAGGAAATGGTAATATCTCTGCCAAGAAAAACCCAAATGGGATCATGATGAGTTAGATATCCTCAATGCCCTTATAATCCAATGGATGGAATACAGAACTACAGCCAAGCCATTTGTAAAAATAAATAAATATTCACAAAGAAATTCAAAATATGTCATATCCTTTGCAAAAATCTTTCAACATGATTTGAGAAATACCATTCTGTTCCACCAGCAAAAAAAGAATGGTGACTGATTACAAACACTACAAAACACCTTTTCTCTTTGGATTCTCAATTTCTATTTGTGAAACTTCTATATTATCTGTTCAATGGAAGTCCAATCAACTCAAAGTCAGAAGCATTTGTTAAACCGTTACAATATTCTAGGGACTAGAAAAGCACCAAAGACCTGAAGGATAAAAAAGATGAGTCCTCAGTCCTAAATTCGTTTGGACATTGTTAGATTGGGGAAGGTCTATAAAGGGCAACAATAAATGGTTTGGAATCATCTTCCTTGAATTCAAATCTGGCTTCGGATACATAATAGCTGGGTGACCCTGTACAAGTCACTTCATTTCTTTGCCTCAGTTTCCTCATCTGCAAAATGAGTGGGAGAAGGAAATAGCAAATCTCTTCAGTATCTTTGCCAACAAAACCTCCAAAGGGGCCACCAACAGTTAGCTATAACTGGAAAACAAAGCAAAACAAAAAAAGTGACTGAACAAAGAGACAGAGAGAGAAAGGGGAGGGAGGGAGTGACCTCTGGGAGAAAGCTCAAGTCATTTAGTTGGCAATCATTTTTTTTTCCACATCAAAGACCCAGGACGTCCAACTCTTGTATGGTTCCTACCATTACTTCTGCATCCTGTCACAAGTCCTGCTTTTTAGAACCTTTGGTGTTTAGAAATGGCACCCAAATTTTGTCTTCCTGGAAATATTTGTCCAATTAGCAAAATTTTTTACTAGCAAGCAATGAATGAGTGAAATTGAGAGAGACAGATAGAAACAGTGAATGAGAGAGAGACACAGACAGAGACAGAGACACAGAGACAGAGACAGAGACAGAGACAGAGACAAAAAGACCCAGATAGAAAGAGAAAGATAAAGACAGAGACAGAAAAAGCAATTCAGAGATAGGCAATTGAGAATTTGAATACTTCTACTTTAAAAATAGGTCTCTGCCACATGGAAAGTATCCTGGAACTAAAATGGTTTCAGAGCCTGAGCATTTGGGTTCAAATCTCAGTTATGCCACTTATTACCTATGTGATCTTTAGCAAGATGCTTCTCTGAGCCTCAGGTTCTTCATCTGTTCAATGAGAAGGTGAGATTTGACATGGGTCAGGATGCTGAGTCTTTGAACCTCCTCAAATCCTTGGTGAGATGTCTTCCAGTGCTAAATCTCTCCTTCCAAAAACAAAACACACACACACACACACACACACACACACACACACACACACACACACACACAAACAAAACAATCAACCCTTCAGAATCTGATGACCACTTTATAAACATCTCTCATGTATCTTTCCCTTAATCCTAATTCCTCTTCCTGAAAATAACTAATCTGTAAATATGTTTATCAAAATATGTATGTATAGTGCTAACCTGACTGTCTGCTACTGAGGGGAAGGGGGTAGGAAGGGATAGTGGAAGGAAATTTTGTAACTTAAAAATATAGCTGTAAGGGGCGGCTAGGTGGCACAGTGGATAGAGCACTCAGGAGTACCTGAGTTCAAATCCAACCTCAGACACTTAATAATTACCTAGCTATGTGGCCTTGGGCAAGCCACTTAACCCCATTGCCTTGTAAAAAAAAAACTTAAAAAGCTATACCCGTGCATATGGAAGAAAATAAATTAATTTAAAAAATAAATCTCTCCTTTCCTGCCTCCTACTCTTACACCCTCCCTCCAGCTGCTGATACTCTCCCTCCTTCCTAAGCTTATCTTGTATTTATTTTTCTGCTTTGTGTGTTATCTATGCTATATATGTCCCAATTGATTCTGACTTTAGAATGGAAGCTTCTCAAGGGAAGGACTTCTTTCATTTTGTCTGTAGAATGTCTGGGCTTAGAACATAGCTTGGTCCATGGAAGCTATCTGAGAAACTCGGGTCTCTTGATTGCTTGAGACTATGAAGTATGCTCAGAAAATGAGTGGAGTGAACTTTATGGAGCTGTTGTATTAAAAATAATATTGAGTTTAGCATGATTGCACTTTTATAACCTATATCAGATTGCTTGCTGTCTTGGGGAGGGGGAAGGAGAGAAAAGGAGAGCTTGGAACTCAAAATCTCATAAAAAGGAATGCTAAAATATACTATTAAAATAAAAATCACATTAAATTTCTGAGTTGAACCTGGGTTCAACAAATCTGAGAATCTCAAATTAAGGAGGAGCCTCCAAAGTTAGCTTGTCAGCCCGAGATTCCCCTTTTTAACATCTCACATAAGTGATCATTTAGGTTTTTTTTTCCCCCTTAAAGACTCCAATGATGGGGAACTCATTAGTGTATGAAGTGGTCCATTTCACAATACCATAAAGAATCAAAGATTTTAGAACCAGGACAGAATAGAGAAATGTTTTACTCTAACCCCCTCAATTTAAAATGAGGAAACAGAGACCACAAGTAGTAAGCCTAAAGTCTAAAGTGAATGACCCGAGATGACTCAGGTACTAAGTAAGGGGCTGGGGTTTATATCAATGTCCCAAGCTAGACCACAACGAGTAAAGTGAGTCACCCAAGGTTATTCAGGTTCTAAAATAACAGGGCTGGGGTCCCTGACTCCTAAACCATCATCCTTTTTAAGAAACCCAACACTGAGTTTACCAGAACTCCGACATATTGCAGTGGAATATTAATGCCTCTTAGAGTCCCAGGATCTACCAGGGGTTCTGTTCAAACTCGTCTATTTGCTACCTTGGTGACCCTGGGTAAGTCACCTCTCTGGGTCCTAGTCTTCTCATCTATAAACTGAGGAGATGGGTAATGATGATCTCTAAATTCATTTTGGGCTTTATAGCATTGGTATAATGGCATTATCTGTGTCAAACCTATTAGTCAAACCACTTCAAACTACTTACCTATTAAATGGACAGGTTAGGATGGATGATCTTTAAGGTCCTTTCCAGTTGAAAATCCTCAGGCCTTGATGTTTAGATGCTTAGGTACTTATCTTGCTTGATGCTCATCTAAGCTTCTCTAAGCTTAATGCTTGAAAGAGAGGCCAGTCCTAGGTCACCATCCCTTTTAAAGCTTTCTGATCCCACCTCCGAGCTCTTTCCCAGTCTGCCCTAGTTGTTTCCTGGCCAACAGAAAGGAACACAAAGGAGGAAGGCATCCAACAACTGTGGCAGTGACTGGAAAATCTGCCTTGGTATGGAAAATGAGAAACAAACAAACAACCCTCATCTATATCCCCCTGCCTTCTTTTTCCTTTCCATAATCTCCTTCCATGATGATGAGACTTTTCTCCTTGGAGGCTAGTCCGGCATCCAACCCCGTGCCAGGAAGGAAGACATCTGGGTGGTGGAGTGGGTGCAGCGGCCTTGGGGGGCCTTTAGCCAGTTCAGTCGAAAGCCCAGGTCTGTCCTGTCCCATCACCCAGCAGCGATGGAACATTTGTTCCCTGAAGGGTCGGCAGGTTGCCAGCAGCAGGTGTCGCTTCGTCCTCTGGGAGGGAAGCAGCAGGCTTGGGCATTGATGTGTGGCCGAGACAAGATGGTGCAAATCTGCTCTCCTCGTGACGGTGACAGCATCTGGGACAGCGCTGGGAGCCACCATTCTGGAACCATTAAAAACCAGTTGCAGTCCTTTTCATAATAATAAATTAAAATATCACTCCAAATTATTCTGGTTTTGTGAAGCAAAAAAAAAAAGACAGAAAACAAACAATGTTGGACCATATGTTATCGGCGGGGTTGTCTATAAAATTGATAGGATTGTTGGTAATTACAGAAAAGCTTTATGGCGGTTTTTCAAGATGTGATTTTTCATTTCTCTTAAAGAACTGCTACCCCCCCATCTCAATTTCCCCCCTCATTAACAGGCAAAGAAATGGGGAACAAAAAGGGTAATAATAACTAAAATCTTTGAAAAATCGTATACCATTTTCTGTTCCCTGGAAGGCTTTGAAAGACTGAAGTCAGTTTTTTTCCTTGGGGGAATTCAACACTGCAAGGCAATGATATGTGATTTTTCTCATAGCCTGTGTCCCTCTCTGCCTCTGGGAAACCTCCAAAGCTCATCTTAGGTAGCACCTCCCCCAATTAGCCTTTTCCGATTATATCAAATGGTTAGCTTCTTGTTCTTGAAATGAGTTTGTATTATTTTATTTATTTGTTTATTTTACATTTTAAAGCTATATATATATGTGTGTGTGTGTGTGTGTGTGTGTGTGTGTGTGTGTGTGTGTGTGTGTAAAATACTTAGAAGTGATCCAACTGAACCTTCTCATGTTATTGATAAAATGGAGACAGAAATGAACTGTCCCAGGTCACACTGGCTGTAGGTGTTGCATTCTGGAGATTTTGCTCAGGTTCTCCGATTCCAAATCCAGTTTACCATATTGCATGTTCTTGGTAGAGTCTAAGCTTTTTTGAGGCCAACAACTGTTGATTGAGTCTCTATCTCAGGGCAGAGCAGAGTGCCTAGCAAACTGAGGAATCAACAAATGCTCATTGAATGAATGAACATGCAATGGGTTGATCAAATTAAAAAAAAAAACAATTGGTGGATGACTTTACTTGGTAAACCCAACTCTTCCTGAAGGAATGCATTCTTCCATGGACAAGTCTTAATTGTTAGGAAGCTTTGTGTTGATTGTTGATTGTCAGGAATCTTTTCCCTTGTATGTTCTGAAACCTGCCCCTCTTTCATGTTCTTCTGCTGCTCTTGGGGGGGGGGGGGTCATGTACAATGATATTCATCTCTCTTCCTTCTAATGCTCAAAGTTAGCTCTTCTGATCATATTACCTTCTAAACTTTCTTTTCTGCCAGAGAAAATATCAACATCTTGTCACCAAATCACTTGACATTGTAACTGGAAGAGAACTTGAAACCTGACCATCTTTCTAGACCAGCGTCTGCCCAAGCATCATCATCTTCATTTTACAAATGAGGAGTTGAAGCTCCTTGGGTTCATCGACTTGCTCAAGGTCCTACCCCGGCCTAGCCAGTGATAACTTGGACCTTTAGTGACCAACAGAGTTTTCTGATCTTAGGAAGTAAGCCCATGATGGGAACTGCTTCATATGCTATGGGTTTGTATGTATTACTACCTAGGTCTGAGAACATATTCTTTATTTGACAATGGAGGTAGGGAGAGGACAAAATTCTTCAAATTATTTATAACAAACTTTTTCCGGAGCTTGTGCTACATCTCCTTTGCATCTCTAAGCGCTTAGAGATCTTACTTAAGATATAGCCTCCTATCTGCTTCCCTAAGTGGATAAATGTCTTTCTTTAAAGACGGTAAGTTCCATTAAGGTAGAGACTGTCATGTTTACTTACATGTGCTTTTGTGACACTGTATATACCTGATGCCTAGTAATCATTTAATAAATAGTCTATCTATATCTGTTGATCTATCAGGTCTTTCTAATAATCATTCAATGATCTTTTAAATTGTATGCAGACCTAGTTTTCTAGGATATATTGATTTATTTCTCTGTTGGTCTAATGTTTCTTTTATATACAGATTCATCAGTCTGCTATTGTTTTCCTCTATCATCTATCTATCTATCTATCTATCTATCTATCTATCTATCTATCTATCTATCTATTCATCCATCTATTATTAATCTATCATTTACCTGCTTACCTACCCCAACTCTAACAGCAGTGCTTGCCTGAAGAGCAGGTTCCCAATGCTGACTGTTCCATTATTGGTTTTAGGGGCTGAAAGTGGTTGGAGTGTAGGAAAATGCTGGTAGGATTACTGAGGCCCATGTAGAGACTGCCAAGTTCTCTGCATCTCCGTGTAGCCTTTAGGAAATTCTATACAAGTGAATCAACCAAAAAGGATGCTCCTTTGGGAACATCCATTGGGAGTCTTGTCATTCAGGTAACTTCCTGGTTAGTTATCCAGCTCTTTATTTTTTAGGTTTTTGCAAGGCAAGGGAGTTAAGTGGCTTGCCCAAGGCCACACAGCTAGGTCATTATTAAGGGTCTGAGGTCAGATTTGAACTCAGGTCCTCCTGACTCCAGGGCTGGTGCTCTATCTACTGTGCCACCTAGCCACCCCCAGTTCTTTGTTTTATTGACCAGCTTCTGGTTTTTATTTAAGATTTAGACCTAGATCTGAAAGCCCATTTCAGAATCTTCTGGGTCTTTTAGGCTTTGAATTAAGTTTTTTAAATTATTTTGAGAGAATAAAATAAAAAAAGAAAAATGCATAGAGTCTCTTGAGATTGGCCTAAATGACAGGAAGTCAGAGGGTTCCTTGAAAATTCTAGGTATACAACACATCTCATAATGTCTCAGCTGAGAAAAGATTGGCCTGTGAATATGTCCACATTTCAATTTAACAACAGCACAAAAATCTAAGAATTAACCCTCCCCAATAATACTATTAAACTGGGGACTTTGGTTGCTGTAGGTGTTCATTTGTGCTATGGGATTAAGTCTAAAAAACCAGAAGGAGCTGAAAGAATTTCTCCCCAGTTCTACTGGTTACTAGACTTGAGAAAGTCAAATAACATCTATTGGTTTCATTTTCATCATTTGTAAAATGAGAAAGATACAACACAGTGATGATGATCCCTTCCATTTCTGTACCTGGGATTCTAAGAAATCAGTCTGGGGTTTAATCTTGATAAATTTTGGCCTAGAAGGCATCTTGGAGGACAAGGTCTAAAGCCCTCATTTTATAGATTGGGAAAAAAATTTAGGAATGGCTTTCAAAACCAAAATGCTTCCTGTAAAAGGAATTCTTTGAGAAGTAGCAAGTGTCTTTTAAATCAAGGTAGTCAAGTCAAGGCCTTAAGATCAGTTCTTTCTTGGGGTGGAGGTGACTGCTGGAGTCCTGACCAATACTGATATTTTGTGAGAAAGAAGGAAGCAAGGAAGGAAGGGAGGTAGGAAGGAAAGAAAGAAGGAAAGGAGGGAAAGAGGAAGGGAGAAAAGGAATAAGGAAGGGAGGAGGAGGGAAGGAAAGAAGGAAGAGAAGGAAGGAGGAAAAGAAGGAAGGAGGAAAGAAAGATGGAAAGGAGAAAAAATGACCAGGTGAATAATATTTCCAGGTGTTGCAGGTCAGTCTAGGAGGCACTCCCATAGGGAGTGACCTGGATCATTAAAAGCTGATTGGTTCTTGGCCCTCTGGGGAGGAGAGGGAAGGGCTGTGCTGTGTGTGCTCTCTGATTTTCTTGCTCCAAAATCAGAGTCTCGTCATGGGGCAGCACTGATGCTCACCAAGTTGACTTCCAACTCTAGATCCAGGATATGTTCCATGATCCTATGGCTTCAGGAAGAAAGATGACTGCTTGACTTTACTTCTCTACCTGTAGCCCTTGGAATCTTGTAAAGCAAGAGGCTAATAGAAACAAGGGCCTCAACTAGGTTGAACTTCTTTCCACAAAGAGAAACCTTGACTTAAGAGAGAAGGGTCCCCAGTGAATTCCTGTAAATGTGGGAACTTCAGGGACAATTTGTGGCTCAGTTAAACCCATGAAACTGAAAAAAATGACCTCTATGAATTAATCTTACGGTTCCTGACAGTGTCCACAAAGACAGATATTATCCACAATGATCTGGCTGGTGGTTAGAGAGCTGACTTCAATGTTGGAAGGTCTAGGGACCACTCCTGCTCTACCATCCATCTCACACATCACTCAACATCTCCATAACTCTCTTAGATCCCAAGTGGCAGGCAGCCAATGATCGGCATCAGTGGAGGGACTTTCCCCACCAGGAGCATCCTCTGCCTAAGACCTCCTTTCTTCCTCTTCTCTATTCTTAAATCTACAAGCACATAGGCATTCCTACAAAGAAGATGGCATTAGATTTTAAAATAAAGCATGTCCTGTTGGACATGACTTGATGGAATTCCTTTAGCCTCTCCAAAAGAAATAGATTGAGAGAAATGCTCTACCAATCAGAGAAAGGGCATTGAGGGGAGGGGCAGCTAGGTGAAATAGTGGGTAGGATGCTAGGACCCAAGTTCAAATCTAGCCTCAGATTCTTTCTAACCTATAGGACCTTGGACAAGTGGTTTCCTTTATGGATGCCTTGGTTTCCTTCTATATGCTAAGAGCAACTGCTTCCCAGGGTTGCTCACATACTCATTTTGTTATCCCCCAAACAAATCCCTCAACTTCTCTCTTCTTCATCTGTAAAATAAGGATAATACTTGAACTTACTCTGCAGGGATACGTGAGAATCAAATGAGAAAATATTTGTCAGATGCAGGCCCATAATGAGTGCTCTACAAATATTAGCCATTATTATCGTTTCTTCTAACATAGCAGCCAGACAAAACAACTGAAGGAAGCCTCACGAAATCCTATCTTCTACTTCTGATCTAATCAGTTTCTATGTAACTGAAAAATCCCAGAACTGGCAAGAAGCATCCCTTTGCCTGGTTAGCCTGGAGGATAGAGATTCCAAGTTCAAGGTGTTCTCCAATTCCACACTCTAAAAATTTTACCTTACAAGTCCCCACTGATCTGTTTTTCTGTCATAGAGAACACAATTAGTTCAAAGCATTTACCAAACTGGCATATTAAGAACAGAAGCAACAGACCATTTCTCCCATGAGCCTTGAGTACCCTCTCACATAATTCCTCCTGAATCAGAAGAGAGGATGAACCCTCAAAGAGTCTTGAGTAGTAAGACAAGATTTAGTGGACAAGCCTGGTGCCCACATGGTCAAAGCATGAGCAAGTCAGGATGACTCAAGCTGCCAGTGCTGAAGGCCACTGAGATCGATGTGCTTCTCTCACCGATCTTGGTCTCACCACCTGCTGTCCATACATTTCCTCTGGTGGGGAGATGCCACCATTGATTTCTTGGTCACTACTGACCACCACTTGGATGGAATTTCTATGATCTCTAGCTTTTGACTCAGTTGAAATCTTCAGTTAGAGTACTGATAAGTTTTTTTTCAGAAAGGACTGAATTTTGATCTAGGGTCATGAAGTCTCCCTAGTTTGTTTGACTCCTTCAGAGCCTTGACTTTTATGCCTATTCATTTTTCAGAGATTGATGAGATGAGTCATCCCCCAAGGCTTAGTTTGTTTTCTTTCTATCTCTGGAGGACAGACTAGATGCTAGATTATCGATCTGGGATTCAAGGAATCCCTGTTTTTAAACTCCAAGTCTCTCCAATTTGTTTATGGATAGAGGAAGCACCTACCACTATGTAAAACACTATACAAATACCTCATTTGATCCTCACCTCATCCCTGGAAGGCAGATATTATGATTTCCCTTTTATATTTGAGGAAACTGAGAAAGAAGTTAAATGATTTCTCCCAGCATCACCCAGGAGGAAGTGTCTGGGGTTGGATTTGAACTCAGGCATTTCTGATTCCAGGTCCAATGTTCTAACTACTGCTCAACCAAGAAAAATAAAGATGTAATCCATACCATACATACATTTTCATATCACATCTTATCATATATCATATCATGTCATGTTATTTCATATTATTACATAATCCTACTTATCATATCATATTTGCTTTACTTAACCTTTGTCTACTTCATTTTTTTTCATCTGTAAAATGGAGTTAAAATAGCACTTAAATACTTGATTTGTGGTGAGGATGAAATGAGATTCTACTTAGTACTGGGTCTGCCATCTAGAAGTTGGCTTCTTTCTTTCTTTCATCATTGTATATCCTTATCATTCACTTTTTGACTCCTTGCCCTTTGATGACTTCTTTCAAACTGGGAATTCATTTCTCAAGTGACTTCTCGGGGGAATAGAATTATAAGTGCCAATTAATAATTGATCAACTGAAGTTAGGTTCTGTTCTAAAGAGCTAGAGGTAATGAGGTGTCTTCATGAAGATACAACCATGACCTTGGTTGACTTGTGACATTATGAGAAAGCCTGAACTGCAATTGAGCAGGTTTCTGCTCACATACAAAATAGACTACATGACCTCTTGGGACCCTTTCATCTGGAAATTTTCTGATTTTTTTCTCTTCTTTTGATCTCTATGTAACACCTCTTGTTTTCACTTTCCCAATTCATACTCAAAATGGTAGATTGGGTTTCCAGGGAATAATGACTGTTATTCCTCTCAAGGTTCTAGAGACAACCTCGAAGGTTTGGGTTACTACTACTGTCACTCATGAACCTTCAGTTAGGATGCTTCCCAATATAAATCAATCAGTAGAATTTCATCAACTGCTTGAAAAAGGATATTGAGTAAGAAGTTAGGACAAGAACAATATTATAAAATTTCCTTCCCCCACCAGGAGCATATTCTTGCCTTGTCACATAAGGTCCGTGGGGAGAGTGGGCTTAAACTCTAAGGATGACAATGAAGAAAAAAACAAATTATGCAAAACAGTATCCTGCCTTTGGATATTTTCATTGACATCAAGTCTAAATTTCCCTCTTAGCTGCAGTCCTTTTCTTTGTTCATAGAGTAGCTAGGTTACTCTATGGATAGGGTTCTAGATTTGAAGCCAGGAAGATCTGATATTGAATTATTTTTCTGACATGAATTTTGTGATCTGGGCAATTCATTTAACTCCTCTCACTTTCATTTTCCTGTTGTGAAAAGGAGGGTGCACTTTGGGGTGGCTGGGTATTTCCGAGATTAGAGCCTTGGACCTGGAGTCAGGAACATCAGAGTTAAAATCCAGCCTTAGACACTTCCTAGCTGTGTGACCCTGGGAAATGCACCTAACCCTGCTTGCCTCAGTTTCTTCATATGTCAAATGAGCTACAGAAGGAAATAGCCAACCACTCTAGTATCTTTGCCAAGAAAATCTCGAATGGGGTCATGCAGAGTTCTTGTTGGTTGTTGCTGTTTGTCCTTTGTTCTCCAAGAAGACCATGGCATTAGAGAGGTGATGCCATGACAAGCAAATGAATTGGATTTGAGTTGGGATGGGGGAACTGTGCTAAGTCACCAGTCTTACTTTCTTCTCCAGAGATATCTTGGTCCAATGATCACATATGGATCAGGACAACAGAGATAGTTCTAAATGTGAGACAGTCAGGATTAAGTGATTCAACCTGATGGCACAGTGGGTAGAGTGCTGACTCTGAAGTCAGGAGGACCTGAGTTCAAATTTGTCCTCAGATACTCATGAAGAATAGGATACAAGTGAAAAATGATTGAATAACAAAAAGTAGGGATAATTATAGCATCAATCTCAAAGGATTCTTCTGAGAACCATTGAGATAACATATTCAAAGGACTTATAGTACTATATTGATATTAGTTATAATAATGATAATATGGAATATAATAATTATTAGCAATAAAATAGTTATTCTACACAATATCCTTTTTAGACAGGGTAGTAATAATACATGTTCTCTCACTTGAGATGAAGAAATCGAACCTCAGAGATCAAACTATTTATTTAGTCCTAGAATTAGTATGTGTTAGAGATGGGATTCAAAGTTAGGCTTCCGATAACTCTTAATTAGGTGTTTTTAATCCATTACTCCCACTCAGTCTCTTTTCCCTTGCGATTCTTATGTCCTTTTACAATTTAATATACTATCTATTTTTATTGTTCTTTCATTGCTGTTATCATTATCTTTATTACAGCATTGAGGGATTCAGGGTTGGCAGAGTCTACTCAAAACTTTGTATATTTAAATTATTTTGCAACTCGTGATCTCCAGATACCTGGAAGATATTATATCAAAATGTCCTCACGTTATTCCTGAGAGGCAACCAGCTGGCACCATCTCCATTTTTGTTGATGACAAAATGGAGGTATGCATCTATGCCAACATTCTATTAACAATATGGTGAACTGGCCCCAGGCCTATGTTTTATCTGGAGATCAGAAGCTTCTAGGAAGAGCTAGAAAAAAGAAAACAAAAACAGTATTTGGGTTTGAAACATCATTGAACAAGGGTCATTTGGAGACACTGGAAGAACCATCTATAAAGGGAATGAATGGCCTCATTCAAGAAGTATTCTGAATGTCTGAACTGAAGATTTTCAAGGAGAGATTGATTGGATGACAATTGGTTGTAATGGGAGATTTCTTTTCAGTGAAATTTTGTATAAAATAAATGTTGAGATGCTTTACAGCTCTAAAATTTTGTCGTTCTCTGAGGAAGGAAAGCATAGGAGACAGATGACAAATGTCTTCAAATAGTGTGGATTAAAGATTTGGTTTATTCTTGGACTGTATAATTTCTCTAATTAATCAGATTTCATTTATTTCCCAAAGCTTTTTGAGTCACAGGATTCAAGACAGCCCATTACTGAATTAGTTCTCAAATCTTCATGCTGGTCCTGAAGAAAAGATGTTTGGAAATTCAATATTCTCCAAATATTTTGAACACAGCCATGAAACTTTTCTCAGGATTTATATAGAATTGATATTCATAAATCTGAGCAAATTTTTAGGCATGTTAGAAGGACAAACTTCCTAACAATGAGAGTTACCTGTAAGAGAAATGGGGTTGGGTGGCTAGGTAGCACAATGGATAGAGCACTGGCCTTGGAGTCAGGAGTACCTGAGATCCAATCAGGTCTCAGATTCTTAATAATTATGTAGCCGTGTGGTATTGGGCAAGCCACTTAACCCCTTTGCCTTGAAAAATCTAAAAAAAAAAAAAGAAAAATGGGGTTCCTCAGAAGGTTATTTATTCTCTCAATGGAAAGACATTGGCTTGGCAACAACTTATGGTGGATCTTGTAAGGCAGAAATTTATTTAAACCTGAATTGGATAGTGGAAGTGTGAGGTCTTTTCAATGTCATTGTAGCTGGATGAATAGAGAGCTGGGATAAGAATAAGAAAGCCCTGAATTTGAATCCTGCCTTTCACACTTACTGTGAGCCCCTGGGCAAGTCACTGAATCTTTTTTTCAGTCTTGGTTTTCTCATCTATGAAATAAAAAATTGGATTGGATGGCTTCTAGAATTCCTTTCATCTTTAAATCAGTGGCCCTAGAATTCTCCCAGGTAAACTATCTTTTGAACTTTTTGAATTTCTGAGGATGAGGATAATGATTTCATTCAATTCATATCAAAAATCTATTGCTAGCAAGCACTATGCCACATAGTACCTTTTTTTGGGGGGGGGAAGATTAAAAGCAATTCTCTTCCTCAAGAAGCTTAAATGTTACTAGTGATAAATACAAAGATATAGATTTGTTCTCTAGATCCCCAAACCAAACAAAATAAACATTATATGATATCAAGATGGAGGAAGTCACCAACAATGCAGGGAATCAGAGGTCCCAGGTAGGAGAGGGCATCTGAGAGGATTCAAAACCCAGAGATGAGGAGGGGAGGGGCGGCTCAAGGATTGAGGGAAGTGGAGACTTCAAAGGTGCACAGACTGAAAAAAAGAATGTCATCTATGGAGAATATATGGCCAGAAGGACAATGAGGTTGGAGTACATCTAGAATGTGGGAGGGAGAATAATGAGAAATTAATAAACAAAACAGCAGCTATCCTTCATAGAGTGCATTGTTATTTGCAAAACTCTTTACAAATATTATTTCCTTTTGTCCTCACAAATGGTCTTGGAAAGGAGGTTATTATCCCCATTTCACAAATGAAGAAACTGAGGTATATAATGAGGTTAATTTTTTGCTACGGGTCATACAGGTGTTGCAGACCTTTGGGAAAGGAAGTTCTATTATTATCTCCATCTCCTAAATGAGGAAACTGAGGCAGAGTGAGGTTAAATGATTTGCCTAGGGTCATCCAGCTAATAGGTGTTAGAGGTAGGTTGGAAAGGAGGGTCTTTTATTATCTCCATTTCACAATTGACGAAACTGAGGCAGAGTGAAGTCAAATGGCTTGCCTAGGGTCATATAGTGAATAAATATTAGAGACAAGTTGGAATGTAGGTTCTATTATTATTTCCATTTCACAAATGAAGAAACTGAGGCAGAGTGAGGTTAAGTAGCTTGCCCAGGGTCAAACATCCACTACGTGTTAGAGGCAGGATTAGAGTTTAGTCTTTCCTGACTCTTGAGTCCAATGATCCACCCACTGTGTCTATTAACTCTGGAAAGAGGTTGGGGCCAGGTCACAAAGGCCTTAAAATGTCAGAGAGTTGGCAAGGGGCAAGTGCTTTGTAAATCTTGGGTTGCTACAGAAATGGGAACTATGGTGATGATTATGGTTGCTATTATTTCCATTAAACCCTCTCGGGTATCTGGCAAGTAAGTGCCATGCTTTGAGGAGGAGCTTGGTTAAAATTTTTGTTAATTCATTTTACCATCAAAGCAATCCACGCTCATTTTGAAATCCTGTTGCTTTGGTAATTCTATTTTGAAGTGGCAGTGGGACTCATTGCAGGCAGGGTCACCTGCCTCCCATTCTGCCAGCTGACCCCCCTCCCTCTGCTTCTTCTCCGTCTCTGACTCTCTCCTTCTCCCTCCCTCCTTCCCTCCCTTTCTCTCTCCCTCCCTTCCCTTTCCCCTCTCCCCCACTTTGTTTACTTGCACCTGACAAAGAATTTCCAAATGTAAAGGGAATGTTGGCAGAAGCTGGAGTAGAGCAATTTCTGCCATATCCCCCAGTCCATCTAATACTTCCCTTCAAACAATGCTCATGTTCAAAAGTCACAGCCAAAGGCCCATAAAACCACACCATTCCCATGGAGCTAGCAAAACTCCATGTCTTTGGAAAGCTATCTAAGGTTGGGAGGGTCACCCCCCCACTCCAGATGCAAAACAGCTGGATGCAATCCTCTGTTCTCCCTCTCAACTTGCTCCCTTTCAGAGCAGTCTTCTGATGTTGGAACGAAAGGAAAAAGAAATCCAGCAACAGAACCAATGCAAGGGAAATGGAATGGGGTGGTTAATGAAGTCAAAAGACTGACAATAGCTCAGAGGGTGAGAAAACTCAGACTTAGAGAGAGGAGAGCCATTTGCTCTTCCTATGAACCCAGAGCCAGTCCCAGTGTTGGGAGGGCATCTCTCACCCAAGCTGAACGTACAAGGAGGTTTAAAACAGTTTTTTTTCAATTAGCAAAAAGTTATTCTCTCTGATTGCCCCCCCAATTGAGAAGAAAAGAAAAATAAAATCTTTTCAATAAATATTCATAGTCAAGCAAAACAAATTCTGTGTCAAATGCAATATATGTAATAGATGTCCATATGCATACACATGATGTCTGTAAACATGTCTTTAAATATTAATAGACACATATATGTATTTGCACTCATATACTGAATATATGACTTCTCTGTGAGGAGACAGGAAATAGCATGTCTCATTATAGGTTTTCCAGAATTACAATTGTAAGTATTTGAGATCCAATTTGAACTCAGGGCTTCTTGCCTCCTGCTACAGAGTTCTAGGCACTGTTTAGTCCTCTGTCGCTTTGGGAATGCTCAACAGACGGCACCCATTCATCTCAGATTGGTCTGACTGTGCCGATCACAAATGTCCAGAGATCCTGACCAACTGGAGATATTTTGTGTTTTTTTTAAGTTTTTCCAGCTGTCACATCCCTGTGGTGGTTTCTCCTTCTCAGAGTGTTTCTTCTTCTCTGAGGAGCAGCGTAGTTGCAGGAAATGCCTATCCTTGGGAACCAGCTCTGTCTGACTCTTTGAATGTAAAAGACAGTTATTAGACTCAAGAAATTAAGACTTTTCAGATTTTTGAGGTAGATATCAAGGCTGGAAATTTCCATCTCTCAGTATTGTGGTGTGGTGGCTGTGATCAGGGAAAAAGATACAAAACTGGAGATGCAGCCCGATCTCTTGAGGATCATTTTGGCAAGCATCTATTGATCACCATTGCCATGTGCTTTTTTTTTGGTTTTTGCAAGGCAATAGGGTTAAGTGACTTGTCCAAGGTCACACTGCTAGGTAATTATTAAGTGTTTGAGGTCAAATTTGAACCAGGTCCTCTTGACTCCAGGGCTGGTTCTCTATTCACTGTACCACTGTACCACTATACTACCCACCAGGTGCTTTCTTTAGAGTACTGATTCTGGAGTGAGACTGGGGGCAGAGAAGGGAGATAAACTCCCCACCCCAACCCTGGGATTATTGAAATTCTAAATGACAGACGACTTCAAAGGTCAGTGGAGAAAGATTTCAATTGTTAAATTAAAGATAACAGTTTGAGCCAAATCCTTGAAAGAAAACTGCTGCAGAGGGAGGGCAAAAGAAATTTCTCCTTCTCCCTTCTATCTCTTCTTTCCACTGACCATTGTCAGAGAGAAGGAACCAATAGGTGACAATGGGTAGCAGAGAGAACAATCAAGAACAATCGCCGGTTAACATAGAATCATCCTTCCGTTCCCTATCATGAAGAGAATGCCAGCTAAGAACCTGAGAAAGTCCCCTTTCCTAAGATTCCAGCTAAGAGCTATATACAAGGGCAAATGAATGAGTAATTTATAGATAAAGGGAGTAGAACTTGCCATGAAAGTTTCCTCAACATGTGCTTCCCTAGTGTCCTTTAAGATAGACCCTGTCTACTGGGGGGACATTGTCTACGGAAGGAGATAAGCTGCCCTGCATTTTAGAGAGATGTTTTGTGTCAATTGTTTTTGCCTGTGTCATCTTAGTAAATAGCTTTGTTAAAACTAGATTGAGTCCCCAAGATGGTGGCTCATGAGTGATTCTTCAAGAAACCCTACCCCAGTGTAATGATTAGAACCCACAATAGGAGTAATAACCACCCTTTACAATCCCAGTGGGATTGTAACACCCTTTACCAATCCCAGTGGGAATTTGAGAATTATCCCCAGAAAGTATGCTCTGCATCCAATTCAATAATGATAAACAAATGTCACCCACATGGATGAGAAATATAAAGAGCTATAGTAAGTTTCAAGTGAAGTCATATCACATTAACAAAGCAGAACCAGAAGACCAGAACATACAGAGAAGATTTCAACTATTCCCCAAACCAAAGGGTTCAAGCAGAGTGGTAGAAAATATCAGTTTATTGGGGAAGAGGGAAGGAGAGTTTCTATTCTATGACCCTATGGGAGGAAAAGAGAAAGAGAATGAACAAAGAGTCCTCATGAATCATAGCATCATAGATTTAAAAGCAATCTCAGAGGTCAGTTCATCCACCCCACCCACCCACTCCTAAGTTGTACATGAAGAAACAGACTCAGAAAGTAAAGTGACTTACCCAGGGTCAAAGAGGTATGAAGCAACAGAGAGGAGAGTTGAACCTTCGTATTACTCTTTCCATTATATGTGCAGAATAACTGAGAAATATTGAAATCAATTTAATTAAGTGTCCATAATTACAAAGTAAGCTTAATTAATGGTGTTGGATATTTAATATAAAGTTTTTAAAAATAATTTTTAAAAAAGCTTGAATTTTATACTAATAGTATAGATAATTCTGAGGGGAGAAGACCACGACCTTTCCTTCTGTCCTTCGATATCACTATCTGGGCTATTCATGAACTTCTAATTGATTATTCTCTTGAGTTGACAGGGCTAATTCTGGTGGACTACATAGCTAGTTGGCCCCATAGTACATAATAGTTCTGAAAAAAGAGAGATTAATCAATCCATACCCACTCCTCCAACTTCCACCACATGCAAAGAAGGCCTAAGTTTTAGAACTCTGCTGCTGTGTATTTCTTGATATTTCAAAAGGCATGGGGGTGAAAGGGGATATTCCAGTTAAGACTCTGAGCTTCCCAAATAATATGGGTCCCCCAGTACCTCAAGATATTGTGGTCCTTTGGAAAGTCTATTGCTACCGCCAAGCAAGCAATGTTATCTTCAGGTAGCAGGTATGGTTGAGTAGGGCTAGCCTCTAACACTCGGCAGCCTCCATTCCTTTGGCTCAGGAGTATTTGTATCACACTTCCTGGGATGCTGACCCAAATCATAGGCATTTCCAGGACTCAGTTTCCCAGTGTTTCAATATTCCTTCCAGTTATTCTCAACTCTAGTGCTGTAACTGTCTCAGAGCATAGGAAGTTCCAACTGGAAATTGTCAGGGTTGACGTTCCCCTTCGTTTCCATCTTTCTACTCCTTTCATAGCAGAGATGATGAACTGGACCTTGAAAGTATCATTATTATTGGGATGTTATTATTATTGCTACTATTATTAGTACCGTCATATGTATCTAGCCAAGTCCCTTGGTTTTCTGCCTCCTGAGCATCTCTTCTGAATTCTGATTATTATCAAGAGATATGTACAAAGAGCCTACTTGTGCATGACCCTAGACACAATGAATGAAACAGATGTGCTCTGCCAACCTCGAGGGGTTTCAAACTCAGAGCAAAAAAGACAAGACAATACTAATCCAGATCAGCACTCAAGTGTGCCTTCCCAACTCAATAGTCAGCGATGACAATGGGAATTTAGACAAAAGAGAAATTTGGCAAACTTAGTCACTTTACGCAAACTACTTTTTTATGCTACAACCTTCAGGAAGGGGAGTAGGAATTAGATTAGGCTTCCTCTAAAGCCTTAAAGGAGCAGCCTGGCCCATCATCAATTTTAGTGATTCTGAGTTTTTTCCCATGTCCTGAATCAAGGAAATATCTTAGGGTTTCATGATTACAGGGGGTCGGGAAATGTAGGGGGATCAGATCCTTCTTCCCATGTATGGGGGAGCAAAACATGTCCCCTCTTCTTTGAGGTGGCTACATAAACAAAAGGACTTTCCAAAGGGTATTTTTCCAGCTCATCCAGTGAATTTTGAATCTGATTCAATTGATAGAAATAACTGACAAAAATTCTTTCCAGATGTATTAATGAATCAGCAATTAGTCTTTTTCTAAGTTTTCCAAAGCATTACATATCCGTGAGGGAGAACGTCAAAGTAACCTTAGTCCCATTGGCTAGATAAGAAGGAAAGAAAGGATGAAAGAGAATGAGAGAGATAGATGAGAGAGAGAGAGAGAGAGAGAGAGAGAGAGAGAGAGAGAGAGAGAGAGAGAGAGAGAGAGAGAAAAGAAGAAAGGGAGGGAAAGAGGGAAGGAAGGAAGGAGGGAGGGAGGGAAGGAAGCAAGGAAGGAAGGAAGGATGGAAGGAAGGAGGGAAGGAGGGAGGAAAGAAGGAAGGAATGGGGAAAAGAGGGAGAAAGAGAGGGAAGGAAGGAAAAAGTAAAGCAGGGAATGGATCAAAGAGCGTGACCAATGATAAGATTATTGCAATAGTCCAAGTAAGAGATGTGAGATACTACATAATATATATGTATATATATATATATATATATATATATATAGTAATATATATAGTAAGATACTTAATGTATATGACAAGCTATATGATGAATGTTTCCTCATTGGTCGATTGACCTATATCAACGAAAAGAATAACTACAGGATACAAATTTCTAATGATCTGTAATATAAGATGATTGACTAGAGGGGGGAGGAGGGGAGGAAAGTGCTAGCATCATAGACTTGAGAATAACAGAAATGAAGGGAATCTTAGTGCTCTTCCCTCATTTTATGGAGTGGGAGCCTGCGAACTATCAGTGACTAAGCCGTGATCATGCAATAGCATAGCTTGAACTTGAATCATGCCCCCTGGCAACACATTTTCTATTCTTGACACCAGATCAAACATTTGTCTCTCTTAGAGCAGGAGACCTCTAACGCATCGTCTTCCTTTCTCAACCTCTGTTGAAAATTAGTGCACTAGAAGAGTCTTGTGTCTTTGAGATAACATTTATTTGAACAACCTCTGCATTGCTTTTCTTTAGTCTTCAAACTGGGGTGACATCATTTATATCCTAACATCTCCAACTCGTTTTTTCCCATCGTTTTTAATGTCCAACCCCTCTGGCCCCCACCTCTTGTATTTTATTAAGATGAGTTTGGAGAAGCAAAGCATATAATTAGAAAGAAAAATGTGATATCGATCCAGTTTTCCATTATGATGGTATCTCAGGCAAGAAAAAGTCATTTTTGATACAATTGTTATGATTAAAACCACAAAAGAATCTGTTACATCAAGCTTAGTTTTCATTGTCTAATGCAATTTAAAATATGGAAGAGAGTAGTTTATCAGGTTTTATTAGAATGAAGGCTATGTCATGTAGCTATAAATACTTATAGACTAATAATTTCAATCATAGCTTTATTAGATAAGAGGTTTTTCAGGAACTTGTATTAATGAAACACAAATCAATAAGCAAATGCTCTTATTTCAAGCTTTTTTCCCCCTCCCTTCATAATAGATGATTGGCTTAGTACAGAACAACCTTTCTCTTCAGAATGATCTGGGCCCATAGTCCTCAACATTTAACCCTCTGGTTCTGCATAATGGAGACATTTATCTACCCATCTATCCACCCACCCACCCATCCATTCATTCATTCATCCATCCATCCATCCATTCATTCATCCATCTATTCATTTATTCAATGATTATTTATTATACAATTACTTTTCATAAAGCAGTGCCCCAACAGAGATGAAGAAACTTAATTTAGCTTCTTATTCAAATCCTGCCTCTAAATACAATTTATGTTTCATTGAGTAAGGAAGTTTACTTCAAATGATGGACTTGGGCCAGAAGGCCTCTGAAATTTCTTCTATAACTGGATTTATGATCCTATAAATGTCAGAGACATTAAATTACTTACCCATAATGAGTGTGCAAGGAAAGATTCGAACCCAGTTCCTTGAGAGAAATTCTTGTTTCTCTTGACTGAAACAAAGAGGCAATTATTTTTGTTTGAGGTAGGACTGAAGTAGGCTAGGACTGAGTATAAATCTTTTTCCTGAACCATATGGTTTTATTTCCTGGAGAGAAGAAGGCAAACAGAAAGGCAGAGACGGTTAAAAGTAAAGACAGCGAGATAGAGAGAATCAGAGACAGAGAGAAAGAGAGTCACAAAAAAGAATGAAAACAGTCAACTCCCAAAGGCAATAGACGGGAATGAGATCTAGATCCATATAATGAAATGAAACATAATGAGGAAGGAAGGACAGTCCTTTCTCTACTATTTCAATGGAATTTTTCTTTGATAATTTAGAAGGAACTTCAACATCCTACTGTTCCTCAACAGAATGACTGTCATTTCACATGAGTTGGAGGTGGTGGGAAAGATCTTGCGTAGTTTAAATTTTTCATTATTTGGGTTCTAGAAAAGTTTGCTTTGTTGACACACATGTGGCTGATAGTTGAAAACAATAAAACAATTTTCACGTGAATATCAATGCCCTTCTTTACCTGAGATAGCTTGGTGGAAAGGAGACAGCCTTTCAAGACCTGGTATCCAGTCCTTATTTTATTATTTAAAAATATTCTCATTTCCAAATTCTCTCCCTTCCTTTGCCCCATCCTTCATTCACTGATAATGGAAGAAATAGGATACTCATTATACATATGATATCATACGAAACATTTTCATGATAGTCAGATTGCAAAAAATAGAAAGAAAAGAAAAGAAAAAAATGCTTTCACCTGTACTTAGAGTTCATTAGTTTTTCTCTTCAAGTTGGTAACATTTTTTATCATGAGACCTATAGAATTATTGTGGATTATTTTATTGAGCAGAGTAGCCGAGTCTTTCATATATGATTGCTATTTCAATATTGTATACTATGCATGCAATGTATAATGTTTACCTGGTTCTACTTACTTCATATCATTTCATATAATTCTTTACAGGTTTTTTCAACATCATCCCCTTCATTATTTCTCTTAGTACAATAGTATTGCCTCCACGTTCATATAGCTTAAGTTGTTCCTTCATTTCTCAAATGATAGGCATCCCCTCAGTTTCAGTTTTAAAAAAAAAGAATTTCTATGGGTGTAGCAAGGTAGTGTGCCTTGGAGTCAGGAGGACCTGAGTTCAAATCCAGCCTCAGACTATAATTACCTAGCTGTGTGACCTTGGGAAAATAAAAATGAAAAAAAAAAAAGAACTATAAATATTTTGGTACATAAAGGTTCTCTTCCCTTTTATTTCATATCTTTGGGATACAGACTTAATTATGGTACTACTGGGTTAAAGAGCATGTACAGTTTCAGAGCTTTTTTGATTTAGCTCCAAATTGTTCTTCAGAATGAGTGGAACTCTTCACAGCTCCACCAGTACCAAGACCATTAGTGTACCTATTTTCCCACATTCCCTCCAGCACTTACCATTTCCCTTTTCTACCATCTTAGCCCATGAATAGATGTAAGTTGATATTTCAGACTTGTTTCAATTTGCATTTCTTTAATTAATGCACTTTTAGTTCATCTTTTTACCACTATTGCTAGATTTTTTTTGGAAAAATATCTATTCATATCCTCTTGCCAATTATCAACTGGAATACATCTTGATTTTAAAAATATATTTAACATAATTTTCTATATATTTGAGAAATGAGAGAGAAATTTACTATAAAAATTTTTCCCTAGTTTCCTTTTTTAAAAAAATTTTGCAAAAAAAACCCTTTTTTACTTACTGCAATCAAAATTATCCATTTTATCTCTTTGATCCTTTCTATATTTTGTTTGGTCATGAACTCAACCAGTATTAAACTGGTCCAAGCAATATGCTAGGGTCTTAAATAAAAGCAAAAATGAAATAACTCCTTCCATCAAGGGCCTTCTGGTCTACTGATGTTTGTTGGGAACAGGGTGTAAAGAAAAGTAAATACAAAGTATTTACATAAGCCAAAGGGGAAGCTTTCCCTTAATTTCAGGTCTCATGGGAGAGAGATCAAGAAATACTTCATGTGTGAGGCGTCATCTAAGCTGTGCTGGGAAAACAAGAAATTTTCCAGCTAAGGAGAGGAGTTAGTGTAGTCCAGGCAGAAGAAACCACTTGAATCAAGTGGGCGTGTCAAAGAGTCAAGGAATTAGGAGATGTGAAGCACTGTGCCAGGGACAGTAACTCAGACAATTTGACTGAAATGCAGAATATTTGAAGAAGTGAGGAGGGGAGAGCCAGGGTGTGTGGTGTGGAGGAGAAATTTAAAACTTTGCGGCTCGTCACCTTGGGCTCCCACTTTGTTTTGGGTTTGAATAACTTAGTGTGAATCACATCACAGAGGCAGGGAAGTCTTATGCCTGTTCCTTGGGAATGAACAGTTTTGTTCCTTTTAGAGATGACACGTCCATTCTCCATCCATCCTTTTGTGAAGACTTCACATCTTATTAGGTTTGCCGGACAGAGTTTCAATAATTCATGTTTTTCGTTATGATAAATATTCATGTTTCATTTAAGGGAGACAGCAGTTGTCTAGATTAAATAAACTTGCTGGGGATTCAAGAGCGGGAGATCTCTCCTGCCAAAGAGGATATCAAGGAAAGAAACGATATGTGAGAGAAGTAGACAAGGGGAAAGTGGGGGGGGGGGTTCTACAAAGCCGCTGAAGGCTTCCTGCCACAACCCTAGATGCATTGATCTGGTCAGAGGATTCCCTGAAGCAATTGCCAAATGCACATCAGGGGGCAGCTTGAACCAAAGAAAAACCAACTGAACAATGAATTACACACATGAGGTTCCAGACCTGACTCTTCCAATGATTTATGGTAAAACCTTGGGTGAGATATTTCCTTTTTATGGTCTTCACTTTTCTCATTTATATTGAATGGGTTCATTCTTAGATTCCTTTCCAACTTTGATCTTCTTTGGGTTCTAAGTGACAATCTAACCTCTAAGCAGAGTAGGAAGCTTTGGAAAACAATATGGTGGAGTGGGCAGTTCACAAGATTTGAAGTTAGATTACCTGGATTAAATTCTACACGTTGAAATTTTTAGGGTCATGTCTAGATTAGGACAACCGGTGATTTCCTAGGAAATTCAGATTTATTAGTTAAAGTCCACAATTCTCTGATATTTCTCTTTGGCATGGCTGCTTTAATCTGGCCCCATTTCTCCCTGTTTCTCATTACTATCTCCAACCTCCCAAGGATCCCCATCATCCTTTCCCTTCCCCAAATGTTTTGAACCAGGGTGCATTTCAAATTATTTGGACTGGGAAAAGGAAATGCTACATTTGACTCTGAAAAGCTAGGAAAATCACATTCCTCCAGGGCCTCTGGATTCTCAGCAGTAAAATGAGGAGAGTTAAATTGGAATGATTTATAATTATATCTAGGTAAACTCCTTCTGAGCACAAGCTGTATCAACTGTTCTTACATCCAAATAGAATATCCCTCACAGGAAGGCTAGAAACTCTCTTATGAGCGCCTTGCTTACCTTGGCTTACAATGACTCATTAGTTATTTTTATTCTTTCCTTCCAAGGCTATGTAGGTCATTCCTCTTGGTAGAACAAATAGAACAAAGTAAGAGTTTGGTTTTTTTCTTTTTGTCCATCCTTTATCCTCTCTACCTCCATGTCAATCCCACTTCTTTCTTGCTAATTCTGCAAAACAGATTAAGGAATGCTTTAGAAATCTGTCTTTTCTGAATACAGACCAAGCCATACTATTTTCACATTTTCGAAGTTACTTTATGTTGTGTTTTCTTTTTCTCGTATTTTTTTCCTTTTACTTCTGATTCTTCTTTTTCAGTATGACTAATCTGGAAATATGTTCAACATGATTATACATCTATAACATATATCATATTACTTACTGTCATAGGGAGGGAAAGAGAAGGGAACAAAGTCGAAAAATGGAATCAAAAACTTAAAAATAATATTGACAACTTGGCATGTAATTGAAAAAATAAAAACAATAAAAAATGAAAAATCATGTTTGACATTTTTCACCAGTCAGCTCATAGAGGGCATCTGTTTTCCAGAAACTATGACAAGACCACTCTGCTTATTATACTCTTGATTTCATTTCTAGATCCTTTGAAATCTGAATTCTCTGTGAAGCCACATTTATCTTTCTTCTTCTATCTGCTTGCTGGCATCAGAATCAATCATCTCTGGGTCATCAGACTATGATTTTTGATAGATCATACTACTTTGCTAAAAATTTTCTTTGTATAGCTTCACATGACAAGAAATTGCCTATTCTCTATTTACTTAATCCCAGAACTTTAAAGTTGGAAGCAGGAATTCTCACACTTTTTGAAATCATGGACCCCTTTGGCAATCTGGTAAACCTATATGCCCCTTCTCAGAATCATGTTATAAAATATAAATATGCCCTATTTCAAATAGAGATTAGCGATAATAAAGGAACAACTTTTTCCTCATCAATGTTTATAGATCCCCTTCACTAGAGTAAAGAACCCTGGTTGGAAGGGATCTCAGTAGTCATTTATTGCAACTCATACTTAAAAAGGTATGGGGGCAGGTAGATTGCACCATAGTGTGTAGAGTACTGGGTCTGGAGTCAAGAACACATATCTTCCCATGTTTAATGCCAACTTCAAATACTTATTAGCTATGGTACCCTGGATAAGTCACTTAATCCTGTTTGCCTAAATTTCTTCTCTTTAAAATGAGTTGGAAAAGAAAATGGCAAATCACGTCAGTATCTTTGCCAAGAAAACCTCAAATAGGATTACAGAGTCAGACATGGCTGAAGCAACTGAACAGCAACCACAACATACCTAAAAAGGAGTTATCAGATGCCAGCTAGGTACTGCAGTGGATAGAGCATCCTCCAGGACCTCAGGAGGACCTGAGTTCAAATCCTACATAAGACATTTAATAAGTACCTAGCTGTGTGACTTTGGACAAGTCACTGGACCCCATTGCTTTGCTAAAACAGAAACAAAACAAAAAAGGAATCGTCAGTATAACATGCCTAAAAATGATCATCCAGCTTCTGCTTAAAGATTTACAGTAAGGGGGATGCCACTTCTTCATGGGCCAATGTGATCCATTCCCTTTTTTGGGGTAGCTGTAATTATAAGAAAGTTGTTTCTCCCTCACATCATGCCTCTTATGAATTTGTGCCTCTTGCTTCTGGTTCATCCCTCTGTATCTAAACAGAATAAATTGAATATTTCCTCCAGATGGCAGTCTTTCAAATATTTGAATATGGCGCCATGTTTCCTTTCAGTGTACTCTTCTTTTAGTTAAATATCCTCAGTTCCTTTGGTGATTTCTCATAGGACTTGCCTCTGAGGCCCTTTACTTAGGCTTCCAGTTTGCTAATGTCCTACCCAAACCATGTTGCCCAGAATATGATGCCATGGTTTAGAATAGCATCATGATGCTTCTGAGGCCTCAACACAAATACTGCATTAGATTTCTTGGCCATTTCTTGGCCATTACTGACTCATATTGACCATGAATTCTATATAAAAGTCCTTTTATCTTTCTTTCCATCACGATCCATAAGTTGGAGTGGTTTACCACTTATAGAGAATGAAAATTCCTATCATTTCTATGCTACAACCAATTTTCCCTTCTCAATCATAATCAGGTCCAAAATTGTATATTTAATTTTTAAATTTTATTTCTTTAGGTTTTTGCAAGGCAAATGGGGTTAAGTGGCTTGCCCAAGGCCACACAGCTAGGTAATTATTAAGTGTCTGAGGCCGGATTTGAACCCAGGTACTCCTGACTCCACGACCAGTGCTCTACCCACTGTACCACCTAGCTGCCCCTTGTACCTTCCTTTATTTCTTCCTCATTATCAACATGTCACTTATGTTATATAATGATATATCAGTCTTTGGCATTCATTTATTCATCCATTCCATAAGCATTTACTGAGCATCAACCTTTTGCAAATTTGGGGGAATAAAGAGACAATAAGACCAGTCTCTGACTTTGAGGAACTTATGTTCTATTTGATGGAACAACATGAAAACAAATTTAGATGCAAAGAAAATATAAAGCAATTTCCAAAGGAGAGGGTGAAAATAAGTAGAGAATTAGAATCTAGAAGGTAGAACATTAGATGAGCCTAGAAGGATGTTTGAGATTCTTTGCAGAAGAGGTAGGGTAAGAATGCTTCCAAGAATGAGGAAATCCTTTGCAAAGGCATGGGAGATGGGGCCATATCCCTACATCACTTCATGGCTACAGAATATGGTGATAGATCAAGGCAATTATGTTATTAGAGTGTCTAGCCCAGAGCACTGAATATTTGGGGTATCCAGGAAAAAAAGGGTTTAAATGACTGAATTCCAGTCCATAAAGTATGGCTAAGTGTGTCACTTCTTACTGCATTGAAATGGAAGGAAAGGAGTTCATGACTGACCAACCCTAACCTGCTTGTGCATCATTGACTATGCCTAAGCAAGCAATACAAAGAAGGGGGGGGGGATAGAAGATGAGTTGAACCAAAGTGAAACAAAGCATCAGGAGTTGATGCCCAAGAATGAGCTTGGCTGAAATGAAAGATGAAAAATAGTCAAATGACCCAGAAATAGACATACCATAGAGGAGCCAGAATGGCAAAACGAGCTGGCTGGAAGCTTACACCCCTACAGATAGCCAATAACAGAGTGTGCTGCTGTGTCTCTTTTGGACAGTGGGCTTGGGTTTGTCTGGCACCAACTCACTCCTCACTTCCACCCCAGGGTCATAGCATCTTACAGTTGAAAAGGACCTTAAGGTCATGGAGTTCCATCCTCTTATTTTTCAAATAAAAATAAAAACAATTGAGGTTTAGGGAAAGTAAATGGTATCTCCGAGTCTTCCACATTATATTCTCCATACCGTCCAGCCAAGCTGGACTACTGGTTGCTCTTCGCATGTGAGGCTTCATCTCTGGGCCTTCACTTCCTCATCCTCCCCTTTCCCCATTTCTACCTGCCTATCTCTGGTTTCCTAAGAACTCCACTTTACCCCACCTCCTACAGGAGGTCTTTCCAACTGCTACTAAAGTTACTTTTACCATAATATCATATACTGATTCACAATATGATCTACACTCATTATTTATTGATCCTCACAATGACCCTGGAAGATAATCTTATTCCTGTTTAATTAGATGAGGAAACTGAGGCACAGGGAAAAATAAGTATCTAAAGCAGAATTTGAACTCAAATGTTCCTGACCCTAATATCTGTGTTCTATCTACCTAGTTGCATGTCTTTAGGCTGTATCTATCTATGCGAATGCTTTCATTCCCCACTTTGAATGTACCTGGAGGGTAGGGAACATTTTCTGCTTTTCTTTATATTCCTAACTTAGTTTAGTGGAGTCTGACATAGAGCAAACAATTAATAAATGCTTGCTGACTCACTAATTGCCCAAAGTTACAGACAGAGGAAGTGGCAAACTCTGGTTGTGAACACAGATCATTTGACTCAAGGTCAGGATTCTTTTCCTTCCAGCCCACTGTCTACTTTCATATATTTGGTGTGTGAGAGAGATAGATATAATTATGATGGTGTTTGTCCTTTTTTAAAAAAAATTATTTAAGGCAATGGGGTTAAATGATTTGCCCAAGGTCACACAGCTAGGCAATTATTAAGTATTAGAGGCTGGATTTGAACTCAGGTCCTCTTGACTCCAGGGCCAGTGCTCTATCCACTGTACCACCTAGCTGTCCTGGTCCTTCATTTGTGAAGAAGATCATGAGTTCAAAGTGGTGATGCTATGACAAGCCTATGAACTGGATTTGCATAAAGGGGGTGCTGTCCAAATCACCAGCTTCACTTTTTCCTCCAGAGACTTCTAGGTCCGGTGACCAGATATGAATCCAGGTGACTGGAGATGACCCTGGATGTGAGACAATCAGGGTTAAGTGACTTGTCTAACATCACACAGCTAGTGTCTGAGGCCAGATTTGAATTCAGGAACTCCTGTCTTCATGGTCAGCAGGCTACTCACCATGCCATCTCATTGTTCCAGATATAGATTTAGATAGATATAGATATATATAATATGCAAACATACATACACATATGCATTTATACACATATAGATGCACATGTATGCCTATACACGACTATATATAGGAACTCACAATGAATCTATGCACTAATATGTTACATATATGTATAGGTATAGGTATATGTGTGTAGATAGAATATATCTTTATATTGGCATATATACATATATTTAGATATAAATTAAATCTCTAGAGTGTACACATACATAAATGTAGATGGAGAAAACAACACATGTCCATGCATGTACAATGATGAACAAAATTTACATATGCTTGCATTTCCATACATGTAAATACCCACGCATACATGCATGGTTGTTTATCTACATGGACAATTATATTTTTGCATGTATCTACACACAAATAATTTTGCACTTTATGTAATAGTTGTTTGATTATTGCAACCCCTGCATGAGATTTGTGATACAAATTGTTTTACCTCACTTTGATTATAAAATTTATAGCATTTATAGAGCTATTTAAAGTTTGCAAAACATTTCATCCATATTACATTCTTTGATGCCCATTACCATCCCTGTTTAACAGACTAGTCAAACGGAGACTGGGAGAGGTTAAATAGTTTGCCAGCATTATGTGCTTAGGAAAAAGAACAAATAAAACATCAGAGAGGATTTGACCTTGCCATCTTCCTAACCCTAGATCCAGAACTCTACCTATTCTGCCACCCAGATTGTGCTAAGAAGTTGGAAAACTTCAACTTTCTTTTAAAGGAGAGCCTAGGGCTATCTCAGTGAGGAAGGACTGGTTTCTCTTGTCTGACCCCAGTGGGTGGATTTAGCAATAGGGTCGTGTTACAATGAGGTAGTTTTAGGTTGTTGGGGGTGGGGGGATTTGGTAGAGGGGGGACAGATAAACAAAACAGAACAAGTAAAAGCAACCCAGTGATCAAAGCCCTCCATTCTTCTCCTGACTGTGATCATGACTATGAGCTTTCTCTCTTCCTCTAGTTGTACCCAACCTTCATCTCTTCTGTATGTGTTGATGTCCCCCATTAGAATGGAAGCTCCTTTTGGGCTTGTTTATGTATCTCCAGCAATGAGCCAATGCCTGGTAGAGAACAAGGACCTGATAAATACTTACTGATTCAGCTTGATTTGAATGGACCCAACAGTACCCTCTGGCTAGAGCATGCAAGGGATGGGTCTCTAGTGTACACAGTGTGGATTCTTGGTCAGGGACAGGTTGGATTAGACTGTTCCAGAGGTCCCTGCCACATGGGAGATCCTCTGTTTTGCCATTGCCCACGCATAGAAAGCAGACCCTTCGAATTTGGGCCTTCCATCTTTCCAGGAGAGCCGCCAGCTTCCATTCAGCTCTTGGAGAACAAAGGTGTACAAGCAGGAGAGCAGATCCCTTTGGATGGATGGAAGGAGCTGCCAAATACTGACCCCCTATGATGAGCAGGAGGGTTCTGCTTCTAACCTGGGCCGGGCAGCCCAGGTGGAAGGAGGATGTGGTGCACACCCAGGAGACCTAGCGGGAATCTCTCCCATCCTCGTCTCCCTCTCTGTGTTCCATTTCCTATTCATGGGGAGCGTACACGACTGATTAATGAAAAATGTCTGGCTCCGGTTCCGTATCTGGCTGCAGCACATTTGCTATTTGATATCTGAGATATGTACAACATGTTCACAGCAAATTCTCCGACTGAAAACAGTAGAGTTCAAACCGAGTCAATTAATGCGCGGAGGGGATGGATTCCAGCCCAGAATCGCGTGTCTTGCGGAGGCCTTTTTGATTCTCTTGCCAAAAGATATCTGTTTATAAATGCAGTCAACGTAACTCTTGGGCACTTATGGCTCTTACAACCTGATGGGATTTTTTCCTTGTTATGGCTGAGCTCAGATAATTGAGTTATATTTTGCAGACGTTTCAAACATTCTCTCTCCACACTTCTTCCTCTTCTTGCTTCCCTGGGCAGGATCCTGCAGGCGATGGTTTTTGCTAGTCTCTCTCATTTCCCCATCTTCCTCCTTGCCTCCCTCCCTCTCTCCTCCCCCCTCTTTCATTCTTTCTTCCTTCCTTCTCTTCCCCTGCTCTCAGCCTCTTTAGGAGCTTCATATCCTTTTCATATAGCTCGTTAAAGTTTGCAAAATACCTCACACATAGTCATCTCATTTGATGCAGTAAGACACAGCGAAATGCCTCAGACCCTAGGCCGAAGAGTGCCCATCCTTGCCTTCCTCTCCTAGCAAGAGGGTGGGGGCATTGAATTGGAAACTGGAGGAGGGTGGGAGGTAATGTCTGCCAATGCTATCTAATACAGAGGGGCTGGAATAAAGCCAAAGCCGGCAAGGAGAGCTGATTGTTAAATTTTCGGGGTAAGCATTTAACACCTCAGAAATTGGATCTAAGGCTGGGCTCTTACCCAAGTGGCTTCTTAAGAATTGACCTGTAGAGGCTGGTGAAGCTGTCTAGCCAGGCAGCCCCTCCGCCTATGGCCTTTCTTTATGTATTCAGTCTATGGTATAGATGGAAGCCTCAACACAGCATGGGACTTCTCTAGCAGGTCTGAATGGCAGGTATGGAGAAGGAAGTGAAAGGAAGGTCCTGGAGGATGGCCCCAGGTCAGGGAGGAGAGGGGGAGAACAGGCAGGGATGTTGGGGCTGTTATGGATGTTAAGGAAGGAAGAACCTTGATGGGTTGTGAGAACCTCCCTCTTTAGATGCTAAGAGACTCCTTACTGAAGATTCCTTCTTCTGGTTATTGTCCTGGGATCTGAGCCCAAGCCACAGAGTGGTTCAGGACATCTCTCTGTAGATACCTGGTTGGTCCTGGAGTGTAGGGGAAAGGAGGTATGGGGGAAAGACTAACTGGGCCTCAGTTTCCCCAACTACAAAATGGACAGGGTGACCTGAATGGCCCTGCGGTTCCTTGCATCTTTATGCTCTGTGATTCTAATATATCTTGTCTATTGAACTCAAAGTTCATCATGTCCTCTCTGGGCCTCGGTTTCCTTATTTTGAAAATAAAGGGGTTACTTTAACTGGCCCTGAAAATGTACAGTTCTATCTGTCTATGATCAATGACTATTATATATTATGTATGTGACTTAGGTCCATCACTTGCCTTTCTTCAGTCTTAGATTCTTTAATATGAATTCTTGCTGTTTTGGAGAGGAACAAGGAAGAGGGGATAGAATCTGGAACTTAAAACTTTAGAAAAAATCAAATGTTAAAATTTTTTTCACATGGATTTAAGGGAAAAATAAGATCTTTTTGAAATTAAAAAATAAAATATAAAATAAGGGAGTTATACTCAGTGGCTTCTGAGTTTTCCTCCCTGATGTAGAATTCATATGGTATTATTTCATAGAGTTTTAGTGAGAATTAAATGATATCATGGATGGAAAATGTTTTATCTCTGCAAGAAACAATCAATCAAGCAATCAAGTCAATCTGCAAATTTTTATTAAGTGAAGATTATGTACCAGAAAGTGTGTTGAATGTTGGGAAAACAAAATGCATTTTGCAAAGCTCTGGGTAAACAGAAATCTTTATGTGTGGAAAAACCCAAAAGGTGTTATAATCAAAGCTATCATCCCAGTTTCAGTTCTTGCCTTATTTGTGCCATTGGATAAGTGACTTTTCTATTGCCGTGTTCTCATATGTTTTATCATATGTAAAGTGAGCATAATGTCAATATTATCATCTTTAAATGAGCATAATAATACTAGTTATATTCATATCTATGGGGTTTTGCTAGGACTCAATGAAATAATATATTGTAACTGCCTAGATAAAAAGCAAGGCAGGAAAGAAATAAGAGTAAGAAATAGTATCATCATTGCTTTGGTCATTTTTATTTCTGTGGCAATTTCCATCTGAATTTTAAATCTTGGACATAGCATACTATTTAATTCAGACTTTACCTTTGAATGGCTTGTAGTTATTTGACAGAGACTGCAGTAGGGAGAATATCCCAGGGTCTCTTTCTGTGCAGCAGACTACAGCCTTCATCTCCCCCTCCTTCTCCTCTTCCCTCCCACTAAGATCACTGGAAGCTGAGATTAGACTTTCAGAATTCTACACCATCTAATAGCATTATCTGTTGTTCCTCCAGCCCTTAAGATCCTAGCCAATGATGATGGCAGTCCTATTGCCTCACAAATGCTTCCCTTGTGGCAACATTGGGAAGGAAGGAGTTAGGGATCCCACCTAGGGGAATTTTTTGGGACTTTGCTCCAGGATCCTGAATTAGAGAGTATCAAGGACACTGGTATTCTTTTATCAGCATACAGATAGATGATAATATTGAAAGTAATTAATTAAGAAAGGTAGCATTTTCATCATGATAAACCTCACTTGGGTGAGATGCTGCCTCACTACAGAAGACCTGCTTTATGGAACCTACTCTGGATACAATTTATGTTTCCAAGGTTTAAGTGAGAAAGATTTCCTAGCTAGGATTGTGGGGCAGAGTAATTGTTATTTCCATTTATCAGATGAGAAAGCTAAAACTCAGTTATACACTCAGTTATACATAAGGAATACCATCCTTGACATTATTATCATCCATAAATACCTTTAACGGATCTCTCTCTCTCTCTCTCTCTCTCTCTCTCTCTCTCTCTCTCTCTCTCTCTCTCTCTCTCTCTGTCTCTTTATCATTCTGTCTGTTTATATATGTCTTTCCTCCTCTCTTTTAGCTGGTCTCCTCAACCCCATGACCTCCCTTTTTCTCCTGATCTCAGTCATAAAGATGGCCCCATGTCCTTGCTTAATAAAAAATAACAAATAATAACCAATATTTAGATAGGACTTTAAGATTTTCAAAATGCTTTACAAATTTTATCACATTTTATCCTGGTGACAACTTTGTTCTTGGTTTACTGCTGTGATTCACAAAGTTGATCTTCCCACCTCTCTTTCAATCTTTCTTTCAATCTCTCCCTGCTAATTCTTTTGTTTTTTTTTTCTGTGACTTCCAGTCCTTCCCCCTCTCCCAGCTCTTCTAACCTTTCCCTCCTTTCCTGAATTCCTTTCTTTCCCTCCAAACATTTCCCTTCATACTTCTATCATATATTCTTAGTTACCCTTAAACCTGATGTCTCTCTGTCTCTTTTTTTCGAGGTTTTTGCAAGGCAAATGGGGTTAAGTGACTTGCCCAAGGTCACACAGCTAGGTCATTATTAAGTGTCTGAGGCAGGATTTGAACTCAGGTCCTCCTGACTCTAGGGCCAGTGCTCTATCCACTGAGCCACCTAGCTGCCCCACTCTGTCTCTTAACAGTCATAACTTTCTAACTTTCAGTCAAGGATGTACTGAAAACCAGTTCCTATAGACTGGAGAGCCGATGGTTAAACTTTCAATGTGGTCATTTACACCCTGGAAATCAGTAAAGCCTATAGCTTAGTGTATTTTGTTGTTTGTTTGGATTTAAGAAAGAGACAGAAATTTTAAATAATGCTTATTAAGCTAAAAATGTGTCATGCATCCTCTTTTTTCTTTCTGGAGAGCACACTGTTAAATGTTTACAAGCATGCCATTTCCTCTAGTCCTGAGGTGCCCACCATCAGACTTCCCCGATCCTACTCATGTTCCTCTGAAAATTTCTGAGCACTTACCACTGCATAATAATCATTTATTTTTCTTTGATTGGCTCCATTTCACTCTCCATGGTGCTCTGAATCTTTTTCTGTTCCTCAGAACTTGGCCACTATTTCTCCTCCTTCCATCCCTAGCAGAGGACCTCACCTCAATCTGCTCAAGCTCAGCATCCTCTCTCATCCTCTGTTCCAGTCTTTGATGTAGAGCTGGGACTTTCTTGGCCAAAACCTACTTCTCTTCTTGCATTTGACTCTTTCCTTCCTATCCAGAAACTTTCCATTATTGATCAGTTCCTTTATTCGTCTAATCTCCAGTCTTCCTCTGTCCACTGACTCTTTCTCTGATACTGACAGATACACCCATGTGTCTCTCTATCCTTCAAAAATAAATGTCAGCCTTCACTTCACCCTGTCATTCCCTCAAGATATCATCTTATTCTTTTTCCCCCACTCCTAAAAAGGGTTGTCTACTGTCGTTGCGTCCTTTCCCTCACTTCCCACTCATTTTTCAATTCTTTGCCATTTAGTTTCCAGCCCTCTAACTCTACTGAAGCTGCCATCTCCAAGGTTACTAAATTCCTAACAACTTCTAAATCATAGAATTTGTCAATTAGCCCCAATATTTCAATCAACGCAAACAAGTCCCCACCATATGCCAGCTGCTGGAGGTCCAGAGGTTCTAATGCAATACTTCTTGTCATTGGGGGAGACAATATACATAAAATGCTGGGACTAAACCTTGTGGTTTCATTGATATGGAAGACTCCCAGAGGGGGGAATTCCCTTCACTATGCAGTTTGTCACCTTCTTCACCACTCAGAGTCCTGAGTTGCCTAGACTTCAAGATAGCTGGCTTCCCCAGAAGGTATGTGCCAGTGAACCTGAACCCCCAAGCATTCCTGCCCCCGAGGTGAGTTCTTTTTGCCCTATGTCCTTCTGTCTCTCCCCCAAAACAAGTATATGCATGCAAAACAAATATAGGTAATTTTTTTAGAGTGGAGGAAGCACTAGCAGTTGGGTGACAGGGAGAGATCAAGAAAGGATGTCTGCCCGTGACACTGTGCCTTGGAATAGTCTGATTTAACAGGATTGTTCATTCTGTAGAAGGGAAATAAAAGTTGTAAAAGATAATATAGCAAGTGGGGAGGGGCATGAGTTTGGATTGGATGTGCCCTGCAAGGAGCAGCCATTAGAGGGATTGGAGCGAGGGGGTTTCATGATCAGAGTTAATTCTAATTCTATACAATCAGCTAACATAAAACATTTTTGCATCGTGTCTGGAAAATAGTAGTTGCTTCCTAAGTACTGATTTTCTTCCCTTTCTCTAAGAAGGGGGAAGCTTAATCTGGCAGGTGTGTATGTGTGTGTATATGATAATACGATAATTCAAAACCCTTCTCTTTTTTTTCTCTCCATAAACTCCCTTAGGTGGGATGCTCAATAGAGGTAAGAGAAGGAGGATTCTCTTTTGTCCTGTCTGTGAGTGGAGTCCCAATTGATGGTAAAGATGAGTTCTTATCCCAACACTGTGATTCAATTATAAAAGTCAGTTGTCTTTGAGATAGTTTGCTTAACATCAAAGAATAATCAGAGCGGAGTGCCTTGTCGCGGGACAATTTCTATTTGAACTCTATTGAAAAGGAGAACAAAATAATAATATTAACAAGTGTCAATTTTATAACTCCTTAAAGTTTTTAATTCGGTTCAAATATATCATATCATTTTTCTGACATTGCTTACAGAATCTGAGTAAGCATAAGGCCCCCCAAATTACACAATGAGCTGGGTATAGGCTTAACCCCTTGCCTTTCCCTTTCTCAGTATTTTGGCTAATGAAAGAATATCTATCAATCCCCCCCCCCCGCCTTCTAATATTGTGATCACATAAGCCAGAAAGATCTGGTGAGAATCGGAAATACCATCCCCTCTCAGTGGGTCTGAGAACAGTCCAGGCCAACTGGGAAATCCAACATTTTGTGGGCAGCCCCTGGACAGCCTTTTCCTCTGTGATCACTAGCGCCTGTTCCATCACTCAGCTGTCAACTTGGGTGGCACTGCTCTCTGGCTCCCAGCTCCACTGGGCTGAGTTGGCTTTCCCCAGCCGCAGATTTGACCTGCCCATTGTGCAACTGTGAGCGGTTGTCAGCACATTCTGCTCCCCCTGAAGACCCAAGTCAATCTGAGACGTGCCAATGGAGACACTCAATGTCACGGGACCATCCAACTTGAAAATCCAAGTTTAGAGAGCGTATCTGCCACCCCCCAAGCAAGTATGAAATCTTCAAAGGACATTTTTCCATATCTTGTTTACGTAACCTATGCGAATTTCCTTTGGGGAATGGTTCCCATCAACTCTGGTCTGAAATCTTCAAAGAGAAAAAAGAAAGGCCTAGGAGAGGCTGATGATTATTTTCAAAAAGGTGTTTGCTAAATGTGGTGGGTGAGATCCCTCCCCTGCACCCCCCCTTTTCCCCACACTCACATTCCTTAAGGCGGTTTCAACACTCTACTGTAGTCTCAGAGGAGGAACATCCCCCAGGGGCTAATTTTGCCTTCTCTGTTCTCCACCTCCAGGTCCCAAATCTTCCTTGGTAACCCACAAACCATTTGTTTTTTCTACTAGAAGGATATTAGCCTCATGCACTTGATAGGAAGCATGTCTGTTGAGTGCCTTAGCGTGCTGTTCTAACGAGGTTTATTATTGTAGCCAACACCAATAATAATCAGCACGGATGGGTGGAAAGAGAGCATGTTCTGACTTCCTCCAGGCCAGAGCACTCCTGCTCTTAATCACGTTCCCCCAGGACTTCACATTGAGTCCACAGAGTACTTTGGGTCCCCGCGCCGTAAACTTAGGAAAAACACGGAGTTGGAATCTGACCGGAAAGGTTACTGTTGGAAGAGATTTTTAACTTGAAGCATTTCTGCTGTTTAAATTGACTCAGACAGCCCAAGCCGGTCCCCGTGACATTCTAGCCCCTGCCACAGTCAACGGATCCTGGCAGCCGGCCACCCCACCCATCACTTGGCCGAAGCTAAATCAGCTCCAACACATCAGCTCTTTAGAATTACGTGCTTGGTCATGGGATTACAGTCGAGCAAACTCCAAAGGCGGGCCGGAATACTGATGTGAGTAGAGAGGCTCTCCCAGAAGCTCGCCGGGCCTTGGTGGCACCAGGGGCCTTCCTGGGGCTTGGCAGCCTGGTCGTGGAGGTTGGCACATTCCAGCAGAGAGCAAGAGAGAGAGAGAGAGAGAGACAGATAGAGACAGATAGACAGAGAGACAGAGAGACAGAGAGACAGAGAGACAGAGAGACAGACAGAGACAGAGAGAGACAGAGAGAGAGAAAGAGAGAGAGAGAGAGGAGATTGAGATCAGGTAGCAACAAGGTGATAGGATTGATGGGTTCAAGAGGTGATGAAGCTATAACTTCTGATTGGATGGGCATTATAGTGGACTCACTGCTGATTTCCAGTCAGGAAAACCTGGACCTATATGTGACCATGGTTAGTCATGCAACACTTTCAGCTTCTGTTTACTCATCTGCAATGCAAATGAAAACCCCTCCACCATAAAGAGTCCTTGATCTCTCCCTATATATCAACATGGACACACACTTGCACACACATGTACAGTCACACAGTGTACATAGCACATACCTTACACACATACATGTGAGTGTATATGTGAATGCATACTTGTAACTATGAGCACACACACATAAATTTATACATTGATAAGGCCCATTCATACACAGACATGCATGCATACAGACACACATGCACATGCATGTGCATACATGCACATATGTCTTTATAAAATATAGACAAGCTCAATTAATTTTATGACCATAGACAAGTCACTTCATGGACAAGTCAACTCATCCTCAATTTCTTTACAAAGAGATTAAAAGCTTTGCTTTAGGGGAGGCTAGGTGGATTGGTGATTGAATAATTGATTGATTGGTCCTGGAGTCCTGGAGTCAGGAGGACCTGAGTTCAAATCTGAACTCAGACATTTAATAATTGCCTAGCTGTGTGGCCTTGGGCTAGTCACTTAACCCTATTGACTTGCAAAAACAAAAATAAAAAAAAAGTTTTACTTTGTCTTACTCACTGCTTTGCTATGAAGTTGTATTGTAGAAACATTAGTTCAAAACTTGAAGGATCATAGATTATATAGAGTTAGAATGACCCTTAGAGATCCTTTATGGACTGGGGCTTTTCAACATTTTCTGTGTCCTGGCCCCTTTGGACAGTCAGTCTAGTAAAACTTAGGGAGCTCTTCTCAGAGTCACTTTACTAAATGAGTAAAATAAAACACAAATTGCCGTGGAACACAATGATATTCTGAATATTTTGAAAAGTTAGGTAGCCCTACCCTAACACCTGGTTTGATTACTATTCTCGGAGCAAGAGATAGAAAGGGGAGAGAATGGTGCCATCACCCTCCTCCTCTTGATTGTAAGCAGGGGCAGAAAAGTGACCTGCTGGAGATGAGACATGGTGCTTTATATGAATCATTTTATTAGACTGACTTCACTGTGAGACCTTGGACAAATCACTTATACTCCATGCTCAATGGTTTCCTTTTCTGTAAAATGAGAGGGTTAATGGATTAAGTTAAGGATCCTTAACTTGAGATGTGTGAGCTCAATTTAAAAAAAATGATAATTATATTATAGTATAATTGGTTTTTTTATTCTCTCTCTCTCTCTCTCTCTCTCTCTCTCTCTGAAAACATTCTGTAAAAGGGTCTGTGAGATTTACCAGATTCTGTCAAAGAAAAGGTTCAGATTGCTTCTGAGGTCCCTTCAAACTCTAAATCTGTGATCTTAAGATCCTTCAAGCTTTCTCCTTCTGAATCAATAAATCTACAACCCTTTTAGTGATTCTATGAATCAGGAGAGGCATCTTGAAGATCATTATCCTTATTTCATAAAGGAGGAAACTGAGGCTTTCTTAGCAAGTGTCTTGTTCATAGTCATAAAATCAATCAATCAATTACTCAATCACCAAGCAGTAAATGCCATCTATAGCCCAGACACTGTCTTAGGCGCTGGAGAGAGAAACGCAACCGCTAAAATCATCCCTCCTTTCGTGGAGTTCACCCACAATTCCAAAGCTCCTCATTTCATCTCCAACCTTTTCCATCAGTCTCAAACCTCACCTTGCCCATCAAGACCCATTTTTTCTCTCTTAATAAGACAGAGCACTCATGATCTGCCTCCTCATCAGGTGAATACCCTCCAATGACAGTGTCCTGCTGGGGTGGGGGGGCATCTGGTGAATGAAGAAGGCCTGAGGCTAAGTTAAAGGGTTGCCTTGGAGGATACAAATGAAGCTTAATTTCATTATTGTAATGACACTAACATACAGTGTCGCCACTTGAATGGTCTTCTTTCCCGTTTCCATTCCTCATGGTGTGGATCTGGGTTCCATTTGCTATTTAGATGTAATTGCCACTTTATTATGATTTTTTTTCACAGTTAAGTGGAGCATTTGAGCACAGTTGAATTGCTGGGAGCCTTGGTGGAAGAAATCTATTAGTGGGATGGCTTGAAACAATACACAAAGGAGCCCTGCGTGTGGTCCGCTCTCCACTCTTTCCATCACCTTATGTTAAACAATAAATCTCCGAGTCAGCTAGAACTCCGAGACTCCCATCCAGCAAGAGCCGCATTTTATCTTTTATTCATTGGCAGGAACATAGCTGTAGGAGGTATTCAAATCGTACTTTTATTTAAACAAACACAGCTGGATCACAGTCTCTTAATATAGCAATTCTCTAATGAAAAATAACAACATAGTATTTATCTCTTTTCTTTTGTGTGGCTCTCAATTTGCTAAAATTAGGCAGACTTCAATCCCCCACAAAATTGGCATGTTTTCCTGACCAGAGTGAGAGCTCATCGCAGCTAACTGCAAAATTATAATGGGGCTGTAATTATAGCGGGCCATGTGAACTACACATCCCCGTACTGCTGTAAGCAGAAACGACAAGGGCTCATACAATCAGGATGTAATAGCATCGTTTGTCTTAAGGGAGTTAGGCAGCCGATTTCCTTTATGAAATGGGACCCCTCCCATTATATGCTGTGTCAGGGGTCCACTTGGGACTTGCCCAAAGCTGGAGGAGGGTGGTGGGATCACCCCAGGGTTTGGGACACGCATTATTTCTGAAATCTCTATGAGATTCCTAATCCTTTTCCTATTCCCTTACCTTTGGATAAGACTGACTTAGAGAAGTCTTGACTCTCCCTTATGAAGGAATGTTGAGAGAGGTAGGATAATGGATTTTGATTCTTGGGAGTCCAAGATAAAGGGAAAGGGTCTTCTTGTAAGGAGACAGAATGTTAGGAGTGAGAGACTGAAACATGGGACTAATATAACTTGCCCTAGGGACACTCATGGGCTGTGATGTAACTTTCCCTAGTGACATTCATGCCCAATAAATATGTAGCATAAAAATTAAATGTATAGGATTGGCAAAGAAACCCATTTTATGGAAATAAAGATGTAGTCTTTTCCCATTCTAGTTCAAAGATTCCCTGAAATCCAGGTGGTCCATGAGTCCTATCTTGAGGACCCTTCTTCTACCATCTATTCCATCACATTTTTAATTAGATAAATATTTTATTTGTTTTCCGATTACATAGAATGGTAGTTTCTGCCAATCTTTTTTTCAAGTTTTTGAGTTTTACAATTTTTTCTCCCTCTCTCCCTTACCACCCTCTTTCCACCAACAGAAAGTAATCTGATATAGGTTTTACATTTGCATCCATGATAAGCATAGATTGAAATTGTAATAAATGTTTTGCCTTCATTTTCAAAGACCATGACATCAGGGCAGTGATGCCATGACAAGCATGTGAATGCATTTGAGTGAGGGGGCTTGTGCTAAGTCACCAACCTCACTTTCTCTTCCAGAGCCATCTGAGTCCAGTGTCCAGATATGAATCAGGATGACTGGAGATGGCCCTGGATGCGAGACAATCAGAGTTAAGTGACTTGCCCAAGGTCATGCAGCTAGTGAATGGTAAGTGTCTGAGGCCGGATTCGAACTCTCATTTTACTGACTCCAAAGTCAGTTGGTAAGGTGTATAATGTTCTTCTGGTTCTGTTCATCTCACTCAGTAGCAGTTCATGCAAGTCTTTCCAGGTTTTTCTAAAATCCTGTCCCTCATGATTTCTTATAGAACAATAGTGTTCTGTCATATACATATACCACAATTTGTTCAATCATCCCCCAAATGATCTTTTCCATTTCTTTTAAGAACTTTTCTAACTTCTAATAAGAGATCCAAAAGGATCATAGTTGAACATAGTGTCAGAACCTCAAAGTTTACCTTTAAACATCCAATGTGGGCGTGGCTTGGTAGCACAGTGGATAAAGCACCAGCCCTGGAGTCAGGAGTACCTGAGTTCAAATCTGGCCTCAGACACATGATAATTCACTTAGCTGTGTGGCCTTGGGCAACCCACTTAACCCCATTGCCTTGCAAAAAAAAAATTAAAAAAAAAAACCAATGTGAAAGTATAAAAAGACTTTAGAAGATGGAATCTCACACGAGGGAGTCTTTAGAACAGAGAATATAATGTGCTAACCCGAAGGAATGTCAGAACAAGGCTTGTTGGAGTTAAGAGGGATCCTTGAATACAGAACATTTGAATTGGAGCAAATCTCACTTTACATAGTAAGAGAATGATAGAAATGGCAAGTACTCAAGAGCATAAAATCAATCTCTAAGGATTTAGTGAGTATTTCCTAGGCAGCTGGGTGGCATCATGAAAGCCCAGTCCTGAGGGTCAGAATGACTTGAATTTGAATCCTGTCTCAGACACTGCTGAACTGTGTGATCCTTATTAAATCACTTTGCATCTCTGTGCCTTGTTTTCCTCGTATGTAAAATGGAAATAATAGCAATAACACGAACCTCACAAGGTTATTGTATCAAACGAGCTAGTATGTAAAATGCATTGGAACCCTAACCCAGTATATGAATTTCTCTTCTGAGTATCAATCTCCGTATAAGGCACGATGAATACTAGAACATAGAGTGCTGGAGCTTGGAGGAATCGCAGAAGCGAGAACGACAGAGATGGCAAGGATCTTAGAACACAGATCTTCCACCTGGGGCTCATCAAGCCTTTTATTTCAAGGGAATCGCAGAATGACAATTTTTTCAATAAAATGGGTTTTTGTTGTAATACAATACATCTCATTTTATGCTATATTTTATGGGGCATCTCAACCCATGAATGTCTCTGGGGACAAGTTATATTAGTTCCATTTTGTGACTTCATCAAGGTTCAAGGAGGGTATCCATGTTTCAGAGCTCTTCTCTAATCCACAGCATCAATGATGCCTTATGGGAAGATGAATGAGGCAGTGGCTGGTCACTGGAGAGCAGATCTCACCAATCAGAATACTTGCCTCTTCTGTGAATTTGCTGTAGATCCTTGGGTCAGTCACTTCCCTGAAAACTCAACTTTACTGTAAAATGGGAAGTTTTGTCACTTGCACCTCTTTGGCATCCATCCTCTATGATCCCTTCTCTTCCCTTGCATAGCTGACACCCTCATTAGGCTCCTCATCACCTCTGGTTTGGATTACAGTGACTAGCACATGGAAAATTCTTGATCAATGCCTAGTGGCTTGACTAAACTTAACCTTTTAAATAGGTTCCTAATTGATCTCCATGCCTCAAGTCACTTCCCTTTCCAATCCGTCCTCCACACAACTGCCAAAGTAAGGTTTCTAAAGCAAGATCTAGTCATGTATAGGGTTTAGGACGTAGGAGGCATCCATTAAATATTTATTGACTTGATTTGCCTTCTCTAGGTCTCTGTTTCCTCAACTGTAAAATGAGATAATTGAACTGGTTGCCTCTAAATCCTTTTCATTTTCTGCTCAAAAGACTCAAGGGGCTTCCCATGGCCTCTAAGATAAAATAGGAGCTCCTCTGTCTGGAATTTCTATCCCAGCCTTGGTTCCATCTTGTCTTTCCGGACTATGATGGTCTCTCATGATCATCCCTCCGCCTTTCAGGCAACTTCACTGTTCCCTGTGCACATCATTCCATGTCTTGCTTGATGTTTTTTCCCCTCTGCCCCCACCCCCAGCATTTTGGTTTCTCTTTTCTTTTTTTCTGGGAATCCCGGACACTCTTTTAAAGACACAGTTCAAGTGTCATCTTCAAAATGAGATATTTCCTCCTGTGCTTGCATGTGCTGCATGTTGTATATTATTTGTGAACAGGTTGTCACCCCCTTTAGAATGGAAGCTCCTTGAGGGCAGGGACTGATTTTTGTCTTTATGTTCCCACGGTCTGGTGGTTCTTGCTAAGAGTTGAACAAATATTGAAAGAATTCCCAGTAGCATGTTTTCTTGTTGGGAGGATGATAATAGCTATGACCATTTTCTTACTACTTTATAAGATATTTTCCCTTGACTACCCTAAAAGGCATATGAGGCAAGGATGAAGATGAAGAAAATGAGGCTCAGTCACACAGTTAGTATCAGAACCAGGATTTGAATCCAGGGCTCCCGATTTTGTCTTTGTCTCTGAATACTATTTTAGAATCAAGTCTATTAGAGCTTGAAAGTATCTATGAGAACAGTTAGCCTCATCATACAAACAGCCAATCCTACACATTTTACAGATGAGGCATAGGTTCCAGTTTTTGCTCAAGGTCACACGTGGCTAATCTGAGGTGATGCACAGACTTGAAGCCAGGTTTTCTGATTCCTGGCCTCATGCTACTACCAAATAACTTTTCTTTTCTTTTCCTTCCTTCCTTCCTTCCTTCCTTCCTTCCTTCCTTCCTTCCTTCCTTCCTTCCTTCCTTCCTTCCTTCCTTCCCTCCCTCCCTCCCTCTCTCCTTCCTTCCTTTCTCTATTTCTTTCTTTCTCTTGCTCTTTTCTTCTTTTTCCTTTCTCCTCTCTCCCTTCTTCCTTCCTTCCTACCTACCTCCCTCCCTCCCTTTCTCTTCATTCACTCATTTATTTATATAAGCTTATGTGGTATCCTTGATAAAATATGCTCCTTGATGGCAGAAATGTCTTGCTTCCAATGTTTGTCACCCAAATGACTGCACAGTATCTTGCAGGAATTTAATAAACACTTGTTGATTGAGGTTATCATCCCGTTATCACAATAATAGCTAGACTATAGCACATTATGAATATCACCGCAACTCCGGTAGGTCCTATTGTGACTCTCATTTTACAGAAGACAACACTGAGGAAGAGAGAGAGATTAAATGACTTGTCCAGGGTCACACAGCTAATAAGCTTCTGAATCAGGTCCTTCTGACTATAAACCACAGGACTATTTCAGAAGAGTTTAGTGCTTTTTTTTGTTGCAGTAGAGATGGAATCATAGCTACCATGTATATAGCAAAACATTCTACAAAAATTGTCTCATTTAATCCTCACAACAACTCTTGGAGGTAGGAGGTATTGTATTTCTATTTTTCAGATAAGGAAATGGAAGCAAATAGATCCTAAGTGACTTGTCCAGGGACATACAGCTGGTCCATTTCCTTTTTTTTTTTTAGGTTTGTTTTTTAACAAGGTAAATGGGGTTAAGTGGCTTGCCCAAGGCCACACAGCTAGGTCATTATGAAGTGTCTGAGGTCAGATTTGAACCTAGGTCCTCCTGACTCCAGGGCCGGTGCTTCATCCACTGCGCCACCTAGCTGCCCCACCTAGCTGGTCCATTTCTAAAGGCAAGTTTAAATTCAGGTTTTTCTAACTTGAAGTCCACAGAGCACCCTCTAGCTGCTATTATCGAATACATAATACCATAGAAATGCATGCTCATTGCGTTATATGAATACAAAGTGCTGGATGTTGGCATTTTTTTTTTAATGGGAAGAGCCTTGCATGTAGCATCAGAGGACCTGACTTCAAATCCTGACCACTATGAATTTGAACAGGTCATTTTCACTCTCTGGGTCTCAGTTTATGTCTCTGTAAAACATGAATTGGACACGTTAGACCCCTCCTGATTCTGAGTCTTCATCTGATCCTATGTTTACGGTTCTATGAGGAAACTGGGGACTTTATCTTTTGACCCATTGCTTGTCGTATCTGCATTTTTATGAGTACTAGGGACAGAGCAATGTTTCAGCCAAAGAAATAAATGTCTAATCATTGAATTTCTAGCTGAAGGTGGGAGGATTTTTGTTCCAAAGTATATGGGGGGGGGGGGTTTGTGGCTTCCCAGAAATCTACTGTGTCATAATCTGCCTCCTTTGTCTTCCCATACAAATACCCACAGTGAGGTTGCTGTAGACTGGTGACTTCTAGTGAGAAGAGAGTCCGAATAAATCCCAGGTCTGACATGAGCAGCAATGGCCCAGGCAAGTCATTTAATTTCTCTGAAACTTAGCTCACCAACCCCTTACAGGGCTGTGGAAAGACATATTTTATAAACTGAAATGGGAGAGAAGCTGGATTTGTGGTCAGGAAACCCCAGTTTTAAATCCTTCCTCTGAAACTTGATATCGGTGGGACCCAGGCAGGGCCTGTCTTTTGCCTCTTTTTGTATCCTTAGTGCTTAGCACATGATAGGCATCTAATAAATTTTTAATGACTGACCAACCTTGGGTGAGACTTTTAACATCTCTAGGTCTCAGGTTCCTCATTTGTAAAATGAGAATGTGGCTTCCATTTCTAAATCTATAGTCCTTTGAAATGTGGATTTTTCTCTCTTGCCTTCATTTTTTTTCCTCTTTAAAAGTATTCATTTGTATTTTATTTCTTCATTTCTTTTATTTCTTCATTTCCCAATACAGCCCTTGCCTTTCTCATTCAGAAAGCCATCCCTTACAACAAAGAATTAAAAAAAGAAAGGGAAAAAACCCAATTTGGACAACACTAACCAAGCCCTGCACCAAGCCAGGGTCCACACTTAGAGTTTCCCACCTCTTAGAAAAATAGGGGGGTTCATTCACATCCTTTCCTTGGGGCCAAACTTAGTCATTATAATTGTACAGTGAGTTATTTTTGTAAGAGCTGCCTTGTGTATTGGCTGGACTAAGGGAAGGGTTAAGGACTAAGGCTCGGGTTTCTCTTATTCTTGTCTGGGGAGCTCTGCCAGCTCTCTCTTTGCTCTTCTCCACATTCAGCCTTTCTCTCAGTCCATCCACAGATAGCTCTGAATCCATATAGTCCAGCTGTTTCTGATGCTCATCAACCCTCCCCTCCCCTGCTGCTGGCCATCACTGAAAGGCAATTTGTCATCTCTCCCACCTGGAGCACATTTGAAAGAACAAAGCCGGTGGCATCGACACAAAGCATCCTGGGAGAATGAGAAAGAGAGCTTGGCCCTTCGTGTCCTGGCTCCTCAACAGAACCTAAAGCCTTCCAAAACTGGCAGGGCTGAGAGAAGGACAGGAGCCATTTACCTCTCTCCAGACCCAGGGGAGTTCTCAGGTAACGGAACAGAAGAGCCAGACTCAGTCACCCAGGTTTCAAAGAGGAAAAAGAAGGGCTTTTTGTGAGAATCAAGTCCTAGGATCCTCTGAAATGGGGGTTCCCACCTGCCGTTTCAGTCTAATTTCCTCTAATTCCCCTTCATGTTTGATATTTTAGAAATACTGGTCTCTTGGCTTTCCCTTTGTGTCCTCTTTGCTTTCCATTGTCCAGTTTTCTTCTACAATTTTCACCCTCCCTGCCTCCTCTTGAAATCATGAGGTTCTTTCAACACTTAGACTGGTTTGGTTTTTTGGTATAAATCACACCCTGATTCCTCAGCTGTGTCAGAAAACCATGTTGTTCTCACATTGTTTGATCTGTATTATACACATTCATTCATGAATCTGTTTTATTTATTTTTTGCCAGGCAATGGGGTTAAGTCGAGTGACTTGCCCAGATTCTCACAGTAAGGATTAAGTGTCCGAGACTGGATGGAGTCCTGACTCCATCGTGCCATCTAGCTGACCCAGTCTTCCCCAATTTAAGTATCTTTTTTGTAGACAGGAATTGTTTCATATTGGTCTTTGTGTTCCCATCACTTATTATAAATGCTTATTAATTGATTGAGTGATTGAATGAATGGAATGTATTAACTACCAAGTCTGGAAGCTGGGGTGAGTCATTTAACTTTTCTGGTCTTTATTTCCTTAAGTGCAAAATGATCGTGGAGGTCTCTTCTATTTCTAAGTATGATCCTATGAGTAAATAAATATAGATTAATAACATACCTTCTCCCCATTAGGGAACTTAATAACAATAAAAATAGACCATGTTTATAGAACACCCCAAGGTTTGCAAAATGTCTTATTTGGTCCTCTCAATCAGTTAGGGAGAGAGATGGTTTGGGGATTATCATCATGTTAAGAGTGTTGCAAAGTGTGGCTGTAAATGTTAGTTATCATCATCATCATTATTATTATTTAGAATCATTTAGCAAAGCATGTGACTGTCATCTTATTTGAATTAATAAATTTTATAAATATTCTAATCAATGAATGATAGAAAACATCATTTCAATGCAAGGCCACCCTCAGGATCCTTATTAAATCAATTTTACATTATTCTTTATGGTATCATGGATTAATTATTACTCAGAACATAACCTTGGTGTTAAAAGTACATTTTACAGAAGAGGAAACTGAGGCTGTGAGAGAGGGTAAGTGATGACAGGTGTCACAAGTTAAATGTTTGGATCAGGATTTGAACTCACATCTTCCTGAGTTCCAGTCCCTTATGTTGCACATCTGCTTCCAGGTTCACGGAGGAGCTGACAGTCTGCCATTTTCAGTGTCCTTAGTCTTTCTCTTTGACCAATGCCTTCATCACATAATCTTTATAATGTACCTTTCAGATTGCATCACAGCTCAACGACTTTCGGTAGCTCCCTTTTGCCAATGGAATCATGTTCAACGTTTCTAGCCTAGCATGTAAGGCTATCCAAATTCTGGGGTCACCTTTCCCCTCCCCTCCAACTACCACACACAGTCCAGTAAACCTTTCCTTCCTTTTGCTTTTGCTTACACCATTTTCTCTGCTCTTTGAGGGAGACAATGGCATGTTATAAACAGAATCAGAAGGTTTTGAGTTGGAATCCATGTGCTGCTCCTTATTGGTTGTAGGATGCTAGCCATCTCCAATGCCTTTCAAGACCTCAGTTTATGCAATGGTAAAATAGGGAAAACAATCCTTGTGAACTATCTCATTAGGATGCTAAAAGGGAAGGTCATTGTATCATGCCTTGTAAGTTTGGACTTTTATGGAAAACAAAACTCAATTATTTTATTGATTTCCTGCCATCAAATAATGCCAAATAGCCTTTCTTGCAGCCACGAACAATTCCTTGGATCTTTTTTAAAGCAATGAATAGCATTTTATCCAGCAAACAAAAACTTAAAATTAGGAAAACTAATTCATTATGGGAACATTTTTTTTAAAAAAAGCAGAACTTAAATTGGTTTCTTTTCTTCCTAAAGTGAAAGCAAAAACATTTCTCCTGATGAGTTTGAGATGATCATATTAAGAGTGCTGTAAAGTGTGACTATAAATGTTAGTTACTGTTTATTATTATTAGTAGTAGTATTTAGGATCATTTAGCAAAGCATGTAACTGTCATCTTATTTTAATTAATAAATTTTATAAATGTTTTAATCAATGAATGATAGAAAACATCATTTCAATGCAAGGCTACCCTCAAGATCTTTATTAAATCAATTTTGCATTATTCTTTATGGTGTGATAGATTAATTATTGCTCAGAATATAACCTTGGTGTTAGAAGAACATTAAATGTTATCTCAAATGAGTTGTTCTGAGTAGACATTAGTTTTTTTTAAATGAAAAGAAACAGATACTCATAGTTGTATGAATTATGTTCCCTATCCCCATCTTAAACCAAGGTTCCAAGAATTGAGGTTATTACCTAAGGTCATAGAACCCTTTGGCAGATACTCGCAGAAAGTTAGAGAAGCCATGAAGTGGGCTGAGAAGTTGGTACTACTTACTTTCCAAGTTACTTCTTTTCTTTTACTCCCCTATCTCCTTCAGGATCAGAAAAATAGGAACATGGTCCCCCATTTCTTACAGTTTTGTCCTAACCTTGTCAGAATCTAGAGGACGAAGACCATGAAGAATCAGGATTAATCTCCTACTCGGCATTTATTAAACTCTGATCAAGTGCAAGTGCTTTTTTTCCCCTTGGGAAGTTTTCATTCTTTTTCTATTAATTTTTATTAAAGATATTATTTGAGTTTTACAATTTGCCCCTAATCTTACTTTCCTCCCCCCACCCCACCCCCCCACAGAAAGCAATCTGTCAGTCTTTACTTTGTTTCCATGTTGTATCTTGATCCAAATTGGGTGTGATGAGAAAGAAATCATATTTTTTTTGACAGGGTAATGGGCTTAAGTGACTTGCCCAAGGTCACACAGCTAGGTTATTATTAAGTATCTGAGACTGGATTTGAACTCCAGGGCCAGTGCACTATCCATTGCCCCCAAGTGCTAGTGTTGTACTAAGCCTGGATATATAAAGAAAAAAGCATAGTCTCTTGACCTCAAGGAGCTTGCATTCTAAAGAGATAACCAAGTGAACCTATGCAAAAATATATACAGAATAGGTGACTTCTCAGGATAACTAGGTGGTGCAAGTTAGAGTGCTTGCTGTGGAGGCAGGAGGACCTGAATTTAAATCTTACTAGCTGTGTGTGACCCTGGTCAAGTCACTTCACCCTACCTGCCTCAGTTTCCTCATCTGTAAAATGAACTGGAGAAGGAAATGGCCAACCACTGCAGTATATTTGTCAACAAAAAAACCAAGTGAGATCACAAAGAGTCAGACAATTGAAATGATACAACAACAGCAGGTAATCTTGGAGGCATAGCCTCTAGCAATAGGGGGAGGGAGTGACTAAGAAGGGTCTTCCACATATTTGAGCTGGATGGGATTCTAAGATGTGAAGGGGAGAAAGGAAAAATTGCAGGCAGGGCATACTAGAGTAAAGAGAAGAGAGATAGACATTTCTTCAGAGCTACAGATTTAGGTTTGTTCACAGATCACAGGATTAGAAGGGAATCGAGTCTTCCCTTCATCTAAGTGCCCCACAGAGAGAATTAATGATTTAATTTGCTCATAGTTGCAAATCATGGCTAATAAACAGATACAATTTGAACTCATACCCTCTGGTACTAGGTCTCAGGCTCTGTAGTCTAAGTGCCATTCATCCTTCATTTTTGACGAGAACCAGTGACATCATGGGCGATGACTTGTGCATGAACTGGATTTGACTGAGGTAGAGTGGTCAAAGATATCAGCTTCATTCTCTTTGCCAGAGTCCTCAAAATCCAGTGGCAAGGCAGAATCAGTAGGTCTATAGAACGTCTCTATGTGTTTTAATATTCATCATAATGACAAGGAAAACTAACTACAGTAGACATTTTGTCCATTATAATCAACCTATTCCTTCCACACTATGTTTCCCAGTTTTTATGTTAAATTATCAATTGAAAATTTTAAATTCTATGAATGCCCCAGATTCAGTCCTGCAAGGGCCTCTCTCCTAGAGAACCAAGAGAAACCTCTATGCTATCAAACAATCTCCCGCAAGAAGCCGAACCTCTCTGAAATTAAAATGGTCACAGTCGATGTTGGAGTGGCTCCCAGCGAGCTCTGAATGGCTATGATTCACTGGTCCCATTTCAGTAGCAGAGATGAGAACTCCATTTCCTGCATCCCGGATTACTGATCATCCTGAGGCGGATCTGCAGTCCATCTTGTTTGATGTTCATCCCTGTTATCACTGAGACTCAGCAGGGTCTTTCGAGCAACTCTGAGGAGCTTTTGCCACTAATCCCCACCCAAGTGTGGTTTTTCTTACCGTTCTTCAAATTATATTTAACATTAATTTGTCATCTGGATTGGTTATTGATCGCACTAAAGCACACTCTTCACCAAGTTCACTTGCCTGTATTTGCAAAGATTGCTTATCGAATTTAAACTGCTAGGCTGGCAGGAGAGAAGGTGAGGACCCGTGTTATAAATAAGGTGGGATGGGAGCCCGAGCTTCCCCCATCCGCAGTGAGAGTGAGTTCTTTCGATGACTCACGCTCCATCATTCCTTTGGTTTTTATATGTTTGCAGAAGGCTTCCAAGTTGTATGTTGAATACTCAGAAGTAAGAACCTTAGAAAGCCAAGGTTTGAGAAGGATGCTCACTTCAGTTGGAGGACTGGAGGAAATGAGGCCAATCGAAGGTCTTGTTTTTGACTTTATTTCCCAAGCTCAGTTACTATCACAGAGGGAAGTCAATGGGTTGCAAACTGGACAGGAAGGTGAAACCATGTAGAGAAGAGCAATAGGCTAGTATAGAAGCCAAGAGGATCCAGGAGCCCCACAAAGTCAGAGACTGACATTTAGGTCTGGGAGTGGAGGATCCCCCATGATCTCAAATAGCTAAATCCAAGGGCTGCATACTTGGAGACCTCTCAAACAGCTTTTGTCCCAGGTGAGATTTGCTTCTCCTAAATACTGTCTCCATTCTGGGTTTTGGAGATGGGATTTCTTGTTTCTCTTCCAACCTCTCTGACGGATCTTTCTCAAAATCCTTTGCAGGCTCAGCATCAGATTTCCTACCCCCAAAATGAGGCTGATAAGATGGTGTAGATAAATATTAATGATTAAAAAAAGTCAGAACCTGGGCAGAATATTGATCAAAAGAGGATCCTGAGATACACCATGGAGAGGATGGAACAGTCTCCTGAAATGGGCCTAAACTTCAATTCATTAAGAATTTATTAAATGATGACAGAATTCAGTATCAGGAAGGATATTGTGTTAGTTACTACAGATAAGGGAAAAAAAGACTAAAGGAACTTTTTTTTTTCTAATCAGGCTAGAGATGCTGAAGATGGACATGTGCAGATAAAATTAGTAGGCAAAATATCAAAAAATAAGTAGATGGGGCGGCTAGGTGGCTCAGTGGATAGAGCACTGGCCCTGGAGTCAGGAGGACCTGGGTTCAAATCCGACCTCAGACATTTAATAATTACCTAGCTGTGTGGCCTTGGTCAAGTCACTTAACCCCATTGTCTTGCAAAAACCTAAAAAAAAAATAAGTAGAGGGAACTAAAATTGATAAAATAAATATAAATAAAAATAGATTAAAAAGATAAAATAAAAAATAAAAGGAATACAGCAAAACAAAGTCAATCTTCTTTTAAGGGTAGGAGGATCATTCAATACCCTTTGGGCTGTAGAAGGTAATACATGAGCTGGATCTTGCAGAGAACCCTTGTTTGAAGGGTGGACGGTGAGGGAGAAATGTTGTTCACTTAGAGAATATTGCCTGCAAAGATGCAGAGGCTGGAGGTGGCAAGCTGTGTATAAGGCAGTAGAGGCAGACCAATTTGGCAGAATTTCTGAGTGTGGGGGAGGGAGGATATGAAAATAGATCATGGATTCACAAATCTAGAGCTAAAAGGGATAGTAGAGTCCAAGTAGAGTCAATCTCCCCAAGTGACAAAAAAGGAAACTGAGATCTAGAAAATGAAATAACTGGATGGGGGCTGGATAGATGGCAAGCAGTAGAACCAAGATTTGAACTCTGGTCCTCTTGCCTTTTTCACTATATTATCCTGCCTGTGGAAGCGAAGGAGGAGGAATTTCAGCCAAAGGGGGGGGGAGTGTGTGTGAATACAGTGATAGAGAAAAGAGAACCAGAGTTCAAATCTTTGCTCTACTGCTTGCCATCTATCCAATCACCCACCAAATTATTTCACTTGCTAGGTCTCAGTTTCCTTTTTTTTGTAAGTTGAGGGATTGGACTCTACATGGACTCTCTAACCCCTTCTAGCTCTAGACCTGTGGTTCTATGATAATTTTTAGCATCCTTCTTCTCCCACACTCAGAATTTCTGTGTGTGTGTGTGTGTGTGTGTGTGTGTGTGTGTGTGTGTGTGTGTGTCTGTCCTCTAATAGGCCTCAGAGCTGGTGGGGTCTTAGAGATCATTTAGTAATATAGCCTCATTTTACATAGAAGGAAATTGAGACCAGTCTTACTGAGTCTTTTCTTTCCACTGCACACATGATGTTAGGGGTCCTTTCTAACTATAAACGCTGCTTTCTTGGGGACCTTCTTCAAGCCACAATGGCTATGAGAAAGTCCAGATCGTCTGAAGTTTCAAGTCTCCCCCGTGCGATTGGTCATAGACATGCGGCCAAGCAGTAGTAATAGTAAAAGGTAGATGGCATGGCTGCTGAGTCAGCACCTGAGAGAGGCCGTGCAGGGAGCAGAGTTACTCATTTGGTTGGACTTGCTTTTCCCGGCCACGGGGACTGAGATGCCAAGCTAAGAACACATGCTCTTGTTTCTTCCCAGACACCAGTTTCATCTTCACTCCTGCATCTCTATTCCAAACATGGACTGATAATGAAGGCAAAGGACCACCATGGGAATGGGAAATGGGACATGTGACGATCATTTAGAAAATCGAATCTGGACTTTGGGGTTAGAGATTTGAGAATTTCTTTGTTCAGAATGAATGGAACCTGGCCAAAGGTGTATCTGAAATTAATGCTATCCTTTCCCTGATGATATCAATTTGGAGCACAGACATATTTGATAAACCAGACTTTAATACCTTTTGTTGACATATAGAGAGAAAGAGGGAGATAAACAGAGATGGACAAAAGAGATAGAGCTAGGGAAGGAACATCAACATATAGGATGTTGGAACATAAATAAAACTGAAATGGATATTTGATAACAAATCATGCAAATGCAATATTTTACTTTTTATGTTATTTTTAGTTTTTCTAAGGAATATTTAGTACAAATTTTGTTCATGTTATTTTGTCTCCCCCACATCCCCATCCTAAACCTGGAGATACAATATCCCCTGTACTTAGTCCTTGGGAAGAACAGATTCAAACCTAATCCACTTTCTACATAGTATTCATTTCATCAGTTTTACTACCAAATGTAACAAGTGAATGAATGAGTCTTCACGTCTCTGGATTGATTGACTTTATTCTCCAAAATCTCTCTTCTAACAAATTCTAACAATGGACTTCTTCTCCCAGATTTCTGATAGTTTGCTCTCTCATCCTTTCAAACCATTTACAAATTCTTTAACCTAAAAAAAATAAAAGATACAGGCAACTACATAACAGAGTAGGAATCTTGGCAGAATAAGATGACTAATTTTAATATTTTAATTAATAAATCAACAAATTTATTAGGTGAATAAAATCATAACAATGGTAATAACTTATTATATGCTAAGGATTTAAACATCAAAGCAAAATTGTTTCTGCCTCAAAGCTTTTATGTTCTAATGTGAGACAAAACACACACATATGCAAGATCAAAACCATTTATTAAGCACCTACTGTATTTCAGGCACTATATTAATCTCTGGAACTAAATGGAAAAGCAAAAACCACTCCCTGATATGAGGAGTTTATTGTCTAATAATACATAAACAACTATATCTGGGGCAAATAGAAGCTATCACCTGGTAGATGATACAAAATCAAAAAGAAATTAAATGATTTGCCCAGGATCACACAATCAGAAAATATCTGAGGCTAGACTTGAACTCGGGAAGAAGAGACTTCATGACTCTAGGATTGGTTCTTTATACCCTATGCCCACCCCCATGGCAGAATTTGAACACAGGTCCTCTTATTCCAGATTTGTTGTACTTTCAACAGCAGCAAATTCTCAGCAACATGGGGTGCCGGAGGAGGAGAAGGGAGAGATGTCTTCGAGCCTCCATTCTAACCCTCTATTCTCTCCTCCTGCTTCCAATAACACTCTAATGATCAACTCAAGTTTCATTTCCACTGATGATGTCCCAGTGTTCCTGCCAATTCTCAAGAGGTTTGCAATCAAAGCATTTCATTGCTACTGAGAGTCTGCCTTCTGGGCTTGGCTCTGGAAATGGGACTATCCCCATTCCCCTTGAGTTAAGCCTAATCAGTGCTATTGTCCTGCCTTGAGGAAAAGGGTATTATCAGGTGGATGGAAAGTCATCCTCAAAAAGAGGCAATCAGAAATTGGCCAAGGGAGAAATGGGTGATTGGAGATCCTGTCTTCTTTCCAACGCACTTTGCGATTCTGGAGAATTCCAATTCCCTATGTCCTCTCTATTCTCTAGTATATACTGAGATTTTTCATCTTTCTGCCTTTGCTCATGCTATTGTCTCAGAATGAAAGCTTTGGAACCTCTCCCCTCTCTAGCTGTGAGTCCATCTCTTCCAAAAAGTCTTTCTAGATTCCCACATTGAGAAGCAAGTTTCTCCCTCTCTTTTGATGCTAACCATATTTTATGTTCCTCAATCTTCTCTTTGTTACTAAACTGGGCAGTAATGAGATAAGAGATTATGTCATATTCATCTTTGTAGTCATAGAAAGGACCATAGATTAAGATCTAGAAAGAATCCACACCATCCAACCTCTTCATGTTCCATTTAAGGGAACTGAGGTCCAGGAAAACTAAATGACTTGGTCTAGGTGATCTAGGTACTAAGGCAGGAACTGGTTTTGAATTCAAATTCTGTGACTCTGGATCTTAGTTTCTTCCCACTGCATTATTCACTCTCTGGCATATATTTGGAAGGCAATGGGGTTAAGTGTCTTGCCCAAGGCTACAAAGCTAGGTAATTATTAAGTGTCTGAGGTCAAATTTGAACTCGTGTCCTCCTGACTTGAGGACTGGTGCTCTATCCACTGCGCCACCTAGCTGCCACTCTGGCATATATTTGTATTAACCATATGGCCAACCCCTCTGCCTTCTATTCTCTCCTGAAGCTCCTCACTCTATCTTAGTCTCTACTGTGGTACAAGCCTTATATTTTATTGTGATGCCATATCAGGTAATATCATAACTATTTTACACCCAGTTATCTTCTGGCTAATAATGATGCTTGATCACAGTCTAATGAATAGGGTGTTCATTTCAAATTTAAAATAAAGGGAAAAAAGCAGGATTTGGGTTCAAGTCTTACATTGACTTGCCAGATCTTCAAGTAGAGGCTGTATGACTACTTGTCAAGTAAATCTCTGTAGAGATTTTTCTTAAACTATTGAGTTGGGCTAGAAATAGTCTTGTTCAATTTTGAAATTGGGTTATTTTGATGTTTCCTTCTTTCAGTCTCTTCTCTCTCCAATCTGTTCCCCATACAACTGTTAAAGTCATCTTCCTAAGGTAGAGGTGGGTGAGGTTATGTCTTTGCTCTCAGGTTTCCAGAAGCTCCCTATTGCCTTTACAGCCTGGGAACCTTCCATTGTCTGACTCCAATTTCCCTCATTCTTTTTTTCATATAGCTGTCATATGCCATTATACCTTAGGAGAGGTATGACCCTAATGATCCATTCTTAGACCTTACATCAGGATTACTTAATTCCATTTCCATCCATTGCATCTCCCCTCCCCCCAAATCATTGAGAAATAAGACTAGTTTTTACTCTGGACAACATTTCTTGTATATTTTTCATTCTTTTTTTTAGGTTTTTGCAAGGCAAACGGGGTTAAGAGGCTTGCCCAAGGCCACACAGCTGGGTAATCATTAAGTGTCTGAGGCCGGATTTGAACCCAGGTACTCCTGACTCCAAGGCTGGTGCATTATCCAGTACACCACCTAGCCGCCCCTATTTTTCATTCTTGAAGAAGGCCATGACAAGCATATGAATTGGATTTGAGTGAGGAAGTGCTGTACTAAGTCCCCAGCCTCACTTTCTCCTCCAGAGCCATCTGGGTTCAGTGGTCAGATATGGATCAGAATGGCTGGAGCTAGCCCTGGATGTGAGGCAATCACGGTTAAGCAACTTGCCCAAGGTCACACAGCTAATAAGTGTCTGAGACTGAATTTGAACTCAGGCCCTCTTGACTTCAGGGCCAATGCTTTATCTACTCTATCTACACTTCTCGAAGCTATCAGATGACTTTAGTGACCTTTTTTTTTTTTTTTTTTTGGTAGCCCAAAGACTGCCTACTTGTATGTTTTTCTTCCTCTCCCAAATACTGAGTCCAAAGAGAGGCAATTCAACATTGTAGATAAACACTACATTTGTAATCAGGGAGACTTAGGTTCAAATCTCAGGTACTTATGATCTGTGTGACCCTAAACATCTTCTCTGACCATAGATTCCTCATTCATAAAATGAGAAGCTGAACTAGACAGCCTCAGTCTAGGATGAGAATTTCTTTATGAAGGCTTAAGCTCTGACATTCTCTCCAGTGAATAACTGATCTCTCAGGTAGAGAGGCATAGACTAGGCAGGAAGCTCTTTTGGGGTCATCAGTCCTCATTATCATTGTTGTCACGAGGGTGTATGTCTGATTGTTAGCCCAATTGTAGGACTCAATATATTCCTAGTCAATTTTATAGATTTTGCTCTCTCCTAACCTATCTTTGTCCTCCTGTATCCTGACCATAAGCATCCCAACTTGGTGTCAAAAGCAAAGCTCATAAGTAAATCATTAAGAATTTCATTCAAGTCATTGATTAAAAATATTGAACAACACAGGGCCTAGCACTGAAGCCTGGAGCTCTTCACTTGCTGCCATATTTCAGGTTGGCATCTGCCCCCTTTTCACTTTCTCTTGGAGTTTTGCCAATCAACCCTTTCTATGAAAAAGTGCCTAATGGCATTGTCATCTCCCTCTCTCCATATTATCTAGAACAGGGATTCTTCACCTGAGATCTGTGAATTAATCTTTTAAAGCATTTTAACAGCTATATTTCAATAAATTGGCTCTCCATGAAATCCTATATATTTTATTATATTCACTTAATAACATTACTCTGAAAAAATCAGTAGGCTTCACCAGACCATCAAAGTAGGTCATGATACAAATTTGGGAACCCTTGTTCTAGCAAAATATCATGAGACATTTTATTGAAGGCTTTGCACAAATTCAAATTCCCAGGCATCCCTTGGATGTTCCAATCTAGTAAAACTTCCCATAAGGAAATTTTGTCAGTGTTGGTTCCTCTTTTTGATGAATCCATGTCTTTTCTTTGTGGCCACTGCTTTTCTTCTGCATGTTTATGTAACACCCACTTAATCATATGTTCTAGATAATAAAAATATAGTCTAGATAACGAGAATATATTTTAGCATCAAGTGATCAATAAATCTGCATTAATTATCTACAATATCATTGGCATTGTGTTAATTGCTGGGAATACAAAAAGAGGCAGAAACCAGTCCCTGGCCTCAAGAAGCTTGGGGGAAATAGGGAAAATAGCATACAAACATTAGACACCAAAAAGCTATATGCAGGATAAATAGGAAATAATTAAAAGAGGGAAAGCATTGAAATGAAGAAAAGTTGGGAAATTCTTTCTATGAAAGGTAGGGTTTTAGTTGAGACTTAAAGGACAGAAGACAGGACTGAGGGGGGGAAGCATTCTAAGCATGGGGGACCGTCAGAGAAAATCCCTGGTGTCGAGAGATGGAATGTTTTGTTTGTGGAACAGCCAGGAGCCCAGTATCTCTGAATGGAAGAGACTAATATCCATTAGTGGGTATTAAGATTATTGTTGTTTGTCCTTCATTCTGGAAGAGGGTCAAGACATCAGGGAAGTGAGACCATTGGATTTGAGTGGGGTTTTGTTAAGTCACCGGTCTCGTTTTCTTTTCTGGAGTCACTGGCATTCAGTGAGCAATGAATGATGAGAACTGGTAATTACAGGGCCCACAACTTGTGAGGAACAAGTGTCTGAGGCTGGATTTGAACTCGGGTCCTTCTGACTCCAGGGCTGGTGCCCTCTCCACTCTGCCATCTAGCTGCCAGGATATTTAGGTATAAGAAGTCTGAAATGGTAGTAGGGGGCTAGGTTATGAAGGACTTTGAACACCAAACAGGTGATTTTGTATTTCATCCTAGAAATAATGGGGAGTCACTGAAATTCATTGCAAGGAGGGGTAGCAACATTGGAATTGTGCTTTAGAAAAAATTACTTTGGGTCTCTGAAGGGAGAATGCAGGACACACCCACAAGCTTACAGATAGTAGATATTCTCCTTCCCTTTTTATGAACCTTTGAACAATACCAGGTAACTTTTACTTTTTAAATTGATAGGTGACCTGTGAATAGAGAACTGGCCCTGGAGTCAGGAAGACCTCTGTTCAAATTCTGTCTCAGTCACTTATTAGCTCTGTGACTCTTGGCAAAACACTTAATCTCTTCCTCAGTTTCCTCATCTGTAAAAGAGGGACAATAATAACACCTACTCACATGACTGTCGTGAGGATCAAATGAGACCATGTTTGTGAAGCACGTATTTGTGATGAATGACATATTTGTGAAGAATCTTAAAACACTGTACAAAGTTGTCATCATCATCATCATCATCATCATCCTTATCATCCTTCTCTTATTTGCTTAGCTCTTTTTTGTTTTGTTTTTGCAAGGCAATGGGGTCAAGTGCCTTGCCCACGGCCACACAGCTAGGTCATTATTAAGTGTCTGAAGCTGGATGTGAACTCAGGTCCTCCTGACTCCAGGGCCGGTGCTCTATCCACTGCGCCACCTAGCCTCCCTGCTTAGCTCTTTCAAAGATCCCTGGGAGGGCTTTAGGAATCCCACCTGCTGGCCCTTCAGCACTCTACAATGTTTGTCTGGGGCTGTTGTTGAGGGCTGCTCTCTGCTCCCTTGTTATCTCCTCACCTTTCTTGGAGGTGAAAGCTCAGCCCAGTTTTTCTGGAGGCTATTACCTGGAAACCTCTCTAGGAACAAATTCCTGAAAAGATGCTAGAACTCCAATGTGAATTTTCTCATTACTGTCTGAACCTGCCAGCAGGGTTGGGAAGGTTAGCTCCCTTTCAGAACATTCTCTGGTCCCAATGCCATTACTCTATCCCCACTCTGCTGTCTCTTTCCAGGAATGCTCTTCACATTGACAGATAACCTAGGCCCAGGTTTGGACCAATATCTTTTGTAACCCACAGGGCTGTTTCTATTTCTAGACATTCTTGCTGGGAGACTTCCTATTCCTAGTTACCTGACAACTTGAGATACACAGGCATCGGGACCTCGAAGGGACTTCAGAGCTTGGGTCACTAAGACTCCCTCTCACAGAAGAGGAACATCAGGATCTAGAGGAGAGATGACTAGCTCAAGGTCTCTCAGGACAGAACTGAAACTTGAATTCAGGTGACCTGACACCCTTTGTCATATTTTCCCCCATTAATTTAGAAAACAGTTGACTTTTCCCTTCCTCTACCTTTCCTTTATTACTGGAATAAAAAAACTAAAACCATTGCCATATCACCACTTTGCAATGATGGTTTCCAACTCTTCCAAAATTTTTTAATCACTATTTTAATAACATTAGATCAGGCCTGGGATTTTGTAGATATGCCAGTGAGGAAAATATTTCTACTAATGCATGTCAGTAGCTTCTCGGCTACCACTACTCCTACTACTGTTACTGCTACTGCTACTGTGGCACTACTACTGCTGCTGTTCTGCTACAACTGCTACTACTACCACTACCAATACTACCACTACTACCATTAGTAGTACTACTACTGCTACTATGACTACTACTAATACTACTACGACCACTACTATTGTTACTGCTGCTACCACCACGACCACTACCACCACCACCACCACCACCACCACCACCACCACTACTACTACCACCACTACTACCACTACTACTACTACTACTACCACTACTACCACCACCACCACTACTACTACTACTACTACTGCTGCTGCTATTATTGCTCCTGCTGCTGCTATCATGTATAGCACTTTTAGGTTTGCAGAGGGTAGGCATCTTCACAACCATCCTGAGAGAAATAAAGGTAGATACTTTTATCCTCATTTTGCAGGTAAGGCAGACAGTGATTCAATGACTTACTGTAGTCACCTAGCTGGTGCTGAGGCAGGATTTGAACTCAGGAGTATGAGTCTTGCTAACTCCAGGATTGGCATTTTATGCACTAGGGTGCCACCTTGCTTCCAGGATAGGAATAAGAACAGCTATATGGAGATCCAGAGGAGAAAATTCTCTCTTCTGATGCTTGTTGTATCTTCTTTTCAATTTATATTCTTAGCTCTTTAATGGTTTTGTGAGGATACAGCCATTACCTTATCTGCAACTTATCAGAGGTACTGAGATTCAACATCCTCAGATGGCCTCAGAACTCCCTTTCAGCCTCAGTTACTTCTTATATAAAATGAAGGAGTTCCTTCTAGCTTTCCATCTATGATCTCAGGTGTACTGCACACATCTCCTGTGTATAGAGTTTTGTGCTGAGGGAATACCATTAGGACTAGAGAGAAAGAATTCCTGAAAGACTTGGAAGGGATGGGGTATCAATGAATGGGACTGGGGGGAATCAAGGGTGTCTCAACAGTAGGATTGGGGTAGGGTTAGTCAGAAGTGGCTCCTGAATGGAACCTTGAGGGAGCCCAGGGTTCTATGAGGCAGAGATGAGGATTTTTCCCTCCCAGGCCTTAGAGGCTGCATCTAAACAGCCCCATCAGTCCCCCACTTGGTGGGAACATTCTGCAGAGTTCCTAAAGGTGGCCAAATATGCTTTTAGAAATATTAACCTGTTTGGCTTGATGGATGATGAGTGTCCTAATTGAGAATGTCCCTCCTACACATTGTTTTCCCCAGGATGAGGAGCAAAGTGATTTTGCAAATTGGACACACTCAGCAAATACTGCTACTAAAGGGGAAAACCTGGGTCTGAGCCCCAGGCTCAGCTCAGTCTTAGTCAAGTGACTCCATCTCTCCATATTTCTGTTTCCTCTTCTGAAAAAACAAGATTAAAAATAAAATGTCTCAAAGGGTCCGTTTTAAAAAAACATTTAATGAAGTTTGAATATTGTGCAGATGAGAAGCAGGATGGTAGAGTGAATAAAAATCTGGCTTTGAAGTCAGAGGTGGGTGTGAGCCTTATCACTGATCCCTATTGAGGGTATGGTCCTGGACAAGTCATTTGACCTCTTGGTGCTCTGGATAATTCAGAAGGTGAGTTGCAGAGGGGCGAGAAGGAATAACCTCACATGGAGCTCTCCTTGCCAGTGAAAGCAAAATCTGGTTCTTTCTCCTATCTTCTCATTCAGATTTTAGTCAGCCAGTAGGTTTATTCCTCATGTGCTGCTGGACAAAAGTGTAAAACAAATCTAAAATGTTATCAAGAAACAGACTTACCATTAGAGACAACCTCTTCCCAGTTAGAAATGGCTCCAAAGGGAATGGGCAGCCTCAGGAGGCAGTGGATTCCTCTCTGTTGGAGGGTTTTAAGCAAGGTTGCACTTCAGAAATAACAAATCTTCAATTCTTCTTTCCCAGGTCTGGGTTGCCAGAATGACCATTGGTCTGGTTTGTTCTAGTGAGGCTTCCTTTCTGGTATAGGTTGAAGTAGATGGTGACTGAGAGACCTTCTAATTAAAAACAGAGCAAAAGTTTTTTTTAATTTCTTCGAATGCCAAATCTTATTTTAAACTCTCAATCTGAGAGGGTGCACTTCAAAACAAAACTAAATACCACCCACCATGAGAAAGGAGAAATGTGGATAAGATCAATTCTAAGGTCTCTTCTATTTCTTTTTTTAGTTAATTAATTTATTTTCATCCATATGCACATGTATGTTTTTAAGTTACAAAATTTCTTTCCACCCTCCCTTCCTATCCCCCTCCCCTCCTATCCCCCTCCCCTCAGTGGCAAACAGTCAGGTTAACATTATACATACATATTTGGAAAAGCATGTTCAACATATTAGTCATTTGCAATATGAAGAATTAGGATTAAGGGAAAGAGATACATAAGAGATCATTTTTTATAAAGTGTTCATTGTTTTATTCTAATTCTGAGTGTCTGTGATTCATTGATGCTATGATGAAAGTTGGTTTTAGCTGAGTCACCAAAGCTGAGTGGTCAGAACAGGTTGTCCTTGCTGCATCTCTCAGTCTTACAAATGAGAAGAAAACGACTACCACCTCCACCAAAATCCTTTCCTTCCATCATTTCAAAATAAATCACACAAAATTTATGTAAACCAATGAACCTGTTCAAGGTCTAAAAGAGTATTCATGTTCTCGATGTCTCGGCTCAAATTTTTGATAATAATAATAATAATAAAGAATAATAAATTATGATTTATAAAACACTTTTAAAGGTTTGTAAAGTCCTTAACATACTTTTAATCCTCACAGCAGCCTTATTATCCCCATTTTACAGATGAAGAAATTAAGGCTGACAAACTAATTAGCCGTAATCAGTACCTCCAGCAGAATTCACACTGGGGTCTTCCAAGCTCCAGGCAGCAGTGCTCTATTCATTTTGCCACTTAGTTTCATCTTAGGAAATACTGGTATATTATTCCCGGAGAGGATATTGCATAGTTTTCAGAGATAAATGGTCATTCCAAGCCTCCTGTGTCAAGAGAAATGAGAAATCCCTGTGGACGGGAATCTGAATGTTCAGTGTCATTCATTCAATCATTCAGTTGATATTTATTATATTCTTATATGAGCCAAACATTGTACTAAGCAGTAGAGACTAAAAAAAGGCAAAAGCAAAACAGTCCCATAATCTCAAGAAGTCTACATTCTAGTGGGAGATATAGCATGTATTTATAAGACAAGATCAACAAAAATGGAATAAAAGGTCATTTTGAAAGAAGGTACGTGAGCATCTGGTAGATGGTGGGATTCAGGACAGACTTCTTTAAAAAGTAGTGTTTGAGAAGAGGTTTGAAGGAAAGCAGAGATTCCAAAAAGTGATGGTAAGGAGGGAGTTCACTGTAGAAGTGGAGAATAGGGAATTCGTGCAAAGGAAATGGAGAGGGCATTCTCTTGGTAGATCTGGGAGGAAGCCAGCATGACTAGATTGAAGAGGGTGAGGAGTGGGGTAGGAATTAGAAGAAGACAGGGAAGGTAGGACAAGGTTGGGAAGTGACATTTGTTCCTGGAGGCAATAGGGAGCCCCTGTAGTTTGTTGAGCAGATACTGTGCTTCAGAACAGCATTTTTGTGGGAGGTAAGTTGGAATAGAAAGAGGGAGATCAGATAGGAGATCATTGTTATAGACTAAGTAATTTAATAGAAGACAATCTATAGAAGAGAGCCCAAAGGGGTGGTGATTGATTTAGCTGTGATAGCATTGAGTTAAGTGATCAGGACCAAGGACCATAAGGGTGGAATCCTGATAAAAATGGTGGATACTAGTTCAGCAGGAAGTATGATGAAGATATAGCAAGGAAAACACATGGAAGAAGAAAAAATGAGAAGTCTAGGATCATGTAGGATCCAGAAAACTTGTCTGAATGTTAAGTTATGAAGGAGTTGATGTATCATCGCTATCACCCCTGATAGGAATATTTCTACCATAGGAATACATTATACCAAGAAAGTCACAGGATTGATCAAGAGATAAAGATAATGGTTATGAAATAGATAAGGCTGATCGCATCTTCTCAGCTGATCTAATACTGCAAATGAGGAAACTGAGGCCTATAGAAATGAAGAGACTTGTCCATACTCATCTCTGTTGGACTGGACGGTCTCCTCCAGCTTTAAATCTAATCTGGACCAAGCAAGCCACAATCTATTTTTTTTTGACCTCAGTTTCCTTATATATCACCTGAGGATAATAAAACCAGTATCTTCCTCTGGGTCACTTGTGAGATTCAAACAACAAAAGGTTTTATCAACTGAAAAGCACTAAAGAAATGACTGTTTTCATCAATTTCAGCATTGGCATCATGGTGTAAGGAACTTCCAGAATGCAGTTCTTTGAGATGAACTTTGAAAGACATAATTACTTGATTAAAGTATAATGTCACTTAGGATAGAATCAGATTTTCCTTAGTTAATACATTAGCTAGGGTTGGTTTATCTAATTTCTCACCTAAAGTTACTTAGCAAAAGGTGAGTCTGAGAGGAACCAGATAGAGAACAATGTATATTTTGAAAGAAAGGGAAAGGATAGGGGAGGGGAAGAGAAAGGTGAAGGAAATAGGGAAAGATTGGCTTTATGGACCAGCAACATGTTTTGTTATCAGTCACCCTGCATTCATGATCAGAAGATGCCTCACTTTGTATTTTGCCTCTGACACATCTCAACTGTATGATCCTGAGCAGGTTACTTCATTTCTGTCTCAGATTCCTTATCTGTAAAATCAACCCATAATAATATCTCCCTCCCCAGGGTGGTTATGAGGACCACGTAGGATAATACTCGTAAAGGGGATCATAGTGGATGCTTTATAAATATTAGTTAGCATTAAAATGAAGAAGAGAATTATATCTACAGTGTCCACTTCACAGGGAGATTGTGAAATTTCAATAAGACAATCCCTTTGTTATCTTGAGAGGTCTCTTCAAATAGCATCTTCTACATAAGTAGACTTCCTTTCCCTATTTCCATTTGCAAACACCATTTCCCCAGAATTTGCTTTGTATTTATTTTGCATGTAGAGTACACGACTATTTGTGTACACATTATCTCCTCCAATGAAATGAAAGTTTTTTGGAGGCGATGAAAAGAAGGGCATGAAGGTCATCTTGTCTCCATCTTTTATTCATGGCCTCAGACTTGAGGGCATCCAAGAAAAGACAATGTTTTTCCAAGCCAAGATGTTAGATGCTGTTGGGAAAGAAGGTTAGAAGTTCTGCAGACTAGTGGGGTGATGTGTTTATCAGGAGACCATTTCCCTAAGTATCATTTGGACAAAACTGAGCCCCTAGAGTCCTTGGTCTGCATTTCCTCAGGGAGCTAATGACACTGGACAGACTCCAGTCATATTGACATTCACAAATATGGCACAGAGAAAATAGGAAAGGATGAAATAAATAAGAAAAAAGACTGATATTATCTCCAGGCCAAGGAAAAAGATATTTCTGGAGCCATGAGCAAGAGTTTTGGAATCAGATGCAGGGTCTCAACCCTGTTTTTCTCTAATCTTTATCCATGGTCTTCATCCCAAAGCATTGCTTTGGGTCCTTGGGTCCTGTCCAGTTTCCCTCTGGATTCTAGTGGGTCTGCAGTTTGTCTGTGGGGGTTGCGCCCCTTTCCTTTCTCATCTTAAGTCAAGAGCAAGTCCTTGGGATTCTTCTCATACCTAAAAGTACAGAGATAAAACAAAATCCCTCAAATCCATCAATCACCCTGGAAAATATTCCTCTAAAGAGAGGGTTTGTCACTTGTGACCTTCCCCTGATCCTCCCCACACACCCCCTGCAGTGTGTCTCAGTTCTGAAGAACTGCCTCAGTGGACCAGGATGCTCTGAGGAAAGCCAGTTCACAACTCCTCTTCTGCTCCTCGCTATGAACGTGGACAGGGTTTTCACAGGTTATGAAGCTTCATAGAAATGACCTACTTCCAGACTCACTTCCTTAGTGCTACGAGAAGTTGATCCAATCCTTATCAAGCAGCTGCTAGCTGCAGGCACTGTGCTAGCCTAGCTTCTGCCCGGCACACAGTAGGTGCTTTAAAAATGTACATTGATGGATGGACTGATTGCTCATGACAGTGAAACAAAAGTGAGGAATCCTTGATCTCATGGAGTCAGGAAGACTTGAGTTCCAATTCTGTGGCAGATGCTTTAGTTCTGGGACCCTGAAAGTCATTTAACCTCTTTTGGTCTCAGTGTCCCTATCTGTAAAGCTGATAATAATAGAATGTAATCTTACAGGGTTGTTCTGAAGATCAAATGAGATTACTTCAAACTATGATACTAGCTATTATCAGTTCTCTGGGGAAGGGGAACCAAATTGTTCTGATTCTATGTTTAATGTTATACAGTCAATAAATGGGAGATTTAAAAATATAGATCCATAATTCAAAATTTTTGGACTGTTGTGGGGAAGATTCATTATCTACTCAGTTCTTAATGTTGTGCAGTGCCCTGGACAAAGTCCGGGTTGCTCTGCCTTAGTTACAGTTTTGTAATTTTTTTAGGTCAAACATGTTTGGCCAATGTGATTCTTTTCTTTCTTCCTTCCTTTCTCTCTGTTTTTCTTCTTTCTTTCTTTTCTTTCTTTCTCCCTCCCTCCCCTTCTTTCCTTCCTTCCTTCCTTCCTTCCTTCCTTCCTTCCTTCCTTCCTTCCTTCCTTCCTTCCTTCCTTCCTTCCTTCCTTCCTTCCATCTGTCTCTCATTTTGCAGAGGAAGATGGTGAATGATGACATACTTAGAAAAGTCTGAGTGCCAGTAGGGTCTGAGAATGGGGTGCTGGGGAAAGCTGAAGGTTGTCCCTTCTGATCCTCTTGGGTCCCCACCCCTTTCCAGACTGGGGAACTTCTTTGATGTCCTAAAGCCCCAGAAGGTTGAGTTGGGAAGTGACAATTGGAAGAGGCCAGCAACTTAGACACAGATCAGGATTGTCCTCATGGTCCTGTCCTATGGGGTGGGGGGAAAAGTACTTTTCCTCCAAGGTCACTTTCCATTTGTATTAAATATACAATCTTTGGCTCTCCGTTAGAATGTGATCTCTGTGGTTTTGTCCCTTTCTGTATGCTCAGTCTTGAGCCTATAGTAGGTATTCCACAGACTCTTTCTTGGTCACTGGATGACTACATGCAATGAGCTCTCCAATCTCCTCAGAATGTGCATTTGATCCTCTGAACAATCTTGCAAAGCAGACCCTATTATTATCCCCATTTTTCAGATAAGGAAACTGAGGCTCTGGAAGATTTGCGCCTTGCCCATTGGCACACAGAGAGTTAATATCCAAAGGGGAATTGGGACCCAGACATCCAACTGGGCCAGATATACCAGGGTGTCCTATGAAGTTGCTTACGGATCTGGGCAGGTCAGCAATTCTATTCTGGGTCTGCACCCCACCCCCACCCCAGTGCTAGAACCCTAGTCTTGGCTTCCTCCTGAGAGGGTGAGCACAAATTTGCCAAGTGAACTGTTTAAATATTCTGTTGGGCTTCAGTTTCCAGGCACTAGCTGTTCCCCAGCAGCTCTTGTAGTTAGTGACCCCATCAAAACCAGCACCATTTGTCAAATCTCATTAGGCCTGGAGCTAAGTGCAGAGGGGGCCGTCCATCACAGAAGGTTTCCAATAAGTCTGGAAGAAAAGGCTGTGACAGGAGGGAGCCCAGTGATGCCCATGGAGAGGCCCCTCTGCTACTGCAGCTGGCAGGAAAGCCCGAGCCTTCCTTCCCTCAGAGGTAAGATGGGGGGGCACTTGGAATATATGCAAATCTGACATTTCTGGACCGATTAGCCCAACTCCTCATCATGTTTTCCTGGCAATTCCATCTGATCATTCTGACTGCAGAGAGTGAAGGTCAACAGGCATGGGGCACCCATCCAACAAGAAGACAAGGTCCAGGCTAAGGCCAAAATGTTTAGCCCAAACCTTATTGGAAGGCCTCTATGGAGGTGTTGGGTTAGCTCAGGGAAAATCATCCATGACTACATTGCTGCCATTGGGGCAGCTCAGTCAACCATGCCAACCTGAGCAGATCAACCACTCCCTTATGCTTCCAAAATCTGTACTTCTGTGACAGCTAGGATAGTATAGAGGATAGAGCACCAGCCCTGGAGTCGGCAGGACCTGAGTTCAAATCTAGCCTCAGACAATGGACACTTACTATCTGTGTGACCTTGAGCAAGTCACACTGATTGTCTCACATCCAGTCATCCAAAGTCATTTTGATGCCTCTCTGGCCATTGGACCCAGATGGTTTCAGAGGAGAAATTGAGGCAGGTGACTTCACACCCTCTTCAAGTGCAACTCACTTGCTTCTCATAGCATCCCCTACTGATACCATGGTCTTCTTCCAAAGCAAAGGGCCCAAAATACTCCAAAAAACTTCTGTGACAAAAATTGTTTCTTTCTAAGAGTCAGAGGGAGGCAATTGAATTCTGACAAAGATATTTGTTTCCAATCCCATTGCAGGTGCTTGCAGATGTGACCCTGACCACATCATTTCTCTTTGAGTCTTAGTTTTCCCTGTCTGTAAAATGGAGGCACTGACCTCACAGAGCTTTTAGGAAGACCAAATGATAGAAAACATGTGAATGTACTTTAGGAAAGTTCTATTTTTTCTATCAATATCATCTTCAGCATGGGGGAAAAAGGAACATACTTGTTCCTGGTTGACTCTAATTCAACATTTCAGGAAGTATCTCCATAGTAACTAAGAAAAGGAGTAACGGTCTTTCTTCCTTCCTTCTAGGATGTTCCTTTGACTCCTCTGGGGGACACCTACTCCAGCACTACAGAAAGAATAGAGTCTCAAAGCACCCCAAAGTAACCTAGGAGAAAGGTCACCTTAACTCTGGGGGGGTGGTCTTATTTTTAACCTTTTCTTTTCCTTTGGCTTCTTTGGTCATTTTGTTCATTTAACTGAGGAATACACAAAGTGGTAACTTTTGCATCTGTCTGTATGTCCCTGAGACTTTGGATAGTAATGTAGGTTGAGGAGACAAAGAGATAAATGGAATGATTTATCAGTAATGTGGCCAGCCTAGCAACTCAAGTGACGACCATTCCACATGACCCTATTCTTGATAGAGATGATAGAGATGGAAATGGAGATGGAGATGGAGATGGAGATAGAGATAGAGATAGATGTAGATGATATAGATAGATATAGATATATGGGTAGATATAGATAAAGAATAGATAGAGCTGAAGATAGAGATAGATATAGAAATAGATATGGATATAGATATCGATGATATAGATATAGATTGATATAGATAGAGAGATAGAGAGATATAGATACACACAGATATATATTTACTCTATATATACACTATATATAATATATATTCTCTATCTATCTATCTATCTATATATTTATAGATATATACACTCTATTTGTATGGGGTGTGTGTGTGTGTATATGGGGGAGGGAGTAAGGACTGAGTCCCCTCATAAAATTCACAAATATAAGAAGTCAGCGAAAATCTCTCTCTCCCTCTCTCTCTCTCTATCTCTCTCACTGCTTATTTAGTTCCTATATTTCTATCTTTAATTAAAATCTCCAGTTTGGGGTATTATTATGTTGGAAAGATCAGTGCTCAAGGATGAGTTAGTAGTTAAACTTTGAGGTTCTAGTAGTGCCCCCTTATAATACAAGCTGAAAACGGAATCCCCAGAGTGGGAGGAACTAAGGGGATTCAATAGATGGAGTGCTGACCTTGAAGTCTTGAAGATCTCAGATATTTATGTTCACGGAGCCTTGGTTTCCTTAAGTGTAAAACGAGAGGAGTGGACTGCCCCCATAGACTGAGTGTTGGGCTTTTAATCATTTTTGGTGTCCTGAACCCCTTGGGAAGTCTGGAGGAGCCATGTGGACCCCTTCTCAGAGGATAGATTTTAAATGCAAAAAATCAAATGCAGAAGATTACAAAGAAAATTAAAGGTTTGAAAAAATAGAATTGGAGTTTTTTCAAAGGGGTTCAGGAAGCCTCTAAAATTAATCCATAGAGGACTTGAAGGTTTGGGGACCCCAAGTAAAGAATTTCTGATCTGGTTCAACATGCTCCTTTAATCACTTAACAAACATTTTTATTGAGCACCTACTATGTGTCAGTTCCCTCATTTTACCTAAGAGGAGCTGAGGTGAAGGTGTTAGAGCTGAAATTCAAGTCTGGTGCTTCTTCCTCCTCCCACAGGCCTCTCTTTGCCCAGTCAAGTTGCTTTCCATCCATACTCGGCACTCATTAAAGGTTAGCTGACCAAACTTTAAAATGATCTCTTTGGTCCATAAATTATGAGTTCCTCCAAGGGCAGGTAATTGTTTTAAATTCCAATTGAATATTTTAACCTAACAGACTGTGGTCATTAGGCTTTTGAATTGCATCCTGATCAATTAAAAAAAATGAAAGAAAGAAAAGACAAAATTACTTTGTGAGTGAACCCTGATTGGATTTACATTTAGAAATTGCAGAGTGAGCACTCCAGCTTGATGGCCAAACAAAATGAATCTCTCAGGCTTCAAGGCCCCATCCACTTGGCTAGGGACTGGAGGAGCTTGGCTGGCCGGATGGTGAAGGGTCACCTTGCTGACTATTCCTGTGAAGGGAAGGAGCCCTTTTGTTCCTTGCAATTCAATAGCGAGAACTCTTTACCAACCTTTTATATGGCAAGCATTGGGCTGGAGACTGGCAATATAATGACAAAGACTAAGGGCTTCCCACTCTCAAGAGAACACTAGGCAAGGAACTGTGGTTCAATGTAATTTCAGTGGGCTAACAAATGGCAAGACCATGGAAGGTTGCTTGTGGGAGGTGGCACATGGGCTGTTCCTTGAAGGAAAGTAAAGATGGCAATTGATGGTGGTTCTTGTCCTCCATTACTGAAGAAGACTAAAATGATGTCACTATATTTGAGATGAATTATAGTGAGTCTGATTGTGGCTGATCAGACCAAAATGAGCTCGGAACCCTCTACTACAGGTGGGGCACAAATAGTCCAGGTGAACACCTGAAGGGAGGGGAAGCTTATGAAAAGGCAGAGGTAAGAGATGGGATATTGCAGAAGCAAAAGATTGATACAGCATTTTGACAGGAATAGAGAATGTGTAAGAAAGAGGGTCTCGCCAGTGGACCTGGAGTCAGGAAAGATGGAACTCAAACCAGGTTGTGATACTGTAGATACTTTACAAATGTCTACAGGATTTTGAATGGATCCTGGTTGTTCCTTATGTTTATCCCAGGAAGAAGTCTGACTGTTGTTTCCTGCCTCCCCTGTCTATCCCTCTCTCCCACTTATGAACATTTTGTCCTCAGGGTCCTAGGGACCACCACATGTTGCCCACTATTTGTCAAAAGCCTTCCGCCTTGTTGCCCTCTGAGGTCATTTCTAAGACTTCCCTGGACACCTCATTCTGAAGACTTTTCCTTACCACTCAAACTTAACTTTTACCAGATTGCTACTCTCTCAGCATTTTAATAGGTATTAGGAGATAATCTGATCAATTAACAGTAAATTGTAAATGGTGCATCTTAACATCAGGGGTTATGTTTTCTGTGACATTTGAGTTTAAACATTTGGTCCTTGGAAATTTAATGTCTTAATCCCAAATCAAATAATTTAATAAAACTTGTTCATTACTTGGTATATGCTGGTCATTGTAGGAAGTTTTAGGATACAAAGACAGGTGAAAGAGTATCTTACCCTCAGGGAGCTGACAATCTAAATAGAAGTTGGGGAGAGGGGAAAATATGAAAATTCCATGTGCATACAAGATATAGATAGATAAGCAAGCATACATAGGCAAACGCATATGCATACATACACATACATATACTTGTAAATTAGAGATAACCTCTTAGGGATTTAAAGGAATACATTTTTCAGTTCTCCAATTCCTGTTTTGGAGCTGAGTGTCCAGAAGATATGGTTCAATTCAAAAAACCCTTTATAGATCAACATTGTTATTCAGTTGTGTCTGATTCCAGGTGACCCCATGGACTTTTTTGTCCATGGGATTTTTCTTGGCAAAGATTCTGGAATAGTTTGCTTTCAATTCCAGTGTATCCTCATTTTATAGATGTGGAACTGAGGCAAATAGGGGTTAAGCAACTTGCCTAGGGTCTCACTGCTAGCAAGTGCCTAAGGCTAGATTTGAACTCAAATCTTCCCATGGCTCTATGCCCCTCATATGTATATATTTACTTATCACAGGCCAATTAAAATGCATTTATTAGTATCTACTATTTTTTTGGTGTTTTTTTCTTTGGGTGAATGACCAATCACAACTATGGGCACTTACTAACAGGCACAGATACTATGCTAAGCACTGGGGTGACTAAAAAGAGACAAAACATGGTCTCAGCTCTCAAGGAGGTCCCAGTCTAATGGAGGGAGAAGAAACCTTGAACAACTATGGGTGAACACTATAGAGTCAGCGTAAGGATTACTGCAGAGAGAAGGCCCTAGCATGAAGGTCACGGGATTGGGAAAAGGCTGCTTGTAGAAGGTGGGATTTTAGTTGGCATTTGAAATAAGACAGGGGCAGACATGAGGGGAAAGCATGTTATGTAGGAAGGACAGTCAAGCGAAAACACTTGGAATTGTGAGATGGAGAAACTTGTATGAAGAGGGCAACTCTGTTTTATATGGGAGTGAGATAGATGTCAGAAGGAGCTTGGAAAGGTGGGAAGGGATCCAGGTAGTGATGGGTTTGGGATGACAAGATGAGATTGGATTCCAATTCTTTTATCCAATTACAAAAAAAGTCATTTTTGTCCATCTGTTCCACAGTCCAAAGCACATTAAGATGAGTGAAATGGCAGAACTGGTTTGGGCCCTTAATTATCGAAGACCAAAAGACGACCAACCTAATATAAGAGAATAATGGCAGAATAGCCACTCCTAGGGCCATTTCATATTAAAAAGCATCAGAAGATGAATAGAATAAGACAGGAAGAAAAACAACTATAATGAAAATTCCTAGTGAACTTTCAGATTTCCTAAAAGTTTTCCCTATGACAGAAGAAGGAAAAGTGAAAATCATAATCGGTTCCAGCGCCTTCTGGGTCTGGAATGCACCGAGTTGTTGGTGCGCTATCCCTCCGATTAGAATATAATTTCCTTTGAGAACAGAGAAGGAGATTTTAGCTTTCTTTGTATTCTCTAGGTCTGGCACACAATGAATACATGATGTCTGATTGACACTTCAGCTTTAAATCTATAATCCTAGAATTTTTTTTTGGGGGGGGGGGGGATAAATTAGAGTAGATGACCTGGGAGGTACGTTTAGCCTCTGAAATCCTGTGATGATAAGAATGGCCCTTCATCCTCACATATCCTACTGATCTGTTTTCCTTTTCCCAGGAAAAAAGCTCACTGCTTTCTCCTGTAGTTTTCCCTCCCAAATAGCAAAAAAAGCATCCAGCCCATATTGTATGTTGACTGCCAGCAACATTTCATTTAAAAATAAAATAAAAATGTTGGGTTGTGGGATTTTTTTTTTTTTGGAGAGATATGAGAGCTGAAATGAGAGTGCCAGACAGTACTAACATATGCTTATTCTTCTAACTCCAATGTGGGCAGGCTTTCTTAAACATTTTGTATAAATATATTTATTCTCCCACTGAGACCTTGCATGCCAGATTTTGGGAACGACTGGCTAAATGGATGAGTTGTAAAGATCCGAAAGTGGAGGGCTCAGCATGGAAATACCAATGCCCCTCTTTCCTCCAGTGAGGTCTGCAGCTCAACTGTAATAAATTAGCAGCTGATGTTTTGATGATAAATCAATAGAGGATTTTCATCTTCTAAGTAAAAGATATTTTATTCTGTCCTTGTCGACGGTGCAAGAGGGAGTCAAAAGTGCTGACATTCGGAGAGGAGGAGGCGAGATGTCAAAAAGAGAGAGGGGTTAAAAAAATTGGTGCAAGACCCACATTTGCAAGCTGGCCGAGGAGGCTTCCCAGATTGGCCACGCTTTTTGACAAATGTGAAAAAGTCACTAATATTTTGACACTCTCCCTGCCCACTCTGACACCAGCTGGCTGTGAATCCCAGCCCCTTGTTCATTGTTCAGCTGGATTTTAAAGACTGGTCGACAGCCAAAGGACTGGACGGGATCCATTTCTTCATTTTCAAGATTGAAGTTGCAAGCCTGCCATAATGCCCATTTTTCAATTCGATCTGGAAGTCATCTCCAAGTCCTCACAGATGACAGGGAGACCAAAAGGCGATGGGTATGAGAACCACTCACTCCATGGAGAATCAACAAAGGTTATTTTTTGTTAATGTGGGTGAGAGAAACAAGGAAAAATATGACTGCTTTAACACACTTGTGTCCTTACCTACAATATATCCTCTAAATGACTCACCTCCTCTGTGTTTCTATTTTCCATGAGCTTCAACATTCTTACCATTTCTGCACTCTGGTCACCAGATTGGCCTACTTTAGGCAAGACATGTAAACAAATATCCTTTAAGTCTGGTGTAGTCCCAGAAAATGAAACCACCCTATCATCTATTCGAACTCTCCCTACCAGCCACTTCCAACCGGGATCCCCTGTGGTGCACTCCTGCTGTTGTCTTTTTTTTCCAGGCCTGTAATAATTAAAGCCACTAGCCCCAGATCCCATTCAGTCTTTTACTTAGTGTGAGATTTTAGAGCTAAAGAAATCTTACAGGTGATCTTGTCTGGATTTTATAGGTGAGGAAACTGATGCAGCCTCTTCTAATATCATAAATATGACAGAAGAGAATTTGGAGGTCCTTTGATTCATTTTTGAAGATCCAGAATTGAGGTCCAGACATCAGTATATAGCCTAGGAACATGGATTTAAAACTTGAGGGAGCCCTTGGAGTCATTGAGGTCAGCCTTCTCATTAGATAGATGAGGAAACTGTCAGTACTTCATATCATAGCATCATGTACTGATTACTTAGAAGGGACCCCAGAGATTATCTTGTCTCTAATGGCTTCTTAATCAGAGGTTCTTGATTCCAGATAAACTTAGGTGAGGAAAAAATGTGCATTTTTATTTCAGCACTATTTATAGTCTTTACAATAGTACATATTCTATTTTAAACATTGAACAACAATGTTTTGAGGGGGGGATCCATAGATGTGCCAGAAAAGTTCACAAAACACAAAGATGCAGAGAACCCCTTGTCTAGTCCCAAACACTTCATTTTATAGCAGAGGAAAGTAAAGCCTGGATAAGACTGAGGCTCGAGTTGTTACATCAACTCAAAGATTAACACTTTGGAAGGAACCTTACAAGTCATTTGCTTCGACCCAAATCATTATTAAGGGAAAGAAAATTAGACCTCCAGAGAGTAAACATCATATCCAATCTTGCGCAGTTGATAGAAGCACTGGGATTTGGTGGCAGACCCTTGGATTCCAACCCAGTGCTAAATGGCATCCAGGTAGGGCAGTACCAAGATTTGATATGAAATTCCTGAGATTCCAAATTGAACTCTTTCCCCATTGTATCACTGTGAGATGTGGAGAGAAGGGGAAACTCACTCAATGAGGAAAGGAGCTTAAGGAACAAGGCTTCATCTTTGACCTTCTGGCCTTCTCTTATGATATTTGTCCTTTGTTCTGGAAGAAGACCACAGCGTCAGGGAGGTGATGCCACGACAGGCACATGGACTGGATTTGAGTGAACGGGGGGTGCTAAGTCCCAAGCCTCACTTTCTCCTCCAGAGCCATCTGGGTCCAGTGGACTTCCCTTACAGGTAGGACAAGACCCAAACTGGCTTCTTCAGAGGGGATGATCATCACAGTCCCTTCATATACCCAAAGACCCACCTTGTAAGGAAGGAAGATGGGGGCTGACTGACTCAGGAACAGGTCCTCATTATTTTTGCTGAAGTTTGACAATATTTCTAAACAGCCCATCACCATATTCATCCCTCTGGCTGGTGAGACACTGATTAAAAAACAGATTGCCCGCAGTCATCTGCTATTGTCTGCCCGCCCGAAATGCAGGTTCGCCTTTCATTTCCTTGATTGGCCCATACACTATTCATGAGTTCCATAATATCCCAAACTTTAATTTCAACAGATTAATTCTTTCTAATTATTCAACATATGAACCTTCGCAGGAGAATTTCCAGCGGATGCACCGTCCTGAGGCACAGAACCTGATGTCGAATCGTTTTCGGATTTCAAGTGGAAAACAAACTAATTATGTGGAAATATGATAATACAATGTGCTGCAGGGACCAGGTCTTTGCCTGCTTAGAAATGTTTGCTTACAGCCGGCCTGGCTGCTTTATTTCTTCCAGGAGGATCTGCCCTTTCTTGATGCATAAACATTATTGACTGGCCCATGATTCTTGACTTCAAGTTGAGTCGATTTACATAATTCTATATTACTTCCGTCTGGTGGAAACTCACAAGACATTGGGGGCACAAGTGATCAAACTGGCCGTGGCAATTGTGGGGACACGTGTAATCAGTAGAGGCCTGAAATAAAAGGAGCTGTTTTCATAATGTCATTGCCCCCCTGTCCCCATCCTCCAAAGGGGCTAGCCACCCACTTCATAGAGAGGATGGGATCTTATGGAATAATTTAGAGGAAATTGAAGTGGGAGAGATCAGGAGAGTCCAGAGTCAGAGAGGTCAATGGGGGAAGATGGGGTCAGACAACAATTCTCTCTCTGATGTTTTATGGGATCATAGATTGAAAATGGAGAATAATTACAGAAGACTCAAGTTCATCTCCCCCTTATTTTACAGGAAACTAAGTCACAGAGAAGTCAAATGACTGGACCCAAAGTCTCAGAGCTAGTTAGTATCAAAATCAAAATGTGAATCAAGTTTTCTAGGCACTGAGACTCGTTATAATATTATTAATACTTAATATCTATAGAGTGCTGTAATGTTTGCAAATTGTATACACATGAATATATGTCTACATATACATACACACTTATATATGCATACAGACACAAATATAGTCTATATATAGAAGAGAGAGAGAGACAGAAACAGAGAGAGACAGAGGAAATACAGAAAGAGCATGAGAGAAGAAAGGAAAAAGAAACAGGAGAAAAAATGAAAGATAAAGAATGAGAGATAGGAAGAAGAGAATGAGAGAAGAGGAGAAGAGAGAGAATGAGAGGGGATAAAGAGAGTGAAAGAGAAGAAAAAGAAAGATAGTGAGAGAGGAGAAAGAGAATGAGAGAGAGAGAGAGAGAGAGAGAGAGAGAGAGAGAGAGAGAGAGAACGAACTAGAACTAGGTTTCAATTCTGCTTTATATTCTTACTAGCTGTGTAAGCTACTTCACCTCTGTCTGCCTTAGTTTCTTTATCTGTAAAATAGGGATAATAACAGGACCTACTTCACAAGGTTGTTGTTAAAACCAAATGAGTTAACCTATATTTTAAAGCTTTGTAAACTTTAAAGTTATATATATATATATATATATATATATATATATATATATATATATATGCCAGCCAGTATAATTTTTTTCATTATAATTTGGTTGATTGCCACAGTCTTGGCAGTTAGTGCTATCATTATCTACATTTTACATAAGAGGAAACTGAGACTCAGAGAAATTAGTGATTTGCTTAGTGACTCTCAATTAGCAAAAATATTAGAGGTGGGATTCAAACTCAGCTCTTTCCTGATGGGGTACTGGATTTGGAATCAGGAAAGTCGATGTTCAAATCCTGCCTTAGAGAATTACAAGCTTTAGAACTCAGGGAAAGTCCTCTGTTAAAAATGGATGGATTGAAACTCCTAGTCTTCTTTTCTCTCTAAATCTATGATTTTAGTGGACACATTTTATCCTCAAATTGGCATCCAAGTTCACTGAGACAAAAAAAGTGCTGAGAAGGGTATATAGTAGAATTTAGAAAGAGAAAGACACCATCCCCTCCACCATGGTTCAAATATCCCACTCAAACTTGGAGTCCTGGAACCCTGGTTCCTCTGGGGGAGTAACATAGCAAGAGCCCCTCCAGAATATCCTCTATGAACAGACTACACAAGAGCAATAAATCATGGAAGAGATAGGAAGTTTTATTTAAAAATGAAAATGAAATCAGTCAATTCATGCGAATTTATCACTAGTACCTAGGATAGAGCAGGGGCTTGATAAATATTTATTGTCTGACTACCTGACTGGTTGGTTCGTTGATAGCTGCTAGGGAAATAAAGGAAAAAAGGCACTCTTGCCCTCAAAGGGCTTATATTCTAAGGAAGATATTTGAATCTATAAAATGGAGATAAATAATGGCAGCTGTGAGGTTCAAATGAAATAGAAAGTGTTTAGGAAATTGCTACAAAAATACATAAATGTGGACTATTATTATTTATTATTATACAAATTATACACAATCAAGGTATTTTTTGGTTGTTGGGGAGGGAGGGCAGGAAACCCTAGGAGCTGGGGCAACAAGAAAACTTCATTCAAGAAATATATTGTGATTGAGCTGAAATTTCAAAGGAAACCAGGACTTGGAAGAGGTAGGGGATGGATTTCATTCCAGATCTGGGGGTGCAGTGGGTAGTCAGCATATATAAAGGCAGAGGAAATGAAATATTGTACGTGAGAACAGACAATAAGAAGGCAGCTTGGCTGACCCTAGAGAGTGTGAGGAGGTATTTCCTATGTAATAAAGACTTTAAATACAAATGAGCAATGAGTAGTGCAGCTTTCTCATTATTTTCTCAGTCCATTCCCCCAAAGCAAGGGTCCTAGTGCTCCCCTGACCTTCTTTGTTTTCCTAATTTAGTGTAGTCCCTCCCCAGTTCTTGTATATATGAACTTCAGCATTCATGGCACTGTTCTTGGTGGACAGCACCAGGCTTGGTTATTCATCCTCTGTTACAGGTCTTTGAGTCCATCTTCTACAATGTGCTTTTTAAAATCTCAATTGATCAATGACTTCTCTGTGAAGCCACATTGCTTTCCTCCAGCAGCACCTCCCTGGAATCCTTTCTGCCCAGAGAATCAGAATTTGCTTCTGAGTAGCTTTCCATTCTTTTGAGTCTGACTTCTCCTGTACAACGTTAGTCTAAAGGAATCCATATTTTCTCTGAGTCTTTGGAAATCTGCCTTCCAGGGTGCTGGAATGTTTGTCGGCCTATGCTTCCTCGTAAACCTTAACCTCTATAGGAGAGTCGCTACTTCTCCTATGAGCTTAGTATTGTAGCCAGCCCTACTATTAACCTCAGTTTTCTCGAATGTAAAATGAACCGGAGAAGGAAATGGGAAATATTCCAGTATCTTTATCAAGAAACCAGCAAATGGAGTCATGAAGAGTCAGACACAATGACAATGACAGGATAAAAATCATAACTACCCAGTAACAATGTTTTCCCTGGTTCTCCAAACTAAAAGTTTTTCTCATTCATCTCATATCTTTGGGCCAACTTTTCTACAGTTGCCAGAGAGTCGAAGTCTGGATAACTGAAGTCCTCCGTGGTTACAAGTTATGCCCCTTTGGCGTGTTTGGGGGGATTTGCATTTCCCCCCTGAATTGCCCAATGTATATTCTGTCTGAAAAGCTGGTTTGTAGATGATGCTGATGTTTGTCCTTCATTCTCAGAGAAGACTATGACATCAAGGGAAGTGATACAGGACAAACACAATTGGATTTGCATAGGGGTGGGGTCTGTGCTAAGTCACCAGCCTCCCTTTTTCCTCCAGAGCTATCTGGATTCAGTGGCCAGATATGAATCAGGAGGACTGGAGAGGGTCCTGGAGCTGGGTTTGAACTCCCATCCTCCTGATTCCAAGGCCAGTACTCTAGCCACTGCACCACCTAGCTGACCAAGTTATGTAGATGACTCTAAGTTAAGCACCATATCTGGACTTGAATCTGGGACTTATGGCTATGAATTTGTGTTTCTTTCCACTATCATAGACAGCTTACCTTACCTAACCTCTCATTTCCTTTGTTTTAAACCCTGAACAGGTTTCTCCACAAAGCCCCAATTCCTGGGTTTGCTCTTATATGGTTCCTACAAAGAAGATGGTGGGAAAGGATGATGGGAAACAGGGTGAACCCCTGGAAGTGATTTGAAATAAAGTTATCTAAGGAAAAATAGCAGAGGCAGGTGTACTTCAGTGGATAGAGAGATGACCTGGGAAGCAGGGTTCAAAGATGACCTCTGACATAAGACATAATATCTTAGTGATCTTTTGTTGTTCTCTAGTTTCAGTCATGTCCAACACTTTAAGACCCCATTTGGGGAATTCTTGGCAGAGATGCTAGAGTTCTTTGGCGTTTCCTTCTCCACTCATTTTATACATGAAGCAAATGAGGCAAACAGGGTGAAGTGACTTATACACAGTCTCACAGCTAAGAAGTATCAGTGCTCTAGGGAAATCTTTTAAGACTATAAATTACAGAGAAGGCAGAGTGTACACATACACATACACACAAACATAATTTCATTAACTTTTTACAAGTCACCCCTTCCTTAAGAATATGAGCTTCTAGGGACAAATAGGAGTTTTAGTGACTAAAGCACTGACCCTGGAGTCAGGAGGACCTGAGTTCAATGTGGCCTCAGACAGTTAGAAATTACCTAGCTGTGTGACCTTGCTCAAGTCACTTAACCCCATTGCTTTGCAAAAAAACAAAAAAAAAACCCCAAGAATGTGAGTTTCTTGATAAGGATTGTTTTTGCCATTTTTGGTATCCTCAAGGCTGGCACTGTGCTTAATAACTACTTGTATACTGGTTGGGAGAAGCCCTAGGATAAGGAAGCTGCAAGGGCAAGCCTATCTGTAAGATAAAGACAATAACTTCTCTCATTTTGATTTTTTTTCCTTAAAAAAAGAAAGGAAACTTATATTGACATTTTAAAAGCTTGATGCTGATCCTAGGTAGGACTGGAAATTTCTAGGTTTATTTCTTTTTCTATGTCTAACTTCAAGCCTTGGAGCCTTGATATCCCTACCATGCAGTTAAACCTTGTTGGCAATTGGAGAGAAAAGGAACCCTTCCAACTCCCCAAGCAATTCCTTGGACTCATAGGACTATTAGAGAATGAGCGAAAACCAGGCTGCTCTTGTATGAGGAGGTAGGGAATTTCACTTCTACAAGAGATGTCCAGGTAAAAGGTTTGCCAAGAATAAGGCAAAGGGAATTCTTGCTCTCTGATAGGGGATTGATTAAATGTCCTCTAGGGTCCTGTCCAATTCCAAGATTCTAATTTTGTGGAAACTCCAAGGAGGCTATCTAGGGTTCAGCTGTAAATGTTGGCCCCCTTCCTGCCTGAAGGGATTTCTTTATTGGGGTAAAACCTTTATTAAACCAACAGGGGTCTGGGAAAGGGGGTGGGACAAGGGGACAAGTCTAGTTGGCATTCCATTTTGCTTTTTCTCCACAGGATGCTGTTTACTTTCCTTCTCTCCTCACTCTGGTCCTCCAATGGAAAGCTTTGGGTTTCACTTCCCTACTTTTTCTGACTTTGATTTGCCAGTGCTGCTTGAACTAGCTGAGCCCTGCTGCAACAGGTCTGGGAATAGTTTATTGAGAAATGTCACCAAAGCTGCCCTTCAGGTACTGACTGGAGGTCAGTAGGGTCTGTTGGGAAGGTGGGCCAAAATAGCTAAGGAAGTCTAAAAGGTCTCTGTACGCTTTGTAGTCTGGGTAAATGGGAGTAGCTGAAAGCAAATGGAGAGGAGAAATGAATGAAATATTTATCGAATGCTTGTTCTATATGCCAGATATGCTGCTAAATGTTGGAGATACAAATACGAAAAGGCAATTCCTACCTTCAAATACTTTGGAGGAAGACAATAGAGATAAAGGGTAGTGGTCAAGGAGGAATGTTCAGTTTAGAACAGTGGGTGGAGAAGCAGGTCTTCCACACTGCTTGTCAGGTCTGATACTTCACACTTCCTCTTGGACCTCAGTTTCCTCATGTGTAAAAAGAGGGGTTGAGATGAGATGATTGCCAAGGTCCCTTCCAGCTCTATTCTTTGATTGTAGGAATCAAGGTCAAGATTGCAACCAAGCTCTAGTGAACCGTCCTTAAAAACCCAGGCCCTGATTAATTCCCTAAGCTTGAAATCCATCTCTCCCCATGTCATCATCCAGCATCCCCTTGATCCTCTCCTCCATGTAGAGTAAGGAGACACCAATCCATTAATGGGAGAAGGTACCTTGGGAAAATCAAATTGTACCCCCAGCTCAGGATTCCACCGCTTTGAAGCGAGTTCCAGTTTTCAAGGATAAGTTCATTTATGACTGTTGAAACACAGCTGGTCTTCAGGGGAAAAATGTTTAGAACAAGGCTTGGCAGGTTTCTTGGACATTAAATATCTCTTACAAAATAATATTTTGATGGATTACATGTAAATGAATCAGAAACATATGGTGTACATTCTCATTAGAATGCCCACGCTTAACGTTTTTGTGTTTAATAAAATGATTTTTTTTGTGCTTCTAAGCACCCCCCACCCCATCCTTTATCTCCCTCCCTGTGGTACAAATTTTTTCAACTGGTTTCAAGGTTTCTATGAGCATCCCTCCCCCTAACAGGATCTGCATTGTACATTAACTAATCACAACAATATTAATTCCTTAATCAAAATATCATGGCATTTGACCACATATTACCATGCTTTCTACCCTCTCATCCTTTCCATAATTTTTAATTTTTAAAAATTTTAAGGTTATAGGGATGCTTTCCCTATTTATAATGCTGTTGATTCTCACTAAACACTTTCCCCTGAGAATCTACCCTTGGAACAAAAAAAATCAAAGTTGAGCAAAATACTTTGTCAGAGTAATTTAATTGACATATAAAGGATGTCCCAGAGATTTCTGGGGACATCCTGTATATGTAACATTTGATACATTATAACCCACCACCATTTTAGTGAGAGAAGGAAATCATTTTTCAGCATCTGTCTTGTGGAGTTAATATTGGTTCTATTTATGAATGAGCAACATATTTTACTATTTGTTTTAGACTTTTAATTATTGTGTACATTAGTCCTCTTGGTTCTATTATGTTCTTTCTTACTTACCAGATCATAGATTTAGAGCTGGAAAGGATGGGAAAATTTCTGTTGTATGCTCTTCATTTTGTACATGAAGACAGTTTGCCCTGAAAATGTTAATGAGTTGCCCAGGTAACATAGCTGGAGTTTGGGATTACCACAGTTTGAATCTTGGCCTTCTGTTATGTTAATATAGACCTTTCCATGTTCTCTAAGTCACTAATATTCATTGTTTCTGTTTATTTCATTTTATTCATATAACGCATCCCTCCTACCCCTACCCATTTCCTAATCAATGGGTATTGGGCATGCACTTGGTTTACAGTTATTAACATTTTTTCTATAACAAAAAGGTGGGTTTTTTACTATTTTTATATATCTGGCACCTTTCCCCCCTTTCTGTCATTAATCACACTGTCAACTATGTTTTATGGGACAAAGGATGTAAATAATTTAGTTACTTTTCTCAGTTAGTTCCAGAATATTTTCCAGAATGGTCATGGCAATTCATAGCTTCATCAACACTAGATTCCAATACCATGTGAGGTCAAACCTCAGAGTTGTTTTAATTTGTGTTTCTTTTATTAGTAATTCAGACCATTTTATCCATATGTTTTTGATAGGTTATATTTCTCCTTTTGACAATTATTCATGTCCTTTCATTACTTTTGTATTGGGGAATGATTCTTATTCTAAAAAAATTGTCAATTCCCAGATATGTATTGTTTTTCTCATAGATGTTTGCTGCATAGGTCTTCCTCCCCCCAAATGGCAGTTTCTCTTTTTATTTTTGTTTGTTTGTTTGTTTGTTTGTTTTGTTTTTAGGTTTTTGCAAGGCAAATAGGGTTAAGTGAAGGCCACACAGCTAGGTAATTATTAAATGTCTGAGACCGGATTTGAACTCAGATACTCCTGACTTCAGGGCTGGTGCTCTATCTACTGTGCCACCTAGCTGCCCCCTCTCTTTTTATTCTTGATGAATTTATTTGGTGCAAAAAATTCTACCCTCTTTGTGACCACTTCTTTCATTTATTGTTTACGAATTATCTTTCTATGTATAGTGGTGAAAGGTACTTCCTTTTTTCTTTCATTTTTCTTTTTATAATGTGAGTTTTTATATTCCATAATATAAAATATAGTATATAGTGTAAGAATATAGATATGGTGCATATAGAATAGTGTAATATATAAAATACAGTAGAATATAGACTTTAGTGTAAGAAATTGATCCACAACTCATTTCTTTTTTAATAATTCCAAATTCTCTATTGCTGTTGGCAGTGGTAGAAGTGGTTATGTTGTTATGTTGATGATGGTGGTGGTAGTGGTGTTTTGTGTTTTTGTGTGTGTGTGTGTGTGTGTGTGTGTATGTGTGTGTAAGTTATATTTCTTCCCTCAGAAGTTTGTAGTCTCTCTCTATTGGACACTGATTTGATCATCTTCTAGCTATTATCTATTTCACCCAACAATTCTATTTTTCTGTTTTTAAACCAATACCAAATAGATTAAATGACCACTCTCTAAAATAGTTTCAGATCTCTTAACACTAACTCTCCTTTATAACTGGCTTTTTATTTTCCTTGAAACTTTTGTCCCTTTGTTCCTCCAAATGAATCTTGTTATTATTATGATTTTGTAGAGTGGCAATAGTGCAAAAATGGGAGGCTAATATAGTGATGGGTTTGGCATCAGAAAGAATAGGGTTCAAATCCAGCTTATGATAACGGCTATCTGACACCAGACAAACCACTTCTTTGTACCTCAGAGGTTTCCCTGGGGAAGAGATAGAACTGAATCTACAAAGATGCAGAAAGTGGATTTTTTCACTAGAAAAATCACCAGATTTTTCACATATTCATATATTCTATAATATATTTCCTGGTAGTTTGATTGGAACAACACCATATGTAAATTGGCTTATGTAATTGACAGTCTTTTATCTAATGTCCCATAGTTCTAGGATCCTTTCCAGTTAATTAAAGGCTTGTCCACCTATTGTGATGAGGTTATTGGAAAATGCATTAATATCTAATTTATTGTTACTTACATAACACTCATTTTTATTATAATGGTGCAGTCCTTTCAAGAATAATGACTATTTTTCCAACTATTTTCTTTATTTCTGGAAAGAATGTTATATTTATGTACTTCCTGATTGTGTGTTGGTAGGTTAGTTTCCAAATAATTTGCATTTGGGAGTATAAATTTAGAGCCAGAAGGTACCTTAGAGGTGATTAATTCCTACTATATTTTACTGATGGGGAAATCAAGGCACCAAATTGGTAAGTGATTTGCTGGGACTCATAGCTAGTGATTGAGGCAAGATGAAAAGCCAAGTTGTCTTGACTTGAGCTCCATATGCCACAGATGGCATTTTTTCATCTTATACTCATGTGGATAGAGTATGGCACAGTAAAAACAACAACAAAATAAAAGCATAATCTTGTTTAGTCAGAGGACCTGGATTCAGATCCTACCCTTTATGTTTGTTCTCTATATCCTCCCATCTCATTAGTACCTTTTGCCTCTGGGGCTTCTCTGATTGGAGGACAGTTCATCTCTTCATTTCCCACTGGCTTCTTTTTATGTGTTATCTTCCCCCATTAGAGTGTAAGCTCCTTGAGGGAAGAGACTTTATGTTTTTGTATTTCTAACCCCAACACGTGGGAGGAGAGTGCTTGGGACATAACAGGCACCTACCCCATGTCTATCTACTGACTCTGTAATCTTGGATAGGTCACTTGGTTAAATTTTCTATGGATGATGTACAGGCCAACAGGGATGGGAATCACTCAGGAATAGAAGGTGAAGTACCCACCTTGAATTCAGGGAAATTTCCACATTAATGAAATCATGTATCTATAGAAGTGTACAAGAAATATTCTTTGGCTTTGCAAATGTCCTTTCTAATGTGGCACTCTAGCCCTCTCCCAGAATGACTTCCCCAACTCTCACCTGCATTGGTGGGCAGGGTACCCAGCAGGTGGTTGACTAATCCTCTCCTGAGGGCTCTAGGGGGTAGACTGAAGAGAATGTGTTGCTTACACTTTGCCCAAGTCTCCACCAGTGTGTTTCTCATCAGCAATAAGATTTAATTAGCTTTTAGAAAGGGTATTTATGAAAATGGTATATTAAAAACAGTTGGTTAAAACAAACAAAAAACAAATGACTTTCTACCTAACTGAGAACACATTTTCCCTGTGCATATACAATGGGGAGAGTGGGCTCAAATTTAAAATACAAAGTCAATGAAACACATGTGTAGAAAACATAGGACAAAAGGATAACATATTTCCTTTTTATAGGCTCCTTATGAACCTTTCTTTAGGTTTATCTTTGTGGTAGGCTTGAAGGACCATTTCTTTTGTAGCATCTGTAGTCAATATTTCTCTCCACCATAAGTGGGTCATAGCCAGGAAGCTTCTTCCTCACTCAGGTGACTGACTATCCTTTGCTTCTTTGTTTCTGTGTCTGTTTGTCCTTAACACATATTTTGTGAGAATCATCTGGTATCGGTCTAGTCTCTCTGGTAATTTGGTTAATGGGGATGAAGGAGAAGAAAGAAGAAACTTCTTTGCCTCCTCATAATGATTCCCCCTCAAGAACCCTTGGTAGAATTTTCAGAATGGAAAGTCTCCTCTACTGAATGGGATCATGCCTGGACTGGGTGAAAATTCTACTTAACCCAAGAGATATCATTTGATCTTCTCTCAAGATCATTCTGGTATGGCATCGTCTCCCTTGTATCCAATGTCCCTAGTCCTAGAGAGGCTAATGTCCCTAATAGTCCCAGGATTCTTTCTAATTAATTAAAGGCCTGTCCACCTATGGTGATGAAGTTATAGGAAAATACATTAATACCTAATTTACTGTGTTGTCTGACTTAATGAATATGTTAGGATTCTGCAATTAGATTGGGCGTGAGTGGTTTGTTTCTATATTAAGATGAGGTTATAGAAAATTTCCATTAATATGTAGAACAGTTTGTTGATGGAGGAATTGGGGTGAGTTGGAACCCCATCCTTATATAATATTTTTGGATAAATACATGAATATGAATACATACACTTGTAGAGATCTTACAAGGCTGGTTGAAGCCTTTCCAACTGTTTAGGACTGGACTTTATATTTTACTGGAAATCCTTGAGTGGACCAGGATGCAGGATCAGTATACATTATCAGAAATAGTATTTCAGAGGATGAGTGTATTCAAGGTAATCAGTATCAGTATTCTGAGGAGATGGATTTTTTTTTAGGTTTTTGCAAGGCAAATGGGGTTAAGTGGCTTGCCCAAGGCCACATGGCTAGGTAATTATTGAGTGTCTGAGACCGGATTTGAACCCAGGTATTCCTGACTCCAGGGCTGGTGCTTTATCCACTGCACCACCTAGCCACCCCTGAGGAGATGGATTTTGCTGGTGAATAATGTACAGTTTTGTTTTGGGGAGCTGGGGTTCCACGTTAGCAGATTTTCTTTTTGGCAGTTGAAGTGAAATAGGAAACTTTGTCTCTTATTTCACAACAAACTCAATAAGACCTGCATTTAGGCCATTTAAAAATGGCGGACATTGCTGATAGACATCTGAAGATGCTTAATTCAATCCTAATAAAACTAATTTATTATAAACCTACTATTTGGTTCTATGCAGAGACCATCAACAGCACTGTCACTATAACAAACAATATAAAATAAACAAAAACATCAACATAGTCCTGACTTTGAAGGAGATTATATTCTATTTGGAGGGAAAAAATCTATTGAGAAAAATAATATATGAAATATACTAAAAGTCATATATTTTTAAAAGTAAAAAATAATTTTTGGTAAAGTGGAGGGCAGCAATAGGAAGGAATAATGAGAGTCTTCCTGTAGGTGTTGGTACCTGAACTGACCCTTGAAGTAAACTATGGATTCAAAGGGGCAGCAGTGGGGATAGGGGGTCTATTGAGGGTGAATGTAAAACTGTAAGGCATTCTATAGAATGTGGAAGAAGGAATGCTGTCTACAGAGAACATGACTTAGACCAACTTGACTGGAGAGTAGAGTCAATGATGGAGAGCAATGTAGAATGGGCTTGGGAATATTGGTTGGAGACAGAATGTAAATGGTTTCAAATTCCAAAGAAAAGAGACAGTATTTTACCTTCATGATACACACTAACCTTGATATATCCCTTTAAGATTTGCCAAACACTTTACAAATGACTCATTTTATCCTTCCAGCAGTCCTATGATGTAGGCATTGGCATAATTCCCATTTTATAGATGAGGAAGCTAAAACAAAAGAGGCTAAGTGACTTGCCCAGAGTCACACAATTCTTATTTACCTAAGGTAGAATTTGAACTCAGGTCTCGCTGATTCCATTTTCAGCAATTTAGTCATTTTTCTACCTATCTGCCTTAGATCAAGTAATAGTCACTGAGACTAACCTGATAGACATGTGAAGATATTTGATTCAAGCAGAGGAGTGACATTGAAAGAGAATTCCTCCCAGGGAAATGTCCCAACATGCTGTCTATAGACGCTCTCTGGTCCTGACAGTTTGGATTAGGCCCATCATCTCCACTGGAGCCATAGCAGGGTGGATAAGTGCTTGACTATTCAGGAAGATCTAATTTCAAATATGGTCTCTAATACTTATTAACTATATAATCTTGGACAAGTCATTTAACCATCCATCAACATTAAATGGAGATAATTATCAAACCTGTCTCAAAGGGTTGTTGGGAGAGTCAAATCACATAAGATATATAAAATATTTGGAAAACTTAAAACTCCAAACAAAAGTCAGATATCATTCCCCTTGGTCATTTTTTGTTGGTTTTTTTGGGGGGTGGGGGGTTGCAAGGCAATGGGGTTAAATGACTTTCCCAAGGTCACAGGGCTAGGTAATTATTAAGTGTCTGAGGATGAATTTGAACTCAGAACATCCTGACTTTAGGGTCAGTGGCCTATCACTGCACCACCTAGCTGCCCAAGTCATGCTTTTCTTAATAAGAAGTGAAACAAAGCCTTCCGCTGGGAGTGAATGGATAAAAGAGCTTATAAAACTGACATAAAAAATTAAAAAAAAAATACCTTTATACTTATTTCTATAAAATTTCGTGCTCTTAGATTCAGGCTACTATTCTAATTTATAGGGATCTTTTGTGCACCTCAGCCCTGCCATGTGGGTTATTTATTTCCCTCCAATATTTATGTTTTTAGATGATACAAAACTGGGACAGGAAAGTAGGAGAGAATGACTACATCATTGTAGAGCAGAGTTGGGATGAACAGAGATCTCTGCAGTGACTGAATCCCAGAATTGCAGAACTCAGAGGCCTTTTATAAATGAAAATAATCACCATGATCACATATCTGAAAAATGGTGGTTCAGTTGCTACTCAACAACCATCAAGGAAATGGAAACCCCAAACATTTGAAATAACTCTTTCCCCCTTTGGACATCTCTCATGGATAAGGAGGTGGATGTATCTATCTATCTATCATCTATCTATCTATCAATCATCTATCTATCTATGTCTATCCATCCATTTATCTATATCTATCTACCTCTCTTCCTACCTATTTATATATAATGATATCTAGCACAAATTTGCCTCTAACTTCTACCCATTTGTTGTTTCTGGTTGTTCCCTCTGGAGCCAAACAGAGCAGGTTTGTACCCTTCCCTTACATGAAAGCCATCAAACACTCAAAAACATCCATCATAGCCTACCTTCCCACCTTGAGTCTTCTCTAGGTTAAACATCCAGCTCCTTTAAACAATCTTCATATGCTTCTAGTTGCCTCCTTTGGACAAACTCAAGGCTATCCTTTTTAAATTGCATTGTTCAGGATTACATTCAATTAAGAATAGAAAACTAAATAATATAAAATAGTATAGGAACAAATATAAAGTCTTATTCTTGTGTTAAAAAAAATACCTTCACCTATCAGACTGCCTTCTGTGGGGAGTTGGTGGAGGAAAGCAAGGTTGAGGGGAAAAGATTGTAAAATTCAAAAAAATTAAAAAAATACCTTCAGGAAAAGATGGGGATGCATGGCTAATGTAATTCTGAGAGATAGCTAAATAGATAGAGAGAGAGAGAGAGAGAGAGAGAGAGAGAGAGAGAGAGAGAGAGAGAGAAATAAGGGATCTTTATAATCAATTGTCATCTCAGTTACAAAATATGGGTTAAGAAAATAAAATTAATTAATTAAAAAAAGAATAATATGATGGACTCCAAAGTTAAAAAATTACAGGCTGTTTTAGGAAAGCCAAAATTCCAAGCCTATGAAGGAAATGGTCCCATAGCAATTCACTTTGGAGAATGGCAGTATTGTGATTACTTCTGGAAACCATACTATAGCAAGAAAGAGATTAGCTGGGGAGCATCTACTTGGAGGTGACCAGGATGGTGATGTAATTCACTTTTTGAATGAGTTTTTGGAGAATTTAAGATGAAGATTGATTGAAAGAAATGGAAATTTAGGCTAGGGAAGAGAACACTTTCAAAGTTATAATAGCTGGCTATAAATATTTGAAGGAATATCATATGGAAGAGGAAGTAGACCTGGTCTGATTAGACATTGGCAACATAAAACTGGGACCAATGTGTAGGAGTTGCAAAGAGGTAGATTTGGGCTTGATATAAGGAGACTAATAATTTGAGGGTTTCCCAAATGGTGTGAGAAATAAATTCCCTTTTCATGAGAAAGCTGCAAGCTGACATTGAATGTCCACTTAGTGGGAATATTGTCCAAAGGATGCTTACTTCTGAAGTCCCTTTCCACTCTGGAAATGGTATTCCCTAATTCCTGTCCAGGTTTTCATATTAGCCCCATCACATAGTCTACATTCCAGCCAAAACTAGACTATTAGCTATTGCCCAGTCCTGACCTGCCATCTGCCACCTCCATGAATTCATTCATTCCAGGAAGCTCATGTAAGGAATGTGCTTCCTTCCATCCCACCTTGTTCCACACCTCCTTTTCTTTCTCAGCTCAGATTCCATGTCCTCTGGGGAGCCTTCCCTGACCCGGGTCTCTCTCTTCCCCCATCTCCCAAGTTTAAACATTTTCTTTCTTCTCCAATTTTCCCAGACCTCTTTTTCTCCTGCCCCTATGCCCCATTACTTCTCACTTTGTATCATTCTTCTCTTTATGCATGGGATCCCCTTCTCATCTATTAGATTGAAAGTTAAAAATTGGATCCTCTTTCATTCTTGCAACCTCAGAGATTAGCACAAAACCTTGCTCAGGAGAATTCACATGGGTCTATTGATTGTGAACCTGTCTCTTGGATTGAATTGAGGTGGCAGTGTAGATGGCAAATGGACTTGATGCGTCATCACCTGTCTCATCTGCACCGAGTATTCCCCTTGCATGGAATAAACTCCCGTCTTATCTCAGTCTCTTTTCCTTTAAGATACATTTCCCATCTAAGATCACCTTGATGTCTCTGATAGAGTATTGGAGCAAAGTTTATGTAGATTCAATAATTTCAGTATTTTTTCAAAGAAATAAAGTCAGTTTAATCAACGTGTGCTTTGAAGGCCATCTCTCCTAGTGTGAGTACATGTGTATATTTGTGTCTGTGTCTGTATGTGTGGGCATGTACATAAAATGTTTGGAGATGGTATCATTTGCTCATATCTCCCCCTCCTGTGGTATCTCCCTATTATATACTTTTAAAAGTCATTTTTGTTCTATTTTTTCCCCAATCTAGAGGTTGTCTTTGAAAGGGAATTATAGAAGTAAAATAATTAATTTTGTTTTCCCTCCACCAGCCATTACCTTGGATCAAGCCATCTTCATCTATGATCCTCTTCTTTCTTTGTTCTTCATGTATGATAATAGTTCTGGATGACCGAAATGAACTCTCTTCACCCTTTCTTAAAGGACCAGAGCATGCCTTCGTGCTGATCTGCTCCTACTTTCTATCACTTCCATTTTCTGTATATTCTTTAATATGTCCATGATCCAGGATTAGTGGAGATGTAATCTTCCTGGGGAAGATCAAAATCCACCCCCACTTTGCTAACTTGGGCAATTCTTTCCCCTTTATTTTTATAATTCTTCCCCAGGGAGTTCAACCTACCACACTGTAGGACTCTCTGTTATTCTTTCCATAATTTATGGATGTCCCCGTAACATAATGTATGTTCATCTATTATCCCCCCAAACCGTCTTATCCAACTCTGGCAAGGAAAATACAATAAATACTCAAATCAACCTAGAAATTCATTAGTTTCAGGAAACCCACAATTAAGGGAGAATTTATCTAAAAGAAGACACAGCTGCCCCTGGGAAGCAATAGGTCCTGACTTCCCTGGCGCAATTTCCTGATCATCCAGGACAGGGGTGGTGAATGTCCAGCCCCTAGACTCTAAGGTTCTTGGAAACATTTGGTCTGACACTGTCAAGGCAACTAGAGAAAAGACTTAAACTTCAACAAATGATTTTTTTTTAGGGATGAATTAATGAAATGTTTGACCAAATATAACAGGCTAATTTTTAAGTTGATAATTTTGTATGGTCATGATTTTATAAATATCCAACTAGGCCTTGGCAGAAAAAAAAAGTTTCCCCACCCCTGATCTAGGGGCATAAAACATCCCAGGATTCTAAGCCTTTTAGACTGGGTGGGTGCCCAAGACCTTGTAAGTCATCATACTCTGATGATCCTACTGGCCACATGCATTTCCAATTGGAAACATGGTGGGGAGGAGTACATGTAGAGCAGCTGAGTGTCACCATATCTCTGTTATAAATCCTTGCCATGTTAGGGCAAAGGGAACCTTCTTTGCTAAATGTCCAATGACTTAGGAGCTTTATTTCATCCCAACCAAGAGACTGTTGCCATTCAAGCCATACCTCCACCAGTTCCTCATATCTATAATTAAGGGAGTGAGGTCCATTTAATCAACTGCTCCATGTGATTAGAATGGTCATTATAATTACATTACATGTCACTCAGTTTCATTTTTTCTACTTTTTCCCACTTATACTGTTATAATCACTATAGATCTCATTTACATGGATTTGCAAATATGTCTGTGTCAATCCATATAACTCTTCTTATTTCTTACACAACAGAACTATCACATTACATTCATGTATCTCAAACTGTTTAGCTATCTCACAGCTCACGGACACCCACATTATCTCTAGTTTTTGGCTACTGCAAACAATGCTACAATGCCTCAAGTCCAAAGATCCCTCCCATAGTGTGTGTGGTTTATAAATGTTTATTAACTGGCTGAATTCAGTCTATCTCATGTGAAATTCAGTATCTGTCACCATCTTGGTTGGTCTCTGACTACTCTTGCTTTATGAATGTTTTCTGATACCTAGTTTAATTCAGACAGCTATCTGGTTGCAAGTGGAGTATTGAATTAAGGATATTCCCCAAGCCAGTGACTAATCATTTCTTGCTGATGAAAATGTATCAATTCAACTTTTTAATGTTTTTCAGTTCTTGTCATATCTAGACCTTTTGACTTGTTTTTTGAAGACAGGATTCATACTGTGTGAGTGTGGGGCTTCTGAGAAGTATCAGGATTAGCCTCTTTCATTTCTTACTACCCAAACATCTGTCTTTCACATGTGTCTTCTCCTTTCTATTCCCATTGCTCCATCAAAATCTGGGCCATCATCACCTCATTACTGGAATACTACTGTAAAAGTTTCCTAACCCCAGTCCCTCTTTCAAGTCTCCCTCACTTAAAAAAAGCTGACAGATTTAAATATTCCTGGAAATATTAATTTTGCACATAATTTCTTTGCCAATAGGAAAAAAAGAATTCTATTTCTCCTTTGCCCACAACATTAAGTACAAATCACTTTGGTCTGGGGAAAAGTTGTCTAATAGTGAATTGATGTCCAAGACTAGAAAGGATATATATAGTAAGTAAATATCAGGTGCCTTCGATGACTTCACATTGCCAGACCCAGATGAGTTCCATCCCAGAATACCAAAAGAACCAAGGCCAATGATAATTGAGTCAATGTCAGCATTCTTTGAAATACTGAGAAGAGGAGAGATGCTTCAGGACTGGAGAAGGTCAAAGGCTTCTAGATTCTCGAATAAAGGGGAAGAATAGAATCTGCAAGCCATAAATCAGGAAGTATGATTTCAATTTTGGGCAAAGTTCTAAAAGAGATCATTAAAGAGCTGGTGAGTTAATAACTAGAAAAGGAAGCAGTGATCACAAAGAACCAGTGTAGTTTCTTCAAGAGAAGTTCATACATTAAATGAAGTAAACTATAATAAAACTGAAAGACAGTTTGATTTCATGTTTTGAAGGGATTTAATGGACAAATAGAGGACTTGGTTTTGGATGAATGTAAGATATGTCACAAATGTGGCTGAATTGGGGGGATTAAAAGAGAGTAAAGAATCCATGATTATTCTTGGGTTGTAAATCTGGATTTCAGGAAAAGTAGTCATGCCCTACTAGGAACTGTGCAGTACTAGGAGAGACCTTGGTTTGGCAAAAGAAGATGAGCTCCTTTTGGACTTACTGTGTTTGAGGTATCTCTGAATTTACAATTTACAAAAATATTAATAAATTGTATGAGAGCCTGAAAATGTAAGTGGAGATGTCTAAAAGGCAGCAGGTGAGGATGTTGAGGACATTGTCATCCTTCAAGGTCATCTTCAACTTTTTGCTTTTCTTCAACCTTCCCATCCAAGTATCCAATTACTTAGAATATTGTCATTCTCTACCCGTACAGCTTGTCTCCCATCTGTCCCCCTCTCTCCACTCATGGGACCATCACTCTAGCCTTCTCTTGGATCTCCTTGCCTCAAGTCTCTCCATCCTCCAAACTAGTGCTAACACACCTGCCAAAATGATTTTCCTATTGCATACATCTTACCCTGTCATTTCCCTGCTCAAAAAGCAGCAATGGGTCCCTATTTCTTCTTGGTGGGATAAAGTAAAAACTCCTCTGGGATTAAAACCTTTCATATTGATTCTAGCCTATCTCTCCTGGTTTGTTACCTTGGTCTTCCTTTCAAATGCTCTTTGGTTCAGTCACTTTTTCTTGTACCTTCAACGGAGCATTCCATCTCTTCTCTCTTCCTTTTTGGAGGTAGGCTGTTCCTCTGTCCAGAATCTACTCCCTCCTTTTCTGGTCTCATGGAATTCTTGGTTCCATTCAAGGCTAATGTGATACAATTGTTTTGTATTTATTTTGCATACCTTTTATTTACTTTCTTATACACAAGATCATAGATTTTTAAATATAAAATCATAGATTTAGAGATAAAAGGGACCTTGGAGGCCATAGGATTTAATCTCCTTACATCCATGTATAGATTTGAAGACCTTCAAGGGCAGAAACTGTTTTCATTTTTAAAATTTGTTTTCCCAGCCCCTAGCCCAAAGGAACCACTTAAACAAATGGTCTTTGATTTGATTCAATTTCATGTTCTTACTCATATATTTTCCCTTTCCTTCCCAATCTGAGTTCCATTAATTGGGAGAAACGTTGAAGGTGAAGTGTCATAAAAAGGGCTCAGAAATTGTCCTTAACATGATTAAGACATTTAGGTGGACACGGCTTATCAATATCCTTTGAATTTATTTGTATTTCCTTTTATAAATTTGAAAATAAAGATTTCTCTCCATTAATTGGGAGACATTTGCTTCTTAGTCCTTTCCATGTTCATTGTGTCAACGTCTGAGACCCATAAAAGAAGATAGCAGAGTGTAGTGATAAAAACACTGGATGGAACATCAGGAGAGCCTGGCCATCAGCAACCTCTGAGTGACAAATTGGGGACATTGGTCAGTTCACTTTTTCTCTCTGAAATTCCTTTTCTATCCCTGCAAATTGAAATTTTGGGTCAAAATGATCCATAAGCTACTTTTCAGGTTTGCCCTTATATAGATTTAAATCCTAAATTCTAAGAGCCTTTCCAGGAAAACATCCTTTCCTCAGAGGTTCTTTCTAGGCTCTGGATACTTAAACTTTTGTGTCTTTTGTGTGTGTGTGTGTGTGTGTGTGTGTGTGTGTGTGTGTGTGTGTCTTGGCCTCTTGGGCAGACAGTCTGGTGATGTCTATGTACCCTTTCTCACAAGCACATTTTTCAATGCAGAAAATAAAATGCAAGGATTTTGAATTTCACTTGTATCAATTCCAATCAATTGATTTTGTCAAATCAAATTCAACTATATTTAAATAGTTATAAAATATTTTTAAAAAATGTTCCTGAATCCCAGGGTAAGACCATCTGTTCTAGATCCAATATACTATTTCCCAGCATTCTATTGTTCCTTCCAGCTCTAAAATTTCACGTTCCAGCTTCTAACATTATCTCCTCTTTCACTGCTTCCATTCCATGTTCCATGTTCTCACTTTCTGTTACCTTTCTGTTGTTCATCATTTCTTCCAAAACTAACATTAGGTTTCCTAAGGTCTTTCCAACCTTAACTTTCCTGTTCTATGTTGGATGATTCTACAGTCTAAGGTCCCTCCCAGCTTTGCATTTTCTAATAGGAAATTACTTTGACTTCTGGGTGGAAAGAGGTGATCATCTCCTATTAAGAAGGAAAACAGGATGGACATTGGATGGTAGAAGGTTCCCTTTCCCAGTGCCAGGCTTAGCCTCTCCAAGCCCTTGTTGGACTTGAGAAGAGGAGATGAGTCAACCACGGCAGCCCAGCAGGGTCATCTATTTACATGGTCTTTGGTGCACCTGCTTAACTTCACAATAATCAGCCCACACTTAGTGGGGTAATCTCGGCCTCACCTAGGCCATATGCTGCTTTGAAGAGACATAACACCTCTTTAGAGAAACACATGGCCCCATATGTCACCGGAGCTTGTTTATATCATACACTACGGCAAGGGAAAATATGTTTCACAATAAATGTTTGCATAATTTGCATGGGGGGGGAGGGAGACAGAAAAGGATGTGTTGGAGAAAATAGTCCTTGTTCTCCTATGTTTCATGTCCAAAGCAATTAAGAAAACAGTGCATACATGATGATCACTAGCACTTCCGTCTGTATGGGTTTATAGCAACAAAGTCCCACCTCTGAAACACATTGACCCTGTGAGACTGGGCAGGTTGCTGATTCTCGCAATGTTCTTAACATCTATCTTCATCTCTCTAGCTAGTGATCTCTACATCCACTCTATATACATATAAAGATATGTTTATTGGGGCGGCTAGGTGGCACAGTGGATAGAGCACTGGCCCTGGAGTCAGGAGTACCTGAATTCAAATCCAGCCTCAGACAATTAATAATTACCTAGCTGTGTGGCCTTGGGCAAGCCACTTAACCCCATTGCCTTGCAAAAAACTTAAACAAAAAAGATATGCTTATTTTAGTTTTAATGATTGTCAGTTATTATGCATTTCCTTTTCACCTCTTACTTAGAATCCCCAATTTCTTTCAGTTCAGAGACCTTCTGTGAGAGATCTCCCACCCCCAGTTCATAGTATACCCCCTCAAAAATTAACTCTTTTATTTTTTATATCTTTGCATGCAAACGTATTATCTAACCTAATAGAATGTTCTCCAGCATAGGAATAATTTGATATTCATATCCTTAGAGTCCTTCTCAAAACCCGGATCAGAGCAAGGACTTTCAATGTTGAATGACTGATTAAAGTTTAGACACTGAAGAGAGAGCCAAATGCAACAATGGAACAGTTCCTTCCCTCAAATAGCTTACTTACCCAGTTTCTCAGCCTCCACTTCCTCATCTGTAACACAGGGATAGAAGCTAGACTTGTGATGTTTTAGGAAGCTCATAGGTGAATAAATTCCTCAAGCAATATAACTAATTCTTTCTCTGTAATGTTGCTTGGGGAAGAAGTGGTACATAGTAGATGCTAAATAAATGCTCACTGATTGACTGAGAGTGACAAAGTCAACCAACTTCAAAGGCAGGATTTGAATCTAGGTTTTCCTGATTTTGAGACCAGATTTCTATACATTATCCACTTGGTTAATAATACTTGGAGCTTTTATCATGATGAGTTATTGATGTATTGGACATAAAGCCACTACAATCATAAAAGCATTGTAGAAATGTCAGTTATGATTATTATTAAATCATGGATTGCCCATCTGGTTACAAGTCAAACTGTCAAATAAAGAGAACCACTCTTGAGATGAATCAGTTTATTGGACTTTCTTTGCTTTATTCATTCATTCATTCCTTCATTAATCAAATATCTAAGTAGTCCTTGCGCCATGAGAGAGCCTTAGTTATGAAGCCTGTGGCCAGAAATCAATCCTAATTCCAAGGAACATGCCAGTGACTTGTTGCCAAATAACTTCCATGTTGTAGAAGGAACATTTAGAAATTTTCAAAGTTGCTTCTGATGAATTGTACAAATAAGTGCTGTCACATGGTCTGGGGCACCAGTTGGTTGAAAGATCACTAACCTCACTGGCAGAGGGAAAAATACCCCAACAGTTGGGACTGGAAGCCATCTGTCTTTTGCTATTTTATGATCTGATAAAAATCAAGGATGTGGATAGAAAATATTGGTTGCTAACTAATGCTCCTAAAATTTTGAAATGTAATTAAAGGGGATGTTGAAAGTGCTCCTGGGATGCCGAGTTAGCACTTCTGTGAAAATTTATATTGTGGGATGAGGGAAGGAATTCTTGAGTGGATTGTTGTGTGGGTGAGAATTGGACTAATTGGCCCCTGAGGTACCCTCTGAGTCTGAGCTTCTGTGATGTTGTAAAGGGAGGCTCCGTGGCTCTGTAGAAGGAGTGTGACATTTGGAGTTAGGGAATCAGGGTTTAAACTACAGATCCTCCCTTGTGGGTCATTGAATAAGTCATTTCTCTGTGCTACAGTTTCTTCATCTATAAAATGGGTGAGTTAAACAAGATGGTCATTTTGAGCCTGTCCAGTTCTAAATCTATGACTTCCCATGAACTTTGATGTGCTATCTTAGACACATACAAAGCAGCTGGGTAACCATGGGTAACCATTCAAATCCCTAAAGTTGGGGCTATTTGATAATAAGTTCCAAAGAAGTGGCCAATCATGATTGGTAGAAAGAGATTCCTCACCTGGAAATAGCCCCTGACGATGTATTCACAGTCCCTAGCACTATTCCTACATACAGGGCCTCTTTGGACATTCTGTTCTTTCTTTTTCTACTCTAGGAATGGTCTGGTCTTGGGTATTTCAAAGACTGGGAGATCAAGTCATGACAATCCCAGCGTTGAAATTCAGGCTGGCCAGGTTTGTAACCAGATTTGATGTCCCATGGAGAGTAATTTTCAGATCTCAGTCTTTCCACTTCTAGTGTCATTCTCACAGAGCCCATCTGAAAACAATGAGGCAAAGACATGTTCAAAGACTCAACAGTTCTGGTTATGGAGCCAGTTGGAAAGGGCTCTGCCTGACTATGTGGTCAGCTAAACAGAATCAATTATGGTATATCTATACACAGACCAGCATCTCCAAGGTTCTTCCTTTGGACATCATTGCAGTGCTTCTGGAAAAAAGCATTTGCCACCTGGGCAGAAGTCATCTATTTCCTGTATCCTCTATGTGAAGGAGATGTCTTTACTTGCCTCTGACCACTGGGTTGATGTATACCTGTGTCCTTGCTACTGGGGAAGATGAGGCTGGTAGATCACTTGAGCTTGGAAATTCTGGACTGCAATTGAACTCAAGCTGAGATATTTTCTATGAGATGTTGACCTTAAGCATTTTAATTTTGAATTCAAATGACAAATTAATTTCAACAAAATTGATCGAATACTTATGGAGACATAGCATAAATTGTTGTTTTATAGTTAAGACAAAGGAGTTCAAGTTATCTCTCATTCTTTATAGACAATGAAAATGAAGGTTATAAAGGAAGAGTGAACTAGTGATAGCTTCAGACATAAGATGTGTTCTCAGGTTTCCTGCCTCTAAGTCCAGTGCTTATCTCTACCATATTATTGGTAAAAGCAGGATTGGGTTCACCAATCCAAAGTGACCCACTCCTTCTGCTCCACTGAGAATCAATCTATAAACATCTCCCATATAATATAATAATAATAATAATTAATAACTAGAAAAATCCTAAAACATTATTATAAAGAGTTTATCAATTATGTTGTTCAGTTATTTTTCTGTCGTGCCTAATACGTTGTGATCCCATTTGGGAGTTTCTTGGCAGAGATTCTGGAATGATTTATCATTTCCTTTTCCAGCTCATTTTTCAGATGAGGAAACTGAGTTAAATGGTGTCTTGTGAGTTGTCCAGGGTCACACAGCTAGCAAGTATCCAAGGCTGAATTTGAACATGATTCTTTCTGACTTCAGGCTCCTGACTCTTTCCACTGCCTTCAATCAATCAATGCACATTTATTCAATACTTTGAGGTCAAGCTGTCTTAGACTCAGTCTCTTCATGTCCATGAGACTTGTAGGTCTAGATAACCTCCAAGCTTTCTCTATGCTCTTTATTAGTAATAGCAAACCTTAGAATATCATTAAAGCCTCTCTGAGATGCCACGTCACACCTCTCAGACTGGCCAATATGTCCAGAAAGGATAATGATCATTGTTGGAAGTGTTGTGGGAAATCTGGGACACTATTACACTGTTGGTGGAGCTGTGAACTCATCCAACCCTTCTGGAGAGCTATTAGGAGCTACACTCAAAGGGCAACAAAAATGTGCATACCCTTGGACCCATCAATACCACTACTGGGTCTATGCCCTGAAGAGATCAAGAAAAAGGGTAAAAACATCACTTGTACAAAAATATTTATAGCAGCCCTGTTTGTGGTGGCAAAGAATTGGAAATCAAGTAAATGTCCTTCAATAGGGGAATGGCTTAGCAAGCTGTGCTATATGTATGTCATGGAACACTATTGTTCTATTAGAAACCAGGAGGGATGGGAATTCAAGGAAGCCTGGAGGGATTTGTATAAACTGATGCTGAGCAAGATGAGCAGAACCAGAAAGACACTGTACACTCTAACAGCAACGTGGGGGTGATGTTCAACTTTGAAGGACTCACTCATTCCATCAGTGCAACAATTGGTAACAATTTTGGGCTGTCTGCAATGGGGAATACCACCTGTATCCAGGTAAAGAGCCGTGGACTATTCCCTTTAATTTAGGGGGGAAAACAGATATCTTATTGTCTGATCTTGTTATCTCTTATACTTTATGTTTCTTCCTTAAGGATATGATTTCTCTCTCATCACAATCAATTTGGATCAATGTACAACATGGAAACAAATTAAAGACTGACAGATTGCTTTCTGTTGGGGGGGGAGTAAGATGGGAGGAAATTGTAAAACTTAAATAATATCTTTAATAAAAAGTAAATATAAAAAGAATATCATTTGAGTCTCCCAACAGTGTCCTGATAATGGTGACTCAGAGAGGTTAAGTGATTGGTTTGTGGTCACACAACTAGTGTGCTTCAGAGGCAGGATTTGATTGCAGATCTGTCCAACTACAAGTCTAATGATGCTCTATCTCATAGTGGGGACCCATGAAGCAAATATGGATACTTTTCAGTTCTGTGTTGGGCACCACAGGAGTTCCAAAGATGCTTAATGATTGATGGCTGGTTTAAGATTACCCAAGGAGGCCAGATCAGCAGCTGGTAGAGATGAAACAGATTTCTCTCAAGTCTTGGGAACTTCTGTTGGAGCCTTCACTATTACTATCATAATTCAAAGACAAAGACGAACCATGCCAATTAAACCTTGGTTGCCCCCAATAAAATCTTTTGCCCAGGCTTTCAGCAAGATGCATTGATCCTATAGCCTGAGGAGAAGAATGAAGAAGTGATGCTGTCTGAATTTAGGTGCCTTGGGATTCATTCATAATTAACTTTGATTTTTTAAAAAAAAAAAAAGATCTTTCATGAGTTATACAAATACCTTCTGTGTTATCACTGTGAGATCATTTCCTCTATCCCCAGGGGAATCCAGGAGGGAGGGGGAGGCGGGGTTGAGGGGCTCTGCCCCACCTCTGCTCATTAAAAGTTGTCTTTGATCTTAAAGAGACATCCCAGCTTTTTAAGAGACACAAAAATTCCCCCTCCCATTCCCTTACAAAATAAATTTCTCCTTAAAAATTAGCCTGGGGTCTCATTTTATATTTATTAGAGTGTCTGAGAAATACTGCTGTTCCCACATCATTTGGGGAGTGGTGAGGCTTTCATTCCAGAGTGGATGAGGGGCTTTTAAGAAGGCCAACCCGCCAGGATGGTGTGATTCCCCATAGTTCCATGAATAGAGGCCTTTATGTTGGGTGGTATTGTATTGGGAACAAGTGTTTTGTTACATAATAGAGTGCAGTATTTTGGATGCTTGTTAATTTTCTTTGACTACAGACTAAAGCTTTTTATTGTCTGCTCCAATGAAGAAAAAACAAGCCAGGTTCCCTACCCGAGTTCCCCCACAAATCTCCCTCAACACCTCCAGGTGCCTTTCTAAACACATGTCACCACATTATAAACTCTTGTATTAAAACATACTCCTTAACATGGGAATAAAGTCATAAAGGCATTCATTTTCCTCTGGCTTCTAGTGACAATCTCAAGTCAAAAAGGGACCTTCCTTAGCAAGGAAAGGAACATTTCTTTATAGAATCTTAACTGTACAAGGCCCATGATCTCATTTGTATATCTTATCATCATCATCATCATCATCAGTAGATACCAATGTCTTCTATACTCAATACATCCTCCATTTTGCAAATACAGGAATGAATAGGGCAACAGTTGAGTTGGAAAATGGTGACAAACAGCAGGCTATATGTGTTCAGGGACCACTATGACTCTACTGGGAATCTTGAAATACCAATCAGGTAGGCTTCATTGATACTACAGACTGTTAATATACCAGTCACCATTTATAATTATTCCTAAGAGTGAAAGCATTTAACTAGGTGACATAAGGCTTAAGGTTATTTGAAGTCATAAAGACAACTAATCAAATATTAATAAATTGCTATTAAGGGTCTATCATTATACTAGCAATTAAAAAAAAGAAATAGTCCCTGACCTCAAGGAGCTTGTATATTCCCTCAAAGAAGACAGTTAGATATGATTATAAATATTTACATAATATAGACAAAGAGAGTAAAAGGTAAGTTTTACCAGCCTTTAGCATTGTGTTTGACACAGGAGATGGTTAATTAACCTTATTAACTGACTCTAAAAACTAGGGAATCGGGAAGGTGAAATTTGAGTTGTTTTTGATAGAAGCCATAGATTCCAAGAGAGAGGAAAGGATGGATATTATTCCAGGAATAAGCTACTGATGAAATAGGTACTGCTGTACTGGGACACAGTACAAGAAGGGTATGAGACTGCAAATTTGGGAAGACCTTGGAAGTAAAGTGATTTCCATCCCAAACAGAGAAATTTATTCAGGTTCTGAAAGATAATAGTGGAATGACATTCCTAAACCTGCCTTTAGTAAAACTAGTTGGTGGTTCAGTGGAAAATGAATCCTAAGGGGAGAAACTTGAGATTGGGAAATATAAAAAGAAGCTATTGCAATTGTCTAGGTGAATGGGGATAAGAGATTTACCTGAAGTGATTGTTTATGAGTGCAGAGGAGGGAGGTTTTGTTGAGGTCTCAATGGCAAGGTATGGAAGCTGATTGGACATGAGAGATGAGGATAGCAGAGTGGAGGATATAAATGAGAAGAGGAGAAGATAACATCAAGGTTGCCTGGGAGAATGGTGGTACTCGAGAGAAATAGTAAAATTCCTTAGAGGAGTGAATTTGGGAAGAAAGACAATGAGTTCTCTTTTTGAACATGCAGAGTATGAGTTACCTCAGGACTTCAGGTTCATATGCACACTACAATGATGAAGGTGTGGTAATGAAAATCAGAAGAGAGCCTAGAGGGGAACGAATGGATCCGAGAGTCATTGGCAGAAATGGAAATGAATTTCTTGGAAACTGATGAGGTCACTCATTGTCAGAAAGATCTTCCTCCTTTATCCTAGATTAGAGCTGAATTTGAGTGGCTGAATTACTAAATTATGATGAATAAAATTGGAAGCACTTGAGGCCACTCAAAATCTTCCCTGGATGCCATCTCCGGGAATCCCAGCTAATGACAAAATCGATGATAAAATAACATCTGTGCCTCAAATAATTTTGAGGAATAGGTGAGCATACTTAGATTGGAATTTCAAAACTGTGGAGTCTGATGGCTTGAAACCAAAGGGCAGAGCAACTATAGGAAGACACTGTACTTACTGGTAATTTCTATAATCATTATAAAGAACACATTCACTAGCAAAATTTGACCACAAGTATAAAAATATTTTAACAGCACATACAATTATGCAGTCATTGTAAGAATAACAGGAGGAAAGGTGGAGTTATCAAGGACAGATGTTGAAGGACTGAACAAGTTAATGATGACTTGAGATATAGTAGAGGAGAGATCATTATATACTCAGGAAGTGCAATTGAAAAGCTGAATGCCATATCACTCATTTAAAAGTCACAGAAAAGAAACATCCAGAACAGAATGCAGAAAATAGAATTGCATTTGAAATTTTAGATCAACAATGAAAGGACAGTGAAAAAGTTTAGGCGATACCAACTTTTTAAAGTAGCATAGATTAAAAAAAGAAATTCAACATCAATCAACCACTTTAACAGGGAGGCTTGGGAACGAAATCAATAAGAGAGAAAAGTCATCATCTGGAAAATTTCTGGCTATCTTTTTTGGTCTTGAGAAGTCCAATAAAATATGTCTTTATTCAGGGAGGAGAGAATAAGGGTATGTGTAAGTATTGCCTGTCTCCATTGACTCAGTTTGAACCCTGAATTAAAGTTTTAAGCCTGGAGGCTCTATCTTTCCTTGGAGTACATTAAGAATTTTACATTCATCAAGTCCAAATGACGTCTTATTATCTTTTAAAACTATCAGCATGTAGGCTCATAGCAAGTCACAATATCCCATTTTATAATTTTTAAATGGACGGTAACAGATTTGGAAAGAATCCTAACAAAGGATCCAAACAATATTAGCAAAACACAGGGCCATTATGGAATTATGGGAAGATTAATTCTTCCTCAGTAAAAGGAAGGAAAAGGATTGATAGGTGCTCTAAGTGCACATAATGAAGAAGCTAAAAACCTAAAGAAACACTTTTGGGAGAGGAAGGCCTTACTTCATTCATAAACACTGGCAATATGGACATTCTATTTGGCAGATGTAACTAAAATGGTTTACCATTAAATGTAAAATGTTCTCCATCCATTAATCAATTCACAATCTTTACTAACTGCCTACAATCTGCCAGGCACTGGGTTAGTGCTAGGTAACATCCTAATAACAATAATATCATCATCATCATCATCATCATCAACAATAATATTTCTAAAGTTCTTTGTCAATATCTCCTTAGATCATCACAATAATCCTGTGATTTTAGGTCACTGTTTACCTCCATTTTACAGATTAAGAAACTAAAGCTAAATGGGTTGGCTAGGTGGATAGAGCACCAGCCCTGGAGTCAGGAGGACCTGAGTTCAAATCCGGCCTGAGACACTTAATAATGACCTAGCTGTGTGGCCTTGGACAAGCCACTTAATCCTATTTGCCTTGCAAAAACCTTAAAAAAAAGAGAGAAACCAAAGTTAAAAGGATCAAGTGACAGGGACATAAGCATTTGAAGCAGAATTCAAACTCTGTTCTTCCTGTTTCCAAGAGTAGAACTATGCTAACAGCCATGTGTGAACAATGCCAGTAGTAAATTGACTCAAAAACTTTTAATAAAAATGTCTCTTGCAAATCTGTTTATAGAAATAGAGGAATTGTGATACAAATTCAGGACTAGATCATGACCATAAGTATGACTATTTTTAATCAAAGAACCCTGAGATTATTGATGAATGAGATTATGCAAGAATGTGGTTAAAATATGGTAAAAATGATAAAAATATGATCCATGAGCAATAGATCAATGAATAATAGAAAATTAAGGCCTACTGAATACTTAATAAGATATTGATGTGATAGTGGCTAGATTAGCCATTAGAAGGTGGCTGTCTTTCAAAACCAAATGAATTCCAGGCTACAAATACAGACTTCAAAATAGCTACTAAGGGAGCTCAATAATAGATTGTTATCACAGATGGGCTTGTGTCACCAGTCACATGGACAAGCACATGATATAGAAAATCTCATAAGCATTATCGGTTATAAATTTTGCTGTATAAAATACTCATCATCTTTAGGATAAATGGGATGAAAAGTTTTCTGGAAGACAACAGAAGACCTCCAAATCATGAAGGAACATGATGAAGTATGTCATATTCTTGTCATCTGTCCATGGTCAGAATCAACCTGATAATGCTTTCATTGAACCCATAAAAGATGAACTAATTGTGCTACAACTTTAAAGGAAATTATTTTATCTCATAACATTCTACAATATGTGCAATATTCTATAAAATAATAAACACAAAAGAATAATATCGGTCTAATCCTCCATTGACAGGGAACTCACTACCTCCTGAGGCAGCCTATTCTATCTCTGCGTGGCTCACATCATTATGAAGTTCTCAGTGCCAAGCTTAACCAATTTCCCTGCACCATCTAATCAAGGTAAGTGGGGGGCATAATTTCTATTAAAAAAGCCTCAAAATGAGGCAGATTTTGCTTTGCTATCATATTCAGTGAATGGTTTCCAAGAAATATTGTTTAATCACTGCAGGGAAGAAGAACTTTCTGAGGCCAAAGCCAAGTCAAACTCTTGAAAATTGTTTTTGTAATGTTTACCCAGTGAGATCATATTTACTTTGCCCTGATGAAGTACAGGTGCAAAATTTAAATCCATTGGTCCCCAATGGATAATTTTCCACCCATTTCCTTTCTCAGCATAGTGAAAATGGCCAACTTTGCAGGAATCCTTGCCTGCCTTCTCTCTTCCCCTCCAGCCTCGGCTCCATCATTTCCATCCCACCCTTGAGAATTTCCATAGAAATAAAGCAGAATAATTTTGTTTATATAGTTCCTGATTGTTCCCCTGTGGAATTTGGGGTGCCCTGTGTTGTGGGCCAGTTTACTACAAAGGTGTAGGCATATACAGATTTTTAAGTCAGAAAGTAGACTGAAGATGCACTCCTAAATTATTCAATACTATTCAATTTGATAAGGAAGATGTTATATATATATATATGTATGTATGTACATATATATATATATATATAATCTCAGTCCTGTGTTAATAAAAATACACTTGTAATTAGAAAATTCCAAATGAAGAGAATTGACTAAGGAGGTGACGGGCAGACCTATGAATTGGAGAACTCCTGGAAAGAGTTAGATGGCCACTAGTCAAAAGCCATGTCTCTTCATCTAGTTGGTATTGTACAATCTGATTTTTGAGTTTCCCTTTCAATGGGAAGATTCTATGAGTCCAGTTCTGGTGACAGCCGAGATCTGCTCACTATAATGAATTTTGAACCTTGTGGAGCCCTAGTTGGGATTCAAATTCCCCCCTCCCTCAGTCTCATCTCTTTTCCCTTCAAGGAAACTAAATTCTTTTCTGATTCTTAATTCCTGAACATACCCAACTGGCAATCTTGCAAATCAAAACCAGAATCCTGGGAGGTTCCTGTTAGATGCAGATCAACAGAAGCTAATTAGCATTAACTTGCATCCATCCTTCACTGATTGGCAGGACAGCTGTGGGGACCCAACAAAACATGCTGAGTTGGTTATTTGTAAGGCCACCTGCTACTCAGAAGGATCCAGAAGAGTGTAAACTCCTACTCCTTAATAACTCTGTGACCTTAGTTTGGGGAGTGATACCAAACAGACATATCTGGCTCCCAGTATAATTAGTCCTGATTTCACCTGACAAGCAGTTCAACAATAGACAGCACCGTGGCACCTTCTTCCTCTGACATGTTGATATCTTAATTAAGATTGACAAGATCTTCCCCAGGCGCTGTGCTTCCTTTTCTGGTTGGGAATTCGCTCATTTGCTCATCTTCACTATTCCCCACTCCTTCCTTAAGGACAAGACAGAAGCATAGTTAGAAAATCTCCTCTGGTCTTGAGGGTATCCTAATTCTCCCCTTCCAAACCACAGAAACTCTTACAGTCTAACATGTAGCTCATGAGAAGAATGATATTAATTACTCATGTCAAGCATCCTCAATCTCATCAGTGCAATAACATCCTTCCCCCAAACAGCTAACTACCCCTCCATGATTATGGCTAAAAATTGCATTGTCTCTTGGCTGATGTGATAATGACCTGCCCCAGCTATAGCTAAGGAGACATTTAGACCAACAGACATAAGATCTGTTCTTGAAATCTCATCTGTTGAGTATCACCATCCCAGAATTGAAGGGATCAATCAAGTTCAGTGTTCTCCAGCAAAAGAATCCACATAGCAATGTTATACAAATGGTTATCTAGCTTTGCTTTGAGAATCTAAAAAACCAATATGTTCCAGGGAATGTAGATATATCAGTGTTCTAGTGTTGAAGAAATGCAAGAAATGTTGAATTCAAAGTAAGAAGACCCTGGGTTTAAATTTTACCTCTCACATATACTAGCTGTGTGTCACTGACAAAAGTCCATCAGTCTCTCTGAGACTGAGAGTCTTCTCTGAAAATGAAACTCTGAAATACCTGTTTCCCCTCTGTCTAACAAGAGGATTGGATCATTTGGCCTTCATAGTCCCTTCTACCTCTAAAACTATCATCCCAGGAAGCTCAGAGAGAGTTCCTTTGAGTTGCCAAAGGTCACATAAAAAAGGATCAGAGATATCACATGACTACAAGCTGAGTGTCTTTTCTGCTAGGAGACATTTAAAGAGTGGGTACAATGAGGGGAAAGGGTCAGTCTGGTGCCCAAGAACCCAGATTCCAATCCTGGCTTCTATTTATATGTACTCTGAGGCAAGTCACTACATGAATGAATGAGAAAATATTTATTAAGTATTTATCATATACCTACCAATCCATGAAGCTCCTCTGGTTTTTCAGGTGCCCCCATTTTAAAAATGAAGTGACCTTCTTCCTACCCTACATATTCAGTTCTATGAATTTGAATGACTGCTCCCTCCTGAGCACCCCAAGGAACAAGGAATGGTCTCTCAGGGACTAGTCTCAGGAACATAATGACAGCTGAGACCAAGGCAAAAAATCATTATCAAGTGATTCTTTGTTGGTCATCCAAGGGCAGAACATTATGAAGCGTTTCTCTGTTCTCCCAGCTGCTGATGTCTTTCTCTTTTCTAAAGTCACCTTGAATCTTGGGTTTTTTTTTTCAGAATTGTAACTCCACAGAGAACTAAAGGCTAGATATCGATATAAATGATTTGGAAGTCGATTTAAGCAATATAGATAGAAGTTTCGCTATAGATGGTATAGGTTTAGATGTAGATTTGGGGATGGGTGTAGATATAGCTCTAGCCAGATCAAGACATTCTTTGAAAACAAGGCTTGTTTTATTCTTATCTTTCTATTGACAACCTCTGATATAATGCTTAACATACTAGTAGGGCTTACAAAATGTTTGCCAATTGACTGATTGACTTCCAAACAGCTCACACTCATGCGTTCAATCACACAGGACATACCTGGGAAACACCCAGATTCACCCTCCCTCCCCTTTGCTTTATTTAGCCATCAGAGAACCAAGAAATTCATAGTAAAGTGCCTGTGATTTCTAGAGCACTGTGTCTGGGCGATCTCATGATGAAAGGTTTTACTTCCTTCATCATTCTCTTGTTTACTCGTTCATTTGGCATCAGCAAAATGAAGGAGTCTATTCAAGTTAAACCCCAGGAAAGTCCTGGTGCCCCTCAATGCTAATTGAAACTCTCCTAAGGGCTGAAGAGATGTGCCCTCCCTTTTTAGCCTGGAGGCTACACCTGCTCCCTTTTCCTCCCTTCCGCCATAGCTATGTCACTCATTCTGCACAGCTGTGCACTCCCCCATTTATTTTCACCCCCCCCCCACTATTGTACAAGAAGGGTAGTGGCTTCCTGTCTAAACTATAGAACTCTCAGTAAATTCATTTCAGGCACATTAATTCTAGTGCTGAATCACCACATTTCTGAGTTGGAAGGGACCTCAGAGAGCACTTTGTCCAACACGTGGATTTGTCCTACAACATGCTTTACACATAGTCCTCCAATCTTGAAGTGTTTCCTGTTTGGGGCTAGAGGAAAGGGTCATCCCAGGCAGCCATTCAGCTGATGGAAGTCTGTGCTTTGTAGTCAGTAGGCAAGTCTATGTTCTCTTCCACAGGACCAAAGGCTGAACAACCAGCCAAGAAATGTGTATTAAGTGGTGACTACATGTCAGACATGAGGCTAGGTTCTGGGGTTACAGAGGCAGAAATGAAATTGCTCCAGCCTGCAAGGATCATAATTACATTCTATCAGAGGCAGAGAAAGTGCATATAATAAGTATTTATACATATATGATATATATCACACATATATATATAGTAATTTTGGGGGGAAGACAAGAAGATGTATGAGCAGTTGGGGGAAGGGATCAGGAGAGACTTTTTGTAGAAGCTGGTATTATGTTTCTCCTAAGTCTTCTCTCCTCTTGGTTAAAGAGCCTCACTCTCTTCACCTGATCCTATACAACATGACCTCGAGGCCCTTTCCCATTCTGGACTCCCTCCTCCAGTTGGTGAGAAGCTTAGGAAGTTTCTACCCAAAATGCAATTCCAAGAATTGAACACCAGAAGAGAAAGGAACTGTTCACAGGAGACACCATCACTTCCTTATTCCTAGGGAAGGAAACCATTTCCTTTGATATTCTGGACCATCCGGTCCTTCTTCCCTACATTAAACCATGAGAGAAACTTTTCTGTTCAGCTACCCTCTTACCTGCTTGACTATATCTCTCAGGTCCCCTTGCTTTATGGACTCCACTAATATTCCAAGGAAATGGATCCTGGACCATGCAATGTTTTGTAAGGTATGAACAGAAATATTTAATTGCTTCTCCCTGACCTTTACTTTGGAGATCCAATTCAATTTTACAAACATTTCCAATGCTAGGTAAAAAATGGGATTGACTTTGACCTCAAAGAAATGAATGGAGAAGCCCTGAGTTTGAATCCTGATACATAGACTCACTTGGTTTGAGAATCTTAGCAAGCCATTAACCCTGTCTGCACCTTGTTTCCTTTATTTGCAAAATGAGGGGATTGGACTCAGTAGACTGTGATGTCCCTTCTAACTCTAAATATGGGATCTCATTAATTCCTGAATCACCTAAATTCAAAACTGATATATTAATCCAACCTTTAGCATTTTATATATGAGGAAACTGAAGCATGGAGAGTTTTTGTTTTGGCTTTTGGGTTTTTTTTTTTTAGTGATTTAAGATCACATGTTAAGTGAAAGACATGGCTGAGACCAAGACTCAGCTAACTAATTGAGATCAGTTCTTTTTCTACTAGCCCATGCCGTCATCTGATAGAATTTGCCCAGCCATCTTTGGGGGACAGTTTTGCTGAAATGATTAACCTCAATTCAGTGATGAGTATTCCAAAAGCAGAGCCTGTACCTTTTGGAAAAACACTCTTATGCGAGACTATTCCCTATGCAATATTTCAATATTTCCCTTTCTCCATATGTTTGGTGGTGGGACCATTCTACATGAAGCAGATATGCATTTTTAAAACATTCATTTGTTCCTGTTTCCAGCTGCTCATTCCCCATCTGAAGTCACATAATCCTCTGCTTGTGAAATCCTAATGACAGATGAAACCTCATTCTTTATGGCTCAGGACATTGGCACAAAATGAAAGGCAGCCAAAATGATATATTAACAGTCATTCTCCAATATGAAGTTTTCCCAAAGTTTTTTTCTTTACAGAGAGCCAGGAGTTCTTAATGTATGAAAAATGGAATCGCAGAGTGGGAGCAGTTCACAGACTTCTCAGAATCCCAAAACATCTGGAGTCAGATCCCATCTCTGACATCTTGGTCACCTTCGACACAACCCTTTACCTCTTTTGGCCTCAGTTCCCCCATCTATTAAATAAAGCACTTCGACTATATGGTTTCTAAGATTCTCTAGGTCTCGGATCCTAAGATCTGTGAAATGAAGGGTTTGGAATAGATGGATGCTGAGGAAAATTTTAGCTCGACATCTGTGGTCCCATTTGGGAAGATGAGTTTTCTTGACTCCACACTTGACACCCTGTCCCATTTAGCTACCCAATAGAAGTCTGAGAACAGCTTTAAATGTTAACCTTCTAGTGGAAACGGCAATGAATTATGACTAAAAAGAGAGGAACAAATTTCAGCTTCTGACACTAACTGGGATGAACTTGGAGAAGTTTCCAAATCTCTCTGAACCTCAGTTTCCTTATCTTTAATAATAAGACCTAGAATTTACATAGGACTTTGATGTTTGCATTATCTTCAGCTAACTATTCATAAAGTAGATCACATGTAGGGGTGTGAGGGTTTGTTTTGGAATAAGAAAATGAGACTTCAGTTCTGTTACTATTAATGTAATTTTGGACAAATTGCTTTATCTTTCTATCTTATCGGCTCTCAGTTCCCCCTTCTGTAAACTGAGGAAATTGAACTATATGATCTCTAAAGTTCCTTGTCTTAGGGAGATACTGGAGATCAGCAGGAAGGATAAGATATCAGACAATGAGGTTCTTTCTTTTTTTAATTTTATTTAAGGCAGTGGGGTTAAGTGACTTGCCCAAGGCCACACAGCTAGGTAATTATTAAGTGTTTGAGACCGGATTTGAACTCAGGTTCTCCTGACTCCAGGGCCAGTGCTCTATGCACTGTGCCATCTAGCTGCCCCACTGAGGTCCTTTTTTTTTTTTAGATCTTTGCAAGACAAATGGGGTTAAGTGGCTTGCCCAAGGCCACACAGTTAGGTAATTATTAAGTGTATGAGACCGGATTTGAACCCAGGTACTCCTGACTCCAAGGCCGGTGCTTTATCCACTACGCCACCTAGCTGCCTCTGAGGTCCTTTCTTGAACTAAACTGTCAAACATTCGAACATTACTACACTGAGTGCAACTATGATAGGCTGGCCACGTTGTTAAAATGCCAAATATATGTTTGCCAAAAGGAATATTTTATGTAGGACTCCCACAGGGTAAGCACTCACAGGGGGATCAGAAGAAATGCTTTAGAGATACCTTGAAGTTTTCTCTTAAGAATTTTGGAATTGATTGTGTAGCAGGGAAGATACTGGCATAGGACAGTCAGCATAATGTGCCCCACCCCAGAGAGGGTTCTGTGCTCTATGAGCAAGACAGAATTGAAGCAGCTCAATGGAAATGTGAGATACACAGTAACCAACTCAGGTGTTCACATGGGCTATTTGTGCCTGATCACTGGGAGACCATTCTGAGCTCACATTGGTCTGATATGCCATAGTCAGACATATCATAACTTATCTCTAACATAGTAATTTCATTTTCATCTTCTTCATTAATGAAGGATAAAAACCAACCAAAGTACCTTGTGGTTCTAAATCTGTCTTCTTAATATTTGTCTCAGAATATGGTCATGCTTATAATAACTAGGAGTTTTAGAATACTTTTCATTTTTCAAAGTGCTTTACAAATATTATCTTGTTTGATCCTCAAAACAATCTTGGAAGATAAGTGTTATTGATATGCTCGTTTTACAGAAGATAAACTAAGTCATAAAGAGATTAAGTTTCTTACTCAGGCTCACATAGCTAGTATTTGGGAATTCAAACCCAGATTCTCCTGGCCCCAGCTTCAAAGCTCTATCCCATTGGGCCTAAGTCAGTCTGACTCAATCAACATGTATTTCCAGGATGCTGCCATGTTATTGATGGCAATGCCAAGCATTGCCTTCAAGGAGCTGACATTCTATCAGTGGAAATTGAATGCATCAAAGGAGGTAATACAAAGTGAAAGGTTTTGAGAACAGTTAAATGGTGTCCCCTTCAGAAATAACTTAATTAGGAAACAAAAAGCTTAAACTGATTCCAGGCACCAAGGGACACAGATAAGTATTTATTTAGACAAAATCAGATAATCAGCAAACATTTCTTAAAAATCTACTCTATTGGGTATATAAAGTCCCCTGTAAGCAGGAAAGTTTTAAGATTTATTAATTCAAAAGACACAAGGAAAGAATAAAGATTAAAAGGAGAAAGAGCTGTTGAAACAGTGGACGGTAATGTGGAAGTCAGAAGGAAAGGACAGTTTCTCTAAGCTGACTCATTCACCAACCAAAAAGACTTTCCCAGACAAAACGGGTCAGGAACCTGCTGCATCTTCTCACAATTAACTCCACTATCCCATAATGCTTTGTATTCATGACTGTCCGGGGAACAAGGGCTGCCAAGAGAATGCTGCAGTTGGGATGGGCAGGGCAATGCTAGAACAGTGCAGTTCACTGAAGCTAAGCCTTGGAAATCCCAAACAGCTGAGGACTCTAGATGATCAGGAGCCAGGAATTCTGAAACCTGGGGAATATACACTCATGTGTGGGGTGGGTATCAGTACCCAGAATAGTTGGAAAAGGGAACAGCAGTTAGGGGGTAGAGGAGGTGACTTGTTTCCCAGCATGTTTCACATCTGCATAGGGCTAAGGTGCAGAGCTAGGGGATGGGGTGGGTGGGTTGGACTAGATGACTGCCGACATCATTGAAATAAACTATGATGTTATGTTGAATTAAAACTCTCTATGAAGAAAAGCAGTTTTCCACAGGAGGTAGACCCATTCTTGGAGTTAAGGAGAACAAGGTTCCTCTCACATGTAACTGGCTACATGATTGGGACAAGTCCCAATCATCTATCTCTGGGTGGCTCCGACAACTTTTGGGGAACAATAAATGCAGGAAAAACTCCCAGGCTTCCACCTTATGCTGTCTGTCACTGGTGAGCTCTGCTGAAGACCATACATTGCTCTGACATGACAGTTTTCAATAAGCAGCAGATCTTTTGACAAGGTTTTCTCCATGGAGTCATGGAGGATTTTGATGCCTCTTCAAGAACCAGTTTAATTGAGCTTTTAAACTGTGGCTTCAGAACATTTTAGGGTCATGGAATCATCTGGTGATGACTAAGTATCCTCTTTCAGAAAAATGTTGTTAATTGCATAAAATTCAGAGGACTATAAAGAAAACCAATTACATAAAAATGTATTTATTAAAACACTTTTTAAAAATCAAGTCAATAGACCCCAGTTAAGACCCATGCTTTAAGCCCATTTACATCCTATTAAATTAAATTTGTTTCAAAATTCAATTAAAAATAGTCTTTCTTATGTTTTCTATACCTCTAAATAAATTGCAAATGCTAAAGATGTAAGGTATCATAGAAAATAATCTTCTTAAACTTTTATATATCCTTCAAATATTTCTTAAAATCTCTATAATTAAAATATTCCTTCTTCCTTCTCACAAATGCCCAACTTGGGCACGAAATAAGAAGAATGCTCCTACCTCATTGAAGCCAATTTGACTTTTGGAGGCCTCATTGAGATTTGATTGAATGAAATCTATGCCTGGAATATGTTTTTGTGTAGGTATTCCATGGGCATTAAAAGCAGGAAAGATAGAAGGGATATATGAAAGAATATGAGGAAATCCATCAGAAGGGGGGAAATATGGTAGAGAGCATTTGGGTCAAGATCAAGTCAGGGAGAAACATTATTATCATTATCATTATCATTAAATTTTTGGTTATTGGAGTACATATTGGAGTATATCAGAGACCCCCCAGGACAGAAAAAGAACTGGATGAAGAGGAGTGGAAGAGGAAGAACTGGATGACTGGAGTGATGGAAGGCTTTTATTATCCAATATTCTATTGGAGGTCGGTCAGTCTCTCTCTCTCTCTCTCTCTCTCCTTCAAAAGAACAATCAATAACTCCTTGATTTATCTCTTATCTCAACAGTGATTTCATCTTTCAAAAGGTATAGGAAGCAACAAGGAGGAATTTTATTTTAGATCTGATTGACAGCCATAGAGAATAATTGATTCCTTAGCAGTGGTAGTAGTGGTTGAACCTGGTGTGTATAAGAGGAACCCTGGGGAAGGGTTCAATCTCTCCTTGAGATTATGATAGAGAAAAGCAAAGCTGGGCATAATTTGACAAGCAGTCTAGATTTTCAGAGAGCAAATTTCAAAGAGTTCAGAGGAAGGCCATGGACTAAACTTTCATAATTGAATTCAGCCTGGAAGGAAAGGAAATTCTTAAGAATACAACTCTGAAGGCACAAAATGGAATAATCCCTAAGAGAGGGAAAAGTTAGAGTTGCCTCAAGAGGTCAATGGGAATTTGCAAGGAACTCAAGAAACAGCTTAGATGAAAAAAAAGATACATACAGAAAATGGAAGCAATGATGGGTCCTTGGGGATAAATATGAATGTGGTACAGCATTGTCCAAAGTAGATTAAGAAATGTTAAGTTTCAGAATGAGCTGTGACTCAGTTTGAAAGCCAAACATGACAAATTCTTTATTTTTGTTATGATATATTGGTAGAAAGAAGAGACTAAGAAGGGCATGGGGGTGAGGGAGGAATGCAACATGATAAGTGGGAACAAACTAAAAGTAATCTGCTCAATTTTTATTTTTCTATTTTTTCTTCTAGAATGAGTGATCTTTGTATCTGCTATCACAGGACAAAAATGACTAATGAGGAGTTGATATCCAAAATAAGCAAGGAGATGGTAAGAGAATAAACTAATTTCCCTTTAAGTCTCAAAGAAAAAACTGGCAGAGCCAAGGCAGTGCACAAAGGGCAGTGACTCACCTGAGCTCCCCCCCCCAATCCCTCCAAACCCCTTTAAAGAATTCCATAAAGCAATTCATGGAGTGGCAGAACTCACAAAAGGACAGAGTGCAATATTTTACAGCCAAAGTTGATAGAAAAGGTCTGACACACCTGGGTGAGAGTGGAGCACACTACAACATAGGTCAAATCAGTGTGAACCTTGGAAGACACTGAACCAGAACTGGCAGTGGCTGTTTTCAGAGTTCTCAGGCTGTAGATGTAGGGTTGAATAACTGGTTCAAAAGAGATTACAGGGTTCTCATAGCTAGCACTGAAACGGGACTCTGTTCCTTTGCCTATACTTAGATCTGGGTTGCAGTTTGGGCAACAAGGAACAGTAATGCATACCAGACCTTGTGGATCAGGGGAGCAGGGACTTATGTCAGAGTTCAAGGGCAGAAATAGTGCTTGTGGTTGCTTATAGACCAGAGCACAGGCCATAGATCATATCAATTCAGAAGAATTGAAAACTCGCAGGTCCCTAGAAGTATCTGCACAAAAAACCTTGAGTCTTGGAGCAGTGTGCCCTCCATCCTGATAGCAGAGTTTCAGTTAAACAAAAAAGTTAAAAGTGAAGAAATAGGAGAAATGAGCAAACCACAGGAAAAAAATTCTGACCATGAAAAGTTACGATGGTGACAAGGAAGATCAAAACACACCCTCAGAAGATAGCAAAGTCAAAACTGCTACATTCCAACTCTCCAAGGAAAAACTATGAATTGGTCTCAGACTTTGGAAAATCTCACAAAATTTTCAAAATCAAGTAAGAGAGAGAGAAAAAATTGTTAAGAAACATGAGAGTGATGCAAGAAAATCATGAAAACAGTGATTAATAAGACACAGATATACAAAAAAATACTGAAGAAAATAAGACCTTAGATTGTCCATTAATTGGGGGATGATGAATAAATTATGGTATATAAATGTTACAGAGTTTTACTGTTCTGGAACATATTTTAAGCAACTAGATTTCAGAAAAACCTAGAAAGTTTCATATGAACTGACGCTGAGTGAAGTGAGCAGAACCATAAGAACTTTGTACATATTAATAGCATGATGATGGACTTACCTCCTTTCAAGCAGTTCAGTAGTCAAGGACAATTCTAAAAGACTTTGAGAGAAATTTTCATCCATATCCAGAGAGAAAAATTTTGAGCCTGGATACAGACCAAAGAAATCTTTTCTCACTTTTAAAAACTTGTTTCTGATTCTTTTTTTTTCAAAACCTGGATACTACAAAAATGTTTTAAACATGATTACTTATGTATAATCTATGTAAGATTATTTACTATTATGGAGAGTGGGGAAGAAGGGAAGGAGATAGAAAATATGAAACTCAAAATCCAAAAAACAGATTAATGTTGAAAACCATCTTCGCATGTAATTGAAGAAGCAAAATCAAATCAAATCAAATGATGTTTTAAAAAAGAAAATAGCACCTTAAAATCAAATTAGACCAAATAGTAAGAGATACAAAAAGTCAATGAGGAGAAGAATGCCTTGAAAAGTAGAATTGACCAAATGGAAAAGGAAACACAAGAATTCACTGAAGAACAAAACAGCTTCTCAAAAAGTTGGTTGATTCTTGTCCTTCATTATTGAAGAAGCCCAGAATGACACCACTATATTTGAAACAAATGGCAGTGTGTCCTACTGTAATTTGGATAATACCAATATGAGCTTGGAATCCTCTACTACAGGTTGGGCACAAAGTGTCCATGTAAACATCTGGGGTGGGTATTCTAAACTTATGGATGTCACATTTCCTTTGAGGTGCTTTAGTTCTGCCTTTCTCATAGAGTGCAACACTTTCACTGACGAGGGCATGCCTTACTAGGAGGTTCTATGCCAGTTTCCGCTGTGTTGTACAATCATTTCCAAAGTTCTCCAATGAGATCTTCCGTGTGTCTCAATATTGCTTCTTCTGACCCCTTGTGAATCCTTTCCTTGTGTGAGTTCTCCATAAAATGAGTTTTTTTTGGCAACCATATATCTCACATTCTAACAATGTGTTCAGCCCATTGTTGCACTCTATAGCAATGTTGGAATCTTAGACAGTTCAGCTTGAGAAAGGACCTCAGTTTCTGGGACCTTCTTCTGTTAGGTGATCTTCAGAATCTTCAGAATTTTTTTGAATTTAAATACAAGTGCCTGACATGGCCTGTTTGACTGTCTGGGTTTCACAGGCATATAATAATGAAGTCAGAACAACAGCTCTGTGGACCTTCAGTTTGGAAATATCTCTTATCTCCTATACTTCCTTTTGGAGACTCCCAAATACTGAATTAACTCTGGCAATGCGTCATCTTCATTGTCAATGTGTACCTCCTTCAAAAGAATACTGCCAAGGTAAGTGACTTTGTCCACAGTACTCAAAACTTCTCTATTTGCCGTAATCAATGGTTCCACAGATGGATGGTGTGGTGCTGGCTGATGGAGCACCTGGGTTTTCTTGGTGTTAGTTGTTAAACCAAAATGAGCATGACAGCAGAGAATCAATCCATACCTTGTTACATATCAGCTTCAGAGGCTACAGTGAGGTCATGATAATCTGCAAACAGAAGACCAAGCACCAACACTTCCTCCATTTTGGTCTTGGCTTGTAGCCTTTTTAAGTTGAAGAATTTGCCATCAGTGCAGTAGCTGACCTTAAGGCCATGTTTATCCTCAGGGAAGGATAATATGGCTGAAAAACCATCATGCTAAAAAGTATGGAAGGAAGGACACATCCTTGTTTTTGACTCCATTGGTGACCAGGAAACCTCCAGAACATCATCCATTATCCAGAACCTGGGCATGCACGCCATCATGAAATTGTTGTACAATACTGATGAACTTCTCCAAGCAACTACATTTTTCTTAAAAAGTAGAATAGGTCAAATGGAAAAAAGCAAGGACAAAAAGTCATTGAAGAAAATAATTCCTTAAAAATTAGAAATGAACAAATGGAAGGTAATGACTTCATTAGAAATCAAGAAACAATGGAAGAAAAGCAAAAGAAAGAAAAAATGGAAAACAATGCTGAAATATCGCAATAGAAAAATAATTGACCTGGAAATTAGATCCAGGAGAGATAATTTAAAATTTAATGTGCTATCAGAACAGTTATGATAAAAAGAACCTAGAAATCATCTCTAAAAAAAAAATTACCAAGGAAAACTGCCTTAGTATTCTAGAACCAGGGATAAAATAGAAATCAAAAGAGATATGAATGCACGGTTGGTAGAAATTTGAATTAATTCAACCATTTTGTAGAGCAATTTGGAAACCATGCCCAAATGGCTATAAAATCATCATACCCTTTGACCTAGAAATACTATTACTATACTATCACTATATCCCAAAAGAGATAAAAACAAAGAGGAAAAGGACCTATATGCACAAAAATATTTATTGAAGCTTTTTCCCTAATAGTATAGAATTGGAAATTGAGGGGATACCCATCAATTAGGAAATAACTGAACAAATTTTGGTATGTAATTATAATAGAATACTATTCTGATATAAGAAATGGGATGTTCTTAGAAAAGCCTGTAAAGACTTACATGAGCTGATGCAAAGTGACATGCACTGTGTACATAGTAGTGCCAATATTGTAGATGATCAGCTGGGAATGATTTAGTTTTTCTCAGCAATATAATGATTCAAGACACTTATGAAGGTTCTATGATGAAAAAATGCTATTCATCCCCGGGAAAATACTGTCAGAGTCTGAATATAGACGCCATCATTACCAATTTGGAAATACCTTATGCATGACTACACATGTTGAATTGCTTGCCTTCTCAATGAGGGGAGTGGGGAGGGAGGAGGGGAGTGGGGAGGGAGGAAGGGAGAGAATTTGAAACTCAAAGGTTTAAAAATAAGTGTTAAAAATTGTTTTTACATGAAATTGGGGGAAAATAAAATAACTAAACAAAGGAAAAGACTCAAAGGAACTATACATTCATATACTGAAGTTAAATGGCAGATGTGATTGTTTAGTTTAGTGATTAGTAGCTTAATTAAATAGCATCTTAGTCATTTTTGAAAGATTGTGGAGGACAAAGGAAATACCTTAGGAATAGATAAGGTCTTTGCTGGTCTCTGATTCTCAAGAAAAGGAAGAGGACCACATCTAGCTGATTCAGTGAATAGCATGTTGGAACTTGAGTTAGGAAGACTCAAATTCAAATTAAAATCAAACCTCAGAAGCTTATTAGCTGGGTGACTTTGGACACTTCACTTAATTTTTCTTAGTCTCAAATTTCCTCATATGTAAAATGGTATTGATAATGCTACCTATCTCCCAAGGTTGTTGTGAGGATAAAATGATACACTATAAAGTGCTATGTGGAAGTTAGCTATGATTATTGATTATGAACATTTTATTATATTGAGCTTTACTTTGATTCCTGGAAAAATTCCAGGTGATAAATGAATATGTAGAAAAGAAAGAGTTCAAAGATGAGATAGAGGAGAAACTGGGCACAAAAGGTCCAAATGGTTCCATCAAGACCACGTCATGACAGGCTGATATTATCTCATTTATGGGCTATGAAATCATCAGATGAATGCTAAGTATATACTATTTTTTATTCTTATAGAAAAGTTGAAGAGATGTGGGCTATGATGCAAAGAATGGAATCAAGGAATTCAATGGTTCAATGTCACCTTGGCAGTTCTCCAGTGGAGTGATTCAGGGTTCTGTTTTTGTCCCCATGTGTTTAATAATACTTTAATCTAAATGTGAGATTTCATATATATATATATATACTTTCATCTTAATATATTTGGCCCATTATTCTATCCTGAGGAGATTAATTTGGACCTAATTCTGTTCTATGTAGCTAATCTTACAAGATCTGTCATCTGCAACTTTGAAAAATAGGCTACATTTGTTTATAATTCAATTTAGTATTTATTAAATTCCTGTTATATATAAGACTGCTCTAGCCTCTAGCTTAAAGTTTAAAAGGACCATACAGAGTTAGTCTTCAGGTGGGCTCTACTTAGATCATGAGTCCTGTCTACAACTCTCCCAATTAATGAATCATCCATATTCCATTTAACGCATTAGTACAAGAAAGGGAGTGCATAGTGTGCTGAACTGGCAGTCGAAAAGGCCTGAACTCAAATCCAGCTTTAGACACTTATGAGCTATGTGACCCCAGACAAATCACTTAACTTCTGTCTGCCTCAGTTTCCTCCTCTATAAAATGGGGTAATAGCACCTTCCAGATTTGTTGTGAGGATAAAATGAACGGCTACTTATAAAACAAGAGGCATTACATAAATGCTAATTGTTGCTATTATTTTCATTGCCCCTTTTACTCTCTCCTCCGGAGACAGCCAACTCCATTTCCTTTTTTTCTTTTTTTTTTAGGGTTTTTCTTCAAGGTAGTGGGGATAAGTGGCTTACCCAAGGCCACACAGCTCGGTAATTAGTAAGTTTCTGAGGTCAGATTTGAACCCAGGTCCTCCTGACTCCAGGGCCGGTGCTCTATCCACTGTACCACCTAGCCACCCCCACTCCATTTCTGACATCTCTAACTGCACTTTTTTCACATCACCTTCAGTTAAAACTTCTTTTTTTCCTCATTGCTGATCTCTTCATTTGTGTAACCCTCAAATATTTAAAAAAAACCTATTAGAATCTCTCCTATAAACTGTCGATTAGGGGAACATATTTCATGAAACATACCTGATTGAAGACCTGTAGTCCAAGATATATAAGGAACTAATATCATTAAATGAGACCAGTGGCATTCCCTGCTGTACAGTTTATTAAAGGGTACCAACAAATAGTGATCAATTCATCTAAGTCATTAACAACAATATGAAAACTCTTCTTTAGTGATTGATAAGAAGAAAACAAATGGAAACAATTCTGAAGTTTCATTTCATCCTTAGAAATTTTCAAAGATAAAGAAAGAGTAGAATTAGCAATGTTGGTGGAGTAGAGAACTGGTCTAAGCATTCTGGAAGTCATTTGGAATTATCCTAAGAAAATGACTAAAGTGATCATGACCTTTGACTCCAAGATTGTAATGTTAGCCATAGTTTTCAAAAATATCTAAGATAGAAAATACTACACTGTAGCTTACATATTTTATTTTGTTTTTGCAAGGCAAACGGGGTTAAGTGGCTTGCCCAAGGCCACACAGCTAGGTCATTATGAAGTGTCTGAGGCCAGATTTGAACCCAGGTACTCCTGACTCCAGGACCAGTGCTTTATCCACTACGCCACCTAGCCACCCCTGTACCTTACATATTTATAGCAGCACTTTGTGATAGCAAAAGAACAAAGTGGATACCCATCAAATGGGGAATAGATCAGCAAATTGGTTGTTGCATGTTGAGTAAAAATGATCATTAAGAACATTGAGAAGTAATGGATGACATACATGAACTACTGCAGTGTGGAGTAACAACAATGAAAAACACATATAATATCTAAGAAAATGGAAATAAAAAAACAAAACAAAAGCAAAACCTTGAATACTAGATAGTTGCAATGTCTATATAGGAAAGAGGGAATCTCTTAGTCCAACATAAAACTAGATTTTTTTTGTCTTTACCTTGCTAACCAAATCTAAGATGGATAATCAACTGTTTGTCCTTCATTCTCTTCTTTTTTTTATTTTTTTTTATTTTTTAGGTTTTTGCAAGGCAAGTGGGATTAAGTGGCTTGCCCAAGGCTACACAGCTTAGGTCATTATTAAGTGTCTGAGGTCAGATTTGAACCCAGGTCCTCCAGACTCCAGGATGGTGCTGTATCCACTGTGCCACCTAGTCTCCCTGTTCTTCATTCTCAAAGAAGACCATGACATCAGGGAGGTGATGCCATGAGAAACACATGAATTAAATTTAAATGAAGGAGGGTCTGTGCTAAGTCACCAGTTTGACTTTCTCCTCCAGAGCTAACTCGATCTAGTAGTGAGATATGAATCAGGATGACTAGAGATGGCCTGACATGTGAGGCAATCAGGTTTAAATGACTTGTTCAAGATCTCACACTTAGGAAGTGTTAAGTATTTGAGGCTAGATTCGAACTCCAATCCTCCTCACTCAAGACCAATGCTCTCTCTCCACTGTGCCACCTAGCTGACCCAGATAATCAAATAGAATTAGTGAAAGTATTTAATTGTAGAATAAAAGGGACAGTGGAAAATGATCAGCATTCTAAGAAATCATTTGATAAATGAAGAGATTTTTTTTACCTGATGGATCTCATTCTACATCTGAAATCTGAAGGAAACAATGCATCATCCAGGAGTCCAAAGAGTTTTCTTTTTTTCCTTTTGGCCCCTCCTCCATCTTGTTTGCCCTTTTATGCTATGTATCTTCATTAATATTTATTTAAATGTAACCTTAAGTCCCATAACCAACAAAACTCCCAGAAGTCAATCTGTGCCTCCTTTCTTGCCCAGCTAAAACTTCAAAGTGTCATGACTGTGACAGTGAACATCTAAGGCTATAAACGTGGTGTATTCCTCCTTTCCCCATCATAATCTTCTATATGATACTCAGCACCTATTCTTCTCTCCTTTTCCCATTGACATCTCTGAAGCCATAATCAATATTTAATTTGGCAGCAAAAAATGCTATTTTTTTTCTTCCTTCTACTCCCTAAAAGTCTCCAGGTAAAAAATATTCTTTTTTGACATCTAGCTTTGGCCAAGAACATGTCATATCATGATCCAGAAAACCAAATCCTGATTTCAGATGCCATTTTAGCCTGTGGTTAACTTCCAATGCTCCACATCCTCTTCAAATGCTTTTATTATCCTCAATCAGGAACAGTAATAATGGATAGTTACCCCCAGAGCTTCTCAACTTCTCAATCAGTCCTTTGCAATCTTTGAGGATTCACTTTTCTTTCTGATAGTAAAATCATTTGTTCTCACATAGATCTGGTTCCCCATTTCTTTTTTTTTTTTTTTGTCCTCACACAGGGATTGAGGAAAATCCATAAACTTTGACATTCAGATGCGCTGTGCAATTTTCGACCTAAGGCATGTAGGTGAGGGAGCAGAGTACCAACATAAGAGTCAAATCTGAGTTTAAATGCTACCTTGCTTATTAGCTTTAGGACCTCAGAGAAGTCTTAACCTCTCAGCTCAGTTTACATATCAGAAAAATGAGATTACTAATAGAATTTACACACAAGGCTGTAATATAGATTCTCGCTATTAAACTATTTTATTATTAATTGTTATCATTATCTTAGTATCCTTATTATTAATATCACTTAACTATTAATAGTTTTCCCCAATGAATTCCTATTAATTAGGGCTATCCAATGATGAAATAGGCTACCTCAGAAGATGATAAGGCATTTAAATGGAGACTGGCTAACACAAGCTGCTAACTTTCTGCTGAATACATCTCTTTAGCCAGCTAATCTATCTATAAACTCAACATCCTATCCCATACTCAGGAGGTAATTTCTTTAATAATTCCTGACAGCAGAACCAAAACTGTTCCCTAAATTCCTCATACATAAGCCTATAAAGTCTCAGTCATCAAATTTTGGGGACAAACTTTGAAGCGTAGTTTCCTCTCTATTTCAACCTGGACTATCAGCAAAGCTCAATAAAAAGGGTTTTCAGAGATTATATAGTTCAAATATCTTTGAAGAGGGGTCCCTTAGATAGTATCCCCACCAAGTGGTCATTCAGTCTTCCTTTGAGGACCTCTAGTGGAGAGATTATCAACCTCCCCTAGCAATGTATTCCATTCCAGCCCTTAATCTTTAGGAAGATTTTTTAAAGTATTTTTAAAAAATATTTTCTGTTCTTATGTGATCATAGTTATCCCATTCATTCCATGAAAGCCATTTCACATAATTCAATATTTTTTTTCAGAGAGAGAGAGAGAGAGAGAGAGAGAGAGAGAGAGAGAGAGAGAGATCAGCATTAGTGATCAATATATTGGAAAGACCTGAAAATATAGGCAATTGGTGAACCCTGTGAATCTCACTCATTCATAATGCAGTTGCCTGAGATATACCCTCATATCTATTCAAGTCCTGCTGGACCCTTAAAATGTTACATTCCTTTTGGATTTTATCATTGTTCTTTACATTTACAAATTTGTAGTTACTGTGTAGATTTTTTTGGCTCTGCTTACTTTATGAAGTATCAGTTTTTATGGATCTTTCTATGTTTTTCTGTATGCATTGCAAACATTTTTTTAATAATACAGTGATATTCTGTTATATTCACGTACCACAGTTTGGTTAACTATTCTCCATTGGTGAGCAATTACTTAATTTCCTATTTTTAGCAATCACAATAAATATTTTGGGGCATATGAGGACTTTCTTCTTATTGATGGTTTCCTTGGGGCATAAGTCTGGTAATGGATTCTTTGTTTCAGAGATTTTAATTATTTTATTTGGGTTTATTTGCTTTCCAAAATAGTTGTAGAATTTCACAGCTCCACCCACAATGCATTAGTGTCTCTGTGCTTCCACAACCACTCCAGCATTGGCTGTTTAGATTTACTGTTATTTTAACAATTTTTTTAAACCAAATAACCAATTTTCAGGGTATATTTAGAGCTGCTTTGATTTGCGTTTCTCTTAGTATTAAGAGCATTCTTTCATGGAGTTGTGAATTCTTTGAAATTCTTTCAAGAAATGCTTTTTTATATTTTGACTGCTTATCTATTCCTATTATTTACACACATACACATACACACATGTTTATATTAATAAATCTTGGATATCAAACCCATATTAGAAAAATTTGATACAAAGATTCTTTTCTCATTCAACTGCTTCTCTTTGTCAAATAACCAGATATCTTTTTAATCTCTTGCAATCTTCTATGCCTTTTTTGTTTAAGAATGTACCTCCTTTCCATAGTTGTGAGCGGTATATAATCCATTTTTTCTTAGAATTTTTTATAACAAAATATTTACTTTTAAGGTTGTGTATACAATTAGAATATATTGTGAAATATGGCCTAATGTTTGTCCTTTATTTTCGAAGAAGACCACAGCATCAGGGAGGTGATGCCAGGGCAAGCTTGTTAATTGGATTTGAGTAAAGGGAGGATAGGCTAAATCACAGACTCACTTTATCCTCAGACTCAACTGGGTCCAGTGGTCTGATATGAATCAGGACAAGTGGAAATGGTTCTGGATATGAGGCAATCAGGGTTAAGTTATTTGCCCAAGGTCACATAACTAGTAAGAGTCAAGTGTGTGAGACCGGATTTGAACTCCTAACTTCCTAACTTCCAAGATCAGTGCTCCAGTCATTGTGCCACCTAGTTACCTCTAAGGTATTGGTCTAAGGCTAATTTCTGCCAGATTAATTTTTACCCAATAAGGTACTTTTCCTAGCGAAATTCATGCTTCCTACTCTATCAAACACTGGGTTATTGAATTCTATTGTTTCTGATTCTCTCTTGTCTAGTTTGTTCCATTGATTTATCTCTTTATTCTTTAACCAATGTCAGATCATTTTTCTGACTGTTTCTTTATAGTTTAGCTTGAGATCTGAAAGTGCACTCCCCTAATTATCGTTTCTTCTTTGCATTATTTCCATTGATATTCAAGATTTTTTTTCTTCAAATGGTTGGAAAGACTCCTATTAAGCGAAAATCTGCCTCTGTTTTTATACATTCTCCCTGATATCTTAATTCTGGACTCCAGGACCAAACTTCACACCTTGAAATACTTGGAACCTAGTTGGCCTATCCCAGTCTTGACCCTTACCTTCTTCAAAGTATTTTCTAAGTCAAACTTGCCCAGATCTTCATGCGGCAGGATCTTGAGATACAGCATGTCAACATTCATCCAGGGTGTCCTGTTCTGGACACTCTCCAGTTGGTCATTTCCTCCTCAAATGTGGTACTGAAAATTGATGGCACTATGCTACAGGAAATGGAACTAAGCAATCTATCACCTCCCTTTTTCTGGATGTACTACATAGAACTTTAGATGATTGTAGTAAAAGTTGTCATATCATACTATTGACACAATGATCTGGAGTTCCCCAGAGACTTGTTGCACACTCAGTTCAATTCGACAACTATGTATGAACTCCTACTATGCTCCAGCAACCATGCTAGACTCTGGGTATACAAAGATGAAACTGAAATACTTCCTGCCCTCAGGGAGCTTGCAATCTACTGAAAAATTGTTTAGCTATATGTGTTTCATCCTATACTATTATATGTGATTTTTTTAAGCTCAAGTGTAAGGCCATACAGTCATGACTAGTAAAAATCTGTCTCCGCATTCTAGCTTGTAAAGCAGTGGTTCTCAAGCTTTTTTGGTACTCAAAAATATACTTTATGTATATTATTTCATTTTGTCCTCCTCAAATATACTGTGAAGGAAACACTCTTATTAATCCCATTTAATCGTTGGGGAAACTGAGGCTGAGATGGTGAGTGATTTGCACAAGATCACACAGGTCAGTAGAATCTGAGATTATATTTATATGCAGGTTTCCCTGGCCCAAGTTCAACATTCTCCACTACTCCTCTTAAGCTGTCCTTGAGTCTCTTGTTCTTTTGTTCTGTCTCTTGTTTTGCCTTTGTTGTTGTTTAGACTTTTCAGTTGTGTTTGACTCTCCATGACCCCATTTGTTGTTTTCTTGGCAGAGATATTAAAGTGATTTGCCATTTCCTTCTGCAGCTCATTTTGCAGATGAGTAAACTAGAAAATAGGAGGGAGTGACTTGACCAGACTCTCACAGAACGTAAGTGTCTGAAGTCAGAATGGATCTCAGGAAAATGAGTCTTCTGGATTCCGGGTCCAGTGTTCTATGAATTATGGTACCACCTAGGGCAGCTAGAATGGATAGGGCCCTGGCCTTGGAGTCTGGAGAACAGGAATTCAAATCCAGTCTTAGACACTTGACACTAGCTGTGTGACCTTGGGCAAGTCACTTCACCCTGACTGCCTTGCATCCAGGGCCATCTCCAGTCATCCTGATTCCTATCTGACCACTGGACCCAGATGTCCAGATGGCTCCAGAGGAGAAGGTGAGACAGGTGACTTAGCATAGCACCCCCTCACTCAGATCCAATTAATGTGCTTGTCATGGCATTATGCCCTAATGTCGTGGTCTTCTTTGAGAACAAAGGACAATCATAATAATGGTGGCACCTAACTGCCCTGTCTTACCTTGCTGCACTCCAAACCTGGACCAGTCCATCTCTCAGGTTTCTCTGCTTCCCGTCATACTCCTGGGCAAGCAGCGTAGTGGGTTCATGATAAATTCATTCATTTATTCTCACCTGAATTCTCACTGTTTCAAAGCCTTCCTTTTGTTCTTTCATGATTCATTCTGATTCATTCTACAGTCACTATTCAAGACCTTTATGTTTTTAGTTTTTGTTTGCAAGGCAATGGGATTAAGTGACTTGCACAAGGCCACATGGCTAGGTAATTATTAAGTGTCTGAGGCCAGATTTGAACTCAGGTACTCCTGACTCCAAGGCCAGTGCTCTATCCACACCACCTAGCCACCCCTATTCAAGACTTTTTGCCTTTCACTTTCTATCTTTTATATCATTTCCTTCTCTGGAGCAAAGCACTTGAGGAGTTACACCTTTCCTGGGGAAATGGAGTCTATCCATCATTGTTCCTTCTTTGTTTCTGCCCATAGAGCGAAACTACATATATAAATATGTATGCCTATCTATACCTAGTCATCTACCTGCATATATGCATCATCTATGTACAATCTAGCTCTAGACACACATGCATACAACATACAGCACACACCTACACATGCACGCACACATATAACACCTATGCATATAGATATAAACATGCAATACACATTTACAAAAACACATATACAATGGTACACACCTAAATAAGCATACATGCATGCAAATTTGCATCCATGTATACATAGACTTTCTTCTTTTGATCCAGCATTGAAGAAGAAGAAGGCAATCTTCTCTTTGGCACAGCTAACTTCCCTCTCATCTTGGACTTTTGATGCTTTCCCCTACTATTTCCCCTAATAACTGACCCAATAAACCATTGCCATTCTTTCTTTACTCTTCCATCTTCATTTCCTCCTTCTCTGCTATATATGATCCTTGCTAGAACCCCCACCCCCATGCTTTTAAACCATCTTCCCAGCAATTTCTTCTCCCTACCATTCCTTCACTTGACCCAGTGTATTGCCAAAGCTATTGTCCATTGTACCCCCTTCAATATCAAGGTCTATAGTATCTCTAGTTAATATTTATATTCTAACCTCCCACTCTTTTCTCCCTCTATGGAAAAATGATGGAAATGTTGTTCTTTTTACTTTATGTTTTAACTGTTCTCATTGTCATAATCTTTTCTCAGCCCTCATCGATCTTGCCTTTTTGGAAATTTTCAATCCTATAATGATTCTCTCCTCCTGAAGAAGCTCTCCTTCCTTGGCTTTGGGGACAACATGCTCTCTCTTTGCCCATTTCTTAAGTGGTGATCATGTGCTAACTATTTTGCTAAGTACTTGGGTTACCTGAAAAAGCAAAACAAATAAAAACCCCAACCTCCCAAAGCAGAGTCATTGCTCTCAAGAAGCCAAATTCTGAAGATCTGGCCTTGGATCTCCTCCTTTTGTACTCTCCTATGGTGAGCTCATCATTTGCTAAGGAAGAAAGCAAGAAGGATTTATTTAGCTTCTATTATGAGCCAGGAACTTTAAAAAATTGTCTCATTTGATCCTAACAATAACCTTGGATTAAGCTTCATTTCCTAGGTGTAGAAACTGGGGCAAATAGAAATTGAATGACTTACCCAGGGTTACACAATAAATATCTAAGGCTGTATTTGAACTCAGAAACAGGAAGTCTTCCTGATTCCAAGCTATATCACAGGTTGATGTAGCCCAGACTCCCTCACTGAAGTTTATGACTTGTGAAGGAAGTCAATTAAATTCAGCAACAATATATTGACTTTGGGGAAACTAACTGATTTCCTGGGCTAACTCTTTGGTCCAATATTTTGCAAGGACAGAACTGGATTTAAGTCACTTTGCTGGTGTGAGCTCTTGCAAGACTGAAGACCCCAGGATCCTCTTTGCCCACAGTGATCTCCTAGGATTACTCCTGTTTCTCTGTCTTGAAAATTTCTGATTCATCTAAGGGGTCTATGTAATGTATTTACTTCCAAGTATTTCTGGGTCATCCTAATCCTAAGCTACTGGGAGAATAGAGAGTTATGATTGGCACGACATTGTTTTGTGTCCAACTATATGTAGATGGAGGAGAAGAAAGTGCTGAGAAGATGACTTAGTGGGTAAAGGATGAATTGTGAGCTCATATTAGGTTCAGAATTCTATCTATAACACATTCCCTAGTTTTTATTTCAGAGCATTATGTCTAAGCATGTATGAAGAGGAACTGGGAGATTCTCAGCCATCAAAGATCCAGTCATCTATACTTCAATATGTTCTCTGAAGTCTGGCTATATATTAATATATTATATTTTAAGAACTTTAATAGATTCCACCCCTTTTTTACATCATAGTTATTTTGAACATCCTCTTTCCTCCAGTTTGAACTCCCTCTTTTTTGTCACAGAAAGCAAATATATTTTAATTAAGGGGGGAAGTTAACCAGAAAACTCAATGATCCAGAGGAACCCTATATAGTAATTGTCAATTTTTTATCTTTGGATTTCTCCTCTGATACATGTCAAAGGGTATTACAACTGGATGGGACTTTGGTGATCGTCTGCTCTTTCCCCCCTCTATTATAAAGGGATGGACATAGCAAACTAATATAATTTTATTTTTAGCCAAGTCTTTGTAAAATTGTTGCAAAATATCCAAAAGCACTGGTAACTCTCTTGTTGCAGTGACACTCAGTAAAGGAGCTGAACTCAAGTCATTCTAAGACATAGGGGCCTTAGAAGGTCCCCAAAGACTGCGATTCCAGCTCATGGAAGTGAGAGTTTAGAAAAATAAGATCATTTCAGTCTGATCATGGGTGATTAAGGGCTGAGGTTCCACAGAAGCAGAGAATTCACTGTGGTCAGGTTTCTGAGCTCTCCATGAACAGTGTCCTATGATTTCCCCCACTGCATGTAAATTTGTGAGAATTTCCTTCCCAGAGGAATCTTATCTCTATGATGTGGCTCATTGGTACATTCCATTGTCTGACCACATCAGTAGTCCCCATATGCCGACAGGCCTCGTTCTTCATTCCTATGTGCTTTGGCTCAATTGGGAAAAACTGGATGTGGAATTGGTCTGGCCAAGGTTCTGTGGTTTGCCTGTGTTCCATGGAGGTCATGGTTTGGGTGGGAGAGGCATTCTGGAAAGCAGTTTATTCTCCCATGTCTATTAAGTGTTTCTTTTCCTTTTTCTCCTCTACTTAAACAGATTTCCAAACCCTACCTTTGGGAATGAGCAGGGTAGACAGCAATATTCTAGTTCTATTATCGACAGAATGAGAGAAGAATAACTGGTGTTTCTGTATTGATGTAAGGTTTGCAAAGGATTTTACAAACAATATCTCAGCCTTCTAACAAATCTGGAATACTTCTAGTATCATCATCCCTTTTTAGCAAAAAGAAATTGAAACAGGCTAGGGTTCCATAACTTTCCTGACTTTAGGTCTGACACTCTTTCCACTGAGCTACCTAGCTACCTAGGAGCTTATGAAAAGAGTGGTTTGTATTTGTCTGAAAGTGGGAAGATTTCCTTTATTTCAGAGATGAGGAACTGAGCTCAAATGTGGCCTCAGACAGTTACAAGCTGTAACACCTTGGGCTAGTCACTTAACCCTGATTACCTCCTATCCAGAATCATCTTCAGTTATCCTGATTTATATCTGACCACTGGACCAGGAGAAAGTGAGGCTGTTGACTTAGCATAACCCCCCCCCCCCAAATCCAATTCATGTGCTTGTCATGGCATTATTTCTCTGATGTCATAGGCTTCTTCTAAAACAAAAATAAACCCAACATCATTGGGTTCCCAAGCATTTTTGGTCCCTCAAACCTATTTTTTTAAGTAAACCTTAACATACCCCCTTTCTATCTCAAAAGAAAAAAAAAGCTTCTAGATTTTACCATGGAAAAAAAAGATTAAATTTATTCTCCAGGGAGTAATAGCGAGAGTTCACTTTAAAACCAAAGTTACTTAATCTTAATCTCAGTTTCCTCATCTGAAAAAATGTGAATAATAATAATATCCACTTCAAAGTGCTTCTCAAATATTAAAGTGAGAACAAACTACTATTCATTAGTGATCCTTAAGAACATTAAAAGCAATGATAACAGAGTAATTTTAGGCAAATCAATCTTTTGGGGTATCAGTTTTCTTACCTGTAAAATAAGGACAGAACTAGATGACCCATAAAGGTTCCCTCTAACTTTTAATTCTATCATTTTCTTAACGTGTTAAATAGATACATAAGAGGTCCTGCTTTAGGCTGGAGTCCAGAATGATCTCCTTTTTGTGTGTTCACTAGAGAACTACAACAATCCATCTCCTGGATAGAACAAAGGTACAACTTTCCTTCATTTTGCATGTCTTTCCTACACTTAGACATTGTCAAACATTCAATTAAAATGGCTGTTGCTCCAAAGAATGTTGAATTTGGAGTCAGGAGATTGAAGATCCAGCTCTGGCCCATGAGGTTGCTTTGAAATGCAATAATGAATATAAGGTTGCTTTGTGCACAGCTGTGGAAATGGGGTTATTGGAATGCAAGGTAATCAGAGCTCATATTTATATAATACTGCAATGTTTACCTTTTGCTTCCCCTTCCTCCAAAGAACCTTATGCTGTTTTGTTTTAAGTTTTGTTGGTGCTTTCATTCTTTAGTTTACAGGAAATCTGGAAAGCAAGTGTCAAACAAGCTCACCTGTCAAGAGAATAATAATGATAGTTGGCTCTTGTGAAGAATTTTAAGTTTCCCAAACATTTTTGCATGCATTCTTTCATTTAATCTCAGCAAGAATTTTTTAAAAAAAATATGGTGGCATGTATTTTATTGTCCCCATTCTAATGAAGAGGAAGGTAAACTGCAGAGCATTGTATGATCTAGCTATGGCCAAGCAACTTGAGAAAGTCTGAGACAGGAGTAGGGGTCAGGTATCTGCTGGAAACTAGAGTGAGAAGAGCTGAATTTGAATCCAAGTCTGACTCTTAAAATCTATGTGTGCCTTTGGAAAGTCGATTGACCCATGTTGGACCTTCATTTCCTCATATGGAAAAAGAAGAGGGATAATTAGATGCTATTAGAAGGTTCCTCCCAAAGCTAGAATTATGATCTGATGAACTTTAGTTTTATCTTCTTTCCACGCTATTCCATTGATTCTCAGACAGTCAGTACTTTCAAAATAAATATATCAATGAATTTGTGACCCCATCTTTAGAGAAATACCTTCAGAGATTCAGACTTCCACTTATCCTGTGCAATATTTGCCCAAGGGCTCGTGTAAATCCATCACAGGGACTTTCAACACCAGGCTATGCGCATTCCTTTAAGTTCCTCAACATTGGAAGAATAACCATGGAGTATAAAGTCTTTTCTTTAATGAACACCTTTTCTTTACACATGACTAGTCCATGTTTTTCAAGCCATACATTCCTCTGATAGCAATTTTTAGACCACTTCCTCGCCTTTATCCCTCATTTGTAATATTTTCAATCTGCTTCTCATGCTCATGTGGAGCCTTGTCATTGGTCTTTGGATGAAACTAATATTCCATTTTTCTGTTTCCTTGCTTCTAAATTTGCAATATCACCAGATACTGTGCTATCTTGTAAAGATTTTACAGACCTCCGCAATTAGTGGTGTTGCCAATAAATCATAAGTAATATAATAAAAACCCCTTTGTACTTTCACGAGGTTGCAAACAATACTGTCAAGGAATAAGGGATTAATCAGAGACATTCTTGACAGGAGTTTCCAGGTGAGGTGTGAGGTGTGACATTTGTCTGATTTATTATCCAATAGAACATACTTTCCCTTTCCTTGGACAATGTTAAACTATTTCCTACTTTCTCAAGCAAGAAACTTTGGCAGGGTATTGCTATCCTGAAATGAAAGAAGGACTCTGTGATTATGTTCTCTGTCTATATAACTCTAGTCTTAGTCTGAATATAATTATAATCATCCTTCAGAGTCCCCTGAAGAAACTGAAGACATGGATTCTTTCAACTCTCAGCATCTTTGGTCATGGTGAACATATCTATGGAAAGATGGCAATGAGTCAACAGAAATATTCTGAAGTCAATGCTTGTGATATATATTCCCAGAGTGGTCATGGGTGCCCTGACCCCTTACTTCAAAGACCTTTTAAAAAAATCATTTTCCATTTCCTTGGAAAATAAGACAAAAAAATCATTTAATTCTCTCCTCTGAGTAGGAAATTGGACTGTCATTCTGGGTTTAATTTTGATATCTCTTCTATTTACAGACTCTCTGATTTTGATTAAGAAATTTGTATTTGGCTGCCTTATTTCTTCACATTAAAATTGGTATAATGTTATCCTCTCACTTCCTGTGGATAAAATATAATGATGTAAAATGAGTAAATAAAGCTTAGTAAAGCAGATTGGTGTCTGCTGATCACAGCTCCCTTTACTAAGTTCAGACAGCATTGATTCAAAAAATCTGTTCTTGCCATTTATCAATAATAATAATTAATAATAATAGCTGACATCTCTGTTTCACTTTAAATTGAGGAGCTCAAATAATATAGCCATACCTTTCCTCTGAAATAACTGCAGAAAAATCAAATCTGTTCAATTGGACTTCAAAATATTTTAATTCCACAGCATTTCTTATTTACGTCTCGCTTTTCACATGCACAATGTCCTGGATCAAGACTTCTTTACTTCTCACTTGTACTATTGTAATAACCTTCTACTTGGTCTCTCTCTGATTCTAAACTCTGTTCTACATAGTAATCAAGTCAAGGTCACAGATATATTAAGTTCTTACTAGTATCATACATAGTATCGCAGAAATTAAAAAAAATGCAAAAATGCCCCTCCCCTCAAGGGACTTACCATCTAACAGGAAGAGAGCACTCATACTACTCTGTACAAAAAAATTATAGTCAGGGGAACAAAGAAGGCAGTTTCAAATTAGCATCAAAGGGGATTAGAAAAGACATTTTACACAAAGCAGAATGTTTGTTAGATCTTTAAAGAAACAAGTGAAGCCAAGAAATAGAGATAAGGAGAGAAATACTTCTAGCTTTGGGAGGCAACCAGTGAAAAAGTCCATGGAGTGTAGGGATGGAGTATCTTGTATGAGGAACATTGAGGAAGTCGATGTCACTGGATCATGGGATAGTACAGGGAAGTCAATAAGACGTAAGGAGCTTGGAAAGGTAGAAAGGGGCTAGGTTATCAAGGGAATTGAATGCTAGGTAGAGAATTTTATATTTGATTCTGGAGGTGATAGAGATAGTGGAGTTTATTAAGTAGGGAGTGACATGGTCAGACTTGTACTCTAGGAATATTAATTTTCTAGCTGAGAAGATGGACTGAAGAAATTTGAGGCAGGAAAACCCATCAGGAGGTTATCACAATCATCTGAGCAGGGGTGATGAAAATCAGCACTAGGGTGAAGGTAGCATTAAAGAAATTTAAAAAGTATATATAGAGTTTTCGAAATGGATCTTCTTAAGACATAGATCTGACCAAGGTCCTTTATTGCTCGAGTGCTTCCCATTGTATCTAATATAAAATAAAATGCCATAACTTGACATTTAATACCCTTCTTTATTTGGTGCCAGTCTATTTTCCAAGACATTGTACATTCCTCTGCTTCAAGACTCTTTCCTGATCTTAGAATTCTTTCCACTGCCCCTGAGTTTAGACAGATCATTCCGCAAGACTGGATGAAGTCATTTTCACTTGCACCTCTGAGAGTCCCGAGCTTCCTCAAAAGCTTCACATCCTGTAGGATATTTCCTGATTTCCCTGGTTGTTTTTCTCTCTCTTCCTTCCCAAATTATCTTGCAATGTCATGAACATCTTTATATTGTGTACGGTTGAATATAAGTTTATAAAGTAAAGGAATCATTTTTTTGTCTCTGTTTCCAGAAGCAGTTCCATTTGGTGTTTAATGCATGTTTGTTGAGTTAAACTGTTGAATTCAAGCATATGTAAGAGACAATAATTTTCTTTCTCCTATTTCTCTACTACATGCTACCACCACCATATGTCCATAATATCTCAATGCATCACAGCTGTGCCAACTACAAGCATTCCCTAGCCATGGTGCTGATTGAGTTTGATGTTGCTCACTGTGTCATTATCCTGGGGTCATGAAACTGGCATCCTCAACCATACCTCTTCCCCAAAGTTTTTTGGTGGATTTTAATGGGACAATTGATATAAAACATTTTATAGCTATAATGATCCATCCAGATGAGTATTTAAATTGTTATTAATACCATATTATTTTTGTAGTTTTTCAAGAAGATATAATACAATTTTATTATAGATTTCATTTGGGAAAATTAGAATTTGCTCTTTGGAAATTTGACCATTGCTAACTAGTTCACAAGAGGAAATTCCTCCTTCCCCTTATAGGGGTAAGTTAGAGTCATTGGTTCTTGTGAGCATAGGATTCATAGTTAGAAGAGATCATAGAGATTATAGAATAAAAATAGTAACCATAATGCTAACAGCAAGCATTTAGAGAGTACTTTAAGTTTTTATATCTCTTTACATAACATTTTATTTTCATAACAACCCTAGGATAAAACCCACCTTTCACAGAAGAGAAAACTAAGTCAGGTAGAGGTTAAGTGACTTATCCAGGCTCACAAAAACTAATAATTGCCAGAAACCAGATTTGTATACAGATCTTTTTGATTCCAGCACTCTCTGTTATATCAGCTAGCTGTTGAAATTGGAGCAATAGAAGAAAGATCTTAACTTCAGAAAGGACTTTCAAATCATCAAATCCAACATTATATTTTTTCAGAAAAAAACAACAACAAAGGGAAGTAAAATAACCTCACACTGGCCCTTATAATGTTAAATGAGATCACCAATTCCTGATCTTGTTTGCACTTTTCTTTCGGTGGAAGGCCTGACTCAATCCTAAATTCATTTAGAATTTGGAGAGTAAGGTCTTGTCTTTATTTGATTTGGAGTTATTGACTCAAAGCACAATTCTTCCATTTATTTATTCCATTTATATAGTACTCATACTCCCAGAAAAATTTTCATTTGGAACTGTTCATAGAGGAGCAATTGATCCCTGGGTTAGGGTTGAATTCATGCAATTAGAAAAATTTCAAATATGAAAATAAATTAATGAGAGGAAATTGCTTTCCATCTTTTAGGTGGCACACCCTGTTTTTCTCTTTCCAAAACATAGTCAGAAATACGAATATGTCAAAACTAAGAACAAAGCAACCCCCCCCCATTTCCCAGTGGTACCTCTGTGTTTAATGGGTTAAAAAAAGTAACTCTGGCTTCACATATGGTGGAGTTAGAGGATGTGGGCTGAAAAATTAGCTTCTCTACCTTCAAATTTCTCATCTGTGACATAAAGTTAGAATAAGAAATTTCTAAGGTTCCTAAACTCTAAATTCTATAATGGGGGAAAATTCCACCTTAGAGGTTAATGCAGTCATAAGAATGATTTTTTTCATATATATGCTAAATGCAAGAAAAATGAAGATACAATTATTCACTGGAAGAATTGTGGGTAATATAGCTGGGGTACTAAAGTTGAAAGGACAGACTGATTCAAATCTTGTCAATTGGGCTTCTAAAATCACTTTCAGTTTGAAATCTATGATCTTAAAATTCAACTGATATCTCTTTATTTTCACAGAACATGAAAAAAATCAAGAAATGACTCTGAGCTGATTGGAATTTGGGAGGTGGTAGTCAGTGGTCTAAGTGACTCTTATTAGAGTTTGACTTTGAAATTTCTTCTTCACCACTTTCAAAGAATAACACCACTGGAAGAAGGCAATCAATTTCCCTCAGATGAATTAACCACAGGCAATGACTCAAATTTTAAAACAAAACCCCAAATATAAATTTCTTTTTTTTTGTTCCATAAACTGCAGTAAATATGACCACACTCATTCCTGATTTGTTTATCAGGAGAGTAAATGAAGCCAGGGGCATATCTACACTTGACAGCCCAAACAACAGAGGGACAAACACTGGAACCAGAGACAAGCACATGCTGCTTCATGGCCATTTCGAAATGGAGCTACATAAATCCATAGATCATCCTCTCTGAGTTTTGTCTTGACATCCCCCTTTTCAGCACATGCCAAGTCCTAGACTAATGGCTTCCAGATTTGTTTATCTTTGCTGGATGAAACTGATTCATAAGCCCCTTGAATTCACTTTGTGAGAGTTATGTGATATTATCCTAAAGCTGCAGAGGCGCTGGTCTCCCGCCTGCCCTCACTCCCCTCCCCACCCTTCTGTTTCCAAAAATGATGAATCCAGAATCACTGGAAATTATTGTTGAGAAAGAAAAGTAGAATGGAGAAGTGAAGAATTTCTCATCAAGACCATTTTCTTGTTACTTGCGCTGGGGGGGGAAGGGGAAGGGTTGAATGAGGTTGAAACCAATTCTGGTAACGCCAACCTCATTTTTGTATAGAACTCCATTCAAATATTTATCAAGCACACTATATGTAAAGCACCCTAGATACTTTCTTTTGGTGGGATAGAAAGATAAGAATGTACAGACGTATTATTTCTGAAGACCTGTGAGATAGCTCCCTCTACCAATACTTATAGTGCAAGCACTCTTCAATGTAGTGATTTAAAGAGTTGCCTAGGGATACTGGGATGCTAATGACTTTCCCAGGTCACACAGTTAATATGTTAGAGTTAGGTCTTGAGTTCAAGTCCTAAGGAAGTCATGGTCAGCTCTGTATTGCCTATGTCACACAGCTATGGATATGAACAAGGAAATTTGTTCTCTTCCTCCAGGAGCTCAACATACAAATAGATAAGCAGATATGAATAAAATCTATCATCCGTTTCACAAGACAAAGGGTGGTTGAAGCAGCTTGCCCTTGAGGTTTGCCCAGAATTTATTGCACCAAGGTTGCCTGACTCTTCCACCAGAGCTCTAGGTTCTCAGCATTTGAATTCCATTACCACCTCAAGTTCTAAGGAAAAAAATCAGTCTGAGACAGTAGTCTAAGGGATCATTCCCAGAAAGAATGAAAAAGGGCAGGAAAATTTTAAAAAGTACCCAGAATACAATGTGGGTACAGATAAGTCATTTTATTACTTTTGTTAATATCTTTTATTTATTTATTTATTCATTTATTTGTTTCTTTGTTTGCTTGTTTATTTATTTTCATCCATTTGTACATGCATATTTCCAAGTTTCAAAGTTTCCCTCCACCCTTCCTTCCCACCCCCTCCCCTCAGTTGGGAGCAGTCAGGTTAGTATTTTACATACATATTTTGTTAAACATATTTACAAATTAGTAATTTGGGGCATGAGGAAAGCTACGTAAGAGGATAATTTTTATAAAGTGTTCATCAGATTCGGTAGGGGTGTGTTTTTTTCTGTGTGTTTTGTTTTGTTTTTCTTCCTCTAGTTGGGGATAATATAGACCATAATCTGTCAAATATGGTTGTCCTACCTCTCTGGACTGTGGAGAGGGGTTGCTTCCATCAAGGATGTTCAGCTCATTAATGTTCATGTGTAAATTCTTCTCTTGGTTCTGCTCCCTTCACTCAACATCAGATCCTGTAAGTCATTCCATGCTTCTCTAGAGTTCTACCATTCATGGTTTCTTATAGAACAATAATATTCCATAGTATTCATGTACCACAACTTGTTTAACCATTCCCCAATCGATAGGCATCCCCTCAATTTCTAATTCTTTGCCACTACTAAAAGGGCTGCTATGAATATTTTGGAATATGTAGAACTTTTCCCATTTTTTTACAATTTCTTCTGGATATAGTCCTAGAATTGGAATTGTTAGGTCAAAGGGTATGAAGAGTTTTATTACTCTGGGCATAGTCCCATATTGTTCTCTAGAAAGGTTGGATCTGTTCACAACTCTACCAACAATGCATCAATGTCCCAATCCTCCCACAACCTCTCCAACATTAATCATCTTCCTTTTTTCTGGACTCATCTAATAGGTGTGATATGAGATCTCATTGTTCTTTTAATTTCCATTTCTCTAATCAATAGTGATTTGGAGCATTTTCTCATATGCTTATATATAGCTTTAATTTCTTCATTTGAAAACTGTCTGTTCATAATCTTTGACCATTTATCAATTGATGAATGACTTGTGACCTTATAAACTTGATGCAATTCTCTATATATTTTAGAAATGAGACCTTTATCAGAACTCCTGGTTGTTTGGATTGTTTCCCAGCTTTCTGTTTTTCTTCTAATTTTGGCAGCATTTATTTTCTTAGTGCAAAATCTTTTGAATTTAATATAGTCAAAATCACTCCTTTTGTAATTTTGTAATGGGCTCCAATTCTTTATCCCTTTTCCATAGATCAGATAGATAGAATATTCTTGTTCTATTAATTTGTTTATGGTATCGCTCTTTATGTCTAAATCCTGTATCCTATTTGGCCTTATTTTGGTATAGGGCGTGAGATGTGCATCTATGCCTGGTTTTTGCCATACTATTTTCTAGTTTTCCCACCAATTTCTGTCAAATAGTGAGTTCTTTGCCCAGAGGTTGATGTCTTTGGGTTTGTCAAATAGTGGATTGCTGTGGTCTTTTACTGTGTTTTCTTTTGAACCTATCCTAATTCACTGATCTATTACTCTATTTTTTAACCAGACAGTTTTAATGACTGCTGCTTTGTAGTATAATTTTAGATCTGATGGAACTAGGCTACCTTCCTTTACATCTTTTTTCAACAGTTCCCTTGCTAATCTGGCCCTTTTTGTTACTCCAGATGAATTTTGTTACTATTTTTTTTCTAGCTCGGTAAAGAATTTATTTGGTAGTTTGATTGGTATGGAACTGAATGAGCAATTTAATTTGAGTAGAATTGTCATTTGTATTATATTAGCTTGACCTAACCATGAGCATTTGACAATTTTTTCAATTATTTAGAACTGACTTTATTTGGGTGAGAAGTGCTATATAATTGTGTATACAGTTCAGAAATATGGAAAGTCACTTAAGGTCTAAGCAATATTTAAGAAATGACTACTGAGAACAAATTGACCTCTAAAATATGACAAAAACCAATAAAGACACTGAAGAAGAGTAGGGCAAAGGGGTGCCTCTAGAATAAAATAATGTATACATTGTCATTGTCTGTAGCAGATGGTTTTGTTTATTGCTTAAATTTATTTGTTTGCTTTGGTCTTAAGGTGGTGTTCAATATAGAATGGAGCAGGAAACGAGTGTGATTAAAGAAAAGAAGCAACAACAAAACTGTATTTAAAAATCAGGAAAGAAATGCAAAAAATGGCATTACAACTTAACCAAAGTCTCAAAATTGGCAATCCTGAAGATTGCATTAAAGATCTGATGAATTTCGTGTTTTCAACTCATTATAAAATGCTGCTTTTTTCCAAAGAAAGATGATCTCTAATGTCCAAAGGGGAAATATGTTAGTAACTATTCCTTCTCATTTTAATTCACCAAGAATTGACTATATATATATCCAAAGATTTTCTAGAGGTTCCAAAATATTAGTATTATCTAATAATGGGCCTAGGAAAGTAGAAAACTGAGAGTCCTTTAGAGAATCCTGAATGACCACTGGTCAGAAAAAATTTAGGAAATCATATTGTTCAGGGATGGGTTGGATCTGATGGTCTCTGGGGTCCCTCCCAAATAAAATTAGTCTGGGAGTATCTGGAGAAGGGTACAGGAAATGGCACATTAAAAAGTTTATTCATGACTGTTTATATTCTGAAAGAACAACTACCAGCAATAAATCATTCCTGATCAGAGCCACATGAGTATGTACAGAGACTCTCAGTAGAATGACACACTTCCTTCCAGTAGATTTTGCTCCATATTTGGGACTACTTTATGGGATGTATGACTTACATTGAAAAATGCTCCCTGTTTCCATACAAGTTTGCCATTTCCCTTCTTTCCAACTCTTCTCTCCAAAGCCCCTGACAATCAGGTGCTCTGTGCTATTGTTTTTAAAAAATTGCTTTGCATGGGATGTTGTAACAGGGAAGTTACCAGCTAGCTCAATTCATGAAGATGTTCTTTAAAAATATTTATTTGTTTTTAGGATTTAAAAAAAATTGAATTCCAAATTCTCTTTTCCCCTTCCACCTTTTTCCCTCATTCAATGAAAAAGCAGGACATATGATTTCAGTTATATATGTGAAATTATGCAAAACTCAGTTTCCTATTAGCCATACTGCAAAAAAAGCAAGAAAAATAAAGTGAAAAACATGCTTTGATAGTATTTGAGATTCTACTAATTCTTTCTCTAGAGATGATAGCATTTTTCATCATAAATCTTTCAGAATTATCTTGGATCATTATATTGATCAGATTGACTAAGTCATACACAAGTGATCATCATGCAATATTACTGTTAGTGTATGAAATGTTTTCTTGTTCCTTATTTCATTTTGCATAAATTCATATGTCTTCCCAGGTTTTTTCTGAAACCATCTGCTTATCATTTTTTTTTATAGTACAATAGGACTCCATAGCAATCAAATACCACAAGTTGTTTAGCCATTCCTCAACTGATGGCCATGCCCTTGGTTCCAAATTTTTGTCACCACAAAAAGAGCTACTATACATATTTTTGTACATAAAGGTCCTTTTTCCTTTGATTTCTTTGGTATGCAGAGCTAGTAGTAGTATTACTGATTCAAAATCTTTGTACAGTTCTATAGTTTATTGAGCATACTTCCAAATCATTTTCCAGAATGGATTCCAGTTTACAATTCCACCAACAGTACATATGCCCCAATTTTCCACATGTCCTTCAACATTTTTGATTTCCTTTGGTGTCAAATTAGCCAATCTGATAAGTATGAGGTAATACCCCAGAATCATCTTAATTTCCATTTCTTTAATCAATATGAACTATATTTTTTTAAAACAACTATGGGTCACTTTGGTTTCATCTGAAAACTGCCTGTACGTATCTGTTGATCATTTTTCAGTAGGGGATTGACTCAAATTCTTATAATTTTGACTTCATTCTCTATATAGTTGAAAATGAGACTTTTATCTGAGAAACATACAATAATATTTTTCTCATGTTTTTGTTTATCTTCTAATCTTGATTTCTTTGGTTTTATTTGTGCTAGAACTCTTAAATTTAATGGAATTAAAATTAATCATTTTGCTTCTGTGGTTCTCTCTATCTCTAGTCATAAATTCTTCCCTCTTCCATAGCTCTGAGCAGTTAAAATTCTCCATGCTCCCCTTATTTGCTTATGATATACTATTTCTAAATCATGTATGCATTTTGACCTTATTTTGCTGTGCACTGTGAGTTGCTATTCTATACCTAGTTTCTGCCAAACTGTATTCTAATTTCCCTAGCAATTGTTTTCAAATAATTAGTTCTTGTCCCAAAACTTTGGATCTTTGAGTTTTTCAAATACTACATTATGATGACCATTTATGACTACATATAGTGATACCTCAATATGCATCATTAATTTGGGAAACAAAATTTTTCCATGGAAAATAATGCAATTAGAAATATTAGGATAATATTAAGTAATGATGTTGTTTTATAATATAGAAACTTAAAATGAAATAGACATGGATAAAAAAGCAATTCATTGCATAAAAATAAAATATAATTTAACTTCACTTTACCTGTACTGAGGAGAGTTCCTGGAATAATGGGCTTCTGTTTTTCCATTGCAGCCCAAGAGGATCATGATATAGGGAACACATTCCTGGTTTGTTCAATTTCTTTTTCTAAAGTAGATTTTAAATATTTTATTGCCTTTTCTGTCAATCTGGGCAATTTTGGGTGGTAGATATTCATCTATTTCACTCAGATTGTCAGGTTTATTGACATATAATTGGACAAAATAGCTCCTAATAATTATGTTAATTTTCTCTTCATTGGTGGTGAATAAATTCTTTACATATTTGATATTGATAATTTGGTTTTCTTCTGTCTTTCTAAAAATCAAATTAATCAATGGTTATTATTTTCCCCCCATAAAATCAGATCTCAGTTTTATATAGCAGTTCATGGTTTGCTTACTTTCAATTTCATTGCTCTTTCCTTTGGTGTTTAATTGGGAATTTTCATTTTTATATTTCTTTTTCTTTTAATACTATGTCTAATTCATTGATCTTCTTTCTCTCTTTTTTTATTGATATGTCTTTAGAGATATAAAATTTCCCCTAAGTACTACTTTGACTGTATCTCACAAATTTTGGTTTATTGTCCTACTGTTGTAATGCTCTTCCATAAAATTATTGATTCTTTTGGTTATTTGTTCTTTGACCCGTTCATTCTTTAGGATTTCATTACTTAACTTCCAATTAATTTTAAGCTTTCTTCATTGTTTTTATTGAGTATAATTTTATTGCAATATAGTCTGAAAAGAAGCATCTCATATGTCTGCTTTTCTGAATTTGGTTGTGAGGTTTAATAAAAAACCTTTAATGCATGATAATGTTTGTCCTTCATTCTCAAAGAAGGCCGTGACATGATGCAATGATAAGCAAATGAATTGGATCTGAGTGAGGGGGGCAGTCTAAGTCAACAGCTTTACCTTCTCCTTTGGAACCATCTAGATAGGAATCAAGATGATTAGAGATGGCCCTGGATGGAAGGCAGAGTCAAGTGACTTACCCAAGATCATACAACTAGAAAGTATCGAATGACTGAGACTGGATTAGAAATCCCATCCTCCTTAAGGCAAGGTCAATGCTCTCTTTACTGTGCCATCATGGTCAATTTTTGTCAAGGTGCCATAGAAAAAGGATAGAGGGAAATATAGCTAGCAATAGCAACTGTGGGGAAAAATATTGAAACAACTTCTCTTATGGACTTATGATAAAGAATGTGATCCATTCCAGAAGCAGCTGATGGTATCTGAATACAGACTGAATTACACTTTTTTTCTTCACTTTAGTTTTCTTGAAGTTTCTCTCTCTTTTGGGGAGATAGGGGGGGATATGTTTACTTTGGCAACAAGATTACTGGAGTAAAGTGAGAATGAATAAATAAAAATTAAAAAGAGGCAAAAAATCCAAACCAAAAAAAGTTATCAGTTTCTGTTTTCTAATCTACCCTGCCATCCATTTCCACTTTATGGGTGAGATTATTATAACAAAATTTACAGTCATGATTATTATGTATTTCCCTCCATTCTATTTTTATTCTCTGCCTCTATCTGTATCTCTGTCTCCTTCTCTCTCCTGTCCCTTCTCAGAATTCTGTTTGCTTCTAACCAGTATTTCCCTTAATCTGCTTTCCCTTCTAAATAGCCACCCCCACTTCTATTATCCCTTTCCCCTCTAACTTTCCAAATAGTCCACATGAACACCTGGGGTAGGTATTCTAAACTTACAGATATCACATTTCCTTTGAGCTATTTCAATTATGCCTTCCTCATAGGGTGCAAGCCCCCCCCCCGAAGGGCATGCCAAGCTGGGTGGTCCTGTGCCAGTGTGTCCCATGCCATATAATCCATTCTAAAGTTCTTCAATGAGACCTTCTGGCATTCTACCAACATGTATAACTAGGCTAGACCTAATAATGATAAAGTTCTTAGTATATATATATATATATATATATATATATATATATATATATATATATATATATTTATATATGTACACATATATAAATATATATGTTCCCACGTAGGAATATAGTTTAACCTTCCTAAATCCCTTATTTCTTTCATATATACCCTTTTATGCTGCTCTTGAGTCTTATATTTGAAAATCAGATTTTCTATTCAGCTCTAGTCTTTTTTATCAGGAAAGTTTGAAAGTTTCCTATTTTATTAGATATTCATTTTCTGCAAAAGAATTATATTTGTTTTTGGTGGGTAGGTGATTCTTGGTTGTAATCCAAACTCCTTTACTTCCAGGATATCATATTCCAAGCCCTCTCTTTCTTTATTGTGTAAGCTGCTAAATCTTGTGTTATCTTGACTGTAGCTCCATGGTATTTAAATTGTTTCTTTCCTTGATCTGGGATGGCTGTAATTTTACTATACTGTTTCTGAAAGCTTTGATGGAGGTGATCAATGAATTATTTCAATTTCTATTTTTGGCCCCTGGCAGTTTTTCTTGATATTTTTTTTTTAGATTTTGTTTCTAGTTTTTTTTTTTTTTTTTTGATGATGGCTTTCCAATAATTCTTTTTTTAAAGAATCTTCATGGTGCAGCTAGGTGGTGCAGTGGATAAAGCACTGGCCCTGGAGTCAGGAGTACCTGAGTTCAAATCAGGCCTCAGACAATGAATACCTAGCTGTGTGGCCTTGAGCAATCCACTTAACCCCATTTGCCTTGCAAAAAACATTAATAAAATCTTCTTTCATTTATTTTTATTTTATTTATTTAAGGCAATGGGATTAAGTGCTTACCCAAGGCCACATGGCTAGGTAATTATTAAGGATCTGAGGTCAAAATTGAACTCAGGTACTCCTGACTCCAGGACTGGGAGCTCTATTCACTGCTCCACCCAGCTGTGCCTTTCAAATAATTCTTAAATTATTCCTCTTCAATCTATTGTTATGTCATTTGTTTTTCTAAGGAGATATTTAATATTTTCTTTTTTATTCTTTTGACTTTGTTTTATTGTTTCTTGATGTTTCATCTAGTCATTAAGCTTCCACTTTGCTTCCAGGACATGGTCCTAAGTTGCAGGTTTTGCATGATGCTATTTTCAGTGCTAGTTCTAGAAATCTGTAATCATTCATTGCTTTCAAGGGGGCTTGATTCAAGAAGAGATGTGTTCATGTTCTTCTGGCCTGTGCTTTGGTCTCTCCTCAGAAAGGGACCTTGCTTCCCAGCACTCAAATACTAGTGCTCTTTTCTATCTTGGAACTCAAGCCAGGGCCCCTATTATCTTCTGAACACTGTGGGTATTCTTCTCTACCCTGAACCTGGGCCCAAGGTTTCCTGCTTCCCTGTGACCACAAGTACTAGTGTTCTTTTCTTGCCCTGAAACTACTATGGGAAATGAAACAGGGTCCTGTATACAGTGCCAGTAAAGGGTCTCTGGTAATATGTTTCTGACCAACTCTCTCACCCTATTACAGTCTCTCAGCTAGTTTTTATTTTATTTTATTTTATTTTATTTCAGGCAATGGTGTTAAATGACTTGCCCAAGGTCACACAGCTAGTTAATTATTAAGTGTCTGAGGCTGGATTTGAACTCAGGTCCTCCTGACTCCAGGACCGGTGCTTTTTTCACTGTGCCACCTAGCTGCCCCCTCTCACCTAATTTTTGAAGCTGCTATTGCCACTCTTGCAGCTGCATTCAAGGCTAGCTTATGGGCTATTCTGCATAGAGGTTGGCCCCAACTCTGGAGTCACAGATACCTGATCTCCCAAGTTTTTTAGACTAGGAAAAAATATATCACCCTGCCTAAACATTTTGTTGATTCTGCTACTCCAAAATTCAGTTCCAGGTATTATTTCAAAGTTGTTTGGAGGTGAATGTTGGAAGCGTTCAGGTGAATTTCTGCCTGCATTCTGCCAATTTTTCATGAAAATATTCTTGTAAAGTGGAGAAAGGTACTGATTCATCGGGTTAAGAAAACATCTTCACCAATGAAATTATGTACCTGTAAAGCAATCACATGGTCACAGACATTAGATGCACCTTTTTCTCTTCAAGAAGCCAAATTGTAGAGAACCATGTTGAAAGTTATGATTTATATAGAAGATTGAGTATTAGGACATAGGAGGGAAGAGTCGGAATATGCCTTATAAGATAGAATATTAGAGCAGAGCATTTTAGACCTGGAAGAGACCTTAGAATACAGAATATTGAAATATAGAAGGTTGAAGCTGGAAAGGATCTTAGAATACTGAATGGAGCTGGGAAGGGTCTTGGAATTTAGAATTTGAAAGATGGAAACATTTGTAGACCTCATCGAGTCCAAATTGCAAATTTTACAAACAATTTTATTTTTGTTTTACACACCAAAAAGGTCCATAAAAATTAAGTGACTTGTCTGTTTATACACAGAGTAATAGAAGAAGCAGAATTCAAATCCAATATCTCTCATTTTGTGTCCAGTCAGTTTTTATAATACCTTGTTAACCCTTCTACTGACCCTTCATTATCCATGTAATTTATGCCCTTCATTGCCACAGATATTAGAGAACTGGCCATATGTCAAAATGAAGTAAAAATTTTCATTTTAGATAGCAGGATGGTTTTTATAGTGATTATCATAGATTTAATGTCACATACCCCTACCCCCAAATAACTAATTTACTCTTTGGGAGTAGCTTCTGTTCCCTAAGAATTTGGCTCTATCAGTATTATTTTTTCACCAGACAATAATTCCTATACTAATTTCCTTAATTAAGTTGCTTTGACAAAAGTTGCAAAGCAGTAATGTCCCCTAAAAAATACAATATAAGCCTTACAATTGTGAAAAACAGAGAACCTGAATGGGAGGCGAAGAGAATGTATATAAATCATCAGCAAGCTATGTGACCTTGAACAAGTCATTAGCTCTAAGTCTTTATTTGTAAAAGTTAAGTATTATAAAATCCTTATAAATTGAAAGGATTGAATCAGATGATCCTTCATGTCTATCCCTAGCTCTAGAAATCCATTTAATAGATGCTAGATTCTAAAATTCTTGCAGTTTCAAACACTTTATGTGTAATCATTGCTTATTCTAAATTCCTTTCCAACTGTTATATTTTGAAGTCTCTTCCATCTCTCTTGTTCTGTGGTCTAATGGCATATATTCCCAGATTTCTTTCACCTCTGACATTCTATTGTTTTAAGGTTCTAAGGTTCCTTCTGATCTATCTTTGGGTGCTCTGAAATTCCTACTGTCTGATATTCTGGGCTTTTTATCCTGTGTTCTAAAGTCTTTTTTTCACCTTCTCCTATATGTAATCTTTCATATTATGAAGACCTTTTAATGATGACATTCAATAATCATAGGTCTCTCACTTCTAGCAATACAGATTCTAAGGTTTCTTCCAACAACGATGTTTTTATTACATTATTTTGTGTTCTAATGTGTCTCTCGGCTCAGTTTTTGATAGTCTAACTTTCAATATTGTGAGAATCTTTCATAGTCTGATAAACTATGTTCTCTATTTTAACATTTTAATTTCCAGGGTTCCTTCTGGCTCTAACATTTGATGTGGAACAGCTAGTTGGTGCAGTGGATAGAGCTCTGGCCTTAGAGTTGGGAGGGCAGGAATTCGAATCTGACCTCAGACACTTACCAATTACTAACTGTGTGCCTTTGGGCACATCACTTATTCCTGACTACCTCCCATCCAGAGCCATCTCCAGTCATCCTGATTCATATGTGGCCACTAGACCCAGATGGCTCTGGGGAAGAAGGTGAGGTTAGTGACCTAGCACAACACCCCCTCACTGAATTGCAAATCATGTGCTTATCGTGATATCACCTCCCTGCAGTCCTGGTCTTTGAAAATGAAGGACAAAAACATGATATTATTTGATGTTCTAAAGTCCCTCCTACTGCTGGCATTTTATGTTCTGTTTTTTATTCTAAGGTCCCTCTCTCCACAACCTCCAGCTCTAATATCTTAGGATCCATATTATAGTAGTTTGTAAACTTCCATGCTGCCCGTTAATGTTCTAAGAACTCTAAATTGATATTCTGAACTCTAGCATCCTGTGAGTCTAAGCATGATTTCAAAATAGTCTTACTTCCTGGATAGGGAGGGTCACATCATAGCCATGCTAACTGAGATCTCTGTGCAGGTCAAGGGATTATCCAGATCTTGTGGTTTATTTAATGAAGAAGCAAATTCTGAATTTTTGTAGAGAATACTAGAGTTCATTTATATGGAAATGTATCAATGTCAGAACTATTTAACTGCAGTACCCCCTTAGTCCTTCCCAAGGAATTTAAATAGGTAGAAGAAACATGCACATATGCATATATGTTCTTAACATGCATGTATTTTATAGGCATATATTTATATGTATATATTTTATATGTAACATGTTTTAATAAAAAGATATATGCAAATATGCATTATTAAAAACATAAAAATCCTTTGATATTCCATAAACATTTTAATATAAAAAGAACAAAAAAGAGGATTTCAAATGAAATTATGGAATCTCACAACTAGTGACATAGTGTTTGAGAACAGCTAGGTGGTACAATAGATAGAATGTAAGACTTAAAATCAGAAAATTCATCTTTTTGAGTTCAAATCTTGCCTCAAACACTTAATAACAATTTAATGTCTAGACAATTACCTTCTGTCTTCCCCAGTACCCTCATCTGTAAAAAAAGAGGATCATGATAGTACCAAACTCCTAGGTAATGTGAAGGTCAAATGAGATAATATTTATAAAATTCTCTGCATACTTTAAAGTGCTATATAAATGCTATTTATGTTTTGATCATTTTCTTTGAGAATTTAACAGGTAGGAATTTTTGTGTGTGATATAATTGGGATTAAATGACTTGCCTAAGGTCACACTTCTAGTAAGTGCAAAGTGTATACTTTTGAACTTGGATCCTCCTAACCTGAAGGTTAGTACTCTACCCCCTCTGCTACTTAACTGCACACCCCCTTTTTTGCTGAACACCAAATGAAATGGTAAAAGAGAAAAATGATTGAATTTCAATAGATAGAGACTTTTTATTACATGGATGTTATCCCATAATAAACTGACCATATAGAGTAAGACCACCATCTTGTTAAGACAAAAATCAGAATTAGTTTAACAAAAAAACAAGAAGAAAGAATAATGAGAGAAAATATGGCACGCAACTAAAATAAATTCTGAACTATTTAAATGATTAATCAGCAATGGGGAATGGAAAATGGACATCAGAAATATCAACATCGATTATAATTATTCATATAAATTTATTATCTGTAATCTGTTATCATAATGAGAGAAACAAATCACCTTATTAAATAGTCATTTGTTTTATTTGCCAGAGAAAGTCAACACTGGTTTATAATTTAAGCTCATTTGTAATCTCTTATGAAGTATAATGTGTGGTTAAGAACAGTACCAACTCCTTCAGGGAAAAGTAGTGGAGTTTAAAACCAATTTAAAGAAAACATGGTGAGACATGAAACTAAAAAAAAAGCTATCCCAGGGTCCATAAGCAAAAGATGGAAAAGAATATAAAAAAGATCTATAAATATTACTATAACAAGCTATTTGCACCACCAAAGTCAATGGAACCTTAATACTTGAACTCTAACATTCCAATCTCCTATTTCTTTAAAAAGGAAAAAAAGGTACCAGATAGTCAGTAAAAACTAATCAGATTATACAACATTGATATAGAAAGATCTAAATTAAAGGAGACAGAATTCTGAGAGTATTTAGGAAATAATGTGCAAGGGATCTGAAGGAGAGGATATCAAAATGTGAAAAGAAAAATTCAGAATTTACTAATATCAAAAAAAACCATTAAAAAGGCTGATCTCTTGTCCAGGTATACAAAAGTTTTATGTGATGAATCTATACATGGATCAAGGGCAATTTTGGTGAGGTATTAGTAGGGAATATCAAGGTTTTCATAAGAGATATTCGCCAGTGGATCGCATAAGCTCCTATTGTTCTTATTCTTTGTTGATAATGGAAAACACTCTCGAGATTTATGACAAGCTGTTTTCCCACCCACATAACAAAATTATTCAAAATTCTTTGAAAAATATAATAATTGTTTGTACTATATCACTTTGATCAGAAACATCAAGCTAAGATTAAAGCATGGAGATGGGTGATCAGGCTGATGTCTCCTTTAATGGAGGAGATCCAATATAACTTCTGAGATGCAGAGATTTTCCATGAATGATAGGGTCTTGCAGATGTCCTTGTTTGTGGCTAAACACAGTATGGGTTTCATAAAGTAATAAAATTTTCAGAGTCATCTAGAAGAGAGCTATAAATTACTCATGAGGGTCACCTGACCATCTACACAGAAAACTGCTTGACTATGATTATCTATTATAAGTATTTTGCTTTTTTTTTCTTTTACAGTGGAGTTGGATGGGAAAGAAAAGGTGACTAGGGATAGATAGCAAGCAAAGAAGGACAGAAGGAAAAATCAGAAAGGGAAACAAGGAAGAAAGGAAGAGAGGGAAGAAGAAGAAAATGAGGAAGATAGAGATGACGTAAGAAAAGATGGAAGAGAGAAAGAGGAAGGAGGAAGGAGGAAGGAAGGAAACAAGAAAGAAGGGAGCAAGGAAGGACTAAGAGTGAAGAAGGAAGAAAGAGAGTGAGAGAGAAAGGGAGAAAGAAAAAATGAACAAAAGAAACCTAACATAGCATTGTAGCATTTTGAAAATTGCAATAGAAAAAATGCTAGGCTTAAGATGAATAAGATTTGAATTCAAATTCTATCTAACATTAACTGTGTGATACCAGGCAAGACAGAACCTCACTCTATCTCAATTTCCTTCTCTGTCAGAAAGGAATGATCATAGTAGCTACTTCACAGGGTTGTTGTGAAGATTAAATAAGATAATCTTAAAACCATATAAATGCTAGCTATTATTAATATGATTAGAAGTGTAGAGAAGAGGTCAAAAAGAATCACAGAAAAACTGAATATTTTGAAAATAATATTAATTTATGAAATACTTAATGTGAACAATATGCTCTGTATAATATAGTTTTTATATTATCAAAAAATTTTCTTTTTAACACATATATGGAAATTCTTGGTTTATTTTGTATCTATTATATTCAGACAAAAAACAAAGCAATTAAAAAATTAAAAAAAAAAACCTCATGCATCATTGCCCAAATCTAAGGAGTCTACTTTGGTAGTGAAAGCTCCATTGTGATTGATGGACTCTTTCAGTGATTACATCAATACTATTCCAACTCAAACCTTCAATGTGTGCTGATACTGTAAAAATTTCCTCTGATAAATCTCCTCTTACAAAAATTAATTATATCTGCAAAATTCAGTCCCCAAAAGCTTTTTACATTTCTCCCATATGATGTTCCAAAAGTTGACATCCATTGCGATGACTGGCATTAAGAGGGAAAGGAAAGGAACAAAAGCATTTCTTGCCTGGAAAAAAAATCCTAATAATAGGACAATTTGTTCACCTGGCATCCAATGTGCTGAGATTCTGGATGAGCTCATTGTTTTGGGCAATCAGCATTGTTCCACTCCTAGGGAAAGAAATCCATGAAGCCATTCTCACACCCATAGTTAGAATAAACCTGGGATTGAAAATGACTCCCCCCTCCTCCATTAATATGGGAATTACATTGTGAATGATCAAGGCAGGAGATAAATCTAAGCATTTCTCTAAAGCAGACCTTGTCCTCTCTGAATTCCTGGGATATGGGGAGAAAGCCAGCTCAGAAGGAAGCTCAGCACTTGGATGTAAGAGAGAGGACCAGGTGCTCAGGTCTAAGCATGTGTAGTCATCTCTGGAAAGCAAAGCATGTCTGGATCACCCTAATGAGAGGGCTGAACTCAGAATAAATAATGGTTTTGTCCTTCATTCTCAAAGAAGACCATAACATCAAGGAGGTGATACCATGATAAGAACATGAATTGGATTTGAATGAGAAGGTGCTGTGTCAAGTCACCAGCCTCACTTTCTCCTCTGGAGTCAGCTGGGTCCAGTGGTCAGATATGAATCACAACAGGACTGGAGATGGCCCTGGATGAGAAGCAATCAGGGTGAAGTGACTTGTCCAACCAAGTTCACACAGCTAGTAAATGTCAGAGAGGCTGTGCCACTCCTCGGGGAAGAAATCCCCAAATCATTCTCCTGATTGTAAGGTCAGTACTGTATCCACTGCATCGCCTAGCAGCCCCTTCTCAAAATAAATAAGTGAGCTTCATAAAATCTCCTATCTGACAATGACTAGCATTGTGACAATGGGCAACTAAGCATGGTGTAGTGAGAAGAGTAATGTATTTGGTGACATAGAGGACCTGGCTTCAAATCTTAGCTTTGTTCTTTGTGACTTTTAACCAGTCATTCAAGTCTTTGGGGATCTTACTTAACTCATCTGTAAAAAAAAAGGGATTAAGTTAAATATAGTCTAAACTCCCTAACTTCACTTAATTTGTGCCTCAGTTTCCTTATCTATAAAATGAAGATATGAATATCAGTAGTAAATCTACTTCACAGGAAACTTGTCAGAATCAAATTGAATAATGTATAATATAACAAACAATATATAATATACATATATATGTTAGAATAATTAATCATAGTGGGTATCATAATGACCCCATAATGTCCACTTCTTCCTTCCTCTTTAATTTTAGAGAGTTTATTTGAGATGGAAAGTTATGAATTCACTCACATTTGCTCTGAGTCCCCAGTTAAGAAAACTTGTAACGTATAAGGAATGATTGGACTCTGTCTAACTCTACCTGAATATCAATCTTTAATTTTTTTTTCTTCTTTTATTATCTTTGTTTTTTCAGGACTCAGCACAGGCTCTTACCCTTTTTCCCTTCCTCACTCTCTATCTCTGTCTTTTTATGGTTCTTTCTCACTGTTTTTCTGTCTCTGTCTCTTTCTGTTGCATTCTGTTTGTCCCTCTCTCATTAACACATGATCTCTTTGTCAATAATGCAAATTAGTTTACTGGAGAGATATGAGTAACAAAACAGAAGACTATATTATAGCATTTGTGGATAGGTTCTGGGAGTCAAAATTGGGGAAAGTCAATCTTTTCTTGGATTTCCAGCAGTCAGAGAACTCTGCTTCAAAATGCCTGAAGAAACTCCCTTTTCTGTCACATTTCAGCTCTTTCTCTAATACTAATAGTTATTCTGGATGTGCCATATTTGCCTTAAATTCTCAAATCCAGATCATCTAAATTTCTGAGACAGCTTCTTTTATGGAAATTACTTAGACTGCCATTCCCCCTTCCCAACCCCCCATAGCTCTGAGAAATTCAAGGAAGTGCACCGACCATGGTCACACTTGGCTCTAGTGCTTAATTCAATCAAAAGTGTTCTCCCCTAGATAAGGTACCATTGTTAAGATGGAGTGCCAATTTCCATCTCACTAGTGTGAAAATAAAATTCTTGTGAAGGCTCAAATCACAGACTTTTTTAATATGTAGAGACTTTCCGTTTTTCACTTTGCATCCCCAACACTTATTGGGTTAATGCCTGAGTAGGTATTTAACGAATTCCTGTAGATTAGTTGATTGCTATTATTATTCCCTGTCCAATTCCAAAGTATTCTTCTGAAGAATTCTGTGAGGAGACCTGGAAGGAAGCCAGAATTCTAAGCATCAAAAAGCAAAAGGCAAAGAAAAGAGATTTTTAGACCAGGTAGTATCTATGAAGAGTTCTCTTCCTATTCCAACCTTCTTGTTTGTCCTTCACTTTTTTTAGGTTTTCACAAGGCAATGGGGTTAAGTGGCTTGCCCAAGGCCACACAGCTAGGTTATTGTTAAATGTCTGAGGCCAGATTTGAACTCAGGTACTCTTGACTCCAGGGCAGGTACGCTAGCCACTGTGCCACCTAGCTTCCCCTATCCTTCACTTTTGAAGAAGACCGTGACATCCTGAGAGTAATAGCTTGACTGGCATGTGAATTGAATTAAAGTCAGTAGAATTGCTTCAAGTTGCCAGCTTCACTTTCTCTTCCAGTGACTTTGGAAACAGATAAGAGGAAGCTAAAGATGTAAGAGATGTTAGAGGGCTGGAAATGTCGCAACTGTGTGGCCAAGTATATGAATGATTTAGTTCCTATTGGTCTGAGGCTAGTGAATAAATGCACGAGATCTCCAAACCAGGTCTCTTGAACAGAGGCATACTCTTTATTTATAGTTATTGATTAGAATGCTTAAGATCACAGGTGACAAACTGGGAGAATGGAGACAAAAAAATGATGTCCTCATGCCTTAGTGGACTGTATTTCCAATCTAGAAAGGAAGATAAGATAGAATGATGACAGGGTGAGAGCATAAATTTGGAACAAGAGAGCCTGAGTTTGGATCTGAACTCTGCCTCAAAACACTTGTATGTAAGTCACTTCAGTTTTCATTGGTCAAATGAAATACTTAGACTAGACATTCTTTGTGGACCCTTCCAATTCCAATGTCTATGATTACAAAATCAAATAAGTTAAGTTATAAAGCTTTAACAGTAATTCCATAAGAGAACAGTCACATTCAAATTTCAAGGGATGTGTCAGATGATCAACCTGGATGGAAGCAGCTCCCCTCAGCAGTTCAGAGCTAGGACAACTGAAGTGTACCAGCCATGGACTATGTTATCCCCATCCAGAGGAAGAAAAACAAAAGAAAACAATATAAAAAATCAGAATCTGATGAACCCTTCATAAAAATTATCTCTTATGTATCTCTTTCCCTTAATCTGGAAAGCGATGAATAATCTATAAACATGTTTATCAAAAATATCCATGTACAATGCTACTATGTACTATTTGCCTCAGAGAGGAGGGTGTTGGGAAGGGAGGGTGGAAGGAAATTATGTAACTTAAAAATATACATGTGCATATGGAGGAATAAAAAATAGTAGTAAAATATTTCAAGAAGGAAAGATCTTATTCTAAAATGGTGGGAGTGAAGATGGGGTAATTCATAGAAGATTTCACAGAAGAGGTGTTTACATTGAGTCATGTAAGATTTAGACTGCACGACCTCTGAAATTTCTTCTACTTTGATGTCTATGAGCCTTTCAAAATATATTCAATCTAATATGGTGTCCAATGCTCATTAGAGAAAGTATGAATGTTTTTGTCTCTGATTTGAGACTCATTATCCCCTGAACCCATCTTACTGATTAAAGTGGTCTCCTCAGAAAGATGACTTGATCTCTAAATAGACTTATACCCCACAGATAAGCCCTACTCTGGACTTTCCAATATTCCATTTACTTAACTATATTTTAGAGTAGCAGAATGGATTCATCACTACCAATTCTTTAGGCATTTCTGGGACTCTATTGATAACATTGGAATAGTTCCAGTAGTGTTTATGACCCAAAGACCAGGCTAACTATGGAGAGCATAATCATCACTAGCATTTTGGTCAACAGGTGGTAAATTATTTACTTTAGTATATTTGAAACAAATGGGAAAAATGGACTCTACCCCCATGAACATGCCATCTACTTCCTGACTGATGTGTCTGAAGGGTGGAAGAGGGTGCCCCGAAACACCTGTCTTTAGGGGGTTTTTTTTTGCAAGGCAAATGGGGTTAAGTGGTTTGCCCAAGGCCACACAGCTAGGTAATTATTAAGTGTCTGAAACTAGATTTGAACCCAGGTACTCCTGACTCCAAGGCTAGTGCTTTATCCACTATGCCACCTAGCCACCCTAAAATACCTATCTTTAGGTAATCTATAATCAGTGAGTTAGATGAAATGGAGGATTGAGCATAGAGTCAGGGAAAAGAGCTGGACTCTAAGCCTGCCTCAAGTATTTACTAGTTTATGAACCCATGGCCATATCTTTAAGGTCTTTCAGCTTCAGGTCCTTCGGGTATAAAATGAGAATTATAAAAGGAATTATGGTACAGGGTTATCAGGAGATGAAATGAGATGACATATACGTGAGGTAATTTGAAAACTAGGCAGAGATAAGTTCACTCTTATTAGAGGCAGCCAGGTGGCACGATTGATAGAATTCTGGACCTGGAGTCAGGAAAACCTGAGTTCAAATCTAGTCTTAGACACTTACCAGCTAGGGGAGTCTGGGCAAGTCTTTTAACTCTGGTTGCTTCAGTGTTCTCAATTAGAAAATAGGGATAATAATAGTAGCTACCTCTTTGGGTTTTTGTGAGGACCAAATGAGATAATATTTGTAATTCACATAATACAGAGCCTCAAAAATTGAAGGTGTTATATAATGCTTATTTCTTTTTACCTTGTCATCAATACGCCATGTTTAGAATATAGTAATTGCTTAACAAATGCTTTTCAATTGGTAATATTCATCTATTTAACTGGCTATCCAAGAGATCTTTGTCAAATACCAAATAACTAACCTACCTTTGAAAGAAGAGATGGAGAATAGCAAGACAGAGAATCTTGATATGTTAGTATGAGGAAATATGATTGCACTATAAGCATTAATGAAAGAATAGTTTCAGAAAAATCTGGGAAGATTTGAATGGATTGATGCAGAATCAGGAAAACAACTTATATTATTAAAAATGACAATGAAAGACTTAAGAACTCTGATGAATGTAATGGTCCATCATCATTCTGGATAAAAAATGATGCAATAAATATGTGAAATGAGCCATAATTTTGGACATTTATGAGGACTTGTTTTGCTTGACTGACTATTCGCTCGCTACAAGAGTTTTGTTTTTCATTGAGAGAGGAAAAGGGGAAGAGAAAATAAATACTGGTTAAATTAAATGTTCTTTAAAGAAGATGATTAATATTCTCATGATATAAATGAAACATAAGGCCAAAGGAAATTTGTAGCTGAATGGAAAGATGACTCATAGTTCCTCCTTGGAGAAGCAAACAAAGGATTTACTGGAGCTGATTTCATCATGTATCCAAAGATAATAAGAAGCATCATTTCATGGGGTGCTTTGTTATCTTGTCTTGCTTTGTTTAAGATAAACATAAACAAAAAGACCACCATGAAGATAATTGCTGTTTATATGGCATCCATTACAGAGGATAAAAAGGTAGTGAAATTTTGGAAAGAGATTGAAAGCTTCCCCCACACAAAACCCACCTACACTTTGAAACTTGGCACTTTCAATCAAGGTGGTCATGGGGATGAGTGAGGAAAAAGATGAACTGTCATAGTCTGAGAAATCTGGGATATTGAATTTACTTCTGGAATATAAGAAGGACTTGGTAATCTGGAGAACATCCAGTGGAGGGTGGATAGAAGGATGGGGGGCCTTAAATTCATGACATATGAATAACTTTTGAAAGGATTTATGATTGTAGTCTGAAGAAGATGTGCAGGAACCAGGAAAAGAGGCAATGAAGAATCATGCAATACTTAAAGGATCATAATGCAGAGGTGGGGGTTAGCCTCTTTTGGATACAGAGATCAGCAGTACCAAAAAAAATTAATGGGAGCTTCAAAGTGGTGAATTTAGATTTGGGAAACCTTACCAATAATAAGAGCTGTCATGGTTGTTGGAATGTTGGACAATGTCTATCAAGCAGACACTGAACAACTTGGCAGTCAGTGCCAAAGAGAAACAATTATCCATCTGGGTACGTCAAACTGGTGGGTCTTTTCTGACAGACAGTGGACTGGATGGCCGCTGGGGTCCTTTGGATGATACTGGAATCCTATTTTTTTACTTTATTCAATGTTAGAGTTTGAAAAAGGAAATAGATCATAGACTTGTAACCTTGTTCTTAGTCTCACAACTTTATATCACAAATCTTTTCTTCCAATAAAGGGGCAATGTACCAGATATGCTTAGCCCCAAGCTATCCAACTCTGTTTCAATCTACCCAAATCTATCATTAGATGGAAATACCTAAAAATACAAATGAAAATATAAACACATATATGCATGTTACAGTTAAGTCAATATTTACATATTATATGTAGCATATAATGATTTATATGAGTATGTACTTGCATATAGAGCATAAAAGTTTAAAATTATTGCATATCCTATACACACTTCATGTGATATATGATATATTATAAATATTTAAAGGCTAAATTTTAATGGACAAAAGGTGATTTATTGCTGCTATGGATCTAAAAATTAGAATCAGTCATATATGTTAATCAGACAATCTCTACTAGAGTAAAAGTCAAAATAAAAATTAAAATAAAGAAGCTAAATAGGAGCCATGAATAGAATTCAGTTTGCATATTTAGGCTTGAGATGAATAAAAGTAATTTTTTCAACTGAAACTGTCTAAAAATGGAATGAATTGCCCCCAAAGTTAGTAGGTTTCTTCTTCGTGAAGATTTTTATTTTCATTGCCAAAATTTTATTTAAGATTTTTCATCAATGTTCATTAGGGAGATTGGTCTATAATTTTTTTTGTCTGTTTTGGTTCTTCCTGATTTAGGTATCAGCACCATGTTGTTGTCATAAAAGGATTCTGACAGAACTCTTTCCTCTCTCTTCTATTTAATTTCTAAAAATTAATTAATTAATTTTCATCCATATGCGCATGCATATTTTAAGTTACAAATTTCTTTCCATCCTCCCCTCAGAAGTGAACAGTCAAGCAGTATTGTATATGCATATTTTATAAACATGTTTACACATTAGTTCATTTCAGTATGAGAATTAGAATTAAGGGAAAGAGCTACAGGAGAGATAATTTTTATCAAGTATTCATCAGATTTTTTTGCGTGTTTGCATGTTTTGTTTTGCTTTGTTTTGTCTTCCTTCCTCTGGATGGGGATAACATTGTCCATAGCTGGTCTAATACAGTTGTCCTGGCTCTGAACTACTGAGAAGAGCTGCGTCCATCAAGGTTGTTATCTCACAAAGTTGTTGATGTGAACATTGTTTTCTTGGTTTTACTCCCTTTGCTCAGCATCAGATCCTGTAAATCATTCCATGCTTCTCTAGAGTCTGACCATTTATGGTCTCTTATAGAACAATAGTATCCCATAGTATTCATATATTATAACTTGTTTAGCCGTTCTTCAATTGATGGGCCTCCCCTTCATTTCTAATTCTTTGCCACTATAAAAAAAAAGAGCTGCTATGAATATTTTGGAACATGTGGGATTTTCCCCTTTTTTAACAATTTCTTATGGATATAGAGCTAGAATTGGAATTGCTGGGTGAAAGGGTATGAACAGTTTTATTGCTTTTTGGGCATAGTTCCACATTGCTGTCCAGGAAGACTGGATCCATTCACAACTCCACCAACAATGAATCCTTGTCCCAATCCTCCTACAATCTCTCCAACATTGATCAATTTCCCTTTTTCTCATCTTAGCCAATCTGATAGGTGTGAGGTGATACCTCACTTTTGTTTTAATTTGCTTTTCTCTAATCAATAATGATTAGGAACATTTTTTCATATGATTATAAATAGCTTTAATTTCTTCATTTGAAAACTGTCTTAATATCCTTTGATCATTTCTCATTTGGGAATTCCTGCAGATATTTAGATGAAAGGTAAATATAAATGAATGAATAAGTAAATGAATGAATGAATGAATGAAAAAGGCATTTGTTAAGTACTTACCATGTTCCAGGTATTGTACTAAGTATTGGAGATCCAAATATGAGAAAGTTAGATTGTGCCTGCCCTCAAGGAAGTTACATTCTAATAATCCAATGGGTGATGATAACATATGAACAAAGATGGAAGGGATGGTGTTCAAGGCAGAATTCCAGTGAGAATGGGAAGAAGTAAATGACTCTGGGGCAGTCAGTATGGTTTCCAAATGGATAGGAGATGGAATGAAAACCTGCCTCACTTGTATAAAACCTCATATTTTTATAGAAAAGTCTAGAGTTCAGCTATAGTATATTAGAAGCATCAAGCATGTGAGTCACTGATCACGTAGCCCACAATACTCTCAGAGTGTGACATAAGCACAGTAAAATGTAATAGGGAAAAATTTTTTAAATAAATAAAAATATAATAAAACTTGGATAGGTGGTTTTCTCTGATTCTCTGATTGAGCTCAAATATTAAACTAACTTGACTGAGGATATGATAGAAGATTAAAAAAAAGGAAGAGTCACAAGGTGAGGGAACGATGATAGCCTAGCACTTATAAAAAGTAAACCATACTAAAACACCATGTTATTTCTCTTTCCTTCCAGAGGTTATCATTGGCTACCATACCTCCTGTATTTTATACTAGACTAATCAAGTGCTAGTCCTTTGGTCTAGACCTATGATTTCACTGTTTACTTGCAACTCTTCAAATAGAATTTATCCACAATAATACAGACAAACCATTCAGCTGGTCTTAAATTGGCAAAAAAATTGTGGGAAAATGATAGGTGACCACAATAATGTTTTCCTTCATTTTCAAATAAGATCACATTAGGAAATTGATGCCATGACAAGCACATGAATTGATTTGAGGGAGGGGGACTGTGCTAAGTCACCTGCCTCACTTTCTCCTCCAGAATTGGCTGGATCCAATGGCCAGATATGAATCATGATGCCTGGAGATGGCCTTGACTGTGGGGCAATAACGGTTAACTGACTTGTCCTGGGTCACACAGCTAAGTGGCAAATGTCTGAGATCGGTTTTGAACTCCCATGTTCCTGAATCCAAAGCCAGTGTTCTATCACTACTCTATCTTCATTGTCAGGTTTCTGAGATGTCTCCAGGTTCCTCAAGGGAAGAATCAGTGCCCAGAAAAGCTCAAGCATATGTACAATTGAGGACATGAGTATGCTTAAGAGTTTCTTGATAGGGTAGAATGTCTACAACCTTTGATTTAGAAATCTCATTGCTAGGTGGATGCTCCAAGGAAGTCAAAGAGAGAAAGAAAAATCTCATGTACATTCACCAAAATACTCATAGTAACCATGTTGTCTTGGCATAGACTGGGAAACAAAATCGATGCCCTTTGATTAGAAAAGGGCTAAGCAACATGTGGCCCATGAATGCAATAGGAATATTAATGATTAAAAAGAAGTGATTAATATAAAGACTGTAATAAAATAAAGCAAGATAAATGAACTGATGGAGAGTGTAAAAAACAGAATTGGGGATATTGTCTTCAATAATTTAAATGGAAAGAGCAAAAATCCTAAAAATGAAGAGAAAATAAATGTTTTTAATTGTGATGGAAAATTATGAACTTAAAAATGAAATAAAAACTGTACCTTTCTTCTTGAATTGAAAAAAAAAGAGGGAACTCTGGGTGGGGAACATTACATATAATACTAAATTCAGATGATTTCAGAACTACTTTCTTTTCCCCCTAATCCTCTTAAAATCCCCTTTCTCTTTCTCATTATTCTTCATTCAAAATGATGGCTATATGGCTAGGGTGGAGGTATATATTTGGAAATAGCGGTGGTATAACAAATTAAAGATTTTAAAGAATTTTCTGGCAAAGACTAATATATGTTTAATATGACTTATTTTTGTCCTCCAATTCATCATTTCCTTCTGTGTATATATGTGACTGCAAATTTGTCTGTGTAATTTTCAATGATTTTTACCTTGGAACTCAGATTTCAAGAGTTTTTAGTCTGACCATACCACTCTTATGTTTGTGATTGTTCATTAGCTCTCCATTGTCATTAGATTAAAATAGAAACTTCTCTATTTTGCAGGTAATGTCATTTACAATCTGGGTCCAACATACCTACTGGTTCTTAATTCCTTAATACCAACCTTAGCCTTCCAGGTGGATTATTTCTTGTTCCCCCCAAATTATATTCCATCACCTACCTCTGTGCCTTTTTCCACTGGCTGCCCTTCCCACTGGGGATATCCTTCTTCTTCATTTCTATTTCTTGGAATTCCTACTTTCCCTCAAGGCTCAACATTCCTTGATTTCCTCTGTTGTTGGTAGCCTCTCTCCCCCTGTATATCATTGTACATTTATCCCATTTGCTATATCCTGTATTGCTTCTCTGTTTACAAATTCCCTTAGGGAATATAAACTCTTTGAGGGCAGGGACTCTCCCTTTATGTGTGATTCTAAGGCAACTAGGCTAATATCTAGCACAAAATAGACACTTAACAAATCCTTGTTGATTAGTTGCGTTATTTCTCTCACAGAATTTTCAGCCTCAAAAGAAGTAATTTATTTTTCCCCATGGATAATGTTACATTAAAAATGTTTTATATTTTTCCAGTTACATGTAAAACGGTTTGACATTCATTTAAAAATGAGTTTCTAATGCTTTCCTTCTCTCCCTTTGCAATTTGATATTGGTTATACATGTAGTCATGGATATATATATATATATATATATATATATATATATATATATATATTTCTTATTCTTCCATAAATGGATGAAGAAATAGGAAAAAATCTTTTAAAACACTTACTATGTGAGATAAAGGTGGTTATTGAAAATAGTCTGCTTCACTTTAGCTCAGATATCTAAATTGAGAACCTTTCTCAATCAATTAAAATGATGTCAGACTTTGTGTAAATGTCTTTGAACGCCATTAGATGGAGTGAAATGACCTCAGACGTGGAGCCTATTCCAACAGACTGAAGAAACTTGGGTCTAAATAATCAGTCAAGTTGGGAAGGGATTTCCGGAAGTTGGAGCAAGTGTGGCTTTCCTGCACAGTTTAGGAGGAATCACCTGGGTCATGGAGTGAAGAAATTACTTTTGTCCTTGGACAGGTTTCTTTCCTTCACACACCATCTCTTTTGGCAGGAGAAGGAGCTTGTGAGATTGGAAAGATCCATTGGATGTTAGACATCTCACCCTCTCATATTCCTGGATTAGCTAATGTATGTGCATGAAGAGCAAAAGAGAGATGGAGACAGATTCGTTACAACCAAGAACTTTTTGTGTCCAATTTTGTATAACATATAATCATTTCATTTCTTCATTTTCTCTTTTTTCAATTGATAGTTTATTTTATTTTTCCAATTACATGTTATGAGAGTTTTTCAACATTCATGCACATGCATTTTCATATTTTTAAGTTACATGATTTCCTTCCACCCTCCCTTCCCACCCACCCCTCCCCACAGCAGCGAAAAGTCAGGAGAATATTGAGCATATATATTTATGTTTAACATGTTTGCAAATTAGTCATTTTGGGTATGAAGAATTCAACTCAGAACTTCTGAAGGTCTTCACCAATAGGAGAAAAGGACTTCTAGTAACCAGCATCTGGAAATTCTCCTCTGCCACATATACTTTCTAAGTTTGAGTCTATATTCACTTGACTTCTGTTGGTACTGACGGAAGAGTGGAGTGTGAATGTCTGTTTGTCTGTGTGTGTGTGTGTGTGTGTGTGTGTGTGTGTGTGTGTGTGTGCGTGTGCAAATGAGACCAATATTTTGTGCAACCTGATATTTGTTATTCCACTTTACTTAGTAATACTATAAAATCTACTTAAGTTGGGCTGACTAAAATGATTTTCAACTGATAGTCTTGATCTGAAGCACACTAGTGGGGCACCTCTCTTCCCCCCCAAAGCCAGGCCCTTCTCTGTTTGCGCACCACTTCACAACAAAGTGAGGCAGACTGTTTTCAATAACCACCTTTACCTCACATCAAGCTAATGATATTACCGAGTAGCCCCCTGATTCTTCAGATTCCTCAGAGAAGTATGCAGTCAAGCTCTGATGACTTGATTCATCAGTGAGAGTAGGAGTTAGGTTAAGCATAAATGGTACACTAAGCACAAAAGGAGAGAAAGTACCTACTCCCAAGAAGGTCCCTTAGAATATTATTCTAAGGAAGGAGACATCATATATTCAGGAACTGAGGAACTGGAATCGGGCATGAATATTTTATTTTGGAGAGTAATATAGGAGAGTGGGTTATCACACTCTCTCCAAAAGCCAAGATGATATGGTTTTGATTATGATTCCAGAGATGGAAAATAGATGTTTGACTGTAGAGGGTAATTTTTAAGAAGGTGCTAACAAGTAAAAGAAAGGAAAAGTTTATGACTAAAACTGCTTCTGTGTAGTAGGTCACAGCAAGCACTTATATTTCAGGACCAAGAGTTCAGGAGTTGAAAGACCTAAGTCCTCTTGGGCATCATATCTAGTCCTGAAGGATCAATGGTTGGTGAAAAGATGAGCTCATTGGCTTGGATAATTATTTATCACATTTCCTCTATCTTACTAAACTACCTTTGTGACTCATTACAGCTAAAAAGAAACCCTTTGCAAAAAAAGCCAATCTGGCAATCAAACTCTTTGAACTCAGAGTGATTCTCAGATGAAAGATGCCCAATATTTCCTCTTCCCCAATCAGACTTAGTTTCCAACTTGGTAGAAACCATCCAATTTAGTTCCCTATAAGCATAACCTAGTAAAGCAAAGCTAGTGGGGTGGCATGGAAGGAGCCCTTTTTGACAGTAGCAAATCAGTAGCAAAATCAAATTTCCTATTTCCTACCAATGTGTCATTGTGGCAATCATTGAACATTTCTGGGCTCCTGCTTCCTCCTCTGTACATGAGGGGACCCTTTCTTGCTTTTTGACTCCTGAAGTAACAATTAAATCTTAGATCTGATGCCTGCTACCTATGTGGATTCAGACAAGACCTGGATCTCAGGATCTGGCCTTCAATTATCTCACGTGGAATATGGAGGAGCAGTAGATAGAGTTGATGACCCCTGAAATCCTTCTCAGCTCTAGAATCATAATCTCCTAAAATCTCCAGTTCTCTGAAAAGCCAGTACAATCTCCCTGACATGATGAGGACTCTGAAAGGGACGTGTATAAAGAGCCATTTAATTGTGAGTTATTATCACATTACTGTTTCTGAAATGGAAATTTGGGGTCTGTTTGTTACCCTAAACTAAACAGATGTTAGTCCAGGTGGAGTTGCAATTCTCCCAACACTGACATGCATTTCCCTTAGCTCAGCTCCCACACCAGGGAAGCAATGGACCCCTGGCAGTCTTGTCTACAGCTGCCCGACCGTCTGGAGTCTTGTTTCACTCTGGGGTTGGAGGGAACATTGAAGGAGCTAGCCCAGGGCAGAAGGTCTGCTATTTTCACTCTATTTTCCAGTGAGAGAGAGAATCAGCTTGTTAAACCCAATGGCACGCCTCTTTTCAGATAAACTAAAAATGGTATTTATACCCCAGGTGCATCTTAATTGTTCTAATTAACCTAACCAGTGCCTGCAATCAGAGCCAAGTGGGTTAGGGGGAGGGGGCTTAAAGGAAAAAATCCCTTTTTTGGGGTCTGAAAAGAAGACAATGGTATGAAGAGAGCAGCAGGGGAGGCTTGCAACACCCAGCATCCTGGTCCTTTTTGTTTGTGGGACATGATGCTGTCATGACTGATCGGTTTCCCATAGTCTCTGAGAGGTTCAAAAGGTCCCAGTTTTCCTCTTCTGTTCATAGAGCTGGAGAGTGGAAATCAGCTAAAAGGCTGGCTGCATTGGCCTTTCCAGGTAGGAGATAAAATGTAAAGTATTTCTTAATAAAGACTGCTTGGAATGGGAATTTGTGGGGCCACCTCAATCATTTTCAGCTTTAATTAGCACAAACCAGAGCAAACCACTCAGCAATTATAAGAATGCCTCCACTTTGCATAGGTTATGTAGGACAGTCAAGCAAGATCATACAGAGAGAATTACTGGTCATCTCTAAAGTTGCATGGACGCCTACATTATTTGTCAGTGAGATAACACCAGAAAAGAGCTTTAAAAATTTTAAAGCACATTGTGATGGGGTGGCTAGGTGGTACAGTGGATAAAGCACCGGCCCTGGAGTCAGGAGGACCTGAGTTCAAATCCATCCTCAGATTTAATAATGACCTAGCTCTGTGGCCTTGGTCAAGCCACTTAACCCCATTGCCTTGCAAAAACTAAAAAAAAAAAACCCACATCATGAATGGTAGGTAATATGATTATTTTTACTATCATCATTATCATTTCCTTTCTGCTCCATTCATTCAGGCCATAAGCAATGTCCCCTTACTTTTAGCTCCCCTTTATATATTGTCTTCTGCCATTAGAGTGAAACTCATAGAAAGCAGTGACTTTGTCATCCCAGAGCTAAGTAGAGGATCTTGAGCATAATGCATTATCCATCTATCTAATCGTCCATCTATCTATCTATTCTTCTGTCTGTTTGTCTATTATCTATCTCTTCATTCTTTTATGTCTTTCTATCATTCTATCTATCATCTACCTATCCATCTATCCATTCTTCTATCTATCATATATCTGTCTATCCATCTACCTAGTCTTCTGTCTGTATCTCTATGCCTATCTATTATCTATCCATTCTTTTATCTGTTTTTCTTTCTATCAATCTATCGTCTGTCTATTTATCATCTATCATCTATCCATTCTTCTATCTGTCCATAGGTCTGTTTATCTATTAACTATCTATCCATTATTTTATGTATCTGTCTCTGTCTTTCTATCAATCATCTGTCTATCATTTATCTATCATTTCTCTATTCTATGTCTGTCTATCTATCTATCTATTCATTCTTTTATCTGTCTACATGTCTTTGTTTTTCTTTCTATCGATCTAACATCTATTCATCTGTCTATCATCTATCTATGTATCTATGTATCTATCTATATATCTATGTATTTATCCATTCCTCTATCTGTCTATTTATCATCTATCTTTCTATGTATTTATCTGCTTATCATCATTTTTGTAGCCTTTCATGGACATTTATTCAGTCCTTACAGTTCTAGCTGTACAGTGCTAAGCATGAAAGACATGCAAAACCCCCCACAAGGAGTTGGGTGAGATGACTCATGGGAACCAGAGTGGGCAACAATGTTCTCAACTTCTCAATTTTTCAGCTATTATCTAAGCTTTTAATTGTCAGAATGCGTTCTCTCTTTCTTCATAGAATGGCCCTACAAGACTTTGAAGGCATCTAAAAAGTCAAGTCAATGAAGTTAATAAACATTAATGAACTGTATATATCAGGAACATGGTAATCCAGGTGAAGTACAGTGATGGGCATGTGAGCAGAGAGATAGCTGTGAGAGGTGCAGTGTTAGAATCAGCACAACTTGGCAAGTGAAATGAGGGGAGGAGGAGGAATTGAAGATGACTCCAGAGTGATGAAACTCTGAGACTGAAATAGTGGGAACGTCCCTCAAAAGAAATAGAGACGTTATTAATAAGGATAGGTTGGGGGAGGGGAGATTATGGATTTCCTTTTGAACAATGCACATAGGTTATTCATTTCAAAATATCTAATAGGCCGCTCTGCTGTCTTCTTATCTTTTCTATGATAAACTTGATTATTTTCTTCAAATGATCAACATTTAGTATAATTTCCAGGCCTGCCATCATTCAGTCTGCCTTTCTTTGAACATTCTCTAACTTAGCAGAGTCCTTCCTGAGATGTGATACTTGATAGAAAAATAACCAGTCTATCTCCTCCCTAGACTCAAATCTTGTTCCTTCTTAATAAGAAGTAACTTCCTAGATTTTCATCCAGCATCTTCCATGACCATTGTTCCTTTCAGGTTCTCCTTCATATTAGTCTCAGGTTCTGAATCATTATTCATATCCCAACTCATAATTGTTGGATTAATTGTGTAAAGTCTCTTTGTCAGACTTCTCATTTTACAACTTTTTTTTGGTGAACTCATCAGTTATCATGGGTCTAATTGTCTTCTCTCCCCTACTCTGGTTCATTCTCTCTCTCCAAGTATTTTTTATTTATAAACTTGTATACATATTGTGTATCCCATCTCAGTCTTCATTAGAACATAAGCTTATTGAGGCCAAGTTTTGTTTTTCATTCTCTCTGTGCTCATCCCCTAACAGTGACTTTACCTTTATATCATGACATGTGGTAGTTTCCCTCCAATCCCATCCAATCAGAAGATACTTCTGCTTGATACTCAGAGTATCAGTGGATAGGGGTTTGGCAGAAAGCCCTATTTCCTGATAAGAAACATTGAAAGTCTGTCAATCATGTGTTAGTCCAACAGAGAAGCCTCATACTCACACATTCCCTGAAAGTGAGAAAGACTGACTAGATGCAGCTCGGCATGACGTGATAGTCAATGAAGGCGGTTTATTCCCATTTGTTGATAATGTGACTTGGAAATCCCAAGACTTGATATTTGAATCAAATTATTTATTTCCATGATAAATGAGAGAATGGAATAGATAATGGATAGATATTGGTAGATAATAGTTCTTCTGACTATGCAAGAGAGAGTGTTTTGAGATTTTCATATTTAGGACCATAGCTCTGGGGGACTAGAAAGGAATTCTTTTTCCTTGACCTTTGACATCTATTGAAGCATTATTGTTCTATCCCTCCTTATGTTACTGTGCCTATGTTAATCTTTATCTACTTTGTTTCTCCCTGGTAATATGCACCTCTTCGAGAATTGGTCTTTGTTGGATTATTTTGACTTTATATCAACAGAATGTGCTTCACAATAGGCATAAAACTGAAGGTCTGGAAATCAACAAGATGCTGTAGCAGTAACTTAGCATTTGGTCATATAATCTCTGTTTAAAACAGCAGAATCCAGTTTGGTCACTATCTGAAGCATGAATTCCCTCTACAATAAGCTCAAGGTTCTCCTCAAGGTGCTAAAATTAAAAAAAAAATACTCTGCCTTTTTAGGTAACCCATTTCATTTTTAGGGCCACTTCAATATTAGGGAACTCTTCTTCATATAAAGCAATTATCTGTTGTTGCCATTCTTGTATGAAGGCCATGCTTAAAGTTGAATCCCCCTTCCATGTGGAAGTAAATCTGAGACCAGGCTTCCTCTAAATCTTCTCTTCTCCAGTTTCAAAATCTTTTTGTTCTTTAAACCTGGTCTTTTATGGCATGGTTTTTCCACAACTTTTTGCTATGGTGGTAATCCTTCCCTAGACATGTCCCAGCTTGGTAAGTTCCTTCCCAAAGTATGATATCTCAATTATGACCAATGACCTGAGATGGTTTGACACATCCATGAACCTATCTGGTTGAGAGATAATGAGACCGGGTCACAGAAAGGTATCCCAAGTACATTACTGAAAAAATAGTTTACTGGATTAGAAAAATAATTAAAAATTAATTTGGAAGAACAAAGAGTCAACAGTCCCATGATTTTGGCAATCGAGATTCATCCATCAATCCACTCATATCTAGTCATTACTATTGTTTGTTCATTCATATGTATAGCATTGGAAAAATCCTTAGAGATTATGGCATACAACTCCTTTATTTTACAGATTGGGAAGCAAAAAAAAAAAATCAACCAAGCAACCAAGTCAGAACCTGAGAAAATTTCAAGCAACTCTGAGATCTACACATTCTAGAAGGAAGGACAATCCTTTAGCAATGGGGAGAATCTTACTCTTTCCTTTATCATTTGTTTGTAAACGGCTTGAAAACCAAGCCTATGTCAGATTTCATAATCATATTCTCATCATTAAGAAGTCATCTTGAACCTACTAAGGCTTGATAAAGGTGTGTTCATTTTAATTGACTTGGATTCGGTGCTTATGTCAAGAAGCTTGTTGCTATAGTTGCATTGATTTCCTGGCTTCATTTTCTGAGGTTTGACATATGCCATCACCCCCACCAGTTCTACCCTGTCACTGGTCCCTGCCAAAGACTGTGCCTTATGATAATTGCTTTAAAGCCTTCTTTTAGATGCATTTGCATGTAATCTTGGCTCTTGGGAGCACAACGATTAGTACTGGAAGGAAACTCAGAGGCCATCTAGTTTAATTATCATATTTTTCAAATGAGAAAACTGAGGCAAAAGAAGATTAAGTGAGTTGGATTCATTTAAACAGTGAGTGAATAACTGGCAGGGCCAGGATTAAGACCCTGATATCCTAAATCCCAGAATTCAGTGTTCAAACAGTGCACCCCACAGAATGGTCTGTCAGTTAGAAGGTGGCAGAGACAGAATAGATCTAAGAGGTTCCAGTTCCTATTCCATTGTCTTTTCTAATCTACCAAATGGCAAGTACAGTGATAACAGTGATGATGAGGGCATCATGGCATACTGGAGAGAGCTATGGTTCTGGAGTCAGATGACCTGGGACAAAATCCCTGACTTTAGTAAGGTTTACTCTCTCTACAACTCTGGAAAAGTCATTTGTTCTCTCTATGCTTCAGTTTGTTCTTCTGCAAAATGAAGTGGTTGACCTAGTTAGCCGCTGAGATCCCTTGTAGTTTATAGGATCCTTTGATCCTCCAATATCATGCAATGATATCTCATATTTATGTATTGAATGATTGCAAAGTGGCATGTGTCCTTTATCTCATCTGATCTCCAAGACAGATGACCATCATCAAAAAAATGATCAGCATGAATGGTGTGCTACAAATCAAATTATACTCAGTAATCATTGTTTTCAAGGTAAACTTGAATCAAATATTCAGTCATAAAAAAACATTAGTTTTATTGTCAATATAACAAATAATAGGTATTTATTAAGTGCTAGGTAATAGTTCCAGAAATTTAAATAAACAGTAGAGACGTGAGACAAAACAAAAACAAAAATCCTCCCTAAAACATTCATATATACTTTAAAAATTTTCTCCCTTTATCTGTCCCTCTTAGCCTTCCCTGGCTTCCAAGTTTGCCTTCAAGTTTCACTAAAAATCCTTCCTTTTGTCAGAAGCTTTTTCCTAGATCTCCTTATTATTAGTACCTTCTCTCAGATTATTGTCAATAAATTGCATGTGTGTGTATGTAATAGACACATGTATGCATGTATTATGTTCACACATTTATATTTTATATACATACACACATACCTACACCCATATCTACTTACACTGATATCTATCTATCAGTGATTTGCAAACTATTTACCTCATTAGATTGTGAGCTCTTTGAGAACAGTGAATGATTTTGTTTTCTTTCTAGCTCTGTGTACAGCACAGTGCCTGGCACATAGTAGGTGTTTCATAAATGCTTCTTGCCTTAAAGAAATTCATTTCTTTTTAGGTTTTTGCAAGGTAAATGGGGTTAAGTGGCTTTCCCAAGGCAATACAGCTAGGTAATGATTAAATGTCTGAGCCCACATTTGAACTCAGGTACTCCTGACTCCAGTGCCAGTGCTCTATCCAATGCCCCAAGAAATTCATTTTTTTAATTTATTTTTTTTAGGTTTTTGCTAGGCAATGGGGTTAAGTGGCTTGCCCAAGACCACACAGCTAGGTAATTATTGAGTGTCTGAGACCGGATTTGAACCTAGGTACTCCTGATTCCTGGGCTGGTGCTTTATCCACTGCACCAACTAGCTGCTCCTTGAAATTCATTTTTAAAGACAGAATTACAAAAAATCAGCAAAAGCAATCTCTAACACTTGCAATATTTCACACTTATCAGCCTCCATCACTTCAAAAGATTGATTGGAGTTATTTCATTATATTCCTTTTCTGAGGTAAAGCACGGTCCTTACAATTTCAAAATATTCAGTTTGGTTTTGTGATTCTTTCTTTTTCTGTTTACATTGTTGTAGTCATTGTGTATATATTTTTTTTGCCTCTCTCACATGCTTCTCTGCATTCATCATCTTCATTATGTCTTATAGAACAATGATGCTCCATTATTTTTGAGGCATAATTTAATAGGCATTTAGTCTTTCCAGTTTTTTTTCTCTACAAAAAAAACTACCATAAAAATTTTGGTGCATATAGAATATTTATTTTTACAATGTCCTCCTTCAGAATTATTCTTCTCAATGGATTCTCTGTGTTGAAAACTGTAGAGATTTTAGTCATTTCATTTGCTAATTTTACTTTTCTTTCTAGAATGATGGAGCCTATCCACTGCTCTATGAACAGTGTACTATCTTTTTCATAACTATTCCAACATGGATTATTGCCATCCTCTGTCATCTTTCCAGTTTTCTGGGTACTAGGTGAAACATCAAAGTTGTTTTGATTTATAAATTTAATTATTAATTATTTGGAGCATTTTTTTCTCATGATAGCTAACAGTTTGCCATTCTTCTTTTGCAAAAAGTTTGTTCATATGTTTGCATCACTTCCCTTTTGTGGAATGGTTTTTGTCCTTATATATCTCAATTTGTTGTCTATTTTAGATATCAAACCCTTATCAGACATATTTGAAGGAATTTTCCCAGTCAGATGTCTCCATTCTTGTCTTAGATGTATTAATTATGTTCGTACAAAAGTGTTTCAATTTCAATTGAAATGACCTATTTCATATATTTGGAACTGATTCTATCCTGTGTTTTCTTAAGAATTTCTCTTCTAAATTACCTAGCCATGTGGCCTTGGGCAAGCCACTTAACTCCATCTTCCCTTGAAAAAAAAACTAAAAAAAAAAAAGAATTTCTTCTCTACCCAGCACTTATGAATCATTATGGAGCAGCAGCCTGAAATTAGTGGATAAGGGGCCAGTCCTGGGAATCAAGAAGACATGATTTCAAATCCTGTTTCTCATATGTTCTGACTATGTCATATGTTTGACAGCTCTATGGTCCTGGGAAAATATTTAAGAATGCAAAATATAGATGAAGTACTGAATTAATGGAATGGGCTTCTGTACTGGGAGTTATCCACACTGACAAAATGACAGCCAAGGCCTCAAACAAAACCAAACAAAGCAAAACTAACTTATTTTCTGATTTTATACAAGTCACTTCTCCTCTGTTGGTCTTACTTTTCTTATTTGTGAAATGAATAGATCGAATTTAATGATCTCTCCATTCTTTTTCATTGCCAAGATTTTATGAAGCATATTCTGACATTCTGTGTTCTAAGGCCCTTTCTTGCTCTGGTATCATGAATTGGGATTAGAATTAAACTCTGTGTTTGCTAGAGGGAACTGTGAATGGGGGAACTTTCATCTTTTCCAACTTGAGGTAAGAGGTGGCACAATGGATAGAGCGCTGGCCTTGGAGTCATGAGGATGAAAGTTTGAATCCAGACACTTATCTCTTCCTAGTTGTGTGACCTTGGGCAAGTCACTTAACTCTGATTGCCTTGCATCCAGGGCCATCTCCAGTCGTCCTGATTCATATTTGGCCACTGAACCTTGATGGCTCTGGAGGAGAAAATGAGACTGATGACTTAGCATAGCATCCCCCCTCACTCAAATCCTAATGTCATGGCTTTTCCAAGAGTTTGCTGGAGTACCAAGGTCAAGTCACTCAATGAGAGTCTCATTGCTGGGATGCATCAGAGGCATAACTTGAAGCCAGCTTTTCCTGATTCCAGGATCTGGTTCCAGATCCAGATTGCTTTTCTACCACATTTCTCAATCCCCCAGATATTATGTATTTGATTATAATAGGTAGCATTTGCAAAGTGTTTTAAGATTTGCAAAATATTTAAAACTATGATCTCATTTGATTCTTTTAAGCTTGATAAATGGCTGCTGCTTCATTTTATAATTGAAGAAACTGAGGTAGAAAGAGGTTAAATGTTTTGCTCAAGGCTATAAAACTAGTAAGTGTCTGGGGTTGGATTTGAGTTCAAAAGGTCCTGAATTGAAGTCTACCTGCTATGAGAAATATACATGCAGAGGTATCTTTTAATAGTACCACCATTTCCCATTATGTCTTTCCTCCTCCCATTCATTGAGTCAACAAGAATCTATGGAGCATCATGGTGCAAATTTCTGAAAATATCGAGAAAGATCCTCCCTTATCCCACCATCCGAAACCAAAATCCAGTCTGTGCTCTTAAGGAGCTCACAGTCTAAGTTAGAAGATTGTTCTGCCAAACGAATAAACATATCCATGAAGTCAGATAATATATAGATTGTTCTGTATCCATAGCCCTCTACTGTCTCTCTTCCAAGAAGGGAGGCCAGTGTGCTATTTTTAAAAGATTCTTCTTTCTTGCCTCCACTACCTTAGCCTGACTTCCCGAGTCCACATTTCTTTGATTTGCAACCATCATCAGTGAGTGAATCCTTAAGCTATGATTCTCTTTACTCAGAATCCCTGGGTTAATCCTTCCCCATGTCCCTGAAAGAGTTTTTCCTCGTAGAGGATTCTTGTTGCTCAGTTCTTCTCTAGTTCCTTAGCATTCAGCTGGGGTCTGCAGTCTTTACCAACCATCCTCCACACCCTTCAAAATCTCTCCCCCTTCTAAAAATATCCAAACAGAATGGATACATCAGCAGAACAGCAGGGCGACTTCTCAGTGCTGGGAACGAAGTCAGCCCCCATTCCGCTTCTAAAAACAGTTGCAGTTGGGAGCTGTGGCAGCTTTGTCACCACCAGGAGCCTTTGGAGGTCTTGTGCTGAAGCTGGAAGGGGGGAGGCAAAACTGGTGTCAAACAGACCCAGCCTCAGGAAGTGCCACATGGTCTCTGCAAAGTGGAGGGAGTTTACTCCGTCAACTCAATTGAATTCATTTCAAATTACATTTACTAAACATCTCCTGTGCATAGAAAGTCATGCTAAGCATGAGTAAAGAACAAAATTTAGAAATCTGCCTTTATCAATTCATCAATGGATTCATCATTAATCATTTATTAAGCACCTACCGTGTGTCAGTCAATGTGCTAGGTCCTAGAGATACAAAGGTAATAATGGTAAAGCTTCTCCTCAAGGATATTATATTATATTTGGGGAGACAATATAAACTTTATTATATCACACAAAAATCTATCTGTTTATTTGTCTGGCTGTCTCTCTGTATCTATCTGTGTATCTATCATCTATGCAACCATGTATCTATGTATCTATGTATCTATCTATATGTATGGATCTACCAATCTACCAATCTACATCTATCTATGTATCCTTTCAATCTTTTCCATCTATCTCCGTTTCTTCCTCTTAGAAGCCTCCCCAATTCAACTCTGAAATTTTAAGAGTAACTGTTCTCATAGATTTAAAGGGGGCTGATTTTTAGCCTTGCTTCTTATTAGTATATTTCACTAACACCCACTATTGCGCTTTCTATTAATAGTCACTCAGAAGACACAATTAGTTCATAAAACAATATTTACTATGATGACATAAGTAACTACACAACTTTTACCTCAAAAATTGTAGAGTTCTCTTGCACACCCACATACTCTATCCCATGGAAAAGTGAGCAGAAACTTAAGTGTGCAAAGAGGTACATTTACAGGGAAAACATATGGCTAAGGTCAGTCACAACGTCAGTATTGTGGGGCCCAAAACTTTCCTCATAAGATTCTTAGAAAGCTCTCCTTTGAGTGTAATATTTCTTCTTAGTAGGTCCCTCAGCCCATTTGTCAATTCCTAGGGTTAGCTGTCTCATGAATTCATAGATGCTTCTCATTTCTGTTACCAGAGATCTCACTCCTTCAAGTTCTTTCCTCCCTGGAGTTCTTGCTTCATCATATCCATGTCTCTCCGTAGAGTGTGTCTCTGCTCCATCAATTGTGAATCAAACTCTCTCAAATTGTCTCTCTGACTATTGAATTGGTTATCTAGAAGCTATATTCATAAGTATAAGTGCCATGGTGATCAGGGTTTTGGTGGGGAGCAAGGAGAAATCTTGAGGGGGAGATAATGTTGAGTCATAGCCAAACACTGCATTTGTCAGGGTGTTTAGCACAGCTCTCCATACTTAGTTGATGTTTAATAAATATTCGTTGAATGAATAAATGGCAGACTGGCCAAATGATCAGTCACCTCTTCCCTGATACATCCTTTCCCAACTGGAATTGGTCTCTTCCTTCTCTAAATTGCCCTCACCACTTTATTCATAATGCTCTTATATGTTTTTCATCTTTTATTTAATATCACAGTTAATTCTTTACTGAGTTCTATTGAATTGTAATCTCCTCAAGGGTAGGGATTTTTTATTTTTAGGGGGGTTTTTTGCAAGGCAAATGGGGTTAAGTGGCTTGCCCAAGGTCACATAGCTAGGTAATTATTAAGTGTCTGAGACTGAATTTGAACCCAGGTACTCCTGACTCCAGGGCTGGTGCTTTATCCACTATGCCACCTAGCCATAGGGATTATTTCTTAAAACAACAGCAAAACTGCCCCCAAAAACCTTCATTAGTTTCATAATCTAATATAATGTCTCACACAAATAGTGGAAAACATACATTGAAAAATGTGTATTTGATTAACTTATTGATGGGTATGGGGTTTTGTTATATTGAAAAAGATCCAAGTTCCCAGAGTTCTGGTCAGGAGTCTCTCTTACTTCCTCCCTGATGGTGAGATAGTCACTTCAGTTGTCTAGATATTTCATCCTCCTATAGAACAAGGGGTTTGGACTGAAAAGACAAGAGTGCTTGGTTTGAAAGCAATGGGATCTGGACTTAAATCCTGACTTAATGCAACTTTGGAAAGTCATTTCACTGTTCTCTTCTCAGGGACATGGCCTGGTTGGCTTCTGTGGCCACTTTTAGCTCTATGACTTCTAAGGTCCCTCCTAGAGTCTCTGTCCTTGGCTCACAGAGCAGAGATTAGCTCAAAGACTCTACTCTCGTTAGTCCAAAGAGGTGGGTGACTCAAAACATCTGGAGAGTAGAAAAAATTATACGGATTGACTGTACAAGAAGCAGAAAACTAGAATGGATGGAGTTTTTAATTCTACCTTTCATAATTCTTCGTCACAAATTCTTTCCTGGAAACAATTATATCCTGCCATATTTACAGGATTAAAAGACCCATGTGTGCTGAAGGAGCAATCGTCAACAATAAGCATGTTGATTGGAGCCCTGCTCTGCCGGCCTTGGTAATTGGACTATTGTGGATTCTGAGTTATTGAGCACCAGGTGTCTGGTCACGTGTAGGGTTCTGGGTAATTCCCAATTCCTATGTCTTTCTGTTTAGGGCATTCCATTCACTAGGCTCTGAGAAGCTTCATTATTTCAACTGAACTGTGATCTCATCAAGGTGGGCACTCCAAGGTGGGCAGTTCAGATGGTAACCCAGGCATACATTCTTATTCTTGGTGATTCTTGTTCGTTCCCTGCTCTGAGTCTTCCATAGAATGACTTCCTAGGATATTAGAAGCTTTCCTCTGGTTTGTTGATTATACTGTGACTATGAGGGTTGTTACCTTTGGTTATCCTTTAGTCATAACATGTAGTGAAAAATTATGATTATAATAGCAACTCCATAGTGTTATCAGTTTTGCAAAAGGATTGAAAAATGCTTGTCATTTGGTCCTCATACCAATTCTGTGAGACTGGTGTTATTATCATCCTCATTTGACAGATGGGGAAACTGAAGCCTGAGAATCTATGCAATTTCTTCAGCATCATTCAACTAATTTGATTCTGAGCTAACCACTATACTATCTAGCCTCCTACACGATCAATCAAAGGCTTCCCTTTGATTACCCTCTGATGGTACCTTCCAACTACAAGATTCTGAAAGGCAGTATTCAAAAAGGGTTCTTTGAGATCTGACCTTCCTCATGTACCAAGGTCCAGATTTCCTAGAACTTAAGAAGGCCATTAGTGGAAGCAGGGGTGGTCATAGTAGGGAGACTCAAATACTTCCTTGACTTTTCCACCCTATTTATTTTCAATTCCTTTGCAATCTTCCTCCCAGCAGTACATTCCAATCTCTTTGGGCCTTGCTTTCGATCCTGGTGTTTGAATCGTTAATGCTTTTAATACCTGTGGACTTGGCCGCTGTGTCGCTAGATGCGTCCTCATTAATCAGACCCTGGCTGAGTCATGTTACACAAACCACAGCCTTATAGGAACAAATTAAAAGGCAATATCATTTCACTTCTGCTAAATGGTTTCTGATGGCGCAGGAGGAGAGCTAGGACACTCTATACCGTGCCTCGTGAGTCTGCCAAAAATATGACACCCTGAGACAGGATAAATGAATGCTTAAATGGGGATCGCTCCGAAGGGGTTAGTCATAAATCACCGGGTGAGCCAGAGTCCATGGTGCTTTTCGGGTGTTACTTGAAATGTGACCCGCCTTCAGTGACTCCTATAAAAACAATCTGAGTTTTGTATGGTCCTATTAGAATGGGGTGGGAAATGGGGAAGATCATTTCCCCCGGGCCAAGCAGTAAGCAAAATACAGACTTTGGTGGGAACTGAAAGATCAGATAATAAGAGGAGAGGGTTGTTGCTAAAAAAACAAAAAATAATAGCGAAAAAGATCAACAACAAATACACACACAGAAATATGGAGTTTTCTGGAAGTTGAGGTCATTAATCTTGAATGTTGAAGAAAGCTGAGGGAGAGAACTGGTTGGCTTTGTATCAGTAATGCACTATAAGAAATTAGATGGTGGCAGCTAAAACTATTCTGGGACTCAGAAGACAGGGCTAGTTGGGGTCTTAGGTTCCCTGAAGAATCAAGAACATTACAAAAGAACATTTCCAAGGTAAGGAGAAAAAACAAACAAGCAAACAATGACACAAATCCTTAATTGCTTGGATTAAAAATACTCAGAGAGACTACATATTATGGACAGAGACTCTCTCAGAAGCAAGGATGTCCTGGAATCTAGTTCTGCTCCTTGAGAATCAGCAGGAGGTCCATCAATGGCCCAGGCAGCTCTCTGACTTTAAGTGATAGAAAAGATGTTGATTGATTGGTCCATATGTGGAGCGAATATAGCTATCTTTCCTATATTAACAAAATCAGAGATCTAGTTCCTTCCTTTAGTCCTCAAGATAGTCAAATACTCAAAACTATTTCTCATTCTATTGATGAAAGCATCCCCTTTAATAATTCAACTCATCCCAGGCTGCCCATCCTATATGGCTCTTGTGGTTTTCTTCCTATAATTTTGTCACTAGGGGATCTACCCAAAATGCTAAATAGTAATTTACCCAAATTGCTAAATAGCAACTCTGTTGGCATACTGAGATTACTGATGGGACAAATCTCTATTGACCCATCTTCCACTCGTACAGCCTTTTATGATGAAATTCATTTTTTTTAAACAGGGCAATGGGGTTAAGAGACTTGCCCAGGGTCACACAGCTAGATAATGATCAAGTGACTGCAGTCAAATTTGAACTCAGATCCTCCTGACTCCAAGGCCAGTGCTCTATTCACTAGGCCACCTGTCTGCCTCTGAAATTATTTACTTAATTTATCTTTTATAGTGCCATCTTGAGATGTAGGACAGCCTGCATCCATCCACCATGTATTTTCCCATTACTCTGGATAATACTCATTTTCAATTCCTCAGAGGTTCTAGGGCTCTATGCTTCACAATAATAGAACAATGATGAAGCTTTTCTCCAAGGTAGAAGTTTGTCTTACTCACAGAACTTTGATTTCCCAAAAGCAGTCTAGTTTGTTTGTCTCTTCCTTTTCAATTTTGAGTCCCCTCATTGCCCTTTCCCAATATGTATCAATCCACACACATATATGTGCATACATGTATGCATATTGGTGGGCAGCTTCCATAGTTCACCATTCTGTTGGAAGTCACCATTGGGACAGTAGGCTTGGCTTTCCTAATCCACTTTTTTTTCTTCATTGGAAAGTTAGAACAATGTCTTTAATTTGTGTATGTGTGTGTATACGTGTGTGTGTACGTGTGTGTGTGTGTGTGTGTGTGTGTGTGTGAGATCTCATGCAAGAGGCTCTTCATTGTTCCCAGGCTTCATTCAATTAGCAATATGTCACCCATTAAAGTTATTAAAATTATCAAGGAATGGAAGAAACTGAAGGCAGCTCTGGGGTAATGCAGTGATCTCCAACTCTAGGAGTGTGTTTGCTTGACATTCTTTAACTCTAATTTACTTCCTTCCCTACTGACAAAAATCTTTGTTTATTTTCAAGCAATTAATAACCAAACTTTTACCAAATGACAAATGTTTGGCATTGTTCTAGCCATGAGAATACACTGAAAGGCAACAGTCATTGCCCTCAAGGACATCTCTTTGATGATATGCATGTAAGTGATATGCATACAAACAGATATATGAGATAGATATAAAATAGGAGGAAGATAACCTTAGAGGGGAGGCACTAATGACAAAAGTGGACTAGAAAAGACCCCCTAAGTTTGAACTTTTGAGCTGAGTCTTGAACAAAGTCAGGGATTTTAAGAGTAAGGAAGAACATTTAAAATGATAGATTAGAAGGGGCGGCCTTGGAGTCAGGAGTACCTGGGTTCAAATCCAGTCTCAGACACTTAATAATGACCTAGCTGTATGGCCTTGGGCAAGCCACTTGACCCCGTTTGCCTTAAAAAACCTAAAAAAAAGATAGATTAGAGAAAAGATAGGAAGATGGGAGCTACTCTGTGAGCAATAACTAGATGTCTTTCCACGATGACTTGACCATCCAGTTCTACAAGGACAAAGACTCAGAAGATTTGGTTCAACAAATGAGTCACAGAACTGGAATTTCTTAAGGGGCCTCAGATGATAGTCGAATATGTATCATCTTGATCACATGAGAAATAGTCCTTTAACTTTATATTGAACAACTTGATTGAAGGAGACAGTGAACTCTGAGACAGATCTCTGTGAGACAACTCAAATTGGACAATTCATTGTTTTGTGTAAGATTGAGTCTAAACCTTCCAGTATGCAATTTCTATCCCTTTTTTCTATATGACTGCCTTTATCCTTCTTTGGAAAAGTGACAAATCCTAAAACCAATGTTCCCCTTGTGGCCACTCTTCTCCATAGACAAATTCCCAGTTCTTTACATTGATCAATTTTTATAGCATGGTCTCCAACTCTCTACCCATCTTAGACATCATTCTCTGTATACCATCTGCCTCATCAATAACAAAACTAAAATTCTTGTCCCAGTCTTATCATTAACTGAAGTTATCACTTGATTCTGATCAGATTCATTGATCTTTCTGAAGTCTATCTTCATCTTTAAAATGATTTGATGACATCTCAGTCCCTTCCAGTCTTATTGTAGGAAAGATCTGTAAAGCTAAAGAAAAGTTTGGCAAGAGGAAGTTTATTACATAGCAACCAGAACTGGGCCTCCAAGGTTGTGGTTTTGGTTTTAGATAAGGAGAGCTACAAAAGGCACTAAGATGTCTGGATTCTAATGTTGGCTTTGTTGCTAAGTGGCAATGTGAATCTATGCAAATAACTTTATCTCTCTGGGTTTCAACTCCTTTTCCTACAAAATGCAGATCTGGGATTAAATAATACTTAAGATGCCATACAATATTAAATATATTTGACTATAGTAGCTTGTGAATGTAGTAGAAGACAGAAGAATTGAGTCTTTCTACCACTCTTTATGTTAAATAGATGAGCAAGTTGGAAAAAAGATATATTTAATAATTATTCAATCATTTCAACTCCTGGAATCATGAGCACCTGGAAATTTGCAGTGGATTTTGTATAGAAATGCTATCCAATCGCTTATGAGGTTTTTATTGGTCTTAGCCTTTGATCATACCAGAGAGATGGCTTCTTGCTCACAGTCTGCTATTTTGAAAATTACATCTGTAGTATGGATATTGTTATAGTATGTTATAAATCAGGAGGATAATTGAAGGGATGGTGACATGGATGATGGATATAATTTCAAAGCAAGATTCATTTGGGGTTTGGATTCAGTTTTCTGGAAATATTTGAATTGGGTCTCATTCAATGAGTTTTACCTCTTTCTGACCCAACTGGAGTTCAGCAATTTAATTATTTGAATTCTGTAGATGTCAGACTTCAGATGAGCTTTGCTGCAAAGAGGGACCAGGGTGGACCCTGCATAGACCAACACAGTAAAATGAACTTTGTGTTTGGCATTGTTGTTCATTTTTAAGTTGTGTCCTACTTTGTGTCAACCCATTTGGAACTTTCTTGGCAAAAATACTAAAGTGGTTGGTCATTTCCTTCTATAGCTCATTTTACAGATCAGAAAACTGAGCCAAATAGGGTTAAAGTATCTTGCCCAGAGTCACATAGCTAATGAGTCTCTGAAGTCAGATTCGAACTCAGGAAATTGAACCTTTCTAATTCCAGACTTGGCTCTTTATCCACTTTGCCATCTAGCTGCCACAGAGTCAGGAAGACTTGAGCTCACATCAACTTCATATACTATTTCTGTGACCCTGGGCACGATACTTTAGCCCCTGTTTGTCTCAATTTCCTCATTTGTAAAAAAATGGGAGAAATAATAACACCTACCCCCCAGGGGCATTGTGAGGAAAAATGAGCTAATATTTGTAAAGTGATTTTGCAAATCTCAAAGTGCTACATAAATGATAGCTATTTTTATGTTACCTCTCAGTATTTTCTCAGGCAAATTTCTAAAACTATGATTTGAAGAATGTACAGTCAAGTCATTTAACCTTTGATATGTGCCTACTATGGGCTGTGTGCTGGCATTGAGAGAGCAAGGTTCCTAACCTTGAAAATCCCTAGACAAGGGATATCCAAGGTCTTGGCCAAAAAGAAAAATGAGGGCAATAAGGCTTTCAAGTCACATCTAAGTGTAACATGGACATTATAAGGAAAGTACTTAGTCATAAAATATTTTGAAAATGGAAGTGACTAGTTTTTAGCTTCATTATTGCCTGAATTCAAATAACTATTGAGTGACTCTGGTTTCCTGTGATTATGATGATAGATTTTGAGTTGGAGAAGAAGGTAGAGCTCATCAACTGCAATCTCTTTTATAGGTGAGGAAATGGAAATCCATAAAAGTGAGGTGACTTTTCTAGGATCAGGTGTATGTTTCTTAATAGGGGTTTGAATTTCTATCCAGGTCTTACTGACTCCCAAATTCAGCCTTCAACTTACTCCCCATGTTAGGTACACTAAACTGGATTTCTCTACCAGCATAGTTTGACTAATAGTCTGATTGCTCTCCGTATAGGTAAACTTTGAGTACTAATAAACTCATAAAAACAAACCGAAAAGCTTTCCTTTAGGAATGGCAAAATTAAAACCATAGAGAACCAATGTATCAGTGAGGAAAGCCCATCCTCCCCTAAAAAAAATAAATCAAGCCTTTTTTGTAAAAGTAAATTCTTTAAGGCTGGTTTGAGTTTTGTCTGTGACCCCCTGATTCTTGGACAGTTGCCTACATCTTATAGGGATCTCCTGCATATTTGTTGTTGAGTAGTAACTGAATTCACATTTTTATGCTTAATATCCTAGGGACTTATAAAACATTCATTGAATTGAACTGGGTCCCCTAGATGGGCCTTTGGAACAGCTAGGATAGATTATATCTAACTAGTTGATGGTAGTTGTAAATTAAATATCAATTATAATTCTCCATATTGGACTTTACTGTTAAATTATGCTCTCAAGTGAACCAAGTGCTATCTCATTAGAGATTCAAAAAACGCATGAGTTGGGTGGAATGTGAGATGGGAGGATCGGTGAATGAGGGCTTATTTTGTGTTGGCCCCAAGTTCTAGCAATGCAAATATCAACAAATGAGACAGTCCCTGCCCACAAGGAACCTGCATTCTAATTGGGGAAGATAACATATAATGATGTGTTCTGGGGACATGGTGAGCAGACTGTCCAGTCCCTAAGCTCAGAAAAAAACTTACTAAGCATCTGAAAAAGAGGACAATGTTCTTTCCAGCTCAAAATGTAGCCTCATTTGTCATATAAAAAGAAATATGGGAAAGATAGTGATAATGAGGTAGCCTCTGGGACCAACAAGAGGTGGTGCAACTTTTGCCCATGGCAAAGAATGGCTGGGAGACTTCTGGCAAGATCCTTAATTCCTTAAATCTCTAGGTTATCTTTCAGAGAATGTAACACTCTAATTGGCAGAGAGAATTTCCTCACTTCTAATTCCGATGAAATCACAGGTTAATCCTTATCTGATAAATATTAAATTAAATAAACATGGCCTCAAAATTATTTTTAAAAATTTTCAAATGAATATTAGGAAGCATTTCTGTTGAGCCTTAAGGTTTATAAAGCACTTATAGCCCATTTGATCTTCCCAACAACTTTGGGAGGGAGGTGCAATTATTATACCCAATTTGTAAATAAGAGAACTGTGTTTTATTATTCAGTTGTTTCAGTTGTATCTGACTTTTCATGATTCCATTTGGGGTTTTCTTGGCAAAGATACTAAAATGATTTGCTATTTCCTCATCTAGATCATTTTACATATCTCTGAGGTCAAATTTGAACTCAGGGCTTCCTGAATGAAACTATCTACCCTTCCACCGTGCCGCCAACCACTTAAATATTCCACTTAAAATTATAACCTTTCTAAATGTGATCTTTAAATTCTAAACTACACTCAGTTTAGTGCTAAAACAGACCCGAGAGATCTGTAATTTTGTCATTTTAGTGAAGAGACCTTAACACTCAGACAAGTGAAATGAGTTGGGTAAGGTCACAAAGTCAGTATAGAAGCAAGGCTTTGATTTTAGGACTTTCCTAGAAAATCTAGAATTTCTATTCTACTACAACCCTCTCTAGAATGCCCTGTGATTTACAGATTAATAATTTGGTTTTGATTGATTTTGATTAATTGTTGTAGGAAGAATCCTTTTAGACACTAATTTTAGAAGATATGCTGTATAAAATTTGTGAGGTGGGCATGGAAGGGTCTTAATCCAGGCAAACTCCTTCAAATTGCTTTCATTCAAAGTCCAATAAATTGCCTGGGAGATTATACCATTATAAGAGAAGCTTGAGGTCAATCCTCAGTCCAACACTCCAATATTTTGAAGACATATACTAGTCTGATTAAGCAATGGTGGATAGGAAGTGAAATATCCAGAGTGATTTTCTTCTCATTTTTTAATCATAGTCTTAGCAGCCCTGATCTCAACCAGAGAAAAGAATGAAGAAGATAGCCTCATGAACCACCTGATAGGAGACTAAGGGTTCCTGGTCTTGTATCTGATCTTTTTCCTATGCTGGAAAAATGTGAGATTACTGGTAAAAACTTCCCTATAAATGGCTATTTCACAAAGAAAGAGTGTCTTAGAGGATTCCAAGAGGTAAATAAAATGTATAATGGACCCATATTTAAGAATAAGGGAGAGATTTTGGTTTTCAGAGTAGGATCATGATGGTGGGCAAGAACAAGCAGCTGACCAAAGATGGCAAAAAACAAAGAGCCAAGGTGAAAGTGGTTGATCCATTTTCAACAAAGGATTGATATGATGCAAAAGTACCAACTATGTTCAACGTTCACCCTGGAGACAAGACTGTTATAAGGACTCAGGGAACAAAAATTGCCTCTGATGGCATCATGGGTTGAGTTTTTGAAGCGAACCTTGCTGATTTGCAGAATGATGAGGTTGTTTCTTGCAAGTTCAAGTTAATTACTGAAAATATTCGGGGGAAAAAAACTGATGAATTTCCATGAAGTGGATCTTGCTGAGAAGATCAAATGTGGCAGCATATAAAACAAACCTTAAGTTATACTCCATGATGGGGTGGCTAGGTGGCACTGTGGATAGAGCACTGGCCCTGGAGTCAGAAGGACCTGAATTCAAATCCGACCTCAGACACTTAATAATTGCCTAGCTTTGTGGCATTGGGCAAGTCACTTAACCCCATTGCCTTGCAAAAACCTAAAAATATAGATGTATTCCATGGTCAAAACCAAAGTCCATATTGTTGTCAGAACTAGTGATGGTGACTGGCTGCTTTTGTGTTGGGTTTGGCAAAAAGTACAACTAGATCCATAAGTCCTCTTCTGCCTAGTACCAACAGGTTTGTTAAATTCATAAGGAAATGATCGGGGGCAGTCAGGTAGCACAGTGGATAAAACACCAGCCCTGGAATCAGGAGGACCTGAGTTCAAATCTGGCCTAAGACACTTAGTAATTGCCTAGCTGTGTGACCTTGGGCAAGTCACTCTTAACCCCACTGCCTTAAATAACTAAAAAAAGAAAGAAAATTATGGAAATAATGACCCTAGAGGGGAAGACAAATGACTTGAAAGATCTTGCCAGCAAACTAATTTCCAGATAGCATTGAAAAAGACTTGGAAAAGACTTGCCAGTCCACTTGTCCTCTCCATGATATATTTGTTCAAAAAGTCAAGATGCTCAAGAACCCCAAATTTATATTGGGAAAGTTAATGGAATGGCATAGAGGTGATGGCTCTGAGCAATTTTCATGATTATGACACAGGCACAAAAGCAAAAAGGACCGATGGCTTGGAACCAGTTTCTAAAATAAGAACACTTAAATAAGGTTGATAGATAAAAATTTATCATTGTGAAAAATAAGGAACAAGAGGTAGAAAGAAGCTGAACTGAATTGGCCAAGGTGCTCAGGAATGTTAACTAGTAGGTAGGCACTGAGATCTGACTCAAATAACCTACCTTTGAAGGATGGACAGGTCCATGTGCTCTGAGGTGTATCACCTTAATGCAGAGAAACCTGGACTTGATGAAATCAGAAGACTGGGGTTCATCCTCAGACCATTGGAAGCTACCTATATGACCTTGACCATAATACATAGAAACATGGACTCAGAGGATCTTGAAAAGGACCTCAGAGTCATCTATTACAATACTCTCTTTTACTGATAAAGACACTGAAGCCCTGAGAATGACTTGCCCAACAACACAGTCACAGAGGGGGTAGATCAACTTCACAAATGAAGTTTAATCTTAAATCATCATACTGCTTTCCTTAGTGTCAGTTTCCTCATCTGTAGAATGGGGCCAGTAATACTTTTAATATCTCTCTTCTAGAGTTAACAATAAATTTGACTTTAATATTTAAGGATATGGCACATAATGGTATTTGAAATCAATTAAAGTCGTATTTTTAATGAGGGAATAAATAGACTAGTTCATTGACATTTGGGAAGAGCTGTTGTTTATTTTTCTCTATGTAGGGGTGATTTCATTACATCGGTTAAAGAGCTGGAAAGGTAGGAACTACGTTCCTTGAAGCTAGGAACCATCTCACTTTAGTCTTCATATGTCCAATGGCTTAACTGAGTATCTGCCACTAAGTAACCTCTTTATAAATACTGGTTTAAATTGATAGACATTAAATGCTCTAGTTCCTAGGAATGGAGGTTATAAACCTGAGGGTTATAATAAATAACCCCATGGTTATCGCTTAGCCATAGAGGAGAGCAGAAGCCCTCTGTGATTTAGGAGACAGTCATAAAAGTTGTTAGAACTGAAAAAATAATCTCTCCCTACCCCCTCCTCTTTCTCTGTCTCTGTCTCTGCTTGTCTGTCTCTCTGTCTCTCTCTCTGCTGGTCTGTCTCTGTCTTTCTGTCTTTCTGTCTGTCTCTCTGTCCCTTTCCTGTCTGAGGTTAGTTTAGTTAGATGCATACATGTATCCCTATATATACACAGTAGGATCATTAAAGTCATTAGACACTACCCTCTTTTTATAGATGATGAAACTGGGATCCATAAAGGTGAAGTGACTTGATCATATAGGCTGAAAGTGACAGAGGGAGGTTTTGAACTTAGATCCTCTGACTTCAAAGACAATGTCTTTCTCCTCCCAAAATTAACCCTGCCCTGGTAGAACTCATGGTCTGCTTCTATTAGAACTAAGACTTCCTTCTGTGGCCCAGTGGAACATCAGTGCAGAGACCTTGGGTAATTCTGGGGCCATTGTTCTGCCTTCTACCAGATCCTCTTGAGGTGTTCATTTAAAGGGTCGATTTCTGTCTGGTGCTCACATTCATTTGTTTGTCTTCTTGGCATTTTAACAGAGAAACTGTTTCTTCACAAGTGCATTTCACTTAGTTTTCATTACACAAATGTTCATTTTCTGCCCTTTTTAGTATTCAATATGCTCACATATAAAAGGAGCGTGCAAAGGAGACTAAATATATGCCAATAAGGGTCAGGTCATTTGTTTCCCCTCTGGAAGGGCGAAGCACTAGCATTTTGGGGAGATGGAAGAAGGTTGCATATGAGAGGTGACAGGAAATAATCTTTGAGGAAGCAAAGTGTAAGGGACTGTTGTGTGTGGGAGTACTGTAAAATTTCATCACCGTATATCCTCTAGCACCAGAGCGTTATTTACTGGTTGATTGTAGAGTGCCACGGGAGTGGAGGTGGACCAGGGACTGGGGAGGATATTTAAGTACTTATATTTGGTTTAATAAAGTGAGAACTTGGAGAACTTTTTATCCTTGTCTCCTGCATCTTCAACATTTGCCTGGGGAAGGATAAGCTAGTCTAGCAGGAACCTAACAGCAAAGGATTTCTATCTTGCCCCTGAAAAGGAAGGGAAAGGAAAAAGAGCAGTCTAAGCTTGTGATATGCATGTCCAAAGTCATGGAACCCCATTAATGGGACGCCAGGTATGAGGAACAAAAAGAGGCCAATTTAGCTGTATCATAGAGGGCAGTAAATGGCAAGAGGGATTGTCCAGGATGATGATGAAAAAGAAGAAAAGGAAATGAATGCTTTGTTGTAAGAGATGTCTCTTTGGATGAGAGGAGGGTTATAAAGAAAAACCATCCAAATTGAGTACTGAATACAGTCTTTGATTTGGAGTCAGGGAGACCTAAGCTTGAATATTGCCTCAGACATTTGCTGTGGCTCATCCTAAGATATTTAACCTCTCACCCTCAGTTACCTGATCTGCTAAGTGGAGATAATGCTGTAATAGCACTTGCCTCAGGGCAGCTAGATGGGGCAGTAGGTAGAAGGCTGGCCTCTAAATCAGGAGGACCTGAGCTCAAATCCTGATTCGGGCCTTGGACAAGTCACTTAACCAATTGCCTTGCATCCAGGACCATCTCTAGCCTTCCTGATTCATGTCTAACCACTGGTCACTGAAATCTAATTCACGTACATGTCATGGTATCACCTTCCTGAGGTCATCTTCTTCAAGAACAGAGGACAGACATAGTCATCATCACTTGACCAGCAGGTTTGTTTTAAGGCTGAGATGACATAGCATATTGTGTTTATTATTTAAAACAAAAGAATCAGGAAAGGGAATAAGCACTTATTAAACACCTACTATATACCAAGCACTGTTTTTCTTTTTAACAGATGATGTATCAGAATTGCATCTGGTTTATGCTTTGGGTCTCAAACCACATCTGTTTATGCATAGAATATAGTCCCTTGAAGCCAACTATTTTTAATTGCTTTGCATATAGTAGGTCCTTAATAAATGCTTATTTTTAATGAGGGAATTTAATTACTTTGAATGTTTTTGGTATATGTGCGTTACATCTCTGTTTCTGACTTTGCCTTCCTTGAGGGTTCGTAGGAATGATGAGTTTAAGGATAGGGGTAAGTTTAATCATTTTTCTTCCATGACTCTAAATTAAAACCCAGAATAGTTGTACCAGAGCTCCACCAACAGTGCATCAATGTGCTTGTTTTGCCACAGACTTGCCAACACTGACTGTTCCATCTTTTCTATCCTTTGCTAATTTTTTTCTTGGTATGAGGTCCGACCTCAGTGTGATTTTAATATGTATTCTTCTCACTTTTGAGAACTGGAGCATGATTTAATTGGGTCAATTATTATTTCCAATTTTTTTGAAAATTATTTGTATCCTTTGATCCCTTACCTAATAGAGAACATTCTTAATGTTATATAGTTATGGCATTGACCTGTTTATTTTCTATGAGATTTTATTATTGCTGTACACATTTTCCTATTTTCTTTTTTCTTTGATTTTTTCCCCATGGAAATTAATTTTTTATGAGTAGATGAAATTATTTATTTCTTCTCTAATGATTTTCTCTATCCTTTGATTAACAAAGAATTTCCCCCTTAACTTGGATGTGAAGGATCTCTGATATCTTTTTATTTTTGTAGGATCATTTTTCATATTCAGGGACATACTAATTTTTAGCCTTACTATAGTAAATTGTATATATGTTGACCTGTAGATGATTTCTGCCAAACTGCTTTACATTTTTCCTCAGCCATTCTAATGAAAATGATATGTATTTACCTAATAACTTGGTTTGTAGAAAATGTTGACCACTGGTTTTTTAATTTCTTATGTTTCTTGCTTATCTATTATAGTCCACTGACACACTTCTACTATTTTAAATAGTATCAATTAACTTTGATGACTTCATCATAGAGAATGAGGTCTATTATTTCTGAACCCCCTTCATTTGTAGTTTTTCTCATGATTTCCTTTGATATTCTAGTCCTTTTTCTCTCCAAATTAACTTTACAATTATTCTGAGTTTCCTTTTGCTGTTTATTATTATTATTATTATTATTATTTATTATAAAGAAGCTAGGTGGTTCAGTGGATAAAGGATTGAGCCTGGAGTTACAAAAACCTATATTCAAACCTGGCCTCAGATATTTACTAACTGTATGATAGTGGGCAAGTCACTTTATCTCTGCTAGTCTCAGTATCCCAATCTGTCAAATGGGGATGATAACACTAGCTACCTTGTAAGATCTTGTGAAGATCAGATGAGATACTATTTGTAAAAGTACGTAACACATTGTAAGTCTTATATAAATACTTATTTCCAACTCTTCTTTTCTAAAACATGTCCTCTCAGTTATCTGATTGGTATTGGATGAAATTTATGAATTAATGTATGTAGTATTGTCATTTTTTAATATATTGGCACAGTCCAAACATGAACAGTATTCCTTTTGATTTTTTAAGGAACAGAATCATCCTATGTTAGTATCCACAGATTTAATATAGCAGTTAGGACTTAGATCCCATACCAGAATAGTTTTGGATTTGGAAATTGAGAGGAAGGAATTACCTACTGAAAATAGAGGTGAAATGATTTGGTAGCAGATTGTAATCTTGCATGTGCGCACTTTTGCTTTTGTCCATGTAATATCTTCAGCTCCGAGCACAATGTTTAGTAAAGAGAGGATGCTTACTCTGTTTGCCTAATTCAATTGAATGGTTGAAGGCAAGTCATGTGTGGAATTAAAATTCAGAAATCTACTAATCATGGATCATGGATTAAAAAATAACTACATTTTTCCTTCCTGTATGGATCAAAAGGTGAAATTTTGGTTTTCCATTTCATTTCATTCTCATCAAAGAAAACTTCAGAGTGAATGTTGAAATAGTCCTCCAAGCTTCATCTTTTGTTTTTCTTTTCCTCAGTACAGTACTGTGAAACTTACATCTGGGGCTGAAATAGTATGACCTTTTGATCCAAAAAGACTGGTAGGAAAATTGAGATAAAACTATTTGATTCTTTATCATGAAGAAGGAAAAATAAATTCTTTCATAACATATCAGATTTAAGGCAAGGATTGGATAAAAGTCCCTACCCTTCCACAAGACAGAAATGCACCAATATCCTCCAGAGATTGTGTTGTGTAATGGGTAGAGTCCTGTACTTGGAATTGAGTTACCTGGATTCAAAGCCTGTTTCAAATACTAGCTATGTTTCCATGAGCATGTCATTATTTTTTCTTTTCTGAGCCTTTAGTTTATCAATTTCACCACGGGAAAGAAGTTTATAATACTACAAAATGTGTTTTATTTTCTAGAAGTAATATTTTTTTAAAAAAGTCTAACATTAGGCTTCTTATTACTATACTTTCCTTTAAAATTCTCAGGAGGTCGGTCATTTCAAGGGGAGTTGCAATGACAAGGGATCAGAAGAGAGACCATCTTGGTCTCCTCTCTACTAACCTCATGGGCCAGTATCAAATAGCTTTACCTTATTTCAAATGAGAGCAAAATCTGATAGGGTTATAAAAGTGAGATTGGCAAAGCAGTAAGATATGTTAAACTTCCCTCAAAGCAAAAGACCTGCATTTGAATTTCAAGTCCATCACTCCATGGATATGTGATCCATGGGCACTTCATGTCTATGTACCTTAGGTTCACCATCTATAAAAGGGAAACCATAATCTTTGCAGCTATCGCTTGATAATTGGCTCATCTTTCTCATTTGCAAAATATTAAATATGTGTGTGTTTGTGTGTGTGTGTATGTTGTTAAAATTGCTTGAGGAATTTATAAACAAAAAAAGTACCACAGAAATTCTGGGTCTTATTGTAGGGTAAAAGAAGTTCTCTCAAACATGAGAAATGCCATATATCCCTATGACTTTCAGGATCCTGTCACTGAAATATTAGCCTGGTGACTGAAATGTATTTCTCATCTTTTTCTTTAATAGCTAATGTGTGCATCACACTTTAAAGTTTGCAAGGTCAATAGCAAAGGGGTACAGAGAGAAAGGGAGGCAACTCAGAGGTAAATAGGCACATAGATGATACATAATGGATAGATGGAAGGTTACTTTTGGAAGGGAAAAAGACTAATCATTGAAGAGCACCTGGAAACAGAGTATACCTTTTCTGAATACACATTTCATTGATAGTATCATTTGTGCTAGTTGAAGCTTGGTGATGTTATATGGTAGATAGAGTACCAGGTCTAGAATCTCTTCCTGAGTTCAAATCTGACCTCAGACACTTACTACGTATAGGATCCTAAACATTTATCCATGTTTGCCCCAGTTTCCTCTTCTGTAAAAGGAACTGGAAGAAGAGATGGCAAACCACTCCAGTAACTTTGCCAAGAAAACCCTAAATGGGGTCATAAAAAGTCAGATATGACTGAGAAATGACTCAACAACAGCAATAAATATTTGTGTCATTTCTTTGTATCCTGAATACATATTATGAAGCAAATATAAAAATGAGAATGACAGTAAAATGTGGTACATATCTGTATATTCGTGCAAAGAACATGGTAGGAAAAAAGCCATGTGAGTAAATATTTCTAATTTAGGACAATAGAAACTAAATGTTACTAAAAGATTTACAAAGTGCTATGAAAGTTACAATGGGAGAGATCAATCACTCTGGATTGACTGGTTTAGGCAGGGCTTCCTGGTTTTATTAGTACATATTCATGTGTCTTTTTAGATATGAACCGTTGGTATTTATATAGCACCTTCTATGGACTAGGCACTACACAAAACACTTAAAAAAGTATTCTCTTATTTGACTGAGCTCCATGAGGACAGAATAGTTTCTGACAATCTTCCTGTGCTCTGAGCAAACACAAATACACATGTACTGGCATCACCATTTGGTGGTCGCTAAGATTCTTTCCTATGTAAAGTTTATGATTCCAAGATCACTTCAATCTCTAGATCTGGGATCTCAAAGCTCTTAAGGTTTTTTGGTTGTTTTTGCTATTGTTGTTGCTATTCAGTCTTTTTTTCAGTTGTATCTAATTCTTTATGATAATATTTTGAGTTTTCTTGGCAAAGATACTGGAGTAGTTTGCCATTTCCTTCTCTGCTCATTTTACAGATGAGGAAACTGAGGCAAACAGGTTTAAGTGACTTAACCATGGTAATACAGAGAGTAAATGTCTGAGTCAGATTTGAACTCAGGTCATCCTGAACCCAGGAAAAATGGTCTACCCACTATGCTATCTAATTTCCTTCTCATAAGGGTAGAAATTGCATCTTAGCTAAACTTTGTATTTCCCTCAATGTCTATCAGAGTTCTCAGTACATAGCACATAGTCTTAACATGTTTTCCCCATTACTGTAATAAAGAGAATTTAAAGGAGTAAAGACAAGAATTTGATTAATGTCTTACTGAAAATATAAAATTTTTAGACAGATTAATAGAGATTTATATAGAACTCATAAGATTTATAAAACACTTTGCTTACATCATATTCCTTGACCCTTGCAACAATCCAGTGAGAGGGGGCAATTATGACCCATCTTTTACAGATGAGGAAACTGGTTCAGAGGGGATTATTAACTTTTCCAGAGTCACACAACAAGCAAGTATATCAGAAACTGTATCCATTTAATCCTAGAGAGGACGTAGGAGTCAGAACAAACTATGAATAAAGGGGAAGAAACTAGAAATCAAAAGGAATGGGATGGAAATGTTTTAGAGATGGTAAACTTCCCCTCTCAGAAGAGGGTGTTGCTAAGGGGAATCTTTATCAGAGTTTGGACAAAAAAGCAAGGATGACTTCCACAACTGAGATGCTATGATTTGTTTTGGAGAGATCATTCAAATCAGTAGAAAAAGTCTTATCTGCACTGCAGAGCATACTGCTTATCCGTAAGAAGTCCTTTTCTCAGTGACTTGATTTCCCACAGTTTTCCTCCTATCTCCATTGTCCATTGATTTTGACTCTTGTCTACTGAATCCATGGTTCCTGACCAGTCAACACTAAAGGAGGTTCACTCCTACTACCTTCACTGAATCTCTGAATCATATTCAACACTGTGCTCTCTGGCCAGGCCTCAATCATATTTGCTATCTACATTCCTGATTCTAGGCTTCCCAGTCCTTTCTCCATGAATGACTAGATTCTACATCCGGCAAATTAGGACTATGTAGTTTCAGCACCTAGGTCAGTACCTGACTCATATTATGTTCTTAATAAATGTTCATAAAATGTATCGGAATGGCATTACTCACAGTTATCCAGATGACTCTCCCTAGGTGTGTGTGTGTGTGTGTGTGTGTGTGTGTGTGTGTGTGTGTGAGAGAGAGAGAGAGAGAGAGAGAGAGAGAGAGAGAGAGAGAGAGAAATTCTCTTTGAAATTGGGTAGCAAGACTAAGAGAGGTCATCAGGCTTACCAACATTGCCTTGCTGTGTTTTTTTTCCCCTAATGACAAGTCCCTTCCTAGCATATAACAGATACTTGATAAATTTTAATTTTGAGTTGATTGATTAATGCTTGAAATTATAAGATATATTTTTAAAAGATCATTCAAATTTTTGGTAACAACAGTGCCTTACATATTAATAAAACTTCAAAGGTTGCATATTAGCTCATCTTCATGATATTATTTGATCTTCATAGTAATGCTATAAGGGAGACATCATCATCAACTTAGACTTAGATAAATTAAGTGACTTGATCAAAATCACAAAATGAATAAAGAGAAGAGAAGAAAGCAGAAGCCACATTTTCTGAATCAAGCATCCAGGGCTCCTTCTACTACAGTTTAGTGTCTTTTTTCCAGGATGTTCAAGGAGGACAGCTCTTTTGCGATGAGGGTCTGCAGAGTCCTTTTTAGGGCTTCTCATACATCTTCAGTATCCATCTGGCACTCTATTCTCACTGTGCCTCAAAGAAGTCGTGACATCAAACTCCAGTAAACATCTTGGCTTAAACGAGGTTGAGGATAAACGGCAGGATACAAACCCAATGATGAGTTAGTATAGTGTCTACCCTGACCATGTGAATTCTTTCTCCAGTGGAATAAGCAGATGAGAAGAATTTTTTCTAATGGCCAAGGAAATGGCTGAAGTAAGGGCTTTGAAATACTTAGAACTTGGTTAAATATTGAAGATGTCAAGGATCATTATCAGGAATCTTGTCTTTTGTTTCATTGTCTGTTCTCCAGAATCAAGATTGATCATATTTTTGTTCATCCCGTCCTTGGGCTAACATGGTCCAGAAGGGTATAAAATCCTAGCTTGAGGTACACAGAACCAAAAGATAACCAATGACTAAACAATCCAAATTAATTCAGAAATCCCAAGGGGTTTGTAATTTCATGGGTGTAGATGTTTTCTCTGATGTACCAATTGCCTAACAATTATAATCATGATTAATAAAAAAAAATTCTCCCAGTACCAAATGGCAAATCAAGTTCCCTTAGAATTGAACTTTTGACGCCTTTGTTCTAATTTAATAAGAGCAGAAATTTCTTATAGAAAAATCAGCTGCTTTTCTCCTGGATAGTATTTTCTGCTTTATTTTGCAGAGGCAAAAACAAAGCATGATTTCTTTCTCGTCCAAGTAACACAGAAAATTTCACTGTCACTGAGCGAGTTGATGAAAACTGTAAACACTTTGAAACTTCTTTCTTATCCCAGTTCCATGTCTGGTGAATGATGTTCTCAGAGTGTTGAAATTTTGTTGATCAGGCAGGCACCACGTTCTTTCTTTCTTTCTTTCTTTCTTTCTTTCTTACTTTCTTGGCAATGGAGTTAAGTGACTTGCCCAAGGTCACATGGCTAGGTAATTATCAAGTGTCTGAGGCTGAATTTGAACTCAGGTCTTCCTGACTCCAGGGCTGATGCTCTATCCACTGCACCACCAAACTGCCCTTAGGTACCATGTTCTTGAAACAAACCTTTCTTTCTACTCTTCTCCTTTGTCATCCCCACTACTTAGAAAGAAATATGAATTAATGAGGAACACACTATTTCCCAAGTGCTGTTCATAAGCAATTTATTATTAGATTCTCACAGCAACTGGAGAAGTACGGGTTATCTTTGTCCCCATTTTACATTTAAGGAAACTGAGACAAACTGAGACTAAATGACTTGCCCAGCATCACACAGTTAGTAAACGTCTGAGGCTAGATTGGAATTCTGGTCTTCCTAACACTAGGTCTAATGTCATATTCACTGTCATACCTACACACTTAGATTTCCTTTAAAACTCATATCAAACAATACCTCTTGCCTGAAGTATCATCTGCTCTCTCTAACTGCTAGTATCTCTCCACTCTGACCTCCCTCAAAACCCAATCTTAACAATTTAATATATGTTCTCTAAATATTTATGTTCATGCTATTTCCAACATAAAAAGAATGCAAGAACCCTGAGAGGAGGTGTTTTTCATTCATATATTGGTATACCTAGTTTTTGGCATAGTGTTGAACACAAAGAAGGCCCTCAGTGAATGTTTGTTGAATGACTGATAGATTAATAGCTAGGTAGTTAATCATTGCTTGCTGATCGATTACTATTTTTCTTTCACTATTTTGAATTAATATTCCTGGACAAATCTAACCCATAAATCTGTTATGTTTGTTCACTCATACTGAGCTCCAGATACAACAAATAAAACTAGCAATTTTTGTTTTATCATCATTTTATGCTTAAATGGTCTGTTGGATTCAAACTTGATCTATCTTCCTCCATTTTCTTATGTTTCACACATACTTAATTTTTATATGCAAAGCTTTAAATGTGATGCTTAGTCATTAAGATTTAATTCCATAGTCCACACTCCTCAACCAGCCAAGATCCACATCAATCTCCGCAGACTTTTGTTACAATACTGCCATTTTCATACCCTGTGCCTTTTCCAAACCAAACTCCTATTTCCTAATCTTACTTTATCCTTCCTGCCTTCATGCTTTTCCCCACACCATTTCTTAGTCCTCTAATGCATTTGTATTCAGCACTCTCATCACCATCATCTCTGTCTGTTGACATCCTTCAAGACTCAACTCATGTATCACTTCATCTAGGAAGGCTTTCTTGAACCCTGTTGCAATAAGGTTCAATGAGGATAGTGATTCCAAAGACATCTTTCTCACTAGACCCTGAGTTGATGGTCTATGAAATATTAGTGCTGAAAGTAACCTTATGGATTATCTTGTTATGAACATGACTCCAGGGAGGAAATTGGAATTCAATTCTTCTTCGCTTTTTAGCCAACAGCTGCTAGTATTTTGAATATTTACCCAATGATAAAGCATTGTGGTGGGCTGATTCTTACTCACTAAAACAGATGTGGAATTCTAAAAAGAGAAGTAGAAAGGAAAAGATAATATTTAGCAAGAAACTAGAAAGCATCAAGACTCACAGAGAAATATCTAGATGAACACTATTGTGTAAACTGAACAAGGATAGAGTCAATAAATTGGGGATACATATATAAAACCATACTAAGACTTTTATACTTTGCATCTCTGTATTTATTAATTATGTTTATGCATATAAATAGCTATATAAAAGCACACAAAATATTATATATATGCAAATATATTCATATATATTTATACATATTTCTGTGCATATATATGTATAAATATATATATATTTTGAATATATCCTTATTAATTTCATTAATTTAGTTTAATTAAATTAGTTTATTAATTAGTTATTAATTTAGTTTATTAATTAATTTAGTTAATTAATTTATCTTAATTAATTCTGTGCATATATATGTATAAATACATATTTTTGAATATTCTGATCTAGAAGTCCACCATGATAGTGAAATAACCTTGGTTTCTATAAGATTATGCCAGTGGAACACAAGCTCTGACAGACCCACACAAGGTAGAATGGCTTTGATTATAGTTTACATCAGTGACCTTTGGCCATGAAAATGACTGAACCAGGAGGTGTGGAGTGCTTAGATATCAAAGACACCATGATCATCATTCACTGCATCCCAGGCCATCATCAGGTATCTTATCTTTTGTTTTGTCAGGGGACTTGATGAATCTAGAAGAGAGAACAAGAGTAATGTCATCAGTCCTTTCCAAAAACAAAGAATAAACAGCAGCAGCAACAAGTGACAGATTGTAGACACTGTTTCCAGAAGACAAAGTTTACCTAACTTATGGGAGGGTAATCACCAGGTGGGTCACAAGGTGATTTTTTTTTCAGCTACAGCAAAGTCTCCAAGAGAATGTCAAGTTCAAAAGCACTGAAGCATCTCTAAAGCTTAGCAACATGACTGCATTCACATAGACAAGGAATACACTGGATGAACTCTTGGCTGGCTGAATTCTCATGTCTAATGTTTAATCTAGTAATATGTCATTATGTGGTTAAAAGGGTAAGGAGGAGGTGGGGATGCCCTGGGGCTTGGCTGGGCTCCAGAGAGAATAGAAATCTTCTCTGTATCTTCCTCATATCCTACAACTTCAAGTTAGGTCATGTGTAATGGTTCAGCCAAAACTCTCTTCTTACTCTCAATTCCTCATCTTTCCTCAAGGGCTGGAGGCTATATGGTTCATGCTGTATTTCAAGATCGATGAGAAGACCTCATGATCCACTAGAGAGGTGCTGCCCTATTTTAAGGGACAGGCTAGTTTGGAATCCAGGAGATTCAATTATGTTCATAAGAGAAAGCTCCTTCTGGAATCTGGAACCCATTGTGGCCTGCTTTATACACTTTTATGGCAGGATTTGGGATCAGGAGAAGGAATTATAATCCTCATTCCAAACTGATAGGGAGCAGGAGACAGAGGGGAAGATCATCAGGGTTGACTGATTACAATATAAAGACATAGAGATGTAAAAATGTTGGATTCCTCTTATCTATTCATACCCTCCACAGAGCCCATTCTTAGCATCTCATAAGACAAGTATTAAGATTAAACATGTTCATGGAATTCTAATATTGAACCAGGGGAAATTTCACTCAACCCAAAGACATACCATTATTTTTAAACGCTTTCAAAAATTTCATTTTTACCCAAGAACATATAAAAACCAAGTTTTAGTATTTGATTTTTAAAATTTTGAGTTCCCCAATTATCTGCCTCTCCTCTCTCCTTGAGAAGACAAGCTACCTGAAATAGATTGTACATGTGAGTAATTTAAAATATATTTCCATGCCCATGTTAAAATGAAAACACACACAAAAAAGAAAACAAAATTGAAAGTGTGTTTCAATTTATATTCAGGCTTTATTATTTCTTTCGCTGGAGGTAGATAACATTCTTCATCAAAAATTCTTCAGAATTGACTTGAATCATTGTATTTCTGAGAATAACTAAGGCCCAGTTGATCATTAGACAATATTGCCATTATTCTAGATGATGTTTCCTGATTATTCTCTTTGCAACTTCGCAACAATTCATGTTAAGTCTTTCTAGGTTTTTCCGAAATCATTCTGCTTGTCATTTCTTGTAGCACAATAGTATTCCATCATAATCATACAACATAAATTGCTGAGTCATTCCCCAGTTGATGGGCATCCCCACTATTTCCACCACAAAAATGGCTGCTATAAATATTTTTATACAAATAGATCTTTTTTTCTTTTTTAAAAAACCTCTTTAAGATAGACATCCAGTAATGGTATTATTGCAAGGTTAAAGGGCAGGTACATTGTTATAGCCCTTTGAGCATTGTTTTAAATTGTTCTTCAGATCAGTTCGCAAATCCACCAAAAGTGAATTAGTGTCCCAAATTTTCCACATCCCTTCCAACATTTGTTATTTTCCTATCATGTCAACCAATCTGAACGCTATGAGGTAGTATTTCAAAATTGTTTTAATTTGCATTTTTCTAATAACTATTTGGAACATTTTTTATGTTCCTATAGATAGCTTTGATTACTTTGTCTGAAAAACTGCCTGTTCATATCCTTTAACCATTTATCAATTGGGAGTGACTTGATTCTTTTAAACTTCATTCAGCTCTATGTGTTTGAGAAATAAACCTACAACAAAGAGATTTCTGTAAAATCCCCCCCCTCTGCTTTCAGTTTTCCTTCTAAGAATGGCTACATTTTTTATAACTATAATTTTTTTACTATAATTTCTTATAGTCAAAATTTTCCATTTTCCATCTCATAATAATCTCCATCTCTCTATTTGGTCACAAATTTCTTCCCTTATCCATGAATCCGATGGTAAATTATTTAATGCTCCACTGATTGTTCATAGTATCAGCCTTTAAGGATGAGAGAGAGAGAGAGAGAGAGAGAGAGAGAGAGAGAGAGAGAGACAGACAGAGAGACAGAGAGACAGAGAGACAGAGACAAAGAGAGAGATGGAGATAGAGGCAAAGAGACAGACACAGAGACAAAGACAGAGAGAGACAGAGAGACAGACAGAGACAGAGACAGAGAGAGACAGAGAGAGACAGAACTGGCATAGAGAGAGAAGAGAGGTAGTATTTAATAATATTGGCAAATAGTCATCTAAATTTCTATCTAAATGCAAATCCTTGAGAGTTCACCTTATTTATCCACCTGAGAACAATGGAATGATTCAATATTGAATCTCAGATCTAGAGCTGGAAGGGACCTGGGATCCTTCTAGTTAGTCTTCTCATTTTACAGATAAGGAAACAGGCTCAAAAGAGTCTAAGTGACTTGCCCAAGGTCACACTATAAGTGGCAGAGGCCAAGCTTCTTTAGATTTTCAAAGGATCATTTATAATACATTCTGGCAATCCCTCCTTCACAGCAAATAATTGCTAGGAAATTCTTAATTTCAAACACTTCTTGGTTTTGTCTATTCCCGTGCTGTTTCAGTGAATGTCATCAAATCCCAGAATCTTGGAGCTGAAAAGGTGTTTGGTATTAGTCTAGTTCAAACCCATTTGAAGTGAAAATACCTTGCATAAGAAGCATGGTTGTTCATATCAAATTCATGATTGCCCTTCCTGTAACTGATAGCGATAGTAGCGCGGATAGAAGAAGAGAGCCAGAGAGTCAAAGGGACTTTAGATGACATCTAGTGCCATCTCCTAATTTATTAGTTAACTCAGTTCACAGCCATCTAGCTCAATAACTTGATGTAACTCATGAGGAAACTGAGATCCAGAAAAGTGACCTACCCCTGAGCACAGGCAGCTTCTGAAATGGAATCTGAACCCAGGACGTGTGACTTCAGATCCTGGTCCTTTCCCATTCATCACATTGCCTCTTTAGTAAGTGAGACATCCAAGTACTCTTCCTCATTCTCTTCTCCCTTAGGACCAAAGCCAGCTGATGCATTTTATTCAGCATCAGCCTTGGATAAGACATTTTGGAAGAAACTAAACCCCTAACCATTGCAGTTATGTATCTCACATTATACCTTCTTTCTTTGCCCAATGACATGTCTATACCCCAGGCCATGACTACTTGGAGCTGTTATTCATTAGCATTTTCAAACAATGGCTTTAACAGCTGTTTCTTTACTCCCCCAAACCAGCTCCCACCTTGGTCATACCACACCATCTACTCATGTCTTTTACAGACAACAAAGTTATTTATTCTTTATAGGTGGCCTGGATCCCATTCATCACAGCTTGTGTTGACCTGGGATGCTTTCCTCTTTACCTTCCCCTCACTTTTATCTTTCTTACTGAAGTTTCTTCCAGAGAGTAATGAGCTGCAAGGAGACCATTTTCCCGTCAGAGTGACATGGATACAATCAAATGGGACATGTGTCTGCTCAGTGTGGGCCTTGAGAATCCCATAGGGTGTTAAATGTGAAGAATGATTGGTCCTGCTGCCTTTGGCCACTGACAGCACTTTTGGCTTCCTCCCCTCAGCCCAGAGGGAAATCACATTTAGTCAGTTTTTAAAGCGCTTTGCAATCTGTCACAATGGAAAAGGGGCATTGCAAAGGTAATAGGGGATCAGGTATCCCTCTTTGAACACTGAATTTAGTCTATTTCGATTTCCCAGAATCCCTACCTTTCTCTTTTTTTTCCATACAGGCTATTTTAAGCAAAAATTAATCATTGTGATGGTAAAAATGAGAGCATTTGGTTTTCTTTGTTCCCATACAAGTTGAGTGAATATTTCTCAAAAATTTCAGTACTAAAAAAGTAGTGATCCCCCTCTATGGTCAGGTCATGGAATGCACTCTAAAGAGGACTGTCCTTGAAAGGAGAGAACGTGTGACTGTGTCCCATCTCTCTCACTGCCTGTGTGAATTGGTACCTTCAAGAACTCTGTTTACTCATCTGTAAACCAAGGGTATTGAACTACATGACCTTTAAGGTCCTTTTGAGGTCTGTATCTATGAACCTAAATTATTTCACCCCTCTGAATCTTGGTTAACACATTTCCAAAATTGAATGGAGGGTGGTGCTACAGTTAGAACCTATTTCAAGTGAATTGAATCTCTCTTAATCAGACATTAGGATTATTATCATCATCCTGTTTATAGAGCAAACCCTTATGGTTCTTATATAGGCCATGGGCCTTATAAGGCCATGATGTTGAACCTGTTCTCCTTTCCTGCTGTTCAAGGTCTTTGTCACTCTGAAGTAAAATAATGAATCACTACTGACAGGAAAAGATAGATAGGTGCTGCTGAAGTAGAAAAGAGGGAGGGCATTCAGTTATACAGACAATGATATGATCAAAGATGAAAAATTAGCAATGGAAAATGACCCACCATGATAGAATTCTTGAACAACTCTGGTGTTTTCATTATCCAATGAATCCTACAAATAGATTTTAAATGAATTTTCCAAATAGAAATGTCTTTAATCATGTCTCTCTTAAATTAAAAATTTCAGTGGCTCCCTATTACCTACAAAATTAAATTGTTGTCCCTCCACTTAAGTCTCAAACCTGTCCTTTCCACTCATAAACTCTTGAGGAAATATTACAGAAGAAACCATTAGGCATTTTGTCTTCAAAAGAGGATATTCAGATTCCACATGTCACACTTATTATGAATGTTACCATGGAAAACCCACTTAAAATTTCTGAGCCTTAGCTTGAGCATTTGTAGAATTGAAATCACCAATTTAGATCTGTAAAGTACCTTTAAAGATAAATTCTTCCTGGTACCCTTAAAAGTATCTGTCCAAGAGCATTCAGATAGTAAAATCATACAATTTGAATATTAACCCAGATTCTTGGCTTTCAAATCAATTATTCTTTCACTTATCTTCTTCTAATTCTCTAATATTAATCTCTATAATACTTCCCTCATACGGTTGCTGTGAAAATCAAAGAGAGTCAAATCAAAAGAGGTCAAGTGATGTTGTAAAGCTAAAGATTGTTTGGGAAAATTTGTAGTGGTTACATCCCATCACTGTTCCTCACAAGTAACTTGATCAGCCACACTGCTGTCCAGACCCATTTTGTATGTTCTTTTGTATTCACTTTGGATCATGCCATTTCTCTGACTTAAAATGTCCTTCCCCCAGTCCATTCCTCCAAATCCTAATCATCTTTTAAGATTTCAATTCAGACTCACTTTTCCCATGAATCTTCTCTTGCATTGATGACAAGATCCTTTCTCTGAACTCCTATAGCATTTATTTGCAGAGTCAGCAGGATATAATTGAAAGAAGGTTGGAACTGGAGTCAGGTTTGAACTGAAATCAAGTACTAAGCCCAGGTACATTTTCGTTGTGGGTGTAGCCATCAACCACCAGCTCCGGAAGCTTCAGTTTCCTTATTTATACCTTGTATGTCCTTTGAGGCTACTTCCTCAATGCCCAATCACATTGGTAGTTCAAGTCCTCAGAAGGCTGTGGACAACTGTTCTGATCATGGTTCCAATGCTAACTGTTAAAAGTTGATGCTGTCTAGTATTGGCAATCTTTAACCCCCACTAGTATCGATTATCAATCTTTTAGATTTACTTAATTTTTAAAGAGGTGTATTTACTAAAGAGGCATGGCAAGGACAATCGTTAAGCAAATATACCCTTAAACCAGGGACATACTTTTCCCTGGACACACAATATCTCCAAAGAGAGTGGAATCAGACATCGAGAAAACATTTAGGGAAAGGGTAGCTCCTGATTATTGAAAGACATTTTCTTTTAAAGTCATCTTTAGATGTAACTCTTGGCAGAGACTGGAGGGTCAGTGCTTTGTGAAAATCAGGAAGTTCCTTTTCCTTCATAGCTCAAGTTTGTCTTCAATTCATCTTTTGATTCCCATAGCAGATGCTTCTATCAGCCACTGCTGATGACATATGTTCCAAGGAAGTCAATGCTGAAAAAGAAAATAGATCAATAGATATTGAAAAAGATTTGAAGATTTGGACTTAGATATCTATAGATATGTAAATCGATAGGTAGATAGATTTAGATAGGTATTTACATAGATAGATAGATAGGTAGATAGATAGATAGATAGATAGATAGATAGATAGATAGATAGATAGGTAGATAGATGGATAGATGGACAGATATAGGCCAAAATATTGATAGCTTCACTTTTTGTAATAGCAGAGAAATGTAATCAAAATAGATATTTGAGGTAGCTAGGTGGTGCAGTGGATAGAACACTGACCCTGGAGTCAGGAGGACAGGAGTTCAAATCCAGCCTTAGACCTAGCTGTCTGACCTTGGGCAAGTCACTTAAAACCATTGCCTTAGGGAAAAAATAGATATATGTTTATTAGGGAATTACCAAACAAGAAATGGTAATTGAAATTATTTGAATATTTCTATGCTACTAGGAACAGTGAAAACTAGAAAACAGTATCCCCAAAGGCAACATGTCAAAAAAACTGCTATGAAATGAGAATGGCTAAGTTGAGTACTAAATTATAGACATGAAAAAACAGTTCCTATCATTTCTTTGCAGAGGTCATGAGTTGATTAGTTTGGGTTAAATCTTGTTTATTTTTCTATTTTAATTTTTGTCATAAGAGATACCTTTCTGGGGAGATGGGATAGGTGATAAGTAGAAGAAAACATTAAGAAATGTAGATGATGAAAGATTTCAATAAAATTCATTTTAAAAAATAAATTTCTTCCATTTCAACTGTAATACTTAATAAAGGAGAATTGTTGTTCCCTATTCTTTGTGGTTTATAGGTGATAAAACCAGAAAAATCTATATTAAATTTATTCTGGACAGTTGTGCCACTGTCAAGTAACTTAAAGAAGAAGCTTCTCACAAGTGATCAGCATGATGGAACCATATTGGCTCATTTGTACCCTTGTGACAGCAAGATAATTCCTCTGCCCTTAAGTGCCTTAAGTGTAGTTATGAAAACTGATCCCTTCATTCCACAGGTCTTTAAAACAACAGCAGTTGCAACAAGGGGAAAAATATGAAAGAAAAGTTAAGAAATTGTGAAATGAAGGAAAAGAGAAGAAAAAAAGAAAAAGAAAAGAAAGAAGGAAAGAAAAACAAAAGAATGGAAAGGAGAGGAAGGAAGGAGGGAGAAGAAAATGGGAATGAAGGAGGGAAAAAAAGAAGGAATGGAGGGAGGGTGAAAGAAAAGAAAGAAGGGAGAGAGGAGGAAGGAGAAAGGAAACAAGGAAAGAGAGAAGAAATGAAATGAAGGAAAGTTCTGATAGAACATGAGAATACATGTTTGTCTTATAAGCACTCAGATAAGCTCAGGTAGAGACAATAATTTCAAATCGTGAGACATCATCTATTAATACTTCATCATGACTAACATGTTTAATTTGATTCAACCAATGTTTATCCATATTAAGTATAAAGCACTGTTCTAGGCACTGTAATGGAAACAAAGATAGATAAGTGATGGTGCTTGTATGAAGAAGTATGTCATAGAGTTTATAGTCTTTTAGATAGAGTGACATGATGAGTGATGAGAAACTTGGCAAGTCGTGTTGGCCAGTGACCAACAATCTGCTAAAGGGCATCCTTTGTAGTCTGCTTCATCTTTCAGCCTGACCATTTGCTTGAGGGTGATGAGGCATGATGATGACAGCTTGGTTACGGCTCCTATCTACAAATTCCTTAAATTCAACTAAGTTAAATACAGACTCGTTGTTAGAAATGATAGGGTTTGACAATCTCTAAGTTGTGAATAAGTGACACAGAGCTGTGATTGTTGTAGCGGAGGATGGAGATGGAGCTTCGAAGATTTGGAGACATGTGGAAACATTCATACATAAAATAAACATTTGTCCCTCCTCAGTGTGAGGCACTTTCTCTAGGCATGCAGTATGGAAAGGAGAAAAATGGTGCCTCTGGGCAAGTCACTTAAACCTCTTTGTGTTTCATTTTCCTCATCTGTAAAATGAGGGGTTTGGACTTGGTGGCCTCTAAGATCTCTTTCAGCTCAAAATCTCTGATCTGATGCTAATTGTTAGGAAGCTTGTCTGCCTCGTTAGCCTAAACCTGCCTCTTCACAACTGCTACCTATTACTTTTTTTCTGTCTTCTGGACCAAGCTGAACAGGGCTAATCCTGCCTCTCTATGTTTCTATAAATAACCAAAGACATGTATCATATCCTCACTAAATCTCTTCTTCTCCTGGCAAAAGCTATTCCCATTTCTCCAGCTGCTCCTTATATGTAATGCTCTCTCGGGTCTTTAAGAATTTGCTTAACTCCTTAGTATATTCCCAAACTTTTCAGTTTCCTTCCTAAAAATGTAGTCTCCAGAACTGAACACCAAAATCCAGATGTGATCTGATGAGAGAAGAGTGTAATGGGATTACCACCTCCTTATTTCTGGACTCTGTGTCTCTTGTAATATTGCCTACAATTGCATTAGCTTTCTTATAACCACTGGTGAATTGTGTTGAGATTTCAGTCTACTAAAAATTCTGTTCAAAATAATACAGTACTTCAATATTGTACTTAGGAAGTTGATTTTTATTGTAATATATAAAATTGTAAAATGTTCCATTTTCCCCTATTGCAAGTCAGTCATGATATCATGCCAAATACTTTATGCTGGCAAGACCTATTGAAATCCTACCTTTGCATTGTCTGTATTTTGTAGTTTTGAGCCATCTTCCCATTTGATAAAGATGCCATTGATGTCTTTACCAATTCAGTGATGGCATACAGGGCAAGGCACAGATCCCTGAGATGTGCCAACAGGCTCTTCATACACCTTGGCATTTTTTTTTCCATTGGTGCCTCCTCTTCATATCAATCTACCCTGCTGTATTAGTTTTTATCTCATATCTCTCCATCTTTTCCATAAACAGATCATGAGTAAAATAGTCAAATATTTTCTGACAGTTAAATTCCATTTATAATTTTCATGACCTTTCAGATTTAATAACCTTGTAAAAAAAGAAAAGTCATATTAGGTAACCAGATCTCTTGAATAAATCATACTGATTCTTTGTCATTGGCACTTACTTTACTGGAAAATCACTAGAAGAGCAATTCCAACTATAGATCTAAGATTTCATTAGTCTAGGGAACTGCTGGTTGAGGAGAGACAAGTGAGCACCTTCACTACATATTAGAATCTGAGAGAGAAGCCTAGAGCACCAAGAGTTCAGTGCTTGTCCAAGATCACCCTGTTCATATGTGTTAGATGTGGGACTTGAGTCCAGTTGTTTCAATTCATTGTACTCCAGTATATTTCAGGTATTCACTAATGATATTTTTCGTGATTCATTCTAGAATTTTGCTAGGGTTAGAAGTCAGTCTCCATGATCTATGAAATATGAAGTTCTTTTCTCCGTTTTGAAAAATCATGGTTTCTCTCCCATTCTCCAGGACACTGACAATATCCCAGTCTTCACATCTGCCAATTCCCTAATTTGGTTGTGAGGGAGTTAATCCACCTAGGTCTTGTTAATCCATCAAAGGGAGCTCATTATTCATCTACTATCTTCTTATTTATCTCAAATATCAGATATCTAGCATCAATATTTTAGGGCACTTTCCAGGCCAATGATCAACAAACATGTGGAATACAATGACAAAAATTAAATAATTCTTACATAAAATCAAAGAAAAAATAAAAACCGCGTGTCTCTGGGCAGGGTTCTTCTCCTTCTCATTGGGCTCTCTATTTTCTCTATGTTTTTGTTATCTTGTGTGCTCATGTGTTCATTTGCCATGAACATTCTGTTTTTGTCTTTTCCTTCTGCTTTTGCTCCTTCATGGATCTTCTATAGATTTATATCTTTTCCCTAGACAAGTTGGTTCATGAATTTCCTGTGCACTCACACCAGCCTTTCCTATTACTAGTAGGCATTTAATTGACCTTTGTTAATTGATTTTTGTCAGGATCTATAATTTTGGGGCGTGGAGAATTCCTAGATGTGTAAATTCTCTCTATCAATGCTGCTCATGAACTATCTTGAAATATATCATCCTTAAGTGTTGGTTCACTGCGGTTTTAAGTGGCTTGGCTAGTATCACAACAATTATGCTCAAGGGGAGAACTGAATTCAATTAATTCTAATACCAATGCCAGTTTTTAGCTAATATTTCCTTATCTCCTGATTCATTGATTATAAGAATTCTTTCTTCTTTCATCTTCAGAATTGGAGGCTATGGAGCTGCCAACCCTTCAGGACTGATTACATTTATAGCATTCTAGTTCACAGGATTCCATTCTTTCTTCTCTGAAATCTGTTCTCAAATCTAGGATACATCCCATGCCCTATTTAGAGTTTTTCTACTTCTTTTATCTCAAATTCTAAAGTGTTGCTACTTCTACTCCAGAAACGATTTGTGAGGAAAGACTACAGGAAGGAAGGATCTACCATAACAAACTCTGAGATTATAATGACCAAGAGAAATGAGAATATCACGTCTCTCTTGTGTTATAAAGTCAGAAATTTTGGATCCAAAGCATTAAATGAAATGTTATACTCAATAGATTTTTTAAATTAATTTTTACTTTTTTTCCAATTACATGTATAGTTTTCAACATTCATTTTCTATAAGATTTTGAGTTTTACATTCTTCAACTTTCCTCCTTCTCTCCCCTTGCATGTTAATGAGTAATCTGATATAGGTTATGCATATATAATCATGTTAAATATATTTCCATGTTAGCCTTACTGTGAAAGAAGAATTGGAACAAAAGGGGAAACACCATGAGAAAGAAGAAAAAATCAGAAATTTACTTTTGAAAAATGAAAATAGTGTGCTTTGGGCTACATTCAGACTCCATAGTCCGTTCTCTGGATGCGGATGACGTTTTCTATCACAAGTTTTTTAGAATTGTCTTTGATCATTATCCTGTTGAAAAGACCTAAGTCTATCAAAGTTGATCATCACACAGTGTTGCTATTATTGTGTTCGATGTTCTTCTGGTTCTGTTCACTTCATTTAAGTCTTTCCAGGTTTTTCTGAAATCCATCTGCTCATGATTTCTTACAGAACAATATAGAGTCAATTGATTTGCGATTATTAGCTATGTAACTTTGTTCAAGGAACTTAACATCTCAGAACCTAAGTTCCCTCATCTGTAAAATAAAGTGGTTTGAATATATAACCTCCAGGGTCTCCACAAACTCTGGACATAACTTTCCTATGAATCTTCCCCTGAAATCACCCAGATAAAAGAGCATGAATTTCTGACAAGCTTATAGTGACTAGCTGGTGCGTGCCATATTTTATTTTCAATATCAGGATCTATTCTAGGTGGTAAGATATCACTTTTTTTCAGGGGTTTCACTGGAATGATTCTTGAGAGACATTCTTAAGGAGAAGAAGCAAATGAGAAGACTGACTTAACAGATGATAATAGGATCTTTTAAGAACAGAAAACTCTTTTTTTGTCAAGGTGTAGATGCCTTTCATTTTCTTTTTTTCTGTTTTTTTTTTCAGGTTTTTGCAAAGCAAATGGGGTTAAGTGACTTGCCCAAAGCCACACAGTTAATTATTAAGTGTCTGAGGCAGGATTTGCACTCAGGTCCTCCTGACTCCAGGGCCGGTGCTCTATCCACTGTGTCACCAAGCTGCCCCCTATGCCTTTCATTTCAAATAAATTGCTTTGCTACATCCTCTACAGAATCACATATGATTTTATATATTGATACTTTGATGATTTAGAATTTCACCTGTGTACATTCTACTTTCATCAATCTGCTAGAATTCTATTTTTCAAAGGAGAACATCTATTAGCTTCTTAGTTTTCTATACTATTCATTCCAATTATCATACTCTCATAGATTATCAGGGTGAGGAAAAACTTCAAAAAACATGCAGGGAAATTTTTTCTTGGGCAGGAATCTCTCCTATATCTCCCTGAGCAATGGTCATCCTGTATTGTATGGAGACCTCCTTAGAAGTATAGTCTACTCAGCTTAAATGACGATGCATAGTATCACTTCAGTGCTGACTTTGACTCATTTTATCACTTAGAGTTCAAAATATTTTATATTAGTTTCTAACTTTAACTCATCTGATGACTCCATAGTTGTGCTTTATTATAGTTATGCTCCTAAGTAGGTAAGAATATGAAAGTAGAGGTCTGCCATGTAGAAAACGGTAACTTTTCATGTGATAAAAAGAGAATTAATCTGTTCCAAGGACTTATTTAATAGCTATGTGACTTATGGCAAGCAGCAACCTCTCTGAGCTTTCTGAGTGATTCTATGCAATAGAAAAATCACCAAGTTTGGAATCAGCAGAGTCGCATCACAGCTCTTGAAATTAATTTTTCTGGGGAAGAAAATTTATTTCATTTCTCTAAGCTTTGGTTTTCTCATCTTGTAAAATAGAATAATTTTAATAAGAATTACCTCACAGAGATTTTATAGACAAAAACTCTTGAAAATCCTTAAAATGTAATAGAGTTTAGAACAGGAAGAGATCTTTGAAGTCAATCCAATCCCTTTCCACTTTGCAGTTGAGGAAACTGAGACCAAGAGAAGTTAAATGGAAATCCTGAGTTCAAATCCTACCTTAAATACTTACTAGGTCTTTGAGTTAAACAAGACTATTGCCTTATTTCAGTCTCATTTTCTTCACCTGTAAAATGGAAATATCAATAGTAGCTACCTGATGTTGAGTTGGAGCAAATGAGATAATGTAGAAAATATTTTTCAACTTGTTTCGAATGTTATTTCATTTTTTCAATGCAAGGATAGTATGCCATATTCATCTTTCTAGAAACTTTTTACTTTCACATTTTTCTAGCTTCCTCCCTTCCTCCCCAGGATATTGAATAATCTGATATAGGTTATACATGTATAACCATGTTTAACATATTTCTAGTTTAGTCTTGTTTTGAAAGAAGAATCAGAACTAAGGGGGGGGAACATGAGGAAAAGAAAAAATAAAATAAAATTTAAAAAGTGAAAATAGTAATGCTTTGATCTGCATTCAGACTCCATGGTTTTTTCCCCTCTGAATATAGATTACATTTTCTATCATAAGTCTTTCAGAACTGCCATTGGTCACCAGACTTGCTAAAAAGAGCTGAATCCATCGAGGCTGATCAATCTCACAATGTTGCTGTTAATGTTTGCAATGTTCTCCTGGTTCTGTTCACTTCACTGAGCATTAGTTCATGCAAGTCTTTCCAGGTTTTTCTGAAGTCCACTTCATCTTCCACTTGTGATTTCTTATAGGAAAATAATATACCACATTCATATACTGTAACTAGGTCAGTCATTCCCCAATTGTTGGACATCCCCTCATTTTCCAATTATTTACCACTATAGAAAGAATTGCTATAAATATTTTTGTACATTTACTGTTTTTTTTATTTTTATGATCTCTTTTGGAAAACAGGCCTAGAAGTAGTATGACTGGATCAAAGGATTAGCACAGTTTATTGCCTTTGGGTACAGTTCCAAATTGCTCTCCAGAATGGTTGGATTCAGTTTCCAACCACACCAACAATGAATGTATGGTGTCCCTTTTTCCTCACATTCATCATTTTTCTTTTTTGGCATTTTAGCCAATCTGATTGGTTTGAGATGGTGCTTCGGTATTGTTTTTATTTGAATTTCCTTAATCAATAGTGATTTAGAGCATTTTTTTCATAACATTATAGATAACTTGAATTTCTATATCTGAAAACTACCTGTTTATATCCTTTAACCCTTTATCAATTGGGGATTTGTATTCTTATTACTTTGACTCAGTTTTCTATATAGTTTAGAAATGAGTCCTTTATCAGAAACAATGACTGTGAAAATTGTTTTCATTTTTTCTGTGATCCTTCTAATTTTGGTTGCATTGGTTTTATTTGTGCAAAACTTTTTAATTTAATGAAATAAAAATGATTCATTTTTCAGTTTATAATGTTCTCCATCTCTTTTGGTCATCAACTCCTCTCCTCTTCATAGATCAGACAGATAGACTATTCTTTATTCTCCTAGTTGACTTATGCTATCACCCTTTATATATAATTCCTGTAGTTATTTCAACCTTATCTTGATATCGGGTGTAAGATGTTGGCCTTTGCCTAGTTTCTGCCATACAATTTTCCAGTTTTCCAACAATTTTTGTCAAATAGTGATTTCTTAGATCAGAAGTTGAAATTTTGGTGTTGATCAAATAATGGATTACTAGTCACTCACCACTATTTCTTTTGTACCTAATCTATTCCACTCATCTACCACTCTATTTCTTAACCAGTTCCAAAAAGTTTTGATGACTGCCACTTTATAATATAATTTTAGATCTGGTATGAGTAGGCCACCTTCCTTTGTCTTTTTTTTTCATTGATTACATTGATTTTCTTGACCTTTTGCTCCTCTAGATGATTTTTTAAAAAAATTTTTTCTAGCCCTATAAAGTAATTTTGTATTTTGATTGATTATAACTGAACGAGTTATTTAAGTAGCATTGTCATTTTTATAATATTAGCTCAGCCTACCCATGAATATTTGTCATTTTTCCAGTTGTTTAGACCTGACTTGATTTAGGTGAAAAGTGTTTTATAATTGTGTTCATATAGTTTTTGTGTTTGTCTTGGCAGGTAGACTCCCAAATATTTCATATTGTCTACAGTTACTTTAACTGGAATTTTTCTTTTTATCTCTTGTTGAATTTTGTTGGTAATAAGTAGAAATGCTGAATATTTATGTGAGTTTATATATCCTCCAACTTAGCTAAAATTTTTAATTGCATCAGGTTTTAGTTGATTTTCTAGGATTCTCTAAGTATATCATCAGCAAAGAGTAAGTTTTGTTTCCTCATTGCCTATTCTCATTCCTTCAATTTCTTTTTCATTTCCTATTGCTAGTGTTGATAATGGGCCTCATTGTTTCATGTGCAATCTTATTGTAAGTGCTTCTAGCTTAAACCCATTACATATAATGCTTGCTGGTGGTTTGAGATATTGTTCATCATTTCAAGGAAAAATACATTTATTTCTAAGCTATCTAATGTTTTTAATAGTAATAAATGTTATATTTTTGTCAAAAGTTTTTTCAGCATCTATTGCAAAATTATATGATTTTTGTTATGTTTGTTACTGATAAGGCCAATTATGCTGATAATTTTCCTAATATTAAACTTTTCCTTTATTCCTGGTATAAATTCTGGTTATAGTATATTATCTTAGAAATACCTTGCTGTAATTTCTTTGTTAATATTTTGTTTAAAATTTTTATGTCGATATTTATTAGAGAAATTGGATTATGATTTTCTTAATCTGTTTTGGCTTTGCCTGGTTTAAGTATCAGCACCACATTGGTGTGACAGAAGGAATTTAATAGAATTCATTTGACTACTTTTTCAGATAGTTTATATAGAATTAGAAACAATTATTCTTTAAATGTTTGATAGAATTCACTCATGAATCCATTTGAGCCTAGAGATTTGTCTCAGGGAGTTTATTAATGGTTTGTTCAAATTCTTTTTCTGATGTAGGATTATTTAAGCACTGAATTTGCTCTCCTGTTAATCTGCACAATTTGTATTTTTGTAGATATTCAGCCAAATCATTCAAATTGTCAGATTTATTGGCATACACTTGAGCAAAATTTCTCATTGATAATGAGAATTTATTTCTCATTGATAATGTATTCACTCTTTCGATTTTTTAATACTGATAATTTGATTTTCTTCTGTCTTCACTGGTAGTGAATTCATTCTTTTCATTTTTAATATCACTAATGTAGTTTTCTTTCTTATTAACAAAATTAACCAAAGATTGATCTATTTTATTATTTTTTATAAAACCAACTCAATTATATTTATTAGTTCAATTGTTTCCTTACTTTCAATTTATTAATCTCTCCTTTGATTTTGAGAATTTCTAATTTGATATTTAATTGGGAATTGTTAATTTGTTTTATTCCTATCTTTTGTAGTTGCGTGCCCTATTCATTGATGCTGTATTTAATTCGATGCCCTATTCATTGATCACCTTTGCTCTATTTTATTCATATAAGCATTTAGAGATATAAAATTTCCCTTAATTATTACTTTGGCTATATCCCACAAGTTTTGGAATGTTGTAAAACTGTTGTCATTATCTTGGATGAAATTATTGATTATTTCTATGATATAGTGTTTGATCCACTCATTCTCTAAAATTAAGTTATTTGGTTTCTAATTACTTTTAGTCTATTTGTCCAAGACCCTTTATTACAAAGCATTTTTATTGCATCATAATATGAAAAGGATGCATTTGATATTTTTGTCTTTTTGCATTTAATTGCGCAGTTTTAATGTCCTGATATATGGTCAATTTTTACATAGAATCTCTGAGAAAAAGGTATATTCCTTTCTATCCCCAGTCAATTTTCATCTATATTTTTCAACTTCTTCCATCTTGACCAGAGTGGCATAGATAGCATGTTGGCGACCCAAGTTTTGAACCTTGGTTCTATGACCCAAATCCCATATTCTTTCAAAATCCTTTGTTGTCATTCAGTCACATCCTACTCTTCACTTCCCCAGGGACTGTTAGGTTTTCTTGACAAAGATACCGTAGTAGTTTGCCGTTTCCTTTTCCAGTGGATCAGAGCAAATAGAGGGTAAGTGACTTGATCAGGGTCACACAGCTAAGTAAGAGTCTGTGACTGTATTCAGAGTCAGGTCTTCCTGACTCCAGGTCCAGTACTTTATCTAGTAGCTGTCTCTTTCAAAATGCTACATGCTATTATATCTATTATTACTGTTATCATGATACCTTCAATTGTTAAAATAAGGTTATAGTATCTTCCAATCTTACATCATTATTCTCAATATAAAATCATAGATTTCTACCTGGAAGAGACTTAAGGGATCATCTAGTTTCATTCATTTAATTTTATCAAGGGATGGAGTGATTTGTTCAAGGACTTCAGGGAAGTGAGTGACACTGGAAACTTGACTCGTATTCAAAATGATCAATTGAACTCCCATTGCAGTAATGAAAAGAACTTGGAGTTTTAGAAGCAGTAGCTTGAAATCTCAGCTCAAACACTAGTGGTATAGCTCTAGGCAAACCATGAGGCTGAAAGAGCCTGTTTTTGCAACTATGAAATGGGTAAATAATACCTATAATACCCAATTGACAGGGTATTTGGGAAGGAAAGGAAATAATAACGTATTATGTAGAATTTCCCTACTCTCCCAGTACAACTTTAACTTTGTTGTAATATGAACAAATCAGAGAATTTTTTTTAATTATGTCTCCCTCCTGTGTCACACTCAAACCAAAACTTTACTGTTGGCTTCTGTCACTAACCTTGGAGGCCATCCATTCCATTCCTGGACAGTTCTAATTGTGGAAAAAAAAAAAAACTTCTTCCCAACAATGAACAATTGAAAAGAGTATCAAAGCCCTCCAGATTTTGGAACCAATGCAACCTCTTGGAAACTTCTACCCCTTGTCCTTGGTTCTACTCCCTGGGAATAAGTCAAATTCTGCCTGATGCTTTCATTTGACATCCTTTAGTACTTCAAAACAGAGTTCGTGTCTCTCCCACCCAAGGTTTTCTTCTCAAAGCTGAAGGCCTCCCTCCAATTGCTTTCATGTCTTTTTTGGTAGCATCTCAAGGACTCAACTCTGCTGCTCCCCTTCTGTTGTATATATTATGATATTTCCATGTTCCTCTTCAAATGTTTTCCCTACACTGGATGATATTCCAAATATGGTCTGATCAGGGCACAGAACAATGGAACTTTGAGTCACCATTTCTCTCCATGGAAAAAATAACTCCATTTTCTGCTTTTTCTTTTTAAGTCAAGGAATGTCTTGATCTGAAAGCTTAAACCATAAGCTAATGCTTGTCATAGCCAAGTTTTACTCCAAATTGATTTAGGAGCATTCATTTTATTGTCTTTCATTCTGCTTTGGGAAAATAAAAAAGGTAAATGATGATGGCAAAATATTGCAAGACAAATGATGAGGGTAGAATAAATACAGGAGACAAATGAGGACAGTGTAGAGTTGGGATCATTTGGGACATTCCAAAGACAAGCAGTATATTAATAGGATTTGGTTAAGGCAAATTGAGCTCTCCATTGTTTTTCCTTGAAACAGCAATGTTTCCTATGAGAAAGACAGTTTCCCATAGTTTTTCAGCATCCTAAAGACTAATCTACCCAAGATTCTTTGCAGAAATAACAAAGTTTCAGAGTAAAATAACAAAAGTAGAAGATGTAGGTCCTGATATTCTATCATTCCAGACTTTTTTTTTTAGTTTTTGCAAGGCAATGGGGTTAAGTGACTTGCCCAAGGCTACCCAGCTAGGTCATTATGAAGTATCTGAGTCTGGATTTGAACTCAGGTCCTCCTAACTCCAGAGTAGGTATTCTATCCACTGCACCACCTAGCTGCCCCTTCTTTTTTTTCTTTTAAAAGATTTATTGATGCCATTATGTTTCTATATCATTGCCATTTATGAATATACTCCATTAGATTGTTACCTCCTTGGAGACAGGGACTGCCTTTTGCTACTTTTTTATAGAACCAGTGCTTAGCACAGTGATTGACACATAGCAGATACTTAATAAATATTGCTTTATTGAGTTAAATAATCCTTTTTCAAGTTCTAAGACAATCTTTGTCACAAAGGAAGAAAAAAAAAATGTTAGGTCAAGTCAACCCACTTATCCCTTCATCTGATAATGGAGTCAATATTGCACATTCATGGTACTCTTCCTTGCCATTAGAAGGGGAAAGTTTTTTCCTGCTTTGGAGTTAAATCTAGGAACCCTATGTTTCTATTTCTATTATTGTATAGTCATGTCAGACTTCTTCTCACTTTATTTGGGGTTTTCTTGGCAAAGATACCAGAGTAGTTTCTCATTTCCTTCTACAGCTCATTTTACTGAGGAGGAAACTGAGACAGAGTTAAGTGACTTGCTCAGGGTCTCATAGCTAGTGAGTGTCTTGAGATGACATTTGATACTTCCTGAGTATAGGCATGATATCTGTTTGCTGTGACACTTACCATATTTCCTCATATATAAGATGCACCACTTTTCAAAAGATTTGGGATCTAAAAACTGGGAGCATCTCTTTGTGCTCATTGTTTCACATTTGTTGCAGGTATATTAGGCTTTGTCACATTCTGTTCAGAAATGACTCAGAAAATATTTTCATCCAGTGCTGAATTCAAGGTCAAAGCAATCCAATTTGCAAAAGTGAATGGAAATCATGCTGCTGAATGTCAATTTGGTCCTCCTCCAACTGAGAAAAGAATCCAAGACTGGCTCAGAAGAAGAAACCCAACTGAAAATGCCAAGGCAGAAGAAGGTCAGGAGAGGCAAGGCAGTAAAATGGCCAGTTTTAGAGAACAGATTAAAGAGATGGATTGAAGAGCAAAGGGCAATCAGAATTCCTGTGTTCAAAAAGATGGTTCAGCATGAGGGAAGAAGAATTGCTAATGAATAAGAAGTTACTGATTTCAAAGAAGGACACAATTGGTACTTCAGGTTCTTGAAACAGAATGCACTAAATGTGTCCACACACCAGACTTACCCAAAAGATGCCTGAAAGCTATGAGCAGAAGATCTTTGACTTTCATGATGCATAAAACTTGAGTTCAATAACTTTATGCAATATTTTTTTCCAAATTTTGGGCCCCCAAATTAAGGTGCATCTTATTTGGGGAAATCTGCTAGCTGCCCATATTTCTGCTACTAATATATGGGCACACTAACAAATGTTTCCACTGCTAAAATTTTCAGTCCAGAGTAGATGAAGAAAGGGCACCATGGAGGAGTGACCGGCTTAGTATCAACTTAGGAAGCATATGAGAAATTGTTCTTTATGAAGTAACAATAGGTAACAAACACCTGCATGATCCCCTTCAAGGATTTGCACTCATAAATTTGACCTCATTTCATCAGATCCTCATTCTGGTCATAAGAAGCTTGTTGAACAAGTATTCTCATATTCCATCTTGTTAAACCAAGGCATTAAAAAAGTAGCTAATAGGAATTTAGATCTAGAAATGAATCTAATAGGAGACCCAAACTGACTCCCTCAGATAAGAAAACTGAGGCCCCAGAAAAGGAACTTGACCAGTTACAAATAAGAAGAGTTGAGATGAGCTTATCTTTCTCGTTAGATTGCAAGTTTCCTGACAACCCAATCTTGCTTTGTTGGTTGATTGGTTGGTTTTTCTGTTTCCCCATCTCTTTAACAGAGTGCCAGTAAGGACTTAATAAATTCCTTTGGTTTGACTGACTGAAGTCTGACTTCTTTCCAAAATCATAATGCAGTGGCTTTACCAAGGGTGCACAGTTAGGAAGTGACAAATCAAGGGTTGGAACCCAGAACTAATTTAACTCTTTCATTCTACATTTAATGAAAATGTTGTCTAGATTCAATGGTCTATGTGAGTTAGCTTGAAAGGATGTGGAATTAGAGTAAGAATGAGTACCTTGCAGCAAGGAAGATGCTAGTTAAAATTCTGATTCAGACCTTTACTGGGTCCCATGGGAGGATTTCCTTACCCTGAGGAAATCTCAGGTCTGGACTCAATAAGCAAATCTCTGACACCAAATGGCTTTTCTTTCCTCTTCTCTTTCTTTCATCACTTGGGTGATTTCTCCTTCCTGGGCTTTGTTTTCTCTGTGCATCCCACACCTTTAGATTGTCCCAGTTAGTTATAAATCCACTGCCAGGGGCTCCATCCTTTATTCTCATCAGTGCTCCCTGGGCTGCTGAGGGAGCCGTGGTCTGAGTCAGTAATGACGTGCAGGTTTGTAGGGAAACTGGGACTGATGAAATCCAGAAGCCTTGGGATGTGGCTGTGACAGAGACCAGAGACCCTGGCTCTGCCTTTGGAAACCAGGAATCTCCCCATCTGCTTCTAGGACCAGCAGCATCCCACGCCCCCTTCAATAGTCAGGGCTAGATAATGAGGCTGAGATGGTCTCTGAAAATAAACGGAGGCTCAGATGTTTAGTGAACAGATCTCTATAAAAAGGGACTGGCAGCAAACAAGCACAAAGACAATCCCATGTTCCCTTAAGCTTTTCTTTTTCCCTTTGCTAAAAATTGGGGCCCTGCTAGCCACTTCCATCATTTGAGGGTTCTTTGAGAACTAGAAAAAATGGTTTTCTATGTCAACAATGCCACCTGCCCCACGTCTCCTCACCCCCATTTTAAAGATGAAGGGAATGACTTCCCCAAAGTCACTCTGCTAATTAATGGTAGAATTGCTATTTCTGGAATCTGGTAGAAGTGTGACCACTGGATTTAAGTCTTACTGGACATCATACATTTCAGATTTCTTTCCACAAGTGACTTTGGACTATAGGGATCTCATTGGAGACAGGAAAAACAGAGAGTGGGAAAAGATCATATATAATATACTTTGCATTATGATTCTATTTCTTTCTATGTCCATTTTAGATAATCTGAAAGGTCTCTTTCAGCTCTAATAGACTATGTCCTACCAGACATTTTTGTGTCCCTGGTCCTTTCTGGATTTAACTTTTTAGATTTCCATCCAATTCCAACACTCCCTGGTTCTAAGACTTTCTTCCTATGCTGATACTTCATGTTCTAATATTTTAAGCTACTTGTCAAAATTTAGCTTATTATTTTGTCTCTTCTACCCTTTTTCCTTTCCATTTCCTAAGAATATTGTACATTCCAATATGCCTTTGAGCTTTGACATTTTAAAGTCTGTTATAATATTCTGCTTCTAAGGTTCTTTCCAGCTATATTATTCAATCTTCTAAATTCCCTTTCAGGGTATTTCAGGGTAACTGTTAGTGGAACTATGAATTGGTGAAGATCTTCTGGAAAGCAAATTAGAGCCATTTCTCAAAAGTTATTAAGCTGTTTGTATTCTTTGACTCAGGGATTCCATACTAGGTCTATTCCCCAAAGAGATTTAAAAAAAATCAACCCTAATGATTTACTTAGAAAACCCTAGAGAGTCAACTAAAACAAAGAAATAGTGCTCCCAAATTTTACATATTACACATTATACTTTTAACTTCCCATTTATTAGAAATAAATGTGAATAAGTAGTAGTACTAATAGAAGATTAATACTTAAATCTATGATGATGTGCCTAACATTGAGTTATAAAAGGACTCATCTATGAACTGACAGATGTATTCCCTTATCTCCCTTCTGACTCTACCACAATTCTATGAAATCATAAAGGGGGAACTTCTTGAGATCTTCAGAAAATTGTGGATTTTAATTCAAAGCACGGAGAAGACGTAAATGAAAAGAGATTGAATAAGCAAGAGTACAATGGAGTGTGCTGATAGACCAATAGGAAAAACATTAAAAAGTGATCTTTAATTACTCGATCAATAGGCACTTACTGTATGACCCCATGGAAGATGCCATGCTGGCCACTGACAAAGACAGAGTGATGAATAGGATATAATCCTTGTATACAAGAAGTTAATATAATCAATAAAATATAAAAAAGATAAAAACCTAAAATAGAAGACAGAGTTTGATAACCATAAGATGAGTGATAAAAATAACATGTTAAAATCGTCTCTTCTGGGCTGTGCCATTGTTTCTATTTTATGTTTGAAGAAATTGAATTTCAGTGAGTCTGTGACTTATCCAAGGCCACGGAGTTAATAACTTGCACATTTAGAACTCATATGCATCCCTACATGTTGAGTTTGTAGTCAATTGAATCTCATTATAATTATTTTATAGCTGAGGAAACCAAGTCTCAGAGACATTGTGACTTGTTGGCAATCAATGGTAGAGTCAGAATTAGTGCTTATTTTCTGGTATCATGGCCAGTATTTGCTTCATCTCATATAATACTGCCTCTCATCATGTCAAGGTACAAGGATGGCTTCCAGCTTTGGAGAAGGGGGGGATTTTATTTCTTAGATCTTCTATTAAATAACTGTGTGACTTTAGACTAGCATTTCACTTCTCTGAGCCTCAATTTCTCCACATACAAAATGAGTCATTTGGAAGTAGGGGGAGAAGGGAAGGGAGATGGGAAGGCAGCCAGGTTGTATAGTAGATAGAGTGCTAGACTTGGAGTTGGGAATAGTCATCTTCCTCAGTCCAAATTTTCCCTCAGTCACTTACTGGCTATGTGACCCTAGGCAAGTCACTTAATTCTGTTTGCCTCAAAGAAATGGCAAACCATTGCAGCATCTTTGGCACAAAATCCCCAAACTAAAGAATGACAAAAAGGGGAAGGCAGGGGGTGGCTAGGTGGCACAGTGGATAGAACACTGGCCCTGGAGTCAGGAATACCTGAGTTCAAATCCAGCCTCAAACACTTAATAATAACCTAGCTGTGTGGCCAACTGCCAGCAAAAAGGGGAAGGAAAAAGAATAAGCATTTATGTAGCACCTATTATGAACCAGGCACAATTATTATCTGATTTGATCCTCCCACAGACTTTCCAAGTATGTGTTATTTTTTTCTTTTTTTTCTTTTTTGTTTGCAAGGCAATGGAATTAAATAACTTGTCCAAGGTTACACAAATAGGTAATTAATATGTTCCCGGGGCTGTATCTGAACACTGGGCCACCTAGCTGCCCCCAGGTATATGTTATTATCCTCATTTTACAAGTGAGGAAACCGAGGCAGAGAGCGATTGAGTCATTTGCCCAGAGTCACACTGCTAGAATATATCTGAGGCTTTATTTGATCTTGGGCCATTTCAGTTTTAAATCTAGAAAAGAGTGGTTTGAATTAAATGTCCTTCTAGCTTTAATGATTCTCTGACTTCCTATTCAGTAAACTCAGAAAAAAAACATCCTCAATCCTCCTATGAAGTTAGCTACTTTCAAGAGGGTGTGGGTCAGGAAAAAAGGGAGATCTGAACTCTTTTGCAGCAACACTGGTCTGTTTTTTGGAGTCTATGGTTGATGTGGCCAGCTTCTGCTTTTCACCTCCCATCTTGGCCTTCCCTGGGCCATTGAGATGCTATTTGTCATTGCTCTCTAATGGCCTTGGTCCCTCTAATCCAGGCCACAGATTCCTGGCTGCCCACACTCCTTTGTACTTTAGAATGCGTAGCTAATAGCAACCAATGACTTTTCCGATTTTTCTCACTCAGATTCTGTTCTGGGAGCTGGGAATTGCTCTCCCACTGAATTGGTAACATCTGTGGCTACAGGGCAGGCTGAGTGGGGAGAGGTAGAGGGTTAGGCAGATTTCCTGCTTATGAAACTTGTATTCCTCTGAAGGGTCCGCTCAGGGACCGTTATACTTAATGTTTCTTCTTACTTTGCCCCTCTCCTCTCTATTTTGAGGGAAATAAATAGAATGAGGAGAGATTTTAGTTTTAAGGAATAAACCAGGAACCAAAGGTTCTTTTTGAAAAGAACCTTTTATTAATCCATGAAAAAAAATGATTCTGGATAGACACCTTGAGCTATATGGCAAATTTGTTAGTATAGCTCTGATTTTCTTAAAGAGATTGTGTTCTATGGAGTATAGACTGAATCTGGGGCGTGGAGCTTTTGTTCTTGTTCAGTCATGTCCTATTCTCCATAACCCCAATTGGGCTTTTCTTGGCAAAGATACTGGAGTGCTTTATCATTTCCTTCTCCAATTTATTTTACAGATGAGGAAACTGAAGTGACTCGTCCAGGGTCACATAGCTAGGAAGTGTCTGAGGCCAGATTTGAACTCATTTGAACTCATGAAGATGAGTCTTCCTGATTTTGAGTCTGGCATTTTATCTACTGTCATTTAGTCAGAAAGGTCCAATGCTGCCACCAGAGATTGCCCCCTTCATTTCTTGTGTACAGTGGTTCCTCAGAAAGTCATAATTAGCAAAGATAAATATTTTTAAAAGATTCTTCTCTATTGTGATAGTTGACTTTGTGGAATTTTGCATCATTTCATAATTTCACCCTGGACAATTCTCACTGGGACTTCCCCAATGGAGACATTTCCATCCTCATGATGCTTCTCTGATAGGTTCACTTTTCTTCTTCCCTATCACCTCTGGGAGTTGGACAGAGAATAGTCCACCTCCAATACGGGTACCATTGTTGAAGACCACATTGTTGGGACCCCCACAGCTGGTCTGCTCCTAACTATGCTCCCTTCTTTTGCCTCACCCAGCTATGTTCCTATCTGTCCCTAGTGCAATAAGACCTAGTAATGGAGGCTATTGCCAACCTCCCTTAAGCTAAGTTAAACTATGTTTTGTAATGTGTTTATAAAAACAGTGCTATGATTAACCACAGTAAAATTACAATAAAAATCCCTCTGTGTGGAATGTTACTAGTTTGAGCAAATAGTGGGAGTGGTGGGAATCACTTCTCCAGAACTTATTAAGTGATTTGTTGGGATTCTGTTCATTTAAAAACAGGCATACACACACACACACACACACACACACACAAACAGAAGACTATTTCATGTTCCTTGGCAGGGCTAGTCCTTTAATGATATGTCTGCAATTTTCAGACAAGCAGGATCAAGGGTGAAAAAGACAGTTTTTGTTTTTCCCAAACTATTCTTACTGTTGTCGAACAGTATCCCTGCTCTTTGGGCAGACAACAAAAGTGTCATTATGCAGCTTAGGGAGCTGCTGATAAATTATTCATTCAACTAATGAGAAATCAGGATCTTCATTCAAAATGTGGTGACTCTTTTGTGCTCCCCTCCCCATTTTTTTCCCAAGGAAAGATAAAACCAGCTTGTGTAGACATTTCTGTCCACACCTGCATGCTTCAGGTTATCAGGTATGGGCCCCTTCCTGGGCCTGCGGCCATCCCCAATTCTCTAGAAAGCTCATTTGAAACATGGACCTGAAAGAAGCTGGTCTATTTGATGGGGGAGGGCTGATATTTAACCACAAAAGGACAAGAGAATCATATTGATTATTGATTGTAGATTAACTAGTAGAAACCAGACAGCACATGCTTCATTAATGGTGACCTTCCTGTAAAGTAGTTATTTCTCCATAGGTGCCCCTTCCCTCTCCATAAACATTTTCCTTGCCTCAGTAGGCAGATATCAGGAAAACTGACTTTACTTATGTTCTTTTGGAAAAACCAAGCTTCCAACTAGCAAAGACAGAGACAGAGACACACACAGAGACCGAACCAAGGAGAGACAAAGATGGAGACAGAAAAACAGACAGATAGTGTCTTGAGACAGAAATAGAGAGAGAAAGAGAAAAGATAGACATTGACAGAGAGAGGGAGAGAGACATACAGAGTGAGAGAAAGACAGATAGAGAATTGTTCCTCACACAGTCCACTTCCAGAGTGGGAATTTTTTCTGAACTATTTCCTCTTCATTGAATACTCTTCCTTCTTATCTCTACCTCCCCAGTTTCCTTCAAACCTCAAATAAAATCCTTCCTTCTACAGAAAACCTTTGACAATCCTTGTGAATGCCAGTGGCTTCTTCTTTTGATGATCCTCTATTAGACTCCATTGACAGTGTGGTGAAGGTTTTGTCTGTCTTTATTGTGCATATGTGTATAGATTATGTATATGACATATGCAGATGCAGACACACACTTATATGTATTTACATACGCATATAACTATAATACATGAGCAAACATATAGAATAAATACATATTTACATAAATATGATCCATACATATATGCATAGATGTCTACATATATACTTACATATCTATCTATTAAGAGCTTACTTTTTTAAACTGCCAATGATGGAGGAAGACAGGTGTGGTGGTAATAGAGCAATTCCACTGTGGAGTTGGAAGTGGAGAGAGCCCAGTGAGAGGCTTTGGCCTTCCTCCTGATAGGGAGGTTCAAGGCTTAATGACTAACTAGTCACTGAGCTAGCTTCCTGGCAGAGTTATCCTCAGGGGGCCAGGAAGCCATTGGAAGGTGGAACAGATTGATGTGTTCCTAGAATAGGTTGGAAACAGAAGAAAAGAGTGAGCTGTGGGGGTGGACCTTCTCATGGTAGGCAATGTTTTGGCATTTGAATTCTCTAATTTCCCAAGCAGAACTGTTAACAGTGATTTGATTTAGTCCCAAGAGCTTGTTACTGCCCCTTTTGAAAAATGAATCTGGTTTCAAACAAGGTTCCACACCCAATCTGAAACTAGTTAAGGTCAGTGAGATCTCAGTATACATGTGGTTTCCAGAAAGATTTTATTGTTAAATTTGTAATCTCTATCTGCAGTCTTTTTTCCCCAGGGGGTGTCCTCTGATTGGTTGATTGGTGACACACACTGAAGAGGTTAGATTGAAAATAAGCATCTTGTCTTCTCTGAATTATCTTGAGCTGAAGGGTATGATATGGATGTGAGCTATTTTTTTATTTTTATCTTGCATTAGTATTCACTATAGACATGGGGCAGAAGAGCAGGAGTTTGCCTACCTAAGAGGATCCTCATGGACTCCATCCATATCTGGTGCAAAACCCAGTAAGCTTTGCTCTGTATCATATGCTGGTGGCCTCTGCTCATTCTGAGAAGGTCTTACTGTGATAGGTGAGAAAATAGAGGAATGGGTGGTTTTGGAAGGCTCAGAGACAACTCCGGAACCCTTGTGGAGGTTTACTTTCATACTTCTCTTTGTGGTTCTCTGTAGGCTGCTATATTTGATGTTCTTTCCTTCTCAGCTTCTGATTCGGATTGGTTTCCTTTGAGACTCATCAATTGCCACTTATTCTAGGAGACCTCGGCTATCCCTGTTCCCTCCAGTTTCACCCCAACACATTATCTTCCACCTACTCTGTATTTGTCTTAGATTACAATGAAAGCCTTTATTTGAATTTCTAGAATTTATTAGACCATTAATAAAATGCTCAGTAATTACTCATTGATTGGCTAATGGATTGATTGTATCTGAATGACCAAGACTAAGCTTATTCCTCTGACACAGGAGAAGATTCATCAGCAGGAGCTATATGTGTAACATCCAGTAAGGTGATTTTCTGATTCTGTTTAGAAAACTCAAATACATAAAATCCTCAGTTAAAATTAGGAATCAGATTCAAATAATAGTTAGATTTTTTTAACTGATATCATTAAGAAATTGATGAGGTTTTTCAAATGAAGAATTCAAGTTTTGAGAAGGTTTTTAGAGAACACCCCCTCTTAGTCCCACATACTAAAGTGAATAGAGACTTAGAAACAATAAAATGCTCTATGATAGGTTCCCATAGATAATAATTATATTAACAGTTCACATTTATAGAGCACTTGGTGATTTGCAAAACAGATCACAAAAGGCATAGTGGGTTGTGTGTTATTAACTCCACCTTACAGATGAAAAAACTAAGGTCCAGAGAGTTTCACTTTCTCAGGCAACATTGATTTTGTTGGGGGGTTTTCTGCATCTATGAGGACACTGATGTTTATAGAGTTTAAGTGATTTCCCAGATAGAGAGTGTCTAATGTAGAATTCAAACCCAGGTCTTCCTGAATTCCAATCTATCCTTATTTACTATCACTAAGCCATCTTGCCAGTAAAATAACAATGGAGCATTTAATCTGGGATAAATAAATCCTGAAAGAGTCATGTTCTATCAATCTAAACACTAACAGACTGCCTTCTGTGGGGGGTGGGGGGAGGGAAGCAAGAATGGGGGAAATTGCAAAACTTAAAATAAAGTCTTTCTTTAAAAAAAAAAAAAGAGAGTCATGTTCTAGACTTCCACAAATGTTTGAAGGACTGTCCTGGGTTAGATGTGTTGACTCCAAGGAACATAGTTATCACTCTGAAAATGAGAGTAAAAATAGAAGAGGTTGGCTTATTCAACAACTTTGCTCATGTATGTCCAATGTGTGTTGGGGAAATATTTGTGCATTTGTTCTTGCTATAACTTTGAAACAAATATTTCTTTATAAAAGTTAATATGTAATGTTGCTAAATAGAATTGGGGTGCTAACCATTAGTCCTCTTTTACTGAGGGAAATAAAACTGGTAAAGCCTTAAGTCAATGAGAGAAGAGATCCCCTAATATCTTCTGGGCATTGGCTTCATCATGAGAGTGTGGCCTCAGAGACAGCCATGTTATAGCTGTCTAAAAATCTGTAAAAGCCTCACCATGACCTATACTAGCTGTGCAAAGCCAGACACATCTTCTATAGGGAACCCTCTAAGGTCATAAGGAGTTGAGTAGGGGTTGATGTATACTTAATAGAGGGCATTTCCTTGTCATCTTGCTCCCTATAACAGTGAAATCAAAGGTCAGGACCAAAAACACAAATTTGAAGAGTATTCAGATGAACATGACTTGAATAAAAGCCATTTCAACCTTTTAGCCCTGGATCTTCTTTGGAAGACTATATGAAAAGGTCCCAGAATCATAGAGTCTCCAAGCTAGAAAGGATCTCTGAGGTCATGATGTTCAATACAAATCTGATCAAGAATCCTTTCAGTAGCATCCCACAGTGGACAGCCACTACTTGAGATAATGGAGTTTAATTGATTATCAATATTATCTAAAAGAATGAGATTTGGTATGTCAAAATTTGGGTCCTTTAATTTCTTTTTTGTAATTAAGTTTTTTATAAATGGTTTCCCCAAGAGTATTTACTATGGGATGAATAAATTAGCTAGGCAACAAGCATTTTATTAAATGTTCCCTCTATGCCAGAACAGTGATGGGTAGTAGAGATTTTTTTAAAAATCAGACTTAAATATTTGGTAGATTAAGTAGATTAAAAATATAGGGTAGGGGACTAGAACAAAACCTATGATCTCACTGAACTAGGGAACAACCAGATGAGGAAATTATCTCTACCCATAGAAGTCAGCACCTTTCCCACAAATGATAGTCTGCCTAGATTGATGAGAAGTCCAGTGATTTGCCCAATGTCTCATAGCCAGCTTGTGTCCAGAGGCAGCATCTGAACCCAGAAATTTGAAGAGAAACAAAGGTAAAGAGTCACAGATCCACACATGATCTACACGAGCTCCTTCACCAGCATGTTGTCCAGCCCTGTACACTTTCCAGATCATTAATTAATGGTGGGTAAGCTGGATGATTTTAAAAGATTTAAAATAATATGCCATTTCCACTCTGTGGGTCTCAGTTTCCCTATTTTTAAAATGAGAGAATTAGATAAATTTTGAGTTTCCTTTACCCTTCAATTCATTATTCTAAAATGACCTTCAAAATCCCTCCTATCTGAAAATCCATTTGATGTGATGAAGCAAATTGGGATTATTTTTATGTGAGTTACGGCCGGTTTACTTTTCTTGAATATACAAATTTAAAATTGGTAACTCAGCTTACAAAGTGTATTCTTTATAACTAAGATGTGAATAGTCTCAGCTGAATTTTAAAAGTGAAGAAATTAAAATTTCAAGATTTATTTACCCAGGCTCTTTAAGAATTAGACATGGAATTGGAATCCCATCTCATCTGCCTCATAGCTTAATGCTCTTGCAATAGCACTAGTCAGCACAGTATCAGCATAAATAGAAGTCATCTTTAAATCTCTCTTAGTCACATTTTAGATCATCAATATTTATATCACTTAATTTTGTTAGTTCTCTTTACTTTGAGAATTATGTTATGCCAAGGCATTGATAATTTGGAAATGATACAAACCTAGGGGATTCCATTTAATTCAGTTTTATCTAGAAAATTATCCTCTTCATTAAAACAATAGTAAAAATGTTGATTGAGAGGTTGTATGTCTTAGTGTGTAAGGTCTTGGAGTCAAAAATGCTTGGATTAAAGTCCTGACATATCAGTAGTTTGATCCTAAATAAATTATTCAATTTCTCAATAATCCCTGGAAAATCTGAAACATTAATAAATGTAGATTTGCAGTAGAAAAGAGTGTACCCTCAATAAGAGTTCCCCAGACTAAATAAATGATTAAAAACCACTAAACTAACCTTTAGTGAAATGTATAAAGATGAGACATCAAATGGAGCAAAATCTGATTAAATATAACACATAGGTACAGTGTGGTGTCTTATGTCTCAGCTCAAACTCTGTTTAAATTAATCAATTAAATGAATGAATTGATTAATTAAATATAACAAAGGTTTTATTTTCCAAGCCCTAAATTTAGTTAAATCAAATCAAGAAGTCCTTATTAAAGTGCTTGGAATGTCCCTAAAGTACTATTTAAGACTAGAACTACTGAGCTTCAGTGATTTTATTTTGGGGTTAGTATACTTTCCACTTGTGTTAACTACTTCAGCTGAACCTTATAAACCATTTAGTTCTAATTTTAAAAACCCTGACTTGTGCATAGTTTCCCAAAGATTTGCCACTCTTGCCTGTTTCCTGAGGCCTCAGAATTTCTTCCTTTAAGTATCAAATGCCTAATTTCATTTTATTCAAATTAACTTATTCTGCATTTGCTAGGGGAGCTCACCTCCAATCAAAATTACATCCTCCCTATAATTTGGCCTCTTTAAGATACCCTTGAGTTCTTGGGTTTGAGCTTTCCTCCATTCCCAAATGGGAAGAGTGAGAAACCCTTGCTATTTGATGACACATGAAATTGTGTGCCAAACCCCATGACCCTCACTTGTCAATCAGGGAGATGATTCCCTGGATAACTCATTTACTAATGCAATGGAGCTTTCTTCTTTCCACTGAGTTTCTCTCCTTTCTAATCAATGCTTAATTAACAATGAAAGGATTTTTCATTTGTTGGTTTAATATAATCAATAGCCTTTCAGGAGATTTTTACAACTTCAGTCTAAACCTCCGGCCAACCTGATCTGTATTTTTGTTATAAAAACACACACAGTTTGGGGTTTATAACTAGTATACAATAATCCTATAAAATAATATTGTGGGTTTTATCCAGGTTCTAGTTCCCAAAGTCTTCGATGCAGCACCCCATTGAATCTGATAGCACTGACAGGTCAACTCAGGATTGAGCTCCTTATCCTTAGAGTCTGTATTTATTGTGTACAATGGCCAATTACATTCTAATGTTCTTATTTCTATCATAAGGTGATATAGCTAAATAATACCTCGTTCTGTTTGTCTCTAAAGTGAGGTAGAGTGAAGTGAATATAGAATTTAAACTGAAAAAGACCTGGATCCAAATTGTTCCTTTGATATTTATTAGCTGGGTGATGATCAAGAAGTCACATAACCTTTTTGAACCTCAGAGGAAACTATCTACATTATATGTCTGGTGAGTTCCAAATGAGACGATTCATTTAAAATGTTTTACAAATTCTCCCCCCTGAATATTTTTAAATTTTATTTTTATTTTAGTTTAGTCTAGTTTATGGAATGAAACAATCATCATTTGCATACTATAATATAATAAAAAGGTGGGGGCGGCTAGGTGGCACAGTGGATAAAGCACCGGCCTTGGAGTCAGGAGTACCTGGGTTCAAATCCGGTCTCAGACACTTAATAATTACCTAGTTGTGTGGCCTTGGGCAAAGCCACTTAACCCTGTTTGCCTTGCAAAAACCTAAAAAAAAAAAAAGATGGTAGTTCGTGAAACTGCAAATTTACTTTACACACTTGCTATTTCTTTCAAATATACAGCAAAAATGATCATGTAAATTTCTTTTTTTTTCACTCCTCCTCCTTCCCTAGAGATGAATCTATTAGACCCAAACAGGTATGCATGTGTGTAAATATGCATGTGTCTGTGTCTGAGTATGTATATATATATATATATATATATATATATGCATTATTATCCTGTACATATTTCTATTTTTCAGGTCTTTCTCAGGATACAGGTAGCATCTTTCTATACAGGTCATTTTGGTTATTTATAATATCCAAAATAATGTATTCATTCAACAATCATTCTTAAAACAATATTTTTGTTACAAAATGCAACATTCTTATGATTGTGCTCATTTTGCTTTTCACTATTTTGTACAAGCCCTTTTCTGCCATTAATATTAATACCTTAGCTTCTTTCTTTCAAACTGACGACACAAGTTTTTTTTTTATCTCTCCTCAGTGCCATGATAGCTTTCAGAATTTGGAATTGGCTGTTGAAATATACAGATCCCCATAGAAGGGGATTTATTCATCATTTAGTCCTAGAGTTGTTTTTTTGGTTGTTGTTGTTTTGGGTTTTTTTTTTTTTAGGTTTTTGCAAGGCAAATAGGATTAAGTGGCTTGCCCAAGGCCACACAGCTAATTATTAAGTGTCTGAGACCGGATTTGAACTCAGGTCCTCCTGACTCCAGGGACGGTGCTCTATCCACTGCGCCACCCAGCTGCCCCTAGTCCTTGAGTTCTTAACCACAGATCAAAATTCTGTGAACTTGAATAGAGAAAAAAAATACATCTTGATTTCAATATAATTGGTTACTTCTGTATTTGATTGGTGAGCCTTTTGGATCAATTGTTGATGCCCAGTTGATATGTGCCAACCTCAGTAACCCAGCAACAGGCATTATAAGGGTACTGCTACTACCCCTGGCAAGCCCAAAGCTTCTGACTCTAAATGCAGGACTCTCTTTTTTACCTGATATCAAACCAAGTCATTTACTTACCACTTACTCCAGTCACCTCCAATCCAAATTACATCCTGCCTATAATTTGGCCTCTTTAAGATCCCCTTGAGTTCTTGGGGGTTGATCTTCCTAGAATAAGAAGCACAAAATGTCACCCCCAAAGTCTGGGACGTGCTCTCCCCCAAGAGCAGGCAGAAACCAGGGAAATGGCACACATTTTGTGAATACATGTCAAAAGGGTAACTTAAAGTTCCTAGTTGGAAGCTCTTTTTCTCTTTGGAAGATTCCCTTATACACAGTTGTATAGTTTGCTATTGGTTCATTGGAGAGCTCCCCATTTGCCTTTTCTCACCATGTCTAGTTGGTCCTTGGCTCCCAATATTGATTCTGCTTTTGATCATTCTAGGGATACCACTAGAACCCTGATGAGAAATCTAAATTCTCCAACCTTCACCAGAGAATCCCCTGGAGAAGGGGAAGGGGGTAGAAAACACAAAAGCATTTCTCACAGCAAAAATTCCCTCCCTAGAGGGAATCAAACTATTGTGATCACTGAGCAGTCTTGCCACTGACTTGCCATTTTACCTAGTACCCCATGGAGTTTCACCAAATCTTCTTGGCCTATCCCAATACATTTCTATGTGAAGGCTTCCAATGCTATTCTCTCTTTTCCAAGCAATTTAGAATAACTCAGTCTTAGTTCAATGTCTTCAACTAATCTATTGGTCAATTGAATAGATAAGTTCCCATCTGGTCAAAGTGATTACTTTAATTTGGGGTGAGATAATTAATTAATTTGGTAGACTTCCTTCCTCATCTTTACATATTGACATTGGTGGGAATCGATTTCCAAGGAGAAGGCCTTAGCATGCCTGCAAGTCTATTGTATTTAGTTAATATTTGCTTATATAACCTGGTTGTAGAGAGGGTTGGTGTGGACTTGAACCAGGAAGGAACTTCTGAACAAAGTAGAATTTAAGTGATTCCAAAACAATACAGAAGCCAAAAGGAAGAGGGGAGGACAATTTTACACATAACGGACAGTAACTTAGCAGCCTTGTGAGCCTCATCACGTCCTCCCTCCATCGCTAGAATCAAATCTAATTCTTGGTTCCTAGAGCCGAGATTTACCTAGAGAAACTCCTATTCTTGATTATTCTTTCCAGTCCCTCTTGGTCATTGTGTAGAGAAGCCCAAACACAAAGGCCTTTAATTTTTAAAAAGACATTTGCATGTAAATACAGTGTGAGAGTCAGTCCTCTGACCCCACCACTTGCTGTGTACCACTCTAGAAAATGGTTGGCATAGGTTGGGCCACAGAAGCGTAAATGACATCTGCCTTTTCCTATTTGAATAATTAATGGCCACGGCCTCTTGCCTCCTTTGCCTTGCCAAAGGGATGGAGGGTCACAGTTCCCCGAGACATCCAACTGTGCCTGGCTTTGCCTGCCCCAGCTTTCCTTGCTTTCAGAAATAATTATGTACTGAAAGCTCCAGTGATCCAGACTGGAGATATGAATAAGAACTTGACAGATCGCATCAAATACATTTTGATCTGATTACATTACTGAGTCAATTATTATTTCTTGTCACATTAATTACAACACGAGGTATAAGATGTGCCTTACAAGAACTCCGTAACTCAATCATAACAGGCTGAATCCTGTTAGCTGTGTCGGGACTGAGGGGACAGGTCTGCAGTGATGTTGGGGTGGAGGGGGGGAGGATTGAGTACAGCAAAGACTTCCTCTTGGTGTTCCACATCCGGGCTCTTCCATTCTAGAACAAGGGTGGGGCCTCAAATGAGATCTAAGCGATGCCATGAAAAAGAGTTTGTTCCTTGTACAAGATACATATGTTGATCAAGACCCTTGTACAAGATAGATATATAGATATAGAAAGATAGAGATAGAGGTAGAGGTAGAGGTAGAGATAGAGATAGAGATAGAGACAGAGACAGAGACAGAGACAGAGACAGAGACAGAGACAGAGATAGAGAGATAGAGAGAGAGAGAGAGAGAGAGAGATATTTTGATCAAGATCTAGAAGGGGCCATACATATCAGACAAGAGTCTGACCCCCTTGTTTTACAGATGAGGAAACTAAAGTCTAAAGTGAATGAGTGGTTTAATAAAGGTCACCCAAGTATTAAGTGACAGAGTCTACATTCAATTTCAACTCTTCTGACTCTCAGTTCTTTATTTCTAAAGGAGCCTGGAGAGAATCTTTTTGCCCAGAGATATTAGGAGTGATAAATAGGTCCTAAGGATAATTCTAGAGTGAGGGTAAGACTATGAGAAAATTCCATAAAATAAAATTGTAAGCTATTAGAGGGCAGAGACTGTCATGCTTTCCTTCACCTTCTCAGTGTTTAGCAGACTCCTCAGCACTTAGTAAGGAAGATGATGATGATGTTTGTCCTTCAGTCTCAAAGACCATGACATCAGGGAGGTGATGCCATGACATGCATGTGAATTGGATTTGAGTGAGGGGGGCTGGGCTAAGTCACTAGTTTCACTTAATCCTTCAGAGTCATCTGAGTCCAGTGATCAGGACAACTGGAGATGGCCAAACAGGATAAGTGACTTGCCTAAGGTCACACAACTTGTACATGTCTGAGAAAGGATTTGAATTCGTGTCCTCCTGACTTCAGGATCCATACTTTACCTATATATTTCTAAATTTACATGTATTATCAGCACATAGTAGGCGATTAATATATGTTTGTTGATGTGACATTGCTTCCTCATGTCCAACATTGTTAAGTAACAATAATTACTCAGTTTACCTAAGTTCCTTGTCAGTGATTGCTTTTTCCCCTTTCTTTTGGAATCCTTAGTACTTGGTATTGCAGCTAGCACATAGGCAGCCCCTAATAAATAGCCACTCAATGAATTACTATTCCTGAGTTTGGCTAGACTCTCTCTGTGGCAAATGCAAAGATGAGCAAGAGTACCTGCCTTCAAGAAGTCAATAATCCATAGCCTTGTTTGTCTCACACTGGTTGGTGAGATCTGGCCTCTCTTGAAATATCTTTTTATGACTTTCAGGCGGGATTGGAGGATGATGTTTTTTTGTGGGGATTTCTAGAATGAATTTATCCCTAGAGAATAAGAACGAACTGTTTTATTTTCTTTCTTTATTTTTTTGCCTTGCAGTGTTCAAAACAACATTGAAATTGGTCAAGAACATTATTAGTGACTGGAACCAAATCACCCTCTGGGAATTTCCAGTGTAGCTTCATCAGTATGCATTACCCAAATGCTAATTGGTCTATGCATGACCAAGACGTTGGGCCATTATAATTATAGTCACATGTTGTCCTTTCCCAAATTGTCTCACTAATAGCATCATTTTTCTGTAGGACTGATGTGGCCTGGTGTAATTCAGAGTGAATACATGGACCATTGAACTGCAAAACTGTTTTCTGTATGATGTTGAATGCAGAAGATGCAACATCTAGACATGTTCTGGCAGAGCCCAGATTGGGCTGTTTGTCATATTTTCACTTCTTGAAAACTATGCCTTCATCACCTCCTACCAGGCCTTGACCTAAACTAAATCAGCACCTCTTGCTAAAAGTGTTCAACTCAGAGCTGACCTTCCCTTTCCTGGTCTCAGCTCCCTTCAATTCATTCTCCACATGGATCCCACAACAATCTTCCTGAAGCATCGGGTTGCCATGTCATTCCTTTGACTTCAAATCTGCATTTGTAGGAGAAAATAAACACTCCTTTAAAACCCACCTCTGAATTGTACCTTCTGTGGTTTATTTCGTATTATCCCCCTTCATACAAATGAACCTATTTGCTGCTCTTTGAACTCCATCTCTCTTCTACTTTTTTACCTTTGCATAGGCTATAGCTCATATCAGGAACACACTCCTCATCTCTGCCTCTGAGAATTCTTCCCTTTCTTTAAGGCCCAACTTAAATAGGTACTTTTATGTGAATCATTTCCATCTTCCCTTGCCTTTCTTTGATTAAATTCTTTCCTAGTAACTTGTGTCTTTTTATGTGTATTGGCCCCCAATTTAATGAAAGTTGCATGTCTATTGATGGGTATAGGGTAGAGGTAATTCTTGCTCAGGTACCAGATGAATTTTATGCTCTTTTAGATTCCTGAAGTCTGGTAGCATGAAGAGTACATAGAGGGTTTGGTGTAGAGTCAGATGAACCTGAGTTTGAAGACTTCCACTAGCATTTACAGGCCATTGGCACTTGATGGCACTAAACCTGGGCAAGTCAGTCTTCATCTTTGAAGTAGGGATAATAATCATACTCATCTTTCAAGGTTATTATTAATATCAAAATGCACACACACATGAAAGAAATGGTACTCCAGTATCTTTGTCAAAAAACCCCAAATGGTATCATAAAGTATCCGACATGACTGAAACAAATGAACAACAAAAAATTCATAAATACATATGGATGTGTATGTGTGTGTAGTGTGTTTAGTTCCTATTGCATAGTCAATATTATCTATCTGTCTTTCTATCATCCATCTATGCTTCCATCCATCCATCTATCCATCCATCTATCCATCTTTCTATCTTTCTATCTATCTCTAAGGGTACTCTCTCTCTCTCTCTCTACACACACACACACACACACACACACACACACACACACTACACACACGTATAGTGTGTGTGTGTGTGTGTGTGTGTGCATATGACCATACAATAGGAGCTTAATTAATATTTGTTGTTTGATTGGCTATAAAGAGTTGGAAATTTGTTCAATCTCCAAGTACTATGGTGACTAATATTGCAAAATTCTTAATAAGAAAATAGATCGATAAAGTTGGGTTTATTAATTGTGATTATGGAAAATGTTCAATGTCAAAATAAAGACTTCAGATTTTATTCAAGAATCAATGTGGGGGTGGCTAGGTGGCGTAGTGGATAAAGCACCAGCCCTGGAGTCAGGAGGACCTGGGTTCAAATCCGGTCTCAGACACTTAATAATGACCTAGCTGTGTGGCCTTGGGCAAGCCACTTAACCCCATCTGCCTTGCAAAAAAAATAAAACCCTAAAAAAAAAAGAATCAATGTGGTTCTATGGGAGGATTTTAAACAGGGAAGTTTTAGGAATAAGAGCATAAATCTAGAACAGGTCATCTTCTCCAACCCTCCCATTTACAAATGAAGAAACTGAGGTTTATATAGATTAAAAGAGCCAGGCTCCACAGGAAGCATTCAGGAGGATTTAAAGGGAAGAAAATTGAAGATGGGTGGGGAGACTGTAAAGATATGATTACTCTACATAGGATCTTTTAAAGATCTCACTTAGGGTGTTGGCAGTAGGAATAAAAATGAATGGTTGACATTGAGATAGCTGTTATAGAAGGTAACATTTTAAGGTAAAATAGCATTTATTCTTACAGTCAAAAGTGAAGGGTTCAGTGTTGTAACTATGGTAAGTCAACTGGTCCTTTGCCACAAGGCACTGAAAAAAATTCACTTTCTCTTGGCTCAGAAAGTCAAATAACAATAGCACTTTCCTTGGTGAACTTACCCTAAGGCAAATTCACTTTCTTTTAACTCGACCACACCTGTTCTTTGTGCCATAGCACCACTCCACCCTCATTTGCAACTGAGAGGGCTACCATTCACCCAAAGGTTTTTTTTTTATCCCTGCAGGAGTTGTGACCCCTTTTGAGTTCCTGTCCTAGCTTTGACACTTGTACTGCCCCTGGTCAAGTCTTCATTTTCCTTCAGTTTCAGGGTTTTTTTTTCTGTGAAAATGAGCAATGGTTTCCCCTTCTATTTGTTAACGAACAGATTTTGTAACCCTTGAGGAGGCATAGAAATTTGAATTATTATTATTATTATTTTTAAAAAAGGCTCATCTGCAGAACATGGAACCAGATTGAATGTGGGAGGCCCAAGGGAGAGAAAGCAAAGGATGACTCAGAGACTTTGAACATGAGTGATTGGGGGGCTGCTGCTACCCATTACAGAAACTGAGGAATCTAGAGGAAAAGTAGATTTCATAGAGAAACTAATCCATTGAGTTCAGGGAACATTAACACAGGCTAATGGATATCGTGCTGGAAGGAACCTCAAGCGTTCTACAGTCCAAATCCCTCCTCCTAGATTATAGACAAAAAATTGAGGCTCAGAAAGAATGGGTAACTTGTGTAATTTCACACAGATGGTAAGCATTAGAGATAGGGTTTGATCTCAGGTCCTCTTATAAAGCAAACACTTTTTCCACTGCACATAACAATTTTGAGATTCCCTTTGAACATCAAGGATGGTGGTGTCCAGGAGACAATAGGTAAACTATATTATCTACCTACTGGTTTTCCTGGTTTCCCTTAAATATCAAATAAAATATATTTTTACAAGAAATCTTTCCTAACCCTTCTCAATTCTATTGACTTTTATTAATTATCTTAATAATCTATTCTATTATTTCATAATCTATTAATATCTTCTATTATCTTCAATTGATCCTATATATAGCTTGTTTTGTGTTTGTGTATGTGTGTGTGTGTGTGTGTGTGTGTGTGTGTTTGCTTATTGTCCTCCCTATTAGATTATAAGGTTCATGAGGGCAGAGATTGTCATTTGCCACTTTTTTTGTGTGTTTCCAGTGTTTAATAGTGTCCAACAAAGAGTAGGGACTTAATAAATGTTTGTTGAGTGTCAAACTGGAATTTGGGAAAGAAATTAGGACTGCAGGATAGAGATTTATAAGTCATTCTTAATGAGCTCCAATGCCATATTTGAAACTAGGAGGGATTCCAACAAAAATGTTTCAATTCTTAATAACCATAAGAAGAAATATTTAGCATAATGTAGATTTCTTTATCTTAAGAAATGTCCCCTCCCAAAACAGTCCCACAAAATCAACACAGAACCTGATTCCTACTGAAGCTTGCTATATTTGCTTCTTTCTTAGTTTTCCTCTCTTTGAAGTGAGTAGCAGTAATGGGCAAAAGTAGAAGAAAGAAAAGGAATCAGCCCAGATGACTTAAATTTCCATTAAATTAGGCAAGGTTTCTAAAAGATAAAAGGAAAGGTCTTGGGGCCAAACATATTTATGGTTTCGTTGAACTGCTCAATCCAAATGTGGCTACCCCCCCCCCCGCCCCCATCTCTAATCTAGAGCATGCATGCTTGAGGATGCCAGGTGCTAGAGAACCTATTCCAGGTTTGAAACCAGAAGGATTTAAATTAGGGTTTGACCAAAGGCAAGCTCCTAGAGTTGGCAGAGTTGGGTATTGTCCTCTCTTCTGAATGATCTGGTTTTCCTGAGGGTGTCCCACAGCTCTGCAGCCACTTAGGGTCTTTAAGGGGGAAGCATCTTTCTTTGATCCTTCCTGGTTTTCCTCTGGCATACTGTCTTCTGATAGATAGCAATTAGGTGTTTGGAGAAACTCGTTTATGAATGAATTCCCACATGTTTAAGGGGTTAGCCTTCATTTTCACAAATTTAAAATCATTTGTGACTTTATATCCCTTATGCTTAATACAATATCTAGTCCATAAGAGATAGTTAACAATTCTTGTTGTTTGATTGATCAATTCATCTATACATATTAAAGAAATTTCATTTGAGTAATGAATTACTCAGTAGAAATGTATTGTGTCTACTATATGCTAGAGATTTCTGCAAGTCCATGATGGACCTTCTTCTTGAGGAAGAAATCTCTCTCTCTCTCTCTCTCTCTCTCTCTCTCTCTTTCCCTCCCTCCCTCCCAACCCCCTCCCCCTCTCTCACATACACAGATACACAGACACACTCATACATACCCACATATACCCCCCACACCCCCTCACATCCATAGAAACACCTTCACACACACACATACATACACATGTATACACACACATACACACACACACTCATGCACACCCACTCTGTGCTGAGAAAACTCCTTTTATTAATGTGGGTATGTTCCTGCTCTTTAATTCAGTGTTAGAGATTTACCTGGTTTAAATCTTCAGACACTTGATTATGGTCAAACAGCCAGTATGAGTCTGAGATAGGACTTGAACCCCAGTCTTCTTGTCTCATAAATCATTTGTTTATCAACTATACTATCTAGTCATGAGGAAGGAATCCAGTATTAAAAAACAAGAATGTTTTATTATTATTAATGTATAAAAAACATTATTTGTACAAAAAAGAGAATTAATAAATATAAAATAAAATAAAATGAATAAATAAAAAAAACCAATAAATAAAGATGGCAGGAAAAAAGGCAAGAACTCACCTGAACTCTCCTACATTCCCCTCCAAACAACTTTAAAATAACACCTCAAATTGAATGCTGAAATGGTAGAACCAACAAATGTTTGGAGTATAATAAGTGTCTAGCCCAGGACAACAAAGGAGATCTTCAGAGGGTCTAAGGGTGATGGTCAAACTTGGAGCCCAGTGAAAACTGCATGAGTGGTGGGGTGATAGCAGCAAGTCTTAGTGGCAGTTCATCAGCAAAAGCAGGAAAAATTTCAAGAGTTGCCAATCCACAGACAGCAAGATCAGAAGATTACAGGGCTCTTTTGATAGCATTGGATAAAGGATTCTGTCTCATTGCCCTTGAGCAATTCTAGATGGCAGTTCCAGAGCTTAGAGAAATATTAGCTCATTAGTCTTTGTGTTGACAGGGGTGTAGGGGTCCTGGTCACAGTACATGGACAAAAAAGAGTGCTTCTGATCCTTGGTTAGTTGGTTGGTTCCTACCCTTCTTTATCAATGAAGACCAAAATGATATCACTATGTTTGAGACAAATGACAGTGTGTCCTACTGTGTCTGATCAGATCAATACGAGCTCAGAATGCTCTATCACAGGTTGGGCACAAATAGTCCATGGGAACACCTGGGTGGGTACTCTAAACTTACTTTAATCACATTTCCTTTGAGCTGCTTGGATTCTTCCTTCCTGATGGAGTGTAGCCCTCTCTGAAAAGGGCACCCCATGCTGGGTGGTGCTGTACCAGTGTCTCCCAAGTTGTACAATCAATTCCAAAGTTCTCCAAGGAGACCTTCAGGATCCCTAACCAACCAGACTACAGGCCAGAAGAGTAGTGACCACATGTCTTCTTAGGTCTTATCACCTTGAAAGAACTGAAAACCTATAGACCACTCCCCCACTCCACCAGAGCTAGCTCTGAAAGCAATAGCTTTGTTGTTGGTCCTTTGTTCTCAAAGAAGCCCCAAAGACTTCAGGAGAGTGAAGTCTTGATTTGCATGTAAACTGGATTTGAGGGAGGCAGAGCAGTACAAAGAAGAAAACTTGGTCTCCTAAGGTCATTGAAGTCCATTAGCAATACAGATCAAAATGAGGGGAAAAATAACTGGTCAACTGACATTGACCTTTTTTAAAATTAAGGTTGATTCCAGGGTCTCAGTTTTTCTGAGGCCACCACCCATTTAATGACTAAAGGCTAGGTAAGAATTGAGACAACAGATGGCTCAATTTATCTTCCCAGAGATCAATTTGGAAGAAGATCATTACAGTTTCTGGGCAGAAAGGGAAAGAAATGCTTTTTTACACTTATTCTTAGCCATCAAAACCTAACAATGTCACAGAAACTTGGGTGGGGCCTATTATTAACTATTCCATGAATAAGCCTAGTCAAATAACTCCATTTAAAACATAGGAGTTTTCTAAAAAAAACTTTTTCCAAATCTATATCTCAAGAGTTCAATAAATGGAAGCAGAGCAGAAGTAAATTGTCCCAATTTTTGAGAAAATAATAAGGAATAAAAAGAGGACAAGAAAAAGAAAGAGAAGACAAAAAAGATGAAGACAACAAGAAAAGTAAGAGGAAGAAGAAGAAGTAGAAGGAGAAGAAGAAGAAGGAAGAAAAGGTGGAGGAGGGGAGGGGGAAGGAGGGGGGGAAGGGGAGGGGGAGGAGGAGGGGGATACATTGGCAGATTGAAGACAAGCAAGAAAAGCCTTAAGCTTGTCCTCTCCACCTCAGGAGCAGAGCCCATCTTTAACATAGATATGTCAATAGGCTGAAAAAAATGAGCAAACATTAACAAAGAACCTGACCATAGAAAGTTATTATGATGACAGGGAGAATCAAGTCACAAACTAAGAAAACAAGTCAAAAGAGCTTTTTTGAAGAGAGTTTTAAAATAAAATAAGAGACCTGGGGGAAAATTGCTGAAAGAAATTAGAATGATTCAAGAAAAACATGTTAAGTCAACAATTTGATAAAAGAGGAACAAATAAGTTCTTGAAGAAAATAATACCCTAAAAACAGAATTAGCTAAATGGAAAACAAAGTAAAAAAGCTCATTCAGTGAAGACAATAATTCTTTGCAGAACTAGGAGAACATTTTACACAGTAAGAATAGCATCGTGTGACAATATATTATGATTTACCTAGTTCTTTTCAGTAATACAATGATCTAAGACAATTTTAAAAAACTCATGACAGAAAATGTAATCCACATCCAGAGAACAAACTATGAAATTTCTAAATAAAGATCAAAGCACATTGTTTTCACTTTTTTTGTGGCTTTTTCCATTTGTTCTACTTCTTTTTTCTTAACATGAATAATGAAATTTGTTAAATATTATTGCACCTATATAACCTATGTTGGATTGCATACTGTCTTGGAGAAGGGGGATGGAGGGAAGTAAAAATTTTAGAACTCAAAATCTGATCCAAATGAATGTTGAAAACTATCTTTACATACAATTGAAAAATATTATTTACTAAAAAAATGAAAATTATTCCTTAAAAAAAAATAAAATAGGCAAGTAGAAGTTAATGACCCTAGCAAGAAAAGTCAAGAAACATCAAGAAACATCAAGAAAAAATTTAAAAGTCCAAAGATTAAAAAAAATAAAAGAAGAAAATGCAAAATACTTGATTGGAAATACAATTGACCTAGATCCAGGAGAGATAATTTAAGAATTATTTGAGGGAAAAACAAAGGATAAAAAGGGAGGAAAAAATAGGATAGAGGGCAATGCACCATTAGCAATCATACCTGCAAAAGTGAAGGAAAAGAAATCACATAAAAAACAGAAGTTGATATAAGAATAAATTATTTAACAACATAGTGTTTACAAGAAACATACCTGAAACAGAGACACTAAACTAGAATTACAAAAAGAGATTGGAGCTAGATATATTATGCTTCAAGTGATATTAAAAGAAAAACAGGAGTAGGAATCATGGGTCTCAGGCAACACAAAAGCTAAAGGAGTTTTAATTAAAGGAATTAAGGAAGGAAAACAATTTTGCTAAAAAAGTATCATAAACAACGAAGTAATATTAGTACTAATTACATATATACCAAATAGTATAGCAGGCACATTCTCGAAGGAAAAATTAAATGATCTGTAGGAGTAAATAGCAAGACTTTGCTGCTGGATGATCTGGATGATCGCAACTTTTCCCTCTTATTTTCCCACAAAATAAATAAGAAAAAAGTCAAGGAGATGAATAGAATTTTAGAAAACTTAGACATGATAGATCTCTGGGGAAAACTGAATGATCATGGAAAGGAACACAAAACTTTATCATATGTTAGGATATAAAAACCTCACAAGTAAATGCAGAATAGCAGAAATATTAAATGCATCCTTTCCCAGATAATAATGCAATAAAAATTATGTTCAATAAGCTATGAAAACAAATTAAAAATTAATTGGAAACTAAACAATCTAATCTTTTTTTTAAGGTTTTTGCAAGGCAAATGGGGTTAAGTGGCTTGCCCAAGGCCACACAGCTAGGCAATTATTAAGTGTCTGAGGCCGGATTTGAACCCAGGTACTCCTGACTCCAGGGCTGGTGCTCTATCCACTGCACCACCTAGCCACTCCCTAAATAATCTAATCTTAAAAAATGAATAGGTCAAAGAAAAAAAATCATTAGAAATAACCAATCATTTCATTAAAGAGAACAACAATGAAACAATATAACAAAATTTATGGACTTCTGCCAAAGCTTTTTTTTTTTAGGGGAAAATTTATATTGGATATTCAAATAAAAGAAAAAAATGTATGAAAAAAAATTGAAAATCCTGCAAAACCAAAGGAGAAATTAGTAAAGTTAAAAGTTATAGTACATAAAATAAACCCCACAAATAAACATTTTTATATATTGCCAACAAAACACAACAGCAAAAAATAAAAAAGAGAAATTCCACTTAAAATAACTGTAGACAGCATAAATTATTTGAGATTCTATGTGCTAAGACAAATCCAAGAACTATATTATTAAAATTACAAAATATTTTTCACACAAATAGGATTTAAAGAATTGGAAAAATATGAATTGTTCATGTGTAGACTATGCCAATATAATGAAATGATAATTCTACCTAAATTAATTTACATGTCGGTGCCATGCCAATCAGACCACCAAAAATATTTTATAGAGCTAGAAAAATCATCAACATTAATCTAGAAGAATAAAACATAAAGAACATCAAAGGAATTGTTTTAAAAAATATGAGGAAAGATGGCCTAGCAATTCCAAATTTCAAATGTTTGTCCTTCATTTTTGAAGAAGACAATGACATCAGAGATGTCATGCTATGATAAGCACATGAATTGGATTTGAGTTGGGGGTTGGGGAGGGAGCTGTGCTAAGTCACCAACCAACCTCGCTTTCTTCTCCAAAACTGTCTGGGTCCGGTGGCCATACTGGGCAGACAGGGTTAAATGATTGCCCAAAGTCACATAGTTAGTAAATGTCAGAGGATGGATTAGAACTCCTGTCCTCCTGATTCCAGAGCCAGCACTCTACCCACTATGCCATCTACCTGCCCTGCCCAAAATTCAAAATACTACAAGGCAGTATTTACTATCTAATATTGGCTAAGAAATACTATAGTGGACCAGAGGAAAAGATTAGGGACATAATACACAGGACATAGTAATAAGTGATCATAGCAATCAATTGTTAGATAATCTCCCAAATACAAATTTGGGGAATAAAATTTCACTATTTGACAAAAAATGAAGAGAAAATTGGAAAGCAGTTTGGCAGAATCTATGTATATAAGATCAACATTTTATATGGTAAACCAAATTAATATCAAAATTCATATGATTTAGAAATAAAGGGAGATAGTATAAGCAGACTATAGGAACATGGGATGTTCTACCTCTTAGATCTATGAATAAGGGAAGAATTTATAACAAAAGATATGAGAACATTTTAGAAACAAATAGATAATTTTCTTTATATTTAATTAAAATTATTACATAAACAAATTCATTGCAACCAAAATAAAAAGAAGAGCAGAAACCTTGGAAAAAATTATATCAGATTTCTCTGATAAAGGTTTCATTTCTAGAGAACTAAGTCAATAATACAAATCATCCCTCAATAGATAAATGGTTAAAGTATATCAATAGGCATTTTTAAGAACAAATCAAAACTATATGTAGTCATGAAAAAAATCTCTAAATCATTACTATTTAGATTAAAATAATTCTGTGGTATCAACTCACACCTCTCAGATTGACTAATATGTCAGAAAAGGGAAATAATAAATGTTGGAGAGAATGTGCGAAAATTGGGACACTAATGCATTTTTGGAGTTGAGAACTGATATGATCTTTCTTAAGACAATTTGGAAGCATGCCCAAGGACCATAAGATGATGCAATATATAACGATCACTACTAGTATCCTAGAGAGAAGAAAGCAAACATTTATTAACCAATTCCTAAGACCCAACAGAGGGTGTGACTTCTCCAGGGTCATATGAAAAAAGATAGGAGTTCTGTTTGGTTATGATAAAGTATTTGAAATTGAGGGGATACTTATCATTTGAGGATTGACTGAATGAAATGTGATATATGATTATTTGGGAATACTACGGTACTATAAGAAATATTGAAAAGGAGAGTTTCAGAAAAACCTTGAAAGACTTATATGAACTGATATAAAGTGAAGTGAGCAGAAGCAGGAGAACACTGTCCACACTAACGACAGTATTGCATCATAATAAATGAGCGATGACTGACTTAGCTCTACTCCACAATACAATGATCCAAGAAAATTCTGAAAGATTTATGATGAAATTTGCTAATATTCCTCTAGAAAAAGAACTGATAGAGTCCGAATGTAGATTTGAAACGTACTCCCCCCCCTCCTTTTTTAGTCTATTTTCTTTTGTGACATGGCTAATATGGAAATGTGTTTTATATGACTATATATGATCTATATGAAATTCCTTGTCTTCTTGATGCAGGGAAATGAGGTAGAGAATTATGAATGTAGCAGAAATGAGAGCTGTAATCTTAAATGCTGTTAAATCTTGTTAAATGGGTGGTTTCTCCTACTCTTGAGATGTAAACTGGCCCCATGTTGATTGTATCCTGCCTCCCCTTGACAGGGTTGTTTGTATCTTGTCCCTCATTTTCCCCTTCACTTAACTCTGGCCTGGATGCTGGCATGAGAGGAAATGACATGTTCAATTTGGGGGTCAAGTACCTTGTGATAGGAAGGACCAGTACATGGCTTGCCATTGGAAGATACCTGGCCTAAGGTGTGAGACCATTCCCCAAGAGCCACCCTCTGTCCAGCCTACCACAGAAGGGGATTTAAGAGGAAGCCCTACCCCTTCAGGCTCCCTTGCTTCTTCCAGGCTCTCATCATGCTTCTCCTTAACCCATGTGGAGCACTGAGGGCCCCTTGCCATGGGACTTGGTTAAGCCAAACCCCATAGCTACCTGCCTTCTTTAGTGCTTTTCTTACTATTTTGGCCCATGTGCTTTGTAATAATATTTTGCCATAATAAAATTCTGAGCACTTTGAACATCCCAGAGAGCTAAGAATTCCTTTGCCTTTTCAGTGACCTTAAATCTTCTGTCTTTAATCTCTAAATCTTTAATAACTGGCAACATTTGTCAGGGAGAGGGGAGGGGTGTGAGAAAAGGAAAAAAAAATAGAACTGAAAAATTTTTTTTAAAAGTTAAAAATTGTTTTGATTTGTATTGGAAAAAATATTTTTCCCTTTCTTTTGCAAGGTTGTGGGGTTAAGTGACTTGCCCAATGTCACACAGCTAGGCAATTATTAAGTTAAGATTTGAACTCAGGTCCTCTTGACTCCAGGGCTGGTGCTCTATCCATTGCACTAACTGCACCATGAATAAAATCTTTTAAAAAATCAAATAAAACAAAAAGTATAATGTACATGGAAGAGTTAGAATGAGAACCAGACCATCTCACACCAACTTCAGTGTTCTCCTTAGAAATATGGCAACACATTTTATTTAGGGGAAAACCAACAACAAACTAAAATCTTTCAATGATGAAGCCATCTCAGTTCTAGTGAAGAAAGAAATCAACACGGAACCATAAAAAGAGCAAAGAATTTGGCCTCAGAGCCGTTGGGTGGAACCTTAAGACATTTGCAATTGGGGTGGAACAAAGATTTGGATCCAACAAAGGAGAGGTCAGTCAAAGAGGAAAAATAGCAGAGAGCAGAGCCCCAAAGAGTTGGAGAAGAGAGAGAAGCCACAGAGGGACTGAGAACTTCCCTGTGGTTATGCAGTTGCTAAGGGTTGGAAGCTGGACCTTCCCACTCTGTGCCTCTGTCTTCTTTATGAAATTCCTTGGAGATGCAAGGACTCATTCTAACTTTCAGTCCAGTGATGACCTTTTTTTTTGGAGAGAGAGAAGAAAGCAAACACTTATTAACCAATTCCTAAGACCCAACAGAGGGTGTGACTTCTCCAGGGTCATATAACTTGTAAGTGTCCGAGGTTGCATTTAAATTTCATTTATTTAAATTTAAATTTCATTAATTAATGAATTAAATTTCATGTAAACATGGAGCCAGAGGTAGAAGATACTTCAGAGTATAACATTTTAGAGTTGGAAAGAACCCCTAATCTTAGATGTTAGAGGTGAAAGGAGCCTTCCAAAAGAGAACATGGGAGCCAAAGGGGACAGACAGTAGATTGCTAACAGTTACAGCTAGAATACATATTAGGGTATTGTTTTTAAAGCATTTGTTAAAGATGGAAGGAATTTAAAAATGCTGAATCAGGGATGAAAAGGGCCTTCAAACAGAGCTCTCAGAACTAAGAGCGACTTCAACTCTAGAGACTCTAAAGTCTGGGCTGTCAGCATAGGAAGGAGCCTTTGAATAGACAACTAAGATTCTGAGAATCTGAGAATTGGAAGGGGCCTGGGCATTCATTAAATCCAATCCTCTCCTGGCAGATGCAGTATCTTCATCTGCTTCATGGTCATCCGAATCCAAACCTTCTTTATTTCTCTAGGTTGCACTAGTTTTTTCTTATTTTTGACATTATTTAAGAAAAAATGATTCACATGTTCATTCTTGTTCTTACAAACTATCTGAGCAATGCCTTCTGATGTTTAAGAGAGGATCCCCTGCCCATCAGAGTTGGATATGGGCTTTGTTAAAAATCAGAATGATGGGGAGGAGTTTAAATTGGGGGATAATAGTCTTTTTTTTTTAAGATTTTTCAAGGCAATGGGGTTAAGTGACTTGCCCAAGGCCATACAGCTAGGTCATTATTAAGTGTCTGAAACCGGATTTGAACCCAGGTACTCCTGACTCCAGGGCCGGTGCTTTATCCACTGTGCCACCTAGCTGCCCCGATAATAGTCTTTTACAACTGTTCTTTCCTTCTTTGAGGGCAGGCATAGGAAAGGAGAAGAGAAAATTTGAAATGAGGGGAGATGTAACAGTTCTCTCATTAACTGTCTCTACTTAATAGCTCTACATACATCCATATCTAAATACATGTAAATACACATACATGCACACATGCATATAAATGTGTATTAGTCATGTATATGAACTTAAAATTATATGCAATGTTTTTGTATAGTGCTAATGTTAAGTCTTAAGGGACAAAGATTAAGAAAAGGTCCCTAACCTCAGGGACCTGATAGAAGGAAATGACAGAGACAAGGAACTGTCTTATAAATATTCAGCTATAAGAATTTTGAGGAAAGAGGGGAATAGGGTTGAGGGGGAAAAGAAGGAATAAAGAGCCCCATTCAATGAATAATAGCTGGTATTTATAGAGTTAGGTTTTTTTTTTTTTTTTTGCTTTTTCAAGGTAATGGGGTTAAATGACTTGGCCCAAGGTCATATAGCTAGATAATTATTTGAACTCAGATCCTTCTGACTTCAGGGCTGCTGCTTTATCCACTGTGCCATCTAGTTGCTCCTATAGAGAATTTTAAGTTTGAAAAGTGTTTTACCTATGCTATTTTATGTGATCTTTCTTGAGGATTTGCCTCAGTTTCCTCAACTATAAAATGGAGATCATAATAGTATCTATCTTGCAGGGTTAATTTAAAGATAAATTGAGATGAGAGTTATAAAATTCCTTACCACAATCCCTAGTACAAGATGGGCATTATAAAAATGGTTTGTTGCTTTTATGGTGACTCATCATTTTCCATCATCTGACTCTTCAAAGTCCGAATTGGGGTTTTCTTGGCAAAGATACTAGAGTGATTTGCCATTTCTCTCAGTTTATCTTATAGATGAAGAAACTGAGGCAAAAAGAGTTAAGTGACTTGCCCAGGGTCACATAGCTTGTAAGTGCCTGAAGTTAGAATTGAATTCAGGTCTTTCTGACCCAATTCAATTTACTGTACCACCCAGCTGCCTCAATACATGGAAACATTTTATTAACCAGGTGTTATTTTCAAGGAGTGGTGCAAATCTCAGGACTTCAAAGATGGAACATAGACATTGCACTACAACATAGGGTCTTAACCTTTTTTGGTGTTCTGTACCCCTTTGGTGGAATGGAGAATTTTATGGACCTTTTTCAGAATCATTATTTTAATAAAAATATAAAACAAAATCCTAGCAGTTTACATATTACAGGATTACAAAGGAATTCACTTCCATTGAAATATAGCTATCTACCTTGTCCATTCTTTCATCCATCTATCTATGTATCTATCTTCATGAACCCCAAGTTAAAAACTTCTGCTTCAGAGAAACTTATTTTGCTTTTGTTTGTTTTTTGCAAGGCAACAGGGTTAAGGACTTGCCCAAGGTCACACCACTAGGTAATTATTAAGTATCTGAGGTAGAATTTGAACTCAAGACCTCCTGACTCCAGGACCAGTGCTCTATCCACTGCACCACCTAGCTGCCCCTCAGAGAAACTTATAATAGAAAAGGAATAAAATATAGAGAAATAACAGGGGAGTTTAATGACCAGGAGAGAGGTGGGGAAAACTTCCAAAGCACAAAGCTCAATAATTGGGTCGATAAAGCACTGGACCTAGAATCAGGAAAATGGGAATCCGAGTCCATTCTAAGATACTTACTAGCTAGGTGCCCTTGGATAAGTCTTTGTGTGTCTCAGTTTCCTCATCTGGAAGATGGAGCCTGTAATAACGTCTACTTCCCAGAGTGATCATGAGTCCCAAATGAGATAACATTTATAAAAGGGCGCCTGCAAACCTTTAAACCTATCATAAAGTTGTTATTATTATTATTATTATTATTATAGCTCCTTAGACTCAGAAGCGTAGCGTTAGGGAAGGAAGGTACGTTAAAGACCAATGGACCCGACTTCCTTGAACGTATCAAAGAACAGAGTGAGACACAGACAGGAGGAAGTGACTTGGTCACAACCAAATATATAATAAGGATCTGAGACAGGGTTTGAATTGACCACTTCTGGATTCCATGTCTTATCTCTTCTGGTAAGAATGCTATCTCTTTTCTAAATGCTTAATTCTCTGAAGTGAAAAGTGGCTCTTATTCTGTTTTACATTTACCAGGAAGATCTCACATCCAGAGGAATGGGAAGGGATCCTTTCCATTTCTGGATGTCATGGCAGACTTCACAGAAGAGGCAGTATAGAACTGTGAAGGAAGGACTGACTTCACAAGGTGAGGAAGGCCGGATGGACTTTCCAAAGAAATGGAAGAACATGAGGCAAAGGAGAGAGGGAGGAAGACGAGGAGCCTAACGGGTGATGGCCAATAGACAATTTAGCTGAAATAGGATAGATAATCCCAGATAAGATCCAGTGGGTAATAGGATCAGAATATTCAGGGCCTTAAATACCCAGGATTTAGACAATTTGGTTTTTCTGGAAAAGAGAATGATGCTATTAGGGCTCTACTGTAAGGAGAAGACTTTATAATTGGGGTATGGGACATATCAGAGCAAGAGAGTCTGAGGGAAGAGAGATTGCTTCAGGGTCTCTCCCAGGAGTCCAAATGAGAGTCAATAGGGTTCTGAACTAGGGCAGTTAAGCCCAGTCTCTCAGCACTTAGCATCTTGAGTTTTACCAACAATAAGCTACAGCTGCTGAACTTGGTCTCTTATAAAGAATAACCACAGTGAAGTTGCAGGAGGGAAATTATTGGGCTGCAATAGATCATCTCCCATGGGATTTACTGGATACATCAATACCTCAAGGACCTCGAATTTACAGTAGAATGTAAATCAGCAGTCAGTCAGCGACCACTTATTAAGGATTTACTATGTGTTGGGCTCTATGCTGAGGGATGAGGATATAAGGAAATGCAAAGCAACTCCTTGAGGAAAGAGTGTCAAAGAGGATTGGGGGAAGAAACACTGAGGATCCCACATAACTTCCAACATTTCAATACCCCATCCTAGCTTAGACATGTACCACTCTGCAAAAGGAGAGAAAAAACTGTAAAGAATCAATTCCAGACTCCCCTACCTAGGCATCCAGATTCATAATCTTTCAGAGATCCTGAGATATAGAAGCTTTGAAGAGAGAGTAGAGCTCAGCAGGAGCCTTCAGGGCAGTCCCACCCCGACCTGGGTTGCTCAGCCTCTACCCAGTCATAGCAGGGACTTGCCTGGATTACAAGGGAAGGGAATTTCCTGGGGGCGTTCTAGGGAGGTCCAGATCTCTAGACCAGAAGCAGAACCTGATGCTGACCATCCTAGGTCCTAGCCTCTAACCATCCTAGGCATGGTCCATCATTGCCTCAAGAAAACTATGATCTTGGGTAAAACCCAGTCTGGGAAGTTGCTAAAGCCAATGGCGAAAGCCTGGATGTAGACATGGAAGACCCCAGGCAAAGCATGGAGCCAGGAAAGGTCCCAGAGTCCTGGAACAAAATGGAGCTCCCAGAAAGTTCCAATTTTGGGATGGAGGGCCTAGTCTGAGGCGGTATATACAGTCCTGATCATCCCTTGCCTAAACCATTCATTTGTGAAGCTTGACCCTACTGGAGTATCTCATGGATGAATCCAAAGAAAATTCTAAAAATCATGAGAAAATACCTTAGTTTGAGGGGTTCCCAGGCTGGAATGTGCTGTTAAATGTTTAGTAACTGGTTCTCTTGAAACAACATATGTAGGATATATATTTTTAAATTTAATCTGCAATTTTAATGTTTTCTTCATCACTTTCTTAACTCTAGGAAATCTAACAATAAATCAAGCCCTGGTTTGTGCTGTTTATTGACTTTCAAGGCATAAATGCTCACTCTGAAACTTGAACAAATGACTGTCTTAAGCTGATGCAGGCAGGGGACAAACCCCAAAGACAAAAGGGATTCCCCAAACAATCCAGTCAAGTCCTCAGAGCAAAAACATAAAAACCAAAACAATATAAGATGAAACTCTGACTACAGGGACTACAGGAGTTGCTAAAGGGAAGGAAACCAGAGATACAAAATGGCAAAGAAGAGAAAGGAAAATTGACATTTGGGGAACTTCACTCAAGAGCTGAATGTCCTGAAAATGAAAAAAAAAAGAATGAAAGAGAAAATAATAGAAGAAGACAAAAGGAAAAAGTAAAACAAATTTAAAGATAAAGTGGGGGAATAGGAGAAAATTGAAAACCATCTAGAAAACAGACAAAGGTAGATAATATAAGAATGAACAGATTATCTGAAAATATGATAGGAAAAAAATTCTGGATAACATGTATCAGAAATTTATAAATGAAAAGTACCTAGAACTCTTAGAATCAGACTACAAAATGAAAATAAAGAAATACATTGGTCCTAAAGGCACTCTTAAAAAACAGACATTCTTGGACAAGATCACAACTTCCAAGCAAACTCCTTCCCGTCTATCAATTTCTGCCAGTTTGTGAAGAGAGAAATGGGAGCAGAGAGGAAAAAATAAAGATATATAAGTATAAAACTGAAGGAAATCACAGAAATTACAATAATAACTGTAAATGTGGATAAAATGAATTGTCCAAAATATGAGTGAAAATAACAGAAGAGAACAGAAAGAAATATTTGAAATGTGGTTCATAAGAAACTTGATAGATTCATATAGAGTTGAAATGTGACACTAGACTAAAATCTATTAAATGGCTTTAGTAAATAATATGACAAAAATAGAGTTAGGCAAGGAAATTGCATTATGATTATATGTGTGTGTGTGTGTGTGTGTGTGTGTGTGTGTATGATGGCATCTAAATTCTTTTTTTTCCAAATACATGTTATGGAAGTTTTTCAACTTTCATTCATATGCATATATATATTTTTAAGGTACAAAATTTCTTTCCACCCACCCTTCCTTCCTACCCCCTCCCCTCAGCAGCAGTCAGATTTATATTGTACATACATACTTTTGATAGACGTGTTTACTGATTAGTCATTTTCAGTATGAGGATTTAGGACTAAGGGAAAGAGATACATGAGATAACTTTTATAAAGTATTACTCAGATCCCAAAGGGTTCTTTGTTTTGTTTTGTTTTTCTTCTTCTGGATGAAGCATCTAAATTCTTCAGGAAATAATCTAATCAGAGGGAAAATTGAAACTATAACAGAGGGTGAACATTAGCATACCTCTTTCAGATCTAGACAAGTCTAACCAAAAAATAAACAAGAAAAAAGTTAAGTACTTGAATAGAGAAACTAGAAATGAGAGATCTTTGGCAGTTACTGTACAGAAAAAAATACATAATTTTCTATGTATGTGGTACCTTTGCAAAAGGTAACCATGTGTTGGGGCATAAAGAACTCAGCAAAGACATGTAGAAAATCATAATTACTAATCACATCTTCTACTAATCATGCAATAAAATACTTTTAATAAAATGTTCCTTAAGCAAGTAATTAGAAACTAAATAGAAACAGAATAGCATGATTCCAAAGGACTGATGAGTCAAAGAACAAATTACAGAAACAATAGACAATTTCATCAAAAAAATTACAACAAGACAAAAATAACCTTATGGGATACAGCTAAAAAGTTCTGAGAGACAATTATATCTGTAAGCATTTTCATTAACAAAAGAGAGAAAATAAACTGAATTGCTTGTGTGGTTAAAATGAAAACTTTAACAAGTCAAAAATCCTCAATTAAATAATCAATAGAAATTAACAAAATTAAGGAATAGAGTAATAAAATCTAAAGCGAAAAGGTCACTGAAATGAAATGATAAAAGTGGAAACTAGCTTAAAAGATAACAAACTAGACAAAAATTAATAATTCTTTTAATAATTAAAATACCATGAGGATACACAATATTGTCATTTTTAACTTTCTAAGCCCTGTTCTTAACACAATTCCTGTCACATGGAAAGAATTTTTGAATGAAATTCCATTATTTCAATTCCATTGAAATAAAATTCCATTAATTTCTTTCTTTCCCCTAGCAAAGCAATGGGGTAAAGGACTTGCCCAAGGTCACACAGTTGGGTCATTATTAAGTGTCTGAGGCTGGATTTGAACTCAGGTTCTCCTGACTCCAGAGTTGGTACTCTATCCACTGCACCACCTAGCTGCCCCACTTTAATTTCTTCAGTGTTGAATCTGTCTGGACCAATGTAGATTTAAAAAACAAAAAAGCAATCATTTTATCACTTATCTCCCTGAAACCTCTTTTGATAGCTTTGCTTTGCGTACTGAGTTGCAGACTGGACTGGTGGAGTCAAATATTCTGCCTTTGTTTACTTTTTAGCATTAAAGTCCAGGGCAAAGTATGGATGAGTCCAGGCTCTACTTCTCCATTTCAGTTTAGATAACAGCCTCAGATCTGGAACTAAAAGGGATCTCAGAGATTGTTTCTAGTTAAAGGAAAAAAAAAATAAGTCCCAGAGAAGTTAAGTGATTTGCCCAAGGTCACCTATGTAGCATCAGGAGTGACACTGGGAAAAAAAGAATTGCTTTGACTCTCAAATCAAGTATTCCTTGCAATATACCACATAGGTTCTGGTTTGTATTCTAGATCAGGACCTATGTACAAGGGGATCTTAATTATTCTGAAATTCAGGGGACCCATCACCATTTGCTGGTCACTAACCAAGTAGTGCCCCCCTGAGCCAATGTCTGGGTGTATTGTTTTACAGGGGCTTCGTGTGCCTTTGAGTGAAGCCCATGGGACAAGAAGTTCACTTAACCTAGCTTGAAAGAAACTGTTGCATGGCTATGCATTCTTACGGATAAGCAGGAGGCCTGTTTCTCCTTCTTGAGAAATCATTAGATGCAGAATCTGAGCAATTAAATTCCCCATATGTCTTAGAAAAAGAGCAGGGAGCTGCTATTGGTAATTGCATCTTGTCTTTCCTTCTCTATGTGTTCTCATGGGAAATAATTATAAGAATTTCCATTTCCATTGTGCCTTGAGGTACCTTAAGGTCACAGAAAGTCATTTGGACAGGTAGGACAGACATTTTTATTTCCATTTTGTTTCTGCCCAGTCTTTTGCTTCTATTGATGTGGGGAGCTCCTGGTGTGCAAATTCCCTAAGAAATCCTAGACTCTGAGAATTTAAGTGACACCTGGAGAACTATAATGCAAATCTTTTTTGACCCTAAAGTTGTCCTTCCAGCCTTTTAAGTCATTCTGCTTCTCACTCCCCATTTTACAGATGAGAAAAACCGAGGCATTAAGCTATTAATTGACTTATAAGAAATATATGGTTAATATATATTCAGTGCTCAGAGCTCAATCGAAAATTATCTACTAGAAGACGGATACCCCTTTACCACATCCTTTCTTTCTCTGAACCTTGAATATCTATAAAATGAGTACTTGGCCTAACTTGTTTCTAAGATTTCTTTCATTTCTATGTGCAATGATCACATGAACTTAATTTCCCGTGATGATCAATAGCTCAGAACAAGGCAGAACACTTGCCTCTCTCTCTTGACATTGTCTACAAATGGATTTTGTTGCACACCCCACCACCAGGAGATGCTATTTTCCCCAGCATCAATTGCAATGTTGGAAGGCAGAAGGAATCAATCAAAAAACATTTATTAAATGTATGCTAAGTGCTAGATAGTGGACTAATCCCCAGAATAAAAGCTTCTTAAGGGAAGGACCATTTTGTATCCTATGCACCTAGCATGGTCCCTAGCATATAGTAGGTAATTGATAAACCTTATTTGAATTAAATTGGATTGGATTAGATTAAATGAAATAAAATACAGGCATTTGGTCAAACAAGATATGTGCAGAGAACCCAGAATTCAGAAAACTTGGGTTCAAGACTTGGGGTGGGTGAGTGGACAGAGAGGCCATAATTATTGTCTCATTGCTGTCTCCAGATATTGGAGAGGATATCACCTAGGAAAGGAACTAAGTTTATGCTAGCTGGTTTTAGAGACAACAGTTACTGCAAGGGGTGGAATCAATTAGCATTTCTTAAGTGTTTACTATGGGATTGACATTTTGTTAGGCTTTGGGAATTCTGAGACAAAAACAAAATAGTTTCTGCCCTCAGAGAACTTTTATCTCAATTTAGGAGAAGGTTGAAGGGAAAAACAAATTGAGGTTGAATGTGAAGGAAAAAAAAATTCCTAATAAGGAGAATGGGGGGAGAGGTTATCTCAAGATAAAAAGGATGGCCTCAGAAAGTAGTAAGTTCTAGGTAACTAGGTGGTGCAATGGATAGAGCACTGGCCCTGGCATCAGGAGGACCTGAGTTCAAATCCAACCTTAGACACTTAATAATTACCTAGCTGTGTGGCCTTGGGCAAGCCACTTAACCCCGTTTGCCTGACAAAAACTTAAAAAAAAAAGTAGTATATTCCAACCTCTTTTTTTGTTGGAATCTGTCAGGCTAAATTGGGATAAACGCTTTTGACATATAATGGAGAATTCCCCTGGGTAAGTGCTCAAAATGCATACTTTATTACATTATTACATTTCATTATAATTATTACTGTTAATATGGATTGCATTGTAATTACAAATAAATATTAAATTCTATATATGATCCTTGACAAGTTTTTGCTATGTGATGCAGCACAGAAACTAAAAACATGGATAATCTCTTAGGTAGAGAGTAGATCAGATGAGCATGGAGGTCCCTTAGAACTTGAGCTAATTCTGTCATTGTAAAAGGCTTCCCCCCTAGTGCTGAATCTTTGAATCTCAGTTTCTAGCTCCTTAAAATTAGAGATTATATCAAATAATCTTGAAGACCTTGCTCCCATGGGTTTTCATGGCAATTTATGCTATGCATGCTGGAAGTCTTTAAGTAGAGGCTGAATAACTATATACAAGAATGAGGCAGACCAAGAGCTAAGGTAGAGTACTGATGGAGAGGACCTTCAACATCCCTTCCACCTCTGAGATTCTCTGACTCTGCCAGTTGTACACCCTTACTAATTGTCAATGAATATAAATCAGCTTGGATGAAGACCCAAGGAGGAGACTTGGGTAGGGAGGAGGGGGTAATTCCATCTGCTGAATTAGCTTGCTGAGTTTGAGCCAAATGAAAAAGGGGGGAGCGAGAGAGAGAAAGGGAAGGGATTGGGACCAAAAAAAGTGCATTTCTGAGCTCTAAAGATGAGAAAGTCAACATGGGCTGTATAGATTCTTGGGTTTTGTAAATAATTTTAGGAAGAAGAATGCTATGGATCAGTCAACAGAGTCCATCTTTGCTTAGTCCTCCTGGACACTGTCACAAGTGGAGAATCTTTCCTCATAAATAATGACAGATGGTCCCATGTTCTAACCCCTGGCCTGGGGACCTTGGGTCCAAACTGCCAGCTTGCTCTATCTTGGCAATTTCTACAGCTGTCATGGAGGTCTCAGGGTTTTCCTGCCTAATTTGCATAAGAGGGAATGTGACTCAAATGAACTCTAGATAATTAACTGTGGACCAAGACCTTGGCAATGCTCTTCCCCCTTCCACCACCTGAGGCAAGGCAGCCCAGAGAAAGTATTTTTGCTTTCCTTCTGAAAATGCTCACACCTTTGTTGGAGCCAAGTTAAGGTGATTTGCCCCAAAGCTATCATTCATTCAATACTTATTCAGTGTTGAATTAATGAATGACTGGATGGTAATGACCTTCCACTCAGAATTCTCTAATTGCTCCAGCTATTCCTACATCATGTATCCAAATTGTATGCTTTTATCTTTAACATAGCATAATGAAATTTCAGTCACTTCAACAGTCAAGGAGTAATTAATTATTAAGTGTTTGTGATCTGGCAGGTTTTCTGGTAAGTGCTTGTGGAATCTAAAGAAAGACAAAAATATAGTTCCTGCCCTCAGGGAGATCACATTCTAATTGGGGAGAGAACATACGAATAATTAGGCAGGTACAAGATAAATACAGAGCAGATGGAAGGTATTTTCAGAAGAGAAGGGACTAGCAGCTGGGGGAACTAGGGAAGTCCTCTCATAGAAGGTAGACTTTGAATTGAGGCAATCAGGGGAAAAGAAGAAGGAAAACGTTAGAAGGGAAAGAAGATGAAGGTGAAGATCCAGATGAAGGCCAAGGTGAAGGAGAAGGAGAAGGAGAAGGAGAAGGAGAAGGAGAAGGAGAAGGAGAAGGAGAAGAAAGAGAAGGAGAAGGAGAAGGAGAAGGAGAAGGAGAAGGAGAAGAAGGAGAAGGAGAAGGAGAAGAAGGAGAAGAGGAAGAAGAGGAAGAGGAAGAAGAAGAAGAAGAGGAAGAAGAGGAAGAAGAAGAGGAGGAGGAGGAAGAGGAAGCAGAAGAAGAAGAAGAAGAAGAAGAAGAAGAAGAAGGAGAAGAAGAAGAAGAAGAAGAAGAAGAAGAAGAAGGAAGGAGGAGGGGAGGGAGGAGGAGGAAGAGGAGGGAGGGGATGAAGAAGAGGGAGGAGGGGAAGAAGAGGATGGAGGAGAAAGAGCAGGGCGAAGAGGAATAGGAAGAGGAGGAGGAGCAAGTGGAGAAAGTGGAGGAAAGGGAAGGAGGAGGAGATTAAAGAAGAGGAGGAAGAGTAGAAGGAGAAGATAAGCAAAACAGTATCTACCTTTTTTCTCATAACAACCCTGGGGGGGTAGATGCTATTTTTACTTTTATTTTAACTAAGAGGCAGAGGTGAAGAGAGAAATCATAGTAAATATGCATGTAAGTCAACCTTCAAAGTCATGGAAGTGAGATATAGAATGTATGTACAAGAACCAGCAAGTAAGATATGGTACCAGAAGATTCAAGCTTGAATTCTGGTTCAAAACAGCAGTACCTGTAATTTCTCTGGATCTCAGTTTTTTCACCTGCAAAATGAGCAGGTTGATTTAGATATGTAACTCTTGCCAGTTCTAAATTTCATAATTTAAAATTCTTAATGACTTCAGGCAATTCTTTGAGGGTATATGATTTCTAAAGTGAGGGTAGTGGCTAGTCAGTTGTTGAGGTCTTTTATAAGGTGTATATTTGGTTGCATTACCTGTCCCTTTTTTATGTCTGACTTAGCTCTATATTGGGAAGGTTTGAGGTACGGTATATCAGACAGGCATGCAGCTGTCCCCCAAAGTAGCCTCTAGCAGGAGAATGAGTAAGGAAGAAAAGCTCAAATGCAGACTACCCTCTATAGATAAGCCAAAAGTTTAGGTATCCTCTTTGTCAGACTCATCCTAAGAGTTTCTACTTGTCTATCAAGATTTTGGCTTTATTTTTCTGAGCCACATATAGGTTAGCTGGTCGGCTCCTAGAGCTAAATTAGATCTACCTCCCCACTCAAGTTAGCCCTGGGGGAAATAGGTCTGTATTTGGTATGCTCCTTAACACCCACATTTCATTTATGCAGGTAGCATCAATTAGATTTTACAAAGGGGTATTTATTGCAAGGATTTCAGAAGAGCAAAAAGTTCAAACACAACACCTGAGAGCCTGCACTCTTCTAAACCACACTAGACCTTGGGGAGATTAGGCTCAAATGAAGACACTCCTATACTGGAGCATAGTAGGACTTAAAGTTGTATGAGTCTGAACATTAGATAACATGAATTTTAAATATTTTTTTAACATATAGATATATCCTGAAGGGACCCTGAAATTTGGTCATCTAGCCCAAACCTGTCATTGTACAGATGCAAAAGTCGAGTCTCAGAGAAGTTGATTTGCTCAAAGTCAGGTCCTTTGGCCTTAAGTGAGTCTCCTCTTCACCCCACCACGATTATTTTTTTAAATTTTATTTATTTAAGGCAATGGGGTTAAGTGATGTGTTCAAGGTCACACAGCTAGGCAATTATTAAGTGTCTGAGGCCAGATCTGAACTCAGATACTCCTGACTCCAGGGCTGGTGCTCTATTCACTGCACCACCTAGGTGCCCCTACCCCATTGTTTTTGCTTCTTTCCCCTCTTCCATGACCTCTCTCTGCACATGATTCATTGCAGAAAACTGTGATTAATTTCCTGGTTAAGCAAATAATTTCAAAATTTTCAATGTAAAATAGTCAGGTAATTAACTACAACACAATAACAAAGACAGTATAAACTTTAAAAAAATCTATTCTGTGGTTCCTAAGTCATGAACTTGAAAAATTTGAACATTAGAGTAGTTTTCAATTTTTAAAATTATTAATCCAGACAATGATGAGACATCATACTAAAACTTATGGCATGCAACCAAAATTGTTATTAAGGGAGATTTTATATTTCTAAATGTTTACATGAAAAAAAATTAAGAAAGAGGAAATAAATGAATTGGGAATGGGCCTAAAAAAGCTAGAGAAAGAACAAATTAAAAATTCCCAATTAAATATTAAATTATAAATTCTGAAAATAAAAGGAGAAAGTTTAAAAATTGAAAGAAAACTATTGAACTGTTAAAACTGAATTGGTTTTATGAAAAAAAATCAATAAAATAGATAAACATTTGGTTAATCTGATTTAAAAAAAAGAATGAGGAAAACCAAATTACCAATATCAAAACTGAAAAGGATGAATTCACCCCAAATGAAGAGGAAATGAAACTAATATTTGGTACCATTTTGTCCAACTGTCAACAAACCTGAGAATATAAGTGAAATCAATGAAATCTGCAAAAATATAAACTACTCACTTTAACAAAAGAGGAAATAAAATCACACTATTTCAGTAAAAAAATGTTGAACAAGCCATCAATAAACTTCCTGAGAAAAAATCTCCAGGGTCAGATAGATTCACAAGTGAATTCAACCAAACATTTAAAGAAAAATTAATTCCAATTCTATATAAACTATTTGAAAAAATAGGTGGAGTTCTGCCAAATTTCTTCTATGACACTAGCATGGTGCTGATTTCTAAATCAAGAAGAGCCAAAACAGACATAGAATATTATAGATGAATCTCCCTAATGAATACTTATACAAACTTTTTTTTAGGTTTTTTTTGCAAGGCAAACAGGGTTAAGTGGCTTGCCCAAGGCCACACAGCTAGGTAATTATTAAGTATCTGAGACCGGATTTGAACCTAGGTATTTTGAACCCAGGTACTCCTGACTCCAGGGCCAGTGCTTTATCCACTATGCCACCTAGCCACCCCTATGCAAACATTTAAATAAAATTTTATCAAAGAGATTATATAAGTTTTCACCAGGAAAATCAACTTTGATTAGGCAGGATTTAGCAAGTATACAGGGAGGGTTCAATATAAGGAAAACAATCAGAATAATTGAACACATCAATAACAAACCTGATAGAATAGATACTGAAAAAGCCATTGACAAAATAGAACACCCATTCCTGTTCAATAACACTAGAGAGCATAGGAATAAATGGAGTTTTCCATAAGTGATAAGCAATATTTATTTAAAACCATCAACAGACATTATATATAATGGGGATAAACTAGAAGCATTACAAATAAGATAATAGATGAAGCAAAGATGCCCATTATCAGCCCTATTATTCAATATTGTATTAGAAAATATAAACTTTAGAAATAAGAAAAGAAAAAGAAATTGAAGGAATTAGAATAGGCAGGGAGGAAACAAAATTCTTACTTTTTGCAGATGATATGAAGGTATACTTAGCGAATCCTAGAAAATCAACTTAAAACAACTGCTTGAAACAATGAACAACTTTAGAAAATTAGCAGGATATAAAAATAAACCCACATAAATCTACAGCATTTCCATACATTACCAACAAAGCCCAAAAACAAGAGATAGAAAGAAAAATTCCATTTAAAGTAACTGCAGACAACTTGAAGTACCTGAGAATCTACCTCCCAGGACAAACCAGAAACAGCATGAACACAATTACAAAACACATTTCACACAAATAAAGTCATATATAAAGAAATAGAAAAATATCATTTGTTCATGGATAGGCTGAGCTAATACAATAAAAATAACAATTCTATCTAAATTAAATTACTTTTTCAATGCCATATTTATCAAACTTCCAAATAATTACCTTACACCTCTAAAAAATGTAATAATATTCATCTGGAGAAATCTGATTAAAAAAAGTCAAGGAAATTAATGAAAAAAATTGATAAAGAAAGGTAACCTGGCTTTACCAGATCTAAAACTATCTTATAAAGTGATAGTCATCAAAATGTCTGGTATTAACTAAGAAATAGAGGATTGGATGAGTTGATTAGATTAGGTACAAAAGAAACAGTATTAAAAGACTATGGTAGGGTAGGGTGGCTAGGTGGCCCAGTGGATAAAGCACCAGCTCTCCTGAAGTCAGGAGTACCTGGGTTCAAATCTGTCCTCAGACACTTAATAATTATCTAGCTGTGTGGCCTTGGGCAAGTCACTTAACCCTATTTGCCTTGCAAAAAACCTTTAAATAAAAGACTACAGTAATTTATTGTTTGATAGACCCAGAGATTCCAACTTCTGGACTAAGAAATCATTATTTGACAAAAACTGATGGGAAACTGTAAAATAGTAAGGCATAAACTAAACCAACATCTCACACCCTATACCAAGATAAGGTTGAAGGGCATACAAAATTTAGACATAAAAGGTGATACCATAAATCAATTGGGAGAACAAGGAATAATGTGTCATATTTATGGAGAGGGGAGAAGTTTATAACCAAAGAAGAGAAAGAGAACATTATAAGTTGCAAAATGAATAATTTCAACTACCTTAAATTTAAAAGGTTTTGCACAAATAAAAATAATGCAACCAAGGCTAAAAAAGAATGCAGAAACCTAGAAAACAAATTTTCAGTGTATGTTTTTTAATTTCTAAAATATATATATATAGAAGCAAGCCAATCCCCAATTGATAAATGGTCAAAAGATATGAACAAACAACCTTCAGATGAAGAATTTCAAGCTATCTATGTTAATATGAAAAAATGCTCCAAATCAATAGTGATTAGAGGAATACAAATTAAAGCAACTCTGAGGTACCACCTCAAATTTATCAGAATAGCCAAAATGCCCCCCCCCAAAAAAGGAAAACTATCAATGTTGGAGGGCATATCGCTAACCGGGACACTAATACAACATTGGTGGGCCTGTGGTCTTATCCAATCATTCTGGAGTGCAATTTGGAACTATGTCTAAGGGCAATAAATCAGGGCATACTCTTTGAATCAACAATACCACCACTGGATCTATATCCAAAGAGATCATCAAAAGTAGAAAATACTGACATGTACAAAAATATTGTTATCAACTCTTTTTGTAATGACAAAGAATTGGAAATTGAGAGTATCCTAATCAATTAGGGAATGACTGAACAAGTTATAGTATATAAATATTATGGAGTATTATTGTTCTGTAAGAAATCATGAGTGACTGAACTTTAGAAAAGCCTCCACAGAATAATATGAACCAATGCCCAATGAAGTGAGTAGAATCAGGAGAACATTGTAAATAGTAACAGCAGCATTGTGAGATGATCAACCAGATGTATGCTACTCCTGTCAGCACTTCAGTGATTAAGGAAAATCCTTAGTTATGAAAATGTCATCTATAACCAGAGGGCAAAAACCTATGGAGTCTGAATGCAGAGCACAGCATACTATGTTTATTTTTTAAAAACTTCTTTTATGTTGTTCTTTCTCATGTTTTCCCTTCTCTCTTAGTTCTAATTCTTCTTTCACAGCATAATTAATATGGAAATATGTTAAACACAGTTATACATGCAGAACCTATATAAGGTTCTTCACTGCCAGGGAGAGAGAGGAGAAAATGGATTGAGGTAGAAAAATTAGGAACTCAAAAACTTGCAAAAAGATAATGTTGAAAACTATCTTTGCATGTAATTGGAAAAATTAAATTAAAAATAAAATTATGATGAAATATCAAATAATCTAAATTGTTTACAAATTATACACTCACTTAAATAGTCAACTAATACTCATTAAATTTCAATGTTGTAGAAGGTATTGTATTTAGTTTGAGGATCAGAGAAGCAGAGTAGAAAGGACCTTCTATGTTTCAAACACTTTACAAGTATTATCTCATTTGATCAATACAACAAGCCTTAGAGTAGGTGCTGTTTTCCCTATTTTACAGTTGAGGAAACTGAGGCAAATAGCAGTTCACTGACCCTAAGCTACAAGGTGCTTGAGGATGGATTTGAACACAGGTCCTCTTGACTGCAGACCCAATACTATTCACTGTGCATCTTATTGCCTAGGTCTTCTGGGGAAACGAACATGCAAATACCTTCATAAATATACATGTGTAGATATGCACACACAGATTCACATTCACACATATGATATATACATAACACATACATATATGTAAGTATGTATACAACTGTGTCTCTTTAGGGGAACAGGGCAGTTCCCATAAAAGAAGAACAAGAAGCCTTTCCCAATCTCCTTAATCTTTGCACTCTAAGATCACCCCCAATTTGTCTTGGATGTATTTTAATAATATGTAATTGTTTGCATGTTATCTCTCCAATTCAATTAGGAACTCTATTGCCTTTCTTTGTGGCCCTAGACTTTAGTAGAGAACCTATCAGATAGGAAGGACTTAAAAAATACTAGTAATTGACAATAGATTTTCTAGAAGGTACTAATGTGTTAGACAGGAAGGAATCAAGTTATAAGTCTTTTCAGGATACCAGTTTTTTTTTCAATGATTTCTTTATTTTTTTCCCCTCCTAAAATGGGGAAGCCAGCACCTTTGCCAAAAGTAAATTGAATATTTTCATCTTTGTTTTTGATGTTTAAAACAGAAATGATGAAAAACTTTATGGTTAAGAACTCAAAAGTGGATAATAACACAGATAGACACACAACTTATGAATGGGCTTGTGTTTCCCAGAGTTCATTTGTCGGTCAATTCTATGGAGTTGAGACATTTCCCACAGAAACAAAGTGGTGGTTTGGTTCCTTAGGCTAGCCGACAAAAGCCCATTTGACCCATAAAGTAGCTGAGATAGAGGACTAATAGTGTTCTCCTAAGCGCTGGGTCCTGGGAGCAGGGAGCCATATGGTGCTGAAGGAAGAGAATTTCCTTCCCCTTTCCTGGGCAGGAGGCCAGCTTCAGACAACATTTTGAAAAGCACCAAGTTGTCTTTGGCACTTTCCCACCTCCTTTTCTGTTCCCCTCCCACCGTGACCCCAGGGCACTAATATTGCCCCAAGTCTCCATAGCAATATCCTAACCAGACTTGTCAAAAGGAAACATGCCCCCAGATGACCCATCTTCTCCTCCATGTACAATTGCAGCTAGCATTTATAAGACACTGTAAGGTTTGCAAAAGGCCTGACATGTTGCTTGTTTTATCCTTACAACAACTCATAGACATAGTTTATACATGAGGTAGGTGCTAGGATTACAGATGAGAGAACTGAGGCAGGCAGCTAGAATTTGAACTCAGCTCTTTCTGATTCTAGGTCCAGTGCGCTGTGCCCTTTGGCAACCCTCTGCCTTCATTTTTCCATTTCTATAATGAAACAATCTCTGTGGATATTAGGAAGAAAATAATCTACAGTGTATGACATTTCACAGGACCAAGTTGCATGTTTAGAAGAAAAAACCCCAAGATCTGCCCAGATATTGAACCACTCTTTGATCATGGGCATGTTTTAATGGGGAAAAAGACAAAACATAACAAAACTAGTTGCTGAATTTGGAGTCCAAAGATGGGAGCTTAAATTCACCCTCTTCTGAGTAAAAACTTCGTGACCTTGGTCAAATATCTAAACTCTTTGGATCTTGTTTTTTTCCTGTGAAAAATGAGAGGATTAGATCAGATGGCCTGGGAGTTCTTATCTTATTATCCAGATTGGTAAGCTGGGGAGTTCCAGAAAAGGACAGCTAGGAAGAAATAATTCATGTGAGAACTGGTTACAGGAAGGGAGAGTATTGAGGTTGGTTGGATGAGGGGCAGGGAGCAGGATAAATGTTATTGTTCATCCCTCACTCTTGAAGAGGACCAATGATATCAGGAGGGTTCTGTCTTGACTTGCAAGTAAATTGAAATTAAGTGAGGCAGAAGTGAGGCGGTTCAAAGTCATCTGCCTCACTTTTCCCTCATCAGAGTCATCAGAGTTCAGTGACAAGACCTAGGTGAAGATGAGTGGTGATGGCCCAGCATGGTAAATGATTGAGTCTCCAAGGGATTATTGGGTGGAAGAAAAATGACCCTCATTCTAATTAGTCTCAGATAGTATAACAATGGTAGGGACAGGAGTAAAATCTGGATCCAGAGAGGGCAACTGTCTCTTTTTCCCCTCAGAGATCTAGGGGTAGCCTTGTAGATATGTGGGGTATCTTTCTGATTCTATTATGTGTGAGTCTCCATTGGTGCATTCCCCAAGCGATAATCAGTTGATATCAAATGGCCAGTAAGAGATAATTCATTTTTAGAAAGAGTTGTTTAATACATTGGTGTCATAGAAATAGTATAAAGTATCCTCTGCCCCCCTGCTTTCCCAAAAACGTTTGGAACCCTTTCTTTCAGAAGGAAATTCAGAGTCTGGTGTAAAAGAAGACAAGAGGCAAAGGGATAACTCACAACTACTTGCTAGATGGAAGTTTTCTGCTTCCTTTGCAGACTACTCATGAATTCCCGCTAGGTATCCTATAGGATACTTTCTCTTGGGATGCTTGTAGAGATCAAAAGTTACCTGCTTTCAAAGTCTTCAGATTCTGGAAGTTACTGCTGTTCTAGGAATACTGCCAGAGTACTAAAGGTTCACTCTGGTCAGGGGAGGTGGAGGAGATAATTCTTCCTCCATGCAACCATCTGTGTTCCCTATATGGTTCCCTCCCAGGGGCTTGGCTGAGGCTGCTCTCTCCTCTAGATTGGCCTGTGCCTTGAATGTTGGATTCTGAATTCATTTATTTTTTTATCCAAACCTCAAAGATCATGCTTGAGTCTCTGTTTCCTCAAATGACCAATTCCATAATTTTTCAATGTAACATTATTTCATTGTAGCCAATGATTTTCACACCCTTCAAATTCATTAAGAATTTTTTCTATCTAATATAATGGTTTTGATTTATTGATTAATTCAATAAAAGTGAACTCAACCAGAAAACTAGGTGGCACAGATGGAACACTGACCTTGGAGTCAGGATGGGAGTTCGAATCCAGTCTCAGACACTTAGTGGGCTATGTGACCTTGGGCAAGTCTCTTAACCCTGATTGCCTCACATCCAGGGCCTTCTCTAGTTGCCCTGACTCTTATCTGGCCACTGGTGACTTAGCAAAACCTCCCCCCACCCCCATCAAATCCAATTCATGAGCTTGTCATGGCATCACCTCCCTGATGTCGTGGTCTTCTTTGAGAATGAAGAACAAAATCAACCAGTAAAGACATCAAGGTGCAAAATTTTGATAACTACTGGAAACAGGTATGTATAGGGTGAATTACATGATTGATTCAGTCATCTTCCCCCTTCATGAAGAAAAGTCTTCAAACAATTAGAGCTGCTAAGTGGAAAGGGTGGCAACTCAAGATGCAACTGACTTGGGGCAGCTGGGTGGCACAGTAGATAGAGCATCAGCCCTGGAATCAAGAGGACCCAAGTTCAAATCTGACCTCAGACACTTAATAATTTCCTGGGTGACCTTGGGCAAGTCATTTAACCCTATTGCCTTGCAAAAACCAAAAAAAAAAAATAATAAAAAAGATATAAATGGCTTGTCACTTGTCTGGCATGTAGAGCAGTGATGCCAAACTCAAGAAGAAACCATACATTAGCATCCCTGAAAGGTTCATATTGACTTCAAAAACATATTAAAGTTGTGTTTTATTGCACTTTTATTTATTTTGTTAAATATTTCTCAATTTTTTTCAATTTGTTGGGCTATACCTGGGGGTGTTTCAGAGAGGACAACATTTTCATTTTTAACAATATTTTATCTTAGCTCAATTACATGTAAAAACAATTTTTGGCATTTGGTTTTTTTTGCATTTAAAATTGCATTTTATTTTAGTTTTTACATTGATTTTCTTTCTTTTTTTTAGTTTTTTTTTTTTTTTTTTTTTTTTGCTAAACAATGGGGCTAAATGGCTTGCCCAAGGCCACACAGCTAGGTCATTATTAAGTGTCTGAGGCCATATTTGAACTTAGGTCCTCCTGACTCCAGGGCCAGTGCTCTATCCACTGAGCCACCTAGCTGCAGCACCCCCCCCCCCACCACCTAGCTGCCCTTTATTTGACTTTTACAATTTTTCCCCTAATCTTACTTCCCTCCCCTACCACCGACAGAAGGCAATTTGCTAGTCTTTACATTGTTTCCATGGTATACATTGATCCAAATTGAATGTGATGAGAGAGAAATCATATCCTTAAGGAAGAAACATAAAATATAAGAGATAGCAGGATCAGATGATAAGATATCAGGTTATTTTTCCTAAATTAAAGGGAATAGTCCTTGGTCTTTGTTCAAACTCCATAGTTCTTTCTCTGGATACAGATGGTATTCTCCATCACAGACAGCTCCAAATTGTCCCTGATTGTTGCACCCATGGAATGAGTGAGTCCATCAAGGTTGATTCTCGCCCCCATGTTGCTGTTAGGGTGTACAGTGTTTTTCTGGTTCTGCTCATCTCACTCAGCATCAGCTCATGCAAATCCATCCAGGCTTCCCTGAATTCCTGTCCCTCCTGGTTTCCAATAGTGTTCCATGACATACATAGACCACAGTTTGCTAAGTCATTCCCCAATTGAAGTACATTCACTTAATTTCCAATTCTTTGCCACAACAAACAGGGCTGCTATGAATATTTTTGTACAAGTGATGTTTTTACCCTTTTCCATCATCTCTTCAGGTTATAGACCCAGTAGTGTGCATGTTTTTGTTGCCCTTTGGGAATAGTTCCAAATTGCTCTCCAGAAAGGTTGGATGAGTTCACAGCTCCACCAACAATGTAATAGTGTTCCAGATTTCCCACAACCCTTCCAACAATGATCATTATCCTTTCTGGTCATATTGGCCAATCTGAGAGGTGTGAGATGGTACCTCAGAGAAGCTTTAATTGACATTTCTCTAATAAGTAGTGATTTAGAGCAATTTTTCATATGACTATGGATTGCTTTGATCTCCTCATCTGTAAATTGCCTTTGCATATCCTTTGGCCATTTGTCAATTAGGGAGTGGCTTTTTTAAAAAAATATGACTCAGTTCTCTGTATATTTTAGAAATGAGTCCTTTGTCAGAAACATTAGTTGTAAAGATTGTTTCTCAATTTATTACATTTCTTTTGATCTTGATTACAGTAGTTTTATCTGTGCAAAAGCTTTTTAATTTAATATAATTGAAATCATCTAATTTATTTTTGGTGATGTTCTCCATCTCTTACTTTGTCACAAACTGCTCCCCTTTCCATAGATCTAGTAAACTAGGCCTTGATCTTCTAGTTTGCTTATAATATTTTTTTATGTCTAAATCCCGTATCCATTTGGATCTTATCTTGGTATGGGGTGTGAGGTGTTGGTCCAATAATCTAAGTTTCTTCCATACTAACTTCCATTTTTCCCAGTAGTTTTTATCAAAGAGAGAGTTTCTATCCCAATAGCTGGACTCTTTGGGCTTATCAAATAGCAGATTACTGTAATTTTTTCCTGCCATTGCACCTAGTCTATTCCACTGGTCTACTTGGCATTTGTTGTATTTATAGCCTTCCCTTCCTTTCTCACCTCAATGAGACAGTGAACAATCTGATATTGATTATCCATGTGAAATCATACGAAACATTTCCATATTAGTTATTTTGTGCAAGAAAGAAAGGAAGGAAGGAAGGAAGGAAGGGAGAGAGGGAGGGAGGAAGAAAGAAAAGGAAAAGGTGATAAATAAAATGCTCCAATATGTATTCACACAACATCAATTCTTTCTCGGGAGGTGAATTGAATTTTTATTATGAACCTTTTGGAATTATCTTGGATCATTCTATGGCTGAGAATAATTAAACTAATATTGCTGTTAGTGTACAGTGCTCTCAGGAGAGCATTCTTCAGCTCACTTCACTTGGTCTCAGTTTATGTAAGTCTTTCAAGGTTTTTTTGAAAGCAACCTGATTTTTATTTCTTAAGGCACAATAATTATCCATAATACCACAAATTTTTCAGTCATTCCCTTTTTGTTTGATTTCCTCTCAATTTCTAATTCATAGCCAGCACACACACACACACACACACACACACACACACACACACACACACACACACACACACACACACACACACACACACACACACACACACACACACAAACACAAGCAAAGATCTGCCATAAATATTTTTGTACCTAAAAGTCTTTTCCTTTTCCTTTGATCTCTGGGAAATAGACCTAGTAGTGGCATTGCTGGATCAGCATGTCCCCAGTTTCATATGAATTTGGTTATAGATCCAAACTGTACATCAGAACAGTTGAGTCAATTTACAACTTCAACAACAGTGCTTTAGTTGAGGACATCCTTTTTCAAAAAAGCGAGGCAGACAAGATGACCTTTAAACCTCCTTCCAACTTAAATTCTGTGATTTTTCAATGTAAGTTGATACTGAATAATGGAAGTAAAAGCAAAACATATTCAGAATTTTCAGGGAAGTTTTTGGTAGAAACCCACTTCTGAGTGGGTTTCTCCATCCATTTTTTTTTTTAGAGTTAGGGGATGGTAAGCAGTGCTTTAAAATTTGAAGTGGGTCCTCACCATTTATTTTTATGCAGATTCCTTCCATTATCAGTGAAGGGGAATGGTAGTAGCTTTGATTTCCTGAACCTTCATCATGATGAATGACCACTTTATGTGAAATCTCACTTTGTCAAAAGATATTAGAGAGGTAATTAATATCATAAAGTTTCGGGGAGCAATATTGCATACTGAAGAATTGAAAGCATTCATGAAGCTTTCTGAGGAAAGAATAACAGCATTTCTAAAGCGTCTTTCAGATGCTGTAATAACTTCATTCTGATTGATTGTTAAACATGGTTTTTCGGCACCATTTTTCTTTAGCTAGAGAAGACAAATGGCTTTGTTCTAGGAACCCCATTTACCCTGCTGGCCTAATCCAATGGAAATGCACTTGGAAAAAGTTGACTTATTTCCCCCACCCCCTGGAAGTGGGACCTTTGATAGTACCAGTTCAGTCTCACGAATCTCCCACAACCTGATGCTAATTCATCCCCAAAAGTAAGGACAACTGACAGTGTTTCAGATGTCAGCAATATTATACTCAGAATAATCTCATTTGTTTTGAGCCCAACAGGAACAAGAGGACAGGGAAAAAAGGCAATTCCCTGAAGCACAAAAATGAAAGTACTGGAGGAGCAAATGACATCTTAGAATACAGGAATGAAATGACTCTATTTAAGATTACCAGGGACTTCTCAAGCACGATGTTCAGTAGACTCTTTTCAGTCTTTCCTTGAACCATCTCTTGCATTTGATATTATTGATTACTTTCTTGTAATCTCTCCTGACTTTTTCTTTTCATAAATATATATTGACTGACTGACTAACACTGCACCAGCCCAGGAGATAGACTATTAGATTTAAAGTTAGGAGGAACAGTCCAGATCCTGATTCAGAATATGAACAAAAAAAGAACATGATAAATGTTGGAGGGCATGTGGGCATACATTGTTGGTGGAGTTGTAAATGGGGGTGGGGGTAATTTGGAATTGTGGCTAGAGGGCAATAAGGCTATGCATACCCTTTGATCCAGCAATAACACTACTAGGTCTGTATCCCAGAGACTGTAAAAAGAGGGGAAAAGACCCACATGTATAAGAATATTCATAACAACTGTTTGGGGGTGATAAGGAATTGTAACTTGAGAGGATGCTCATCAATTGGGCAATAGCTGAATAAATTGTGGTATAACAAATGATTAGTAGACAGATTTCAGAAAAACTGTAAAGATTTATATGAACTGATAGTGAAATGAGCAGAACCATGATAACTTTGCATATTTTGACAGCAATATTATGCAATGATCAATTATAATACTTAACTCTTCTCAGCAATACAGTGATCAAAAACACTTTGACATACATATACCAGTTTGCTAAGCCATTCCCCAATTGAAGGACATTTACATGATTTCCAATTCTTTGCCACCACAAACAGGGTTCCTATGAATATTTTTGTACAAGTGATTTTTTTACCCTTTCTCATGGGTATAGACCCAGTAATGGTATTGCTGAATCAAAGGGTATGCTCATTTTTGTTGCCCTTTGGGCATAGTTCCAAATTGCTCTCCAGAAAGGTTGGATGAGTTCACAGCTCCACCAACAGTGTAATAGTGTCCCACATTTCCCATTCCAACAATGATCATTATCCTTTCTGGTCATATTGGCCAGTCTGAGAGGTGTGAGATGGTACCTCAGAGAAGCTTTAATTTGCATTTCTCTAATAATTAATGATTTGGAGCAATTTTTCATATGGCTATGGATTGCTTTGATCTCCTCATCTGTAAATTGCCTTTGCATATCCTTTGACCATATTTGTAATGGAAAATGTTATCCACATCCAGAGAAAGAACTATGAAATCCGTATGCAGATCAAAATGTAATGTTTTCACTCATTATACTTTGTTTTTCCTTCTCATGGTTTTCCTTTTTTTGCTCTGATTCTTCTTTCACAACCTGACTAACATGGAAATATGTGCAACATAATTGGAAGGTAATTTTACAAAAATGAATGCTGAAAATTATCTTTACATATAATTGGAAAAATAGTTTGAAAATACCATTCTAATATGAAACTTTATCAGAAAGGGATGAATGTCACAAAAAATGGCTAAAAAACCCTGACTAAGGGTTAGTTCCATTTTTAACAAATAGTAAAGAGTTAAGAAATGAATATATATACATATATATGTGTGTGTGTGTGTGTGTGTGTGTGTGTGTGTGTGTGTGTGTGTGACCTTGGACAAATCACTTAATCCCATTGCCCCACAACCCTCCCCCAAAGGAAATGATTATAAATAGATTAGATAACCAAAGTGCCATTATATTCTTACCTCATTTTAGATAAAATGAATAGTTGTCTCAGAATAAGTAATGCAAAAATTAGTTTGGCCACAATCAAGGTAAAGTACACTGGAAAGAATATTTAGAAAAAAAAAATCTATGTTCCAAAAATGGTTCTGGGATTTTAATATTTATTGGACCTTGGACCAGTCAACTCCCTGTTTTTCTTCAGTAACAGGATGCCTTTGGACTAGTTTAGAGTCTGGTTCTGTGTCTTATATATTCTGATGCGCTATAACCAATCTATGGACAATCTCAACAAACTGAAAAAAGATAGTGGGTATTTAAAGTGCAATATAAAACCAAAGCGGAAATAGCTTCAATATTGCAATAACAGCAAAACCAGAGCTTACCAGATAAGTACATTTTCCCTAAATGACTCCAAGTTAAGAGTATACCAGCATTTTCTGTTCCTCTAGGGCATCACAGGTCTCTCCAAGGCTCTAGCTGTGGGATGGACATGACTGCTTACCCACTATTTTTTTTATTACATTTATTTATTTATTTTTATTTTCATCCATATGCACATGTATAGTTTTAAGTTACAAAATTTCCTTCCATCCTCCCTTCCCAACACTCTCCCCTCAGTGGCAAACAATCAATATTAACATTATACTTACATATTTTTGATAAGCATGTTTACAGAGTAGTCATTTTCTGTAAGAGGAATCAGGATTACAGGAAACAGATACATGAGAGATAATCTTTATAAAGTGTTCGTCAGATTCTGAAGGGTTGCTTTTTTTTATTTTGTTTTGCTTTTCTTGCTATGGATGGGGATAATATAGTCCATAGTCAGTCCAATACAGTTGTCCTGGCTCTCTAAATTGCTGAGAGGAGCTGCTTCCATCAAGGTTGATCATCTTACAATGTTATTGTTAATGTGTACATTGTTCTCTTGGTTCTGCTCCCTTCCCTCAGCATCAGATCCTGTAAGTCATTTCATGCTTCTCTAGAGTCTGACCATTTATGGTTTCTTATAAAGCAATAGTATTCCATAGCATTCATGGACCATAACTTATTTAATCATGCCCCAATTGATGGGCATTCCCTTAATTTCCAAATCTTTGTCAATAAAAAAAGAGCTGCTATGAATATTTCCAAACATGTAGGACTTTTCCCATTTTTTTTATAATTTCTTCTAGATATAGACCTAGAATTGGAATTGCTGGGTCAAAGGGAATTTTTTGGGGGGCATAGTTCCAGACTGCTCTCCAGAAAGACTGAATCCATTCACAACTCCACTAGCAATGCATCAATGCTGCAATCCTCCCACAACCTCTCCAACATTGATCATTTTCCCTTTTTCACATCTTGGACAATCTGATAGGTGTGAGGTGATGCCTCATTGTTGTTTTAATTTGCATTTCTATAATTAATAATAATTTGGAGCATCTTTGTTTTAATTTACATTTCTCTAATCAATGATGATTTGCAACATTTTTTCATATGATTATATATAGTTTTAATTTCTTCATATGAAAATTGTTTATCATATCCTTTGACAATTTATCAATTGGGGAATGACTTGTAACCTTATAATTTTAATGCAATTTTCTATATATTTTAGAAATGAGACTTTTATCAAAACTGCTAGTTGTGAAGATTGTTTCCCAGCTTTCTGCTTTCCTTGTAATATTGACTGCATTGATTTTATTAGTGTAAAAGCTTTTGAATTTAATATAACCAAATTCATTCATTTTGTAGTTTATAATGTGCTCTACTTCTTGTTTTGTCATAAATTTATCCCCTTTTCATAGATCTGATAGATAGAATATTTTTTGGTCTTTTAATTTCATCTATGTCACCCTTTATGTCTAAATCCTGTACCCATTTTGACCTTATTTTGGTATAGGGTGTGAGATGTGGGTCTAAGCCTAGTTTTTGCCATACTATTTTTCCCGTTTTCCCAGCGATTTTTGTCATATAGTGAGTTCTTATCCCAGAAGCTGATATCTTTGTGGTTGTCAAATAGATCGGTGTAGTCATTTACTGCAGCTTCTTTTGAACCTGTCCTAATCCACTGATCCATTACTCTATTTCCTGCTCACCCACTATTCAATGAATAGGGACTCTCCAACTACAATCCTCCTAAGAAGATGGAGACCCCCTAAGGCTTACCATCTACCCTGCCAATGGGCCATAAGGACCATTGGACTCAAGACCTGTCCGCCTCCTATGGTGATCAAACTCCTTGGCCCTACCAATGTGTTCTCATGGCTTCCAACTATCCTGGAGCTGATTTCTGCTTAGGTATGGGTTCTTCCAATTATAAAATAAACACTTAAAGAGAAAAAAAAACTGTCTTGATAGTCTATTTGTATTCACAACATTCACAACATCATTAGTCTCACAGTAAAGGCTTAATGAATGCTTTTCCATTCTGTTCCATGGAATTTTTTTTGGAGGGGAGGTAATCTCAAGTTTACTGTGTTGATTGATGCTGTTTAATTCAGAACAAACTTTGGAAATCCATTCAGAAAACCCAGATTCTATTCAGGTTGAAGTTGTTCATGTCATCTGCTCAGCTTTCTTAGAGGTCCCTTTCTGAATTTTCTAGATTAAATCCTATCCAATAGAAGTCAATATATATTTCTTAATGCAAAGGATACTGGTAGGTGCTAGGAATACAAAAACAAAATTGGAAATTATAGATTTACTCAATCAATCAATAAATCCTTAAAAAGCATGAATATATGTCAAACATTGGAATAGGGATTGGGCATACAAATACAGAAGAAGTCGAACAGTTCCTGCCATCAAGGCAATCATAGGGGATTCTATAGGGGAAAATAACATATCAACATACTAATAGATCATATAAATACAAACTCATCTTTATTATATATGCATATATTTAATATTTATGTGATCATTTATATATAAACATATATATATGCATCAAGATAAATAAGCACATGCACATACTTATATAGGAAATATATGTCATGATTTTTTATAATAAATACATGAATATAATAATATATATATACCTAACTAATAACAGCTACTATATTTCTGAGAGAATTGAAATACCGTCTCTTCTTTCCACCAAGAAAATCTCTGTATTTTCCTTGCAATTTTTTCAAACCTAACTTTCTCTTTCTTTCCCTTCATTATTGGAATTTATGTTCCTTCATATTTGAAGACTTATTTCATGACTCTTTGTAAAATGTGTTTATCAAAGAAAATTTTAATTTAACCACTGATCATTTGGGAATTTGAACCTTTTCTCCATCCCCATGTCAATTATGTGAATTTGATGATTTCTTCCCTGAGTTTTCCTTGGATTCCTTTCAGTTCATCCTCAACTTTCGTGCAGTCCCAGCCATTAGTACAGAAGAAGTCACATTTCAAATGACTGGATTAAAGTTCTCTATTACTAAACCTGGTCTTTGGTAGTCCATTACCCACCTGGAGGATAACTCTGTGACAGGACCTGAATACAAAGAAAATTGACTCTCAGCACATAATCTGACCCAAACAGGAGTCTGCTATCAGAAGTGGCCATGTCTTTCTCATCTAGGCTAAGACAAAATCCAGAACCAATATCTTGGTTCATTAACAGGTGCGATGTATGGGTGACTCCATTCATACATTATTTTTACTGCAGTGAGTTTTTTCATTTCATTCCATTAGAGATTCAGGCTACTGATGAGAACTTCCGATAGAACCATCCCATCCCAAACCATTTTTCAATCACAAGAGCAGAAATGAAGGCACTCAGGGTGGTGTGGAACATGGGGAAGTTGAATCTAATCTCAGGACATTTAATTAACAAACCATTATGATTTCCCAGTGATGACTGAGAGGATCACAGATTGGGCTATGATGCATAGATAGAATTAATTTCGACGGCATTTAAAAGGAGTTGAAATCAGGGGCTATGGTAATGAGAGGCAGGCGGTCCTTAAGTTCCTCAGTGTGTTCAGTGAAGAAGCAGATAAGTAGCTGGAAGTTATGTGTGAGGTAATGAAGCTACATTGCTGAAATGGAAGGACAGCTGAGATTTGATTCTCTCCAGTTTCCAGTTACAGGAACTGAATTGACTTTCGAGAAGTAGTGTAATGAAAAGAACCATTGAGCAAACACTTCTGAAGTGACTTTAGGAGATGGAGGCCATCCCACAAAAGAAGAATCCAAAGCCCAAGAATGCCAGTGATTGCCCAAGCCCACACAGCTAAGAAATATCTAAGGGAAAAACTAAACTCAGGTCTTCTGACTCCAAAGTCAATGTATTCTCCACTACACATAATTAATAATTGTTATTGCTGTTGTTCAGTTAGTCATTTTTCAATTGTACCTGATTCTTTGTGACCCAATTTGGGTTTTCTTGGCAAAGATATGAGAGTGGTTGGCCAATTCCTTCTCTAGCTCATTTGAAAAATGAGGAAATTGAGGCAGAGTTCAGTGATATGCCCAGGGTCAAATAGTTATGAGTTTCCACGGCCTGGCACCATCCATTGGAGACAACATGTACACAAATTAGTATTGTGGACAATTAAGACACAAATGTTTACGTACATATGTTTATATGTAAACATAATGTTTATGTATATGTAATATATGTATATATGTGTATATATGTATATACATGTATATATGTAAACACATGATTATATGTTTATGTTTATAAGAATTTGTACATATATGTATATGCATATATATATATATACATATTTATTTATTTATTCAAATAACACCTAGACATTGCCCTAAGACCTTAAGAAATATCTCATTTGATCCTTACAATAACCCCAGGAATTAGATGCTATTTATTACCCCCAATTTACAGATTAAGAAACTGAGTCAAACAGATGAAATGAATTGTTCAAAATCACACATCTAGTGAGTACCTAAGGGTGGATTTGAACTCAGGTCTTCCTGACTTATCCCAGAATTCTGTCTTGTGATACTTTGCTACCTCTATGCTATAACAGTTATAAAGATAGCTCAAACACTGACTTGAATCTCTCTCTCTCTCTCTCTCTCTCTCTCTCTCTCTCTCTCTCTCTCTCTTCTCTCTCTCTCTCTTTCTCTCTCTCTATCTCTCACATATATATATATATATATATAATATAATTTAATAGGTAAGATTGAAAGAGATAGATGAATTTTAACATGAGAGATGAGTGTAAAGGCAACTAGAGAGTATAGTGGATAAAGTCTTTACCTTGCAGTTAGGAAGACCTGAATTCAAATCATGTTTCAGATACTTATTAGCCATGTTACCTTGGGTAAGTCAGTGAACCTCTTTCTCTCTCAGTTTTCTCATCTGTAATATAGGAGATAAAATACTATCTTCATAGGGTTATAAAAATCAAGTGAGATAATGTATTTAACCCATTTTACAATGGCTTAATCTCTTATGAAAATAACCCTATTTTGATGATGATGATGATAATGGTGATGGTGATGATGATGGTAATGATGATGGTGATGATGATGGTAATGATGATAATGGTAGTATGGATGGTGGTTCAGGCACAGTGCTTTGAGCAATTAGAAAGGGGAGAGATTTTGTTGGGGTTAGGGATAAAGAGGTCATCATACAAGAGATGACACCTGAGTTAGATCAGAAAGGAAAGAAATTATATCCACAAAGGTCAATGTCTAAATTATAGCATCTGCTCTTCAGAAACATGTGACTTACAAATGAATTAAAGGTCAGAAGAATTAATGAAGTGATTTTTAGGCAAATAGGTCAATTGACCAATAAGGAACACCCATTTACTTCTGTTGTATAGAGCACTATGGTAGGACCAGGAATGATGATGCCAAAAAGAAGCCACCTCTGCCCTAAAGAAGTTTACATCTCATAGGAGGAGACAACATGTCCACAAATTAATGTTGGGAGGCTGGGAAATGTTATGTGACTTGTCCAGGATAACTCGGTGAGTAACTTTCTGGGACTCAATTTGAATTTCAGTCTTCTTGATGCTAGGTCCTACATGTTCTGTCACTTCCCTACGTTTAACTAGTTGTTTAGGGTATTAGATAAACTCTAAAGGAATTTCAGGATTTTAATAAGTAAAAGTAAGAAGGGAGGTATGGAGGGCAACCTGGACAAAAGGATGGAGATGGGCAACAAGACTGCTAGTGGGCAAGGTAGTTGATTTCAGTACACCTTTTCATAATATATTTTTGTTACTTTATTTGAGGCATGATCTTTGGACTTGAAGTCAGAAGACTGGAATTTACAATCTATCTCTGTCACTTAGCAGTTGTGTAACCTTCGAAAAGTAATTTTGCCTCCCGAAGTCTCAGTTTCTTCCTCTGTAAAATACAGATGATAGTAATCTTTGTCTGGCCACCCTCCCAGAATTACTGTAAGGAATTCACTTTGTAAATTCATGTAGAAAGCACTTATTAAATGTTTATTGTTGAATGGAATTTAACTGAATTAAATAGATGGCAAAGATGACATGCTTCTGATATTTGCAGATGGTGCAAAGCTGGAAGGTATAGCTAACATTTTGGATAACAGAACTGGAATCCAAAAAAAAAAATCTTGACAGGCTAAAACATTTGGCTGACTTGAATAAAATGAAATTAAAAAGAGATAAAATGAAAATCTTGCTCTCAGGTTCAAAAGATCATTTCCATAAGGACAAAATGAGGGAGGTATAACTAGACAGCTTTTATTAAAAATGATCTGGGGGTTTTGGTGCACATCAATCTTGATGTGCACCAACAGTATGATGGAACAACTAAAAGAAGTTCATACGGTCATGAATTTTGAGAGATGCAACATCTGGGTGAGAATTTCATTGCCTTCTCTCCATTCAGACCACAGCTGGAACATTGTTCTTTTCTGGACATCAAATTTTAGGAAAGACCTCCATGAATTGAAGAGTCTTTCAAGGATACCCAAAGATCTTCAGGTTATTTTGGTGAAAAAACTAATCGAGTTTAATTTAGAGAAGAAAAGACCTAAATGGAACATGGGAGCATCATCAAATAGGATTACATTAGGTCCACTTGGAGTAAGAGACAGGAGTAAAGGGTGGAACTTTCACAAAGTGGACTTAGTGGGCAGAAGAGATGAAAGGGGGGGAAGAAAACTTGCAGGAGATATTGAAGGAAGTTTGCATGATCATTTCATGGGCACATCAATGAAGGGAATATTAGCTGCAGCTTGTAGTAGATGATCTCTGAGATGATTCTGTAAATGGTCAATTCTTATCAAAAGGGAAAGTATATTTTGTTTTTGTTTTGTGGAAGAAGAGAAAAATGAAAAGAAGACTTTTTTCTGGCTTAGGGGAGATAGAAAACTGGAAGACATGGATTCAAATCTCTCCATCACAAAATATATGATTATGACAATAAGATAGCACAAAAACTCAGGAAATGGGGGAGGCTAGGTGGCACAGTGGATAGAGCACCAGCCCTGGAGTCAGGAGGACCTGAATTCAAATCTGGCCTCAGACACTTAATAAAATTGCCTAGCTGTGTGGCTTTGGGCAAGTCACTTAACCCCATTGTCTTGCAAAATCCTAAAAAAATCAGGAAATGCTCTAGGACTAAAAGTTGCTGGACAGATGCTAGCTAGCATTCACTGAAGAATTTTCCTAATTTGGAAGGAAAAATTAATTTTGTTTGGAAACATTGATACATCATAATAAATTAAGTCTAGATCAACCTATCAGAAGATAGTGCATATTGGTTTCTTGAGTATCCAAGGAATGAACCACCAGAAAGGTCTCATTTCTAAAATGTATAGAGAATTGCATCAAATTTCTAAGGTCACAAGTCATTCCTCAATTGATAAATGGTCAGAGGATATGAACATCAGTTTTAATGTAAAAATTAAAGCTATATATAATCATATGAAAAAATGCCCCAAATCATTATTGATTAGAGAAATGCAAATTAAAACAACAATGAGGTTTCATCTCACGCCTATCAGATGGCCAAGATAAGAAAAAAGGGAAAATGATCAATGTTGGAGAGGTTATGGGAGGACTGGGACATTGATGGTGGAGTTGTGAATGAACCCAACCATTTTGGAGAATGATATGGAACCATACCCAAAGAGTAATGAAACTGTTCATACCCTTTGACCAAGCAATTTTTTTTTTTTGCAAGGCAAATGGGGTTAAGTGGCTTGCCCAAGGCCACACAGCTAGGCAATCACCAAGTGTCTGAGACCAGATCTGAACCCAGGCACTCCTGCCTCCAAGGCTGGTGCCCCATCCACTATGTCACCCAGTCGCCCTCTTGACCCAGCAATTCTAATTCTAGGTTTATATCTAGAAGAAATTATATAAAAAGGGAAAAGTCCTACATATTTACAAAATATTCCTAACCACGCTTTTGGTAGTGACAAAGAATTGGAGATTGAGGGGATGCCCCTCAATTGGGGAATAGCTAAACAATTTATGGTACATGAATACTGTGGAATACTATTGTTCTATAAGAAACCATAAATGGTTGGAAGCATGGAATGACATCTACCCCTGATGTGAATTACTCACTCTATAATTTGTAGACTTTAAAAGTTTCCTGGCTTACTAAAAGTTCAAAAACTTGTAAATTAATCAATCTTAGAAAGTAACATCCATAATCAAGCATAATACTTGAGATGCGACCTGCTTCGAGGAATGCACAGAGAAACTATCCCCTTCCTTATTCACTAGAAGAAATTTGTCTTATTGTGGTCTAATTTTCCAGATTCACTCTTTTTTAGTATAAAATAGAACAGTATTGTCTCATATCAAGTTACAATCCAATAAAATCTCTAGGTCTTTTTTTTTTCATAATCTGTTGCCTAGACATATTCCCCATGTTATGCTTACAAAGTTTATTAAAACAAAATCTGAATGAAAAATGACTCTTCTTCTTTACTATTTATGCTCTAATGACCTCTTGCCCCCAGAGAAGTACTTTTCCAAATAGTAATAAAATAAATTTGGTCTAGTTTCATTTCACATGTAGGATAACAATGAAAGTCATTTTCTTAGCAATGAAGAGATATTGTTGTGACCATATTCCTTGGAACATTCTTAGGCAATTAATGTTATTGAACTCATGAAAGTATGAGTATGTTTTGGCAAAAATCTGAGAGGTTTTGAGTCATTGAACAATGACAGTGAACAGATCACTTAATCTCTCTTATTCTTAGTTTCCTCATCCGCAAAATGAAGGTTTTGAATTAGTTCAATTATCAAATTTCTTGCAGATCTAAATCTATGTCCTAATATTTGATAGAGAAATTTTGGAGTTGTCTCTCATAATGAAGTCACAGAATTAGAATGAAATTTATTGGACATCTAATCTGACCTATACCTAGAAAATAATCCCCACTACGACACTGGCAAGTAATCATGGAATCTCTTCTTTAAGCCCTCCAACCAACTCACTAACCCTTGAGGCAACACAGTTCATTCGTGGACAGCTCTAATTATCAGTAAATGTCTTCCTACAACAAGGCTGAAGTTCTCTTTTTGCAATTTCTCCCATTTATTCCTAGGTTTGCTTCCCAGAGCCAAAGCAATCAAATCTAGTTCTACCACAAGACATGCCCTTAAACATTGACAGTAGCATTATCTTGCCCACCCCACCCTTCTCTTTCAGTAAGTTTTTTTACCTTTCCAGAGTAAATTTTTAAAAAGTTTTTTTTTTTTACATTTGTTCCTTATATTGTATGTAAGCCAGAGCTGATCATCCAATTCCATGTCTAATTAGGCTGGGTTGGGTATCTTGATTTCATAACTGGAAAAAAAAAAGGTACTTTCATATTCCACCTGTCTCCAAAAAAATATTTGCAGGAGAAGCATATCTAGAATGGGGAAGCACTATTCACTTGTGATACAGCTAATTCACTTAAATATTTCTTTGTTTTATTTCTGTTGGTCATTGTCCTAGTCTGAAATTTGAAAATTGAGAGAAAAGCCCTCATCCTTGATATAGTGATTGATTTTGTGTTCATTGGACAAAAGTTACATCAGTGACCTGAACCTTAAACTCCAGAACCAATTAAATATGGCGGACAATTTCAGAAGCTTTAAAGTCTAAAGGACCAAGGTCAATTGAGTCAATTAATCAATCAGCCCCACTCCATATCAAAGTGTAATGCCCAAAATGTGAAAAGAACCAAATGTAGAGGTAATAAATGAGTTTTTAAAAGGCTGAGATATCTCTATGGAACTGATGAATCAATCCAAAACTTTAGAAAAAAAGTATAAAAAATTCCATGATTAAGTCAGAAATCCTTGAAATCCATTGGAAGAAATGGAGTGATTTTGTACAGGAACTGTATTGATCATGTATAACAAAACTTGGTCATATCCCGTAGGTCATCTGAAAAAGAGCAAGTTAATTCTGAGCACAGTGCTTTAAGTATTTGCCAGTTGAGTAGGGGAAAGCTCTGGGAATCACTTGGGGATAGAGAAGAGGAGACCTAGCCTTGACTTTGACCTCAGTCTTATTTCAATCCACTCTCCAACTCCTCCACCAAAAGATTTGAACTTTTCTATGTCCTAGGAGAGAACTTGAAACAACTGGAGATTGTGTCTGCCTCCAAAGTCAAAGACAAAAATAGACTAAATAAGGAAGGATAACGTGATTCAAGCAGAATCCCATATACCAGGAAGACTAAGCCAGGCCTAAAGAGAACTTCATGAATATGAAGGATTTCCAGTAAATCAGAAGTGGCTTAAACCTCCTTTCACCTCAACCTTCTGTGTACTGGTGGGACAGTGCCACTGACTCTGGGCAAAGGGAAGGATGCCTAGTACTGGATCTTCAGACTATACCACCTTTGTAAAAATATTCCTTTATAAAAGCTAAGTGTCTGGCTCAATAATTGATGTAGATGAGAATCAAGAGAGAAAGCAATACTAGTGGGGCTCGTGAATGATAACATTAGATAACCATCCAACCCACTCACAATTAGCACTCCTCACTGGGGAAACAAGAAGTGCCCACTTGAGATATAGGGACCCAACCGATAAGTAAGTTTAGGAAGAGTTTCAGATCCTCTGGGAAATAAAAGAAAAAACTAGCCCATTTGCCTTAGACTATTCCATCCAGATATAGTATGATCTCTATGACCTTCTTGGTTGCCCTCTCTTGGATGGTCCCCTATGTTATTCCTAAAATACAGTGCTCTGTCATGAACAGAACCCTAAGGTGTTTGGGTTATTGGAGATTTCGACTGTGGTCCTTAGAACTTTACCTATCTGGTAGCTAAAAAAGAGATGTGCTCAGACTTAATTATATTAATTGTTCCCACCCTTTTTTACACATTCTTGGCTTTTGAAGAAATTTGCTCACTATAGCCTTGTAATTTAGGTAGCAAAAATATTAATATTCCACGTTTTTAGAGAAGAAAACTAACACTTAGAATAGTGTCATTAATTCCTTCTGATGTTGGGGGGGGAGAGGGGAAAAGGGAGGTAGGTAGGAATCAAATTCTAACCCCATCACTTTAAATCCAAGATTTCTTCTGCTAATATTATCTTGACAATCACAACCACCTTGAGGATTTCTTGAAGGGCAGATTGGACTTTGTCACTCAGCTCATTAACTCCCAACACTGTATGTGTTACACAAACATATTACATATGAATTGTTTTTGGAATTGTTTCCCCTAAGTTGTTGATATATTGTAGTCTTCCCAAGTAGGGCCTCTTGTTGTAAATCAATAATGATATGGATCTAAGGTTGGGAAAATCCTTTTGCATCACATGAGAAAAAAAGAGAAAGGAAAATTCATTTAGAGAATTAAAAGAGCACTGGAGAAATGGGTTTGCTTAGATTGGAGAAGAGAAAAAAATTAAGATGTCCCTCTTCTCTTTATTTAAATATGTAAAGGGTTCTCATTTGAAGGAGATTGTTTTTTTTTTTTTGAACTGAAATCAATCAATGCAGAGATTGCAGAAATTTAGGCTCAATGTAAACAAATGCAAACAAACTCACTTCCTAGAAATTGGAGTTTTCTCATGACCAGGAACAGTGGGTGGAAGTTTCAAAAACTGAGGCTAGATTTTGGGATGAGGGGAGAAGCCTTCCTAGAAAATAGAGCTAGTCCTAATAGGGATAGACAGTTTCAGTTATTATCAAGGAAAGACTGGATGGGCACATGTTGGGTATGTGGTAGAAAGGATTCTGGTTTGTACTACATGATTGCTAAGGTGGCTTCCAACTCAAACATTCTATGATTCTCTGAGAAAGGTTAACTCCTTCCAGGGGAAAAAGGTGACATGATGATGATGATGATGATGATGATGATGATGATGATGATGATGATGATGATGATGAGAATTCAATACATTCTCACAACAAGCCTGTGTACTATATGTTGCTAACAAATACCACTTTTCAGACTAGGAAAAAGCCACAGAGCTTCAATTGGAGACTTCATGATCATGTCTTTTTGAGGCAGAGGGAATTCCTGTTTTGTTGTAGGATGAACTCAAAGGTCATTGAGGTCTTCAAATTTGTGTTTTTATTATTCTGTAAAACAAGATTTCTGGATGGAACATTTAGGGCAATCTAAAAGACTGAACAGCTAACCTATTAGCCACATCCACATGTCTAAAGTGTCCTACCTGCAAGGGATCCATTTTTATCTTGACACGTACTTGGTAAAATTTTATTAATCTTTGGTTTGGTGTCACTATCTCACTCAGAAAACTGGATTTCCTTTATAAAAGATTTAAAAAAAATAGTGTGTCAGAAAAAGTGTTCAGAAAGTTTTGATTGATCATTGATATTACTAAGTGACTACTTCTTCCGAGAGAGAGAGTTGAATTAGAAGTCAGAGGACTTGAGTTCAAATCCAGCCTCTGCATTTAACTTTCCTTAGCCTCAGTTTCCTTCATTGTAAGAGGAGGAAATAGGATAAAGTGACTTCAGAGGCTTCTTCCAGAACAGAGATTTTATGATTTTTATCCCGAGTGTACAACTAGCAACTCCCTTTTCCCCTGAACAAAATGAAAACAAAAAACCCCTAGACATATGCAGTGACATTTGTCTTCTCATCCTGTCTTCCCATGAGTTTAACAGGGAATGTCAATGAGGTGGCTTCTTTCCCCACCTCTGGTTGATCAGTGAGAGAGCGCCTGCCTCTGCCCAGTCGCTCTGGGCCTCTACTGTGTCTCTGTCTGTTTGTTCTCTGGTGGTGTGAAGACCTGATCAACACCCACAAGACTTCCTCTGTTTGCTAGTGCTGCCTTTCTCCCCCGTGAAGAGCCACACTTCATATCTAAGGACTCCACACCCCCAGGGACCTGTGGAGAAGGTGACACTCAGCTTGCCAGGACGTTGAAAGTTGATGAGAGGCAGGATGCAGCCCTGAACCACCTAGCATGTACTTGCACCTTGCTCTCATCACAAAGATGTTCCCGTTAATTCTCACACCATCTTCGTGAAGGAAAGAAAAAATGTATATAATGGCTAAGGGACAAGTTGGGATCCTCCCCATGGAGACAGCTGCTGAGATTGGGAGTTGGGTGAGTGGCAGGGCTGGGAACAGAACCTCTTGGCTCTGCCCAGGCTCCCCTCTGCCAAGTTTGGCTTGGATTGATCTTGGGAGTCTGCATGGGCCCATCTAAAGGCACTTTGTTCAAAATGTTACAGCTGCTCAGGGCTTTTTCCCAATATAGTTTACTTTACTTTCTTTTTCATTCTCCAAATGTCACTTCTTTCTCCTTTTCTGCTCTCTCTTCCCACCCCACCCCCCCATCCTGCGAGCCAGACAGATTCCTGTCAATTCACTCTCTGCCCATCTTTTTCTTTCTTTCTTTCTTTCTGACAATAGTCTGAGAAGCAGCTGGTCGTCTTTCAAGATTTCCTCAAGTTCCTGCTGCTGCATGAGCAGACTGTATTCTTTATCGTGGGAGGGTTTTTTTTTTAATTTTTCTACTTTTCTCCACTTAGGATTCATGTGATTCCACCAGCAGTCCTAAGTTTCTCCTTATGCTCTGTTCCATTCATTTAACATTCCTATGCATGGCTTTTTTTTTCCTCACTGACAGAGTGAACATTCATAGACTTGTGTCTGGAAGGAACCTCAGAGGTCATCCAGTTCATCCTTCTCATTCTTCAGATTAGGAAACTGAGGCATAGAGAGGTCAAACGATCGTAGATAGGAACCTGGAAGGAAAGTTCAAGTCCTTATAATCCATCCCTTTTGTTGTAAAGAGGAAGAAACTGAGACCCAAATTAATCAGGAGATCATAAACATGAAGAAACATCAATCATCATCTTGTCTAATGGTCTCAAGGTCCCACAAAGAGCCCAATGACTAAAGGAGATTTTTAACCTGGGGCCTCTGATGCTAACTAAGCCTAGTATCTTTCATAGTCGTTTCCTCTTTCCAGAAATAGTATACCATTGTTCATGTCACTTCCATACCTTTGCATTTCCAACTACAACCTTTTGGTTTAAGACTTTTCCTCTAAGGGGGTAATGTTAGAACATGGCAAATAATTACTCATTGATTTGTTTATTAAAGGCATTCTGCTCTCCAGAAACCTTGTATTTAATTTCCTCCACGACACTTTAATGAGCAAGAAACATTTGAGATAGGACATAGGGATGTAGCTGATTTTCTTTTCTCCCTTCTAGTCCCTAACTTTGCATTTTCTATTCAAGGTATAATGAGGATTGCTTTAGTTTTTGAAGAGGACTAATGACTTCACAGAGGATGTCTTGACTCATCAATGAATTGGATACGTGAGGCAGAATTGCACATCAGGCACACTCTCTCATTCTGAGTTGTTGATGTTCACTGGCAACACAAAAATTTGGTTGATCACTGATGACCTGGGCCGTGGTGGATGACCTTCATCAAGTCTTTAATATTTGATCAAGGTCTAAGTTCTCCAAAGTGCCTGCTTCACACCAGTTGGAACAAATTGTCCGTTCTGCTCCTTCTGACAGGTGAAGGCCACATGCTTGGGATGGACCTCTCCCTAATTCACCAAGGGATCTGAGGCCTATCTGTTACCTTTAACCTAGTTTAAGTTGCCTGTTGGAATTTACCAGAATATAACCACTGCCTATATGACCATTGCTATAACTTTTTTTGGAACCACAGATGAGAGTTGGGTGCCAATAATGGAAAGCAGTTCTGAAAAGGGTTCAGAAAGCCTTCACACCAGAACTGCTGTTCCTTGAATACCCCACATAACCCTATGGATTTGGAGCTGAACTTCAATCAACAAACAGATCATTCTGCCTAAGACATTGGGAGAGAGACACAGCAAACATGTAGACTTTGGGGGACATTTTCTATTTTAATAAAAATATAGATATCCACAAAATCTCTGAAATCTAGTAAATGGGATCATGAGATGGTAGTGAGGAGCTATGAGTGGAGGGAGTTGCAATCAGCAATGGCAATGGTGGAAAAACATGGAAATAGATTCTGTGATAAGAATGTGATCCACCCTCGACAGAGCTGGTGGTGTTGGAACACATGACTGAAGCACATTTTCTTGATTTTTTTTTCTCTTTCCTTTATTGCTCATGAGGGTCTATATTTTTGGGGGAGGGGGTATTATGTTTACTCTTAAACAAGAATATTTTAGTATGTATAAAGACATCAACTGTACATATATATATATATATATATAATAGGATCATGAGATAACAGATTTCAAGTGGAAACAGAATGAAAGGCTGTCTAATCTAATGCTCTTATTCTTCAGATTAGTATAGTGAACCTAGAGAGTGATGGAATTTGACCAACATACCCCAAATTCCAAAATTCTGAAATTCTAGGATTCCAAATTCAGTCTTTATTCCAATTTATGGAATCACCACCCTCCCTAATGATTCTGCCAGTAGTCAATACTGAAAACTTTGAAGGCTCCATCAAGCTAGAATGACCTTGATTATGGTTCTAACCAGAGATTATCCTTGCTTTTCTAGAACCAACTGGGTATGTATGGAGAGATACTTCTAGACATCTCTTCATCCTTACCTCTGATTCTTACAGTCCCCATCTCCATTCAAAGGCCAGTTTATGCCATAAAAAGATCACGCATGATTTCCCTAGGAGTTAACACCATCTTGCCCCCAAAGGAATTTATTATCCAGAAGAAAAGAGAAAATTGTTGATGTTGTTGCTGCTGCTGATGTTGTTACGTTTTGTATGATTATTGTCTAAACTTGTACCTGGTCAAAAGGACCACAGATGTAGAGACACAATGAATTTCCCTCCTTATTTTACAAACAGAAACTCAGGTAGAGTGACCTGACCAAGCAATAATAGCCAGAATTCATACAGTGCTGGAAAGGTTGTAAAGCAATATGATGATGATGGTGATGATGATGATAAAGTAGCCAGCATTTATATAGTCCTTCCTAGTGTCTGGCACCGTGTTATACAGTTTACAATTATTACTTAATTTGATCCTTACCACATAGGATTTTATCATTCTCTCCACTTCACAGAGAAGAAACTGAAGCAAACAGAGGTTAGGAGACATAACCAGGGTCATACAACTAATAAGTAGATGACAAAAGATTTGAATTCAAATCTTTCTACTCTGTGCTTGTGAAATGAAATGGAATGGCAAAGGATGGATCAGGCCAACCAGTTTACTGGGCATTTGGGGAAGAGTGTTTTTGTCAGGGAAATCAATGACAAAAAAGAAAATAAATAAATTAGTCTATAACCCCCAAGTAGCCCCTTCTACTCTTTAGAGTGCTGCTGGCAGAATGATAGAAAGCAAGCAGTGGCTGGTATTAAGTCACCAAGTCCTTAGATTGTTCATTCGTTTAACTAAATATTAATTGAACTGCTAGTAATCAAATGTGAGCTTACTGTCTGGTAACTACCATATTTCCCCATGTGTAAGACACTCCCATGTATATCATGCACCTTAATTTTGGGGTCCTAAATTTGAAAAAGAATGCATGATATAAAGTTATCGAATTTAACTCCTCATCATTGTCAAAACTCCCATCCATGAGCTTGTCTTCATTTGATACCAAATCCCTGTCTTAGGAGAGACTCTGCCTACTCTCCTGCCTGTTTTCTGGTCTGTGGTTGACTACAAACACTCCTTGGGCAAGTCTGGTGCATGGAAAGATGCTTAGTCCGTTCTGTTTCATGAACCAGAAGCACGAGTTATGTCCTCCTTGGAAATCAGTCACTGAGCAATTCTTCTTGTCTCCTGCTGAACCATCTTGGTGGACACAGGACTTCCAATGGCCCTTTGCTCTTCCATCCATCTCTTCAATTCCCTCAACTCAGGTCATTTGGTTCTCATGGCCTTCTTCTGCCAGGGTCTTTTCAGTCAGGTTTCTTCTTCCTGGAGCCATTCTCAGATAGGTTTTCTCAGTAGGAGGAGGACCCACCTGACATTAAGCAACATGATTTCCATTGGCTTTGGATCACTTGGAACTTGAATTCAGCACCGGATGAAAATCTTTTTGAAGCCATTTCTGGGCAGAATGTGGCAAAGCATCATCCAATATACAGGTAACAGAGGGGAAACTATGAGCTCAAAAAAGTGGCAAATGGAAGTCAAAAAATCTACAACCACACTATAAGATGTTCCCAGTTTTTAGACTACAAATTTTTCAAAAAAGGGTACATCTAATACATGGGGAAATAGTTAAGTGGAGAAAATATTCAGGGAAATGGACAATGTCTATTTTGATATCCTCCCTTTGATAGAAGATATTGACTGCTAGGTTCTCTTTGAGGGACCAAATCAGGGAGTTATTGATATTCAATCCCAAAGCTTCAAGAAACATTGCTTTGTGGGATAATTGGGCATCTCATCATTCAATACTCAGGATGGGCATCCAGACATCCTACATGGGTTAGCTAGGTACTGCTCAGCTGAGACTGTGCAATAGATCCAAAACGGTTCTGTTTCCAGGGACTATCCATCTATGCCAATCTTTGTCTTTTACCTGCCATGGTGATTGGCCTGAGCTAATGACTTTGGTCTTGCTTGGCTTCTCAATAGTGGAAGAAAGCTTCCTAATTTTCACATTTAACAGTCATTTATTCTCACTCCAGTTATTCCAAAGATGTTGCTATTTGAAGTGATACAAGTAATGGAAATGGGAATAGGAAATCAATTATGGAAATTAGGAGTAGGTAGGTGGCTTAATGAACAAAATGTAGGGTCTAGAGTCAGGAAAACCTACATTCAGTTCTAACCTCCTGCACTTTCTAGCTATGTGCAAGTCAATCTGAAAACCCTCAGGTTCTTCAACTGTAAAGTACGTATAATAAAAGCTCCTGGGATTGATGGAAATGTCAAATGACAGAATATTTGCAAAGAATTTAGCAAGTGTTGCTACACAGTAAGTAGTAGTAGTAGTAGTAGTAGTAGTAGTAGTAGTAGTAGTAGTAGTAGTAGTAGTAGTAGTAGTAGTAGTAGTAGTAGTAGAAGAAGTGGTGGTGGTGCTGGTGGTGCTGGTGGTGCTGGTGGTAGTAGTAGTAGTAGTAGTAGTAGTAGTAGTAGTAGTAAATATTCATAGTCTAAATCTAAGAACTTTCCCTAAATGGAGTGAAAATAAAGATGAAAATGGTACCCAATGTCAAAATATGAATCCAGTATGAAATAGATGGTATTATTTCTACATAGAAAAGGAAATGGAAAGAGAAAAAAATTATGAATGATTACAACATTGTTTGTAGAAATTTATTACCACTAATATAAGCAGTTGGAAGCAGATATCCAAGTTTCACTGGGACATAAACAGTTGTTTTTTGCAAGATTGCTAATTAGCTAGTTCTCATTTCACCTTCACTGGGCTCAGTCCAATCAACACCTACACATATGAAGAAGAGAGAAAATAGGGAGAAGAGAAAGAAGAACAGGAGGAGATTGAGGAGGAGGAAGAGAAGGAGAGGAAGAAACAAGATTTAAATATATATCTTTATATTGACATACATAGATAGGATATATCTATATCCATCTATATTAATCATTATATGTGTATAAAACTAGCATCACACAGCTAGTAAATGTCTGAGATAGGCTCACAACATTTCTACTGTCTCTACTGAGAAGGCAAATTAGCCCAAAGCACATATATGGGAGTGTATACACATAAATGACACACATATTCACATGTATGAATAGAATATATAGGTACAGATATTCTATGTGCATATGCAATGTTTACATGCATACATTAACTTTAATATTCCCAGATTCCTTTGCATAAATTATTTCATTTGATCCTCAAAACAACTCTGGGCCATAAGGACTATTATTATTCTCATTGTTTTAGATAAAGAAAAACTGAACCAAAGAGAGGCTAAGTGATTTACCCAGGGTCATTGAGCTAGTGTCTGTGGCAGAATTTGAACAAACATTAATATTTCAAAAAAATTTAAAAATGGTTCAGTGACAAAGAAAACACCAGCAACCACTACTACAGTAGTCCTATTTTCTCATTCTATTCTCACAAAATTTTACTTAGAATAATTTTGAGGGAATCCATGTTAAAGATAATATAAAACAGTAAGCCATTCTTTGTTTTATGCAAAGCAATGGAGTTAAGTGACTTGCCCAAGGTACAATAAGCAATTCTTCTGCAAATGATATTCTAGAGAAGATCCCATCCTTGCGGTGACATGTTTGGCTGAAAGTGTAAAGAAGATACAATTCCTTCCTGTTTACTGTTGCCTAACTATATATTTTCAAATTTGTGATAAAGGAGAATGTGACCGTGAGGCCTCATCAAAACATTTCACCCTTAGTTTCCTAGGATTCCAGGCTAAATATTTCCTCCCCTGAAATGCATTAAAATCCCTACTTATTGAGTACTTAGCAGTTAACAAGGGATTATGGGCTAGGAAGAATCTTAGAACATAGAATGTTCAAACTAGAAGAGTCATAGAATGTTCTCTGTTGATTACTCAAAGAGTTCGAGCTGGAAAGAAACTTAGACACTTTTGAGTCAACTCTTCTCCCCATTTTGCAGATGAAGAACCTGAGGCTCAAGGATCCACATAATTGGTAAACATTTGAGATGAATGTTTGGTTTTTTTTTGCAAGGCAAATGGGGTTAAGTGGCTTGCCCATGGCCACACAGCTAGGTAATTATTAAGGGTCTGAGACCAGATTTGAACCCAGGTATTCCTGACTCCAAGGCCAGTGCTTTATCCACTGTGCCACCTAGCCACCCTTCTGAGATGAATGTTGAACTCATTATGCTCCATCTTCATGTCTAGAAATTTACCCTCTCTACCACCTAGAGATCTTAAAGCAATGACTGATTCTATGACCCCATGTCAGGCACCATATGGAGGGGGAGGGGATTCTTGGTCAGGTCTAGGTTGGACTCAATGGCTTCTCAAGTTCCTTTTGACTCAAATTCTGGGATTCTGAAGATGTATGTCACAGAATATGGGGCCTCTGAAGATGAAATACCACATCACCAAGGAAAAATTATTAGACCTGAATGGGACCTTAGGTTAATTTATATTGTTTACTTTTTATATCTTTTTATATGTACTGTCTCCCTTACCACTGTAAACCCCCATGAGAGAGATAAACTATGTATATCTCTGAATCCCTTCTACCTAATCAAATGCTCTATTTGTGGGAAATGCTTTACAAATGTTTCAATAAAGATATTAAAACATTTAACATAAATATCAGTTTAATAGTCTTTCTCATCTCTGATCTCTCTCTCTGTTTTTCTATCTCTGTGTCTCTGTCTCTGAATCTCTGACTCTGTCTTTTTCTCTGTCTCTGAATGTCTATCTATCTGTTGTCTCCTTTTGCCTGTTTCTCTGTTTCTGTCTGTCTCTGTCTCTGTTTTTGTCTTTGTCCTTAAATTTTTCTCTTTCTTTGCGTCTCCTTCCCTCAAATATTGATTTAGGTATTTAAAATGTGTTTAATCATGGGTAAATCATTTCATCTTTCTGAGAATGAATTTCCCTTATCTACAGTGTTGGGATTATATTACATGTACAGCCTGCTTCACAGGGTGGTCATGGGAAGGGACTTAGTACTCACTGTTTGCCATAGACATTCAATAGCATGATATAACAGCTTTCAAATTGGAGAACCTGAATTCAAGGGTTGATCGGTTGATTTATTGACTTGATAACTTGGCTCTGACCCGGCTGTTACTCCCCACAAATGATATTTCACTTCCTTCCTGCATGTCTTTGAATGGGACATCCTGATGGGTGAAACACACACATCCTTTTTCTTTCTATCTCTTGAAATCTTTGGCTTCCTTCGCCATTCAAGGACCACATCCTACAACTATATATTTAGATGTAGATCTCTCTCTCTCATTCACTCTATCTATCCATCCATATCTCTCTTTCTCTCATCTATCTCTGTCTGTCTATCTATCTATCTATCTATCTATCTATCTATCTATCTATGTATCTCTCTTTGGAAATTTGTGGTCTCTCTACACTCCACAGAAATTTATTTAGCATAGATTATTATTTTGCCATTTCAGTGGTATAGGAAACTTTGTGACCTCCTTTGGGGTTTTCTTGGGAAATATACAGGATTGGTTTATCATTTCCTCCTCCAGTTCATTTTACAAATGAGAAAACTGAGGCAAAAAGCATTGAATGACTTGCTCAGGGTCGCACAGCTGAGATCAGATTTGAACTGAGGTCCTTCTGACTCTAGGCCTGGAGTTCTATCAATTCAGCTACCAACTTATCTATTCACATGTTATTTCATTCTGGTAGAATGCAAGCTTCCTGAGGGAAGGATCAGTTTTATTTTTACATTTATATTTTCAACCCCTCATAGAGTAGGGGTTTAATAAACACTTCCTAAATGAAATTAAACTTTAGCTACTTCTTACTTCCTGTTTAACCTTGGTCAAAACACTTAACTCTTCTGAGACTGTTTACTCTTCTGCAAAATGAAGGAGTTGGACTTGTTGGGACAGAAACATAAAAAGAAAATGAAAATAAACAGCCCCTCTAAGATCCTTTCCAGCTCTGATTTTGTGATGCTGTCCCTATTCCCACAACACAGAGGGTTATGAACAATAGCCACTTAATTGTATTTGATGATTGAATAACTAATTTGGGTCAAGGTCAAGATTCTCAGAGAGGAAAGTGTCAGAGCTGTGGCAAAGCCTGGCAGGAGCCTCAGAGCTAAACAAATACTTGATGCTTTCCCCAGAGTTTGCAGTCTACAAGGTTCCTCCATCCCTGGCCTAGACTAGTGTAGCAGTAAAGGGCTGGAATATTTATGAGAAGCTGTTACGTCTGTGATGAGGAGAAGTTCTTTTGGAGTCTCCAAGTCCGCAGCCTTGAAGGTGTTGCCTCCTTGTCCAAATGGCAGGCTTAGGCACCTGTTGGTTTGGGAGAGCAGGAAAAAACATGTTGGCAGTGAGCCCAAAATAGAAGAGATGGAAGGTAACTAGGTCTTCCTACCGTATGCCTGTACAAAAATATTATCTAACTGCTGGCAATGGGGGAACAGAAGCCTCATGTCTGCAAAGATATGAACATTTGTTTGGGAAATTTATGTTGATATATAACAGCATATGGTCTTTTTCATCATGCATTTATGGAGGGGAGGCAAAGCTTCCTATTCCCGGAGAAAGACACCAAAGATGGAATCGTCCACTCTCAATAAAATAATGGTGACGTGATGACGGTATCTGTAGGGATCTTTGATGACTATCATGGAATCAGCCACCAGTCACACTAGCCACCACTGCACTCTTCCCAAGGAGGAAAGCCCACAGTGAGCTTTGATCGAGAATCTTTTCTTTGAGCTAGGGAAGGAAGAACAGTCCCTAGATGAGTATATGCTACTGCAGGAAATATTTTGGTATATTGGGAAAATCACTGGATTTTGAATTTACTTTTGGACAGGTCTCTTATCACCCAAAGGGAATCTCAGTTTCTATAATTAAGGGAGTTGGTCTCAATTATCTTTGAGGTTCCTTCCTATTAATTTATTCTTTTGTTACCAAGGATTTGTCTTCTGTGCAATGTAACCAAGATATTATCAGTCCACAGCTCAAATGTATTCATGTGAATTATTCAAGTAATGCTAAGAAGAAATCTCAACCAATGAACCAGCAGACAGGTCGAAAGTATCTCATCCACCTACCTACATATTATTTTATCGGGCTACAAGGAAGTAGGTTTCAGCTAGACATGAGGAGGCAGTGTGGTACAATATGTATTGAATTCTAGACCTAACTTTGTTACTTACTCTGGACCTCAGTTTTCTTATCTGTAAAATTAGGACAATAACCTGTTAGATTTCTTCTAGTACACATGGATGATTTCCTAGGGATTATCTCTGTCCAATGATATACCTGACTATTTTCAGAGAGAGATTGAATTTATAATCTTTGAAAGTTTTTAAGTAGGCAATGAAGGAATGAATGAATGAAAAAGCATTTATTATGTACTTAGTGTATGTAAAACATTGTATCAGCATTGGGGATACAGATGGACAGGTAAAGACAGTCCCTAAACTTAAGGAGCTCATATCACACTCTATGTAGAGACAAAATATGCAGGATATCACAGACATGTTAGCTCAGAATCTAAGAGGAGGTAGTGGATGAGCACTTGTCAATATGCCATTAGAGAAGGGGACTAGGGTTTGGCTTGGAGGGCTCTCTTAAATTATCTTCAAATTCAAATATTGTATGATACCAAGGGAGTGGTCTTTACAATATGAAAAGGAAATGAATCCCTACATTAAGATTTTCCATGAATGAATTATGTGACTTTGTAAAAGTAACTTAAGTTTCCAATGACTTTCTCCATCTGTAGGGTGTTTAGATGACCCATTTCAATAATCCAAAAATTGATATAGGATTCTAATATCACTGTTGAAAGCAGAGGTGTACATACCTGCAGTTTACCTCCCTTTTGAAACTGAACTTCATTATCATATCTATTATAATATAGCTTTGGGGATGTGAATAGAATAAAGCAGACACTCAGGTGAGAGAACCTTATTTGGCAATGTCATGGTCATGGAAAGCCTGGGTGAGTAGTCAGAGATGTGTGTATGGGGATGTGCTCTAATTTTGTGGATGTGGAGATTCCCAATATGGAGAAGCAAGTCAAGGCAAAAATCATTTATTGATTGCTTTTTATGTATTCCTCTGTTAAAGAGTGAATTCTAATGCAAGTAGAAAAGAAAGATAGTTCCTACCCTCCAGGCGCATACCTTCTAATGAGATAAAAAGGGAAATGAAAAAAGAAAGGCAGCCTGGAGAGTAAAGAGACCATGGTAGACCTGGGCAGCCTCCTTAACAAAAGCAACAATGGGAAAAGGCTGAAATGAACAGGATTGGCTTTAGCCAGCTGTGATCTACGTGAACTTGACTAAGTCATTTCAGCACTCTGGACTTGAGATTCCTCAAATGTAAAATGAGGCACTGAGATAGAAGATCTTCTGAAGTCTTTTGGGGTTCTAGAGTTAAGAACCAAGAGTCTTTAACTAGCCTAACAGCAATCCATATATCATTTCGTATTAGTCCCAGAGAGCTGCCTAAAGCTCTTAGAGTTAAGTGACTTGCTTAGGGTCATCCAACTAGTATGCATCAGAAGGGAGGCTCAAAGCTAGCTTTTCTTGACTCGAAACCCAGGGTTCTGCACATCTGATTCATCAACCAACAAACATTTCTTAAGTGCTTACTGTATGTCAGGCCCTATATTAGGTGCCAGGTCTACAAAGGGGAATGGAAGTCCTTACCCGTTGTGGAAAATAAGGAACGAATAAATATATGTAGAAAAAATAAACAAAGCAAATTCAAGATAATTTCAGAAGGAATGTTCTAGGAATGGGAGGCATCAAGAAGGACCTAATGTAGGAAGTCATCATTAAACTGAGCATTGAACAATTTTGTTCAGTTTTTTAGTCATGTTTGTCTCTTTGTGACTTCATTTGGGGTTTTCTTGGAGTAGTTTGCCATTTCTTCCTCTAACTTATTTGACAGATGAGGAAATGGAGGCAATTGGGGTAACACAGCACAGTAAGTGTCTGAGGTCAGATTTGAACTCAGGAACTTTTGATTCCAGACTCAAAATTCTATCTGCCTTTCAATCAGTCTATGAATTTTGAAGAAATCTAAGAATTCCAAAAAGCTTTTAAGATGTAATATGGTACAAGAGCTAGATGGCACAGTGGATGGAGTGGACCTGGAGTCAAGAGGATCTAAGTTCAAATCCAGCCTCAGACACTTAATAATGACCTAGTTGTGTGACTTTGGGCGAGTCACTGAACCTCATTGCCTTGCAAAAAAACAACAAAAAGATATAATATAGTTTACAGAGGGAATTGTTCACCAAATCAGGATTCTTTATTTCTTCCCCAGACTTTTGTGCTGAAATGATTGGGTAATTCTGAAGGAATCACATAAGTCTTTATCTCTTTCCTTTCCTCATCTGAAAAATGGGAATATTATTTCTCAAATATCTATGAGCTGCCTGAGGGTAAAGAAGACCTTTTATGTGTTTCCTTCTTGTTTTGAATGTTTTTAATTAAGAATTTCAAATTGAAGCCAGCAGATTTCATAAGCAAAAATAAAAGTGGGAAATGAAAATATGTTGGCAGACTTTCCCAAAGGCATAGACAAGAATTGAGCTTGGAATCAGAGAACCTTGGTTCTAGTCCCCATCTGCATCTCCCTTCCTGGCTCTGTTTCTAATTTTCCACATGCCTCAGTTCACCCTGAAGCCTTACAAGGTCTCCAAACACTGGAACATACCTGAGCTATGCCAACTGCCTTTGCCTCTTGGAGAGTTCTTCCTAGGGCTGCCATTTTTGGAAGTGACCCAGACTCAGCAGCTTCAGTCTTCGTCTGGATCATTTCTGAACTTTGACATCATGTTTTTGGTATCTTTCCCCCCTCCCAGCTACCCCTGCCCTTTCTCTTTTCAATTCCCTTTTGAATATTGTTTTTCCCCCAGTAAAACTGAAGGCAAAGACTATCTCTCCTTTGGTTTGCATTGGTACATCCAGCTTTTGGAACAGAGTCTTGTAGGTAATGCATATTACTAAATTTTTGTCGTCTTTTATATCCCAGCTGTGCAAGTCATGCTCGGGAAGATACTCTTCCATTCTCACATTGTAAGCTGTATTAGCCATTGCAGCAGCTATATCCTATAGCTTCAGATTTCTCCTAGCCTTGGCACTTTCTGTTCTGAGTCCTACCCATCCCCTAACCCTCCACCTTTGACTTTCTATATTCCAAGATCCCTTCCAACTCTGACATTCCTTGTGGACTATCGGTTTTAATGTCTTCTGTTACAGAATACTTTGGGATTTAGAACTCTATATTATGATAGTCTATGTTCTAAGGTTCCTATAGAATCTCATATTCTCCATTTAAAACTCCTATTGTTCTAATGTGTGTAACTTTTGGATGTTTCTTTCATCCTATAGAGTAAGATTTAGGGAGCGAGTCAACTGGTCAAGAAAATTCAGTGGATTTAGTGGAAAAACTGTACTCTCAAATTTGCCACAGATTTCTTTGGGATACTATTTCTGTGTACAAGACGTCAAAAACTGAAAGCACCCGTCATATTCAGATCCGCATCTCGCCCACTTTTTTTAGGGTTTTTTTTTTTTTGCAAGGCAATGGGGTTAAGTGGCTTGCCCAAGGCCACACAGCTAGGTAATTTTATTTCTAATATCAAAGAAAATAGAGTTGCCCTATTTGGATTCCAAAATCCCAGTCCTCTGTACATTTATAGAAAAAGTAAAAATGGATTTGAAAAAATAAAAGATTGAATAAATAACTGAATTCAACAAAGTATGGGGCTGGAAAGGTGAATGACAAGGACATTGTGTCCATTATGAGTTGATAATCATGATATAGGAAGAGAAGATAACAAAGGCATAATAGCAATGATTCTCCTCATTACACAATGAAAATATTTCTTGGTTCTTATCATCTTCAGTGCCATTTATATACCATCTACCATGTACCAGGAACTTTAGAGATATTATCTCATTTGATTTGCTAACTCAATAAGCAAAGCATGGTAATCAAAAACCATTGATAAGTATTCCCATCCATATAATTTTATGAGAATTATCAGCATTCATGCTGAGTTTATCCTTTTGAAGAATTTCAGAAGGAATAGACAAATACTTATGAATGGTATTCCAAAGTAAGTTGCATCTTTATGACTGATCTATTAAATTTATTCATATCACTTACAAAAGAAGCCTGTTTTTGATTCAGATCATCATTCTAGTCAACTGAGATCTTCTTGGAACCTGACTAGGATATATGGCCTCTGAGCCATCATTCCCAGCTTTGTGTCATCTGAAAAAGTGAGAGGAATGCCGACTCCACCTTATACAGATTGATTGGCAGGATTCAGAGGAAAAGATAGATGTACTACCTATACTAGAAATCTCATAAAGTTGACACAATTATCCCTATTCTTTGAGTCTGTCCTTTAAGTAAGTTCTAAATTCACTTAAAGAGTAGCAAAGAGCAGCCTTGGAGTCAGGTGGATGAGAGTTTGAAACCATCCTCAGACACTTGATATTAACTATGTGACCTTTGTTAAGTCACCTAACCCTGAAGTCACATGCAGGGCCATCTCCAGTCATATTTGATCACTGGACTCAGTTTTCCTTAAAGGAGAAAATGAATCTGGTGGCTCAACAGGCATGCCCTCACTCAAACCCAATTCATGTACTTGCGTTGGTATCACCTGATATTTGATCACTGGACTCAGTTTTCCTTAAAGGAGAAAATGAATCTGGTGGCTCAACAGGCATGCCCTCACTCAAACCCAATTCATGTGCTTGCGTTGGTATCACCTGCTCTATGTCATGGTCTTCCAGGAAATCAAAGGATAAATATCAAATTCACATACTTATGTGAGCATTTAGTTCAATGCCATTCTACTCTTTGTAGCCTTAAGAATAATGCAAGAGATTTTGCCAAATGATTTCCTAAAATTTAGGTATTTTTTTTTTAGGTTTTTGTAAGGCAAACGAGGTTAACTGGCTTGCCCAAGGCTACACAGCTAGGCAATTATTAAGTTTCTGAGACTGGATTTGAACCCAGGTACTCCTGACTCCAGGGCCGGTGCTTTATCCACTACGTCACCTAGCCACCCCCTAGGTAAGTTCTAACTACAAAATGTTCCATATCTAAAAGTCTAGGTGCTCTGCCATTTTAAGTAGCTAATCAGATTTGATCTTTTTTTTAAAATAGGCTTTTTTGTCTGTGAGCACTGCTTTCTTTTCTATCCTCTTAATAATGATTATGAGAATTTGGCCTGTAATCAAAGGCAAGTTTACTAGCCTATGCATTACAGACTACATTGTCTTAAATTTTTGACAATATGAACAACATTTGCCCTTTGCAAGTCCTGGAGAACCTCTCCCATTTTCTATGGTCTTTAAAAATTGTTGACACTGGCTCAGAAATTACCCCTTCTAGTTTTGTTTCTTAAAGCAGAGTTCATTCAAACCAGGAATGAATGCCTGGAACTAATCAAATTTAGCTGGTTCTATCTTATTACCTCTCTACTTATCTTAGGTTTCAGTACTTTATATGTCATATTTCTTTGTTTTCCTCAATCCAAAGAACCAGAAGGAAGCAATCACATAATTAGATGATTGATTAACCTAAGATCATAAATTACAGGGGCTAAGGTTCTGTAGGTGACAAAAAACTGATTGGGAAACTGGAAAACTGTTGTTAGACATTAGGTTTAGACCAGTATCTTAGACCATAATTCTCAGTAAAATCAAATGGATATTCAATCTAAATATGAAATATCACTCAAATACACATACATTCAAATGGATCTGAGATTCCATTAATGTTGATGCTACTTCAAATGATGCAAGTCATAATCCATAAATCCCTGCCCATTTTTTAAATCCTTGTCTATATTCTCCCATAAATTTACCACAAAGGGCAATTAGACTGGGTCCATACTTTGTTTTCCCTTTATATTAAAGTATACCATTGGAATACAGGAGATGATTATCAACTAACCCTACTTGAGCCAAGCCTCTTACTTTATATCTGAGCATTTTATGAGCTATTTTACTCCTGGTCTATTTTATAAATTATTTTTGTAACGTTTTATGACAAAGTGAGATCAGTAATATAATTTAAATATTACAGATGATCAGGTCACATCTTTTATAACTATGACTAGGGAGAGAACTCATCCAAACAAGGAACAGAGATAATTATAAAAGTCAAAAGATACAATTCTGATTAGATAAAATTTTAAAAGTTTTTTTAAAAAAAACAAAATCAGTGCAGAGATAATCAGAAGAGAAACTCAAATATGAAAAATATTAGGTTCCCATGGCAATGATAAAAAATTGATAATAAAGAAGTGTGAAAGGAATTAACAGAAATTTGCAAAACCAAGAATGATTTCCTAATAAATAAATGGTTTAATGATATAGTTTTCTCTTTTCTTTTTTAATTCTTTGTAATTTTACTTTATTATTAGCAAGAAATCAAATTTCTATACTATTCTTGCTTAGTTATTAAAAAGATAATGTGAGAGATGATTTTTCACTTGGGGAAGGAAAAAAGGGGAAGCAAAAAACAGGAAACTCTTTAGTAGTGCAGCCTCTTTCTGATTAGTATAAATAATGAATCCCCTGAACTGATTTAATATATTCAAATTCATATTATTCAGGTAGAACTATGCAAAATGTGGTCATTGGTTCCAGCTCAATGGAAATATAGTGTAAGAGCTTAAGTAATGTGACATCTTCTAGGTATCTCTATTTGTACTAATTGGGATCTAGATACATTTGATTTGGCCAACTTTCAAATGGCAAAGTTGAATATGCCATTATTCAATGTAGCTCATATTGAAAAACACCAAGGAAGGTATGCTGGAAAACTCATGTTTAGACCCCTTTCTCCTTGTCAGAAAAACCTATTTGTCACTGCTAAAAATATAACAATAATCACAATAACATTGCTACTCATCTTTTTCAGGTCCTTCAACATTTTCGAGTTATTGAATCATTTCTGAAAGTTCATCTCTTAGATGCTATAAATAGGTTGCAGATATTAGGGAGGTGAGTAAATCAATACAATCAAATCTTATGTCTCCTCAATTTCTGACAGAGTGAATTCTTTGATTACTTTTTCTTTGGCAACTATAAGTATGGGATGTACTTGATTTTCTAATATTTTAACAATCTTCTGAAATAGGGTTTGACTGCTAGCATTTGCAAAAAAATATCTGTCTACTTAGATTATGACTTTCATAAGTGTCTTCATTCCAGCTGAATGCAAATCACCTCTTTTTATAATTTCTTAGAGTTGTTTTGATTTTCTCAGCCTACTTTGGTAGGTATAATATTTACAAGTTTGTTATCTGGAGGCTCCCCAACATGAGGGTCTTCCAGTGAAGTCCAAGTTCAGAAAAACAATAGAGAAGGATTGAAATGAAGGCAGGTTACATATGATAGGAACTTGCTTTCATTGTCCATTAGAAGATGAATTCCTTGAAGGCAGGGACTGAATATCGCTTTTCTTTCCATTTCCCTTTGCTTAACCCTTCTGGAAGAAAGTAAGCATTTAAATGTTTGTTTCCTGAATGCTTAGAGTCCAATCTTCATTTTAAAATTTAAGGCAATTAAATTGCAATAGTTTGAAATTGTTTTTCTTAGAAATCTGGTACACTTCTTCAGAGATGACTATTAACAGAACTGTTTGAGGGGCCAGCTACAGATATGCAAAGAACCTTTTTTTCCAAGAGTAAAGACACATTCACTAAACAGAGTTCCAACCCATCAATGAGCATATGAAATATGTTACAAATAATTAGCAAAAAAAATACAAATAAAAAAACTTTAAAAATTCACTAGCAAACTAAAAACATATGACAAAAGATAGCAGCAGTCGATGTTGGAAGAATGGTGGAAAGTCAGGAGTATTCTAACACCCTTGGTGTTTAAATATAGATTTTTTGATTTTTAGAATGATTACTTGAAATGAAATTTTTCCTAATCATTTTGTACATCAGTTTGAAATTCTATGTTAATAGTCACTAAACTTTACAACTCTTTTATTCCATTGAACCCATATACATATACATATATATATATGTATATATATGTATATATATCTTTTTTTTTATAGGAAGTAACTGGAAACCAAATATTCTCAGAGACTGGGAAAGGCAAAAATAAATTGTACCACATGTATTAGATGAAATCTTATTGTGTGGTTTGGAAAAAAGTGGGGTAGCTAGGTGGCACAGTAGATAGAGCATTGGCCCTGAAGTCAAGAAGGCCCGAATTCAGATTTGACCTCAGACACTTGACACTTCCTAGCTGTGTGAACTTGGGCAAGTCACTTCACCCTGACTGCCTTGCATCCCTGGCCATCTCTAGTAGTCCTGATTCATATCTGGTCACGGGACCCAGATGACTCTGGAGGAGAAAGTTATGCTGAGGACATTGCACAGCACTCCCTCACTCAAATCCAATTCACATGCATGTCATGGCATCACTTCCCTGATGTCATGGTCTTCTTCTAGAATGAAGGACAGACAACAACAACATTGCATACTTTGATATAATAAATAGGAATTTAGAGAAACATGGAAGACGTGTATGAACAAATGTATGAACAAATTCCTGCAAATTGCAGGAAACAGAAAGAGAAGGTTTTACAATAAACTATAATAATGCAAAACAAAAATAGCACTAAGAGGAAGCCTGAATCTAAGCATTTGGGTAACCTAGTTTCATTCTTTAGAACAAAGAATTAAACAATATTCCTTCCTCTAAAAAGAGATGTGGAGGAATTTGGGGCCATACCATTGTACATTATTAGATGTGGCCATTGTATCATTTGTTTTTCTTTGTAGTTTTTCTTTATGAGAAGAGTAGATTCAATGTTTGTGAGATAGAATTTGAAATAATTCAATCTAAAAATAATACAAAAGATCAGTAAGACTATTTTTTAAGAACAGAAAAAAGCACAAGTTCGTGAAGGTCTTAGTGAGCTATGAATCTTCAGGATTTCTCTCAAGTTTTATCCGGAGGGGGAAAAGTTCTTATAGGGTGAAGAAAAGAAAATACTTCCTTTGTCTCAGTCTTGGTTCCTTTCCTTTGAAGAGGACCCTTTGCAGGATGAATTTTCTGTCTCTTTCACTGCGATACTTTGCTTGGGCATGTAATGCCCTCTTGTTTCCTTGACGTTCTTAGTCAACCAATCAATAAATGAGCATTTATGAAATATGAACTATGTATCAGGTACTATTTGAGGTGCTTAGGATGCAAAGAATATTCAAAATATATATGAAGTAAACACAGGGAAACTTTTTTTTTTTTGGCAGGGCAGGAACTAGCAGCTTAGGAGAGCAGGAAAGGTTTCATGGTAGAGGTGACCCTTGAACTAAGATTTAAAAGAAGTTAGAGAGACTAACAGACGAAAGTGAAGGAGTGATCTCCAACTATTAATATTTTTATTTCATAATGTTTTTCTATATTTTGAATCTCTTTCCCCAAACTGGCTAGTATAAATCTACCCTAGGATCTTTATAATAGAAGGGAGGGGGAGAAGCTTGCTTAAATAAAGGTTTAAGATAATTTAACAGCAAATAAAATAAAGACTGGGGAAATTAATAAATAGCAAATACTCCCAGTATCTGTGAGCCAATCTTCCCACTTCCCCAGCCAAAGAAGTTACAACAATAATTTGGTTCTTAATCAAGTGAATCAAAAAACTGGTGAATTAACAACTTGGCAATCACAGGGCCATGGAAGGTTATCTAGGGTCTCTGTCCATCTGATCAGTGTTTGTTAGGATTACACAGAACTGCTTCTTGGCAAAATATCACTTAATCAATTAAATATTTTTTCATGTGCTTATTACTATATAGCAGGAACTGAGAAGAAGGAAATCAGTTTTTTCTTTTGGCAAGGGAGTGGGGTTAAGTGACTTGCCCAAGGTCACACAGCTGGGTAATTATTAAGTGTCTGAGGCCAAATTTGAACTCAGTCCTTCTGACTCCAGGGCATGCTCTATTCTAGCTGCCTTGAAATCCATTATTTGTTTTTTATATTTTATTTTATTTTTTTATTAAAGATTTTGAGTTTTACAATTTTTTCCCCAATCTTACTTCCCTCCACCAACCCCCCCCCCACAGTCTTTAATTTGTTTCCATGTTGTACATTGATGCAAATTGAGTGTGATGAGAGAGAAATCATATCCTTAAGGACGAAACAAAACATATGAGATAACAAGATCAGACAATAGATATCTGTTTTTTTTTTTCTAAATTAAAGGGAATAGTCCTTGATCTTTGTTTAAACTCCATGCTTCTTTATCTGGATACAGATGGTATTCTCAATCTCAGACAGCCCCAAATTGTCCCTGATTGTTGCACTGATGGAATGAGTGAGTCCATCAAGGTTGAACATCACCCCTGTGTTGCTGTTAGGGTGTACAGTGTTTTTCTGGTTCTGCTCATCTCATTCAGCATCAGTTCATGCAAATCCCTCCAGGCTTCCCTGAATTCCCATCCCTCCTGGTTTCTTTTAGAACAATAGTGTTCCATGGCATACATATACTACAGTTTGCTAAACCATTCCCCGATTCAGGAAATTTATTGATTTCCAATTTTTGCCACCACAAATAGGGCTGCTATAAATATTTTGTACAAGTGATGTTTTTACCCTTTTCATCATCTCTTCAGGGTATAGACCCAATAGTGGTATTGCTGGATCAAAGGGTATGCACATTTTTGTTGCCCTTTGGGTGTAGTCCCAAATTTCTCTCCAGAAAGGTTGGATGAGTTCACAGCTCCACCAACAGTGTAATAGTGTCCCAGATTTCCCATAACCCTTCCAACAATGATCATTATCCTTTCTGGTCATGTTGGCCAATCTGAGAGGTGTGAGGTGGTACCTCAGAGAAGTTTTAATTTGCATTTCTCTGATAATTAATGGAAATTTGCTATTTGTAACCAACATTGGTGATCTGTTGAGTTCAAATTATGTTTATTCATCACCATCTTAATTTACATTACTGAGGGAATGCTGTCCATTATCCTTTGCGCTCTGGTTTTGTAACTCTGTAATATTTTATACATATTATACTTGCTTCCCACAGTTAAGTAATCTAATTCATTCAAATTCTAATTCTAATTCCACACTTGATTCAAATAGCCCATAACATTTCTGATTTCTTGTTTGTGTTTGCTTTGCAACCTTTCTTTCTGTGATTAATCTCCAAGAAAAATAAATACAAATAAACATATAATTGCATATACAAGTAGTGGGATCACTGGATTAAAGTTAGAAAGTGTTAAATAGCTTTCTTCCAAATTCCAATGTATTTTCCAGAATAACTGAATAAATTTACAATTCCACCAGTTGTGTATGAGTTTCTGACTTCCCATACTCCATTACTTTTAACTATTTTTATTCTTTATAGTCAAATCAAGTCAACTCAGTAGATAATTATTAAGTGTTTACTCTACATCCCTATTAATTGATAAGCACTTTACAAATTGCCAATTTGTGGGTTTGAGGCAATATCTTTTTTTTCTTTTAGTTTTTTGCAAGGCAATGGGGTTAAGTGGCTTACCCAAGGCTACACAGCTAGGCAATTATTAAGTGTCTGAGGTCAGATTTGAACTCAGGGACTTCTGACTCCATCTATTGAACCACCTAGCCATCCCTGAGGCAATATTTCATTGGTGTTTTAATTTGCATTTTTCTTGTTATTTATAATTTGGAAAACTTTTCAAACAGTTGTCAATAGTTTGCATGTCTTGAATTCACCACAGGGCACTGCCTCATATAGAAATTATCAACATGTCTTTGGGGAAAGGATTCAGCATTTGGAGTTTTTCGAGACTTGGTCTTTCTATTTATGAGCTACATTGACTTGGGCGACTCTTTTCACAGAATCTCAAAACTGGATGACATCGCAGTGGAATCAACCCTCCCTCTCCCCTTAATGAAGAATCTTTTTTTTTATCACATTTACAAGATTTTGTGACCATCTAGTCTTTAGAGGCATCTTGTGGCACAGTGAACAGAATGTTGAAACTGGAGCAAAGACGACAAGTTCAAAATCTGGCCTCAGATAATTACTAGCTCTGACCCTGGGAAAATCACTTCATTTCTCTCAAACTCATTTTTATCACCTATAAAAGGAGAACAAGAATATTATTTATCTCCAAATATTGTTGAACAAATCCAATGAGATAACATTTGTAAAGTACTTGGAAACTTCAAAGAATTATATTTATGCCAGTTATTGTAGCAGTTATCTCATCAGCATCAGCATCAGCATCAGCATCATCTGAAGACTTCTGTGACTGAGCAGCTCAGTCTTTCCAGAGTTAGTCTGTTCTATTCTGAGATAGTTGTAATTGTTAGGAGGTTTTCCTGGAGCTTAAATCTGCCTTTATTTAATTTCTACAAATTATTTCTAGAACCAAACAGAATAAATTTGATTTCTTTTCTTTTACTTTGCCTTTATTTTCTCTGAATTTACTACTCATGGCCTCAATTTCCTCATCTATTAAATGAGGAGGCTGGATGAGATGTTGACAGTGTTCTGAAATCCTAGTCAACCCTTAACATCTTTTTTCCCTATTATGAAAGTTTCCTTATTTATCTTCTTCATGTTCTTCATGCTTTAGTATCTTCAGCATCCATTAGAAAATATCCCATGAGATGCTAACAAGCAAACCAAGACTGGATACCCCTCTTGCTATACTGACTTTTCTATTTTTCACCAACAGGGTTACACATTTGGACTGGATGGCCTCTCTGGTCTCTTCCAACTCTGTGATTCCCTGATCTGTTTTTGACATCACCCTGCTGCCAATGGATGATGAGGAACCTGAGGTATTTACCACATGCACTAATTATCTACTGGCACATAATGTCAACTTAATGACTTCCAAATGAGCAGCACTTTAGTAAATGGGAGGACTAAGGGAATTGCTTCCTGACAGCCAAATATGTGTATTTGCACTATGATTTTCCTGGTGTGTTGCTATAAGATATCCAACTGGCCTGCCATTATTCTTTCTTAATGAAATAGATGTGTGAGGCTGCTCTCTGCTCCCAGATGTATTTTTGGAGGACTGAGTCTTAAATGATAAGTTGAGCCGCTGGCTGTGAAAACTTGCAAATGTATAGGTCAGTATTTACATAGCTCCTGGCTGAGGGCCTGCCAATCCCAAACTTTTAGAAAGGAAAGAGATCTTATTTTATTTAGTCCTATTTTCTCATTTCCTGATAAAGAAACTGAGACCTGACAGACTAAGTGACCAGCCTAGAGTCAGCTAACTAAAAACTGTGGAACAGTGTGGAAAATTCCAATTCTATGTCCATAAGCCAAAATGGAAAAGAGTTGACTGTCATTTTAATAACAATAATATATATATATATATTAGATATATTATATATAGGAACATATATTATATGTACATGTGATATACAAGAGGATTGCAATAATACATAATTCTATTTTATAAACACATATTACTACATTTATAGGATTTCTAATAAAGAACTCCATCTACCTTTGGTTATTAGAGGGTTGATTCTTCAGAAAACAGTAATATTGCTATATTGCAGTCATAGTCATATAATGGTTTCTGTCTAATTATATCTTCCCTTTGCTTTTTTATACATTGTATATCTAGTACCTATCAATTAACTGTAGCTAGATAGATATATCTATATTTATGACTATCTATCTATCTTGGAAAGAAAAACCTGATAATTGTTCTTCATTCTCAGAAGAAGACAATGACATCAGGGAGGTGATATCATGACAAGCATGTAAATTAGATTTGAGTGGGATGGAAGGAGCTGTGCTAAGTCACCAGGCTCGCTTTCTTCTCCAGTGCCATTTGGGTCCAGCGACCAGATATGAAACAGGACGACTGGAGAAGGTCCTGGATTCAAGGCAGTCAGGGTGCAGTCACTTGCCCAAGGTCACACAGTTAATTAAATGGCAAGTGTCTGAGATTGGATTCAAACTCTTGTCCTGATTCCAATATGTGCTCTATCTACTACACCACCTAGAAAGAGAGAAAGAGTTAGGTCTTTCTCCTTCTAAAAATCATTTCTCTATGAAATAGAATCTCAATAACAGTGGTATGGAGGGGTTAAACCTTCTCACTGTCATCTGTAACAATAAATGAATTTCATTAAGGCAGTGGTGTTTTCTCTTTTCTGATTTTCAACTTCAAATCTATGTCCATAAGCCAAAATGGAAAAGAATCAACTGTCATTTTAATAACAATAGTATATATTAGATATATAATATATATTAAATATAATATATATATAAAGTTATATCTTATTTTTATAGGAGTAAATATTATATATGCATGTGATATACAAGAGGATTATATAGATTTATTAGTTACAATCATACATAATTCTACTTTATACACACATATTACTACATTTATGGGATATAGTTAACAGAGTCAAACAACAGATAGCTAAAACAAAGCAGACCACTTTTTTCATGTTCTTCACAGTCTTCACTACCCTTAGGTAACTTTATACTTTGCTATTTGTACTGATCTAAATCTCAAAGGACTATACTATCCTTTTCTATTTAATGTCAGTGACTGGCCTTGGTTTCCATCTTCCATGCATGGCTTCTTCCAATATGAATGGTTGAAGAGATCCCTGTGCAATGACATCCGTTTGTTTAGGCAACTCTTCTCTTTTTTTCTTCAAGAGAATTATTTCTTTCACAATGTCATTCTTGAGAGCTCCTCTTCCCTTTTACAAATGTGAGATTGTGGACCTGTCTCCCTAAATCTGGGGTGTCTATCAGTCACTGAAGATCTTCCATCACCTTTGCTCTTTTGAACTCTATGGGAGAGTGGTCATTTTCCCTTGTGGTTTCTATTGCTTTTGCTTCAGGAACCATTTCCCCCTATGGACTAGAATTGCTTTAAGATAGCAGTCCTTGTCTCTCCACCTTCCAAAGGACAAAAATGAAAATTAATCCTTCTTCAATGTAATGCCGCTTGTCAATGAAAACATTTTAACAAAATGACTAATATTAGTTTCTTTATTGGTAAAATGAGGAGTATTTAAGATAATGTGGCACTTTCCTCACATGCTTGCTAGGAGGATCAGCTAAGATAATGTATGTAAAACACTTTGTGAGGCTTTAAAGAGTTACATAAATATCTTAGTCATTCTTAGTTAAAAGGCATCAGAATATCTGTTTCTCTTGTAGTTGCCTGCCTTTCATTAAATTTCAATAGAAATATCAGAAAGTTGATGAGTTGATCTTTGAGACTATAAATATATTCCCTGTAGTTTGGCATAGATGGTCAATTTTATTAATTTTGCTCAGAAATTCAATATACATTTTTGCTTGATTCATAATGATCTTTTGAAGCATAATGTTTGCCAACAAATAGCTTGAAGTGAATGTCTTCAGTCTTCATGAAACTTGAAATATTGTTCAAATGCATTTGAAGTATGCAGCTCAAAATTAATTCATAGAAACATTCTTTTAGATTGGTTCCCTTGGCCACAGCACCTTCACCATGACTATTACTATGAAGATGATGGGGTATATAACAATCAACCTTCCTATCATTATAATGAATATCATCAAAATAAGTGGAATTTCCAAAGTTTCTTTATCTCCTTTGAGGCTTATAAAAATCTTTGATATTAGTTACTATGAGATAATAATTTATATTTTTCAGATGCAAAGTAGCAGATCAGGAAAGTTAGATAACTTCCTCATGGTCACATATCACTAGTAAGTGATTAAGGTGAGAACTGCACCAATATCTTCTGAGGCAACTGGGATATCCATTACAAACATTTGGCTTCTCAAAGTAGGAAATGAGCTGGTTCTTTCCTTTTCCTTTTTTCATCACTAAAAATGGTGGATTTCATCCTTAACTAAGGCTTTCTGTGAAAGTTACTTTCTATCATGTAGAATAGTTAGTCATGTCAATAAATATTTTGTAGCTTGGGCATACATTCAGATGTCATATGGAGCAGAGACAGTGGGGGGGGGGAATCTTTACTAGGTTGGCAGACTAAGAAAGCATTCATTTTAGTTTAACTCTGAGGTTAAAGAATGATCCAAATGGCACTTTGCACTATCCATCTACTCTTCTCCAATAAAAAGCACTTGTATTTTAAGAGCAACAAGATGGCAACAAATATATTGTTGGATGACTTTTCTACCTGCTCTTTGATTCATAAGGGCTGGTACAAAGATTATGACTCACCTGTCACCTTTCCTAAAATGATGGCCTCACTGAACAGAATAACATTCTTTAAGACAAGCTTTTCATCAGGGTTTTGTAGACAATGGCCACTGGCGCCAGTTGATTCTTGGAAATGTCGTTCAATGTCAAGATGGAGGATATATGGACTAGTGGACCTTCAGCTGGGAAGTTCAGTCCTTAAGTTCTTGCAGAAGCATACAAATAATAACATTAAATCAATTCCTCCTGTTTCTTGATGCTGAAGCTCTCCCCCTCCATTCTGCTACTCCCAGGTAACGAGCTATCAAGAAAGTATTTATTTCTTGCTGACTCAGCAACCCAGGGCTCTCCAGACACAGTTCCTATTGTTGCCTTGTCAGGCAGCTGTGATTTGGGGCTAGTTAGACAGATTTTTTCTGGGTTGGAGTCCCTGTAGGAGGACTCCAACTCTCTGAGCCACGAAATAAAGGGAAAGGAGGCTGTTCTCATGAGAGTAGCAGGGTAAATAACCAAGCAAAGTATTTCTGCCTAGCCTAGCAATGAGTTAGCTCTCCGATGATTTTATTGCTTTTTCCTCATAATGTGCTCCCTTGATGTGGAATCAAATGCCATAAAATCCTTCTTCACCCCTATTTTAGAAATGGAGTTTCCTAAAGCTAATCTATTGAATCATAGTACAGAATTTTACAAAGCTCTAGGCTTCCAAGAGGAAGTTGAGTCATTGCTTGGTGCTTAGTCAAGGAATAGGAAGAAAGATAATAGTAGCTGGCATTATATACATCTACAAGCATTTATTATTAATAATAATACTTATCAGACATATTAGAAGAGACATACCAAAAAATACAGTCCTTCTCCAGGAATTTACATTTGAATGGAAGGAGGTACACATGATAGGAGGCTGAAATGTTTGTGTGTGTGTGTGTGTGTGTGTGTGTGTGTGTGTGTGTGTGTGTGTGTGTGTTAGTTTTACCTGTAGCTAGATGATGCATTTGGCAGAAATCCAACCCTGAAATCAGGAGGACCTGAGCAAAAATCTGTCCCCATATACTTACTCGCTGTGTGACCTTGGATAATTCACTTAACCCTGATTTTCTCCCATCAAGAGTTATCTTCAGCCATCCTGGTATATCTGGTCACTGGACCCAGAAGACTGCAGAGGAGAAATTGAGGCTGGTGACTTAGCAAGGTACCCCCTGACTCAAATCCAAATTACATGCATGCTATGGTATCACCTCCATGATGCCATGGTCTTCTTTGAGAACAAAGGACAAACAACATGGTACAGAAAGAAAGTCAGAAAGTCAGGTTCAGGGGCTAGACAGAAAGGAAGGATTGAACATGGCTGGCCTTAGACTTTCCTTAAAAATGGAAATTTTAAGACTTGCCAAGTAATTTTCCTATGCAGGATGTAAGTTTAAAGATAAATAAACTTTACCTTTGTATCCTAGAGGAAGTTCTTGGAATTGGTTGTCACTTGGTTAGATATACTTTTAAAATCAACCAAAACCCTTAAAAAGACTCAATTTTGCATTGATGATTCCTAACTTTCTATATTTCCTTTTCCACCAAGCAAGGCTAATTGTGTACTTAGATTGCAATTAATTTTGGGGAAATTTATCTGTTTAGTTTATGGTCTAATATAAAGATGATTCACCTTGTATATAGATTCTGACCCAAGCAACCTTCCCTCTCCAAGGAAAACTGAGCCATCCATCTTGGTGAGGAGCTGGAGGAGGGACATAGTTGGGGGTTTGTTCCTTCTCTCAACTATCTCCTAAGGAGATATTGAGCTAGGGAAAGCATACACACATGCACAATACACACACACATATATAGGTATTCATGTCTATATATGTATTTATATTACACAAGCAAACAGAATTACACATTTCATATTTGTATATATCATATGCACATATGATACATGAAAATATGTGGTTTTACATACATGTTATATGCGTATATGTGTGTATAATGGTGATTATATATTTTAGTTCTATAATTCTACTATGTTTTTGTATATTTCTATCTGAATAGATTTAGAGGGATGGATAGAGAGAGAAATAAAGATAGAGTAGAGAGAGGAGAGTGAGAGAGAGAGAGAGAGAGAGAGAGAGAGAGAGAGATGATTTTGCCCACATCATACACTGGGTATATGATATGTAAAAGTTTTGAACCCAGAATCAATGCAGCATTTCCTGACTTTCAAGAAGGTCATATAGTTAGATCTCTTTATCAATATAAACAATAAGTCATAATAGTGATCAGAAGTTTTTTGACTGGGAATGAAATAAGATATCAGCTAAGCCAAGGAAAGGGAGAAGAATATTACAGGGGAATCTGCTTGGAGAAGCTAGAGACAAATTCAGAGCTTTGAACCTACAAGTTTACAGCTCCAGGGAAATCTCTTATCCATTATTGAAAGGTATGAGCATGCCTCTCTCTCTCTAGACTTATGTGGTGTCCTCTCACAAAAAGAAGAATTCCATCTTCCACTCCAACAAGAAGGCAGTATTGTATTGTAGCTCAGTAGTCTCTTGGCCAGTTTGGAGTGTGCTTCCTTCTCAGGAGTGCAGAACACAATGAAAGTCACCCAAGCTTTGTGGAGGAGGCATTACTCATCTGCCATTTTATTTGGTTCTCATAAATATCCTGTTAGATAGATATTACAGTTATTAACCACAGCATTTCTTGTATCCTAGGCCTTCGCTCCACTCATACAACCACTTCCTAGGTTCAGACCCTCATCACCTCTAACAGTATTCTGCTGATTGTTCTTTCCTTCCCAAAGTTTCTCCCTATACTAGTCCATCCTTCTGACTGCTGTCAAAGTATTCCTGCTCAAACAAAACAAGGACTTCCTATTGACTCTAGGATCAAATATAAACTTTACTTTTTAAAAATTTTTATTTATTTAAGGCAATGGGTTAAGTGACTTGCCCAAGGTCACACAGTTAGGTAATTATTAAGTGTCTGAGGTCACATTTGAACTCAGGTCCTCCTGACTCCAGGGCCTGTGCTCTGTCCACTGCACCCCCACCCAGCTGCCCTTATAAACTTTACTTTTTAGCTGTTAAATGTCCATAATCCAGCACCAAACTAACTTTCCAAATGCATTGGATATTACTCTTCTCTCATGCTACTGTCAGTCTGACTTGCCTTCTATCTGGTCCTCACATGCAAAATTTCATATCTTATTAAAGTAGGGGGAAATGGTCGGTAAAATGTTTTATAATCCATCAGTTCCCCCTCATTGATCATTTACCTTACATTAACAGCGCCCCTCCCTCCCAAATGAATTGTCTAAGTTATGAGATGAGGATAATGAGTTTTTTAGTAAAGTGCCTTGCCCTTCTCTGGCAAAGATTCTCAGTAATTTCCTATTCCCAGGCACAAAACAAGCCCCTATCAACAGAACCGTAGATCCTTGTCTTAACCTGAAAGGACTGATGATGTTTGTCCTTCATTTTTGAAGAAGACCATGAAGGTGATGCCATGACCAGTATATGAATTGTATTTGAGTGGGGCAGGGTGTGTTTGGGGGGGGTAGCACTGTGTTGTCTCCAGCCTCACTTTCTCCTCCAGAGTCATCTGACTCCAGTGGTCAGATATGGATCAGAATGACTGGAAATGGCTCTAGATGTGAGGCAATCAGGGTTAAGTGACTTGTCCAAGGTCACACAGCCAGTAAGTGTCAAAGTGTCTGAAGCTGGATTTGAACTTCTGTCCTCCTGACTCTTAAGGTCATTCATTTCTCCACCTAACCTATCAGTCAGACAGTTAATAAGTATTCTTTAAGCACCGATAATGGTCAAACCCTTTGATAAGCTTCGGAAATACAAAGAATGGTAAAAAAAAAAAACTCACTTTTTGTTTTTGAAGATTTACTCTCTTACAACTAATCTACCAGTAATTCTTTGAGATAGGTACAGTAAATAATATTATCCCCAGTTTAAAAATAAGGCAACTAAGTTTTCAGAGGGATTAAATGACTGAAGTATAGTCACTCAAGTGGTGTCAGGGATGGAATTAATACCAGAGAATCTTAGAATCACAGACTTTGAAGTGCCTCCAAAGGCATCAGTCTCTGTTTCGGACATTCTAGCAACACATGCACAATAGGGGTAGAGCCAATCTGCAAGATTTCCATGAAGGGAAAGCCATTCCTTTTGCTCCTGGGCAGACCATTCCATGTTAGAAAATCTTTGTTAAAGTTTGTTGTTGTTTTCTTTGTGTTAGACTGAAATCTGATTCATTGGTCCTAGTTCTGCTGTGGGGGGAGAGCTAGACAGATCCCCGATCTTTCTTCCATATGATGAGCCTTCACACTGGAAAGCCTTGAAAACAAATGTTATGCCCTGTCTAGTTCTACCCTTCTTGAAGTGAATGATCCATAGTTCTTTTTCCTTGAATGGAATGGTTAGTGGCAAGTCCCTATTTCTCTTCTGCTTTAATGATATCCAAAGAAAGAACTGGATCTTCGAATCCTTTCTCTAAAAATATCCTAGCAACAGGCGGCATCATGGCTTTATGCTCGTTCTCCTCTACACTCCATGAGATGATATAAGCAATATGATAGTAAGAGCAAGGGTGTCATAATCAATAAAAATTCAGCATTCTGGGAAAGACTTGGGAGCCATTGCTTGAGAGTCATTCACTGCACTAAGGGAAAGGATTAAGAATTGATACACTGCCTACTCTGTGCAAAGGACTTTAAAAATAACAACAAATATTATCTTTTCTTATTCTCAAAATAGCCCTTTGATGCTATGATTATCCATATTTTACTGTCAAGGAAACTGAGATGGAAAATGATTAAGTGAATTTTCCAGGATTACAAAGCTAGCATATATATATATTTTTTAATAAAAGAAATATTTTATTTATTTTGAATTGTACAATTTTCCCCTAATCTTTCTTCCCCTCCCCTCACCCTCCACAGAAGGAAGTCTGTTAGTCTTTACATTGTTTCCATGGTATTCATTGAACTAAGTTGAATGTGATGAGAGAGAAATCATATCCTTAAGGAAGAAAAATAAAGCATAAGAGATAGCAAAATTACATAATAAGGTAAGTTTTTTTTAATTAAAGGTAATAGTCTTTGGTGTTTGTTCAAACTCCACAGTTCCTTCTCTGGATACAGATGGTGTTCTTCATTGCAGATTGCCCCAAATTGTGCCTGATTGTTGCACTGATGGAATGAACAAGTCCATCAAGGTTGATCATCACCCCCATATTGCTGTTAGGGTATACAGTGTTCTTCTGGTTCTGTTCATCTCACTCAGCATCAGTTCATGCATCTTCCAGGTTTCCCTGAATTTCCATGCCTCCTGGTTTCTAATAGAACAATAGTGTTCCATGACATACATATACACACAGCTTGTTAAGCCATTTCCCAATTGAAGGACATTCAGTTTCCAATTCTTTGCCACCACAAACAGGGATGCTATGAATATTTTTGTACAAGTGATATTTTTACACTTTTTCATAATCTCTTAAGGGTATAGCCCCAGTAGTGGTATTGCTGGATCAGAGGGTATGCACATTTTTGTTGCCCTTTGGGCATAATTCCAAACTGCTCTCCAGAAAAGTTGGATCAGTTCACAGCTCCACCAACAATGTATTAGTGTCCCAGATTTCCCACAACCCTTCCAACAATGATCATTATCCTTCCTGGTCATACTGGCCAATCAGAGAGGTGTGAGGTGGTACCTCAGAGAAGCTTTAATTTTCATTTCTCTAATAATTAATGATTTGGAGGACTTTTTCATATGGCTATGGATTGCTTTTATCTCCTCATCTGTATATTGCCTTTGCATATCCGTTGACCATTTGTCAATTGGGGAATGGCTTTTTGTTTTAAAAATATGACTCAGTTCTCTGTATATTTTAGAAATGAGTCCTTTGTCAGAATCATTAGTTGTAAAGATTGTTTCCCAATTTACTACATTTCTTTTGATCTTGGTTACATTGGTTTTATCTATGCAAAAGCTTTTTAATTTAATGTAATCAAAATCATCTAGTTGGTTTTTGGTGATGTTCTCCAACTCTTCCTTAGTCATAAACTGTTCCCCTTTCCATAGATCTGACAGGTAGACTAGTCCTTGATCTTCTAATTTGCTTATAGTATTGGTTTTTATGTCTAAGTCCTGTAACTATTTGGATCTTGTCTTGGTAAAGGGTGTGAGGTGTTGGTCTAATCTAAGTTTCTTCCATACTAACTTCCAATTTTCCCAGCAGTTTTTTTTCAAAGAGGGAGTTTTTATCCCAATAGCTGGACTCTTTGGATTTATCAAACAGCAGAGCACTATAATTGTCTCCTGCTTTTGCACCTAGTCTATTCCACTGGTCTACCACTCTATTTTTTAGCCTGTACCAAACACTTTTGATGACTGATGCTTTATAATATAATTTTAGATCAGGTAGGGCTAAGCCACCGTCCTTTGCACTTTTAAAGCTAGTATATTTTTAAGACTGGATTCCATGTACTAATTAGTTGCTTCTAATTATCAGTGGAACCATAATTAGGATGAGCAACCTCTCTGGGTTCTAGCAACTTTGCAAGATCCTAAGTTACAAAGTCTATTAACCTGTACAAGTAGAAGGAGTTTCCTCAAATTGGAGTTTCTTATTCCAATGAAGTCAGAAATCCAATCTTTAAACCACAAAGACTTGAACTTCTTAGAACAAACTTGCAACCATCTGGAAGAACTGCCATTTTTTCATCTTCAAGAAATGACCATGCACTTCTGAAAATATCTTCCATCATCTGTAACCTTGAGATCAAATGTATTGCTTGAGTATTAATTTTGAAAATGCAATTAGCATAATTTTGAGAGTCTCATCTGGCCAGCTCATGGATATCATCCAAATATTTGAAGGAATGGTCTCCAGAGTATCAAGAGCCAGGGCCAGTGGGAACGCAATATTCTTGAAGTCTCCTTTGAGTTCAGTGCCACAGAGATCTCGTGCTCAACTTAAAATGCATGTCTTTTCTTTGGTTATTATTGATTAGAAACAGACAAAATTCTGGTTCATTCCTGTTGTCACCTTCACTCTACTCCAAAGTCTGCCACCCTAATTTAGCTATAGCTACTGCATTGGGTGGACTATAACTTTCTAATTGACCTCCATGCTTCACATTCTTTTCTTAAAAGCTAACAAAATCATCTTCAAAGGCACATGTTGGAAATTGCAATAGGAATACTTCCCCACACCTACTCCAAAACCTTTGGTAGTTCCCTGTCACTTCAAAGATATGAAAGATATTGCTAGCTTGACATTTATTTATTCATTCATTCATTCATTTTTTTTAGATTTTTGCAAGGCAATGGGGTTAAGTGACTTCCCCAAGGCCACACAGCTAGGTAGATTTGAACTCAGCCAGATTTGAACACAGCCAGATTTGAACTCAGATACTCCTGACTCCAGGGCTGGTGCTCTATCCACTGTGCCACCTAGCCACCCCATTCATTTATTTTTCATCCATATGGCACATGTATATATATATATATATATATATATATATATATATATATATATTAGGTTTTTTCAAGGCAAATGGGGTTAAGTGGCTTGTACAAGGCCACACAGCTAGGTAAGTATTAAGTGTCTGAGATCAGATTTGAACCCAGGTACTCCTGACTCCAAGGCCGGTGCTTTATCCACTACACCACCTAGCCACCCTGCACATGTATATTTTTAAATTACAAAATTTCCTTCCACCCTCCCTTCCCAACCCCTCCCCTCAGCTGGGAACAGTCAGGTTAGCATTGTACATACATACTTTTGATAAACATGTTTACATATTAATCATTTTTGGTATGAGTAATTAGGATTAAGGGAAAGAGATCATTTTTATAAAGTGTTCATCAGATTATGAAGGGTTGTATTTTTTTTGTTTTGCTTTTCATCTCCCAATGTTAAGCTTGTCATATAAGTATCTTCACCCTCTGATCCTCACTTACCCTTCTAGCATCAATGAACATTACCCTTATTGTACTCTATATTCCATCCAAACAGACCCATTGGTTAACCTATAGGAACTGGCATTTTTTTCCATCCATGGTGTTTTTGAATTGGTTACCCCTTACTGATAGCAAAAAAGTATTCCTAATAGAATTGCCCTTAAGTGGCCACCAAAAGAGGTGGTCTCCTTCCTTGGAGATATTCAGGCAAAGACTAGATGACCTTTTTTTAAAGAAGGTCAAAGTATGGGTTCCTTTAAGTTTTAGATGAATCTAACTTGCATGCCATCTCTTACATGAAGCCTTTTCTGGCCTTTGTCAATGTTCAAATCCTTCTGCTGCTCGAGTATACACTCTCTTCTTTGCCTATCAGGATCTTTATTTTCGTTCAAGGTTCAGGTGCCACCTCTTCCATAAATCTTTCCCAGACCTTCTCAGTTCAAAATTTTCCTCCTCTTTTCCAAGTTTTCCTCCTTGTGGATTTTTATACATAGATCCCTAAGGAATAGTTTCATTCTTTGTATTTATATTCACCAGAACATATCAGAATGTCTGAAAAATAGAAAACATCTAACAAATATTTGCTCTGGGAAAGGCTTGGTTCTGTCCTGAGATGAACAAATGACTCCCTTCTCAATATGGGAAGGGAAATAGATCCAAGAACTAGAAAAGGAAAAAATAGAGACCATAGCTCCAAGATAAAGATAAAATTCAATAACCATTATAAATATAGAAAGTCTGTGGAGTAGCCAAACTGGAGATGTTGGGAATGACAATGCTTAACGAAGGGCGGAATTAAGAGAGGTGATTGGGAATATGAGCAGACAAAGAGCAAGGTAGAAGACAAACTAGGATCACAGAAATAACCCAAATCTGAATGTTTAGAAAAATTTTTAGGAATTGAGATAAGTCGTCTGGAACCTTTACTATAGCTTTCTTTTAGGAGTCACTTGTACATATTATGGACATGGCCTCACCAGTAACTTCTCATAAAATAGGAGAAATATAAGTAAATCAAAAATAACTAATGACTTTGACACTGGGAAAACATTGTAAAATGCATCCACAAACTTTCTAATTCAAAATGTGAAAATAATATCAGAAATAATGAATACAAATTCAGTTGAGTTGTAGGGAAAATTGAATTACTTGGAGGCTCAAAGATGAGTAATTTAGCATATATAAAAGACTTTGTAAATCTTAAAATGCTTTCTAAATATTAGTTATGTTTATTGTATGTTATTTATTTATTATTTAATTAACTATAAGAATAGGCTCATGGGTGCCTTTTTCCAACTCTTTCATTTTGTTAACCAAATTCTATATGCAAATGATTCTGAAAAAGTTTATGTATTATATTTATTGCCCTCTAAATTTTGGTACCCTAAAGAGAAAGGTTGATCCCTTCATCCTTGTGAAACTCTATTGGCTCCAAATCCTACATTCTGTCTAAGTTAAAGAATACCAGGTTGGATAAAATCCTCAGTTAAAAATGCAGTATTCTCCTGATATTTGTTCAGGCTGCAAATCATGAGCACTCTACGGTCTAAAGAAGCCATAAATGATACAGAGGGTAATGAAGATAGGTATTATGATCATAAGCAGATGAAAGCATATTATCGATGATAACTTGGATAAAGAGGATGGTATTAAAGCTAGCAGCTGCTCGGAATTGGATGTAGGTGGGTCATGCCTAGAGAGTAAGGGATGGAAATAGATCAGTAGTGTGAATACTATATTGCATCTATGTGATGTTAAAAGCCAGAAGGAAAACATGCAGCATGTTAGTTGACTCTTTACCCTATTTGGAGGACTTGATGGAGGACATAACTAAAAGCCCCACAGGATGAGAAGGCATTCTGTCCCATTAGAGATTTTCTCCACCAATCTGTTTATATATTCATGGATGCATTGTAGTAATTAACTATTCTCCACAAGATGGTAACATGACTCCATTTCTCCACCAGTGTTGCTCTTGGCCACTATCATGGCATGGAGATGACTCTGGATTCTTGAAAGCTATATCAACACATCATAGATGGTCAGTCTTTGATGTTGTGACCAGCAATGGACTATATGTTTATTTTCAGAGGTCCAATATGGCTAAACCATTACCAGATTGACTAAAGTGGAATGATGTTTTTGGAAGTTTTGAGATCTCCCTCAACCAGGAATAGAGAAGTTGGATTTGGACTAGTAAATAATATCTTCATGCTAATAAAAATCACACATATTTAAGGTATTCTTTAGGAAATGGACAGGCAGTTACAGTGGAAAGTGGAATAACTTTGGAAATAGAGAGTCTGAGATCAACTCTGAGTCCCATTATTTCTACCTATATGACCTTGGAAAAATCACTCAAGCTTTTAGACCTCAGTTTCCTCATGTGTAAAACATCACAAGTTGGACTACATGACCTCTAAATTTTCCCTCCAGCTCTGTCTAAATCTACTCTTTTAGGATACATCCAACAAAAATGCAACTTTCTTCTCACAACATTTAGGGTCCCTTCCTAGGTAAATAATTTGCAGACTTTGTGTCTAGAATTAATGCACAATTGGGAATCTTTCATGTATTAAATGCTTGATGTCATTCACTCTGATCTCAACAGTTTTCTACTTTCACTCACCATCCAAAGCTATGAATGGTAGTGGCCCTTTCACCATCAAAGAGATATATGTCTTAGGCTAAAACCAGATACTAAAAACCAGGTAAAGTAACTAGCTATCACATCAGGGTACACCAAGTTCCATGACTGGTTATATTGGAAGGAGGTAGTTCTACCCAAAATGACTTTTCAGCATCCCAAATGGAGTAATTTGATTTAAATTTTTTTGTGTTTCAAATAATGCCAGAATGTATGAATTAGAGGGGACCTTGGTGACCTTTGCTCTAAATGATACAGGAAAAAAATGAACGATTGCCAACAACACATAACACTAAATGATCCTTCAGTCTCTGCTCCATTGAGGTAGAACTAACTCTAATTTTCATCACTATTATTTCACTTCTATAGGAACATAAGGCTTGCAGAGTATTTTTTAGAGTTGAAACCTTAGATCTTCACACAACCCTGGAAGTAGCTTCTATTTTTGTTCCCAATTAATATTTGAAGACACTCAGCAGACAAAACTGAAGTGACTTGCTTAGGGTCACAGAGCTAGTAAGGGAATGGGGTTTGATTTGAATTGAGGTTTTCCTCATTCCGGGTCTAGGATACTATTCATTTAGAACTACCATCACCTGGGTCAGTCTCTCATCAACTTTGGGGCCCTTTCTATCTAAGTGATAGAAAGATTTAATTGACATAGTGTTAAATTTGCCACTGTCTACTGTTCCTGATTCTAATCTTTGGGGCCAGTATAGACAAATCTGATTCTTTTTTTCCATGTGCAGTCTTTAAGATCCTGAAAGAGAGCCTTCATTTCCCTCCTGCCTGCCCCTCCCCATCCTTCCATTTTCTCTCTTTTCCAGAATAAATTTCTTTATTTCCTTCAACAGATCATCAAAGTCCAGGAGCTCAACACTTTATTTTAACCATATTAGTTGCTCTCTTCTGGACCCTTTCTAACTTAATGATATTCTTCCCAACCTGGGAAGTCCAGAAATAAGCAAAATCCTCCAAGCCTGGAGTGCTGGCAATCCGAGTCACAGCTTTTTTCCTGAGGAACAAGCATGTCCTTTTTGTCTCACAAACATCATTTTTCAGAAAGTAGCAGATCCTTTGACTGGGTGCTGGGAAGGGATCAATGACCCGAATGTTGTTTTGGGAAGAGTACAGAGTAAGGGGGAAACCTACCCCCCACAACCCCCAATGGGCTGCCAAGTTGAAAGCCTCCCACATTTAAAGAAGTTCTTAAATTTCCAATTGGAAATAAAAAGGACCCTCTTAAAGGAGGGAGTTCTGTTTTTTCTGGCTTCCCTCAACTTCCTGGTTCAAAGGAAAGACGCATATGGATGAGGCCCATAAGGCCTCTTGGACAGCAAGGAGCTCTTCCAGCATGGTGTTCTGATGAGTTAAGTGTAAATGAACCAGAAATGTATGGATTGAATTTCCCCCCATGATACCAAGAGGTTAAAAAAATGGAGAGGAAAAAGCACTTTGAAAGAGGTATTTGGGCTTTCTGAGCCCAGAATAGTTGAAAATCTGAGGAGTTCATTTGAGTGGACACAAAATGTAACTGGGTTTCACTAATTCTGCTCAGCTCTTAGAGTTAAGGTAGAAAATTGGCCTAGCTCTTTTTTTCATCCATTACTTTCCTTCTACCTCTCTTCTTTCCAGCCGGGCCAATTTCTCTGTTTCTCATATTATAGCTTTTAAGCTCCCTACTCAGTTTCCTCTCCTCTTTCAGCATCTCAGCTCTGACTTTGGGGGTAAAGGGATGACCTCCTTTCTATAAACCACCCCTCTTTACCTCTGTCTCATAGAATCCCTGTCTTGTGGGCAGAACCAAGATGGCAGAATATAGGCAGCAACCCAACTGATTTGTCCCAAAATTCCCCATTAGACAACTTAAAAACAAACAATTCTTCAAGTCGAATTTTGGAGCAGAGTCCAAAAGTCAAAGTGAGATATTTTTCTAGCCTATGCTAAGTTAAGAGCAGAAAACATCTCAGACACCAGGGTTGGCACTAGCTTGGACACGCAACAACAGCCCCAGTGGTGGGCCTTGGAGGTGACTGCAGCAATAGAAGCATCTTCAAGAGCTCTTAGGGCAGCAACATTAAAGAGGTTGGACAACTGATCAGAAAGAGATTATAGAAGATGCTTTGATGGCACTTGTTGCAGTTGATGCTTGCTGGAATCTCTATTTCCTATACGGACTTCTAGACTGCAGTTTCAGGGTCAAGAGAAACACTTCTGATCTGTAACAAAGGATCAAGGGTTCTGGTCTCAGTTTCAAGGCAGAGAGGAGCACTAAAGTTTGGGTTTTCAGAAAAGTAGACCTGGCTATAGTTCCAGGATAAAAGGGAATGCTATTTCTACAAGAAATCAGGAGCCCTCCTTGAGTAAAGACTGGAATGCAGACCAGGAGAGCAGTGTCCACACCTTGCCCCAAATTACACAACCTTGGAAGCACAGGAAATTTGCAGATTCCACAAAATTAAATTTGAAAACAGCCCAAAAAACCCCTAAACCTTGGAACAGCACCTCTTCACTCCTATATGAACAGACTAACTTTAACAAAAAGTTCACAGTTAAGAAATAGGCTGCAAATATGAGCAAACTACCAAAAAATCAACCATCAAAATGACCATCAGTGACAGGGAAGAGCAAGACATACCCAGAGGAAGACAACAATATGAAAATAGCTATATGCAAAGCCTCAAAGAAAAATATTAATCAACCCAAGCATATTACAAATTCCTAGAACAACTGAAAGAAGTGATGAGGGATAGAAGAAAAATTGGGAAAAAATGATAAAGCAAGAAAATGATTAAAATAGAATTATCAACTTGACAAAAGAAGAACAAAAAATGCCAAATTAAAAAACATCTTAAAAAACTAAATTTGTCTAAGGGTAAAAGAAGCACAAAAATTAATTAAAGAAAAGAATTTCTAAATATATAGAACTGGCCAAATGGAAAAAAAAAGAGGGACAAAAGTTCTGAAATCAATGATTCCTTAAAAATTATATTTGGACAAGTGGAAGCTAACAATTTTGTGAGATGTCAGGGAAACAAATAAAAAAGCAATAAAACAAAGTCAAAAGAATGGAGAAAAAAGTCAGAAAAATATAAACTATCTCATTGGAAAAACCATGGATATAGAAAATAGACAAATAGATAAATTAAGAATTACTGAATTACTTGAAAACAATGATAAAAATGAACCTTATCATCATATTTCAAATTCCCCTGATATCTTAGATCCAGATGGCAAAATAGAAATTTAAAAAATCCACCAATCTCCTCCTTAAAGTAACCCCAAACTGAAAACTTCCAGGAATATCATAGCCAATTTCCAGACTTCTAGGTCAGGGAGAAAATATTGCAATTATCTGGAAAGGAACAATTCATACATTATCGACCCCCAGTCAGAATTATAATAAGATTTAGCAACTTCCATGTTAAAGGTTACATGGAAGACAAAGGAGGTGGTATTACAACTAAGAATCACCTGCCCAGTAAAATTGAGTACAATACTTCAGGGTAAAAAAATGGATATTAATGAAATAGAAGACTTTCAAACTTTCCTAATATAAAGATCTGATCTGAATAGAAAATTTGATTTTAAAATATAAAATTCTAGAGAAGCATAAAAAAGTAAATATACCAGAGAAAATATAAGGATTCAATAGGGTTAAATTGTTTATATTCCATATGTAAAGATGATTCAAGTAACTCCTATGATTTTATTTTTATTATTAGGACAATTACAAGGAGTCTTGATGAACAGAGCGAATAAGTATGGGTTGATTAAATTGGAATGCTATAAAAATGAAACAATGAGAAAAAAGAGCACACTAGGAGAGGAAAAGGGAGAGGTAGAGTGGAGAAAACTTTCTTACATTAAAATGGTGTGCAAGGAAGAGTTTTGATAGTGAAGAAGCAAATAAGAGGGTGTGAACAATGCTTGAACCCCATTGAGTTTGGAATTCATTCTAAAAGAGAATCATAGAGGCAGCTAGGTGGCACAGTAGATAGAGCACCAGCCCTGGAGTCAGGAGTACCTAAGTTGAAATCCAGCTTCAGACACTTCATAACTACCTAGCTTGGGGCCTTGGGCAAGCCACTTAACCCCATTTGCCTTGCAAAAACCTAACAAAAAGAGAGAATCATAGCTATGCCCACTGGGTTGAGTATAGAAATCTATCTCAATCAGTAAGGAAATGATGGGAGGGAAGGGATGAGATATGGAAGATGGAGGTGTGGGGGGAGGATGATAAAAGGGAGATTAGATTAAGCTAAGTGGTAGTCAAAAGCATTGCTCACTTTTAAGAAGGGACAGAATAAAAAGAGAAAAAGAAGAATATATTGAAAAAATGTGATGAAAAATCCATGGTTAGAAATTACACATGTGAATGAAAATGAACTTACCTATAAAATGGCAGTGCACAGCAGAGTGAATTAGAAACCAGAATCCCACAATATATTGTTTACAATAAATACATCCTATCTGCCAGTCTTTAAAAATTTCAAAGGCTTCATGATTTAGAAATGGAGTCAATTGTATCTTGAAATCCCTTTGGCACTGCCTTATTAAAACAGGGACCTGGAAGCAGGGACAGTTAGACAAACTGGACAGATCTCTTAATTCTCTTTAGATTTCCTGTCTCAAGACTCCTTAGCATTCTATTTAGAGCCTTTGTCCAGGCTACATCAGATGCCAGGAATGCCATCGCTCCTAACATCTCTATCTTAAAATTTAGCTTTGGTTTATTTCAGGGCTTAACATAGGATGCTCTTTGTGAATATAATATATCATTCTTTCTCTCTCACTCCTCAAAGAAATTTTCATGTGTCTCTCTGGGCTGAGTCTCTTCATAGAGTTGAAGCCCCTTCAGGGTAGAGACAGTTTTTCTTTTTCTTTTCTTTTCTTTTCTTTTCTTTTCTTTTCTTTTCTTTTCTTTTCTTTTCTTTTTTCTCTTCTCTTCTCTTCTCTTCTTTTCTTTTCTTTTCTTTTCTTTTTTCTCTTCTCTTCTCTTCTCTTCTCTTCTCTTCTCTTCTTTTTCTTCTTTCCTTTTTTCTTTTCCTTCCTTCCTTCCTTCCTTCCTTCCTTCCTTCCTTCCTTCCTTCCTTCCTTCCTTCCTTCCTTCCTTCCTTCCTTCCTTCCTTCCTTCCTCTCTCTCTCTCTCTCTCTCTCTCTCTCTCTCTCTCTCTTTCTGTCTTTCTTATTTCTTCCCTTTTGGGGGGGGAGGAGCAGTTCTGTACCTATAGCAGTTGCTAGTTGGTTTTTGAGGGGAAAGATGGGAGACTAGAACTGTGATTTCCACAATATATAGCTCCTCAATGCTTATTAGTAAATATATTGGAATTTAGAATCATAGAGCGATTTCTGGGAACATTTAGAGGTTAAACATAACAACAAAACCAATAACTATTATTTAGATAATATTTTATTGTTTACAACGCATTTTCTATCCCTGATCTCCTTTGAGCTTTACAATGATCATTATCATTTCCATTTTACTGATGAGGAATCTAAAATTGGGAGAGGTTAAATAGCTTACTCAAATTCACAAAGCCCGTAAGTGTTTACTACTCAGCTTGAAATCAGGTTGACAAGTCTCCAAAGTGTCCTACTGACCAGGACATCTGTTGTGCTGTTTGACAATAAACCTAGTGTACAGTGTTAAATGGGAAAAAAATACATCCATAAAGCTACAAGGAAAAAAAAGCAAAGAAACCACTACAAGCTTCCTCTTTAGGCATGATGGGTGTTCACTAAATGGCAATGGGCAGCTAGGTGGTGCAGTGGATAGAACACTGGCCTTGGAGTCAGGAGGATGGGAGTTTGAATCCAGTCTCAAGACACTTGTCACTTACTAGTGTGACCTTGGGCAAGTCACTTAATACTGATTATCTCTCATCCAGGGCCATCTCCAGTCATCCCGATCATATCTAACTCGGATGACTCTGGAGGAGAAAGTAAGACTGATGACTTAACATAATTCCCCCTCACTAAAAACCAATACATGTGTTTGTCATGGCATCACCTCCTTGATGCCATGGTCTTCTTTGAGAATGAAGGACAAATAACACAATGGGATGGCACTGAACTGAATATTCATGGTGGTTCTGGCAAGCAAGCTGCTTTCACAAACTTTCATCATTTTTTATCTTTATGACTTTAGTCAATTCTCTTGAACACTCTCAGCTTTACTTTTTTCATCTGTGGAAAGAAGGTACTGGGAGTTTTTAATTGGAGGTGTGTGAATTTGATTTTTAACCATATATATGACATGTATGGATGTTTTTAGAGATAGATACCTATATTTTATCATAAGTGGGTCCTTCTGAATCTTATGTATTTTATTTTATGCATTTAAAAACATTTTTTCTAGACTTCCAAAAAGAGAAAGGATTCCCTGAAACTGATGGTCTCTAATGTCCTGTAGCTTTAATTCTATAATCTTGGAGGTGGTTACCAGGCTAGTGGATGTTCTGCACACCTTAGAAAATTAACTGGTATAAGAGGTTGGTCAAGTAACCCCTTTCCCTAATTGGAAATTTCCATCACACAAAGGATGAGCATGACTTGACTGATACTCTGGGAAAAGACAGGCTTTAGATGAAAATTTAGAACAAAGGACTAACATGGAAGGACAGTTCTTGCATTGTCTGCATCCTCCAGAGCGACCCTAAAGAGCCCTTGGCCAAAGTCTCTTGGCAGACTGTAGACTTCTGCATTAGAGTAAATTGCCACCATTAATGCTAATAGGTTATATAAATCACCATCTCCATGGCAGGTTTCAAACTCAATTTCTATTACTTATGTGCAATGCACCAATTCATGGGCCTGTCTTGGAAGATGAAACTACCCTCATCAGTCTACTGGTGAGAGTAAGAAACCAGTTCATGGAGTTGACCAGAACCAAGTCCACTCCCAACCCATCTGGTCGTACTCACAAAAAGTCATTTCCTTTGTCTGGCATTCCCATGACCTATTAGTCAACCCAGAAGTTTTATGATAGATTGAAATAAAGGCTGTAATACGCAAAAGAAAGAATATTATCATCACTGTAGAAGACCCTGTTTGATAGGGGTATGAGTAGAGATTTAACTCAATTCAATTCAATAGCCACAAAGCACAGGCCAATGTAGTAGATCATGACCTTTCATGTTCAAGATTGAACCAGTTTAAAATATTATAGTAAAAGTAACATGTTTAACAAAATAAGTATAAATACCATGAAATATAGATAATTTTAATTTGTGGTTTTTCTAAGTCAATATGTGGCCAGCAGAAATATGTTCCTATATGATTTGAGCATCACTGAATATGATCATGAATCTGGGTCTTTTAAAACTGTTTCTATGGGAGTAATAGGAAATAGAGGGGAAGCCAGGGAAGTAAGGTGACTGAGATAAGAAGAAACTATTCCAGGCAATTAAAATATTTACCTTTATAACCAGTAGGAGGTAATTTCTAGTAGGCTCTACCAATACAGAACAGAAGGTCACAGGAAATATCTTTATGGGCCTCATAATGAGATTCTCAAATACATTCTAATTAGTATGAAAGAGATTTGTGTTTTGGAGAGAGAGAGAGAGAGAGAGAGAGAGAGAGAGAGAGAGAGAGAGAGAGAGAGAGAGAGAGAGAGAGGTTAGGGTGATATAAGATGATGAATCTTTTTTTGGCTATACAAACCTGGAAAAGTTAACCTCTCAATAGACAAAAAATCATTTTAAGATTAAGTTATGAACTATGCTGACCTCCTTGATCCAGGGAATTTCCTCATCAGAACATTGCTGTTCTAGATCCATAAAATCACAGTCAAATCCCCTTCCCTTCATGCTGATAAATGACATCAACAAACAGAATTATCTCTGATGTTATTTTTTTTATCATATATGGAAGAAATCTTGTTGGAGAAAAATCATTCAGGTTGTTCCCCATCAGAGTCCACCCTGTGCCTTATAAACAAAACACAAAAAAATGCTCCCAACCAGGAAAAGGCAAAGTCTTGAGTAACAGGACTGGGCAAAGTTTTTCTTCTAAAGCATTAGCTCCTAGTCCTTTGCCCAGAAACAGGAGGCACTTAATAAATTTTGAATTGAATTACGTCACTGTAGAAATATATAGTTTCATGTGGAAAAAAAATAGCTCTCAAAAGATTTCTTGTTCCTGACTCATATAGTTAAAAGAATCCCTCAATATACCTGATGAGATGAGATGAGAAAGTAGATGTTTGGATTAATTCTTAATCATTATACATATATATATATATATATATATATTAGTAATACCATTCATCTATCTAAAAATGACAATGATAATAGAATCATCCAATATCTTTTAATAATTAACATAAATCTCTTCTTTGATTAAAAAAACACAACCTTATTTTCCTTCATTTTTTCATCACTATGAAAGAAGTCTTAAAGAGATAGGTAACTTTAAATGCAAATGAGGACACTGATCTAATCTATCTCTCTCTATCTCCCTATCTCTCATCTATCTTCTATCCATCCATCCATCTCCATATATATGTGTATATATGAATATTTGTACAGATATACACATACATACATAAATCTTTTCCCTAGTCATTTAATATTTTCCTCACTGAAAATGTATGCCTCAATGCTTCCAAGATTTTGTCCCCTTGGGGCATGGGTTTCTTTGGTGGGGACTTTTTGTGATCCAGATGTTCCTTTTGTTTCTAACTTCTGGAGCAGCATTTCTACTTCTACACATAACAAATTAGGAACTGGGGGTGTTAGAATAAAAATATGGCAGTTCTGCTGTTGCTAATGATGAAAATAATTTATAACAGAACTGCTGACAGATCTGTTCCATTTTGGTGTCTATTTGTTGTCCCTCCCCCATTTTCACATATTCAGGACTTTCTTATCTTGCATTCTTTTGTATCATCTCCACCTTTTGAGGCCAAGCAGAATCAGACTCCTGCCTTGCTCACATGAAAGTTACTGGGAGGCATGTTTTAAAATAAACTTTCTACAATTGTCTGTGGAAAGATGTGATTGCCTATGAAATGTCTCAAAGCCATAAACCTAATATGTCTTTTGGGAGATTTTCCCAGTGATGGAGATGATCGTGATGATAACAATATTAATGATAATAATGATGATAAACATTTATGTATTAAATATTATCATAAATATATATTTAACATGTAATAAAATGCATAATATTATGTAACTATTATAATAATAATAGCCAACACCTACTATCTGTCAAACATAGTGCTAAGCCCTTTACGATTATGATTCAATCTGATCTCAGAACCACCTTGGGAGAGAGGTGCCATTAGTATTCTGAGTTTGTGGACCAGGCAATGGAGACATACAAAGGTTAGGTCACATGGCCAAGTGTCACTCTAGGCTTACTACTCTCTCCATTTTGCCATCTAGTTACTTATGTGAGTCATAAGTTATCAAACTATCTACAACCTCCCTTAAAAATGTTGAGGACTAGAGAGGTCTGACAATATTGATTCATTATTGAAGGTTGGAGGAAGAGCAGAAGGGGTTCCAGCTTTGAAATAAAAAGGAGCATGGTTTGGGTTGGAGGCAGGGCCATAATGAAAACAGGTTTACTTAGCAGGGGAAACTGTGCCAGCCCATCATAATTAAGGTAGGAGAATGTCAGGCTAAAGTTCTCATATTCTATAACTCATTTTTCTGCTGTATACATTAACCTTCTCTTCCCTTCATTTCCTTAAGTGCTTAGGAAAAATTTTGAAAAATTGAACGCTCACTGGTACTCCAAATGGAAGGCAATGGGGACCTTGATGCTCTAGCTAGAGAATCTTGGGAGCAGAGTTTGAAGAGGGAAAAGATCACTGGAACTTTGCCTTAGGGCATCAAAAATTGAAAAGGTGATGATAATCAGAAAATGAGTGCTCTATGATAGGGATGATCCTAAGCTCTGACCAAAGCTGTGCCTGCCCTCAAGGATCTCACATTCTACTGAGAGAAACAGCAGGTAAATAGCTTGTCATATGCAAGATATCTACAGGAGAGATGGAACTTGTCCTTCAGTAGTCAAGAAAGAACTGAGATGAACACTATTTGGGAGGGAGATGAGGCAATGGATTGGGGAAAAGTCTCTGTTACAAGAAAATCTACCAACACAGATCAGTAATTCCCTTGCAATGTATAGTCTTAGAAACTTATGTAGATCCCTGAGAAGTAAAGTGACTTCTCCTAGTCACACAACCAACATGTGCCAGAGTTGAGTCTTCAACTCATAGCCATCTCTCTCTGGGACCAGCTTTCTACTCATATACTCTGCCACTTCTCTTAACAAGTTCAGTTAAGACTGGAAACTGTCTGATTTAAATGACTGATTGTTTCCCCCTCAGCCTATGCTTCACTATAACCTTGGGGCAAGCCCCAGCTCTTTCCTTCAGGCTTTAATGTTATTGGTCAACAATGACAACAGAATCAATGTCCAATATCTTTAATAATTAACATAAATCTCTTCTTTGATTTAAAAAAAAAACACCTCATTTTCCTTCCTTTTTCATCATTATGAAAGAGGTCTTAAAGAGATAAGCAACTTTAAATGTGAATGAGGCCACTGAACACAATATTGTTCAAGGTGCCTTCCGACTCCGAATTTATCTTCCTGTGATTTGTGATCCTATAATATATAGACAAGAGTGACTCAGCAGGACTGTAAAACAGGTGATCCAATTTAATTCAACAAATGTTTGTTAAGCACTCTGTTAGGTGCAGGGTGGGCACACTAAGATGAAAAATGACCTTGTTCCTTTCTTACAGTGAGCATTGGGGAGGAGTAGGGATGGCATATCCATAGGGAAGTATAAGGTAATGAAGTAAAACACTATATTAGGAGCAAAGAAGAGATGCAAAATGAATTAGGGATATTTAAAGTAGAAATCATCCCTTTTAGATTTGGACTCAAGGGAGGCTTATGGGAAAATAATTGACATTTATATAATGTTATAAGTTTTTAAAAATAGTATTTTATTTTTTCCCAATCATGTCAAGAAAGTTTGTATCATTAATATTTGCAAGATTTTGAGTACCAAATGTTCCTCCCTCATTCTTTTCCCTCTCCTCTTCCTAAAATGCTAGACAATTTAATATACATGTGCTAACATGTAAAACAGATTTACATATTAGTTAGGAAAGAAGAAAAGATCAAAAGAAAAAATGTGAAAAAGAATACAGTGAAAAAGATATGCTTTGATTTGCATTCAAATTTCAGGGATGGCTAGGTGGCACAGTGCATGGAGCACTGGCCATGGAGTCAGGAGTACCTGAGTTCAAATCCCACTTCAGACACTTATTAATTACCTAGCTGTATGACCTTGGGGCAAGCCACTTAACCCCATTTGCCTTGCAAAAACAAACCTAAAAAAAAAGTTCATCAAATTTTTTATCTGAATATGGATAGCAGTTTCTGTCATGAGTCCTCTGCACTTGTCTTGGATCATAGTGTTGCCCAGAAGAGTTGAGTCATTCATAGTTCATACAATGTTGCTAAGAATATGTATGATATTTTCTTGATTCTGCACTTTTTACTGTATCTGTTTGCACAAGTCTTTCTAAGTTTTCCTGAAATCTGCCTGTTCATCATTTCTTATTGTGGAATACTATTTCATTATATTCATAAACCATAGCTTGTTCAGCCATTCCCCAAATAATGAGCATATTCTCAGTTTCTAATATTCTGCCCCCACATAAAGGGCTGTTATATTTTTGCACATGTAGGTCCTTTTCCCCATTTTTTATGATCTGTTGGGGATACAGACATAGTAGTATATTGCTGGACCAAAAAGTATGCAGTTTTATGGTCCTTTGGGCATTATTCCAAATTGTTCTGCAGAATGGTTGGATCATTTCACAACTCCACCAACAGTGCATTATGTACTAATTTTCCCACATCTCCAATAGTAATCATTTTCTGGGTTTGGGTTTTTTTTTTAAGTTTTTTTGCAAGGCAAATGGGGTTAAGTGGCTTGCCCAAGGTCACACAGCTAGGGAATTATTAAGTGTCTGAGACCAGATTTGAACCCAGGTACTCCTGACTCCAAGGCCGATGCTTTGTCCACTACACCACCTAGCCACTCTCATTTTATGTTTCTTTTTGGTCATATTAGTTACCTGAAAGATATGAAGTGACTCTTTGGCATGAGAGATATGGAGACCTCTTCAGGGCTACTTTCCACTTTTGATGTCCACCCAAGCCACCTAACTCTCACCTGTGGCTCCAAGAAGTTGTAGCATGCAAAGAGACCACACCCTAGTGAACCATTTCAGCAGGCAGGCTAAACTAGATTGAGGGTAACCCTGGGAGTCTCATGCTCATTGATGAATAGTGAGGGGTATCTACCCCAAGCATATGAAGTCTTCCACTGGTGGGATGATCAGGTAGAACAGTTTATTCCAATGGCCATGAAGCAACCTGAAGCTTGGTTAGATATTGAAGGTCATCCACTGCATCTGCAGCCATCACCATTTGTCATGACTCTGTCTTGTTCTGTTCAGTCATGAAAAACTTGAAAGAGAGAGTGAGGCAGTTGACTTCATGCAGATTGACCTGACTTAAATCCGATTTATACATGCAACAAAAGACATCGTTCATAACCATTCCTCAAAGTCCTGTGGTGACAGGCAAGTGACAAAGCAGCAGGTGTGGATACATTTGGAGCTGTGGTCACAACCTTACACACAGGGAACATAGGGTTGTTTCCCCACTGAAAACAGCAATGAGATTCAGCAGCTCCTTAGATGACTGAGCAGCCTTTTAAGGATTGCACTGCTCACCTCCTGATACAAGGAAGGGGTTAGAAAAGGTGCCCTAAAAATTGCCTGCTTACCCAACCCTGGCCTGATTACTGTGACAGGCAGGGAATCCCACAATGAGATCGAGATACCCCCCAAAAAAAAACCCTACAAAAACTTCTTCATAGATGATTCCACTCATCATCAATACATGGAACATAGACAATATAAGATCCAAAATGACTTGAAAGATGAACAGCTCTTGTAGCAAAGGAATTCAGTAGGTTTGGTATCCGAATAGCATCCCTGAATGAAACAAGGCTGGAAAATGAAGGCCAGCTTACTGAAGTTGGAGCTGGATATACATTTTGTTCTGAAGTGGCTGCAGGGAAAGGTAATAACATGAAGTGGGGTAAGTTTTGCAATCAAAACTAATCTAGTCAGCATTCTTAAATGCCTACCAAAAGGAGTGAATGTCAATGAGATTGCCACTTCCAGGAAAATGCCATGCCACTCTCATCAGTGCCTAGGCTCCCACCATGATGAACACTGATGACATTAAAGGAAAATTTTATGAAGATCTGGAGACCCTTATCATCAACTTACCAGAAGAGGACAAACTTACAATTCTGGGTGACTTTTAGGTAAATGGAAGACAGTGTTTTTGATGAGTATCACAAACACTGTCTTCCATTTACCTAAATGCAATAAAACTTCCTGAATATACACACACAGCAAACTTGAGCATCTATTAAAATATGTGACTGTAAGGAGAAGAGGCAGACAGAATGTGAGAATGACAAAGGCAATGTGTGATGCAGAGTGCTGGACTGATCATAGACTCATTCTCTCCAAGCTAAATAGTCACATTCAATCAAAGCAGCGACCCCAAGGCAAAATGAATACTAGAAGAATTAATGTCAAGAGATTGAAAATATCTTTCTGAGCAGAAACACTTTGCTGCTAACTTGGAGGGAAAACAGAATCAATACATAGTTGGCAACAGTGGAGTAGAAAAAGAAAGGGCAGCTTTCAGGGGGTCTGGGGTATAGAACTGCATTTACTCATCTGGGCCAGAACACTCAGAAACACTAAGACTAGTTTGATGACAATGATGGGGAAAATGATGGGGAACCTGCAAAATGAAAAAGGTGAATTCCATAGGGCTTAGCAGTAGGACAGTTCATCCATTTCTAAGAAGGCAGCATTTAATTTCATTAAAAGTAAAGTGTAAGTGAAGCTTAGTAAGAAAGCAAACCAAATTCAGTTTTATGTGGATAGTCACAATCCAAAGTGCTTTTATGATGCCCAAAGACTATTTATGGGCCAAACACATATAGCCATCTCAGCTACTCAGTGCTGATGGATCCACATTGATTAATGATAGGGGACATGGCCCTAGAGAAATGGGCTGAACACTTTCATAGTGTTCTTAACAGACCATAATCAATCAATCAATGCAGAAGCCATTGCTGATTTACCTCAAGTTGAAGTCAGTTGGTTCCTAGCTGAAGCTCCAACTGAAGAAAGAGCCATTATGTTCCTTTCAAGTGGCAAAGCACCTGGTGCTGCTTCTGTTCCAGTTGAGATCTACAAGGTGGCGGGGGGGGGGGGTCCATTGCTTATCCAGAAACTGACAAAATTTTTCAGATTATATGACATGAAGAGGTTTTCTCCCAAGAATTCAAGGATGCATCCATTGTCCATCTCTATAAAATCTATTCCCTTTAGGGAATAGATTGTCCTGTGACAATCAGGGGACTATCTCTTTTAGTCATTGCTGGTAAGATTCTTGCCAGCCCTTCTCAATAGGCTAATCCTTCACTTCGAAGAAAGTCACCTCCGTGAGAGCCAATGTGACATAAGAAAGGGTCAAGGAACAGTTGATACAGTGTTTGCTGCCTGACAACTCCAGGAAAAATGTCAGGAACAGAACAGAAGTCTGTGTACAATCTTTATAGATCTGGCCAATGCCTTTGATACTGCCAGTCATGAGGGTTTATGGAAAACGATATCAAAATGTGGTTCCCTGGAGAAGTTCATCAGTATTGTAGGTCAGTCTCATGACAGAATGCATGCCCAGGTTCTGGATAGTGGATGATGCTCTCGAGATTTCCCAGTCACCAATGTTGTAAAACAAAGATGTGTCCTTACTCCTATACTTTTTAGTATGATGTTTTCAGTCATCTTATCTAACGCCTTCACTAATGATGAACCTAGCTTCAAGGTCAGGTACTGCACTAATGGAAAATTCTTCAACTTGAAAAGGATACAAGACAAGACCAAAATAGAGGGACTGCTGGTGCATGGTCTTCTGTTTGTAAATTATCATCCATTCAATGCAACCTCTGAAGCTGAGAGACAACAAAGTATAGATTAATTCTCTGCTGTTTGAGCAAATTTTGGTGTAATGATTAACACCAAGAAAACCCAGGTGCTCCATCAACCAGCCCCACACCATCCATATGTGGAAGCATAGATACAGCAAATGGAGAAGTTTTGAGTACTGTGGACAAGTTCACTTCCCTTGGCACTGTCCTTTCCAAGGAGGCATACATTGGCAATAAGGTTGATGCTCACATTGCCAGAACTAGCTCAGTATTTGGGAGGCTCCAAATGAAAGTGTGGGAGAGAAGAGGTATTAGACTGACTACCAAACTGAAGGTCTACAGAGCCATTATGCTGACCTCATGGTGATAAACCAGTGAAAGCTGAACAGTCTACTAGTGTTATGTCAGGAAATTGAATCACTTCCATTTAAATTATCTTAAGAAGAGTCTCAAGATCATCTGGCAGAAGATACCAGACATTACTACCGATTCCAACATTACTACAGAGAGTGCAACTATGATGGGCTGGATATATTGTTAGGATGTTAGAAATACACTTGCCCCAAAAAACTATGTCATGGAGAGACCACACAGGGCAAGTGCTCACAAGGGACTCGGAAGAAGTGATACAAGATACTCTGAAGGTCTCATTGAAGAACTTTGGAATTGATTGCACATCATGGGAGACACCGGCACAGGTCCACCCAGCATGGCGTGACCTCATCAGTGAGGATGTTGCACTCTATGAGGAAGGCAGAATGGAAGCAGCTCAAAGGACACATGACATACATACCCACTCCAGAATACCCACTCCAGCTATTCCCATGGACTATTTGTGCCCAACCTGTAGTAGAGCATTCTGAGATTGTATTTGTCTGATCAGCCACAGTTGGACACACTGCCATTTGTCTCAAAGTGTTGTCATTTTGGTCTTCTTTAACAACAAAGGACAAGAACCAACCAAACAACCAGAACACTTCTTCATATGCCTATAGATAACTTTGATTTTTTTCATATGAAAACTGCTCATTTATATACTTTGACCATTTAACAATTGAAGAATGGTTTGTATTCTTGTAAATTTGATTTGGTTCTCTATATATTTGAGAAAGGAGACCTTCTTCAGAGACACTGTAAATATTGTTTCCCTACTTTCTGCTTTCCTTCTAATCTTAATTGCATTTTTTTGTGCAAAAGCTTTTTAATTTGATATAAAGAAAATGATCTATTTTACATTTTGTTATCTCTATATCTCTTGTTTGGTCCTGCATTCTCCCCTTCTCCATAGATCTGACAGATATACTATTCCTTGCTCTTCTAATTTGTTTATGATGTCAGCTTTTTATGTCTAAATCATGTATTTAATGCTATAAGATTTGAGGGACCTTAGGCTATATTAGACAAGTCTTGCTCTTATTGATTCATTTCAATCATGTCTGATTCTTCAGAACCCCATTTTTTTGGGGGGAGGCAAGGATACTGGAGTGGTTATCTTTCTTTCCCACCTTTAGTAAAACCAACTTACTACTCACCAGGTAGTATATCCCACTGTCTGGCAGCTCAAACCAGGATTCAGAGACCCAGAAGAGAATGGAAGGAAGTACAGAAGAAAGTACAGATGAGCAGAAGAATTTTGGAAACATTGAATGGAATTTGTAATATTCAAGCAACATAAAATGGAGATTCATAGTTTCATGGAGAATCCTCTTTGGGGTTCTTCTGTGCATTTGGAAATGCTCTTTTTCATGATAAAGGTTAATTTCTAAAAACATTTTCATCAATATTTTTGGTTTGGTTTTCCATTCCCTAAACCCTCCTGTATCCTCCCTCCCTCCAAAGAACTATCAATTACATTATAACAATTTTTTTAAAGAAAGAATAAGGAAAGAAGGGAGAGTGGGAAGAAGGAGGGATAGAAAGGAGAAAGGGAAGAATGGAAGAAAGAAGGGATGGAGAAAAGGAGGAAGGGGGTAGTGGGGGGAGAAGGAAGGAAGAAAAAAGGAAGGGAAAGAAGTAAAGGAGGGAGAGGGGAATGAAGTATAGAAGGGAGATAGGGAAGAAAATAGGAAGGGAGGGAAGGAGAGAGAGGAAAGGAGGGAGGAAGGAGGGAAGGAATGAAAGGTGAAAAGAAGGGAGGAAGGGATGGAGAAAGGGAGGAAAAGAGGAAGGAAGAAAGGGAAGAATGAAAGAAAAGTGGGAGGAAGGAAGGACATAAAAGAGAGGGAGAGAGGAAGGCAGAAGGAATGATGGGTAAAAAGGAGCAAGGAAGGGAGAAATGGAGGAAAGCAGCAATGGAAAGGATGGAGGAGAGTAAGAAGTAAAAGGAAGGAAAGGAGGAAAAAGGGGAGCGTGGAAGGAAAGAAAGGATGGAGAAAAGAATGATAGATGGAAAGGGGGAAGAGAGAGATAGAAGAAGGGAAGGAGAAAGTAAGAAAAAATAGAAGGGAAAAGGGGAAAGAAGGAAGAAGGAAAAGTGAAAGGAAGGGAGGGAGAGAGGCAGGAAATATATATTTATTAATACTTATTATGAGCCAGGCCTGTGCTAGATGATTTATAAATATTATATCATTTTTTTTCTCACAACAACCCTGGAAAGTAGCTATTGTTATCTTCATTTTACAAATATGGAAACCGAGGCAGGCAGAGGTTAAGTCGCTTGCTCAGGATCAGACAGTTTGTGTCTGAGGATGGATTCAAACTCTGTTCTTCCAGATTCCAGACATAGCCCTGTACCCACATTTCCAACTTGATGAAAATCAGTAAAACTCAGCATTACATCAAAAAAATATCTAAGCATATGTGTTTTGTTCACCTTTGCAAGGAAATGGGCATGTGCATGTTGTGAGGAGGGGCTGTTGTATCTCAAAATTCAAACACAAATTTGAAATGCTTATCCAGGTTTTCTCTCAAGGATTTAAATTCAGCCTCCTGGCTGCTTGGGTCCTGTGGTCCCCAGTTCCCAGGCCAGTATCCTTGTACCCTTCAGGTATCAGTTGCCCTCCTTCCACATTCTCAGATTCTTCTCTAGCCCATTTACCGGGCATCTCCTCCAGAGTCCCTTTGGGGTCAGAATGAGCCCCACACAGCTTGGGAGGGAGGGAGGGAATCCAGGAGAACTTGACTTTGCCCCCAGAAGGCTGAATATCCCAATTCTACAGCATTTCCAACTTATTTGGGCCCTGGCCCAAGAGACATAACTCAGTCAAACAGATGCAAGCTGCAGAATTCTTGATAAAGTGGCCACATTTATATTCCTGACTGGAGCCTTGTCTCTGCCCTATTCTAAGTGATGGTTTTTGCCTGCCTTGCAACTAGTCTGTCACCTGTGGCCGAGGAGGAAGGCCTCTGGACAAGTCAGAATGAATGCTGACTCAGTGTTTGACTCAAAGTGGAGAGGAAGGGAAAAAGAAGAGGAGGGGCAAGAGAACATGAAGCTTTATTTAGAAGGTTGGTGGGTCTCTGAAATGGCTTAGACAGATTTTAGCTCAAAATAAGGAAATACTGCCTGGAAATTAAATCTAAAAAACCATTTGCATTGATATTTTTGGTTTACTACTACCCAATTCCCTCTAAAGAATTCTTCATTATAGCAAAATTTTTTTCTTTAAGAAAATTTTATTTATTTTGAATTTTACAATCCCCCCAATCTTACTTCCCTCCCCCCATTCCCCACAGAAGTCAATTTGTTAGTCCTTACATTGTTTCCATGTATACATTGATCTAAGTTGAATAACACATTTTTTTTTAAAAAAAAAGAAGAAAAAGGAAGGAAGGAAGTCCCATGGGCTGCCATGGGTGGTCTTGGCTTCCCCATCGCTGGAGAGGCTGAGGATAAGCAACCCTTTGTCAGGAACTGTTGAACTTCTGTCTCAGCTGCCCTTGTTTGGTCCATTGTGTGTTGGCTTGATAATGCAGATTGGCTTGCTTATTTTTGGATAAGGTAAAGATAACCGGACTCCACTTTTCAAGAAAGTGGGACATATTGTCTGATCTGGTTTGTCAAAATATGCCTTCCCTTTCAGTTTTTTGAGCTGGCTCTGAGAGATGGGCATTGTTTGTAAAAGCCTTTTGCTTGACCTTCCTTCTATGTAATAGCATCTGAGTCTCAGTATTTTAGTATGGCTCCCAAATGATCACTGTTCATTGCCAACAAACCTCTGTTCTCCTGTCGTCTCTTCTCCCTCCCCATTCTTTCCCCTCCTCTTGTCCTTCACAAACTGGACCTCACCCATATTCTCAGCCTCATTATCCATCCCCCCAGTGCACTAGTCCATCCAGTTGATATGACCTTCTTTCTGGCCTTCCCAAAGGGAACTTCCATCTCCCATCACCATATCTTTGCAGCAGCAGTCCCGCAAGTCTGGAATGTTTTCTTCCTCCTCATCACCCCAACATAAAAAGAATATCCCCTTCTTGCAAGAGGCAGTTCCAATTCTTCCCTCTATGGGAAGCTTGGTCCTGACCCCCTTGGGATAGTGCTTTCATACATACTTTCTAATTGACCAAGCCAGATTGGGATCAAGAACTCTGCTCCATCCTGCTTCCAGAGAAGTAGCTCTGCATTCTGGGCATTTCTCAGAAAGGAGATACTTGAGTGACCTAGCCTCCCAGAGCTCTGAACCCAGAAGAAATGTTCATTTTAGTTATTCATGAACCATTGATAAGCATTTTGGGATGTCTTCAATGTGGAAATCATTTATTTCTATTCACTAAGGATACTAAGAGAAACAATCTGTCTGTTTCTCTGCCCCCAAGCAGCTCACAGTCTCATGGAGGAAAGAACATGGTAGCTAGAGCACTGGACCTGGAAAGACCTGAGTTCAGATCCAGCATCAGACACTGGCAAGTATACATGACCTTTTATAAGTTAACTTCTCAGAGGCCCAGTTTCCTTACTTATGATATGATGATAGTAATACTTAATTTTCCTCACAGGGCTGTGATGAGGAAAATACTGGCAAAATTTAAGTGGTCCAGAAATGAGAGTTATCATCATTTTCTTTGTGATTATGCTTCTCCCTGGGAGATTAAATAGGATCCAGTGCTTTCCTGGGCACAACAGGCTTAGTCACATCTGAGAGAAACACTGCAATCACCTAGTACTTTCCTAGATCTTTTCTCCCTTCAATAAGGACGTCTTTGCCTCAATGTATGAACTGAATATCAATTGGGCTACTGACTATAAACAAGTGTCCGACTACAAACCTTGGGCAATTATTAAAATGTCTGTGGCAATTATTAGCATTCCTCTATTTCCCCCTTTTTGGCAAGAATTCTCTCCATGTTGGGGTGGCTAGGTGGTGCAGTGGATAGAGCACCCGCCCTGGAGTCAGGAGGAGCTGAGTTCAAATCCGGCCTCAGACACTTAACAATTACCTAGCTGTGTGGCCTTGGGAAGCCACTTAACCCCATTGCCTTAAAAAATCTAACACAAAATAGAATTCTCTCCATTTCTCTGTCTTTGTCTCCTATTCTGTCTCTGTCTCTTTCTGTCTTTGTCCCTCTGCCCCTTTTAGCTCTGTCTCTTTTCCTTTATGAGTCTTTGTGTCTCTCACTCCCTTTCTGGCTGTCGCTCTTTGTCTTTCTGTTTATCTCTCTGTCTCTGTGTCTTTTTTTTATTTTTCAAGACAATAGGGGTTAAGTGACTTGCCCAAGGTCACACAACAAGGTAAATATTAAGTGTCTGAGGCCACATATGAACTCAGGTCTTCCTGACTCCAGGGCGGGTGCTCTATCCACTGTGCCACCTACCTGCCCCTTCTGTGTCTCTTTCTCTCTGTCTCTGCCCCCTCACACAAGCCTGGAATTTTTAATTTGCAAGGCAATAGGATTAAGTGACTTGTCCAAGGCCACACAGCTAGGTAATTATTAAGTGTCTGAGGTTGGATTTGAACTCAGTTCTTCCTGACTCCAGGGCCAGTGCTCTATCTACTGTGCCACCTAGCTGCCCCCAAGCCTAGAATTTTCTTAGGGAAGATTGAAATATATTTATAAAACTATGAACTCCATTCTTTTTCCTAGGCTAGGAGCTGAACCCTTGGGAAGTATCTATTCAGAGGTGATTCATGTGTTCTCAGCCTGGTGGAAGTGTATTAAAATGGAGGCATATTCTATTTCTAGAGAGGGAAGCTTCCAGTCTTAAGAAAGGGCATCTTTCTTAATGAAGACAGGGCATCTGTGACCATTGATATTATCCCTGTTCCTCATAGAGCAGGGCTTCTAAAACTTGTGTGTTATATAGGGTTCCTTGGCAGCTTGCTAACAACCTCCTCAGGCTAATGTTTTCAAATGCATAAAATAAAATATATAGGGTTACAAAGGAAACAATTACATCAAAATGTTACACAATTTTTGCTTTGCAAAGTTCAGAAACCTCAGACTCATAATCCTTGCCATAGAAAAAGTGGCTTCTGCCAGCCTGTGGGGGGGAGATATTTGTCTTTGTGCACTGATCAGAGAGCAGAGAGGGTCTCTTGCTGAGCGAGTATAGATCATCTGCCTAGCACTAGACAGTATCTCTAAGCATCTGTCACTGTAGGGAACCGCAGAGACTTGTGTCCATCTATATATAGATCGTGTGTCAGATTGTAGGAAGGTACCTCTGGTGGTAGACAGGTTAGGTGTCATTCCGAAGACAGGGCATCTACCAACCTGAAGATAAGTCTTGTCAGATTAGATCTGACTGCATAAGGGACATCTACCAGTATAAAGACAGATAACTATGTGTCTTAGTTTTCTCCAGGCTTACCAAGAGATTTTCTATGAAAAGAGGAAAATGCTGACCCGAAGGAAGGGTTATTGACTAGACCATAGGAGATTTTGCTTCCCTCTCACACACTGTTAGAAACCTGGACTCATAAAACATCACAGTTGATGGCTGGTCTGCAGCTAATCCAATTAAGATTGGCTCTGCCCATTGCAGTGTTCTGTGGCTAAAACAAACACTTAATTTGGCTAAGCATTTCCAATGGACTTTAAATAAAATGGAGACATTTAAAGAGCAATCGATCCATGAGTGAAATCCCACAATACAGTTACACTGGTCCTTTATTCTAGTATATTAGGAGAGAGAATCTCCTTCTACCCAACATCTCTAGAGGCCAATCCTTTTTTTTTTTTTTTTTTTTTTGGTTTTTAACCAATCTATCCTTTGAGTTACTTTTAGAATATTTATAGCATTCAAGTATTTCCCATCATATGCTCTTTAGAGAGAAATTCTGGATTTTAATATAGACCTGTGTTCTGGATTTGGAGTCAGAGAATCAAGTACCAGTTACTGTAGATAACAAAAAAGAAACAAAAACAAACAGTCTATGGTGTGCTTCCCTCCCATGTCTAATAGGTGAAATACCATATCAATAAATGGAAGCATCTCAGACTCAATCTATCCAAACAGATTGAATGAACTTTCCATCAAGCTCTTCCTTTTACTAAACTTATTATTATTGTTGAACCAATCCGCCTTCCAGTTTGCCGTATTTGGAGCCCAGGAGTCCTCCTCCTCATCTCTGCCTTCCCTATCATCTCTCTGCTTATTGAATAGTTGCCAAGGCTCATCAGTTCTGCCCTGACAACATCTCTCATTCCCCCCCTTTCTTCTCTCCACTAACAGGATCACCATTTTAGTTCAGCACCCCAGCCCTCACAATCTACTGAAAGGCAAGGAGGATGCTGCATTGTTTTTGTTTTTGTCTTTATGTCCCCACCACCTTGGGCAGTGATTGGCTGTTGTTAGTTACTTTATAAATGCCTTTGGTTATTGTTGAGCTATTGCAGGTAATGCTGATGGAGAAAAGTCTATGATCCTTCCCCCTTGAACCCAGGGCAACAGAAGAGTGTGGAACTGAACAGTGATTTATAATTTATAATTCAGAGACAGTCTTACTGGGTCCTGACTTTAGGTCTCCTAACCATTTGTATCCATACAATAAACTCTGCTAACATGGAGAAAGGTGACAGTGATTGGAAATAAAGAGGTCGACCATTGGGAAAGAGGAAGATGCAAAAGACACTACCGAAAGGTACTAAAGCAAAGCAAATGAGAAAGGGAGACGGGCTTACTATGAGAATGCCTGAGTGAGAGCTTCTTTATTTACAAACATTTTATTTCTGTTCCAATTTTTAACCGATATTCAACTAACAAGTTTTTATTGATAGGCTGCTATGTGGCAGGTGGGCAACTAGGTGGTGCAGTGGATAGAGTGCTAGACCTAGAGTCAGAGTCATCTGCTTGAGTTCAGATCTGACTTTAGTCGTTTACTACTGTGCAACCCTGGACAAGTCACTTCATCCTGTTTGTCTCAGTTTCCTCATCTGTAAAATGAACTGGAGAAAAAAATGGAAACCCATTTAAATTATCTTCATCATGAAAATGGGGTCATAAAGTGTTGTTCAAACCTGTATACCTCTAACCAACAAGAAAATGCGGTTGGCACTGAACTAAATAGTGAAAATATAAGTGCAAAGCATGTCATAGCTCCTGCCTACAAGGGATTAACATTCTAATGAGGAACATCTGCAATTCTTCCTCCCTCCCTCCTTCCTACCTTCCTTCCTTTTTTCTTTTTCTTTCTCTTTCTGTTTTCTTTCTTTTTCTTCCTTCCTTTGTTCCTCCCCCCCCTCTTTCTTTCTTTCTGTTCAGTTAATCTTATATTTATCTATGTAGATACTGGTTTGAAGAAAGGGTGCTGATTTGTAGCTGTTGAATGAGTTTCACTATTGAGAGTTTCCTATCCCTAGGAAATCATAGCTCCCATGGAAATCTATACAAGCATCTATATATATATACATACATACATATCTATGTATATTGTTGCTGTTCAGTCATTCAGTCATGTCCAATTCTGTGTTACCCCGTGGACTTTTGCCCATAGGATTTTTGGGTAAAGATTCTGGTGTGGTCTGCCATATTTTAACTGAACATATAAACACACCTGCTCACATATACACATACACGCATATATAAATGTACATATGGGCGAGGGAGAGAGAGGTTGTAAATATTTATATAGAATTAAAGTGCTAAAGACTTTCCAATTAGTAACTCAGGGGCAGCTAGGTGGTGCAGTGAATAGAGCACTGGCTGTGGAGTCAGGAAGACCTGAGTTCAAATCCAGACTCAGACACTTAATAATCACCTAGCTGTATGGCCTTAGGCAAGTCACTTAACCCCATTGACTTGCATAAACAAAAAACCCCCCAAAATAACTGTGCAATTATTAACTCATTTGATTGTCACAATAATTCTATGAGGTAGATGGTATTATTATTCCCATTTTACAAATGAGGCAAATAAAGATTCAGAGTCTTTGCTGAAGTCACATATTCAGGAAACATCTAAGCATCTAAGGTCGAATTTGAACTCAGATCTTCCTAAATCTAGGTTAGCATTCTGTTCACTTTCCTATCTACTACTCTTGATTTGTGAATGTGATATGATATATATGGATATGGATATATATCTATATCTATATTTATCTATATATATAGATAGATAGATATAGATAAATAGATGGATAGAGATAGATAGATAGTTCTATATATCCAGAATGATAGCTTCTATCTAGATATAGGTTACTTTCTAGGGTCATTGCAAAGATTAAATGAGATATACTATCTGTAGAGCTCTGCAAATCTCAAATGATTAAAAATGCCAATTTGTTTTATGGCCTTCAATTTTAACCTTTTGCTTATTCACTCACATATCTCCCCTTCTCTTTTCCTTCTCTTCTTTTCTTATCTGTTGAAATCTTATACATTCTTTCAGACATAGTTCCAATTATACCTCCTCCAGGCATCTGCCCCATAATAGGTATGTGGCTTTTTCCTCTCTTTAAAAACAACCCTCTTCTATGATTTCTCTGTCATCACATTCAACTGAGATCAATGTATACCATGGAATCACTGCAAAGACTAAGAGAATGCCTTCTGTGGAGGGGGGTGAGGGAGGGAAGCAAGATTAGGGGAATAATTGTAAAACTCAAAATAAAAAAATCTTTAAAAAAAAAAAGATCAGGTGGCACAGTGGATAGAGCACCAGCCCTGGTGTCAGGAGTAACTGAGTTCAAATCCAGCCTCAGACACTTAATAATGACCTAGCTGTGTGGCCTTGGGCAAGCCACTTAACCCCATTTGCCTTGCAAAAACCTAAAAAAAAAACCCTCCTCCCGAATCATTGAAGCTATTGTACCCAAGCTTCATCTCCCACATGAGACTTTACTAGAAGCATCCACTAAAACTTTGTTCTGGGACCCAATGAGAGTGTGGTGGGTACCCTTGCTTCCCAAATGCCTAGGCCAACAGAGCACAAGACCAGAAAGGATGGGCATTCAAGCCCAGACTTTAAGATGTAGATGTGTGATAGGAGGGAAATCTTTATTAATTATAGGGAACTTCTTGGCTAGGGAGGCCTCCAGGGACTTGATCGTCTTGACTTCCAAAATTTTCAAGTTTATCGCTGAAGGTAGAAAGGGGAAAAATCCTTCACAGCACCAAGCAAAGGGCAGTGGCTTTGGAGTCAGAGGGTGTGAGTTCAAATCTTATCTCTCCCTCTTCCCTTTGTAGCATCAGGCAAGTCAATTCTATCCCCTTTGAGCCTTATTCACCCCAACTCCGGAAGGAAGAGATTAGACTCATTTGTCACTAAAGTTCTTTCCAGCCCCAAGCCTAGAACACTATAATCTTATAATGAAAATTCTTAATGTATTGAAATTGAATCAAATTGAAGTATGATATAGAATTGTATCCTTTTGAATTGGGGGGAGAGGTAATCAGCATTTATCGAGCACCTGATTTGTACAGGCACGTAGTTTTTAAAAATATTATCTCATTTGAATTAATCCATACTCTATCAGTATTGTTGTATGCCTGTAAGAGGCCTTTCAAATCTTATGGGACAAGGATGACAAGGTAGAGAAAAGTTTCAATGCTCTGCTTAAAAAATCTTAGTCATAATACACCCTTCAAAAATATTTATTGCATGAAGCACTAGAAAGAAATACTTGTAAACAGACTGTCTGATTAGGGGCTGAGTAGTTATAGAAACCCACTGAACGTTCACTGGGAAGCCTTCCTCTGGGCATCTTGTTTCGCCTCTTGTTCTAAATGTGGGCTCAGGGATTTCTGGTGGCAGGTCAGAAGACCTCAGAGGATGGGCAGAAGAAAACCTGGAAAAATGGAAGTGGTGCAGAACGGTGGGCACAGTTGCTGATGATGACACCCCCTCCCATCTGTGCCCATCTCCCTTCTCTGAGGCCAGTGTTCCAACAGGGAGAGGGTTGGCATGCAAGCCTCTGTTGCCATTAAAAAAGAAAAATCTCCGCCAGTGATTTTGCCCGTTGGCACCATTTCTCCATAATGAAGGACGGCAGACTTGCATTTAGTAATTGCTTATGACTTAGAATAATTGAATAGAAAACGAACTGTGGGTTTGTTCTTTGAGAATGCGGCATCTGGGCTTTCGATTTGTCTGCCTGAGCTTCTGTCTGGCTTGTCACCAATCTTCTCAACTCTCTTATTGAGGGCAGGGGACAGGGTCTAACCTCCATTTCCTTCAAGGAGAATCCAGAGAGCCACAGGCTGCCCTACCCCATGGCAGGGACATTAAACCACTATTTGCTGAGCTCCTGATCCTCCCCTCTGCAGTCATGATAATTGCTTCTTCCTTAGTGACTCCACTCACCTTCCCTGTAATTTTCCAAACCACAATGATTCTTAATCACAAGTCCCTTAGAGGTCTTGTTTCCCCCTTCAGCCCTCTGATAGATAGATTTTTAGCATTTATACTACAGCTTGACCCCATTGCCTTACAGTAACTCTCTGTTCCAAATTATATGGGGATATTAACATCACTAATTTATAGATGAATAAACTGAGGTTCAGAAAAGTTAAGAGGTATCTAAAATCACACCGCTGCTTCTTTTTGGACTCCAGAATTAGATATGGAAGAGGCTTTAAAGATCATTTCGTGCAAGCTCATCATTTCACAGAGGGGAAACTGAGGACTAGAGATGGGAATAGGTGACTAGCCTGAAGCCACACAGCTGGCACCTGGAAGACGTGGGATGGTTCACTCCTTTTCTCCTTTATTCGTTTTTTTCATAGTTTCCAAGCTTCTTGGTTTCATCCAGTCTTACCCTCTGTTGGAGCATTCCCTTTCACATATCAGAAGGAGCTGTTCAGGGCTGAAGCTGGGGAGGAAAGGAAAAGAAGTAGTTTCCCTCTTTCATCCACCTCCCTAGCCTTCTATATTCACTTGCAATTTGAGGAGTAAAGAGCAGAGAATACAAAGTTAAAAATCCAAAGAAAGTAATAAGGAAATGGAGTATGGGAAGGAAGATCCAAAAGATGAATTAAAAATGGAAAAAAACCCAGAGGGTCTCCTGTCACTGAACAAGAAATAACTGCAGTTGACCTGGATCACTTCCCCATAAATTTTAGCTCTGTCACCAACAACCTGTGAGACCTCCCTTCTCAAGGCTTCAGGCTCCTTTGCTCTTAGATAGCATTTCCTCCCTCTCTTTTCCTTGAAAGGTCAAGGAATTTATACCTAACCATTGCCTAGCTCATGCCCCCATCAAGTGAGGAGGAGACAGGGTGATTGATTTCTTTTTCCCTTCTAGCCTTTTGTCCCATAAGCAGAATTGTTATAGCAATAGACTATAAGAAAGAACCAGGAAGAAGTGGGGATGGGCAGTAGTGGAGAGAGAACTTGTGGAGAAACATGTGAACTTTATTTAAGGAGGGACAAAAAGTCTTAATACTGAGAGCTATGTGCAAACAGAATGGGATGTGTTCAAAGAAAGTAACCAGGAAGCTTCCAGAAATGAGGAGGCGAGGGTTTCTCTCTACTCTGTCCTAGTCAGACTCTTCTAGGATACTGTGGCAGATCTAGTCTCTAAGGTTGAGGCCATTGATGAACTAGAGAATGTCCAGAGAAAGGCCATCAAGATGAAGAAAAGTCTTGAGGCCATGTCTTCTGAGAATCAGTTTAAGTAACTGGGCAGGTTGATCCTGGAGGAGAGAAGACTCAGATGAGACATATTCGCTATCTTCAACTATTTGAAAGGCTGCCCTGTATAGAAGGGACAATACTTAGTCTGTTGAACTCTAAGGGACGGAAGCAGAAACATTGAATTGGAGTTGCAAAAACCCACACTATATGAATGTGACTTGAGATGTTTTAAGAAGGTCTCAGCAGGAATAACTTTCTGCATGGAGATCTGGGTCAGCAAGGCTTCATCTGGAATGAAGAGGAGCACCAATGGTTCAGAAGAACAGTGGGTGATGCAAAAGCTTGGGAGAAATGGTAAGAAGTATGGGAGGCATTTACAGGAGTTTAATTTCTACCCCCAAAGCTTCCTCCATCTGTCCCTGGTCAAGAGAACATGTCGGAGAAGAAGGGGAGAGAAGGAAGAAGTGAAACAAACAGATTGTTTAAATGCCCTTCCTGCTTTTAATCCCACTGGGAGAGAAAGCTAAATACAATTAAATACATTTGTTAAATACACATGTTCTGTTCTTTAAAGTTGTGCTCATAATTACTGTTTTAATTAGCATATAAGCCATCTTAGAGAAAAGAGTGATTCTAACTTTCTCTGTTCTTATACTGATGAAAGTGGGGGATTCTAAAGACAAGATATAGAGGTGAAAGGAAAGAGACAGAGATTTGTGCTAAATTGATTAAAAATTCTAGGAAAGGGTTTGTTTTTCCTCATTGCTCCTCCTTAGGGGCTCCTAAACTAAGTGAGAGAGAGAGTCCAGTAAATTGAGATATATTTTATAAACTTCTGAAATAAAGCAAAAGTTGAATGATCTCTTGACAAAAATCTAAGGCAAGAGTAAGAAGAATTGAGTGGTGGAAAGGAGGATGAATGAATAAAGTACTGCAGACAATCCCTCAGAAGTAGATACTTCCCCAAACGCTCCTCTCCTAGATTATTCACTGGAGTCTCATCTGCTCCTAATGAAGGACCAGAGGAGGAAGGTTGAGTAAGTCACTCAGTCCCAAAGGCTGAAGAGTTAATTAGTCAGTCAGACAATCAACATTTATTAAACACCTACTATTTGCCAGACACTGGTGTATTGGGAAGTAGTGTAGGGTACTTTCATCTGCCCTCATGAAGGTGAGGACCAAATAAGGTCAAAAAGCTAATTCTGTTAATCTAGATACTGATGAACACACACGCACAAATCCCTGATTTATCAGGGAAAAAAAATTTAACATGGGGGCGGCTAGGTGGCATAGTGAATAGAGCACTGGCCTAGGAGTCAGGAGTACTGAGTTCAAATGTGGGCTTAATAATTACCTAGCTGTGTGGCCTTGGGCAAGTCACTTAACCCCACTGCTTCGCAAAAAACCTAAAAAAATTTTTTAACATGTCTCAAGGAGAAATGGGTTGCCTCAGGAGATGACCTCTTTGGAGGTCTATGAGCAGAAGGAGGGAAATCACTTGCTGGATATGTTAGAGGAGGGATTCCTTAGGGGTTTGTGCTAGATTGGTCTCGAGGTCCTTTTCAATGCTGAGATTCCATAATTCTGGTTTTGGGGGGACTCTGTAAGATAGTGGGTTCCATTTCACTGGATATCATCAGGCAAAGTTCAGAATGGTTTCATTGGGAAAAATAAAAATAGGATAAGATGACGTCTGAGGATCCTTCCAGCTCAGAGATGAAATGTTTCTTTCTTCTGAAATGCCTTTGACTATTCTCTATGTATGTCATATTTGTAAAACACACCCCCTATTAACTATTGCTTGGCAGAACCTCTGAGTCATTGAATAGGAGAATAGAAAGGCAGGCATTTAGAAAAAAAAAACGCTTGTTGCAAAAGACTGGCTCACAGAGAGGCCACTGTTATAGTCCAATTCTTAGGAAAATGGTTTAAGAGGAAGATGCATCTCTAACTTGAGTTATCTTCCAGCTAAGGCTCGTTTCCTTCCAAAGAAAAATGAGTCCCTAAAAAGGGTGAAAACTGGACAAAAGCATACAAATTTGTACATTAGTTCTAATGAATACAGCCCTAGGGACCCTGAAAGAGTTCTTGATCATAACACACCCAAGGATTTGATTAGCTGCCACCAGGAAAGCCTGTGAGGTATTGTGAAATCTGAGCAAAAGAAAGTGTCCAGACCTCTGATGATGGTTTATTATTTTTTAAGGAAATGTTTTTGTTTTGTTTTGTTTTGCTAACACATAAATTAGCTGACTGCAAATAAAATAAACATTGGCCTAGATTTAATGAAAACAATTCTAATAGCCACTTAATAACAGGTGTGTTAGCTAAGTTGTAGAATCCCTGGCAGCTGTCGCTTGGATTTCTTCCTGCCTTGTTCCTCACTTATCCAAGGAGTGGCCGGGAGATCGTCACTTCCTGCCCATATCCTGCTCTTCATCTCATTTTGTGTGAGACAGCCCTTTGCAAATAACTGAATTGGAAATGAAGGCTGGGGATGTTCAGTGGTTGTCTTGACCTTCTAAGTAAGATCATGAACAGTCATTGTTTACTGGAAATTGGAAGGAGGCCATGTTGAAGAATGGTTCCAAATGATCTGATTTTGTACAAATAACTATTGTCTGGACAGGTAGCCATGCTGACTCATATTTACATTTTGCTTGCTGATGAACTCACTGTCCTCTTCTTAGAGCCTGGCTCTTCCTAGTGGCTCAGGGGTCTTCCCTTCATCTTATATTTGAACCCATATGGACCAGAGAATAGCATCACACACTGAGGAAACAGGGAGCTGGCCCTGGTCCTAGTGGCTTGGTAATCCCATACCTCTCTCTGGTTAAGGAGAAAAGAAACCCCAGAATCACTTTAAATATGGGATTATAGCACAGCCCCTCTCCAGCCCCCCACCCCCACCCCATACTGGTGGTAATTCTCCAGAAGGGCAATTACTGCTGGTTCTCCTCTCAGGGTTCCAGGGCTAACTCTGAGTGGTTGAGCTTGTTTCTAGAGTACTACAGCTGTAATCCCCCATGCAGTGTGCTAATCAGACTTAATGAGCTTTTAACAATAGAAATTTCCTAAGGTATTATAGTGGAAAACATTCCCCCAACAAAGAGCTCACTTTCCCATGAGTATGGACAGAAAGTGGACTCAAGCTTATCAACAATTGTGGCAAAGAAGTAATAGGAATAGTAGCTAATATTTATATAGTGCTTAAAGATTTGGAAAACACTTTACAAATATCTCATTCTATCTTCACAGCAGCTATAGGATACAGATTCTGTTATTATGCCCATTTTACATAGGATGTTGATGATGATGATGTTCTTTCATAATCAAAGAGGACTGTATCAGCAGGGCACCATCAGGTGACATCTAGTGACAGAATGTCACAACCTGATATAGCCAAGCCTGTTCCTTGATGGACTAATTGTCAGTATAATCTTCCCTCTTAGACCTTCTACTTCTAAACTTCTCAACAGGATATGATTGGCAACAGCTTTAAAATTAAGACAATACCAGCTTGCCACTCATAAGTCTATGCTGCTCTACTATTAGTACACTCCCCAGAGTTCAAACTCATTGGATGAATGCTGCCTTCATTGCAGCCCTACTGTGGCTCTGCAAGACTTGGGCTCCTTTAGGAGTGAAACTATTCCAGGGCACCCCTGCCCTTCACAAAGAAAAGAGAACACTTAGAAAGGCTCCCTCCAGTTTCGTGGAATCAGTTTCACTACTACATGCCTCATGGTACATCCTCCTTGCCACTGTAGATTTGGGGAATCTGAACCCAATTCCCTTTCGATTTGACTAGGGCAATGGCCTCCATTGCCTACCCACCCCTTTGGAAGAGCACTCACATCTCAGGACTAAATGACTCAGGCTCAATTGCTGTTCATATGGAATCCCTCTCAACTTTGATCTTCAAAGTTATCATTTGGATAAACTGAGGTAGACAGAGGTGAAGTGACTTGCCCAGAGCCATATACTTGGAAGTTTCTGAGACTAGATTTGAACTTAGATCTTCCTGACTTTAGGATCAGTATTTTCTATTGTTCTATTTTTTGATCACTGATCAGTTGTTTAAGTTGAGTTTGACTATTGGTGACCTGATTTGGGAATTTCTTGGCAAAGATATGATATGGATTTTCCATTTCCTTTTCCAGCTCATTTGACAGATGTGAAAACTGAGGCAAACGGGAGTAAGTGACTTGTCCAGGGTCACAAAGCTAGAAGGTGTCTGAGGTCAGATTTGAACTCAAGAAGATTAAGTTTTCCTGATTGCAAGCCTAGTGCTCTATCCACTGTGTCACCTAACTGCTTTTGTGCCCCTCTACAATCTGACAAAATATTGGGGTGTCTCATAGTAATTACTCCCTATCTTGTGTTCCTCATGAGACCTAAAAGGTGAATATTGACAATTTGGTTCAATGCAAAGAATCAGAGACTCTCAGAGATTGAAGGGACCTTGAAGTCCTGAAATATTATTAAGAATTCCCTCCACAACATCTCTAATAAGAAAAAGTGGCCCATTCCATTTCATTAAATATAACATTATCCTCACTTTGTTGGATTTGAGTTTATTCTAAAAGAGGTTGGAGGTAGGTAAGAGGTGGAGATGAAGAAGAATGGCAGAGCTGTTAACAGAAACAGAGATGCTATAGAAAGGATGTTTCTGTCTATGGAGGCCTTCAAAGGATTGGAGTTAGAGTTGGAGTCATGAGTCAGGAAGCTTAGGGTCATAGTTCCAAATGCTGGTCAGAGACCTAGCTGGAAACCAGGTGTTAAATTCGATGGTTGAAATCTTTACACTTCATCTATATTCAGAAGTGAACTAAGGAGAGGCTAGGTGACACAGTGGATAGAGCACCGACCTTGGAGTCAGAAGGTCAGCAGTTTGAATCCAGCCTCAGACATTTGACATTTACTAGCTGTGTGATCTTGGCATAGCCATTTAACCTTGATCACCTCACATCAAGGACCATCACTGGTCCTGCTGATTCCTAACTGGTCACTGGACCCAGATGACTGGAAGAGAATGTGAGGCCAGTGACTTGGCACAGCCCTCCTTCACTCAAATCCAAATCATGTGTTTGTCATGACGTCACCTTCCTGATGTCATGGTCTTCTTTGAGAAAGAAGGACAAACATCATCATTATCATCAAGAAGGGGATGGTGAGCAGGCAAGACATTTAATGTCAAGACTTTTAGCAAAGAGTTCTTTCCCCTGTAGTATTACCGCTGCATATTTGTAGTATGAGTGGAATAAAGCTTTTGACCCACATGCTTGTGTCCCTCACACAATCAATACTAATAAGGAATGAACATTCCAAGTCTTAGTTTGGTAATGGAGGTGAGAATGAAGGTGGACAAAGAACATTAAATCTCAATTTTGTAACTTTTCCTGTGTTGTGGAACCTTTTAGAGCTTTCCTGCACTGGGATTGCAGCTGTATAAGGACATTTGGAAAATGGGGCCTAGAAGTAAGTAACCTGTGGAACTTGTATCTTTGAAAAGAGGAAAACAAGAAAGCCCAGCACATAGGAAGATACACTGTATGGAAAGTAGGGCTGTAGGGGCCCTATTAATTCATCTCGTCCATCCTTGGCCACTAATGGATTGTTCCCTGAAGTAAATGCCTAATTATTTTATCCAGTTTCATTTTAAATGACTCAGGTGGAGGGACTTTTTACGGCTTCCATTGGGGGAGAATATTCTGCGGTCTGATACACCTCACTGTCTTGAGCTGGTTGACTTTGTCTGATTCTCCCCCACCCCTCCCTTTTTTTGTGTGACTTTCGACAAAGGACTTGCTATATTGGTAAGAATTGGGTTACCCCATGCTGACTTCTTATTCCATTCATTTCAGCCTCAATCTCTGTGTTCTCACAAAGGTTCATTCAGTGTCCTGGACCTTAGGGGTTGGCTGTATCAATTACATTTCCTTCTAAACACATGGAATGGGACCCACTGGTGATCAATTTAGTATGCTGTAGGTGACCATGGCCATCAAATCCAGTGAGCCTTTTCTGTATGGTGACACATCCTTTGAACATTGAATCCCTCTTTCTCCAATTTAGAAACATGATTTTTTTAAAGCCTTAATTACCTTTATGTTATGCTGTAGCAAATACTTTTTTATTTACATTGTGATATCTTAGAGTAGGTCTTAATTCACTTGAGATGGCTGACAAAAATTCACCTTGCCATCTGAGAATTCAATTCTAATCTTAATTGCATCCCCTGGGAAATGAATCATTTTCATGAAAACCATGAACTTTTTTTTTTTTATCACTGTAGCTTACTGTACTTTCAAGGCATTCTGATAAAGAACTATCATCCTTCTAAAATGATGTTTAAGTATTATAACTTTAAGAAAATAGCCAAAGTTCAACTAGCAGATAACTAAATTCAGAAACATATTTACCAGTCCATTGTCTATTATTATATTATTCCAACCATCTCTTCCAAGAGTTTTCTATGCAGCACAAATCATGGTTATATAGCCTTCATTGGGTCTCATTCATTTTTCAAATCTAGCTTGTTCCACAAAGCTTTCCTAGACAGCTACAGGCAACCCAGATCCTTTCCTCCTCAAGAAGGATAATGGAACAGAAAGATCTAGAACCTCATCACCCAATCCAATATTCTCATTAAACAGATGAGAAAACTAAAATGTGACAAGTGAAATGACTTTTCCAAGTTCATAGACCAGAGCCAGAATACAAAACCTAGATCTTCTGACATTACATTCCATATTGTATTTTTCCTCCCTCCCTCCCTCCCTCCCTCCTTCCTTCCTTCCTTCCTTCCTTCCTTCCTTCCTTCCTTCCTTTTTTAAGAATATGATGAATCCAAACTATAGCTATCAAAGCTGCCTTGCTTAACAGGGTTCCTTTTAGTCTCATACCAAAAATCACTAGCTTTTATACAGCACTTTAAGATTCCAGTTTTTACCAGTGTTATCTCAATTGATCCTCATAATAAGCTTGGGGTTAGGTATCATTATTTTTCTTGATTTAAAGATGAGGTTACTGAGGCAGACAGATGTGAAGTGACTTACTTAGGGTTACATCAATAGTAAATGTTGCAGTCTGAATTTAGACAATTCATTTTGACTCTAGGTGCAGCACTCTATTCACTTCAACATCTAATTTCCCCTTTTCTGCACATTTTAAAGAAGATGCCTTATAATTCTCTTTTTTTCTTTTAATTTCTATTGATCTATTCTTATTTCCCCTTTCCTTCCATTCATATATCATTTGGCAAAAAAGAAAAAAGAAGGAAAATAGCTCTTGTCATGAATACATCTAGTCAAAACAAATTCCCATGTTGACCATGTCCAAATATATGTGTATGTAAATTATACATCTCTATATATCTACCTATATACATAGATATAGATAAAGTGATATCAATCTGTACTCCAAGTCCATTGCTACTCTGTCAGGAGGTAGATAGCATCAAATGTTCTTTCCATTATATTCATTGATATCAATTGACCCCACTTCTGGGAATTGGGTAATTCCATTTCATTCAATTAAATCCACTCATCATTTATTAAGCTTCTACTTATTGGAGCGCTATCTTGTACTGAAATTCATATAGTTCATTTATTTATTTAACAAAACATTTATAAATGCTTATTACATGTGAAACATGATAGAAATCACTTGAAGAAATGCAAAATTTTGATGAGGGATAGTCCCTGCCTTCATGGTGTTCTCTGTTTAGAATGGAGATAAAAAATCCAAAATGAGGAATTTAATATTGACTTTGGGTTGTCCCACTGACATTAGTATATTTCATGACCATAGACAATAAAGTAACTCTTATTTATATAGAATTTTGAGATTTGCAATGTGATTTATATATACTATCTCATTTATTCACTATAACAACCTTTTGATATAATTACCAAAACTACCTCTAATATCCAAATGAAGAGACTGAGGATCAAAAAGATTATATGGCCTGGCCAATTTCATATAGCTAAAAAGTAACTGAGGCACAGTTCAAATAATAATAATACTAAAAAATAGTAATAGTAATACTACTAATAATAGCTAATATTTAGATAACACCTACTATGTGTCAGATCCTATGTTGTGCATTTTAATTATTATTTCATTTGACCATTACAACAGCCTTGGAAGGAAGGTGTTATTTTCTATATTTTATAGAGGGAGAATCTAAGTCAGACAAAGATTAAGTGATTTTCCCAGGGTCACATACCTAGTAAATATCTGAAAATAGATTTGAACTCAGATCTTCCTGACTCAACAGGAACAACAGCTTATGCACTGTGCTAAATCCATGACCTTTCTCACTTCAAGTCTAGAATTATGGTCACTCAATTTTATGGTTTCACACTTTCCCTCCTTTGACCTCAGTTTTGTCCAATGAGATAACTCAACTAGAGTAGATGACATCTAAGAGGTCATCCAGACCTGATAGTCTATGATTCTATGATTTATCCTGAAATGAATCCGTAATTTTCTTGAATATAAGCCTAGCCATCAGTTGATTTTGGCTTCCTGTTTCATCTTGAGTCATCTGAAATCTGGTCTCCAAGTAAGAATCGAACACTAATTGCATCCTGATAATAGTTACATAAAGATTTAAGAAATTAAGGGTAGGATCATGAGGATCTTTCTGTTATGGCTGAATGTTCCTAAATGGACAATGACTCCAATGTATCCTCATGGTTAAAGTCCATGTCTGAAAGATAATGTGCATTTTCCAGAATTCAGGATAATAGAATCATGGATTTAAAGGTGGATGAAGCCTGGTAGATTATCTAAAGCAATTCTGTCATTTTATGTAGAAGGATGTAAGGTCTATAGAATAGAATGAACTTGCTCATGGTTGTCCAAGTCATATGTCCAAGTAGCCATGATTCGAATCTATGACCTCCCACTCAAAATGTGATACTCTTACATCATCCTGATTCTTGAGACTCATATTAAGACCATAATTGCTCAAATTTGCTGTATGAACTTAGAAGATTCAATTCTAATGTTAACCCTTTATAAAATGGCGATAATATTATCTCCTCTTTTTCTTCAAAGTGAAGTGGTGGAAAAGGGCATGAAATGAGATGTAGCAAAGAAGGAGGTGAAGAAAAATAAGATGATAATAATAATAATAATAAAAATGCATTCATTCTGAACCAGAGAGGCATAAAAAGTTAGTTGTAGAAGGGACTTTCTAATGTGGATTATTAAAGGTAGAATAGAGAATGTTAAAATAGAAAATAGGAAATATTAGAGCTACAAGTGATTTTGGAACATAGAATCTCAAAGGTGGAAGGGACCTTAGAATACAAAACAAAAGAATACAAAACAAAGAATGTTAAACACAAGAATTAAAAATTAAATAATTAAAATAAAAAAATCTCAGGGTTAGAGCCATTGGGAATTGAGAATAAGGAATATCAAAGGTAGAAGTGTCCTTCAAGAATGTCAGAGGTAGAACAGACCTTACAACAAAAAACTATCAGAGATGGAGAGAATAAAGAGAATAAAGAATACCAAAGGTGGAATAGACCTTAGCACAGGGATCACCAAATCTGAAAGGGTCGTCAGAGTATAGAATGTCAGAACCTTGAATCCAAGGCACTGCTGAGCACTGAGAATCAAAGTTGAAAAGATATCAAACTATGAGGGGGCTCAGAAATCCTTTAGTTCACTGTCTCAATTTGTAGATAAAGGCCAGACCAAAAGAATATGCTTATTGCAGGAAGATTTCCAAATGACCCCTGTCAATATGGAGTATTTGAAATGCTTCACAGCCAACATAAAACCTTCACCTCTAGTCCACCTATGAGATTTAAGTCATTTTTTGGCCTTTCTTTTCAAACTGAGACCTTGTCTCTCTCCCAGATCATATTTCCTCCTGCTACGTGCCTTGTTCATCTCCCCAAGCCTTTTTATTTCTCTCTGTTCCCTCTACCCCCTCTCAATTCCACTGCCACATTCTACTTTTCATATACCTTTGTCTCTTATTATTTTTTTTAATTGAACATCTTCCCTGGACTGCTCTCTCCAGTCACATTTACTCACTTACCTCCTTTAATTTTAAACCAGGGAGCCCAGCTTCATATGCTGGCAACATTTCTTCTTTCTCTTTTTTTCCCAGCTGTCCTGTATACTCATTATAGACACAAAATGTAAATACCTTTAAGAAAAGGGTCCTCCTCTGGTTACAACACTAGGCAGCCTTATGATCTGGGCTCCCATTTTAGAAGAAGAATTTGTAAGTGGATTCTGATTGTAAAACAGAGATTTTTAGGCTGTGTGTACCCAAAAGTGAATCCATGATTGCACCTTCTGAGTTCTCCCCTACTCATTGGCTTAAAGCTTTGGGAGTCTATAAAGTGGGCATTTGTGCAATAGACCTTGTAATTTGCCAAATAACATTCTAATCCTATAGGCTTTTATCATCGGTCTACCAGGGCCTAGGCACTGAGATAAGCTCTAGTAACACACACACACACACACACACACACACACACACACACAGAGACATAGCATGTACAAACAATGTTTGCAGTCAAAGAGCTGATGATCTGATGAGAGAATCAAAGTAACAGGCATGGGTATTGGTGGTGCCAGTATGAAGGGTAAAAATGGAAATGAGAATATGTTGGTGGTAGAACTGACCATTTTTTAGCATCTTAAAGGTTGCAATTCACTTTCCCTATATTGTCTCATTTGATTCTCGCAACAATCTGTTGAAGGAGGCATTATCATTGTCCTCATTTTACAGATGAGGAGACTGAGTCACTGAACACTTAAATAATTTGCTCAAGGTTACACAGCTATTAAGAAACTGCTATACAGGACTTCCTGATGGTCTCCATGAAATCATCTAGGTGCTTAAATAGAATGTGGAGTGGAGAGGAGATTTGAAAGGGAATCAGGGAATTATAGAATCAGAAAATTGAACAGAATCTGAAAAAATCTTCTAGATTAGTCTCCTAATCCTTTCCAACACCCCTAAAAATAACTATAGAGTATAGAACCTCCCACAGGGCAGAGAAAGAAGAGTGAGGAAGAGAGAGAGAGAGAGAGAGAGAGAGAGAGAGAGAGAGAGAGAAGAGAGTATGCTCTGTACCTTAAAAAGCAATCCATTTTGTTTTTTGTTCTAGTCCTGGATAGAACACTAGACCTGGAGTCAGGAGGACCTGAGTTGAAATCCAACCTCAGACATTTGCCACTCACTAGCTGTACCATGGGCAAGGTACTAATCCTTGATAGTCTTGTATCTCCAGGCAATCCTGATATGTATCTGGTCACTAGGTGGCACTGTGAAAAGAGCAATGGCCTTGGAGTCAGGAGGACAGGAGTTCGAATTTGACCCAGACTACTGGCGCTAACTAGCTGTGTAACCTTGGGCAAGTTGCTTAACCCTTGATTGCCTTACATCCAGAGCCATCTCCAATCATCATAATTCATTTCTGGTCACTGGACCCAGATAGTCTGGAGGAAAAAGTGAGGCTGATGACTTAGAACAGCACCATCTCACTCAAGTTCGATTCATGCATTTGTCATGGCATCACTTCCTTGATTTTATGGTCTTCCTCGAGAAGGAGGGATAAAAAAAATAGATTGGATTAGATAAACTGGATGCAGATCACTATGGAAAAGAAAGTGAGGCCAGTGACATAGTACAGCATTCCCCTCACTCAAATTCAATTCATTGCTGGCTCATAGCATCGTCTCCCTAGTGTCCTTTCTTTGAAAAAGAAGTAAAACATCATCATTCCATCCAAAGCATCTCTTCTCACTCTGGTTCCTGATTCTGTCCTTTAGAACAAACAGATCAAGTCTAATTTCTCTGTCCTAGGACAGGCTTGGTGGGACTTGAGGACTGTAGCATTGCCCTGCTCTGAATCTTCATCCAGGCTAATCACTGCCAGATGCTTTAATTGTTCTTAATTCATAGCTTTGTATCCTAAGAAAATGTTGGTGACAAACTCTTTGGCCAGATGCAGGAGATTACCAAAACTCTTCCAGAAAGTATCTTCCTTTTCTAGTATCCCCTACCATCCAAAAACTGTTACACTAGTCTCTAGACTTTGAATTGGTTGAACCTTGTTTTGGGGTATCAAAATTAAAATAAATGCAACAGTTTCCACTTCACCTTTTCAAAATGGATGGGAAAAAATTGCTAATAGTTAAGACCTATTTCAATGTGAGGGCAGCTAGGTTGGACTAGTGAATAGAATGGAGAGAATCCTGGACCTGGAGTCAGGAGCACTCATTTTTCTGAGTTTAATTTCAATCACACACTAGCTATATGTCCCTGGGGCAAGTCTGTGTGTCTCATTTCCCTCATCCATAAAATCAGCTGGAGAAGGAAATGGCAAATCACTCCAATATCTTTATCAAGAAAAGCCCAAATGGGCTCAAGGAGTGTCAAGAATGAGGACTAGACCCCAACAGCAACTAGATAAGGCAGTGGCCTCCTCTTTCTTCTCTGAAGTGACTGGTGCTAGGGCCCATCCTGATAAAGGACAGCTTAGGAAGAAATCGATAAGATATTGAACTATGGGAGGAAAAAGGGAAAAAAAACCGTTTATTAAGCACTTACTATATACCAGTCACTGTGCTAAGCAAAATTATCTTTTCAGATCAATGACAAGTAATCTCTTTCTTTATTCTAAGGGATAGGGAAATGGTTAGGGAGAGATTTGATAAAATTTGATTATTCTATTATCCTAGATTATTAACCCATGAGATAATTTGTATATTTTGAGCTTTTACTTAAGAATCCTATACATATTGCCTTGAATCATCTTGGGATGGAAAGTCATGTTGGAAGGCTTGGGGGACTCTGCCAGTTTGGATATCTCTTTCGCTTTCCAAGCTGGAAATGCTTGGCTATTAGATTAATGTTAAATTAAGTAAAAGTGTTTCTGGCAAACTCAAACCTAAAACACAGAGTGGGGTATTAGGATTAATATTTTTTCTTAGACAGATCTGAATTCCAAATCTCTTACCAAGGTCAAGTAGTCTGCTGGAAATGATTGATTCAATAGAGAAGATAATAAAACTTAATATACAAAAGACTGAGCATAGCTGGATAACCATGTCTGGGTTTTGTTAATGCAAGGATTCCTTTTCTGTATACATTTGACTAGATGGCTGCTGGAATTCCTTCCAACCTGAAAATTCTGTGATATAGGATTTTGTCAGCATGAGGATCTCCTGGTATGAGAACTGACTTGACCAATAAAAATTACAATTCACCTATAACTTAATATTTCATAAAATCATAGAGTTGAAATTGGAAGAGGGCTCAGAAGTCTTCCATTTTAATCCCTACATTTAATTCAGGAGAAAACTAAAACTCAGATAGTTTAATTCTTTTACTCAAACCCTCAGACTGAAGAGAGTCATTTGACAACACTAAATTAGATATTCCTAATACCAAGTTCAATGTTTCCATACTATTTCTAGTCTAGATAACAGATTTTTGGACAAAGAGGTTAAGTGACTTGCTCAAGATCAACAGTATGTTAAGTGCTAGAAACTACCTTTAAAAACACATATTCCAGGGGCAGCTAGGTGGCACAGTAGATAGAGCACCGGTCCTGGAGTCAGGAGGACCTGAGCTCAAATCGACCTCAGACAATAATTGCCTAGCTTTGTGACCTTGGACAAGTCATTTAATCCCATTGCCTTAAATAATTTTTTTAAATAAAAAAAACCCCACATGTTCCTGACTGAGTCCAACACTATTTACTTTGTTAAGCTCTCATGTTGATGTGGAAGAGAAAGAAGAGATTGCATTATTATTATTAATTATTATTCATATTCTATTGATAATCATAATAAGATAGCACTTCACAGTGAATTAAATCCAAGTCAACTGGTATTCTGAAATGATATAGTGTGATAGTTCACATCAATTTAACAATTTGATGCTTTTCATCCCAACTATAAGATAGATCTTATTTTCCTCATTTTACAGAAGAAAAACTGAAGCTCACATAATTATCGAATAACTGGTCCAGATGCCACAGATAGTAAATCGCAGGTCTAGGAGGGTCGGACAGGATTAGCTATTTCATTTTCAGTGCCTACAATCAGTCCATCTCTGGGTTTGTGGAGCAGAGGTCTAAAGGTGGGCTGAAGCTATTTGCAAAATCTGATTGTGTCCAAATATTTAAAAATAAAAGTTTACAAAAGATGTTGGCTAGATTTTTTTTGAGGGCTTTTGAGATAGGATACTATATAAAGTCTTCTGACTCCTAAACTAACCAAGCTTTAGTCTGTTACAATAATCGCACATAGCACAAATGTTTTAATGTCCATTTGATATATGAAGATAGGAACGGAGGTGATGAGAAGAATGATTTGCCTGCAATAAAATAATGGAACCAGGAATTGAACCTAAGTCTCTTGATTTCATTCCCTGTTTCTACCTACATCCATCAGAACAAATGGCATTTATAAAAGATGTGGAATTTGGCTTCATTCCTTAAAAAAGGCATTTAGTGGGCACTTACTGCATACTTAGCACTCTAATAGATACCAGGGATACAAATACAAAACCAAAAAACAATCTCTATCCTAAAGAAGTCTATATTCAGTAATAGAAGTGGGGATCAAGGCTTAAATTATGCTATCAAAATGTTGACTCTCAGGTGAAGGAGAAAGGACCTTTGCAGATAAAATTTAAAGAAAACTAAGAATTCTAAGATTGGAGAAGTTGTTCTCTAGGAAATAGGGAACTGTCTATGCAAAGACTTTCTTTTAAGAGATATGCATCCAGCACTAGAATATGATAATTCCATTCTACATTTGAAAGAAAGAAAATTTATGAAATCAATATTGTAAGCCTATACTCTATCCTCCATTTTTTGCTTTCCACGTTCAGCCCTGCTCAGTAGTTGAAGCTGCCAAGTCTTGTGTGATCTTGACTCCCTGGAGCTCTTTCATTCTGTTTTAATATAGGGACATTGTGTTAGACTAGGATTTGTTTACTTCTTGAGGGAATATTGGGATCTTGTAAAGACCTGATCAGAATTTTATGTAGTTCTTATGCTGTGCCCTCCAGGTACTAGGTTCTGTTTTCTTCAGGGACTACAGAAATAGCTGAAGGAAAAATCTCTTCAACTTTCAGTGTAACTTAAGTTGTTGGACCTAGGGCAAGATCTGATTGAACTCCTGTTCTAAATTTTGTGGACTTTAAACCCCATTTCATCCTGGTAATATAATTCCTGGCTTGCCCCTGTTTGGAACTCTAGTGTGCAGTCATCGGTTTCATTCCCATTAGCTAACTGGCATATTATGTGTTTGTATATACATATATGTGTGTATATGTTTATTCAGAAGTACAGAGCTATTGGTTCATCCCTGCTCCTAAATTTTTTGTTTTTACTCAGTTGCAGACTTTACCCCAGACCTAATTACACAATTCTTCTCTTGTATCAGAGTAACAGAGATGTAGGTCTACCCCATTCCACAGGTCCTGATTTAGTTACTTGACTGTGGGTAGAATGTGCAAACTTGGACTTCAAGAAGTCTCCATTGTATTTTGTTTTGTGTCTTTTTTTGTTGTTTGCAAGGCAGGGGGGTTAAGTGACTTGTCAAACGTCACACACCTAAGTAATTATTAAATATCTTGAGGTCAAATTTGAACTCAGGTTCTCCTGACTCCAGGGCTGGTGCTCTATCCACTAGTTGCCCTGTTGCTTGTGTTATTCATTGAATTTGCTCTCCAATCATTAGATATTTTTCAATCTCCGATAGAATACTTCTGGGAGAAAACTGGTTTGTATGCTACCTTCTACTCTTCCATCTTTGTAGCTCTCTCCTAATGGGGACATGATAGCTGTCATTTAAGTATTTGAAGGACCTTTCTATAGAAGAGGCTTTTGCTTCTTGATCCTAAAGGGCAGAGCTAGGATCAGTGAGTGGGTATTGCAAAGAAGAAAATTCTGGATGTCTGGAAACAAAGCAAAAAACAAAGGAAAACAACATAACTTTGTTTTCCCACGGCAGAATATGTTGCTTCTAACATGACAGGAAGATCTCTCATTGGAAGTCTTAGAGCAGAGGTTGGATGACCCCTATGTCTGTATAATAGGTCCCTTCTAACACATAAAGATGGGCTAGAGAGCCAACGAAGTCCCTTCTAGCTCTAATTTTCTGGGATTTAGTGAATGCAAGATTCACAGTTTGTTGTCCCAAAACTTTCTCACACTTATTCCTCTCTGCCAATGGTTTTCCTCTGATAGAGGATAAATATCTTGAGAAGAAAGCCAGTTTCATTTCTTTGTATTCCCACTATCTGGCACAGGGTAGGCATTAAATTAGTTCTTGCTGATTTCTTGAGTGATGATCATAACAACATGAACTAGAAGGTAAATAGATTAATAATAATAGCACCACATAATTGGAAAAGTTAGGAAAAAGATGTATCTTTCCTCTCTTCCCATCAGAGATTCATCCACAGCACTCTGGCTAGATTTAGTGTCTTTTACTCATTTTAAAGGGCTAGTCTGCGATAATTTAAAATGATCTCCTTTCCTCTCAGTTTCAGACTAATTGACTTCAGAGTGAGTGAGTTACAGTCCTCTTAAGTGCTCGGGCCCTCGGCTTTGTATATTTTTATGTCGATTTTCCCAAGAGCTTTTGTACGCACGCACATCAAAAACTGCAACAATTACAGCACTTTCTTTATTCTTCTCCATGGAATAGAAATTGATTTTTAACTCATTTGATCAGAGAGAATTGATGGCTGTATGTAAATGCAAGATCTATCGGCTACCGTTTCAGTGTATCTAACTTATTTTATGCTCTTGGGTAGGTTGGTTAGCATCCTGGAATTAGATCTAGAAAAGGCATCAGAGGCCATTTTATCTGACCTCATTTCATAAATGAGGGGAATTGAGATTTTGAGGGGAAAAGGTCACTTAGGGAACAAATGACAGAGTTGGGACTTGAACTCAGGACCTCTGACTTCAAAGCCAATGTTTTCCCTTTTGCACCATGATTATGCCCCTCAACCTTACTGACTCTCAGTCTTCCTACCTTTAAAATAAGAAATCAGAATAAATGACCTTGAAACTCTTTTTTCTTTCTCTGAGTCTTCATGGGAAAGGATTGTTCCCTTTCATCTTTGCATTTTGATCATTTAGAATAGTGTGTGGCACTAAATACTTGTTGATTTATTAGTCTACTTGAATTAGTGAAATAATATTGTCCATAAACAGCAACTAAAATATATGCAAGATGCTCACATAAGGAAAGAAGGAGGGAAGGAAAGGGAAGGAGGAAAGAAGGAAGGAACAAGAGAGGAACGAAAGAAGTAAAGGAAGGAGAGGAAAGGAAGGAAAGAAAGAAAAGGAAGGAAGGAGGGAGGGAGGGAGGGAGGAAAGAAGTAAAGGAAGAATAGGAAAGGAAGAAAAGAAAGAAAAGGGAGGAAGGAGGGAGGAAAGAAGTAAAGAAAGGAAGGAAATGAGGAAGATGAGAAATTTTAGATGAAAAATGAAAGCTAGGTAGCTTAGGACTCCCCATAAATTGTAGTCTCAAGAGGAGCAGGATACAAAGGAACATAGTACAGTTAATTGAACTCATCTGAAGCCACAGGAAATGTGTGATCACTTGCTCAATTCATGACTTGTTTATGATGCACCCCCCCCTTGTGCTATGTGATAGGGAGATATGAAAATAGTTACAATGGACTCTGCTCTCATAGACATTAGCACAAGCAGAGACAAGGCAATTGAGCCATGAGAACAGAGACAAATAACCCTTAACGCAGGAACCTACTTTTCTCCTTATCTGAGATCTCTTGTACCCCAGTAAGAACAGGTTGAGAGGGAGCCAGTCTCTGAGATTTGTTTAAGCTTGTCCTATAATAAAAGTATGTTGTGTACATTGGAAGGAAAGAGAAAGAGAGACAAGTACTATAGGATCTATTCATGATAGTAATGCTCAGGGCTAAGTGTTTAAAGAGACTTTTTCTTGGGAGGGGGTCTATGTTTACATTCCACTCCAATATGTGTACCCTTGATGTAAGGTGGCATTTCTAAGGCCCTTTCATGGAGAAATTTAATGTTGAAAGACAGAAACAAAGTTTTGGAGTAAAGGAAAAAAGGCAAATAATTGTTAAAGGCTATAAGATAATATTGTTATTATAGACGAACATTTTGATGCCCAAAATGAGTGGGGAAAAAGTCTCTTTGGTTTAATCAAAAGTGCTGGAATATGTGTATGAAGAAACACAGCTTTCAGATGGGATTAGAACAATTTGGGACAGAAAATATGAAGGCTTGGCACAAATATAAAGATTTAAATCACCTTGTGAAAGATGGGGGATAATGCCTCATTTGTATGTGAACAGTTTGATGGTTTGAAGGAGCACAGAAAGAACTTTCATTTATTAAAAACTGGAAAAATATGTGTATAAAGGAACACAGTTTGAAGGACACAAAATGAGATGCTTAGCCATTTTATAATCTTCAGAACTACAAAGCATTATGCCCCTCAAGTCATTTAGAAATAACTATTTGGGGATTTAAAAAGGGTAAAAGATTTTTTAAAAATGGGAATGTTATTTTGATTCCATGGGTGAAATTTGGTGAAGTAGTATCTTTTGAGTGAAAGAAGATTTGTCGATTGGCAGGAAATTCTGATTTAAATGGAAAGATAGGAGCTCTAAGAGAAAGGAGAGGTTAAGAGAAATTTGAAGAAATAGTGCAGGTTCAAAAGGAGCTTTGTTCAAGCTATTTGCAGAGACCAGTAGCAGAATCTGCCAAAACATTTAAGTTTTCTGATTCCCAATTGCTCGGAGAGGGGCTCAACCTCATTGGACCAGAGCTTCAGTTCCAGATAAAAGGTGAAACCTATGACAAGTCAGTGTTCTCCTTTGCTGTCCTATGTTTGTCTAAGAAGGAAATTGGAAAGGGGATAGACAGGTGCTACTGCTGCTTTGCTGTGTAAGGAAAGCTGGCTAAGAGGGTTGACCATGATAAGAGAGTCAAAATGAGCTGCTCCACTTGCCAACACCATTCTAATTAATGCTCTTGTCTTCCTCATTTCCTTCCTTCCTGTCCTCCCTCCCTCTAATTGAGCATCTTGAGGAATGAAGAATTTGTGAAGGCTCCACAGAATAATAATTTTGTCTATTGATCAATGTTGGAGATCAAAGGAGACAATATCTATAAAAAGAGCAGAGACTGGTATACAGTAGGGACTACATAAATGCCCACTGCCTTTGTTCTTTTTTTTTCGATTTTTGCAAGGCAATGCGGTTAAGTGGCTTGCCCAAGGCCACACAGCTAGGTAATTATTAAGTGTCTAAGGCTGGATTTGAACTCAGGTCCTCCTGACTCCAGGGCCGGTGCTCTATCCACTGCACCACCTAACCACCCCCCTTTCTTTTTTTTAATTCTAATGATCCTAAGAGAGGTAGAAAAAATATAGACAGAAGGCAATTTTAATTCTAAGTGAAAGAATAAAGAAACTGAGAATCTTGAGGCACAAAGATCATGGACAGGTCTGATCAACCCTGAGGTACAAGAAAGCAGCAGAAAATGGTGGGAATGATGTGGCTGAGTAATGAGCAGTCCATTTCAAAGAAGTAGTGAAGTTATTAGTCTGTTCCAATAGGGGACAACCAGGTTAATTTGGCATTAAAACCCAAGAAGTAAGGAGATAGCAAGAGATCACCTACTTGCTTTCAATGAGTCTGAGTCATTAGATCTGAGCAAACTACTTCTCAGAATACTGTAAGAATTGATGGATGAAGTCTTTTTAAGAAAAATGAGAATCTTGGAGAAGCATAACATCATTAAAAAAAAAAAGCAAAGCTAGAAGAGTCTCTAAATCATGGACCAATAATCTTGACTTCAATTCAAGGTAACATTTTAGAGTTCAGTGTTCAAGGGTTGGTAAGGGAGCAATCTGAAAGAGAAGCAGTCATCACAAAGAACCAGTTTCTTTCTTTCTACCAAGGAACATCTTGCCATGTACACTTCATCTGACTTTGACAAGGTTTTTCAGATGAATGTCATAAATGTATGATTCCCTACATTTGACAAAGACTATCTTTGCAGAGTAGTTGGGTTGGTGCTTTCATTGACTTATACCAGAACTCAGAGAAGGTAACAGGGGCATGACATGATACTGATCCTATATGTTGCTAACCACTGGAACAGATGCTCCCTAGTGTAAGAAACATCTACAGAATGGGGAAGTTCATACCTATAGTATCTACCTCCTAAGATTGTCATCAAGTTCCAAATGTTAACCACTTTGCAAACCTTAGATGTTGTAAATAGCACTCATCATTATTATCCTCAAGTGAATGAAAGGCTAGTTATGTGAGGTTTAGCTAAGGATGTTTGTCCCCCTCTTTGTTGTGGGGAGCAGTTCTGAGGTGTTCAGGTCTGAGAATTATCTGCTGAAGCTTTGGTCCCAAAGCCCCTTCCCATGCCTCAATAGCGCCTTCATTCCATCTCTGGGAATTTCCTGTGGAGAGTTAATGAAGCTCTAGCAGCTCAGACTTCATTAAGCACACACATCACAAAGCATCAGCAGAGAGTCTTGTGCCAGAGAAGATTCTTTATCCCCTGTTAATGCTAAAATAGCTGTAATTGGCCATATTAACTTAGAGATAAGAGAGAATGTTGAGGACATCTTTTCTAGTCCACCATTGGTACATGTGGACCTTGGAGCCTTCAATATTAATTAGAATGACTTATCCAAGTTCACACAGCTACCAGGAGAACCTAGATGAAAACCCAGCCCCCTATATAAACTTACAGACAAATATACACATGCATGCAAAGTTCACATATAAACACATGTATCCACATGCCTGCACACACATATAGTTTGGTGAATTTTATACTACAGCCAAAGCTACATACACATGGGAATTTGTGTGCACATTCTACATATGTTCATGTCATACATATGTGATGTGCACATACATATAGGGTGGATCTATATGTGTGTGTGTGTGTGTGTGTGTGTGTGGTAGATTCATATATATATATATGTATATATATATATATATATATATATATCATAATATGATGATAGCATTGATTCACTGACTTATTGGGGAACATGAACCTTAGAAGAGACCAAAGGGAGATGGATGGCTCTGAATTTGAAACCAGGAAGAACTGGGTTTGAATCCTTCCTCAAGCACTTAATGGCTCTGTGTTCTTGGGCAAGTCACTTCATTTATATGGGCCTTAGTTTTCTCATCTTCAAACCTCATCTATGATTCTTTATAACTATAAATCAAAGATTCTCTATCTAGTCCAAATCAACACCTCCTCCACTCTCCTACTTAGAGGCTGTGGTCTATGGGAGAGAAGCATCTCAGACTACTGAAATATTTAATCTTAGAGACAGAATAATAGGAATGTATTTCTAGAGATGGCAGGGACCCGTAAGGCCATCTAGTCCAACCTCCTTATTTTATAGAAGAGGAAACTGAGGCAGATAAGTGACTTACCCAGGGTTACATAGCTAGTAAGGCTGAGACCCGATTTGAACTTAGATCTTCCCATGCTTTGTCCACTTTTTTTGTTATTCATTCTTTGCTTTTGAGGAAGACCAATAGTACCCTGAGGGTGATGGCTTGACTTTCTAATGAACTGGATTTAAGCATGATTGGCCTGCCCAAAGTCATCAGACTTATTTTGTCAAAGTAAAATGCCACCCGATCAGTCAAGTTTGAACCCAAGGCTTTAGAACTATTTGGTGCCTCTCTCTTTCAAGAGACATAGCTATCAAAACCAAGTTAGTTTTTGGATAATTTTGGCTAACTGGACCTGATTTGTCAGCATCATTTTTGCTGATTTGATTCTCTCTTTAAGACCACTATGAGGTTGAATTCTCCAAAGTGATAATGTAGTCTGGAGCAATATTTCTTAGACCCTGGAGGTAGGTATGGAAAAAGCCAGAAAAGGAGTATTAAAAAAGCATTCTAAAGGGATTTCTATACAAATGTGAAAGAATTAAAAAAACAGCCAATTATAAATTGTTAAAAATAAATATGATGATGATGATGATGCAAATTGTAAGCTGTGGTGCCTTTCCACTTCTAGACAAGAATTGGACTTGACTTCACAACTTCAACATTTGATGTTTTTTCTCTTTTCTAATACTCTTTGAAGGATCTCTTTGTGTTGGTCCTACACTTGTATTTTCAGGGATAGTTAAACTTGATGCTGGGTTGGTTTAATGAGTCAAAAATGAGACGGTAGTTATACAAGCAAAGGGGACATGGTTATATCCCTTATGTGGGGGTGATTCAGCTCTAAATCCATTGAGACAGGATTTCAATGACCTTGGGCAAGCACATTAACCTTTTGGGGCCTCAGTTTCCTCATCTATAAAATGAGAAGATTGGATTAGAAGGTCTCTGAGGTCATTGCTTCTTCTAGATTTATGCACACTTTTGTTATCTGATTTTCTTCTTCTCTCTCTCTCTCTCTCTCTCTCTCTCTCTCTCTCTCTCTCTCTATGCTCTTTGTCAGTGATCTCATCAGCATCTAAGGCTCCAATGATCATTTCTCTGAGGCTGACTCAGAAAACATCAGAGCTTGAGAGGAATCAAATGTAGTGAAGCATTGTTCCTGCCATTAGGCAACCTTGGATGAAATTTCAGATCTGCATGCTCATGACAAATTATTCAATCTCTCCAAATTTCAATTTTCCTACCTGCAAAATGGGCACAATCATATTTCTACTACAAACCTCCTGATGCAGTTATGACACGAGGAAGTGACTTCTAACATGCTATAGGAATGTAAGTGATCCTTAGCAAAGAACCTTAGAAAACATTTCCTCTTTCAACAGATGAGGAAACTAAGACTTGCCAAAGGTCACACAGCAAGTTTACCCCAGAGTCAGGCCCCTGATTTTCAATTTCTAACTCAATTCTCTTTCTTCTAATACTACACATCCCTCTCACTGACATATAAGGAAGCTGTAAACATTGAATTCCAAGGAAAGTTGGGAAACCTCCTATTCTGGGAAATTTTATTCTCTTGAAGACTTTTTTTGGAACTTTAAAAATAGGGATTTTAACCCAAATGTGTAGTCCTGCCAGGAGACAAAGAGGTAATACCATCTTGGGTTCTCATCTATGAATGTGATTGTCTAAGAACATGATCAGAATTTGAGACTATTGAAATACTGGGATAGACAAGCTTTAGGGCAGAGCATATTTGGTAGTATGTGTATCCATCTAGGAACCAAAGATGCAATTGGAGTATTTTATCTTCATCAAAATCATTTGCAGTGAGGAATGGCCAAACCACCACACCCTTGTTCTCTCTTCTTCTTGACCTGGGGGCCCCCTGCAATGCACTTTTGGCAGCCAGGATGAAAGGCTTGTTCAAGTCTTGTTTTTCTCTCTTTCCACTATATAGCGCTTTCCATCTGGCCTCCAGAATTCTGTTTGAAATGGCTGGGGCTCAGTCCAAATAAAAAAAAAAATAAAACAACATACCCTTGCTATTTTCCTTTTCTGGACAAAATCATAAGAAAAAGAAGCAGTTTCTTCCTCCTGCCTCCTCTTTCTTTTCTATTTCTGCTTCCACTTTTTCATTTTCATCTTCTTCCTCTTCGTCTTCATCTTATTAGTTTTCTTAATAGGTCTGTGCTTTCACTGGTATAGAGAGCACTTGGTTAGGACCTCCCAAACACTAATGAAAAATGGAACCTGTTCTGGAAGTTAGGATCTTAGAGAATTGCATGGGATAAGTTTAAGTGATTTGCCCAAAGTCATTCAATTAATGTAAGGCAGAAAGAAAAGAGTTGAATTATCATTTCAAAACCAACTCTCTATACCCTGTCCACTATATTGCCTAGAAAGTATTGAAAGTTTTACCAGATGTTTTTCTGTCAAGATATTTAATTCTTTTTTTATTTTTTATTTTTTTTTGTAAGGCAATGGGGTTAAGCGACTTGCTCAAGATCACACAGCTAGGTAATTATTAATTATCTGAGGTCACATTTGAACTCTGCTCCTCCTGACTCCATGGTTGGTGCTCCATCCACTGCACCACCTAGTGGCCCCAAGATATTTAATTCTTACAAAAATCCTTTGAGGATATTTTAATTCTAATAATCTTTTTACAGATTATTAGAATGACAAAGAGATTCTAGATTAAAAAAATAGGACCTTTGGGTCTTTGAGTAACTTTATCAAGTTAATAAAGTTAGTAGGCGAATGAAAACAAAGAGAATCATAGAATTATAGAAACAGAACTGTCAGGGACATTGACATTCATATATGCTTAACAGTGTCATTTTATGTTCAAGGAAACTGAGACTCAGGAGTTTAAATAACCTCTTAAGAGTCATATAGCTAGTAAATGTCTGAAGCAGAATTTGAACCCAGATTTTGAGTTGTCAAGCATATGTTCTTGCCTCCATGTCACAGTTTTCTCCTTAAATAAGAAGCATCAAAATGGTATTAAAATATTCATTGTACTTCTTTCAGATGAGGAAAATGAGGCTTAGAAAGATTACAATGACTTGATGATGGTAAGACATCTAATATCAGGGGCCACTGAGGTCTCTTTGTGGATTGCCCCTCTCCCTTTCCATCCCCCTTTCTTCCTTTTATTAGACTGGATGGCTTCTAGGAAACATTCAGCACAACAGATCATGTTATTGCAATTGCTGGATAAACTGAACATCTTAGGTCAAGCCTACATTTCATGGTGGAGGGACTAATGAGGGACCAAACATTGCCATTTTACTCTAAATTTACTGTCTCATTCTAATTAATCTACCAGGTCATTCTTGGGACCTTGTCTACAAGCTTCTGCTCTCTATCCATGGGAACATCAGAAACATTCAAGTATGCTACTACTTCATAACATTGCTCTTTGACAAGCTTCCTCATCTTAATTCCCCATCTACATAGCACACATTGAAGACATAATTATTTGGACTCTGCAAAGGGAGAAAAAAGACCTTCATTAATTGAGAGCCATGGGTTTGCCATTTGGCAACATGAGCCTGTAAACTTCAAACTCACTCTCTCTCTGGGGACCTTGTGTGTGCAAGGGAGAGACTATGCCCTCATGTGAGAGAGAGAATGATGTGCATTTATTTTTCTTATGAGACCATCTCAGTAAATAGTCCTTTCAAAAAGATAATTAACTATGGTTGACTAATTGGTGATCTGTGAGGGGGACACATGTGAGGGCTCATTACTGATAGTGCTAAAGACCCAACCCCTCTGAGTTACCTCTAGAATCCCAGGAGAAAGAATTGTTAGCCACCCTCTAGTTACTGGACCAACTAACTTAATGTGGTTTGGGGAAGTGACCCCAGTGGGAACCAATTCCCTACTTATAGAAGGAACATTACACCAGCTGTGTTGTGTATTTCATTTTTCTTTTTAGATTTTGCAATGGGGTTGCTACTTTTAGATTTTACAATGGGGTTAAGTGACTTGCCCAAGGCCACACAGCTAGGTAATTATTAAGTGTCTAAGGCCAGATTTGAACTCAGGTCCTCCTGACTCCACTCTATCCACTGTGTCACCTAGATACTTTAAGGATCCATTATTTTTTTTCAGTGTCTGTGGGGATGTGTGGAAGGTGGGGGAGATTTAACTTAGCAATGGTGACCGTTGTCCCTTCCACTCTTTCTTACTTGGGTTTTGTGACTTGAACAGGAGTGTAATGAACCAATGCTTAGGGATAAATTCTCTGGCAATGAACTTCTAACTTAGCTAGGCATGTCTTCAAATAACAATAAAAATTATATAAGTGCATCACTGGGAATTTGAAGACTCTCCAGCTTGGTACAAATTGCCAGATCTCATATTCTCTTGGCAGAGCCTTCAAGTATCCAATCAAATCCACTCCAATAAGAATCCCTGGGCTGCAGTTTAAGAGCCATCTCCTAGAGAGGGTCTTTCTTTGATTCTTCCCCACACCCACATATTTGTTTGTGTTATCACCCCTCTGACATTACTGCATCTTGGCTTTGTCAATACTTTCTATTTTCTCAGCTATGAAGATGATGTTTGTGTCCAAGAGAATGTTAGCCTCTTGAGGCTGGGAAAGATTTCATTTTGTCTTTATATACTAATACCCAGGATATGGTAAGAATTTAACAAATTCGTTTTGATTGTTTCCCCTATTCATTCAAAGCTCAAATCAAAATGATCCCTTCTGATCTCTTGATCTATTTTCACAAGTGATTCCCACAAGAGATTACTTTGGATTTTGGGCAGCTAGGTGGTGCAGTGGAGAGAGTCTGACCTTGGAGTGAGAAGGACAAGAGTTTGAATCCAGCCTCAGACACTTGAGACGTACTAGCTATGGGATCTTGGGCAAGTCACTTAACCCTGATTGCCTCCTATCCAGGGCCATTTCCCATCATCCCAATTCATATCTGGCCACTGGACCTAGATGACTCTGGAGAAGAAAGTGAGTCTAATGACTTAGCACAGCAATCCCCTCGCTCAAATTTAATTCATGTGCTTGTCTTAGCATCACCTTCCTGATGTCATGGTCCTCTTCAAGAATGAAGGACAAAACATCATCACTTTGGACTTTCTTGGAATATATTTGGATATATATATATATATATATATATATATATATATATATATATATACACATGTGTATATTCATATTGAATATATATTATATAAATGTATTTATAACATAGTATATATATATGTATATAATTCATTAGCATGTAAGTGTCTCAAGGACAGAGACTCTGCAATTTTTGTCTTGCAAAAGGTACTAATATTTATCATTGTGATTAAGCTAAAAGAGTTGATTGAAATGAATTGAATTTATTGGGCATAGGCTCTCAGGTTTAGATTATAGCAATACAATGTTGTATGAACAGTAGCCATTGCTTCAAGAAATTTTCATTCTTTTTAAAAAATATTTTATGTTCTTCCAACCACATGTGACTGTGGTTTTATTAATCATTTTTTGCAATGTTTTGAGTTTTACATTTTTCTCCCTGCCTCCCTTCCGTCTTCCCTCCCCTTGACAGAAAGCAATTTGATATAGGCTCTACATTTAAAACCCAAGCTAAACATAGATCTTTACTGATCATGCTGTGAGAGAAGAATTAGATCCAAATGGAAGGGAAAAAAACAGAGAGAGAAAAAAGGACATAATACATATGATAACTTTTAAAAATGAAGATAATAAACTTTGGTCTTCATTTAAATCCCACAGTTTCTTCTCTGGATATGGATGGTATTTTCCATCACAAGTCTTTTAAAATTGTCTTTGATTGGGCAGCTAGGTGGTGCAGTGGATAAAGCACCGGCCCTGGAGTCAGGAGTACCTGGGTTCAAATCCGATCTCAGACGTTTAATAATTGCCTAGCTATGTGGCCTTGGGCAAGCCACTTAACCCCATTTGCCTTGCAAAAACCTAAAAAATTGTCTTTGATTATTGTCCTGCTGAAATGAACACATTCACAAGGGTTGATCATCATCCCATGGTGCTGTTTAGTGTGTCTAATATTCCTCGGGTTTTGCTCATTTCAGTCAGCATCAATTCATATAAGTTTTCTTAGGTTTTTCTGAAATTTCATCCCTCATTATTTCTTATAGAATAATAGTGTTCCATCACATAATATACCAAAATTTGTTCAACCATTCCCCAATTGATGGGCATCCCCTCAGTTTCCAAAGAAATTTTCAATCCTACAAAGGGCGTGTGACTTTTGTCAAGAGTGACTTCTGTTCCAGAAAGATTCCAATTTTTACTGCAGTGTGATAGGCTTGTGGGTTCATATATGCCTTGAAAGACTTTTAGCATTCTTATTCAACTTTCATTCTATTAAATTGATATTCCTTCTGGAGCTGCTATTTCTTTCCTCACCTAGAGCTCTAGAGGTACCCCTCAAGGGTAAGATTATACCAGCTCAAGAACTTATTCTGATATATCCTTTTCCAAATCAATTGTCAATGATTAACACCCCAGTATCATTTTTGTCAATTAACAGCAATTAACTTTTACTGACTGATATTTATTAAAAACAGAACAAGAACTAGTTATTTGATGAACATTTATTAAGTGCCATCTATATGCCAGCCACTATACTAAGCATTGAAAGATATTAAGAAAGGCAAAAGATTGTCCCTGGCCTAGAAGTGCTCACAGATCTAATGAGGGAGAAAACATGTAAACAACCACGAACAAACAAGCTATGCTTGGTGGACAAATAGGGAATAACCAACAGAGGAAAGGTGCTAAAATTAAGAAGGAAAAAGGAAGACTTCTCTCTAGACTGAATGCAGAGCAGAGCATACTATTTCCACTCTTTTTGTTTTTTCCTTAGTTTTTGCCCTTTGTTCTGATTCTTCTTGCACAACATGACTAATGTGGAATTATGTTTAACATGATTGCACATATGCAACTTAGATCAGATTGCTTGCTGTATTGGGGAGGGGGGGAAGAAGAGAAAAAAACATCAAACTCAAAATCTTATGAGTATTGAAAACTATCTTTACATGTTATGGGAAAACACTATATACACACAGACATATGTATATATTACATGTATGGAAACATATGCACACACATGCAATACCCATATACACACATATATACACACTCATGCATTCATTTACTCATTCATTCCATGGAGACAACAAAATTTGGACAGGAACTTGAAGAAAGACAGATAGTAGACATTAGGATTGAGAGCATTCCAGGCATGGAAGATGTTCAGGGAAAATGTCTGAATTTAATAGATGGAGTGACTTGTATGAGGAATAATGATGAGGCCAGAGACTTGATTGAAGGGAGGAGTTGGAAGGTGGGTGTCAGAGGGCTAAAAAAGATGAATGGAAGGGCAGGTTATAAAGGGCTTTGGATACCAAAGAGAATTTTAAATTGGTTCCTGGAGGTGATAAGGAGTCACTGGAGTTTATTGAGTAAGAGTTGATATGATCAGACCTATGTTTTTGAATGGTCAAGTGGAAGATGAATTGGAAAAGGGAGAGATTTGTGATTGGGAGACTTTCAGTAGTCCAAGTCTGAGGTGATGAAGGTCTCTACTAGTCATTCATTCATTCATTCATCCAGTCAGTCAATCAATGAACATTTTAAAAATTCCAGAGGCACTACTTTCAAGGTAATAATGCTGTCAGAGGAAAGAAAGGGGCATAGGCAATCAATCTTATGAAGGGAAGATCAGCACCTTGGAGAGCTGGAAAATGGGGATCATGCAAGGTTAGAGCCCCTCTCTGAAATTATAGGAGGTTGATGGTGCTGTCAACAAAAAGAGACATTTAGATGGGTAGAAAGATCACAGGGAAACATTATAATGAGTTCAATTTGAGACACGTTGTATATACGATATCTAAAGGACATCCAGTTTGAGAGATCTAATGAGTAATTAAAGATTTGATATCAGAGGTGAGCAGGAAAGATTAAGAATGGATAAATAGGGGCAGCTAGGTGGTGTAGTGGATAAAGCACCGGCCCTGGAGTCACGAGTACCTGGGTTCAAATCCATTCTCAGACACTTCATAATTACCTAGCTGTGTGACCTTGGGCAAGCCACTTAACCCCGTTTGCCTTACAAAACAAAAAACAACAAAAAAGAATGGATAAATAGATTTGAAGAACAATAGTATAAAGATGAAACTTGAATCCATGGGAATAGATGAAATCATCAAGATAAAAATAGCATGGAAGAGAAAGAAAATTGGTGAAAGGATAGATTCCTAGGAGACCTGAAAATCAGACCACATGAACCTGATGAAGATTTAGCAAGGAACTGAGATGGGGCAATCAGACAGGCAGGAAGAGAATCACAAAAGAGGGGCATACTGAACACCTAAAGAGAAGAGAGGGTCAATGAGAGGGTGGTTGATAGCCTCAAAGGCTAAAGCCAGTCAAGAAAAAAATGAAGGTTGAGGAAAGGTCATCAGATTTGGCAATTAGGAGATCATGAGTAATTTTGGAGAGAGCCATTTCAGTAAAATAATAATGTTCTAAGTCAGACTATAGAGAGTTAAGAAGAGAGATAGTGGAGGTACCTATTGTAAACAGCCTTCTCAAGAGTTTAGCAACAAAAGGTAGGCAAGATATGGGATGAGTGTTCATTTGGATAGGTGGATCAAATGAGGATTTTATGAGCATGGGGGAGACATGAGTATATTGATCGGCAGTAGGGAAAGAGACAGGAGAGAATGATGATAAGGGAGAAAGGAGGAATGATAGAGGATCCATTCTCTTGGAGAAGACAGAATGAATGGGCTCACTTGCATGTAGAAGGGTTAGCCTTGGCAAATAGAAGGATCACTTGTTCAATGTGAGACAGGAGTGAAGAAGAGATAGTGGCAGACGGCATCAGAGTGATGGGAGGTAAGGAAGGAGCGAGGAGAGGAAATCTTAACAAATGACCTCCATTTTTTTCAGTAACAGAAGTATAAATATTTTCTCTAGCATCTGGCATGTGTGAGGGGGGGAAGGGACACATTCTTCCCAAAACCACCTGAGGAGAAGGGGTCCAAATTTAAAGCAGCTGTTCCAAAGTATTTCCTCTCACCATTTGGAAGTTTACTTCCAAATGTGACATAGTTAATAGATGAGTTACTCCTTCTTAGCTGTTTTCAATCGACAGCTATACTGGGTCAAATAGGATCCTTGTCTCTTCATTTCTCACCAGCCTCAGCTGCCTCCAAACTCTGCAATGGGCTCCCATCATTCAGCATCTAGTGACTCATTCCCCTGACATTTTAAAGCTCAAAACTCACAGCTTCATTCATTCCATCTCCAATATCCACTCACTTAAGGCAGGGAGGATTAGACATCATAGAGACTGAAGAAATTTCAGGGTCATATGCTCATGATTTCAGATCGGCCAAATGGGGAGAGTAGACTTTGGGCTCTCTCTGTGTCTGTTTTTCTCCTCTCCTTCAACTATCCCCACCACTCCACCCAGAGGCCCATAGGTGTCCTAGAATTCTCCCGCAAGTAGGGCTAAGCAGCAAAAACACACATGCACGCACAAAGTCAAGTCCCTGGAGACTTTGGTATATATCTTAGAAGTTAACCAAAAAAGTGTTTCCTTATCAGTTCGGTCCAATAAACGCTTATTAAGTGTGTATTATGTACAAGTGGTTGTGATCAGAGCTAAGATTAGAGAAAGAGGGGTGATTGAGACATAAAGGACACCAAAGAGTTCTGTAGTCAGAACGGAGAAGGGAGAGTGGTCCTAGCATAAAGGACAGTCAGAGAAAATGCCTGGAGCCAAGAGATGGAGGGTCTTGTTCATGCAATAACCAGGAGATCGGTGACTCTGGATTAACAAGTAAATAGTGGAATGGTGAGGAGTAAGGAATAAGGACTGGAAAAGAAAGAGAGGTCAGAGTATGAAGGGCTTGGAAAGTCAAACAAATCCTTTCATATTTGCTCCTGGAGGTGATAAGATGTCTCTAAAGTTTGTGGAGTCAGGAGGGGGTGACTTTAGGAAAATCATTTTGGGGGCGGAATGGAGGATGGCCTGGTATAGTCCAGACCAGAAGTAATGAGGGTCTGGTGTTATCATCAGAGGAGAGAAGGGGAGAGATTTGAGAGATGTTGCAAAGGGAAAATCACCAGATCTTGGCAATAGCATGGATGTGGGGGAGTGGGAGATAATGAGGTGTCCAGGAGGACTCTTAGGGTGAAAGCCCGCAGGACTGGGAAGATGGTAGAGCCTTAGGGAAAGTTTGGAGGGAAAGACTAGAAAGCAATAGAGTCTGAACAGAATAGATATGAGAATCATTGGTAAAATGATGATAATTAATACATGGGAGCTTGGCCCAAGTAAATCAGAAATAGTGATATAATCTGTTGTTTTAGTCATTTCAATTAGGTCTTATGAGGTCAGATGAGGAAACTGAGGCAAACAATGTGAAGTGACTTGTCCAGGGTCACATGGCTAGGAAGGATCTAAGTCATAGAATAGTTGCTCCTAAATTCATGTGAGTAACTGCATCAGACCAAGTGATTTGCACATATTCCTAAGGACTGGACTCCAATCAGTCAGTTTTTTCTTAGACTGATTGGAGTCTGGGGAAGGGGAGATGGATGGCAGTTGGAAAGGTAGAAGGGTCCACACTATCCAAGGGTTCGAGACTATTGGAAAACAAGGAGAAAGCACCACTGGGGTTCAGTAACTCACTCTCTTAGAATAATTCTTTTTTTTATGCTCATTTTAGGCAGCTAGGTGATACCATAGGGTACAAAGTCCTAGGCCTGGAGTCAGGAGGACCTGAATTCAAATCCTGCCTCAGATACATTCTGGATGTGTGATCTCAGGCAAGTAAGTCATTTAAGCTTGTTTGCCTCAGTTTTTTCATCTCTTTAATGAGGTGGAGAAGGAAATGGTGAACCACTCTAGTATCTTTGCCACAATAACCCCAAATGGTTCAAGAAGAGTAGGGCATGACTGAAAAGGATTAAATAACGATAACAAAATAGTAAACAATTGACTTTGCCTAATAACAGAGAATTATTCTTTCTCTCTCTCTCTCTCTCTCTCTCTCTCTGTGTGTGTGTATGTGTGTGTGTGTGTGTATTTTTTGTGGGGGAGTAGGTATGTGTCTATATTATACATGATCCTTTTGGGATGTATTCCTGGTCCCCATATTTCATTTTCCTTTCTCTGTGAATAGGTATACAAAGGAGCAGTGTGCTTGAGGTTGAAGGGTGGCTTGGATTCCCTGCTGCCCCCCCCCCCCAGACAGAAGGACTATTTCCCCTCTGATTTCTCCCATGGAGGGGCAACTATTCAATGCAATCTGTGACTCAGACAGCAGACGAGTCAAGACCAAATCCCTGTAGTCTTTAGGACTTGGGTAGCCACAGCGTCCCCTCAGATGACCTCTGTTGAGATGGGAGTCACACAGTGTTGGCTCCATTGCCAGCTTTTATGATCTGGGTTCTTTCTCTGCATTAGGCCGGAGTGAGTGCTGTACAATTAGGAGGAACAAAGTAGTCTCTCTGGCCTCATGATGTTAACACACAATTATGAGTCTTAGATTAAGCTGAGGTCCCCCCCACCCCATCTCTCCCTGTAGTCAAGGAAGAGGCGGGTCATCCCACCCCAGGACTTGGGTCTGTTCAGAACAAGATAGTGAATGGGCTCAGGTCAAGGCTGTTTCTCCCAAGGCTTAGGGCTTTTCATTTAAAAGCCCAGGCTTACAGGAGCTTCCATCTGCTGCCTTGGTTTTCTGTTGTCTGGACTGTGGAGGGCCCCTGCTGGAAGCCAGAGCTAGCTGCATCTCCTGGAAAGTCAAGACTGCAAGGCTCTGTGGGTGGGGGTGGATGGCTGAGTGTATATGTGTGTGGGGGTATGGGTGTGTGGGGGGGTGGGGGTATGTATGGGGGTGGGTATGGGGGTACGTGTGGGTGGGGGTGTGACACTAGATTGTTTGCTCTAGGAGACTACTCAAAATAGTCACTTTTCTGTCCCACTTCTCACTAGTGACTTAAAGTGATTTAAAACTGGAGACAGATTTCTTGGATTTGAATCTTGGTTTGCTTATTAATTATTTGCCTGCCACCTAAGGAACAAATGTTTCTCCACCTTTCCCTCCCCTCCTCTTTCCCTTCTTTCTCTCTCTTCCATTCTTTCTGTCTCTGAGTCTCTCTGTCTCTCTTTTTGCCTCTCTTGATTTTTCTGTCTCTCTTTCTTCCTTCCTTTCCCTCACTCAACTCTCTTTTTCTCTCATTCTCTGTCTCTCTGCCTCTCTTTCTTTCTATCTTACTTCCTTTCTCTCTTTCTCCCTTCCTTTCTTTTTCTCTTTCTCTCTCTTTTTTCTTTCATTCTTAATCCTTCTTTCTTTCTCTTTGTTTCTTTATTTCTTTTCATTCTTTCTTTTTCTCTTTTATCTTCTCTCCCTCCCTTCCATCCTTTCTTCCCTCCTTTTTTCTTTCTTTGTTCCTTCCTTCCTTTTTCTTTCTTTCTTTCTTTCTTTATTTTTCTTTCTTTCTTTTTCTTTCCTTCTTTCCTTCCTTCTTTCTTTCTTTCTTTTTCTTTCTTTCTTTTTCTTTCCTTCTTTCCTTCCTTCTTTCTTTCTTTCTTTCTTTTTCTTTCTTTTTCTTTCCTTCTTTCTTTCCTTCTTTCTTTTTCTTTCTTTCTTTCTTTCTTTTTCTTTCTTTTTCTTTCCTTCTTTCTTTCCTTCTTTCTTTTTCCTTCTTTCTTTCTTTCTTTTTCTTTCTTTTTCTTTCCTTCTTTCTTTCCTTCTTTCTTTTTCTTTCTTTCTTTCTTTCTTTCTTTCCTTTCCTTTCTTTCTTCTCTTTCTTTCTTTCTTTCCTTTCCTTTCTTTCTCTTTCTTTCTTTCTTTCCTTTTTTCCTTCCTTCTTTCTTTCCTTTCCTTTCTTTCTCTCTCTCTCTTTCTTTCTTTCCTTTCCTTTCTTTCTTTCTCTTTCTTTCTTTCTTTCCTTTTTTCCTTCCTTCCTTTCTTTCTTTCTTTCCTTTTTTCCTTCCTTCCTTCCTTCCTTTCTTTCTTCTTCCTTCCTTCCTTCCTTCCTTTCTTTCTTTCTTTCTTCCTTCCTTCCTTCCTTTCTTTCTTTCTTTCTTTCTTTCTTTCTTTCTTTCTTTCTTTCCTTTTTTCCTTCCTTCCTTCCTTTCTTTCTTTCTTCCTTCCTTTCTTCCTTCCTTCCTTTCTTTCTTTCTTTCTTTCTTTCTTTCTTTCTTTCTTTCTTTCCTTTTTTCCTTCCTTCCTTTCTTTCTTTCTTTCCTTTTTTCCTTCCTTCCCTCCTTTCTTTCTTTCCTTTTTTCTTCTTTCTTTCCTTTCCTTTCTTTCTTTCTTTCTTTCTTTCTTTCTTTCCTTTTTTCTTTCTTTCTTTCCTTTCCTTTCTTTCTTTCTCTTTCTTTCTTTCTTTCCTTTTTTCTTTCCTTTCCTTTCCTTTCTTTCTTTCCTTTCTTTCTTTCTTTCTCTTTCTTTCTTTCTTTCTTTCTTTCTTCCTTTCTCTATTACTTCTCTATCTTCTTTCTCTATTATTTTCCTTCTCTCCCTTCCTTTCTCTTTCTTTCTCTTTTCTTCCTTCCTTCCTTTCTTTTTCCTTTAATTTTTTTCCTTTCTCCCTTCCTTCCTTTCTTTCTCTTTCTCTTTTTTCCTTCTCTCTTTCTCCCTCCCTCCCTTTCTCTCTCTTTCTCTCTCTCTCTCATTCTCTTTCTTCTATCATCTGTTATGATATCTGTTATCTATATATCTGTTATCTGTATGAATTTGGCCAAATCACCTAATGTCCCTGGGTCTCAATTTTCTAGGAAATGATCTTTGTACCTAGATCTATGACCCTATAAATTCCATGTTGTCAGTATTAAAGTAACCCCCTGCCTTTTATCTTCCAGCCCTTCTGACTACAAATCCCTGCATTTGTCAGTAAACTGTCCGATGACCCTGGGCTGCTCTCTTCTCTTTGAGACTCAGTTTCCTTATGTGTAAATTGAGGAGTAGAATGGACTAGGTGCCCTACAAGATTCCTCCCAAACTGAACATTCTATGCTGCTGAGGAAATAATTCCTCCCTCCACAATCCACATGAATGTACACAACAGACACATGAGTCCATGCACACACATATCCTTGTCATTCTCGAAATTTCAGCGACAAGCTACTTCTTTCGTGGTTGCAAATCCTCCATGCAACCACACCCAGAATGCCCTTTCCCTCACAAGAGGCATATAAGGGTTCCCATTCCAGAGAGGGATGGCAGGGAACTGTGACACTGTCTGCAGCTGCAGGTTCCCTTAACCACTGCCCAGCCTATCCTTATATACACCCGAGGAAACTTCTCCTCTCCCAGCTTCCCTCCTCTTGATCTGGACATGACTGACTTTGAAGGGATGGGTCTGAAGACAAAAGAGCTGGCGGTTTCCTTTCTGGCAAAGGAAATGAAAGTCCATTGGGTGGACTCTTGAAGTATTCATAGGATCAAAGCTCAGGAGCTCAAAGAGAACCTCCTCATTTTACAAGTAAGGAGATTGAGACACAGTGAGATAAAATTATTTCTTTAAAGGTAATAGGTAGTTATTGGCAGAGGGAAAATCTGAACTCAGGTCCCATGACCCCTGGTAATTTTTGTTATGTGTGTGTATGTATCCTCAGTCACAGACTCTGAGACTTAGAAGGAATCTCAGAACACATTTACTATAACCCACCCCCCTTACCTAGCCCCCTTGAGCAGCAGGATGGTTCAATGGAAAGAGCCATATGAGGAGACATTGGATCCAATCCTAGATCTGAAATTCATTATCTGGGTGACCTTAAATAAAGCATCTGAGCCCCAGGGTCATCTGCCAAATGAGGTTCACAATAATCTCACTACCTCAACTTCACATTGTTGTGGGGAAAAAAAGCACTTTGTAGTCTGGTTAAATGTGTTTTGATTTAAATCTATATGGTTCTCCTTGGGGAGTTTTGGCAAATTCATGGCTGTGCATGGAGGCTCACTTGGTAATTGACACAGATATCTGTATCTACATACGTTCAAATAAATATCTATACATACATACACACACACATACAAAGACCCAATATGTGTCTACGTATCCCTGGTGGGGACCAAGAAGAATAAAACTGATCTATCTTCCATAGGACTGTTCTTAAAATAGTTAAGAATATATATCACTCAACCTTCTCTTCTCCAGGGCTAACTTCACTTGTTCCTTGACCTGATCTTCATACAACATTGATGGAAAACCCTCCAAAAGACCCTGATTTCCACTCTCTTGATATTCTTATATGTGTGTGTTTTATAGTTTATTTATTTTTATATTATTACAATAATCTTGTGGTGAAAGTAAATATACTATAACTTCCCCCCACCCCCCGCCGAAAAGATAGAGAAACCTCAAGAGAAGTGAAATGAGAGGGGAAAAAAGTGTACTTCAGTCTGTGTTCAGATTCCAACGGGTCTGTTTCTGAGATGAGTTGCCTTTATCATAAGTCCACCTAAGAAGCTGCTTCACTATTTTCCCCACAGTTGCTATTACTAGCTGTATTCCCTCCACTCTATTCCTCCCCATTCACTTTCTCTCCTTTCATCCTGTCCCTGTTTTGAAGTGTGTTGTATCTGAGTACCCTCTCCCAGGATCTTCCCTCTCTTATGTCATCTACTGCTCCCTCCTTCCCCTCCCATGTTCCCCTTATCCCATCCCTTTCCTCTCATTCTTCCCTAGGGTAAGATGGATTTCTATACCCTATTGAGTGGTTATGTTATTTCCTCTCTGAGCCATTTCTGATAAGAATGAAGGTTCACTCATTCCCCTTTGCCTTTCTCCCTTCCACTGCATTGCAAAAACTTTTTCTTGACACTTTTATGTAAAACATCTTAGCCCCTTCTTCCTCTCCTTTCCCTTCCTCCCATTACTTTCCTTTATCATCCATTGACTCCATCTTTATACTATATTATACTACTATATTTAATTCCCTCCTGTGCCTTATATCTGCTCCTTCTAACTGCTCTTATAAATGAGAAAGTTCATATGAGTTATCAATATCTTCTTCCCATGCAGGAATACAAACAGTTCAACATCATTAAATCCCTCATAATTTACCCAGCCTATCCATCCTCTCTATGCTTCACCTGAGTCCTGTACTTGGAGATCAAACTTTCTGTTCAGCTCTGGTTGTTTCAAAAGGAAAATTTGAAAGTCCCCTGATCATTAAAAGTCCATCTTTTCCCTTGAAAAAGGATGTTCGGTTTTGCTGGATAGTTGATTTTCAGTAGTAATACAAGCTCTTTAGCCTTCCAGAATATCATATTCCAAGCCCTATGAGCCCTCAATGTAGATGCTGCCAGATCCTGTGTAATCCTGACTCTAGAAGCACAGTAGTTGAATTGCTTGTTTCTGGCAGCTTTTAGTATTTTCTCTTTGTCTTGGGAGCTTTGGAATTTGGCTATAATATTCCTGGAAGTTTTTCTTTTGTGATCTCTTTCAGGAGGTGATTCGTAGATTCCCTCAATTTCTATTTTACCCTCTACTTCTAGGATCTTAGGGCAATTTTGTTGTATTATTTCTTGAACAATGAAGTCTAAGTTCTTTTCCTGATCATGGCTTTCAGAAAGCCCAATAATTTTTAAATTTTTTTCTCCCTGATCTGTTTTCAAAGTCAGTTGTTTTTCCAACGAGATATTTCACATTTTCTTCTAATTTTTGGTTCTTTTGGCATAGTTTTATTTCTTCCTGATTTTTTGCAGTCATCAGCTTCCTTTAGTTCCATTCTACACTTGAAGTAGTTACTTTTCTTTAGAGAGCTTTTTAATCTCCTTTTCCAGCTGGCCAATTCTTCTTTATAAGGCATTCTTCTCCTCATTCAACCTTTTGTGTTTCTTTTTCCATTTGGCCTAAACTGCTTTGTTTTTTTTAGGTTTTTTTTTCCAAGGCAAATGGGGTTAAGTGGCTTGCCCAAGGTCACACAGCTAGGTAATTATTAAGTGTCTGAGGCCAGATCTGAATTCAGGTACTCCTGACTCCAGGGCTGGTGCTCTATCCACTGTGCCACCTAGCCACCCCCTAAACTGGTTTTAAACATTATTTTCTTCAGTATGTTTTTGTATTTATTTCACCAAGTTGCTGACTTGGTTTTCATGAATTATCTGCATTGTTCTCATTTCTCCTCACAATTTTTCCTCCACCTCTTTTAATTGTTTTTCAAAGTCTTTTTTTGAGCTCTTCTATTGCCTGAGCCCATTTTCTATTTCTCTTGGAGGTTTTGGATACAGAAGCTTCGAATTTGTCATAATCTGAGTATGTATTTTGATCCTTATGGGACCAAAGTAATTTTCTAGGGTCAGATTCTTCCTTTCTGTTGTTTGCTCATTTCCTCAGTCTATGACTGATTTACCACACTTCCAAGGATTTGGTGGGTTTGGGGGACACCCCATAGGGACCTTAATTCCTCTAAGGTCTTATGAGAGGCTCTGCCTGCTCTCCTGCCTGTGCTCTGTCTGTGGATGACCACAGGTCTTCCCCTTTGCCCTGGAGCTGTGAGGAGGGTCCCTGATCCTCTCTGGTGGTGTGGGGGCCCAGACTGTGTCTGTATGGGCAAATAGCAACATCCTGCTCAGGGATAGCAGAGAGCTCCCTGCAGTCTCTCCAGACCCCTTTACCATCTGTGGGCTTTGCAATCTGGAAGAGCTGGGTGGCTCCATAGTTTCCCATTGCAGGTTCCTGCCACAGGGCTATTCCGAGGTGGGTACTGGCCAGGACTTCCCACTTGCTCTGGTGCTGCAGAGTTCTTTCACTGCTTCTTCAAGTTATCCCTTGTGATCCCTAGGCCAAGAGGTCTAGAAACTGCCCCCTCTGCCACAGACCAAGGCACCCCCAGTGATCCAGGCCCCCCATGGGATGTTCTTGAAAGGCTGGAACAGGTTTGCTCTGGCTCAGTTCCAGCTCCAGGTCCTAGTGAAACAAATCTTTCCAGCGGATCTTTTAAGTTGTATTGGATTGGGAAATTGTATCACTCAGTCTTTCTATGGGTTATGCCCCTCTAAATTTTGCTTAGAGCCATAATTGGATGGCTTTTGGAGTGTTTTGAGGGGTGAAATTCTGGGAATTCCTGCCTTCATGTAGCCATCTTGGTTCTGCCCCCTCTTTCTGTTGATATTCTTACCTTTATTATCATGACAACCTGAACCATAAGTAATAATCTAAAAGTGATGTCCTCCACCCCTCCTTAAAGGGATTCTTCTCTTTGTTCAGCTTGCAGAGTTCCCCCCCTCCCACACACACAATCATCCCCTCTACTATGATACACACACACCATTCTTTCACAAGAATATAGCCTAAAATGGATATAAAGACAAGGTACTCTGAGACCTCTCAACTGACCAAGGATATGATGCCTACAGAATGGCCAATTGCTCTAGCCAGTTGGCATCTGAGAGCATGTGTGAGGCCTGGGGACATTTGGGAAGTTGCAGTCATCAATGGCCTTCAGAATCTGCCCAGGAATCAGGAAAAACAACAACAAAAATGACTTTTCCTGCCTGGAGCTTGGACCAGACCTGCCAACCCACAAAAGAGATTCAAAATGTTGGCTGCCCACTCGCTGCCCACAAGGTTTTGTGGTGGGGAGGGATTAGTAGCTCGATAGCCCACCAATGTTGGACCTCTGGGTGGAGAAAAGGAATGACCTCAAAACACAAAGATATTTATTGAGAGTTTTGGGAACCCCAGAAAAGATGGAAATTTTATTTTCGTCATCAATTACCAGGCTTGCTATTCTCAGGTTTATTGTTGCTGTACGGTTTGAAGAGGTTTTGGAGTTTATGTAGCTTGTGGGGATCCCCTCAGCCCCAGAAATAGCACATTCTCTGCCTTTTCTTCAGCCCAGATCCGACCACTCAGACCAAGGGATTACCCGCTTCTGAGAAGAGAATATAGGCGTCTGTGCATGTGAGTGACCACCTGTGTAGAGAAAACCTACGGGCATCCTAATATTGGCTAAAGAGTATTGAACAAAGGTAAGGAGAGCTTAGCTCCACTCTGCGAATTCTGATACAGGAGGAAGTGCATCCAATTTGGAGACAGAGGACTTGAAAATGTTGACTTTTTCCAATTACCAAGCCACAAAATGTCTCAGTTTTCCTGTGACTTTGAATAGTTCATTTGCTTGTCCAGGTCTTAGCTGTTCAGTGTCACTGGATGGAAGAACACAAGGATGGGGGTAAGCTGTAGAAAGACTACAAAGGTAGGAGGGGCCAGGTTAGGAAAGGTTTTAAAAATGAAACTGAGCATGTTCTGTTCTACCCTGAAGCTAATAGGGAACCACTGGAGGTTATTGAATAGGGAAATGATAGGATCCGTGCATTTTATAATTTGAGAATGAGTGGAGGATAGATTGGCATGAGGAACACAGTCATCAAAGTAAAAGACATAAAAGACTCCAGGTGAATCATGCTATGATATCTGTTTCTGGAGTTAGGATACGAGTATTCCAATCTGTGCTCTGCTCCTTTCTATTTGACTCATTTGGAACTCGATATTTCCCCAACATGAGCCTTCATATTCTCCTATGTAAAAAGAGAACTAGACTAGATGTTCACTAAAATCAATTGAGCCTAGAATCAGGAAGACCTGACATGAATTCCAGTCTCAGAATTTACTAGCTCCACGTCACTTAACTTTGGTTTAGTAAACCTTAGTTTACTCAACTGTATAAAGAGGAAGATAATAACCACGACCTCAGAGAGCTGTTGTGAGGATGAAATGAAATGTAAAGCATTCAACACAGTACTGGCATGAAGTAGGCCCTACAGAAATACCCGTTTTCCTTCTTCTTCCCTTCCCCCAACTCCCCATTTCCATTTCTTCTTCTTGTACGTGAATACTTATTAGTCCCTTGGCCCAGATAATGGCTAATGGGCAAAGCTGGAATGCTTATCATCTCTCAAGGATGTAAAGTTGGGGGGACAAATAATACACTGGATGACTGAGTCAGCATCCTAAAATACCCTAGCTGTTGAGAATATTGAGTTAAATCTCATTAAAGTATCACTGAACTAAAAGAAAAAAATCAACATTTATAAGGGATGGGGGACATGTGGACTAGAAATATAAGTCATGTGGAAAAGAATTGGGGATTCCAGTTGATCACAATCTTAATATTAGACATCAGTGAAATGTAGAATAAAAAAATTATCAATGTGATCTCCTACTATAATACCTCATCACAGTGTGGCTATGACTCTTTAAGGCCATACCTAGGATATGAAGCAAAATATCTGACTTATTTCACCCTTCTAGAAAGGTCCTTCTTAACAACTAATGTCTGTATCTGCTTATAAGAAATAGTCTACCCACCACCATACAGAATGGGTCATCTCCAGCATGTTACAGAGATATAAACATGGATATAACACTTGATATAAAGAAAAAAATGAGTCTTAATCCAACGTGTCCACATCTGATTTGACATTGACAATGAGAGGCAGTTGGTGATTTAGAAGACCCAGACTTGGAGTGAGGAAGGCTAGGATTCAAGTCTAGCTTCAGAAAGTGATGAATTGGGTGAAATCAGGGTGATCACTTAAATCCTCCGGTGCCTCTGTTTCCTTATGAAATGGAGGTGATAGTTAATAATGACTTCCCAGGATTCATGAGGAATAACTGTGATGAAATATATCAAGTTCTTTGTAAACCTAGAAGTGATTTATAAATTGTGTCCATCCTTCTCCTCCTCCTCTTTATTGTCATCATTATTAAGAAACACATAGTTTTTAAAGAGTTCAAAAATATTAGCTCAGTTCTTAGTATTCTAAGTATAAGATCTTTCTCCACTGGACATTCTATTAAAACTCTGAGTCACGTTGATCTTGACATTTTTATTATAAAATAAATCAGAAAGCAAAAGGAAGCTGCAACTAATTGGAGGTACGAGAGGACTCACGGATTGTTCTTTGAGAAGCAAATAAAGGAGTTGGCAGAGCTGGTTTGTCTTTTGTCCAAAGGTAACAAGAAACATTTTTTCATGGGACCTTTGTTCCTCTCACATTGCAGTGCTAATGATATGGATTTGAAAAAGATCACTATGAAAAAAAGCAGCTTATGCATCAACTTCTGTTGCAGAGGATAAAGAGCCAGAGAAATTATATAAAATACTCAAGTCGGCCAAGGTATCAGATATATAGTTTAGTGCTCGATGACTTTCATTCAAAGATTGGGATAGATAAGGATGTCCAAAAAATCAATTCAGTGGAAAAGAGTCTCTAGAGAAGGCAAGAGGAAGGTCAAAGGTTAAAATGATATAGTATACATATTTTCACGATGTTTCTTCAAACAATTGGTAGCCACTCATCATGGTGAGCACCCACAAATGTCAAAAAATTAAGTTTATTACAATTTAATCAGATGGCAAATGATTTGTTAGTAAAATGGGATTCATTTCTAAATGAACTCTGTATAGTCAGACCACCAACTTGTTAACACAAAGATAAAAGCTGACAAATAAGAAAAATAAAATGACCCATCTCAACAAATTAGCAATGCCAAAAATGTGAAATGGATAGAGAAAATGCATTGACTCCCATTATAATAATTTCACACAAATTTTACTAATATAAATCAATCATAATAAGGATACCAAAAATGAATTAAAGAAAAACTTATTCAGCAACAACATTTGATTGTTCTTGCCAAACAAAGATGTTTGGCAGCCAAAGGTAACATCACTTGAAAAATATAAACTCATTTGCAGAATCATATTTCCTTGTAAAATAGTGAGGAATTATGGATGAAAAGGCAAGTTTAAAGAAATATTGACAAAAGACCCAACCAAGCAAAGTCATTCAGAGCACATTTAAGGATGAACTTGGAAGTAGGGAAATAAACACATACACACATAGAATTGAAGAAGATATGTAATATTTTTGTAACAAACACTTCCATCCATCAAGGACAGCTTCAAAAATGGAATCTAACTTAAGGAGCTCATGGAAAATGGGATTGAAGAAAAAATAAGAAAATCAACTTGACAACTCTGTGGGGGGTTGGGAGAGAGGGGGAGAAGGAGAAAGAAAAAGGAAACAGGAGAGGAGAGGAGAGGAGAGGAGAGGAGAGGAGAGGAGAGGAGAGGAGAGGAGAGGAGAGGAGAGGAGAGGAGAGGAGAGGAGAGGAGAGGAGAGGAGAGGAGAGGAGAGGAGAGGAGAGGAGAGGAGAGGGGAGGGGAGGGGGAGGGGAGGGGAGGGGAGGGGGGAGGGGAGGGGAGGGGAGAGGGGAGGAGAGGAGGGGAGAGGGGAGGAGAGGAGAAGAGAAGCAGGGGGGAGGGAAAGATATGTAACAGATGGGTATGATACCAGCATTTACTATTTTTTAAAGATAACCAAAAGAACACTAAAAACTAATAACTCATAGGGCTTACTCTTTCATCCACATATAATTTCCAAAAAAATTATGTACATATGCACTATGGGAACAGCTGAGCAGAAAATTAGTAAAGAAATAGACAGGATTTCAAAAGTGATATTTCATAATAAATCACATCTTTAATATCACAAAATTGAATGTGTATTTGTGTTTGTCATAATGAACAAAGAGGTTTTCTTATTTTGCTGTTGTCAAAAAAATAAAAGAAAATGTGTTCTGATCTATCAGAGGAGGGATATCTATCTATCTATCTATGTGTGTATGTCTGTGTCTGTGTATTTATATTTATACATACTTATAACTATATCTACATATGTATGTATATGTAACATATTTGGGCAATTATATACTACTTCAGGTAGCATTAAATACTTTTGAATAAGAATCCTTTGGACAACTGTGGGTACCCCCTTGAATGTCCATAAGCCATTACATGGTAATGACTTGGTAATTCTTTACCAACTTATGTTTTATGTATAGACATGGAACAAAATCTTCTGAATTCCTGTAGAATTCATTTAAGGAGATCTTCAAATGTTCCAGAACTAGATGTAATCAGCAAAATGTCCACAAGTATTTGGAACATATTAGCTTTTATAGGGAATCTTGAAAGTTAGAGCTAGGACCAATGGGAAGCAATTGTACAGGGTGTCCCCCAAGCCTTCGTGTTATTGGAAGCCATCAAAGCTTAAATCAGCACTAACGCTTTGGGGATACTCTGTACTGAGGTGGATTTTAGTTTGAAATGAAAGAAATTTCCAAACAATTTTATTGTTGTTCAGTCATTTCAGTTGTGTCTGACTCATTACGACCCTACCTGGGAGTATCTTTGCAAAGATACTGTAGATGTTTGCCATTTCGTTCTCCAGCTAAATTTACAGACGAGGAAAATGAGGTGGACAAGACTAAATGACTTTTTCAGGATCTCACAGCTAGTGAGCATCTGATGCTCAATTTGAACTAAGGAAGATGAGTCTTCCTGACTGCAGGCTCAAGGATCAATCCATCAGACTCCCCAACTGCCCTTTCCAAATCATTAGCATCATCCTAAAGTAGAAAGGGCTCTCTCTCTATTGCTAGGGAGTTGATCAAAGCTCATATATGCCTAGTGATGATTAAAAGTGATGACTAAACTCTTTATGTCCTTTGACCCACAAATCCACTACTAATGATATGTTCCAAAGAGACCAATGGTGGCCAGAATCAGTAAATTCATCAGTAAATATTTATCATGTGTTCTGTCCATTCTGCTACCATGCTATCTACTGGGGACAAAGTCAGACAAAAGTGAGACAGTCCTTGTCCTCAAGTAGCAGACATGTAGAAATAATGTTTGAGCATTATTATTTGAAAAAAATCTGTAAAAAATGGGCATCCAGTGAGCATGGAATGACAAAAAAGCATATATGGATGTAAGAAGTATTATTATGATATAAGGAATGATGGATATGAATAATTCTGAGAAGCATAGTGAGACTTGTTGGAAAAAGGGAAGGAAGAAGAGACAAAAGAACAAGGTACCATAGTAGAAATAAACTAAGTATAAAAAGGCACTACAACTCTGGACACTGACAACTTCACCATTAGAACCAGATCTTCAAAATTAATGTTTGCTTCCTTTCTGCCAATCATTAACAATCTGCTTTGTCTTTTCCAGTGGGCTATGAAGGGAGGGATATACTTTATAAAAAGCATTGTTTTTGTTTGTGTTTAGAATTAACAATTTTATTCAAAGCCTAGAAGTCTGATGGGTCAAGACAAAATGTATTAATAAATTGAAATGTTAAAAGAGATAGCTAGATAGTGAGAAGGGATCTGTGCTCCAGACCAGTGTTTGGCTAGATGACCCAATTCAATTCTCTCCCATCTCTGGTTAGTCAGGGACACAGACAAGATCTAATTAGATGAAGCTGTGGCAGGGGAAGGGGGAGAAGCTGTTAAGGTGAAAACTGATCAAAGAGCTTTGGAATCAGTAACTCTTGTGTTCACAACTCATTTCATAAAGTTCCTGTGTGACCCTAGACTAATCAATTCATCTCTGTTTGTCTCATTTTCCTCATCTGTAAAATAGAGATAATTAAAAACATCTACATATCAGGGGTTTGTGAGGATCCAATGTGATAATATTTGTAAATCTCTTTGTAAACTTAAAACACTTTTTAGGATTAGGTTTAGGATCCCTGAAGTGCTTGTCAACTCTGAGAATCTCTGATTCAGAGTGAACTGGGTTCAAATCCTGCCCTGTGGTTAGGAGGAAAGTTTCTCAACTTTCTGACCTTCATTTTCCTCATATGTAAAATGGAGCTGAGTTCCTATATTATTTATTCCAGCAGGATTTTATGAGCTTCCAAAGAAAATGTATACAAAATATGGCATAAATGTCAGATTTTATCAAGGATGGAGCTTTTAATTGCATGATCTAAGACTATTTCTCAAGAACATTTGTCTTCCACCTGCTGCTGAATGTTGCCTTTCTTTTTTTTTAAGGTTTTTGCAAGCAAATGGGGTTAAGTGGCTTGCCCAAGGCCACACAGCTAGGTAATTATTAAGTGTCTGAGGCTGGATTTGAACCCAGGTACTCCTGACTCCAGGGCCGATGCTTTATCCACTGCTGCGCCACCTAGCTGCCCCAAATATTGCTTTCTTACAGTGTTCAGAATCAACCTCCAGACAGTTATTCCTCTCCAGAAATCTCTTTTTCATGCATAGGATTCATCTAGTTTAGAGTTAACAGGTTATACTTCAGTCTTACTACATTTTCCCGAATATCTTTTTCCACTCCCATTTTTTGGTTCTGTAGATAATTACTTAAAGACCTTTCCTGTATCCATACATTACTTTTCACATTTTCCCCTTGGCAATTTGAAAGCAGAGAGGTGAGAAGGATGTGGAGAAGCCACCCAACTCTTACCCAGTTCAATCACTCGCCAAGTCTTGTTGATACCACCAAGCCAATATCTTTCTAACAGAACTATAACTTGAATCTAGAACAATAGAACCACAGGCTTCCAGAGCGAGAACAGCCCAATAGTCACAAGTCCAAACTCACTGTAAAGAAGATTGCTATCACCACTGCTATAACAACTAATGTCAAAAAAGTGTTGCAGGGTACTTGAAGTATATGAATGCCTTATAGTAAGTATTGTGCTGTAGGAAATAATGGAAGGTGTGGTTTCAGAGAAACTTGAGAAGGAGACTTGAACTGATGCAGAGTGAAGTGAGTAGAACCAGGAAAGCAATGTGTATAAGTAATACAATATTGGTAAAAACCAACAACATTGAAAGACTTAAGAGCTCTGATAAGGCAGGCATCAACCATGATTCCAGAGGACTGATGATGAAGTAAGCTATGCACCACTGACTTAATTTTTGTCCTTCATTCTTGAAGAAGACCATGATATCAGGGAGGTGATGCCATGACAAGCACATGAATTGAATTTGAATGAGGGGGACTGTGCTAATTCACCCACCAGTCTCACTTTCTCCTCTAGAGCCATCTGAGTCCAGTGGCCAGATATGAATCAGGATGAGTGGAGATGACCCTGGATGGAAGGTAGTCAGGAGTAAATAACTCACCCAAGGTCACATATTTAAAAAGTGGCAAGCATATGAGGACAAGTTTTGAATGCAGGTACTTCTTCCTCCAGGGTTGGTGATCTATCCATTTACTACCTTCTGACAGAGAATGAATAATTCCATTGTTCAGGATAAAAGACTTACTTTTTCAGACATAGGCAACACAGTCATTTATTTTGAATGAGTGACTGTACATTTGTTACAAGAATTTTCTTTTTCTTTTCAATGAATAGGGAGAGAAGAGAGGGAGAAAAAATATATTTTTTTCATTAAAAATAAACAATTAAATATAAACATAAAATAAAATATACTATGAATGTGAATGGTCCCATTTTTCAGAGAAGGAAATAATGCCAATGAGGCTGTGACTTTCTCATAGTAACATACTTTGTAAGTGACTGAGACCAGCTTTAAATTTAGTTGTTCCTGAGTACAATTCTAAGATTCTAAGATACCATTTTCCTTTCATGTCCAGCAAGCAGTTATCTAGAACAAGATCTTCATCAGCCATCAGGTTATCAGTTATCAAGAGCTTTAGTGAGGAACTACTTATTCTGAACTTGTATAACAGCCTCCTAACTGTTCTCCTTGCCTCTAGTCTTTCCTCTTTTGATTCCATCCTCCTCAGAGCTGACCCACCCAAAATTTTCAATACACAGGACTTACCTTATCACTGTCTTGTTCAAACTTTTCTATGACTCACTATTGCTTCTAATCCCTTTAAAGACAACTTTAGACTAGAAACTATGTCTATTATGGTTTTCATAATTGTCAATAAAAATATAGTATATTATAATATATATATATAAGCATATAGTATTAATTACTCATATATGGCACATCCAAGGATTTTATACAGCCCTGGCAGGCAGGCAGTTCAGATATGATTATGCCCATTTTATAGATGAGGAACCTGAAGTTCAGCTTTTAAGTGATGTTACTTAAAGATTATTTTTTTAAAAAATGCAAGCCCATTGCAAAATCCAATTAAATGATTGGGGAATTGAATATTCCCTGGGATCAGTCCCAATACTACTTTCTTAATTAAAGAGTCAAAAGCTGCTGATGGTTCCAAATTCCAGTGAGGCAATGTAGGGTAGCAGCAAGATCCATGGCCAGGATGTTGGTCCCCGTATCTGACCCTTGGTCCCAGTTTTATCTCTACCTAGATTCTGGGACCCAGAGAATGAAATTTCCCTTCTATTTTGCGGCTGTCTTTTAATTTATCAGAACAATGGCATTCTCTTCAGAGTTCAGAGGTCAGCTGAGACAGTGGGAAGTCAGAATCTCTGCAGTCAAGATATCTACTTTGTTTTGTATTTATTTTAACCCCACTAATTATAGAATTTCAGAGATGGAATGGAAGGGAACTCAGAGACCATCTAATCCCATCTTTTCTGAACAAAGATTTCCTTTACAATATCAATCAATCAACCATTAAATTAACATTTATTTGAGTTCCTACTGAGTTTCAGGCTCTGAATAAGGAACTAGGGGTACAAAGATCAAAATGAAACTTCCCCTTTCCTTAAGGGACTGATGACTGCATGGTATAGTAGGGCTATAGATCTGTACATCTACATATAATTCCAATTAAATCATTTATGAAGAAAATGCCAGGATGCATATTAGGGACCTAGTCATTCAACCTTTACTTGAAGATTTCAAGAAAAGAAGTACCTAACCTTTCTTGAGGCTGTCAGTTTTCATTTGAATAACTAATTGTTAAGACAATTCCTCCCCAAACTCAAACCTTTTAGTCATTTTATCCAACTTACTGCAGTGTTCACAATGTGATTCTTAAGGTTTATTTTTAGAACTTCAGTTGTTTTTTTTTTTAAATTATAAGGTCAGAGCTTATTGCATTGCACCTCATCCACCATACTGGATCTCAACTTCTACTGGAACTAGGTGCCCCATTTCAGGAAGTTAATTGAAAATCAGGCACATATCCAGCTGAAGGTAACTCCTGTAGTAAAGATCCTGGAAATAGGAGGATTGAAGGAAGAGGGGATGTTTAGCCAGTTAAACTTTCTTCAAGTATTTGAAGATTTGTCATGTATAAGAAGTATTAGATTTGTTGTCAGGAAAGAACTCAGAGTGAAAGATAGATGTTTCAGAGACAGTTTGAGTTGGTTTAAGGAAAATATTTTTTGCCAGTAGAGTTTTCTAATGGTGGAATGGAGAGTCATCATTCCATCATTGATGCCCCCTCCTCATCCATGACAGTTTAGACTGTCAGAGCTGGGCCTTTTCCCTCCCTTCCCTCTTCTTTAGATGATTCCATTAGATTCAAGTATTTTTTTTAATGCGTGATTGTCAAATATAACAGCACCTTTCTTTATCTCTGCTTACCTCCAACCTCACATTCCCATCTCTCTACTGAATTTCATCATATGAATATCTCCTTAGATTCAAACTCAACATGTTCAACATAAGATTCCCCCCCGTAAAATCAGCAGTTGTTCTAGCTTTGATATTGAGGCCCAAATCATTCAAAACCTAGAAATCAGCCTCCCCTCCCCTATCAAATCAGTTGCTGTCTTATCAATTCTACCACTGGAATGACTTTCACATCCATTGTCTCCTATCTAAAGATAATGCAATCTACCTTCATCCCTGGTCTCCTAGTGTGTCTCCTTGCATCTAGTTTTACTCTCCTCTAATCATCCTACAGTTGCTAAATGGATAGTCCCATCATGCAGGGTTTACCGGATCATTCCTATGTGGTTCTTTATTGCTTTGAGTAAAGTACAAATGTCTCTTTTTGGCATTTAAATCATAATCTGATCCCAAATTATCTTTCCTCTTTGGTTACATAATGCTTCCCCTCAAACATTCTACATTCCTGTTTAACTTTCCTGATTACTGATCACCATTAGTGATATCTCATTTACCACCTCTTTGACTTTGTTCCATTCTTGGGATGATCTCTTTGCTCATTTCTACTTCTTTCAATTTCTAACTTTCTTTAGGGCTCAGCTCAAGGATTACCTCCTTTAAGATACTTTTCTTCATTCTTCTGGCTCTTAATGTCCTGCCATAACAGTATGTGTATTTGCATATCTCTAATATACAGTCATCCATAAATATATTGTAACTCTCAAGTGGAATTTTAGAAGGCAGAGGCTGTCCCCCCTTTTTTTCTTTATATACTTAGTGGCTGACACAGTGTGGAAACTTTATAAAAATGTGGTGATTGATTGATTGGTTGACTCATCTTCTGGGCAGAAGCCAACAGTCAGAAACTCGAAATACCTGAGAGTTTTTTCTTTTATAATTAGTTAAATCTACTACAGGTGGTTCTAAATTAAAGCTTGGCTATTTTCATCTTAGCAGCTGAGCAATAGCAGCATTTGTTGAATAACAATGATGAGAATTGGAAGTGACTTCTCCTCACATCCTCCCCAGTTCTTACTTCCACACTCCAGACAATAGGAATTCCTATACCCAAACCTAAAAAAAAGTCCTAGAATCATAAACCCAGAGATGCAAAGGCTCCTAGAGGTCTAATGATGACCATTAGATTTCAAATGAGATGACTGGAGTCTAGAATGGGAAATGACCTGCTCAAGGTCACATGGGTAGGAAGAAATAAGGAAAAAATTTGGATCCAGTGCTCTGACAGCAAAACCAAATGTTTTTCCTTGGCAGTGTACCACACCAGAAAAACACTATATTCAGAGTCAGAGAATCTTCTGGCACTTGCTCCCATGATGACAATGAGCAAGTCTCATATTCAAGTCACAAATCCCAGTTTGCTCAGCTTATGGAAGTTATTTTTCAATGCATTTGTATGTTTGTATTTAGATACAATTTTCTTTGAAACACAATGAGTTCATGAAACAGTATGCCCAAATTCCACCCCCCCCAAAAGTCATTCTTCTATTATTAAATGAGATCTGATTAGCACAGGGCTCCTTTGGCCTTTTCCTAAATGGTCTGAGTTTTGCTGCCTAGAAGAGAGAATCAGATGAGACCACTAATCATATCCTAGAGTAGCATGGGTAAAAATCTGGCAGAGACCACAGGCATGGTGTTTTAAAAGATTGGAGTATTGCTAACAGAGTTTATTTCTATTTCAAAGTATAATAATAGCAACAAAGCATCATTAGAGTTGCCTGTACACCAGTCCAAGTCAGAATACCATACATAGCATGATTTCTGCTATTACAATGAATATACATTAAAATCATATAAAATGACTGATGTTGCCCATTTGGGTACTATACCCCAGATTCTACTTGCCTTATTTCCCATTAGGGTCTCCTCTTACCATGATGGAACAATGGCTCTCTCATATTCCAGGTTTTTCAAAAGCTTGCCCTATTGCCTTCATCCACTATCATCTCCCCCTCTGAGGTCACCCTTTGCTCTAGCTGCGCAAGTTAACTTTAGTTGTTATTGTTTCAATCTCTTGCCTCCAGAAAGGAATGAAGTCACTGGTTCAAGGTCCCACAGTCAATTTGTGGTAGTTCTGAGATGAGCTTCCAGTAGTAGGGTTAGGGCTCATTCAGTCATTAATAATCTTTGAACTGGTTTCCCAGAACACAAGTGGATATGATCTTTGAGGTTGTTCTATATGTATTTATCGTGATACATGTTGTCTCTTCCATAAGCTTAAGAACAAAGAAAGCTTCATTATTTCCTTTTTATTCACAGGTCCTGACTCATAGTAGGTGTTTTTTTGCAAGGCAATGGGGTTGAATGACTTGCCCAAGGCCACACAGCTAGGTCATTATTAAGTGTCTGAGGTCAGATTTGAACTCAGGTATTCTCGACTCCAGGGCTAGTGCTCTCTCCACTGCACCACCTCTCTGCCCCTCATTGCAGGTGCTTACTAAATACTTATTGATGGATTGATCTAGCCCAGGTTTTGGAAATTGTTCCAAAGCATTGCTAGATCACTTTTCAAAGTATTTTTTTCCATGATGAACGTAAGTGGAGACTATGGAAATATTTCCCTAGTTTTTCAGAAGAGGATATTGAAACAAAGAAATTAAGGTGGTTGATAACTTGGATTATAAATAGTGAGTTTGAACTTGGACCCATCAAACTGCCTTACCTTTGCACATAATAGGTCCCTAATAATGGTTTATTAATTTGTTATTGGTGGGTGAAAATAAAAAAAAAGGTCAGACAAAATAACTGTGGTTAGCTTAGGAAATAAGGCATGGAGAAATTCTGTTTTCTTGAATCTTAGTTTTGCCAGTTTAAAGGTTTTCTTATGTCTGCTTCTGTGGGTATGATGCTGAAGAGGTCACGCATGATGCCAGAAAGCCTAGAGGATGACTTTACTGAACTGCTGACAGATGGCAACCACAAGTCTGAGTGATACTGGACATATCCATCATGCTTTGTCACTGACAAAAATCATCTTCCCGATTTGATCATCATGTGGCGCTGCTTGATCCTTTAAGAGGAACCAAAATGAAAAATTTCTCTTTCCTCATTATTTTGAGTGACATTACAGTTGGAAGCAAGACCACTGTAGCTGCATTTCTGGAAATGTGTGCTTTGGGCAGGAGTAGGATTGGATTACCTTAAAAATTCCTTCTCCTTCTGAGGTCTTATGATTCTATGCTGCTATCTAGTAGTTTCATGGGTTGAGTAAGATGAACATGGAGCTGAAATAGACTATAGAATATCACCAATGATAACCTACGTTGAGAAAATGGTGAAGAAGATATCCAAAAGAAATATTTAATGATGGAATTGAAACTGGTTATTTATATTGGGAAACAAGAAGATGGATATCCCAATAAATTTAGGGGATGGTGTATATAACTCTTCATTGAACCAGAAAAAGGCTCCAATTTTATTTTATAGATTACCTAAGAGTGCCATATAGCATCTGGTATATATTTCATTCTTGGTTAATGCTTGTTTGTATGTTTCTTCTTTTTTGAAAAAGAGAATGGACTTTCTATTTGATCCTGGAGTTGATAGGGAACCATTGCTTATTGATTAAGGGTTAGAATGACCATTTTGTTAGTTTTGTGTAAAATCGATTGGAGATGTGAAGTATGGGAGATATTGGAAGGCTTGTAGAAGCCTATTGCAGTAGTCCAGGAAGAGAAAAAAGTGATGAAGGCTTAAATTATATGGTTTTGAGGGTGGAGAGAACAGATATTGTAGAAATAGAATCAGCAAGACTTGACAACTGTTTGGGTATATGGTGTGAGGAAGAAAGAGAAGTGAAATCTGACACAAAGTGACCCTGGGTGACTGAAGGAGAATGGTAAACTCAGTAGAAATAATGAAATTCAGAAGACAAATGGCTTGAGGTGGAGATCATGGACTCTGTGTTGGACATGTTGCATTCAAGAAACTTAGCAGACATTTAGAAGAAAATTTGCAACAAGCAATTGGTGAAATGAGATAGATGTCACATTAAATTAAAAAGGAGTTGTATAAATAAAACCAATGTAGTCAAAATTCAAGGAAAGCATAACATTTGGGAAAATTATTATGAACAGTTCCTTGCATAACTCTTTTCTCAAATATATAGTATACTTTGTCAAATTAATAAGAAAATAAGTCATTTTCTAATTCATAAATGAACAAAGGTAATGATCAGGTAGTTTTTTGATGAAGATATCAAAACTATCTATAATCAAATGAAAAAATGCTATAAATCATTATTGGTTAGAGAAATATAAATTAAAATAACTCCCATCTCCATATCGATGATATTGGCTAAAAGTGATAGAAGGGAAAAAGACAATTGTTGGAGGGGATTTGAAAAAAATTTCGATACTGTTGGTGGGGCTGTGAACTAATCTAACCATTTGGAGGGGAGTCTGAAATTATTCTCAGAGTTATAGATAATCTTGGAGTCAGAAATACCGCTACTATTAGGCCCGTTTCCCCTGGAGATTAGGGGAAAAAGAAAAAGAATGTTATATGTGCTAAAATATTTATAGTAGCTCTTTTTGTTGTGACAAAGAACTGGAAATTGATGGGATGCCATCAATTGGGGAATGGCTAAACAAATTGTAGCATATGATTGAGATAAAATACTATGGTGCTATAAGCTGACAGAGTTTAGGGAAAAAACATGGAAAGAGGCATAATAATGAAAAGTGAAATGACCAGAACCTGGAAATTAGTGCATACAGTAACAACAAAACCATTTGAAGAATATTTATGAACAACCAAGATATTCTGAGTATTGCAAATACTCAGATCATCTACAAAGATCCTATGTGGGAAGATACTGTTTACCTTTACAGAAAAGAACTAATAGAAGTTTGCATAATATGCTTTTACATATATTTATAACTCTGTATCAAATGATGGCTTTTTCTAATGTGGGGTGGGGAGAAATGGAGGGAAACAATTTGAAACTTAAAATGTGACAAAAATAAGTTAAAAATAGAATTGAGATTGATATTCAGAAATGCGATTGTGGCTGGATATAGATAGCTAGACATGATAGATAGATAGGTAGATAGATAGATAGATAGATAGATAGATAGATAGATAGATAGATAGACAGACAGATAGATAGATAAAAACCTGGAGTTTATACATAAATTCATGAGTAAAGAATCTTAGACAGGATTTTTAAGAAAATAAGTTGTTAGAAGAAGGGCTAGAAGAAGCTTTGAAACAGAGGACCAGACCAAAGAATAAAGAGGGTGCAAAATTGCAAAAGGACTTTTTCCAACAGATGAAGAACTGGAGACCTGACTAGGCAAAAGCAATTGCCTAAGTTCAGAATGGCAGTAATTAGCAATATAAGAATTTGAATTCCCCTAGTAGATGCAGCATTTCAGGAAATCCTTTTAAACTCTGCTTCTGATATTTTTTTGTCTATGAGACCCTAGGACAAGCTCCCTGAATCTCAATTCCTGAGTTAGGATATGAATATATTGAGTTCAAGCACCTCTAAAGTTTCTTTTCTTTCTTAAAAAATCAAATTTAAACATCAAAAAAGAGCATCTCCATATACATAGAGAATTCAACCATGAATTTCCCTTTCAAACCTCTTGGAAAAAAAAAACAAAAAACTTGGCAACAAAAGGGGAAAATGACAAATGTTGGAGGAACTACAGGAAAGAAGGCATATTGATGTAGTGTTGGAGCTGTGAATTGGTACATCCATTCAAGAAAGTAATTTGGATTTATGCCCCCAAAGTTCTATTTGTGTGTCTTCTTTAAATCAATGATACTAGGAGCAGATCTATGTACCAATAAAGATCACCAAAACAAGAAAAGGTACTATAATGTTCAAAAATATTTATAGAAACTCTTTCCATGATGACAAAGGGGTGCCTATCAACTTGGAAATTTCCAAACACTCTTTGGCTTTTGAATGTAATGTAATACTATTTTACCATAAGAAACAAAGAAAGATATACTTTCAGAGAGAACTGGAAAGATTTGTATGAATTGCTGCAGAATAAAATGAGAACAAAGAGAATTACTGATATTATAATAATATTGTAAAACCCAAACATCTTTGAGAGATATAAGAATTTTGATCAACACAATAATGGTTCTAAAGGGTTTATAATAAAAAATGCTGCTCCCCTCCTGATAGAGAGGTGATGTGTCAAAGCTTGGTTCTGCCACATATAGCCTTATTCATCTTAGACTTTTTACCTCTGTGGGTCCCAGTTTTCTCATTTATAAAATGAAGTGAGGAAACTCATTGGGTTTCTGAGGTTCCTTTCAGGTCTGCATCCACATATAATTCTATGAGCTAGTCATCTATACACAACAAGATATTGGGCACTTGAAAATGGTACTTCCAGAGACTTTGTTAGTCTGGTGATGGATCATCTAAGCCCTCATCTCTGGTTTTGAAGGAGACTCTATGAGCTCATTCCATAAAATATCACAGGGAAGAAATGGTTCAATTTTATTTAACCTATTATCTACGAATCTAAAGGGCCCATTTGCAGAATGGAAGCAGTGCCATCTGCTGGAATCCAATGTGGGCTTAGAGTCAAGAAAGGAGGTTTTGGTCTCATCAAGAGCCTGGGCAGGCCCCATAAACTCTCTGAGCCTCGGTTTTCCCTTTAAATGGTACAGGAATAAGGATTGGTTTTCTTAACTTGGAAGCTTGTTAGGGAGGCAAATGGAATAGCATATCCATGAAAGGTGTTAGTGTTATTTGAAGAAAAGAGATTCAGAAATTCATCTTGATCTTTATGGGGGGGGCAAGGTAATGGGGTTAAATGACTTGCCCCAGGTCACTCAGTTAAGTAAGCATTATGACTGAGGTCACATTTGAACTCAGGTCCTCCTGACTCCGGGGTCCAAGCTCTATCTACCATGTCTCCTAGCTACCCTTGCATCTGGAACTTTTATAAATAGATATCATTAAATTGAATCTAGGAAATCTAGAAAAATCTAGGGTAAAAACCTCAGCCGGTAGAGTTGATTAGTGACTCTAAAATTCTAGATTTTATACTTATGCAAAAACGTGTAGCATAATTGTTCATATCTTTAGATCCAGGAATCCCACTACTGAGTAAATTCTAAAAGGAGACTAATCAATCAACCAGCATTGATTGAGTGCCTACTATATACTGATCACATAAGGATGGAATTGATATTTCCAAAGACTTAATGTGAATTTGCCAAACATTCTTTTCTCTGGTTATTCAAATCTTAGCCACTCTTCTAAAATCCTCTGTAACACATTTCCCATAACTCTCCTGAAGCCCTCTCCAGCTGCTGTAGCCCACTGTGATCTCTTTCTTTTCCTACCAATCAACATTTTCATCAAATCGTACCTTCTTATGATAATCATAGCTGACTTTACATTGCCCTGTCATTGTTTTAGACGTGTCACATGTTACATGTTAAGAGAAGATAAACAGATGATCCCAAAGTTTCATTTAATGCTAACCTGAAATCAAAGGTTCATAAATCATATGTTAGGGGGGCTAGAAAGGACCCTAGAACTCATCTATTCTAATATCCTCATTTTATCAATGAGGAAACAAATCAGAGAGGTTAAGTGACTTTCCAATAGTCACAGAATAAACTGATGTCAGTGGTAGGATTTGATCTCAGGTCCTCTGAGTTATATTATTCTATCTCATATGCTAAAATACTATGTTTACTGTTCTGATATAAAGAAAGAAGAGAAGATGAATAAAGGACATAGCTGACTGTAAGTGCTTAAAAAGTCCAATTAATTATTCAATGAATTTGACCCTGGGAATAAAAACAAACAAACTAGGAAGTTGTAAAGAACCCAGTTTAGACTTGATATCATTAAATAACAGCAACAAACAGCATAAAAATTTCCATTCATTAGGAAAGTGGAATGGGCTGCCTCATGAGAGGATGGCTTCCCCTTCACTAGGAGCCAAAGGCAAAGACTGGCTAACTAGAATATGGACCTGGCCAAGAAGATTCTTTTTGGTGAGTGGGTTTGATTAGAAGGCCTCTGAGGGCCCTTCCCATGTTGAAGTTTTATGGGAGGCTCTTACTTAGTGGCAGCTGAATTCAGCTAAATAAAATTTGTTCAGAGGAACATATGAAAAGGATTCTCAAGTCTTTGGGGAAAGAGGCAACGATCTATAGAGAAGCCATGCAAATCCAGAGAAGCTTGTATAGCCATTCATTGGAAAGAGCCATAACTACGCCCTTACTTTAAGCCATGAAGTTCAGGTGAAAGATTTCTGACCAAGTCCAACCCCCTCCTCTTAGAAGTGAGTCAAGTACCAAATCCTCAAGAGATTAAAAAGGTCAAAGAATTGGCTAAACCCAGTCCTTTATTCTCTCTTTCTGTCTCTCTGTCTTTTGTGTGTGTGTGTGTGTGTGTGTGTGTGTGTGTGTGTGTGTGTGTTGATTTTTGTCCTTCATTACTGAAGAAGATAAAAATGACATCACTATGTTGGAGACAAATGACAGTGTGTCTGACTGTGGATGTTCAAACCAGTCTGAGCTTGGAATGCTCTACCACAGGTTGGGCACAAAGAGTCCAATGAGAACACTGGTGTAAGTACTCTAAACTTACAGGTGGCACATTTCCTTATGAGCCCTTCTCACAGAGTGCAGCCCCCTCACCGATGAGGGCACATCATGCTGGACAGTCCTGTGCCAGTGTCTCTCTCATGCTGTATAATCAGTTCTAAAGCTCTTTAGTGAGACTTTCAATCCAGTCTCTGTCACATACTAGTTGTGTGATCCTGGCAAGTCATTTAACCTGTTTTCCTCAGTTTCTTCATCTGTAAAATGAACTGGAGAAGGAAATGGTGAGCTCCTCCATTATCTCTGCCAAGAACATGCTGATCAGGAGGATTTGGAAATGACTGAGATGACTAAACAAATATATATATATATATAGTTCCCTGTCAAACATTATATTAAGTGTTTTACAAATTTTTTCTCACTTGATCTTCACAAACCTGGGAGGTAGAGGTGACTATTATCTTCATGTTGAGAAAACTGAGATAGACAGAGATAAACGATGTGCCCTTGATCACATAACTGGAATGGGTCTCATGTTGAATTTGAACTCAGATCTTTCTGACTCCAAAACCAGGACTGTATTCACTAAAGCAACTACCTGCCTCAATATAATATAGTATACTATGTATTAATTACAACATTGCATTTTATTATATGCTAATATAATAATGTATCACAAACACCTAATACAGCAGAGATATCATTGTCATTATCATCTTACCTTGATTTTGCCATGCATAAAAGGGATATTTTACCCCCTTTCTCTTTCAAACCCCTAGAGAGCCAATCACATATTCTCTTCACTTCTTCATCTCCCATACATTTTTTTTAAATTTTATTTATTTAAGGCAATGGGGTTAAGTGACCTTTTAGGCAATTATTAAGTGTCTGAGGTCAGATTTGAACTCAGGTCCTCCTGTCTCTAGAGCCAGGCTTCTATCCACTGCACTGCCTAGCTCCCCCCCCATGCCCTATTTATTTCTTAACATTTTAAATCTAGATTCTTGTCCACCATGGTGTTGAAAAGGAAACTCTCTAAAGTTCTGAAGGTCTTTGGATTTAAAAATCACATGATCTTTTCTCAGTCCTCATCCTCCCTGAAGACTGCAGAATGTTCTAACTAAGCAGGACCTGAGAACACAGAACATCTCTGCAGTTTAGATATATATGCAATCTTTTTATTATATTATGTTTTGGAGGTGTTTGTTTTATTCCCATTAATTTGAAAAGAAGAAAGAAGGAAAAAAAGAAAGAAAAAAAGAAAGGAAGAAAAAAGAAATGAAGGAAGAAAGGAATGAAGGAAGGAGGGAGGGAAAGAAAGAAAAAAGAAAGAAAGAAAGAAAAAAGAAACAGGAAGGGAGCAAGGACATAGAAGATGAAGTTGGAAGGGCCCTTGGAGTGTAGAAAATCAGAGTTGGGAGGAATCTTAGATATGATCCAGACCAAGATGAGAAACTTTAGCCTTAGAGAGTCAAGAAAGTCAGACAGGGACTTGCTACCATGTCAGTGAGAGAATCTGTGTCTTCATTGCTATGGTCCATATATTTCTGTCCCTGGAGGGTAATTTGCCTGAGTGGAACAGAAACTCTTTGAGGACATTTCATTTTGTCAATAACTCCATAGTTCTCTGGTGAATAGCAGGCACTTAGTCCAGGGAAATTCAATGAGATTAAACTAGTTTGACTAATTTTCAGATTGTATTTGTTTTGTACATGACTTCATTTAGAAGCTAGTGCCTTCCCCTCCCCCAAGCCAAACACACTGCCCGAGTTCCTCCTAATACGTTCATTTACTTTAAATTTCTTACCTTTCCATGAATTTTCTTGTTGTATAAGAATAACAGTTCTGTGAGGTGGGTGCTATTATTATTCCCACAACCCATTACATGGACGACAAATTGAGGACTGGAGAGGTCAGATGATTTGACTAGTTATATGGTACAGTGGCTAGATTTACGGAAGACCTGTATTTAAATTTGGCCTCAGACACTTAAGAGCTAAGTCCACTTAGCCTCTATCAACTTTTCTTACATCACCTGTAAAACGAGGATACCAAGAGTATTTTCCCCTCCAGATTATTAGAAGGATCAAATGAAGAAATATCTTAAAACACTTTGCAAAATGTTATAGAAATCTTTGTCATTCTAATCATCTTTCTCAGCGGCATCAGCAGCATCTGAGGTATAACAATGTGCTGAATTTGTAGTCATGAAGCCCTAGATTCAAATTCAAATGTCAAAAGGACATTTTCTTCATCTGTAAAATGGGGTAGTAATAGAATGTACCTAGCAGGTCATTTCAAAGATCAAGCAAGACAAATGCATTAGAGGACTTTGCCACATTTAAAGTATTACATAAATGGGAGCTACTCTGATTATTACCTAAGACTTGGACTGCTCCTTATTCACCAACCAGACTTGGCTCTCAATGATATTTGGCTTTCAAAACATCAAATCCACCTTCAGAGGACAAATGTGTCCTGCCTTTATGAATTTCCCAAAGAATCCGCTCCAGGCCCCAGAGCAGTTTCAAGATGTTTGGATCTTTTTATTCAATTCTATTCAGTCTAATGGAATAAACATTTATTAAAGATATGACTATTCGCCAGATCCTTGAAATAAGGAGACTGAAATGAGCCACTCCCTACACTGGAACATTTTACAGTTACCTGGGGGAGACACTCCACACACAAATACAGAGTTTGTACGATGAATATTGAGGGGATCAGAGCATGAAACATTGAGGAGGGGCAAAGAAAGACTTGAAATATGATAGTGCCCTGTGCGCCTATGAGTCTAAGAGACAAACATGAGGAGGGGTTGCCTCAAGAAGAAGCAGCCTCCTCTTCTTTTCAACATCCCATAGACATCTCAGTGCTCTCAAACAGAATCCATGATCTTTTCCCCCAAGCCCTCTCCTCTTCCCAATTTCCCCCTTATTTCAAGGATGTCACTCTCCGCCCTGGCTCATATCACCAGTGGTATCCTTGGCTCCTCACTTGCATTCCCAACATCCATCTCCTGTCAAACCGTGTTGACTCTCCAAGCATCCTGATCCATTTCCCTTCTTTCCGCTCACTCCAATCTAAACGATTGCAGGAATCTCCAAGCTAGTCTCTGTCTCAGGCCTGGGCAGACTCCAGTCAAATGCTAGACAGATGCCAAGTCTGATATTGTCACTTTGCGCTCTCCACAAACTCCAGGGCCTGCCCATTACTTCCAGATCACAAATAAAATTCCCTGTTTCACCTTTTAAAGACCTCTTCATATTGACTTCTTACCTTTCCTGTTTCTTCAGACTTGATATCCTTCACCAAACTACCCTATTTTTTCTTTTGTATTTTTGCAAGGCAAATGGGGTTAAGTGACTTGCCCAAGGCCACACAGCTAGGTCATTATTAAGTGTCTGAGGCCAGTTTTGAACCCAGGTACTCCTGACTCCGGGGTTGGTGCTCTAGTCACTGCACCACCTAGCCGCCCCTAACCAAGCTACTCTAAAGCTACCGTTTGCATCTTTGTACGTCCTCACACATTACTCTCTATCTACTTGACTGGGCAGATGAACAGGCGGTGACATGGATCTGAAGAAGTCTCCATCTTTAGCTTTGCTTCTTAGATTCCCCGGTTATTATAAGACTTGAACTCTAACCTTCTTGAAGGAGATTCCCCAACTCCATGCATAACCGAGCCTAGTTATTTACATCTTACTCTTTTTTCTCTCCTGGGGTTAGTAATTTCACTGGCTGATTTCCTGGAGTCGAGAGACCTGAGTTCAAATCCAGTCTCAGATATTTACTAGCACAGGATCCCGATCAAACCCCCAACTCTGTTTGCCTCAGTTTCCTCATCTGTAAAATGAGTTGGTGACAGAAATGGCAGATCCCTCTAGTACCTTACCCAAGAAAACCCTAGATGAGTTGACAAAGAGTCAGAAATGCTGAGCAACAACAATAAAATTCCTAGAGGAGGCTGACATTAGGCTTCAGAATCCAGTTCTATAAATGTGTTATTCTATTTGATCATTAAAACAAACTTTTGAGTTAGGCATCATCACTTTTTTGCAGAGAATGGAGGCATAGAAATGATGAATGATCGGGCAGCTAGGTGGTGCAGTGGATAGAGCACCAGCCCTGGAGTCAGGACGACCTGAGTTCAAATCCAGCCTCAGACACTTAATAATGACCTAGCTGTGTGGCCTTGGGCAAGCCACTTAACCCCATTGCCTAGCAAAAACCTAAAAAAAAAAAAAGAAACGATGAATGACTTGCCCAGCATCACACAAGTCTGAAATGTCTGATGAGAGATTTGTTGTTTTTTCTAACTTTAGTTTAATCACTCTGTGCCTGTACTATGTTATTGAAGTCTTGAAGACCAAAGAATAATGATCATGGGGTGCTTGGAAAGAGAGGCGTAAAACAAGGACCAGTTCCAGTGTAAAGAGTGTTAGACCTCGAGTCAGAAAGAGATGAGTGAATCTGTTGTAAGTCACTGAATAAACTATGACCCTGGACAAGTCAGGTAATCTCTGTCCACCTCAGTTTCTTCATCTATTATACGAAGGTAACAAGAACTCTTACCTCCCAGAGCAGTGAGAACCAAATTAGATCATATTTTTAAGATGTTTTCCAAATCCTAAAGCACTATATAAATGCTAGATAGTTTTAGTTTTATGTACAGTTCTGCATGCTGAGAGAGAGAGAGAGAGAGAGAGAGAGAGAGAGAGAGAGAGAGAGAGAGAGAGAGGAGCAATCAGATGGCAAAGGGCCTCCCTTTGTATGTCATGTAAGGAGCTGGAGTGGTTGAACTGAGAGAGGAGATAAATGGAGAAGACATAAAAACCATTTTCAAAGATGAAAAACTCAACTGTGGAAAATGACTTAAATTTTTCTTGTTGGCCCTAGAAGACTAAACTAGGAGTGATGGGTGGACATGATAAAAAAAGACAAACTTAATACTTTCTAACAGCGGGAGCTGTCCAAAAGTACAACCTGATGCCACTGGCATGGGTTTCCTAAGAAAAGATTGGATGATCACTTCTTTTTCTGTTCAGGCACACATTGAACCTGACAGTTTCTGAGGTGCTTAGGTTCTTAGACTTGATGATCTCACAATAATAGCAACAACAACTCTTTTATAAATCACTTACTGTGCACTAACCACTTTATAAATCTTATCTCCTTTTAGTTTCACAACAATCCTGAGAGGCAAGTGTCATTATTATCTTCATAGGAAACTGAGACAGAGATGAGGTAACTTGTTCAGGGTCACACAGTATCTTAGGCTAGATTTGAATCAGATCTTTCTGATTTCAGATGCAGCATCCTATGCACTAGAGTCACCTACCTGCTTCTCTATTTTGTAAATCTTTTCTTCCTTAACTTAATTCCTTTTATCAGGATATAAGGTCTACCCTCTCATTAATTTGGGCTAATTGTCTAACATTTGCAATATCTTACCCCTAAATTAGTTTTCCAGAACATATAGAAGCAGTAGATATGAACTTGGAGTCAGTATGTTCAAATCCTGTCTCAGATACTTAATAGGTGTATGACTCTGGCTAATTTATTTAAGTTCTCTGGACTTCCAGTTTCCTTATCTGTGAAAATCAGGGAGTCTGAACTAGATGGATGCTGTCTTCCTTTCAATCCATAGAGTCTATGATGAATCTCATCTTCCCTAAGCCCTTCCTCCCTTTCTGTTTGTCATAAAGTTTGCATTATCTTTAAGCCCCCTAGTTCACCTTTCCCAAGTACAAGCGCTTAGCCAAAATAATCAAAAACCACCTAGCCACCTCAGAGCTGGATGGCTAGACTGTGTCATAGCAGGGAAGGGGTGATAAATCTCTTCAAAGTGGTGAGCAATTGCAAGGTTCTATTTAAAGTCAGATTGGAAATGTACATTTTACTTGGCTGGGGTATTGGGCATCAGCCAGCCTAATTGGCTCACATTTCTTTAATGCGGAGCACTATAAAAATTAAACTTGTCAATGATAAAACATTTACCAGTTGCCCTCTGGGTTTGTACTTTTAGAGTGATCTTCACTTCAAAATAAAAAGAGGGACAAAGTAAGGTGTCCCAAACCAATGAGAACATCCCTGAAGCAAAGAACAGCTCATCAGGTAATCATAGAATGAGAAAAGCTAGAGGCATTGTTTGATCCAGGCCTCCCACATTCAAGAAAAGAAAAGAAAATATCCTTGGCAGGAAACTGAACCTGGACATCCAACATGGAACTTGAGATTTCTCCCATGGAAGCGATAATTCACTTTGAAGTCCGTAAAGTTGGATTCAAATGTCTCTAGCCCCGCCTAGGTTAACAACCATCCATTATTCCAGGAAATGACATGGAATCATAGACTCTTAGAAATGGAAGGAACCCAAAACTCTTGAGTTCAAGGAATGGGACCTACATGAAGCCTAAAATCCTTTAACGCAAAGTCTGATGAGTGGCTGTCAAACCTTCATTTAAGATCATAGAGCTGGGAAACCCATTGTCTCCTGGAATATTCCACTATCAAACAAGTTTTAGCAAATATTCTAATGGATTTGGGATTTCAGCTCTAGGTTACTCCCTCCATTATCATTAACAGTAGCATTTTTATAGCGCTTCAAGATTTTCAAAGCACTTTATCTTATGTCCAATATTATCTCATTTGATGAGCAACTGTATCACAGAATGACATAAACTCAAATTTAAAAAGGGAGGTCATGGGGCAGCTAGGTGGTACAGTGGATAGAGTACTGGCCCTGGAGTCAGGAGTACCTGAGTTCAAATCTGGCCTCAGACACTTAATTACCTAGCTGGGTGACCTTGGGCAAGCCACTTAACCCCATTTGCCTTGCAAAAACCTAAAAAAAATTAAAAAAAATAAAGGGATGCCAGAAGTCAGTTGTTACAAACCATCACTGAACAAAAATCTACCCACTGTCTCCCAAGGCAGCCCATTTCATTGGGGTGAGCTCTAATTAGAATGCTATTTTCCATCATCCCTTACCTTCCAATCTGAAACTGCCCATTCCTTCTTGTCCTGCCCTTAGTGACCAACGAAGCAATTCCTTCTTCCATATGACAGTTTCTCACATAGATAAAGACAACTCTCCTGCCATCAAATTTCAGTTCTATCAACTCATTCTCACATAGCAGAACTTAAAAGCCAATTTATTCTTATTTTTCATAAAATGCAGTTCCCTGAATTGGACATATTGTTTTTTTGATTTTGGGGTTTTTTTTTAGGTTTTTGCGAGGCCAATGGGGTTAAGTGGCTTGCACCAAGGCCACACAGCTAGGTCATTATTAATTGTCTGAGACCAGATTTGAACCCAGGTCCTCCTGACTCCAAGGCTGGTGCTTTATGCACTGAGCCACCTAGCTGTCCCGACATATTGTTTCAAATGTGGGATCAGAACTGAGTCAATTGATCTATCATCTCCCTAACCTTGAATATCCTTCCCTTCTTTTTATGAAACATAAGGTGGTATTACCTTGGGGTGGGTCTTGCAAATCACATAGTTGATTCATATTGTTTGCAATCTTCCATCTACCCAGCATTCCATTCTTTTTTTTTTCCTAGCTTCTTTCAAACTCCACATTTCCTATAGTATAGTATTTAGGAAATGAATGTATTTGAATTAGATAAAACTTTATCTTTATTTCTATTAAGTGCCATCATCTTAGATTGACTTGTAGGCTATCCTATTGATAACATTTTTTTTGGCATTTTAAATATTAACATTTAATGATTTGTAAGTAAAAAGTTCAAAATAAAAAAATTAAAATTGACTAAAATAAATATTTAGATATTATATTGTTTACAATTGCATGTAAAAACAATTTTAAAAATGTTTCTTAAAAATATTTTACTTTCACATTCTCTCCTTTCTTCCCTTCCATCCCTCCCCTCTCAAAGACAAAGATAAGCAATTTGATTTGTCATGCATGTGTAGTCATGGAAAACGTTTTCATATTGGTTGTGTTGTGAAATAAATATAGATGAAAAAAGAAAAATGAAGCAAAAAATATACTTGGATCTGTTCAGACCCCAGCGGTTCTTTTTCTGGAGGTAGATAGCATTTTAAACTGTGAGTCCTTTGGATCACTGGATCTTGGATCATTGTATTATTGAGAATAGCTAGGTCATTCATGACTGATCATTATACAATATTCCTGTTACTGTGCTGATTGTTATCTTGCTTTTGCTCACCTCACTTTGCAATCATTCATTCTAGTCTTTCCTGGCTCCTGAAACCATTCTGCTCATCATTTCTCATATCATAGTAGTAGCATACTACTACTTGTATTCTAGCTGTACATTCCATTGAATTTCCAATTTTCTGAAAAGAGTGACTATAAATATTTTTACATATATATGTATGTATGTATAGTTCCTTTTCCTTTTTAAAATAATTTCTTTGGGATATAGACCTAGTAATAGTATTACTGGATCAAAAGGTATATATACAGTTTTATAGCCCTTTGAACATAGCTCCAAATTGCTCTTCAGAATGATTGAATAAATTCACAACTTTACCAACAGTGCTTTAATGACTCAATATTCCCATATCTTCTAAAATAGCTTTAATTTCCTTGTCATATGAAGCACTATGAGAGGTATAAGGTGGCACTTCAGAGTAGTTTTCATATGGCTAAGGATACTATGATTTCTTTATCTGAAAACTGCCTATTCATATCCTTTGACCATTTATCAATTGAGGAATGATTTGTACTCTAATAAAATTTGACTCAATTCTCTTTATATTTGGGAAATGAGGCCTCTGTCAGAGAAAGTAACTGTGAATATTTTTCAGTTATGATCACTGTATATTTCCCTCCATCATATTTTCCTCATTTTCCTTCTTTCTCCTTTTATCTTGTCCCATATCAAAAGTATTTTGCTTAACACTGCCTCCCCTGTTTTGCCCTCCCTTCTATTAATACCCATCTCTTTCTCTTATCTTTCCCTTTTTATTTCCCCCTAGGGTAAGAGAGAGTCCATACCTACATGAACATGTAGTTATTTCCTCTTTAAGTCAATTTTGATGAGAGTAAAGTTCAAGTATTGTCTTCAATGCCTCCTCCCCCTCCCCAGCTTCTCCTTTCATGACTCACTTTTGGGAGAAAATATACCTCACTCTATCTCTCACCTCCTCTTTATTCCAGTGTATTCATCTTTCTCACTCATTTGTTTCATTGCTTTACATACCATCCCATCAGAGTCAACTCATACCCATGCCTTCTGTTATAGTAAGTCCTTCTAACTGCTCCAAAAATGAGAAAATTTTTAGGTGCTAAAAGTATCATCTTCCCAGATTGGAATGTAAACAGTTTAACTTAATTGAATTCCTTATGATGTTCCCCTGTTTATCTTTTTTAATGCTTCTCTTGAGTCTTCTATTTGAAAGTCAATTTTTTTTTGGTCAGAAATGATTGAGAGTCCTTTATTTCATTAAATAATCATCTTCCCCTCCCCAGTACTTAATACCATTTTCCTGGGTAGATGAATCTTGGTTGTAATCCTGGCTCCCCTGCACTCTGGAATATCACATTCCAAGCCCTCTGATCCTTTAATACACAAACTGATTAGTTAGAAAACACTAGTGTTTTCTTGACTGTGACTCCATAATGTCTGAACTTTTTCTTTCTGTCTGCTTGTGAAATTTTTTTCCTTGACATGGGAACTCTGAAATTTTGCTATTATAGTTCTTGGAATTTTCATTTTGAGATCTTTTTCAGGAGGAAATTGATTTCATTTGACTTATTGTTGAGGTCTCATAGAATCCTTAGCATCTGCTTGCCCAATTCTAATTGTAAATGAGCTATTCTTCATTGAGTTTTTGAACATATTTCCCATTTGATTAATTCTACCTTTTAAAGAGCTTTTTCTTCTGTTTTTTTTTGGCACATCCTTTTCTAATTGATCAATTTTGCTTTTTTAAAACATTCTTCTCACTGAATTTTTATACATTTTTTAACATTTGGTCAATTCTTCTTTTTAAGAACTTCACTTCACTAGATTTTTGTTCTTTTGACATTTGATCTACTTTAAAAATCCTTTTTTCCATATTTTCTGTGCCTCCTTTACTGTTATTGACTCAAATTATTTTCTTGTTTCTTTCTGATCTTCTCCAAATTTTTCCTCTACATCTTATTGATTTTTTAAAATTTTTTAATCCCTTCCAAGAATTCTTTTTGAGTCTTTGATCAGTTCACATTTTTCTCTGAGGTTTTTTTAATTAGGTAGTTTGACTTTGTTGTCTTTTGAGTTTTTGGTTTTGATCTTCCCTGTGACCCTAGTGACCTTACATAGTCAGGTTCATTTTTGCTGTTTGTTCATTTTTCCCAGTCTATTTCTTAACTTTTAGTTTTACATTAAAGTACAACTCTGAGGCTCCATTTAAACTTAGGTAATAGATAAATAGATAGATGAAAGATAGATATTGTCTTTGCTTTCATTCAAGTCAATGATCACAATGTTAACATCTTAACATTGAAACATAGATATTTAGGACATTTTATTTTGTATCTCCTTCCAAGTCAAAAAAAATTATTTTCCCCCAATCTTCACTAAGTTTCCATCTGGTAATTCAGTCAGTTCCATGGTCATCCAATTGGATCTCTTATTCTGTCCCTAATAATTAATAGGTTTCATCAACTGTGTCTTGCTCAAATCTAGCTAGACTTCGACTCCAACATGCCTTCTGAAAATGGAAATGAAGTTAGTTTGGCCTGGTCTTGTGAAAGGCTGACTGGTTCTTTGTGTTTTTTCATAGATACTTTTCAAGTATCCCTGTGCCAGTGGAAGTCAAAATTACCAGCCTATCATTTATTACAGTGAGTAATAATAATAATAATAATAATGTCATGGAAACTAAGAGTTATTATAACATTATGGATTAATTATAATAACAATTAATAAATAATCATATTTGTCCTTCATTCTTGAAGAAGATCATGTTATCAGAAAAGTGAAGCTGTGACAAGCACATGAATTGAATTGGAGTGAGGGGATACTATGCTAAGTCACTAGCCGCACTTTCTCCTCTGGGGCCACATAGGAATCAAGATGACTTGAGATGGCTCTGGACGTAAGGCAGTCAGGGTTAAATGACTTGCCTAAGGTCACCCAGCCAGTAAGGGTCAAGTACCTGAGCTCAGATTTGAACTGAGATCCTCTTGACTCCGGAGTGAGTGTTCTAGCTGGCAGCATTAGGGATGGACAAATGTCAAGGCTTCATTCATTTCCCTTTTTCAAAATCCTAAAATTTGTCCTTCCCTGGTATTTTTTCAACCATCTCTGCAAGTCACTCAGCTATGATTTGTTGTTCAGTCACTTCAGTCATGTCCAGCTCTTCATGATCCCATTTAGAATTTTCTTACCAAAGAAACTAAACTGGTTGCTGTTTTCTTCTCCAGCTCATTTTACAGCTGAGGAAACTGAGGCAAAATTTATTTGACTTGTCTAGGGACATATAGCTAGTTTTTGAGGTTAGATTTGAATTTATGAAGATGAGTCTTCCTAACTCCAGTCTGAATATTCACATTTTTGTGCCTTCAAGTTGCCCTCCTTTATGATAGCTGCCCAGCATTTCAGTCCTCATGGATATCACTCATCTGAGGGTGTAGCTTCAAGCTTTTGGGGGGGGGGGCAAGAACTATTTCTCTATTTCTCCCTTGTCTTGGTTTTCTCAGAATTTTTTCTGGAAGTGAACATAATACATCTTGATTGATTGATTGCTTGGTTAAGAGCTCTATGCTCTCTTATTGACTCCTTACTTTCCTTGGTGCTCTAGTCGGTCTCTAAGGGCCCTTTGAATTCGACTATTAGGTAGAACTTGATATATGGCAAGAGCTAATGTTTTAAGATTTTTTTTCCATATGTTAAATTGGATCTTCATGATTGTTATGGCTATGAACATTAATCATTACTAGAACACAATAGTCTACACTCACATAAACATACAGAGAGAGAGAGAGAGAGAGAGAGAGAGAGAGAGAGAGAGAGAGATAAATTTGTAAGAAAGAAAAAGAGGTAGAAGGTTGAGGACCACAAATGCCTTCTGTTTTCTTCAGCACCACATGCCCCAGTGGAATAAAGATCAGACTTCAAATACGAGGGCTAGGTTTGAATATGGCAACCAACTTTTGCAGACTGTTTGATAATGAACACATGGTGCTATTTCCCTGAGACTCAGTTGCCTCATCTGTAAAATGGGATTCTAAATTCTGAAATATTTATCTCCCAAATCAATTATGAATGAAATTTTTAATAAATTTTAAGGTGCCATATAAAGATCAATTCCATCCACTAAACACTTATTAATTGTCTACCTTGCACCAAATACCACAAAAGACTGAGGAAAAACAGGCAAAAATTAAATAATTCTTGTCCTCTAGGAGGTCACATTCTAGTTAATGCCACTTAGCATTGCAATGATTGTTAGCAGCATTCTCTCCATCCACAAATTACTTATGCGTTTATATTGTATATTCCCTCCAACACTATCCCATACCAGAAGAGTGAAAACTCAATGAGGACAAAGATTATTATTTTTTTTACTCATGGATAAATGTCCATTTGATATAAAAAATCTATTTAATGTAGCATCATGATTTTAAGCTTGAACACCATAACTTAGAGGTTATTGAGTCCAACCCACACTTTTAACAAATAAAATCAATAGAAGTGATGGAGATGGAGGTCACACATCAAAGGGGTATTTATACCCAAGTCTTCCTAATTTTGAGACTAGCACTATCCATGAGGCCATGTTGCTTTTCATATGGCATTAAAGATGAGCAGTTGCTTGATTTATTGATATTTTATTTTGACATTATAAACATTTACACATTGTTCTCTTTGTGAGAGGACTTATGTAACCAAGTAAAAGCAATAAACAATAAAATTAATAGAAAGTTAAGTAAAACTAACAGTGACTTTATCTGAGATTGTATGTAATATTTCAAACTATAGCATCTTCCTCCCACCTTCCCATTAAAAAATAGCAAAGATACAGTTTTTCTTCCTCTCATTCCCTTCACATTTAGGAAAACAAGATAAAAAACTGCTTTCTTATAAAGCATATTCATAGACTAAACAAAACTAGAATTCTTTACAATAAATTCATGAGTGAAACAAGACTGTCATTATCCCCATTTCTATTTGATGCTATACCAGAAATACTGGGTATAACATACAGAAATTGAAGAAATAAACCTAAAGAAGAAACAAAATTCTCACTTTTTACAGAGAATATGATGAGTCACTTAAAGCACTCTAAAAGTCAACTAAAATTAATTGAAATCATAACTTCAACAAACGTGTAGAATATAAAATAAATTCGGGATCTTTATATAATACCAATAAAGTCTAGCAAGAAGACATAAAAGGAGAAATTCCATTTAAAATTAATAGAGAAATAAAAAAATATTGGGAGTCTACCCTTCAAAATATGCATTAGATGAGCTTTGAAGAAAGCTCATCTTAGGGATTCCAAGAGGTTGAGGTGAGGAATTAATTCACCCCAGGCCTTGGAGACAGCTTATGCACACATGTGGAAATAAGAAAGGTATTACTCTAAGTAATGGCCAATTAGGAGGTTCAGGGCCTGAGCTGAGAGTCAGGAAGAACTGAGTTCAAATCCAATTTTAGACATTGACCAACTGTGTGCCTTGGGGCAGGTCATTTAATGCCTGTTTGTCTCAGTTTCCTCATATGTAAAATGAGATGGAGAAAGAACTGGCAAACCACTCCACTATCTTTGCCGAGAAAATCCTAGTTGGGGTCACATGAAATTGAACCACAATACCAATACAGGTGACAGACAGAAGGCCAATTATCTAGTATAGAGGACCTGGACAGGAGCATTACTTAATGAGATTATTGATAAGTCTTGCTAATCTCTCCTTTCATAGTTATTTTATCCTTCTTTAAGATACTATGAGTCCTGAAGAGATCATGGAAAGGAGTAAAAATATCACTTATACAAAAATATCCATAGCAGCCCTGTTTATGGTAGCAAAGAACTGGAAATTGAGTGAAAGTCCATCCATTGGAGAATGGCTGAACAAATTGTGGTATATGTATGTAATGGAACATTATTGTTCTGTTAGAAATCAGGAGGGACAGGAAGTCAGAGAAGCCTGGAAGGATTTGCATGAACTGATGCTGAGCGAGATGATCAGAACCAGAAAAACACTGTACACCCTAACAGCAACATGGGGGTGATGGTCAACCTTGATGAACTTGCTCACTCTATCAGTGCAACAATCAGGGACAATTTGGGGCTGTCTGTAATGGAGAATACCATCTGTATCCAGAGAAAGAATTGTGAAGTTTAAACAAAGACCAAAGTCTATTACCTTCAGTTTTTTCCTAAAAAGTGTCTTATGTTCTACATAATTTTTCTATCTCTATTTTTTTTCACCTCAAGGATATGATTTTTCTCTCTCCACACACTGAATTTTGATCAATATATATATAGCATGGAAACAACGCAAAGATTATCAGACTGCCTTGTGTGAGGGGGAGAAAATTGTAAACTTCAGAACCTGGCAATAATAATAGGTAGAAGCTAGTATTGCAAAAAATACACAAACAAACAAACAAATAAATAAATAATAAAACATTACTGTCATTTATAAAATTTCTAATAAATGCTTTTGAATTAAAAAAATAAAATAAAATAAAAAGAAACTACTATTGCATATAATTGGAAAACAAGCAAAATATTTAAACTATATAAAAATACTATGAGTCCTTGATATGCAAATACACCATGATTAAAATAAACATTGTGAATTAGAAGGATCAGAATCATAGGATCTTGTGGTTCCAGTTAAAATGGACCTTGGAGGCCCCCTAATTCAGTGTCTTCCTTTTGAAGTTGAGGAAACGGAGCTCCAGAGAAGTTGGGTTAGGTTTTTCCCAAGGTCTCAGAGCTCATAAACATCAGAATTCAAGTTTAGAACCTCTGAGTCCAGAGACAGTCCTCTTTCCATTGAATCACACTGACTCTTTGCACCTAGGCCAATGACTGATAAAACATACATACTTGAAAAATATTTGTTGAATTGAATCAAATCTTGGATTTTGGTCATATTGATTGTAATTCAACTACTAAACAAGATATTAGGAAATCATGATTTTTGAAATCAAGAATTTCTGAACAAAGCTGTGGGTGACCAAAAAATAGCTTTTGGACTGGTGCACCATTCACCTTCTTTCTCTTTCACAAATTAAGCTTTGGCTATTGGAGCGATTGGTGGAAAGGTGAGCCCTGGGCTCATGCTAACAGGCAGAAGGTGCAGCCTCTCCAAGGGAGGGATAAACTCCATTAGGTCATCAACACTGGGCTGTGGGTCAAGGACCTCAATGAAAGCTCCTTCAGTTTCCACTTGCTATTTTTGGAGAACTTTCTTTACTGTCTTGTCTCATTTCCTCGGGGCTGGTTTAGAGGGTCTTTAATTACACATCTGAGCCAAGAGAAAGCAAAGAAATTATGTCGATAAATAAACCTTTCCCACACAGATTCACTTCAAGGGAGCACATCAGGCCTGGGGCCCACCCCAATCTCTGCCAGGAATATGTCTAATAATAAAAAATAATAAAACCTCTTGTGTTTATAAAATACTTAGAGCATGGAGAGCTCTCTTTTTTTGTAAAATCCTCCCACTTTCATTATCTTATATTTCAGTGTTTACCTAGCACAATTCCTCACTCTTCATAGGTATTTAATAAATGTTTGTTGACTGACAACATAGCTGTTCCTCAGTTTTACCACCTTTATAAAAATGAAGGCTATAGCAATATATCTCTATAGTTCCTTCTAGTTCAAAGTCTTTTTTCTGCAAGCAATGGGGTAAAATGACTGACTTACCCAAGATCACACAGCTAAGTGATTATTAAAGGTCTGAGGTCAAATTTGAACTCAGGTCCTCCTGAGTCCAGAAGTGATGCTCTATCCACCGCACCATCTAGCTGCCCCTTCAAAGTTTTAAGAGTCTCATAATGAGGGACGGCTAGGTGGCACAGTGGATAGAGCACTGGCCCTGGAGTCAGGAGTACCTGAGTTCAAATTCAGCCTCAGACACTTAATAGTGACCTAGCTATGTGGCATTGGGGAAGTCACTTGGCCTTGCAAAAACTTTTTTAAAAAAATCTCATAATGTCTACAGATAGCTGGATAAGGAATTTGGGAACAAATACTATTTTTATGACTTAGCAGGGACTTTAAAGGAGATAATATGGAAAATCAAAGGATCATATCTGATATGGTTGGGGATATTTCTCCATCTCCCTCTCTAAGAACTCTAGAGGATAACACAGAGGCCATCTATGCTAAATTCCTCACATAACATATGAGACTCAGGGAAGATAGAGGTCTTTCCCAAGATCACATAGGTAGGCCACGCTAGAGAAAAGATTTGAACCCAAGACCTTTGACTCTAAATCCTTTTATCTTTCTTTTGTACTATTCATCTAGACTCCAGAAATCACAATGAAAAATCATTAACAGAAACTCCAAAAAATAGCATAACAAAATCAAAACCCAAACCGACATCAAATTGAACTTTCATTAAACAAAACATTTCTTAACCATCAGAGCTCTTCCAAATTGGAGCTGATTTCCATTGAGTCAGTGAGTTGCTTAACACTGGAATTTTTCCTAAAATAGCAGGATGAACACTTCCCATGTATGCTGTAAAGTGGATTCTTCCTCAAATATGGCATTCCTATATGACCCCTAGCATTCTTTACAACTCTTAAAAGCTGTGATTCGGAGTGAACAGAGAGAATGGTAGTAGAATGAGAGTTGAAGGACTTGCGTTCAGATTCTTGCTTTATCAACTTATTGCCCTATGATCTTGGGCAAGTCATTTCTCATCTCTGGTCCTCAGTTTCTTCAACTATACAATGAGAGGACTGGACTAGAAGACTTCTATATCTTCCAACTTTACATCTATGATCTTATGCATTCATTGATCCTTAAGTTATCTCATTTGAAAAATGAAAATTGGCTTAAATGATTGCTAAAATCTGTCATTCTTTCATTTATTTGATCTTACTGTAAGCTGTCATTCTTAGGGCAGCTATGTAATATAATGGATAGAGCAACAACTCTGGAGTCAGGAGGATCTGAGTTCAAATTCAACCTCAGACACTTCATAATTACCTATCTGTTTGACCTTGGGCAAGTGAGTTAACCCCATTGCTTTGCAAAAAAAATTCTTATAGTATTTTGTGGCCAATTATGAGATATCCTTATATTTATTTTATGGATGAGAAAGTGAATCTCAGAAAATTAGGTATGCCCAAGTTAAGTAAGTTATCCAAGTTCACACAGCTAGGAGGTCACTAAGGGAGAATTCAATCCCAGTTGGGTTTTTTTTTGTTTTACTTCAAATATAGTGCTCTTTGGACCTTATGATTCTCTCTCCTTGAAGGATATTATCTAATGGTCAATGTAGAGAATAAAAAAATGTCTCCACCTCAAATATTCCTGATTGATTTTGTGGACCAAGATAATGGAACAAATCAGTATCTAGGAGGGACCTCTGAGTCCATTTAATCCTGGTTGCAGATTGAGATTTTACAGATGAGAAAAGTGAGTTTTAAGGAGATTTAGTGGCATAACTTGTTCAAAGTCTAAGTATCAGAGATGAAATTTGAACCCAAGGCTTTTAGATTCCACCATCTGAGAATAGCTACATAAATATATCATTAGTAGTTATCTCCTACATAGTATTTCTTAATCCCCCCCAATAGCTATTCTTCACTTTCCTAAGAATTCACTTTGTATTTATTGCCTACACTTCTCACATATATCCATTTATAAACCTATATATATTTATCTATGTGTATCTATATCTATCTATCTCTATCTCTATCTCTATCTCTATATCTATCTCTATCTCTATCTCTATCTCTATATCATCTATATCTATAACTATATTAACATGTCATTTCGTCCTTGAAAACCAAGACAATATCTTCCTTATCTTTTCATCCCCAACATGTAGCATTAAGTCTGACACATAGTAGGTGCCTACATAATGCTTATTCAATTGAGTTGAAATTAATTTCTTCATGAACCTACTCATAGGTGACTTGAACTGGCTCTTGTCTCAGGCCACTGAGTTGTCCTCTGTCTTCCATAATTAAGCAACTTGAGAAATCCACAGAGGTCAATAAATTTAGGAAACGCTTACATAAAACAGAATGTAAAGTGGCCAGCCCTGCCATCAGAAGCCAGTAAAAGTCAATCGCTTTCCGCAGCACCTCCACAAATGGCATTATGTCATTGCCTAATATTAGCAAGAAATTGTAAGGTTTTGTTCGGTGGGTTATAAAATGTAATGAGTCTCACATCATCTAACTAATATAAAAAGGAATTGAAAGAAAGTGATTTTCAAAACTAGCTTCCAACTCTTTGGCTACTTCTGGGGCTGAGGAAATCTTGCTCATCAAGAAATGAATTTGAGTGCTTTTCAGGGTGGTGAAGCATCCCCCCCCTTCTTCATCTTCTTTTTTAACTAGGAACACACAAGAAATCCATTTTGAAAATCAGGTGGTCTTGGCTGACAATTTCTCGCAATGAGTATAAATAGCAAAGTGTCCAGAAAATGGAAAGTTTTTCTGATGCCAGTAAAGGGATGGTTTTATTAGTTCTGGGCTAAGGTACAGGACATTAACTTTTGCAGACACGGCTGTCCTCTCTCTCCCTCCCATCTCTTCATGCTAGGCTGGCCCCAGAAGTCATTGTAGACTCAGAGAAATGAGGCGATGTGTCTCCAGTGGTCAGTGTTTGTTTTCCTAAATGAACAAAGATGCATGCACAGAAAGGCACCAGGCAAGCTCCCCTCTTCTGAAACTGGGGCCTTGGACACCCATTTGTTTGGAAGTAGGAAGGAATCGATCATTCCTGTGAGGCTTCTATGTCCTTGGGCCAAATACCTGGCTTGTGTCTCCATTAAGTATGATCTGTAAAATGGAGAGAGCTCATGGCTCCCCCACAGTTCAGGCTCATGGATATAAGCAAACAAATCTGCTCAGGATAATATATAGCACGGACTGAGTTTTGCAGCTTTCTAAATAAACTGTCTGCATATTTGGGAAAGAGAAGCCCATACGTGGTGTGGATGGCTTACATAATAAGTTCTGTTTTTCTTCTATGTCAGCAATACTAATCAGCAGAGTAGTAGGGAATGGATGGTCTCCAGAAACTTTTGGAGTTGCACCCTTAAGATAGGGGGCCCCCATTTAACCTCCAGATTCATATGTGGATCAGCCATGGTCTTGCTGAACCAGTTAGATCCTCTTAAGGATCATGGAAGGGGAAAGGATCTCATAGGTTATCCAACTCACAAATTTCTTCAACAGTGTCGCTGATGGTGTTTTTGTGTGAACACTATTTGAGCTCTGTCAATAGTATGGTATAGTATAAAGCAATCTATATTTCAAATAAATGGATGTGGTTTGGAATCCTGGCTCTGACTTTTACTTTTCAGGTGATCTTAGACTTCACTTCTGTATGCCTACATTTCTCCATTTGTATAAAGATGTAGTTAAAAGAGAGAACTTCTAAGGTTGCTCCTAGCACTAGGATAAGTTCATTGAATCACAATTTTCTTCCCTGTAACTTCCATCCATTGGGTGTTTTGGGGTGTCCTTTGCAACTAATTATTCAGTCAAAAGCAATATTTGAATGTTTACCAACTTGAATGTTGGCCTTGTGCTAGTGTTCCAGAATAAAAAGACAAAGAAATACAAAACCCTTAACTCCATGAATCTTACATTTTATTAGGGATGAAAGATATATAGACATAAATAAATATGCATATATAAATATACATGCAACAGATAGAAGATAAGTTTGTCATTTTTATGGGATGGGGAGAACAACATTCCAAAGCAAGGCTATTTACTACTTCTCCCATATGGCAATGATTTAAATATATGTAGTTAATCACATAATTATTACTTTATCCATACTTTTTTCCCAAGCAAAATGCCCTTAGATCCACCATCTTTTCATTTATTCTGAATGATTCTTGTATATACCCATTCCTTGGCATGTTGTCTCTTCCTTAGAATTTCAGTTGGCCAAGGAAGGGATGGTTTTTGCCTTTCTTTGTACCTCCTAGGTTTAACACAGCGCCTATAAGATAGTAAGAGTTTAATAAAGGCTATTTGATTGTCTCCAGCTATTTTTCATTGAAAAGGTTTTCAGATTAATAGCTATTGCTGTCATTCTCTTCTAGGGACCCTCATTTGTCTGAATTCCACCTAAGATTTGGAGTCCCAAGCCAAAGAAAATGGTCCAGTCACTGAACTGATTCAGAACTCGGTGCAGCTATTTTCTCCCTTTATTTCCTCTTTGGAGTAGAGTAGAAAATGCATTCTTTTTGAGTCATCCAAAAAGTTATTCCTTAAGGCATTTATTGACTAATAAAACATGTCCTTCCATTATGATGATCTATTTTCTTTCTTTTCACATAGTGCCTCCCACATAGTAGATATTTAGTAGGTGTTTGTTGGATTGCACTGGATGCCACAAACCTGCTTGATTTACAGTGAGTGATTTCCATAATCAATTCTGAAATAGAAAAAAGTAATCTGAGAGTAAAAAGAAACTATTTTGGAGGAAAGAAGTCTGCTATAAAAACTGCAGTTAAGCTGATTCAAGGTGATAAAGGTATCTGGAAATTCTGATCATCAGGTCAGTTTTGTCTTCATTGGGTTCCTATGGTATTGGACCAATAAAGTCCAATCACCCCAATGAATGACTTTGCTGCTCTTTACTCAGAAAACAGGTCATATGAAATGAAGGTTAGGTTTCTGATGGCAATGGGATCTCCAAAGTACAACATTTCTGATGGCAGTCATCAAAGACCAGCAAAACCTTCGAGCTATATTGGGAGAGGCTGCATTAGATAGGTTCAGAATACTTTACTGCCTCAGCAACCCCTGGGACCCACAATGACCTTTGTCTCTCCCAAGGATCTGTATTCTTTTCCACCTGCAGTAGCACCTACTCTCCCTCCTAACTCAGGCTGCTCTGGGAAAAGGTCTTCAGAAGCTTGGAGAAAGCCCAGAATTTGGAGACAGAAGACCTGATATCAAATACTAGGGCTATGAACTAGGCTAAAATAAACAGCTAAGTAAATAGAGTGACAGAATTGGAGGCAGGAAGAAGTCTGTTCAAGTTAAACTAGTGCTGTCCTAATGTCTAGGTTTCTCTTATTGTATTCATCATTGCTCTCTACTCATCCGCAACCATTTTTGGTGAAGATTCTGATCTTTATTGCCTCCTGACCAAACTATGGCAATAACCTCCTTAGTGGTCTCCCTGCATTTGTCTTTACACTATTTAATCCATGCTCCCCACAGCTAGCAAAGCAAATGTTGTTCTTTGGAGAATCTACTGTAATCAGAAGTCTTACCTTCACTTTATATGACCTGTTTTCTGAGTGAAGAGAACTAAAGACAAGCTCCTAAGGATGATGGGACTCAATGGAAACCATTCTCAAGGGCAACAAGATGCCCAAGAAGAGTTAAACCTAGAGATTAAAGTGGTAGAAGCAGTTCAATTAGAGCAATGCAAGAAAATGATGAAAACCATTAACAGCTTGGGAAAAGAATTGCATACACCCAAAATACTGAAGAAAATAAGAACCCCCCAAACAGAATTGGCTTTATGGTTTTAAAAAAGGCACAAAAATTCATGAAAGAATTCCCTAAAAAGTCAAATAGGCCAAATGGAAAAAGATGTATGAAATCTCACTGAAGAAAGGAGTTTCTTTAACATTAGAATTGGGCAAGTGAAAGCTAATGACTCCGTGCGAAATGTGAAATATCTCGCTGTAAAGACAACTGACATGGAAACTAGATCGAGGATGGATTTTAAAAGAATTATTGCATTATCTGAAAACCATGTCACTTGAAATAGACATACAAAGGACTAAAATAAAAGACTTTCTGAAATAAAAGACAGGTGTAGCCTTCATGATCTAAGATGAAGCAAAAAGAAAGATAGATATAACTAAAAAGTGATAATCAGGAAAACTACCTTTTACAAAAAGGCATCCTAGACATGAAATAAGATAAAAAAAATGTACAGCAAGTTTTCCTGATAAAAGCCTCATTTCTCTAATATATTGGAAAGTGAGTCAAATTTATTAGAAATAAAAGTCATTCCCCAATTGATTAATGGATAAGGATTATGAGCAGTTTTCAGAAGAAATCAAAACTTTCTATAGTCATATGAAAATGTTCTAAATCACAATTGATTAGAGAAAAGTCAATTAAAACAACTCTGAGGTATTACTGCATGCCAATTCCAAATGATAGGGGTGGGTAGGTGGCACAGTGGATAGATCGCTGGCTTTGGAGTCAGGAGTACCTGAGTTCAAATCCGGCCTCAGACACTTAATAATTACCTAGCTGTGTGGCCTTGGGCAAGCCACTTAACTCCATTTGCCTTGCAAAAAAAAAAAAAACAACAAACCCAATTAGAAATAATAAATACTGGAGGAGATCATGGAAAATAAATACAATAATGAACTATCAGAGGAATAGTGACCTGGTGCAACTATTCTGGAGAACAATCTGAATTATGTGGAAAGGGCTATAAAACTGTGCATACCTTTGATCCATCAATACCACTCCTAGACCTGTATCTCAAAGAGATCAAAGAAATAATCAAAGAACTTTTACATACAAAAATATTTATCGCAGCTCTATCTGTGGTGGGAAAGATTTTGAAATTAAGAGATTGCTTATCAACTGGGGAATGGTCAAATTAAGTGTTGCTTGTGATTGTAATATTGTGGGAATTGACATGGGGGGATGGATTCAGAAAAAAGAAGGAAACAAACTTGGGAAGATGTATATGAACTAATGCAAAGGGAAGTGGGAAGAATTGGGAGATCACTGTGTGCAGTAATAATAATGTGGTAGTGAGGATCAACTATGAAATATTTGGCTACACAGATAAATAATCTAAACCTAGACAATTTTAAAGGATTCATGAAGAAAAAAATGTTATCCTGCTCCAAAGAGATAATTAATGTGCTTTAAATGCAAATTAAAGTAGAATTTTCTTACTTTATTTTTTTGATATGAACAATGTGGAAATATGTTTTGTATGATTTCACATATATAATTGGCATCATATTGTTTGCCTTCTCAGTGGCTGGAGGAGGGGTGAGGAGGAGGGAATGAATATGGAACTCAAAATTTAAAAAGAAAATGCTATTTAAAATAAATATCTCTATATTTTTAAAATACATTGAGAAGTAGAATGTATAAATTGTAATAAAATTATATGGACTCTTTTGTGATCCCTGATCCAGGGTTCTAAGCACTCCATTGAGTTCCTCACCCATGAGACTTTCTGCATTAAAAAGAAATCTTGGCTAAGATGAGAAAACCGGATAGGTGGTAGGACTCAAGTGGGTAGATGGATTTGTCATCTGGCCTCATTTCCTTCTGTCTCTGCGGTGGCCTGGGAAATAGTGCGAAGGAGAAAAGTCATTATAGGCTCTAAAGAGACAGTGGCTTACACTTGCCATATAAAGATCAGAGAAATTTATACCCTAGACAGCATAGAAAGCCTGCCCCCAAATGGCAAAGAGAGCCAGGAAAAACAAGGAATAACTTGTTAGGTGGGTGCAGAGTGAAGGGCATGTAGGAAGAAACAAGAGCTGGTGTGGGGACCTTGTAAAGGAGAAAAAGCTATTTAAATTTCCTCTGGCTTCTCAGCCCCAGGGAGATTCTTTCCTTCATTGTGAATCCTTTTCTCCACATCTTTATGGACTGCTCTACATTTAGAGGGTTCCCTTTCCAGTTTCATCCAATCTATAGCTAGTAAATGTGAGGCATTTGTCTTCTGAATTGGAGCAAAATCCCATAATGCATATGAGAGATTTATTGGCCAGACAAGTTGGGCTCTGAGGAGTAGGTCCTAATGGTTTTGACTAAGAGAGAAGCTCTAGGGAGATGAACAAATGTGTCCTTTCTTTGATTCAACTGTGTCTCTAAGTCCCCAGGACCTCAACATGTATAAAGAACTGAAAGGTAAGGTTTAGATACCAGAATTAACAATTATTCATTATGTGACCTTGGCCAAGTCACAGAGTTGCGTTTAATCCAGAAAACATTTAGTAAGTGGTACCTATTTGTCAGACATTGGGCTGATGATGAAAATAAAAAGACAAAAATAAAAGCAACACATGACCTCGCTGAGCTTACATTCTACCCAGGGGAGGAGAGAGAATAAAGGGAAGGATAATGGCTGTGGCCTGGATAGATAGGATAATGAAATAAAATGCGAGTTTCCTATTCCTCCTATAGACAGTTCCCATTCTGAAGAAGTTTTTTCTGATCTTATTTTTTTCTGCTATCCTATCTGCTATTAAATTTTCCTCTCGCACTTTCTACCCATTGCTGCTAATTCTTTCAGCATATAATTCCTTTTTCACCAACTCTTTGAATACTTGGAAACACTTTTCATATACCCCTTACATAGTTGATTCTTCTGACTAAATATCACTCAAGTCTTCAATCATTCTTCCTAGAGCATGAATGCCAGGTCAATCACCATTCTTCTTTCTCTCCTCTTTAGGTTCCCCATTTTACCAGCATCCTTCCTAAACGGTAGAACCCATAAGTGAATGTGGTACTATAAATGTTACCTCAATCGAACAGAATTTAGTTATTTGCCTTATTTTCTAGGTATGTGACCGAGCAAGTCATTTATTCTCCCTCAACCTCAGTTTTACCTCAACTGTAAAATGGGAATAATAATAGTAATAATAATGGCGGAGTTGTTGTGAGGCTTAAATGAGATCACATTCTGAAAAGTGCTTAGCGCTTAGTGGCACAATATAAATATTTGTTCTTTCCTATCTTCTCTATTCCTTTTTGTTTCATTTACAGAAACCATAGGTCTTAATGTATTCCAAGATTTCATGAAGTTATGACGATAGCAATGATGGTGCTGAAGATAATGTCGATGATAAAGGTAATGGTGGTAATGGTGATAATGGCAAGACTAATGGTGATTTCTGACCAGGTTGAAATTAATGTATGCAGTTATCTAAGACACAAATTTATAGAGAAAATCAAAGTTGTGTTAAGAAGACAGCACTTCCATTCTTTTAGGGAGTTTATTTATAATTATGATCTCTGCTCAGAGCTGATCATTCTCTCATTACTCTTGAGCATTGTCTTATTTTCTATGATGATCTAATTTAAAAATCTTCCCATCTCCACAGAACAACAGGTCAGAAAATAACACTTATTTCCCAGAATTCCCTATGCCTGCGAAAGCACAAACACCCTTGTTTCTTTGCTTAATGAAACTGACTGAGTGGAAATGAGATTGGAAGTAAAACGTGTAGTTTGGAAGAAGAAAGTTATTTGGACTATGAGCCAAAATCATGAAGAAATTGGACCACATCCTGAGAGACCATATCAAAGAGTCTCGGGCCTTTTCTCCAGGCCTTGGTTTGGGGGCCAAACCACCAAGAGTAAAAATCAATATCACCTTCCAGTAGCTGGATGAGTTCCCAGATTAACCAGCTAAACATGGAAAGTGGTTTTGCAGCCACTGCAAGAGTCATGACTTCTAGAAACATTTGATGTTATGATGGTAATGTCCACAGCTTACTCTGGATATGATCAGAATTACTTATCATAAATTCAGTTCAATTCTATTCAATTCAAAAATCCATTTATTAAGTGTCTAATATTGGGCAGACTGGGAATATACAGGCAAAAATGAAACAATGCCCCGAGGAATCAACATTTTGTTAAAAGGAAACAATATGCACTTCTATAAGTCAAAAAGGAAAATAAAAACTAGATGAATGGAAAGAGAGATAAAGGAAAGGAGGAAGAAAGGAAAGAGGGAAGAGACAGAAAAAGGGAAAGTAGAAAAGAAAGAAGGAAAGGAAAGGGAATGAAGGAAAGAAACAAACAGACAGACAAACGGAAGAAAGAAGAATGAAAGGAAGGAAAGAAAGCAAGAAAGGAAAAAAGAAAGAGAAAAGAGAGAGAAAGAAGAAAGAGAAAGAAAAGTGACATAAAAATCTAGGGGTCTTGGGAAGTTGTTAATGATTTTTCTTTTTGCTGTTGTATGTTTACTTTTTTAGGATGAAAGGTGAGAAATATATAATCCCTTGGTATTCACATAATATCTTTAAACACATGGAAGCCTCTGACACTGAGCATTGGACAAATGCCTATAGAAATTGATAAGAGAGCACGAATAAGAACAGTCAGTATCATTGGATCAAAGATACATCAAACTGAATATATAACTATTCCTATATGTAAGAAATTTCACTATACACTGAATTAAGCAATGCTATTTAAAATGAAGGGAATGGGAGATGAAGGAGGGGAATCAAGGTTAGACATCAGGAAAATGCAATAATAACAATTATCTCGCATTTACTTTAAGGTCTGAAGAGTACTTTACAAATATTGTCATTTTGGAATATACTATCGGTATAAAGAGAAGGAAATGTGGAATTTAACAAAGACCAAATTTTAGTATCTTCAATTTTTAAAAGTTGTTTTATGTGATATGTCATTTTGCTATCTCTAATGTTTTCTTTTTTCCTTTTGGATTTCATTCTTCTCTCACAAGTTTAATTTTGATCTATGCTTATCACGGATGCAAATTTTAAATCCTATATCAGATTGCCTTCTATTGGGAGGAACAGGAAGGGAAGGGAGAGAGGGAGAAAAATTCTAAAACTCAAAACCTCACCAGAAATGATTGGCAGAAACTACCATTGTATGTAACTGGAAAACAAATAAAATATTTATATAATTAAAAACCCCAACTACTGCCATTTGATCTTCACAACTAAGAAGTAGTTCTGATCTTTCTTTCTGTTTCTCTTTTTTTTAAATAGATGGAAACCTTAAGGGATGACTCTATCTTAAATTAGACATTTGTTAGAGAGGACAGTATAGCTGGAAATAGTCTATCATGTGGTTGAGATTTTAGAAGAGCTTTCAATAGTTTCAAGGAAAATATAGGTAAACGCTAATTCTACAGACAAATGCATCCTCCAAAAGAATATGAGGCCTTCAAGAATGGAATTCTATTAAATGTTGAATCAATAAGAATTTATATAGCTGCTTTTATGTGTCTGAAATTGTCCTAATGTTTTTAAACAAATGATATCCAATTTGATACTCAAAAAATGCTACATGGTAGGTATTTTGATTATTTCCATTTTAAAGTTTTGGACACTCAAGCAAATGGAAGTTAAGTGACTTGCACAAGGTTACACAGCTATTATGTGTCTGAGATCACATATGAACTCTGGTCTTCCAGACTTGAGGCTCAGCATTCATTCTGTTGTATCCATACCTGTTTAATATTAGTAAATATTAATACATATAATAAATTTTCATGAAATATCAAATTTTTAAGCATGGAAATGAGAACATGTGATAGACCAAAGCTAGGGTAGCAGGGAAGTAGAGTTTTTCAATGCCCAGAAAATAGATCAAGAGTTCTTTGACTCAGAAATTGAGGAAATGCCCATCAATTGGGGAATGGATGAATAAATTATGGTATATGAATAGTATGGAATACTATTGTTCTGTAAGATATCATAAATGGTTGAACTCTAGAGAAGCATGGAATGAACTACAGGATCTGATGTTTAGTGAAGAAAGCAAAACCAAGAGAACATTCTCCACATTAACAACAACATTGTGAGTTGATCAACCTTGATGGTCTTCTCAGTAGTTCAGAGAACTAGAACAACCCTCTTAGATCAGTTATGGACAATATTATCCCATCCAGAGGAATAAAATAAAGCAAAACAAAACAAAAAAGGAAAATAATCCTTCAGAATCTGATGAACGCTTCATTCACTTTTGGAAAGGACTTCCACAGCTATCTAACTCAGTTTCTATAGGAAAGGATTTTGTCATAACCCCCAATGCCCACTGTTGTTTGCATGTTATTTAAAGACTTCCAAGAAAAAGGACACCAGCCATCCCCTAAGATAACTCATTTTAATTTGGCCAGTTATATTTGTTAGGAAGATGTTTAGGGTTTTCATACACCTTCACTCAAGCCACCCTTGTTTAGACTAACTTTTCTTCTTTTCACCTTCCATCCATTTCTCCTGGTTCTCTTCATTCTAGAAGAAAAGTCTGATCTCCCCTCTTTATGTTGTTTGTCCTTCATTCTTGAAGAGGACCAATGACATCAGAAGGGAGATGTCTTGAATTGCAAGTGATAGTCTTTCAGATAGCAAATACAACTATGTTCCACCTAGTCCAAATACAACTATGCCCCACAGCCCCCACCTCATCCAAGCCTACTCTAAGCAAAATCTTTTCAGTACCTTCAATCAATCCTTATATAATATGAAATCAAGACCCTTAATCATTTTGGTTGTCCTCGGCATACTATTCACTCTATCATTACCTTTCTTAAACTTTGCTTTTAGTACCTCAAAAGAGACCCCCTCCCAGGTTTAGTCTTAGAACGTTGGGTTACAGTGGAGTCAAAACTGTGAACTTTTTAATGTGGTTCAAATAGAATTAGCTTTTTTGCCTGCCACATCATTCTGATGACTCATATTGAAGTCAAATTTCTACTATATCAGGACGTTTTTCAAGACACCTGTTGTCTATTCATGAATTCCCATCTTGCACAGATAAGGTTTATTTTTTTTACCTAATTGTAAAAACTTTAATTTATTTGGTTGAATGTCATCTTATTATACTCAATCTAGTTTTCTAAACTATATGAATACAATTCAATCCAAGAAATATGAAATACTATATTCTAGGCTCTATCCCAAGAACTGCAATAATTTTTGGTTTCTGATTCTATCTTTCTGACTCTACCTGACTTTATTCTTCCCATCTTGGAGTTATCTACACATCCATGAAATATTCTACTGGAGCGAAATTTAAAAATTAACATTGAATTATTAATGACCAGTCTTTAAACTAATGCCTAGTCATTGAATAAGTTCCATTCACCAATTTCTTTTATTAGCATCTTCTGATCTACAATTTTGACAGAAACTTTGTTGACATGATAAATGAAGTCTGGCATGATTTGTATTCATAGAAGTCATTCTCCTTCCTTGGGATGAGCACTTTCTTTTCTAGGTATTCACTAACCATGACTATGGAAATATGTTCTAGAATGTCATCAAGATTGGAAGCAAAATTTATTGCCATATTTATTTTTGTTTTAAATTCCATTTTCTTTCTTTTTTTAATTGAAACATTTTTCTTTCTCCAAGCTTTCTAGGACTTCATCTACTTTCATAATTTTTCAAAGATCCTTAATATTGGTTCAACAATCACACTCCCCTCCTCACAGTTCTGTGAGTCCTTGGGGATGTAATTCACCTGGGCCAGGTAAAATTTTCTCATACAGGGAAGTTATGTACTATCATACTATGTTCTGACCTATCTTGGATATCAATCCCTTATTAGCTATTCCTTCTCTGTTTTTTTTTCAAATGTAAAGACCCTTTTCTTAGCAGAGATGATAGAATTGAAATAAGAATTAATTACTGGTTTCATTTCTGTCATCAGTTAGTATTATCCCTCTCCCCTTGATTCTCATATCTTCTCCACATGGAGCTTTCTTTAAAATATAAAGAATAAAATCTCATTTTTCCTTTAAAATCTCAGTTGATTGTGCAACTACACTGATCTCTTCAAGCAATTTCTTTACTTTTTTTTTTGTCAGAATTGTTTTTCTTTGTATCAAGCCTTTCCAGTACAACACAAGTCTTGCAACTCAATACCTCTCTATGCCTACCAAACCCCTGCCAAAAAAACCAAAAAACTCCCCAAAAATGTATATTTATTTGACATAATTTATATATATACTACTATGTGTTATCACCCTGGTAGAATTGAGTTAAGTTATTTGAGGTCAAGGATTTTTTTTTCATTTCTGAGCTTGTATTTGTAACATCTATTATAATTCTTGGTGTATAGTAGGTACTATATAAATGCTTACCAATTGATAGAATGATTGATTAGAATCCCAATCTTAAAGGCTTCATATTCTGCTTAGATTATACAGAATTCTATGGAATCTTTTTTCCTGAAAACATTGAAAGTCCTTAAATCTGGGGAGCATGTCAAGCTATTTCTACATTATGTCCTGAACAACAAATATCTGATCTACAATGCTGGAGAGGATATGGGAAAACTGGAACACTAACGCATTGCTGCTGGAGTTGTGAAGTGATCCAATCAGAATGAAGAGCAATTTGGAACTATGATATTCATAGTAGCTCTTTTCATAGTGGCAAAAAATTGGAAATTGAGGGGATCCCCATCAATGGGGGAATGACTGAACAAATTGTGGCATATGAATGTGGACACTATTGTTCTATAATGTTCTAATGTTCTAGAAAATCTTTACATTTATTTCAGTTGAATTTCATCTTATTATATTAAATCTAGTGATATATATATATATGTATATGTATATGTATATGTATATATGAAAACATGCAGGACAGGACTTCAGAAAAGCCTGGAAAGACTTAGTTGAACTGATGCTGAGTGAAGTGAGCAGAACCTGAAAACAATGTCCCCATCAACAACAACATTGGGGGATGATCAACTATGATGGACTTGTCCATTTCAGCAGTACAGTAAAATCAGACAATTTTAAGAAAACATGATGAAAAATATCATCCATGTCCAGAGAGGGAACTACAAAGTTCAAATGCAGACCAAAGCTTACTATCTTTAATTTTTAAAAGTTGTCTTATGTATTACATCTTTTTTTTCTCTCTCACTTTTTTCCTATCCATTTAGATTTGTTTCTTCTTTCACAACACCATTAACATTTAGAATAATTACACATGTAAAGCCTATATTAGATTGTTGCCAGGGGGAAGAAGGAGAGCAGGGGGTGAGAAAATTGTAAAACTCAAAACTTTGCAAAAATGTTGAAAAATATATTAAAATATAAAAAAATTCAAATGTCTGATCTAAGTTGGCATCATACTCCAAATTCTCATAATTTTCATGGAGCAACCAATTTCTTACTATTTTTGAAAGATTCCAAATAGAGTTTTAAGATCATAGATTACATTTAAATCTTAAAGAATCCTTTAGAGATCATTTAGACAAGCCTTTATATTTCCTGTTTTGTTTTTGTTTTTTGCATTTGAAGAAACTGAAACCAAGAGAAAAGTGATCAGCTTGCTCAATATAAAAATAGGGGACCTGGGTAGTGGCAAAGCTGGTTATTGAACCTAGACTTTCTGAGTAGATGACATAATATTTCCTGCAATGCCATATAGCCTCCTTTTTACTATTTCCTTGACTTTGGGAAAGATAAAAGTATAAATAAGGCAAGTGTAACCTCTATAAATCTGGGATTTCTTCACTGAGCACCTATTCAAATAATCTTTGAATTCTCCCCCCTATTGCTCCCTGGCCTCAGGTCATCCCAGGTTCTGCTCAGAAAGGAAGAGCAGTAGAAACAAATTTTGCCACCGAGAGTACCCTTCACCTTGCTTTTCTTCTTTCACCTAGGATGGATTCACCCAATGATATGACAATTATACCATTTTGGGTAATATGGAACCAAAAACTGTATCCCTTCTGATAATATGAAAGATCACTGCCCTTTCATTTCTTCCTAAGGTCCCTCAGATATATCCATATGTACCCTCTCTATGCTCTCCAGTATTGGGGAACCACTATCTTCACAACTGATGTAGTCTAAGAATCCTTTGGTCTTGCCATTCCCACTGTCTACTGCCATTGTGGTGCTAGAATTTGGAGACCCTCTCCTCTTTATTTCTTTTATTTGCTACCTTTCCGAATTAGTAAGAGCAGACATGGTCTCACTCTTTGTACTTATAGCTCCAAGGTGATCCCAAGGACTATTTGTGCCCAAACTATGGTAGAGCATTATGTGCTTATATTGGTCTGATCAGTTCCAGTCAGACATACTACAACTTGACTCTAGTGAAGTAATTTTGGTCTTCTTCACTAACAAAAAACAAGAACCATTGTGAGATTAAATTGAAATGATTCCTTTGACTTCGGTTTTTTATTGTCAATTAAGAACAGGGTTGAGAAATGGTGTAAAGACTAACAAACTGCCTTCTGTGGGGTGGGGGGAGAGAAGCAAGATTCGGCGGAAAATTGTAAAGCTCAAAATAAATAAAACCTTTCTAAAATTAAAAATTAAATTAAATTAAATTTTAAAAAAAATTTAAAAAGAATAGGGTTCCACCCTCACTTTGCTAACAGGGATTATCCAAGTTCAGTTAATGACCATGCCAGTAATTAAAATAACTAACATGGGACTTTAAAATTCTCTTTATTATATCATTGGAGCCTGAATAGATATACTCAATTATCTGGAATTTCCTTAAAATAAAAGCAGTGAAACAATGTTGGAGATCTTTTTATTAATTACTACTGATGCTACTTTTATTTCTCTCATGTGAAAAGCATTTGTTAAACCATAAAATCATGTAAGATGGTGTTCCTTTTCTGTGACACCACCAAAAGAAGTAAAAGTAAAAGAGAAGTAAAAAACCAATAAAACATTCTACTCAAATTGTGCTGCCCACTGGTCCTCAGAGATGGACTGTTTGAAAGAGCTGATTAGCCACTCTACCCAATCATTTCCACATAGTTGTTGCAGTTTCCAGAGTCTTTAGTGGATCTCTCTACCAGAAAAGAAAATGATTAATTTCCATGGATTTCTCTCATGCATTTTGATCTTTGATCCTACTTCTTTTAGTTGAAAGGGGTGCTGTCCCTCTGCATCTTTATACATCCTGGATGAATTTCCTGCAAAAGGATGTGAGTAGAAGCTGCCTTGGGTACCTCCATCCTCCCCCCCCAAATCCTGAACTCTTGAGACCCACAATGGTTTTCACTTCTACAAAACATGTGGAGAGAACAGCTCTGTCCCCAAAAGCCTCTCTATTTCAGTCAGAAACACAGGGCAAGATGGGAAATCAGTTACAGGGATCTCAGGGGTGCTCTCAAGACTTCTCTGGACATGAGTCCAGGATTGACTCACCTCCAGGAAAGCTGCAATGCATTAGGAACAACATTACCCATTTCTTCATCACCTTCCACTCCACCCAAAGTGGCACCAATGCAGTTTTAAATGACAGTTTGCAGTATGCTACCTCCAAAGAGATCCCAATCATTTCTGTCCATTATTTTTCCTGAAGATTCAACTCATTAGAATCAATTCCATCTAAAGACACATCAATGACCATTGGTCACCAGGGGTCAAGAGAATAGTGACCAAAAAGAAGAGATTGTTCCCCCAGAAGCTTTAAAGCTCTGAGTTCAGTGAGCCAAGGTATCTATCTCCCCATCTGTCTGGCAAAGACAGACTCCATTAGAGACCACTGAATCCCAAGAGCCGGGATAGTGTGCTGTGTTTGAGAGACTAGAAAATTCTCCCATAGGGGTGGGATTGAGGTTAGGATGAAAAGGCAGGAAAGGATGGACAGATATTCCTGACTACTCAATCTCTGGCCATTTTAGCTGACCAGCCTTCAGCACTCTGAGCTGCTGCTAGTCTCCCCAACCAGGCTTTAATTTAAAAAAAAAGATGAATTCAAATTAGGATTCACTGTTCTTATTCTCAAAGAAAATAATTTTCTATACCTGTCAATCAGCTCTAATTTGTCTATTTATCTCTCTCTCTCTCTCTCTCTCTCTCTCTCTCTCTCTCTCTCTCTCTCTCTCTCACACACACACACACACACACTGTTTTTCTGTCTCCCTGACTCCTTTTTTTGTCTAACTCTCTCTGTCTCTCATTTTCTCTTTGTGTGCCTGTTTGTCTATCTTTGTTTTTGTGTGTTTGTGTGTGTGTGTCTATGTGTCTGTGTGTGTGTGTGTGTTTGTGTTTGTCTGTCTCTGTCTCTCTGTCTCTGTCTGGGTCTCTATCTTTGTCTTTCTGTTTCTCTTCAGTCTCCCTCTCTTCAGTCTCTCTCTCTTCGGTCTCTCTCTCTCTCTGTCTCCTTTTCTCTCTGTTTCTTTTTCTGTCTCTTTCTCTATGTCTCTCTGTCTGTCTCTCTGTCTCTTTCTCTCTGTTTCTCTCCCTCTATCTCTCTCTTACTGTCTCTGAGTCTCTCTCTCTCTCTCTCTCTCTGTCTCTCTGTCTCTCTCTGTCTCTCTCTCTCTCTCTCTCTCTCTCCCCCTCTCCAACAAGGGCTCTGCCAGGGTGAGATTGGCACAAGAGAAATGGAGACAGCTAATTCTCAGGGGGTCGTCTTTGGCAGGCTCCCCTATTGAGCTCTCCTGCTCCTCTGTGCCCGTCGCCGCCGAGGCCCAGGAGCGCCATCTGCAAACTGTGATTCATAAGCCCTCTGTCAGTCTGCCATCTACCCTGACATCATAAAATAACAAGAAGCCGCATTGTAATAAAGAGCCGAGGTTTGCAGCCTCCCAATTAAAGACCTCTAATTTATGGCTGCCGCAGCTGAGGCTTTATTTATTAGTAAACAGCTGCATTGGTTACACTTTTCCCTCCAAATGCACCAACTGGCCCCTCGGATAACCCATTAATCCTCAATAATCATCTGGGTCCTTCATGGAACCCGGGATGGATGGGTCTTGATGTCTAAGAAGGTGATTAAAAACGAATGGATAACCTTGTCAGTCAGCTGGAGGGGGCTGCCCTCCAAAAAGAACTCTGAAGGTGGAGGCAAGAAAATAAGCTTCAAACTGCAGCTTGGCTTCAGTAGGGTGGTCTTGGGCAAGTCACTTCTGGAGTCTCAGTTTCTTCATCTGTAAAAACTGAGGGAGCTGGATGAGATGACCTTTAAGATGTTTCCAACACACGCACACACACACACACACACACACACACACACACACACACACAGAATGAGACACACACAGACAGAGAGAGAGAGGAGACAGAGTGATAGAAACAGAGACAAAGGCAAACAGAGAGAAAACGACAGAAAGGGGTTATAGAGAGATAGATAAATGATAGAAGAATGGATGGATTGACAGATGTAGAACTGAATAGATGAAGAGAATCTTAGGATATAGGAGGATAAATAGACTGATATAGAAGTGGATGGATGAGAGATATATTAATAGAAATATGAGATTGATATATCCATACACACACACACACACACACACACACGTATATACGTGTGTGTGTGTGTATGGATATCAGAGGACCAATGTATATATCCATTTATATCCCCCAATCTAAAATTAGCCCAGAGAATTTAAGGAGAGGCAATTATTTTGTATATATTTTCATTTAAATGTTGGAGTATTCCAACCCCACCCCAAAAGAAAATAAGTTTCTTGAGCTTGGGAATATATTATTTTTAATCTTTGCTTAATAACTGACTCCTGAAAGATGCTTAAGGAATACATCTTGAATAGAATTGAAAGAAACTGAAGGGAACATCAGGGACATGGAAGTTTGGAAAAATGGTGATTGCTTTCTCCTTCTTTATCAAGAAGGTTCAAGAAACTTCTATGTGATTGGATGCTGTCTAGCTATTTGGCAAAGTCTCACTAATTGGAATTTGGCTAAAGCCGGAGGTAGTTCTCCTTCTATTCCCAATACTGTACTAAGTGTTGCAGATTCAAAAGCAAATGAGACAGTGCCTCCCTTCAAGGAGCTGACATTCTAATGGGGAACTCACCATTAAAGGGGATTGGGAAGGGGTGGTGTGTGTAGGCACTTGGATTTGGATTGGTCAAGAAATGGCCTGGGGCCCTGGTGTGGTGCAAGACAAGGTGAAAACTCACCTATCTGAGCCCAAGGTCTTTTAGGCAGAGGTCAGGTTCTGATGGGTTAGGGAATGAGGAAGATGGACTGAGTCCCGAGAATTTGGTTTGGAAATGGTTGGGAAGTGAAGCAACAGTCCGATTTCCCACAAAAGAGGGTCCAAATTTGCTCCTCTGCACCTAGGGTCATTGTGATTTTCTTCTCCAGCTCATTTTACAGAAGATGAAACTGAGGTGAAAAAAAGTTAAATGATTTGCCCAGGGTCTCACAGCTAATCAGTATCCGAGGCCAAATTTGAATTCTGGAAGATGAATCATTCTGACTCCAAGTCTGGAGCACTGTGAAATGGTGCCTGAGTCAGTCTGCACACTCCTTCACGTGGCATCCTTGTGAATATATTGCAATAATTCATTTCTCTCTCCCTAGTCATCCCTAAGTCGAGTAAACCCAGCTCCTTCAATTGATTCTTGCATGGCACCATCCTTGGTGTCCTCCTCTGGGTATTCCCTAACTTGTGATGTTTTTCAGTTCGCCCAATACCAAACACTACATGGTAGATGTGGCCTGACCAGGGGAGAGGACAGGGGACTGGCAGCACTTGATGCTCTCAAAAGCAATGGCCCTCTCCCTATAGAGCAAATCACATTTGGTTTTTTATCCTTCCCTTTACCAACCTTGACAATCACACTGCTGACTCAAATCCAGTTTTTAGTCCACTAAAATCCTCAGACCTTTTGCTGAACAACTGCTGTCTAACGATGCAACCCCCACTTAGTATTGATAGTATTGGAAACTGCCAACAGGTCTGACTTCAATTGGCAAGGAGGATTTTGTTGGGTTTTTGAGGGGATCTTGTTACACTGTCAAAAATATACATCAAAGTTTCAACTTAGCACATATAGACTTTTTTCAAGAGTCTTCCTTCATATACCCTTTGGTGAAGGGAGACTCCGCTATGGTATGTCAAAACCCATCTGTAGGATTTATCCAGTGTGGGAGGGGTCTGAAGATGATGCCATTACATGAGGCCAGATGAAGAAGCTGGGAGTGCCCTGAAGAAGAGGAGACTCGGGACACCTGAGAGTTGGCTTCAAGGTCTCTTTTTGGAATAAGGAATTAGCTTTGTTTATTTGGCGTCAGAAAGCAGGACTAGATGCAATGTGAGGATGAGAGACAAGTGAAGCACAATAGGGAGTATACTGACCTTTGATTTTCCTTTGACACTTAATAGTTATGTCACCCTGGGCAAATCGCCTCATCTCTCACAGCCTCAGTTTCCCCATTAGTATAATGAAGATAATAATGTCTAAAGTAAATTCTCTACTACAATGTAATAACTCTCGAAACAGGAGGGAAGTTAGGGAACTTAAGGTCATATGAAAGGAATGACATTAAGTTTTTTTATTCAAAAAACAACCAAAATAACCCCAACCTCATCATGGAGACATGAGGTCCAAGAGAGTAAAGCAGTTTGCAAATGTAAATGTGCTATGCAACCATAGCACATTGTTTCAAAGGAAGGAAAGTTGGATTTCATATAAAGGACACATGTGTAACAGAAAAGAAATATTGAGAAAACAAGATGAGCTGCTTCAGGAGGCAATGAATTCCTCATTGCTGGAGACCTCCAAACCCAGGCACCTAGATCATTAATGGATGAAGGACTAATTTGGGCATCAGATCCAGATTCAAATCCAGCCTCAGACACTTGCTAGTTGTGTGAATCACTGAAGAGCTCTCAGTCTCAGTTTCTTTACCTATAAAAATAGACATAATAATAGTATCCTCTCCCAGGATTTTTTTGAAAAGTAAATAGGATAACACAAGTAAAATAATTTATAAAGCATTAATACCTGGAAAAGCATTTCTTTCTTCCTTTAGGTGGGGTGAGTGATTTCTCGGAATGCTGTAGAGTGAAGTCTAGTGAAGTATGGAATGGACCAGATGACCTCTGTCCTATAATTCTGAGACATTCTGGGGCCAAACCAACATGCTATTTTCCTCTTTGGTGTTCGCAGTGACAAGATTGTGAGATCTGACACCAGAACGCCTAAAACTGAATCTTGACCCTCCCTTGCTTGCCTTGGTTCAGTCCTTTTGCCTTTCTGCCTTCAGTTTTCCTTCTTTGCAAAATGAGAAAGCAGCATCCGATGACTTCCAAGATCCATGTAACTTGAAAACGCTAATGCTATCATCTCTGACACACTTTCCAGCTGGGTGACCCTGAGCGGGTCATTTGACCTCGCTGTGATGGGGGCAGTTCTTGAAGTCATCCTACAATAGAGAAGGTGCCAATTGTCCTGGTAGACGAATGAACCCCAGCAAATTCAAACTCACTTTAGTCCTTGTCCTTCTCCTTCTGCTTCTTCTACCCAGGCCCCCTCCCTGTGCCCTATTCCTGACAGGTTGGCCTTAAGAAGAACGCTAAAGGAATTGTGTGAAAAGCGAGGAGATGAGCTGCTTCCCACCCATAGACAGTGATATTTTGGAAGCCCCAGGAAATGCTGGCAATGGTGGCTTAGGACTGGCTGGGGGGCCTTGACAGCCCCTCCCTTTGTAACAGATGGGCGTTAAGTTGGCTTGCCACATGCACCGAGTTAGATTATTACCCCCCAAAATGACAAAAATATATGCATTTATATACATACCATACACATGTATGTCTATATGTCTATTTGTTTGTATGTTCACGTGCACGTATGTATGGCCAAATACACAGACATATATTTGCCTATAAAATCATACTTATAGAGAGAATTGTATGTATGTGTGTTCACATACATAGTATAGAAATACATACATTCAGGGACCAATTGAACTCCTACCATTGAGCTTGGAGCTGCCGGCAAATGAAGCCAGCTTAAAAAAATCCAATAGTGCATTTGATTCATTAAGGTATTTGTCCGTCAGCTCATTTCAGTCTATTAACATAATTGTCTTTTATTAACAAATGGGTTCTTCTTTCTGGCAGGAGAGTCAAAGCTCAAATGTCAGGAAAATACTTTGATAAACACAAGGCCCTCCCCCCTTGCCCCCCTCCTGATCCCTCACATGCACACATGCGTGAATACACACACCCGGAGAGCAATATTTCTGCAAAAGGATCACATCAGAAATAACTTTGTTGATGTAGGGAGCAAATGGGGGAGGGGATACTTGTATTTAAAAGTAAGTTCTATCATAAAAATAAGCATTTTCGTAAAAGGACAGAGTACTTGAATACAAAAATTTCTGTTTATAAATGATTGTTTTTCTATTTGTTTGCTATATAGATATATTGAGTGGTCTAATATTTGAAGAGGAGATGAAAATGGAAATGTTCTGTCCCTGGCCAAATGGTTTAGAAAAACAACATTCATCTTAAAGAAAATCACATATATTTTATCTATTTTTATTCAATTTATTGAAAAGGTGTTGGGTTCTTTTTTTTCTCTCCTACCATTTTTTTAAATCAATTTTTTTCTGCTATATTTAATTTCCCTTCTCTTCTTCTCCTCCCCCTCTTCCCCATCCTTTCCTTCCTAGGTGACATTGTTCTCCTCACCAAACCTGTAACTTTAACAGAGGGTGACAGGGTGACCTTGACGACAGATGTTCCAATGGCAACAGATGGCATTGGCAAACCCGAGAAGCGGCTGTACGCCGTCTCTGAGCCACCTGTGCACGGTCAGAGCGAGCACATCAATTATCCTAGCCTGCCCATTTCCACATGCAGCCAGTTGGATGGAGGGGCCCAGAAGGTTTTCCCTGTGCAAGACAACAGGCAGGAGGCCAGTAAGGATGCACTCAGGTGAGAAGGGTCTTCTTCCCTTCCTCCCCACCCAGTCCCTGATGTAAGAGGAGACCTGCAGGAGTCAAAGAGGTTACTGCTGGTTCCTCCAACTCCAACTGCTGAGCAGCGGGAGGAGGAATCATTGACTTCTGGAACTGGTAACAAGGCTTGTTTCAGAGCAGAGAGGACTATCACATTATTTCTTAAGTTATAAGAATCTTGTCAGGATGGCTGCTTAATGACTTGGGATTGAGCCAGTGTAGGGCTCCGTACTAAAGTAAGCTGGGCTTATCATATGTGAAATGCTGTATTCGCTCTCACATCCAATCACTTGCCTTGTTCATTCATTCCAAGTCCAGTGGATTGGAAAAATAATTTTAAAAAAGCGAGAGTAAAACATTAAGAACAATATTTAACAAAAAATGGATAACAATGAGCATAGAATAAAAATAATAGGCATTATTCCAATATCACCATCATCTCTATTCATTGGTATAATTTTAATAATAATAAATCCTTTTATTATGTTCTTTTTTTACTTTTTACTTTTTTATTTATTTAGTATTTTATTTTACTTTTCCCAGTTTATTCTATTCTTCTTAATAAAATCCAAACCTATCATTTCAGCAATATTGGACACCTTTCCCATTACTGTCAACCAGCAATGTATTAATTATCTAGAATTTTGGAGAGCTGTCTGTTATATTAAGATATTCAGTGACTAATCTAGGATCACACAACTAATGTGTAACATAGTAATACATAACTAATAATAACAGAAATATGTAAATAATATGCAACAACTATGTGAAACATAGATAAGATGTCAACTCACAGCTTCCTATCTCCAAGGTTGGATCATTATGTGGGTTGCCATATTGCCTCTCTTTGTTCTTATGACATGAATGAGTGACTTACCTAAGGTTTCATAATTATTAGATGTCAGAGCCTGAATATGACTGATTCCAAGACTGTTCCTCTATCCATTGTACCATGTTGCCTATGTTCACCTAGCCATTATTAAGCAGTCAGGACTTAATCTTAGAGGACTCTTATTCTCTTATTCCAAGGCTGGCCCACTAGTCATACCATCAGCACTCTTATCTCTGTCTGTCACACCATGATACAATAGAATGCCAGGTTTGGAGTCAGAAACCCCAGATCTGTGTCTTGTTTACCACTACTAACTTTTTATTTGACTATTATGAATCACTTCTCCTCTCAGATTCAGTTTTTTTTCTCTGAAAAAATGGATAGCATAATAATAATAATTAATAATAATAATATTTTACATGGTCTCATTGAGTTATTATAGAAAAGCAAGTTATTAGGGAAGAATAATTTGGCTTTCCATTTCTTCTGGTCAGAATTCCTAGGTCCAATGGCAGTTCTATTCTTTCTCAGCATAGCCATCTGCAATCTTCAGAAGGGAGGTCACACGTAAGTTCCACCTCCAATTGCTTTTTGCATTAATAAAACAAAGCTTTCCAAGTAGGACTCATTCAGCCTCTCTTCTCTGAAGAAAGAGGGAGTATTGTATGAAATCGTCAGTAGACCTAAATCCAGATGGCAGTGTCATTTCTCAGAAAAAAACATATGCTAGCTATTAGGACACTTAAGCATAATGGTTTTATATCCCTCCAGTGGGCAAAGAAACCATACAACAGGTTTGAGTCTAGGAATCTGGTCAGAAAAAAAACAAGATGGTTTTACCTTCCAAAATCGTGCTTCCCCAAAGAAATGGAAAATTCACTTGATAGAACATGGACTAATGTTTGCTCCGGCAGGATGTAAATTGCTGCCTGGTTCTACCTAGTAACACGACTGAGGCTGGATTTATTATCCCTTTGCAGAGGCATTATTTTATATAATGCTACTGAGCTAAGGGCCAGTACGTGCATATATGTGTATACATGTTTTAATTTTGCTTTTATCTTTATTTACACTCATTTTACAACAAAGAGGGCAATAAAACTATTTTTTTTTCTTGGTGTGATTAGCCATGAGTCATTTCCTAAGAAATGAGTTTAATTAACCAGGGGAAGAATGTAGCAATAAATCATCTGAAGGGCTGAATTCTAAGTGGGGTTAAAAACATTTATTTAAAACCACCATTAAATAAATCACAAACCTTACGTTCTCAATTAAGAGAGGGGATCTTTATGATTTTCCAAAACATGGAAAAGGGGAAAAGGGAAGAAAAGAATAATAGGGATATATCAGATAAACCAGCAATTTACCATTTCCTTCACATAAAATTCTATTTCTTAACTCTATGATATTATACTGGCTATTCCCCATGTTTGAAATACCCTTCTTACTCACCCTGGTCTTTTGGAATCCTTGGCTTTCTATAAGACTGAGCCCAGGGATGACCTCCATAGTGGGACTTTTTCGTAGTTTTCTCCACCAGCTCAGTGATTAATGCATTATTCTCCACTGAAAAGACTATTCATTTTGCAAATATTTTGTATTTAGCATTCATTAGGCTCCCTTTTGCAGGGGTGTTTTTTTTTTAACAACGATGGAGAAGGGTTTCTTGGAGCTATAGGATATCCCAAAGGAACTTCAGTGACCTTGTAGATTCTTTCTTCATTTTCCAGGTGACAAAAAAAAAGGATTTAGTCATTTGTGCCAGATTGTACAGGTAGTAAAATATCAAGAGTGGGATTTTAACTCAAATCCTAAACTAATCATGGGAGAAACTGAACTTTGTTTATTTGTTGATTTTATATTCTTGGACCTGGAGTCAGGAAGATCTGAATTCAAATCTTGCCTCAGATACATATTGGTTGTATGACCCTGGATAAGTCACTTACCTTATTTGTCTCAGTTTCCTTCTTTGTAAAGTGAATTGGAGAACAGAAAGGCAAAGTACTGGAGTAGCTTTGCCAAGAAAATACAAAATGGGTGCACAAGGAATTGGACACAACTGAAAATTACTGAACACTAATCACACAATGCAACCACATGCTCTATAAGTAATGAATGCTCTGTAAACAAAAAAAAATGAGTTGAAGTAAAGTGAATGGAATGGAATGAAATTGAAGATGTAAGATTTGTTTGGAGAAGAGGCATATATGTTATTGAAGTAAAGGAAAGTACACCGGCCTAAGAACTGAATGGCTACTCATGAATTTCCTACTAACTAGTTCTGTGACTTTGAGCATTTCTTCTCATTTCAGTTTTGTCATCAATAAAAGGAAATCAATATCAGGGAATCATGGCATCCCAGTGTCGCGAAGGACTACAGAGGGCCACATGTCCCTTTGAGGCTCATACCCTATAGAAATATCTAATATAATGCATCCAACAAGAGTTCTCAGTTCAAGGGTGTGTAGTGAGGGGAAATCATGACTTCAGAGATAGCCCACTATCCTCTTTAATTATTGGGAAGTTGTGTCCATTGCTCTTGTAATTGTTCTGTGGGACCAAACTAAAGCAAATCTAGTGCTCCCTCCATAATGAACCATGGAAATGTTCATCATGTGTCTTTCTCCTCCTGTCTCTTATCCACTTACGATATTTTCTGTTTCATACATTAAGCTCTAGGTAGGACTCAGGCAGTTGACCCTCAACTGTTGCTGTTATTTCTACTCAGTTCTTTTCTTTTTTCTCCTTTTCTATTTAGGTCATTTCTTTTGTTTCCCAGACTAAGTCTGAGTTTTTCTTTAAGAACTTTTCAGTATGACTAATCTTTTTTCCAACTCAAAGATTAAGATAATCTTAAATTACTCTCAGGACAGAGAAAGGATCTCTGGTCCTTCTGAATGCCAAATCTCAAGATGTCAATCATTTCAGAAACCCCTATTACCTCTATAGCTCTATCAAAATGGTGGTAATATTCTTTATCAAATGCTTTGCCAACATATAGATAATGTATCTATTTACCCATTGTATTCTTTAGCTACTTTTTTTTAACCATGTCATAAAAGGAAATAAATTTAGCCTGGCACTGGTCTTCATGAAACCATACTTACCTCTATAGTTCCTTCTTTGTCTTCTCATTAAGCATCTTTTTCCTTATCTGTTCAATCATTCCTCCTCCCCCCAACTGGAATTGAATATGGTTGACCTCTTTATAGCATAGTCCTCTCTGGAAAATCACCTTGCAATCCCTCTCTGGTTTCCATGGCCTTTCATTTTTCACAGAGAGCAATCATGTCTGAGAGTTGACTTTGTTGTAATTCTTGTAATTTGTTTCTTTTTCCCAATGCCTGAAGCTATAATTCATCTAGGTGGGGACACTTCATGAAGAACAATAGCATCTTTTCCTAATATCACCTTCCAAGATTCCCTGTTCATCATTTTTGTGCTAGAACATTCAGGGGAAATTTTATTCATTCTCTTTAGCAAAGAAAACACAAGGGGCATAAAAGTTGGTATCTTAATCTTCTTTTTGTTGTCAGTTCCATCATCCCATCCATTCCAAGCAGACACAAGTGGTGCCTATTTGTCTCTCCATAGATTTGCATTCAAAGTCTCTCCCCTCTGCTTCCCTGACCTGGTTCTTTCATTTGCTCATATAAGTATACCTACTTATTATGCAATGTTTCCCCATTCTATTCTCCTATCCTATTTCTTTTGAAAATTAATAATAAGAGCTTTTATAGATGCTAAAAGAGCAAGACTGTGAGAAATAAAATGACATTCAAGGGCATAGAACTAAGGTTTAGATGCATGGACTCCGCCTGCTATTCCGTATTGTTCCCACAAGTATCCCTTTTGACAATTTATGGGATTTTAAAGGATCTATTAATGAACATTTATGCTTCTTATTTTATATGTGAGTAATTTGTAATTGCAAAGACTCTTTTCAAAGTAGTTGAACAGGTACTACTCATCTATCCACCTCCAAAGACACCCTTAATTCTTTTAATCAAAAACTGATTTACTGATAAACCTATAGGAGGAGGAGAGAGGAGGAATATGAGCAATCATCTATCCCACTTCCTCCTTTGACAGCTAAGGAGACAGATAAGGAGACTGAGGTTCAGAGAGCAGAAGGAGGGAATTGGTCAGAGGTTACACAGCTAGTTAATCTATTACATGACCAGTCTTCAAATTTGTCCCTAGTCATTGCTTGACTCCTCTATGCCTTATACTATAAGGGTTTTAGGAATGAATGAGACCTAGAATCCAATTAGATTATGTCTGGAGCAGCCCTTGGACATTCCAATGGGATTATCTATGAGGTACCCCATGCGGAAATCTATCTATGTCATTATTTAAAGTGTAACTAAAGTGATCAGACAATTTAAAGTAATTTCCTAACTTTACGGTGAAATGTTTAATAGCACACATTTGTTTCATTATTAATCACAAACTCTAAAATATAGTGCATACATAAAATGTTATTACTCTTAGTAGTATCATTAATCACTTTATCAAAACACTTTTTCATATCTTGTATCTTTCTTACCAAACATTATAAGGAATGTAATGAAAGTTTTATGGATCCTTGATTATTAATGAGGAAATTGAAATTCAGAGGGTTTAATCACTTTGCTTAAGGTAGCAAAGCCTTTATAAGCTGATACTTGAACTCCAGACTATGAGCACACTATTCTTTGCATTCTATCAAGCCAATTGTCATCTATCTTCATGGTCCATGGATGATGTATTAAAAACATAGAATAGGAAATAGAATCTTATACCCTATTATCCCCTGTTCCACTTCCAACTAATCATTTATTTAGTAAAACTGTAAGAGATTGTTGTGTGTGGGAATAAACTTTGATCACCTGGTGTCCTTGAGCACGGGAGCACTATTTATTGGTTGATTGAAGAGTGCCATGGGAGTGGAAGTAGACCAGGGCCTAGGGAGGATATTTAAGCACTTGTATTCTGGTGAATAAATCAAGATCTAGGAGACCTTGGAGAGCTTGTCTTCCTTGTCTCCCACCCCTTCAGTGTTTTCCTGGATAAGAAAAGGCTAGCTGACAGGAACCTAACACATCCTTAGCTTCTAATCTAACAGGAACTTAACATAAAACAAACCAAAAAATTATTTTATCTATGATGTGCCAATCACAAAGGAGAAATCTGAAGCTGACACAAGTTAACCAATTTTCCCCCATCCCATAGATACCATGGAGCAAGACCCCAATTCCTACATAGCTCTGTTCTCTCCAAGGCATGGTTCTTTCTATAATACTCCATGACCCTGATGCTTAGTAGAATTAAATGATATATAATGATGCATGTTAAAGTCTATGTGCTCTGTGGGGACTTTCCTGTATCCTAGGAGGACATCAGTGGCTAGTTCTTTGCACATGCTTCATCTTAGACTTGGGACCACGGATCATGAAAATCTTTTAACTCAGTCTCCCTGTTGCTAGACTAAATATGGCTAGGCCATGTAAGATTTCCTAATATTCCTCTTCTCTGCCTCCTTAACAGTGTCATCCTCCTTTGGCCTCTTTCCAAGTTCTCTACATCTCTCTAAAATTGCCATTTTGCATTTTTCCCCTATTATGTTTGTCTTGGATCACTTATTTTTATTCCCAAGGTCAAATTCGAGGACCCCTGCACACCCTGAATTATTCTGTAGTGCTCAAAAGGGTGTACTTTGAAATTTGGTATGCTGGGGGAAGCATGAAGGAGAATTGGATGTTTGGATTTCTTATTAAGTTGAAACAGCAAACAATTGGCCTATAAAATGAAGACCATGGCTAAGAAAGTTTAAATATCTCTTCAAACCAGGCATTTTCTCTGTACTAAATTCTCTCCCAGCTCTGACATCCCCTATGCTAAGGTCCCTCCCAGCCCTAATGTTCTAGATACTGGGGGAGAGGAGGGTTGCTTCATTGCAATGTAAAGACTGTTTAGTATGGAGTTGTAGGGACTAGCTTACATCCCCTTTCTGATGTTTGCTTTCTATTTGATTTAGACAAGTAATTTCCTAGGTCTCCATTTCCTCAGTTATTAAGTAAGAAAGTTGGACCAGATGGCTTCCCAGATCCCTTTCAGTTCTGATGTTTTTAGACACATTCCTACTCTAATATTTTATGGCTTTCTATAATTCCTTTTATGTTCTTTCTATCTTAGACAATCTTCTTTCCATAGTCCTATAGTCTATATTTTAAGATTTCTTCCAGTCCTAACTTTCTGTGCTCTAGTACCTATTTCACAGGTTGTTGGGAGGATCTGATGAAAGAATACATATAGAACCCTCTGGAGAACTTCACGCCCTTCCCATGTGATAGTGATGAACACCTTCTATTATTTTCTGTTCTGCTTTGAGGTCACTCTCAGTTCTGATGACCTAGAGTCCCAGCAAGGTCCCTAGCTCTGTGCTGAAAAGTAATCAGTGCAAGCATCTTTTCCATACCACCATCATTTAGTCAATGAGTTCTCAAGAAGTGTGAAGGATTTTAAATTCCCATATAGAAAACAAATCAGTGCTGAGAACACATAGAGGAAGGTAACATTCTTGAGTGGGAGAGCAGCTATTGGGAAGACAAAGGTCTTGGGTGAGAGATGATTCTTATATCTACCTGTAACATTCACTGAGGTCTGGAAAAGAGGAACTACAGTGGGTACAAAAATAGAAGTAGTAATAGTGACTGGATTTACACCCATCTGGCCTTAAATTCCGTCTCAGGATTTACCAGCTGGGTGACCCCAGACATCAATTCCACCTTCCCCTCTATGGAACTTCCATCCATTGTTTCTAGTTCTGCCTCTGGGGTAAATAAAATCAACATAAACTCCATTATACATGACAGATGTGTTCAAATGCTTAGATTCAGATGTTAGGTACATTGTGCACCTTCTCCAAGATAAACATCTTCACTTATTTCAACCAGTTTTCATAGATTGCAAACACCAGGCCCCTAACCAGAATGATTGTCCTTAACACATGCATTTTATCCTGTTTTTTTTCCCTAAATGTAACCTCTGATCCAGGTCTTTTATTCTATGAGCCCAAACTTCAGGTAATCTCTTTTTATTTTATTTTATTTTGTTTTGTTTTATTTTATTTTATTTAAGGCAGTGGGGTTAAGTGACTTCCCTAAGGTCACACAACTAGACAATTGTTAAGTGTCTGAGGTCAGATTTGAACTCACGTCTTCCTGACTCCAGGCCAGTGACTCCAGGTAATCTCTAAAATGATATTGTTGTTTGACTCATTTTTTCCCCTATCCACAGTTCCCTCTGTGACATCTTTGGACATAACCCAAATACTGTTGATATTAATATCATCTTAGATGTGGATAAAGGGATTCTCAACATTCAACTTAACAGTGGATGTTAGTTATATGATGAGCTTTATATGACCCCCCCAGAAATTTCAAAATTATCCCTTAAAGATTTCTGGTAATTCATATGCAATTAATATCATTCACTTCTCTCTTCTGTCATTTACAGCTTCTCCTAATCCCCTAGAAAGTCCTCTCAACCCCAAATCCCAGCTTATGGTTTGGATGTCCCTCTAACCCTCAAGGGGAAAAGTATATGAAATTCTTAGAGACACAATCTACCGATTTTCCATTGACTCTCCCTTACACCCCAGGGATTACTTCATCCTTTTTTATCCTTCATTCTCAGTCTTAGTTCCTTCCCTTTGAAGGAGATAGATCTATCTTTCTATCTATATCTCTCTCTATTCAATATAATCATATATGTTCACATACATATCTATATTTACACCTAGAAATGTATATATCTTAGTATATCGACAGATATACATCCATATATACAAATACTTATCTATCTATAGCTATATATCATTTCTATAACTACATATTTATATCTATCATCTATATTATCTATTTTATATCTATATCAATCTATCATCTATCCATAGCTATATGGATTATATTATATATGTATCTTATTTATTTTGGATAGAGTAGTTATCTATACATTTTCTTGAGGTCAGAGATGATTTTGGCTTTCTGTGACTGGCCAATAGAATGATAATTGGTACAATACACACACCGTAAATGCTTAATTCACTGGATCCTTACAACAACCCTAAGAAGTTATTTTTCTCCCCATAACAACCTCTCCTTAGAGTTGTTGTAAGGATCCAATGAATTAAGCATTTGATGTGCTTTTGCTGTACCAATGATTTTTTTTTCTAATGGCCAGTCACAGAGAGAAAATGTCGACTTTCTTCTCAAAAATAAAATGAATTTGGGGTGGCTAGAAGCAACCAACTCCCATCAACACATAACTATACAAATAATTCATAGCAGCAGAGAAGTCAACATTTAGAGTTTCTTCTTGGATGTGGAGTCTTTAGTTTCTTGTGGATCCCCTACCTATGGGAGTCACACTCAGAACACCCTTCCTTCTAAGAGGTTAGTATTCCTTTTACATCCCAATGGTCTCTCCAAAACAGGGGTAGGGGATGTCTGGCCTACAGTCTATATATAAGGCTAGTGCAATCATTTGTAATCATTTGGTCTGGTGTTGCCAGGGCAACTGCAAGCAGGACTTGAAATTCAATAAATCTAGGAGCAGTTTAGGAGTGAATTAACTAAATGTTTGAGCAAATATAGAAGGTTAATTTTGAAGTTGATGTCCTTGGCAGAAAAAAGGGTTTCCCCATCCCTGTTCTAGAAGAATGAACCCTGAATTGGCGGTCTAGGAATTATTGACTGAGACTTTATGGGTTATAGCGCATTCACATCCTATATCTCTATGTCAAGGCAATTGTTTACCCTTCCAGGAGTTGGGGAAAACTGTTCTCATGCACTGAATTTTGCCACTAACATATCTCATCCAAGGTCCAAATGTGATGTTCTATTTTGTTAAAAAAAAAAAGAACTAAAGCACAGGTTACTTAACTCCTGTATAGGTGCTGTGTATGGATGTATGTGTGGGCACACATGCCTGTGTTTTATAATTAGATTAGAAGAAAAGAGAAGCTTCACAAGATTTCAGGTTCACCACTTATCACTAGTGTCTACACACTATCCCAAGCCAATTCATCATCACGAATCAATGATTTAAAATGATTCCAAATATATTTTCACCACCCTTAACATCATCAAATTGAAGAGAGAACTTCCTTTTCCACCACCTACAAAAATGTGATAACCAAAAGAGATGATAATATTCCAGCTATGTGTCAAACACAATGGGAATACCACCTTCCTGTCTTGATCTTCATGTCTCTCATAATGCTAGCAAATTCACCTGAATTTTCTTGCCTCCTGTTCCACAATATTGCCTGGTGTTGAATTTACAGTTCTTTAAAATAAGCACCTAGCACTTGGAGTCAGGAAGGCCTGAGTTCAAATTCTGCCTTAGACACTTCTAGATGTGTGACCCTGAGTAGGTCACTTCACTTCTATTTGCCTCAGTGTCCCCAACTGCAAAATGGGGATAATAATATTAGCTACTTCTTAAGGTTGTTGTGAGGATCCAATGACTTATTCATTATAAAACCTTAACACAAAATATAAAAACTAGCTATGATGATAATAATGGGGTACATAATCAATAGAAGATAAGCTATTTGAAATCAGACTATTTCTTTTTTTTTCCCCTTCTTTGACTCTCATTGCCTAGCACAACTCTTTACAGAAGATAAGCAGTTGGGAATTTAAATGAGGAAGGGAAAGCTTTCTGAACTAGATGGGACTGAGCAGGGTCTTAAAGTAAGGGCTGGGAGACAGCATATGTTATGATCCAAAGGTGGGAGGGCAAGATTCTTATTCTAAGTTTTTTTCCAAAACTAGCTATATGACCTTGACCAATGTCCTTTGGCTCTTTGGTCTTCAATTTTTTTGGCTATGAATTACAAGTTTGGACAAGATGATCTTGAAATGACTGTGTTATCTTGCTAATTGAGGAAAGGGATTAGAGAATATTCTATATTTCACATAGAAGGGAGGGTGTGAGCTAAAGTGAAGATCTGAGAATATATATTGTATTTGATTTTACATTCCAGTGGGGATGAAGAGGTTGACAAAGGGATATGGAAATATTTTGATTAGATTCTTTGAACTGATTCCCAAATGACAAAGTTACAAATATATATATATATATATATATATATATATATATATATATATATATGTATATATATACTTTAAGAATCATATTCCATTTTCTTTCACTCAATAAAATAATCACTTAATTTTATTTCCTAAGCTCATGTGCATACTTAACTCTGGTATAGATTTTCTTTTCCATCAAATAGGGGACACTGGAAGTGTTACTGAAAGTCAGTAGAGACAAAGAATGAAAAAGTGTCAGCAATTTTCATCTTGTTCATGCTCCCTGATACAGGAATCCGTCCTTATACCACCCCTAACAAATGGTTCAATAATTTGTTTGAAGATTTTCCAATAATATGGAATGAACAAGGAACAGCTCAAGTCAGTTGGATAGCTTTAATAGTGTAATGAGATCAACTCTACCTTGCTATAAACTGACTTTTCCTAGTTGTATCTGTTGAAACTAAGGAGAAATCTAATTTCTCTTCCACATAGCATTCTCTCAAATAATTAAAGAAAGCTATCATCTATCCTCTAAGTCATCCCCTCTCCATATCAATCCTCATTTTCATATCATTTCACTACCTTGTCCCCATATCAAAGGCCACTGGAGTTGGAGGAACCTTCATTGCCCATTTCATCTAACCCAATGCGAACAAAAATCCCCTCTAAAAACTACACAAGTCAACACTCAGCTCCTGTTTGTTGACCTCCAACGAAGGGGCGCCCAAGTCAAGCCACTGTACTTCTTGGACCACACTCATCATTGGATTTTGTTCTTCCTCAACTAAAATCTGACTGTGCAACTTTCACTCCTGGCTCTTAGCTCTGTTCTCTGACCAAATTAGGTCAGTCCTTATTTAATTCATGGGCCATTTTTTTTGTCCTTTTTATTGACTCACTTTTCTCATCTCTAAGATGAAGAGCTTGGACTGGATAATGTCTGAGGGCTAGCCACTTGGCATTTCTCATATTCTGTCTCACATTGTCATTTACATTTTTATGAGTATGTCTTTTAAAGGTCCTTTAAGCTCAAAAATGCTATGATTCTACATTGTTGAAAGGTAATTTGGCCAAAAGGAAGAATCCCTTGATTTGCAAAGAGCAGAGGAGGTTGTTGGCTCTTATTCCAGTCTGAAATTGATAAATGATTTCTGAGTTCAGATTTCTGCCTCAGGCATTAGGTGTAGACTATTTCTATTCTTCTAACTTTGAATCTTCACAATTGTAACTGGGGTAGGATGATCAAGGTTCCTTCCCAGTAGGTCAAAATTTATAGAACAGGGAGAGCTTTGGGTGTTTTCAGCTGCATGAAAGGCTGTCCTCAGTAGCATGGAAAAAACTGAATTCATCTCTAGTGAGCAAAAATAGATAAAATGAGAATCTGCAAGATGGCATCCATTTCCTCCCTCCCAGTAGCTGTACCCAAGTGAGTTTTAACCCAGTCCAAATATCTTTCCTTACTTCCTTCCCTCTCCCAAGGTCCCAGGGATCCCAGGGTCTCTGCCAACATTACCTCCATTTACCTAAAAGGAAATAAAATTTTATTTAACTACTTATTCCTAGAACACTCTATATAACTTGAAGACTGATAATGGACCTAATACTCATTGGTTGTTATTTTGAGATTGGAGTGGAAGCAAATACAGCTTAGGCCCATGGTTTTCAAACTGAGAAAGACATCGTTGATGCACCATTATCAGAAAATGCCGAGAATTATGAGACACATGTAGCTAAATACCCATTGGAATTGTCTTTGAGTCCCTCAAATTCCCCCTAGGCCTTTGGAATAGACTTGAGAATTCTATCTGAGTCTCTGGAATAATCAAAGCTTTAGAATTCTCCTAGGAGCTTTAGAATTCCCTAAAGGGCTTTGGAATGCTCTTAGGAGTTTTGGAATTCTCTTAAGGGCTTTGGAATTTTTTGGGGGGGGGGTAGGAGGTGATAGAGGAATGCTTTCAAAGGTTGCAAGGGACCAGGAATTCTCCTAGGGGCTTTGCTACTCTATTCCAACCACAAAACTTTCCAGTAGAAATTTTCTACATATTGCTCTGTGAAATATAGTCTCATATCGCCCCCTTTCAGTAGTAACAGACAGGTCAACTTTTCAGGCTGTCGTCTGTGTGTGTGTGTGTGTGTGTGTGTGTGTGTGTGTGTGTGTGTGTGTGTATGCGAGTGAGTGTGTATATGTAAGTGAGTGTGTATATGTGAGTGTGTGTTGGGGGGAGATTTGGCGTTATTTTTTTCAACTAGACTGTTCCTTTAAAATATATATTGATTCACCCCTATATTCAGGCTTCAGATTGCCTAGATTGGGTGGATATTAGTTTTAAAAAATGACCAAATGTCTCTGAATTTGGAGGGACTTCAAGTTTCCCACATCAGCTCCTTCTCTGTAATCAATGACCCTTTCAGATAACATCTAATCTGCTACTATGCAGGGGCAATATTAGAGTAGCCCCACCAACTCTGCTGACACTGCCTCTCATCTACCCCACTGGGGCCCTTCCTCTTCTCATCCTCAGCCCCTCCATCCCTGGAAGACAGCAAAGCAATTATGTGGGAAGCATCTGTAGGAGAGGCAGCCAGTCCCTCACATCTATCTCTCCTTTGGCAACCTGGCTCAGCTGATGGAAAGTGGTGTGTGCTGTGTGATGGAGACTGTGTGTATGTGTGTGTGTGTGTGTGTGTGTGTGTGTGTGTGTGTGTGTGTGGTGTGTGTGTGTGTGTGTGTGTGAGAGAGAGAGAGAGGGAGAGAGAGAGAGAGAGAGAGAGAGAGAGAGAGAGAAACTTGCCTACCCTCCAGTGACAAAGGGGGAGGTACTGAAGGGTTAAACCTGCTGCTTTCCAAACCATTTTCCCCCAAAGCTGCGGCCCCCTAAATTAATTTCGGCTGGTAATCTAGATGGGGTTAAATAACTCCTCATTATTCTGTAACACAGCTGAGTCTTCTCCAAATGTTTGTTTTGTTTTGTAACTGGTACCTTCTGGTATATTCTAGTGCCAGGACTCAGAGCCCCTGTTATATTTCATTCTCACTATTTTGGGAATGGAGCTTCTGGCTCCAGGTGATTTAATAAATTGCTTTTTTTTGTGTGTTCCTTTTAACTTACCCATCTGCTCAACACATGCGTGGCTCGCAATCTGTCGGCAGTTTGCAGAAAGACAAACTGTCAGAGCAGCATTCTTTCTGACAACTTTGTTCCCAATTAGATTAGTGGTAATTTTAACAGATTTCAGGGCAATAGAGAAAGAGGTGACACGTTATTAAAGCTTCAATTTTGACAGACCTCAAGTGCATATGACTTCCATGGAGATGATTTTAAATACTTTAATTAAAACTCAAGGAAGATTTCCCCTCACCACCAGCACCCCTCCTCTAGAAGGGCTGACGAGACACATTGAAAGGGAACGAGAGGAGAGGAGCAGAGTTCCGTAGTAAATGGATTCAGCCACGCCAGGCAGTCCAGTTCGCAAGCAGGGCCGCCATCATCCGTGGCTGGAATATGCAGGCTGCCTTAATTATTCATAACTTCCTCCCTGTAGCAGATGCTGGCCAAAACATAGAATCCAGTATTCAGAGATTGGAACACTCCCTGGGAGATTCACAATGCAGTCTGCTTTTTGAAACCCTCAGAAATTTTCCAGAGTGTGTTTAACACGTTAAATATATTCCAACAGGGTGGGGGGAGAAAATCCTTCTTTTTTTTTTTCTTTACCCCTCCTCCTCTTGACTCTGGTTTCTTTTTGTTTCATATGTTCCAAAGCAGCTGCTGCCCTCCACCCCCACCCACCATCCCTTGCCCCATCTAGTCCGATAGGCCTGGACCATATGTGCAGCTGTACAGCCCCGGCTGGCGTAATCAGAGATTCCTGTACCTCGGGTCACTTTGCAGGCAGAGAGCCCGCTAGGAGGATGTCCCATCTATTATTTAAGCTGGTTGCCATACTCAAAATTCATTAGGGGTGAGGCTTTCTTTATCTCTAGAACTGGGAACAGGCCCGAAGCCGGGCTAGGGCCGGAGCTCCGTGGATGGGCCAGGCCAGGCCGATTTCCCTCCAGAATCTGACAATTTCATCGATCTAGTTCACCATAAATTTCACCAATGCTTTAACGGTTTCCATTTGTTCCTGGGCAACACTGCGCATTTTATGATTGGAGTCTCCAATACATTCATTAAGCCGTAATATTCCCCACACATAATTGCAGAAAATTCTTTTAACTCATAGATTTCTTAGTCACTTGGGAAGGGTCTGTCATCTTCTGCATGGCCTATTGAGATCAAAGTAGCCTACTATTTGAGAATTATAGAAATCACTTAACAGTGGAAGAGATTATTGCTCTGCCTGGAGGATGACATTCTTTTAATAAATGTTTTTTTAAAAATAGTTTATTAGAGGCAATTACATATATACATAACATAATTTGCATGCTCTGTGTACATACAGTAGAGAAATATGTTGTACATATGTTATATAAGATATAATTATGTCAATACAAAAATGACATAACTATATAGATTCCTATATAATATGTATGTACTATATTTGTATGTATGATACACAAATATTTGGTATATATGCTATATAATATACAGTTATATAATTATTTAAATACATATGTGACATATACTACATAGATTCTCATGTATTGCATATACTCAAGATATACATATAATGCATGATTATCATGTGTATATGTCATCTAATATATGGCTATACAATCATTTAAATACATATATGACATAATATATGGATTCCTATGCAATGTATCTGCACAAAATATGCATATACATATGATGCACAAATATTATATAAGGTTATAGAATTATTTAAATACACGTGTGACACATATAAAGATTCCTATATAATGTATCTGCACAAAATATGTTATTTACATATAATGCACAAATATTATGGATACAGGTTAACCACATTATATATGGTTATACAATTGTTTAAATACTTATATGACATAATAGATTCCTATATAATGTATCTGCACAAAATATGCATATACATATGATGCAAAAATATTATATATTATATAAGGTTATAGAATTATTTAAATGCATTGTGACACATATTATAAAGATTCACATACAATGTATCTACACAAAATATGTATATACATATGATGCACAAATGTTATATATTATATAATATAAAAATATAGAATTATTTAAATACATGTATGACATAATTTATTCCTATATAATATGTTATATATATAATGTCTATTATATATATACAAGTAATGTACATACATATATATTTTAAATATAACATGCAAAATATTATGTATACACATAATTTTTATATCTTTGTCATTATTATGCAAAGAACACACTAATTAAACCTTTCCTGCCTCCTACTCAGTTGTGAAGATCAGAATCTCCAAGAGAAAATAGCAATTCTCCAAAAATATAAGTATCAGGAACCATCCAAAGCCCCCAAACCCCAGAAATTTAGAGGAATCTGTTTTGCTTTTTTCCCCCTCAAGGCTACTTCCAGCAACTGATATGCTTAATTGAATTCAGCAGATGAAATTTTTATTTTCTAGTATCCAGTGATTTAGAGCAGTAAGAGAGCTTAAAACGTAGAATCAATCAAGGAACAAGTATTTGTTAAGCACTTACTGTCTACCAGGCAGAGTGCTGTGCTCTGGCAATGGAAGAAGAATGAAACAATTCCTGCTCTCTTAACCTGCACTCTACTGAGGGAGCCACATACATATGCATATATATGTATATATAAACAAATATAATATTAATATTACAAATATATGCAAAGCAGTGAAATTCAAGATAAAACTTACTAGCTTTATGACCCTGAGCGAGTCACTTCACCCTGATGAGTTGCAGAGAGAAATAGCAGACTATTCCAGTATTTTGGCAGAGAAAACTCCAAGGTGGTCAGAAAGAGTAAGATGTAACTGAAATGACAGAATAGCAACACAATTTAGGAGACAAGACACTAGCAGTAAAGACTGAATCTTTAAAGAAGAGAGAAACTCCCTGAGGTTTAAAATAAATGGAGGCAATACATATTCTAGAGTCTTATATAGAATGGACCTCTGAAGAGGTCTTAGAATATTAGAACATATAATGTAAGAAACGCAGAAGACTTAAAATATAAAATGGTAGATTATGGAATGTCATGATGCATTAGAATATACAATTTTAGAGATGGGAGGGATTCAGAATGATATATTAGAAATGGCCACAAATCAAAAGGGCCTTGAAATGTAGAATGGTTGAGCAGACTGTGTTAGGATCAGAAGGAAGTTAAAATGTTAGACCTAGAAAAGATGCCTGAATAAGACAGACTGGAACACGGGTTATTAGTCCTCAAGGGGACCACAAATATGATCCTCATATCATGTCATTATTTTTCAGATAAGGAAATTGAGACTGAATTGTTAAAAGACCAGTGCCCTCCCTAAAAGGTGCTACCTTCACCATCAAGGACACAGTAGTCCATTAAGTAATGCCACATACATAATGTTTGTTTATCATACAGACCCAATGATTACACTGAACATACACTTTTCTGACACAGACAAAATGAACTTCAACAGTTAGGAGAACGGGAAAACATGAAAGGATCAAAGGCCTTTCTGGTAGAATGGGGTGGGATTTCAAAAACTAAGCTAAAAAATTGAAAACTAAAATGGATATCCTGATCTTCAGTCTTTGAAAATCCTTCTGAAATTCTATCACTCTCATTGTGATTGAGAATTTCTTGGTGTAAAAGAATCTGCTAGTTAGAGTAATCTGCATTTAAGGAATATTTAATTTTTGTTATTAAACAGTTAGAAAACATTTTCTTGGGTTTTTTTCCTTCTTCCTTCCTCTCTTCCATCATTCCCTTTTTCCTTCATTTTTTTTCCTTCTTTATTTTTCCTTCTTTCCTCCCTTCTCCCTTTCCTTTCAATCCCCAAGTTTTGGGGAACTTACCAGGATCTGAAATTAGAACATCTTCAAAAAGGTGTCTTCCAGAAACAGTAGTTTTCTGTACAACTTGACCAGAGTCAATCTCCTAAGTTTTAGGGGAGTGTCTTATTAGAGAAAGCCTTCCAAGTCATACCTCAAAACTTTTTCACAGTCCAGTGGCCATTATTTATTTTTTGTTCTATACACAATTTTGAGCTGTGAATCTCTTCCATTGAATTACAGACACACGCACACACACGCACACATACACACACACTCACAGAGACATACACAGACACATATATGTATTCCCACATTTGTGTGTAGGATATATGAGAATATATATTCCCTTTCCATAACAGAACGTTGACCATTCCCTCCCTTCTAGGAATTTTTAGAAATCCTATGATTGCAAGGATCAAGAGATCATCCAATGTATACTTTGTATTAAGACCATCTCTGAAATGAGGAAATAATCTTTGTTTTAAAAGAAAAAAAGTATAGATGTGAGTCCAAGACTTTTTTCAATTAATGCCTAATAATTTTCTGCACTCAGTATAAAGTGCTCCCTGCTTAAATCTAATGTAAATCCTTCATATTGTTCCAATTGGTCTATTTCATTGGGAAAGCACACTATGGGAGTGACCATCCCCCGTATTAGATTATTAGATGGGCTACACATTTCTGAGAAGTTGTCGGGAGGCCCAACTCTAGAGAGAGAACTGAATAATATTTATATTTTAAATGCACCCACCATAATTTCTGGGTAAGCTTGGTAAGAGTGAAATCTGTTTTGCTGTTTTTTTCCTATACATCCCAAGCTTAACATGTTTCTGATATGTTCTAATAATTGTTTGGTGATTGATTGATTAAAGGAGAACCAATGTGTAAGAGGAAGAATCCTCTTGTCCTATGATTAAATACCCTCCAATGGACCTCGTCTGTAAAATTTAGTGCCTATATATCAAGTTTTCTTGAAGTGAGCGTGTCTGCATACATGAAAACAATTTATTCAAGTCTCTTTTAAATTTTCATAAGTTGAATCTTTTTTTTCAATTAATGGGAATTTCTTTTAAATTTTCCAACTGTTGTTCTTACTCTTTTGGCTCCATCATGGTTGTTTCTATATTTACAATACTATCCATTCAATTAATAGGTACTTACTAAGAAGTGACTGTGAGCCAGGCTACACAAAGATCAAAATGGAGAGCCCCTACTTTTAGGCTATTGAGAGAATAGATGCAACAGAAATACAGAAAAGACGATACAATGCATCTTTAATGCAAGTTGTTTGAATTAAAGTAATATATATGCATATTAAGCACATAGGTGCTTAATAAATGTTTAGAGATTGATTCATGCGCAATTCTGATCAGAGCAGTTTGATAAAGATTATGCCTTTAAAATCAGATTCATAAAAAATAAGTCATTTTAAAAATCTGTTCAGCACAATCACAAAACCAATGATGCTTCCATTATCTATCATGTGTGTTTCACTTTTTATTTTTTTTAAAGAGATTCCTCTCCTTAATTGTGTTAATTAACTCTCACAAAAGCCCTTAAAGGCCTCCTTAAAGGAGATGGAGGAACAAGCCTTCTCATTTTCATCTATATTTTAATTATGGAGAAACTGAGGTCCAGACATTTGAAACGCCTTACTCAACTTCATATACCAAGGTAGGTAACGTCTGATGCCTCACTCCAATTTGTCAGATCTGTCACCAATCTTTCTTTCTCTCATCCTTTCTATTACATTTTCAATCCTGAATTGTCTACATTCTTCCCTCCCTGTCCCAAACTAGAGAAGATCACCATTTGATAAGATTTATAAATACATTTAAAATCATACCATGCATCTCTCTCTCTCTCTCTCTCTCTCTCTCTCTCTCTCTCTCTCTCTCTCTCTCTCTCTCTTTCTCACACACACACACACACAAACACGCTATATATATATGTATATGTATATATACATATACATATATATAATATATATTTTTTCTTTATCAGCTCCTTCTCTGGAGGAGCATAGCATCTTACTTCAGAGAGATCCTTTATACTTAAAGGCGATTAACCTGAGGTGATCTTTTCATAATAAAGACAAGCTGGAATTGCCTCATATTCACTAAAATACTTAGTTTTACTATAGGGTCCTCTTCCCTCCTCTATCACCTTCCCCTCTCCTTTCCTCTTCCTTCCCTTCCCCATATCTCTTATTTCCTCTTTTTTCTCCTCTTCTAATATCTCCGCTGTCTTCTCCTCTCTCTCTCTCTCTCTCTCTCTCTCTCTCTCTCTCTCTCTCTCTCTCTCTCTCTCTCTCTCAATATTTAACACCAGCAGTCACTTGCAAGTTGAAAATTTTAGATTAAACTGAGACCAAATCAGTGCAGACCTGATTACAGCCCTCCACTAATTAGCTCCCTCATTTCATCCTGATGAAGGGTATTCGAGGTGAATCTCCTTCCATCTCCACCTTCTCCCCTCCTCCTCACACACCTTCTTCTATCATCATGTCAAGATTTAAGATCTCATTACTTGAGGACAAATCCTATTCAATCTTTGATCCATAAGCCTGAATATTTTATAGGTGTCCAAACCTGAAAATAGAATAGTAATGTTTTATTATTTTTGAAGTCCTGAAATTGCATATCTGAAATTAGGGGAAAACATCATTTCTGTGGCACGCTATTATCTTGTGGAGACTTTCAACCCTCACTGTAACATGTGTTACTTGACAGATCACACCATAAAAACCCACAAGCCATGGAGAATGAATTTTTTTAGCACTTAACAAAATCTATGTTTATAAAAAAGAAGTATTTTAAATGTCTTATTTTGAATGCTTGAGTTTTTTGCTCTTTGAACATTGCCATACATTGCCCAACCCTACTTATATTTCTGCTCCAAAGAATAAATGACGAACTCCTCAAGAAAAGGATGAAAGTGTTAAGCTACTAATAGAGAGCTATGCAAATCTTTTGGCTGTGAAGGATATTCTCACAAGATTGCCCTTGGTACCAACCTCTTGCCTTGGTGATTTTTGCTCAGACCTTCCCCCTCCTTAAAATTACAGTCACAGGAGATAAGAATGAGAAGGTCTTAGAGGTTATTGCTTTTGTCTTTTACATCCCTTTTATAGATAAGGAAAATGATGACCAAGAGAGGGAGTCATTTGTAGAAAATGAAAATAATTGTAGTCATGGAGCTAGAACTAAAACACATTTCCCAACCCTGGAACCTTGGGAAGCAAATCTGAATTCTATCATGGCCATTTACTGTCTTGGATCAATTACAATTTCACTGGACTTCTCTTTCCTCCTTTTTAAAATGAGTAAATTGGGCAGGTCTAGGATCTATTCTAACTTTGGATCTTTCCACTCAACTACATGGATGCCTTCCTTTCTTTTCTTGGATGGTTCAAATCTGTTGTTGTTGAGTCATTTGTCAGTTGTGTCAGAATCTTTGTGACTCTATTTGGGATTTTCTTGGCAAACATACTGGAGTGCCTTTCCATTTCTCCAGCTCATTTTATAGATGAGAAAACTGAGACAAACAGGACTAAGTGACTTTCCCAGGGTCACACAGATAGCAAGGGTCTAAGGTCAGATTTGAACTCATCAAAATGAGTCTTTCTGATTTCAAGCCACTAGTGCTCTATCTTCAGAGAATAGAGCACTGGCCTTGGAGTCAGGAGGATGGGAATCTGAACCCAGTCTCAGACACCATAACCTTGGACAAGTCACCTAACCTTAATCACTTCACATCCAGGGCTATCTCCAGTCATCCTGAATGAAATCTGGCCATTGGACCCAGATGGTTCTGGAGGAGAAAGTGGGGCTGGTGACTTAGCACAGCCCCACCTCACTTGAATTCAATTCATGTTCTTGTCCTGGTATCACCTTCCTGATGTCATTGTCTTCTTCAACAAGGAAGGACAGGCATCACCATCATCCTCAACTGTTCTAACATCAACCATCTACAGAGTAAATTAGATGAATGGATGATTTTTTTAAAATTAATTAAGCATTTACTCTCATAAATTACTGCTATGGGGATCAAACTACAAAAATAAAAGTAATCTTTGATTCCAAAGATCTTACATTCTATTAGGGGAAAAACAATACGAAAATGAAGAGATGTTTTAGAAAGGTGCTCTTTAGTCTAAAAAGTAACAAGGGTTAGTGAATGGGACCAGAGAGGAGTAGATTGACACATTCCATACAGAAAAAAAATGATAATTGATTTGACTATGTTTTTACAAGTGAAAAGCAATGGATATTGTAAGTGAGCAAAGTACTTGGAATATCATATAAATGAAAAGTGATGATGAAGATAGTTGCTTTCCTTCATTGAATTTCAAGAATTTCAAATGAAGTTAATAAGCATTTATTAGATGATATATACTGTGCTTAGCACTAGGGATTCAACGAAGGATTCTAAAAATGTTCACAGTTATAGCCAGACAACCATCAAGGACCCAAGGCTCAATCACCCAATTGTAATAAGATAATAACAGATTTTGAAGAATAAAAGTTTAAAGGTCTTACTAGACTGGTTTGGTTAAAAGTGTCCCTATAGCATTTCACAGGTCTTATTACTTTCGCCTTTCCTTTAGGGTATTGACTGAAATATCTCAGTGTTGCACTCTCTGAAACCTCCTAGGGTTTATCTAATGATGAATAATTAATTGTAGCTTTTAAAGAAAATAGTCACAAAAAAGCTCTGTAACTTGCCTGTGGTATCAACCAAAATTCTAGTGTTGACCTCTGAATGGAACCCTTTGTTTGTCATTCTGCCAATCAACATGTTTTTCTTTTCATTCTGACCTCACAATTTTCAACATGCAAAAACCAATCCTAGGATTCACCCAAAAGAGAGGTCTCTGGTAGAAGTTCAAAAATTAGTGTTTTAGAAAGATTGGTTTTGGCCAACTCTCAATCTCAACCCAGATTTGGACCAATCTGATTCCAGTGTTCAAGGCCACTTAATCTCATGGATGTTTGCAGGATTTGAATTCCATTGGACTGGAATCTTGGAATCCAAAGTTAGAGATTATGAATTCTTCTTAGACAAGTCAAAATTTCTAATGATGGGAAGAAAACAGACCTGAGCTACAGGAGGATTTGTTCCTAATTTCTATTATGTCACTAACGAACGACTTGAATATGGAGAAATTATGCTTCATTTCTGGATGGTATTTATAAATCCTACTACTGATGTCCTCTTCAAGCACAGATCGATGATCCCACAAGATAAGATTGGCCTGAATTCTCTGTAAGGGTCTACTTGGAAGCTCAAGAATTTTACAACAGCTGTATACAAATTATATGTTTGCCTATATGCATTACATAAATTTAGATATCTAAACTCTATAGACAGATGTGCAATGCATATGTTTATATCTGCACATGTGTTTATATTTAAATATATATGCATACCTATAGCCAAGGACACAAATGTATATATACACATATAGAGCTGTGGGCACATATGTGGCACTTAATGTTGATATTTTGATACTTCAACCCATTCATGTTGCTTGTGTTTACCATTGGTTAAAAGTTCTGTCCACTTTCCAAACATGAAATGATATTTCTTTGGGCAATGCTCTGTACTAGGCCCAAGGCATCTTCTACTCAATCTTGTCTGTAAGGAAAGAACTATGGGACCTTGAACATCGCTCTAGGTCTCAGTCAGTCTCTAATGTCCCTTTTTTGCTGTAATAGTCTGTGAGTCATTAAAACTCCAGTCCCTGATGACCTTTGCTCCTTCCTGACAGCCCTTTGCCAGACCTTAGCTTGGCCTGGACATATGCTGGGCTTTGTTGGCATTAGAGCCTTGAACAGAAGTTTGGGGAGCAAACTCTTCTAGAAGTTAATAGGCTTTTCTTTGGCATTCAGCACCTTTCCGGGTTGGTTTATTGGGGCCTGTATTTTATCTAGATAATGAAGGAAGAAGAAAGGCATGTGTACCTTGGACGGGGAATGGGAACAGAGCTTTCCAATGCTGGGGTGGGGGGAGTGTGTTAAGGCGTCCAGGGATGGCAGGCAGCCAGAGGGAGGAGAAATTTAAGCCATCCTCCATGTGTGGAGCTTTTAATTGCTTGTGGTTTGCAAAAGGTGCCGGATAAATTTATTATTGACACCATCACTCCGTTAAATAGAGGAGTGAAGGGAAAACCAGGGGCTCTTTGGTGAGAAGATAAAGTAATTAAAGTCCATTAACATGAGATCACCATTTTGATCATGCATCTTGTGAATTGTTTGATTTATATGAGCAAAAATCCTTTCAACTTACCCAGAGGAAATGTAAATTAACCCAAAAGTCAGCTCCCTTTGCTTCCTTCCTTCCTTCCTTCCTTCCTTCCTTCCTTCCTTCCTTTCTTTCTTTCTTTCTTTCTTTCTTTCTTTCTTTCTTTCTTTCTTTCTTTCATTCTTTCTCATTGATGACAAACAGCTCACTCCTCTTCATCTCTGAGCTGCAGACCTTGGTTCTCCCAAACAATGATCTTCTAGGAGTAGAGGGGCCATGGATCCAGGGTTGTGACCATCTGTGCCATCTGTGGTCAACTGTGGCCATCTCCTTCAAGTCAGGCTAAGTGCCTGAGCACTTTCATTAAGCAATTATTATGTGGCAAGTATAAAAAGTAATCAAGAAACAAATACATACAAAAAGACAGCCCCTGCCTTTGACAAGCTTACATTCTAATAAGAAAAGGCAACACAAAAGAGGGAGGTAAAATGAGGGCTATGGAGCAGAAGACTGGAGAGCCAGGAGCAGAGCCAGGAAACAAGGTAAAGACTGAGCATGAAGCGGCCTGGATTTTGCCAGAATATTGAAAAGAATATGAAACAGGGTGACCCTGGGTAGCTGGAAGGTACTGGAATGTCTAGCTTGGGCAAAAGAAAGCTTTCTTGAAAGAGGAACAATTGTTGTTTTGTGCTACTTGAAGATATCATGTGGAAGAGGGAGCAGATTTGTCTTATTTACTTCCAGAAGTAATTTCCTAAGTGGAAATTACAAAAAAAGGAAGATTTTAACTTGATGTATGGAGAGATTAAAAATAAAAATAAATGAATTTTCTGACCTGATTTAGAGCTGTCGAAAAGCAAAATGGTCTGTTTAAAAGGTAGTGAGTACTCCTCCCTGGAAATCTTTGAGAAGAGTCTGCTTGACCTCCAGTTGGATATGATATAACTAGAAATGGTAGATAGAGTACTAGAGTCAGGAAAAGATCAATTTATATCTTGACTCAGATACCTACTAGCTGTAGGATCCTGGGCAAATTGTCTGATCTCTCTCAGCCTCAGTTTTCTCCTCTGTAAAATGGAGATAAAAATAACATATATCATAGTGTTGTAAGAATCCCATGAGATGGAAAAGATAAAGTGATTTGCAAGCATTAAAACTATTACTGTTGTAGTGAGGTAATTTTTGTTGAGGAAAGGATTAGACAAAATGGCACCCTAGGATCCTTCTAACACAGGAATTATTAAATGGTTCTATGATGCTTGCTTGGAATTAGTGGGAGGGGTTTCTCTGTGTCATTCCTATTAGGCTAAACTGAGTTTTAATAAGTGATTATTTAAGGAGCAATGAAAATTGTCTCCATGTTGGATTAATTAAGTTTTCTCATAGGCATCCATTTAAGGTTTCTTCTACTTTACAATACTGCTAGTTGGTCAAAAACTAAAGCGCTTGTCTAACCCTTCATAGTAATATAGACTTAATTATGCTAATACATGGCTGTGCATCGATTTAACAATTTTGGAAAGCAATTTTTAGATTGTGCTAAAAAGAAAAAATAGTCCCTCTCAGGGGTCTTTACTTAGGACCTGTGAAATTTTCAAAAATATATTTTTGTAATTATTTCAGCTTTGATGACCATATTGGTGTTCTTTATAACCCTTTATATTTTATATTTATACCAACAATTTCTTGAGAATGGGTCTATAGTTTTCACCAAACCACCAAAAGAGTCCTTGAAATAAAAAAGAAAAAGAAACTCTGGCCTTTGAACCAGATATATTACTGTTAGATACATGATCCAAGAGATCAAAGACAGGAAAGTTCCATACACATGATAGTAAGATACTGTTATTGCACGTTTTGTGGTAACATAGAACCACAATGGAAATAAGCTGAACAACGACTGGGGAATGATAGATCCTATGGAATATTGTATTTGTGGTCTGATTTGTTTGATTTGCTATGTATTTTCTTTCTCTTTTTAATTCTTTGTTACAAACAAGAGCTTTCTGCATATCAGAATCTAAACAGTTTCTTCCTTTCTCATATGCAGAAAGCTCTTATTTGTAAGAAAGAATAAAAAGAGATAAAAATATTATTTAGAAACAAAATAATATAGGCCCTTTTATAATTTTCCTTGCTTTGGTAAGATCTAAGTTCAGGGTCTTGAGTTTTGAAGGGATGGCTAAATTTCAAAAGAAAATTCATCAACTCCAACGAAGTCAAATTGATTTTCTGTTCCGCATACCTTGAACCCTGGATTGAGATTGGTCCATAAATTGTCCCATTGTGGCTATTGTGCTACTATTATATTATAGTCTTGAAATTAAACTCATTTACTTTCTCAAAATAAAGAAACATCCCCCCATTTGACAGAAACTAATCTTTCTACCATGAGTAGGATGGATTGCTATCATGTTAGCTCAGTCCTTTGAATTCAAATAAATTCTATTTAATTCTTTAGATTTCCCAACTTCCTGCAAGGCTCAGCCCCAGCATACCATCAACACAAGACTTATGTTATCTCAATAGTTGTTTGTACCCTCATCTCTGAAATTACACTAAATATACTTGGATCTATTTAGGACTGACTTGTGTATTTGTGATTCCCCTATCCAAAAGTTTTGAAAGTAGGAACCATTTAATTAATATCTACTTCTCAAGCAACTGACACAAAGTACTTGCCTAATAAATTCCAGTTGAACTGAATTTTTTAATGGAATATTAAAAAATCTTAATAAGGGGCTGCTAGGTAGCACAGTAGATAAAGCACCAGCCCTGGAGTCAGGAGTACCTGGGTTCAAATCTGATCTCAGATGCTTATTAATTACCTAGCTGTGTGGCCTTGAGCAAGCCACTTAACCTCATTTGCCTAAAAAACAAAAATAAAAAAAATCATAATAAGTATGCATTGGTAAATATTTCGGAGATCATCTAACCCACATTCCAAAGAAACAGACTTGAGATTTACTGACTATTTCTTAGTCTTAAATCATGACTATTATTTGAGATAAACTTAGACCTGAGAAAGACCTTAGCTTAATAAAGCCAAGGTTTCCCATTGCACTTGGGGTCATCTCCAGTTATCCTGACCTATGTCAGTCCAATGACTGGAGGAGAGAATGAGGTGGAAGAATTTGCACAGCTCTGCCTCACTTAAATTCATTTTACTTGCAAGTCAAGACATCACTCTGCTAATGCCATTGGCCCTCTTTGAGGACAAAGCATGAACAACAAACAACAGAAAAATAACAATAGTTGCTAAGAACGACAATAATACTTGAAAACCCTTACACAGTATTTTTGCAAGGCAATGGGGTTAAGTGACTTGCCCAAGGCCACACAGCTAGGTCATTACGAAGTGTCTGAAGCCGGATATGAACTCAGGTACTCCTGACTCCAGGGCTTACATAGTATTTTAAGGTTTTCAAAATACTTCAAATATGTTGCTTCATTTGATGAAATCATATCTTTTGATCAATAATTTTATACAGTAAGTAGTATTATCCCCATTATAAAACTGAAGAAACTGAGATAGACATAGGTCAAGAGATCTGTCATGGGCATGCAGCTAATTAATGTCTGAGGTAGGATTTGAACTCTGATCTTTCTGATTCTAAATCCATTTATCTATTATGTTATTTCCCAAGGTACTATGCTAGACCCTGAAGAAATAAAAAAATGGGTTAGTATTTGTTTTTGTTCAGTCATTTCCCCTTCATGTCTGACTCTTCATGTCCCCATTAGGAGTTTTCTTGGCAAAGATAATGGAGTGGTTTGCATTTTCCTTCTCTGGCTTATTTTATATATGAGGAATCTGAGGCAAATTGAATGAAGTGACTTGCCCAGGGTCACATAGATAGCATCTGAGATCAGATTTGAAACTCAGGCCTTTCTGACGCCAGGCTTAAAGTTTAGAGCTGAGAGCTCTAAGCATTGCACCCCCTAACTGCCCCCAAAACAGCATTCCTTACCTCAATAAATTTAGTAGAATGTTTTGTAATGTAGAATGAGTAAAAAGAAATGGAACTAACTGGTGACTGCATACTTAGCTTGGAATCTACATAGATTTCATACATACGTGCTTTGTACCCACTAAAACCTTTCCTTTCTCTGTTCCTCTTTTTCTACAACTCTATGCCTCTGTCTCTTTTCATATAGACACATATGAATATAGAAATGTATGTACACGCAGATATATAAACTATTTTTAACCTGCATCTCTATCATGCATCTCTAATAATCTATATTTTGGCAGAATAAATAGAAAACTTGCCTTGGAGTGAGGAAGACCTGAATGCAAGTCCTGTTTGACACATACTGATAGTGTGATTCTAAATTATTTGGATTTACAAGCATTTATATAGTAATTGTAATGCAGCTAGCATTTTTATGAGGTAACCAATAAATATTATCTCATTTCATCCTCACAACAACCCTGAGAAGTAGGTGCCTTTATTAGTAAACTGAGGCAAGCAAAGGTAAAGGATTTGTCCAAAGTCACACAGCTAGGAAGCATCTGAGGCCACATTAACCTTATTTTTTCCTCATTCCAAGTCCTTACTCCATTGTACACTCTAGTTGACCCTTGTAAACTTTTTGGTTTCATCGACCAATTTGCTTTGGTCCAGGAAATTTCTTCCTTTTTCCCTTGATTTAATGAAAACACCAATGAATGAATGAACAAGATTCATCATTGTCTTTGTGTTGATCAAAAGTTTGTTCACGTTTCTTGCAGAGTCAGGGAAACATTTCATATCACTTGACTCCCAAGGAAATGCTTTATCTGAAATAGCTTTCATTGTTTCAGTTCTTTCATTTCCACATAACTTATGTGATACCAAAACTAACACAGTATGTGTTCAATACACATTTTTGAATAAGTGAATGAACTCACAATAGTAGACTTACACTGATAAGTTCATACCTCCATTAATGCTCTATTTAACTGAAGTCAGAGCCACTAATTTTCAGAATTAGAAGGGATTTCAGAGTAGAGAATATTGGAGTACAGAGCTTTGTGATGCTGGAAATGACTCAAGAACCTGGAAGGGGAGAACTGAAAATACCTTGAATCATAGAACCCTCAAAGGACACACCAGTCAACCCTTTCCCTTGACACAGTAGAAACTGAGACTGAGAAATGGAATGACTCTTCCATTACTAAGTTGCAAGTGGCAGTCTAGATTTAAATGTCCTTACTCAGACTCCAATTCCAGCCCATTTTCTACTGTGTCATCCAGGAGTTTGCCAACTCAACTTCATCCCAAATGTAGATCTAAAGAAAACTCAGAGGAAGAAGTTATCTCTTTTTTCCCTTTTCCTCTCCTCTTCCTCCTCCTCCTCCTCTTCCTTTTCTTCTTCTTCTTCTTCTTCTTCTTCTTCTTCTTCTTCTTCTTCTTCTTCTTCTTCTTCTTTTCTCTCTCTCTCTCTCTCTCTCTCTCTCTCTCTCTCTCTCTCTCTCTCTTTCTTTCCCCCTTTTTTCTCTTTAGGAAACTAAATGGTTTTAAAGTTACTAAATTGTCCCTTTTCCTCTCTAATCTCCCTTGTACTACATTGCCACCAGGAGCCATTGTTTACATAATTTAATTAACATTTTCCAGTGCCTGCAACCTAACATACTGTCTTAAAACATTTGCTTGAGAAGTCTCCTTGTCCCCAAGCTGTCATTTTTTAGCATGATGGATAATGGATAGAAATAATTACCCTGAACAAGGTTAGACATGAAACGAAGGGAGCTTCAAAGAATTAGCAGCCTTAGCTAAACATCTTATTTTCCAAGACGGGAAAATGCCGCAGCGGCCATGATGGATTTGAGGGGCTGTGCCCTGTTAAACGATTATTGTTGTTGTTATTATGATGACAGTCGTCACCATCATCATCATTATTATAGTAAATCTGGCCCATTGGCCACAGAAAGTTGCTGTCAAGCCAGTACTTTCCCTATGATCGATGGAGAGCAACGCGTCACTCAGGACGCCATAAATCCCACCACTGACTAGACTTCAGAGAGAGCTGGGAACAGAAGGAGCAGAAAGTCGATAGCTACGGAAGCATAAACAGGTTGAGTCCACTGAACCTACTAGCCCCTTTATTTACCTTTCTATGTCTTTTTTTCTTCTCTCTGAACCATTGGAATTTTTTTAGGTGGTGACTGTGTTTGGGAAGTAGGGTGAGGACTGTTGTTTTCTCGAATCCAATTAAATAGTATCCCCCAAAAGTCTTTACTTGTAATTTCAAGCTGCCTTTCTTAAAGTGGGCCTCATTGGCTTGAAAAAGTTCTCAGAAATGCCACTTGGAAGGATTTACCACCTTTATTTTATTAGGGGGATTTTTATTGTTCAATAAAATTTTTACTTTTATGTGCAATATTGTAAATGACTGGGATGATGGAAAACACTGAGGGCAATCGAAAGTCGAAAGAAATAAGCAAATCACTTCCATAAAAAACTTCATCTACAGGCTTTATTCTTTGAACTCGTGATCTCCCAAAGTGCAAAGCTGCCATGGGATGTGTGTACAGTAGTGCTGGCCCACTTCTGGCCCACTGACTTCTGATCAGTTTTCAGGAATGACCTGGAATTCCAACCATAAGCCCTTGGTCAAAAATAACTATTATCATTTCTTTCTACTGCTAATATGACCAAAGAAACTTTGTTTCCCTTCCTGTTATGTGGGAGTCAATGTATAAAGGGTGGTTGGAAATCTTCAGAGGGAGAAGTTGAGGCTATTTTACATGAAAGTCTTAGAGCAGTCTTTTCTAACTTCTTTTGGGAGAGGAGGGATAGTCTTTCAGTAACAATAAGGAAAAAAGTGTTATGACTCCTAGGGTAATTTAATATACTACTCATAATGTTCTACACTTATTTATTGGCTAAAACATCACTAAAGAATATTTTTATCATAAATCCCTTGGACCACTATCACAAACCCTTTGAGAGTTTGGGAATCACTAAATGAGAACTACTGTCCCAGAACATAATTCCAATGCAGATCTTTGCCTATAAGCTAATTTAGAAGACAGTAATAGGATTAGAGAATAGATAATAAATATTTCTTTTCTCTTGGAAGAGTAGTGGAGGCTACTGAGACAGAATTGCCTTTATCAGACAGGTCTTCCTGAAACCTCTGTTTATGCATGATTTTTCTCCCCAATATCTAACTACATCCTCTCATTCAGGAGTCCGGTACATCCCTTCCATAGTTCACCCAAGATGGCCTTCCTGGGGAAGTGTCCCAGAGGTTACTCTTCTATTTCCTTTTCAACTCCATCAACTTCTGACAATGTAAACTTTTAGAGGACAAGAATTTGTCCCCATTTGTTTGTCTATGTCCCTCTCACTTAATAAAAGATGTGACAAATAGTTGGAATTTGGTAAGTGTTGGTTGAATCATTCCTTCCCCAGACCTTCACCTCATATCCAAAATGACAGTATTTCCAAGATAGTAGATAGAAAAGAAATCTTAGTAAACCACATCTGCAATAACACTGATATTTCTACAGCTTTTTAATGTTTGGGATGAAATTTACTTAGATTATCTCATTTGAACCTAATATCAACCATGTTCTATTATTATGCCCACTTCACAGATGCCCACTTCATAACTTTTAAATTAATTGACAGAAGCAGAGTCAGAGAAAGACAGAGAGGCAAATAGAGACAGAGAAAAAGAGACAGAAACAGAGACACATAAGACAGAGACATGGAGATCACAAGAGACTGAGAAAGAAGTAGAGACAGAGAAAGAGAAAAGAGAGGAGAGAGAAAGGAGAATGCAAGACAGAGTGAAAGGGATAGACAAGAGAAATAGTGTGTGTGTGTGAGAGAGAGAGAGAAAGAGACACATGGGCAAAGAGAGGGAAAGAAGAAGGAGAAAGATAGAGAGAAAAGGAAAGGAAAGGCAGCATGGGAGATTTAAATGAAAAAGTCAGCAATTAATCCCTGTCTTCAGTGAATTTGCATTCTAATAAAGGAAGACAGAACATAAAACTGGAATTGAAGGGATGAGAGAGGAGACAAGAGAGAGAAGTGGGAGGAATCTAAAGAGCCAGTTCAGCCTTCAGTAAGGTGAAGTCTTGCTGGGATCTTCCCTAAAATGACATACCCAGCGTGACATGAGAGTTGTAGACTGAGTTTGAAAACAGCTATTCTTGACTTCAGATCTAGCCTATGAGCCACCATATAACACTGTGCTTAAAAGCAGAATGTGAGTTGTTCTTGATATACTTATTTTCTGGGTGACCTTAGTCCTAACAGCCTCTCTGGTCTTCAGATGCTTCTTCTGCAGGTCAGAGGGGTTGGACTACATGATTTTTGAGCCTTTGCTGGCTGTGCATACCCATGTCATAAATATATAATGATATGTATAAAGATATATACATATATGTCTTCTCTTCCCCTCTAGCTGCTTCTGAGTATTGAAACTTCACCATAGGGAGCTCCTTGGTGCTGTCTATCTTAGGAGAGGAGAGCATGGATCATCTTAACCTCTTGATGAACTTAAAAGTCCTTAGGGAGAAGCATCTATTTTTTTCTCCACCTGGATATTCTGTGAGCTTTGGTTAAAATACTCCTCCACCCTTGAATTCAGACTTGGTGTGTTTGGGGCAGGGAGAAGTCATTGGCTCTTATATCTAGCAGAGGAAGAAACAGAAAAGAATATGACTTCTCAAGGTTGCTCCAAGAGAACGCAAGCTCCTTCATCTCATCTTTAAAGTTATATGTGACCTGACTACAACTTATTTCCTCTGAATCATTGAATTTTACTCCCCCCCTTCCACATTCTGCTATCCAGCCCAACTGATTTTCTCTGTTTTGCCATCTCCCATTTCTGGTTCTTCCCACTGCTTGCCCTAATGGCTAGTAAATTGAGGTGTGGGGTTCATAAATTAGAGGGTCTGCATTAAATTCTGTCTCTGATGTGAGTCATTTTGTTATCCTGAACTTCAGGTCCCTCATCTGTAACATAAGACAGTTGGACCTCTGAAGGCCCAAATGTTTCTAAATGATTCTATGATTTTATGATATTATCTATCAACTGTAGAGTTTAACTCATCCCCAAGTAGTTCACCTTCAATTAATTTGGTCTAGACACAAAACGCATAAAACAGATTTTAGAAGTCTAGTCTCCTTATTTTAAGATGGGGTCATTGAGATCCTGAGATTGAATGATTGTCCCATATGTTGGAAGTAAATAGGCGAGATGGGATTTGAGCTCAAATTGACAACAAACTAAGGGCTCTCTCCATGGTCCTCTACTGCCTCAGTCTTTGATTCTGAGTTCTCATCATAGAGGTCAGGAACACATTCCCTTAGAATCCTGAGGATTCATACCCTCAGGTCATTCTCAGGAGTTATCAATAATAAGATAAAGGAAATTAAGTCCTGGACTTTGGGAATACAAATGAGAACCCAACAACACTGGAGGCATCTGAATACTTTTCTGCTCTTATAAAGATACTTATATCACTAATTTACTGTGTAATATCAGTCAATTCATATCACTTCACAAGTTCCTAGTTACAAAATAAAGAGAGAGAAACAGATGAACTCATGAGGTCCTCACAGTTAAAGTGTCCTGGGATTCCATTAGAAAGAGGCATCATCATGTAATAGAAAAGAGTCTAAGTCTGAAGTCCTAGGACCTTATTCGAAAGCAGGCTCAGTCACTTATTCTCTCCTAATCTTGGACAAGTTACTTAAACAAACAAAAATAAAGTTTGCACTGGATAGCCTTTCAAATTCCTTCATACTCAAAGACCCTATAATTTCATTCTCAAGAAAGAAGATATGGATTCAAATCCCAGTTCCCTTTCCCCACTCTTCCCCTGCTAACTTTCTGACCTTGGAAAGTCATCGTTCTCTCCAGGTCTCTATTTTCTCCTTTACATATAGAGGGGTTGGAGGAAAGGGACCTGTGATATACCTTCTAGTTTTGTGGTCTTCTACAAATCAAATGAAGAGCCAGAGCTTATTTTGCCTCCCATCTAGGGAGGACGGGAATGGAATACATATTTAACTATTTGAAGGATTATTGGGTAGGAGAGGAATTAAATTTATCCTCCAGAGAGAAGAAGCAAAAGTAGTAAAGGAAAGAACAAGGGGCAAAAGATAAATTTATGCTGAGGATAAGGAGAAAATAAAAAGTGTAATAGGCTACCTTCAGGGGTATTATTGATGATTTTCTCTTTCTGGGAGGAAAAGAAGGTTGGATAACCAGTCTTTGGACAGCTATGTGACTCTGTGGGCAGAACACTGACTCTGAAGTCAGAAGGACCTGAATTCAAATCTGGTCTCAGACACTTGACAATTACTAATTGTGTGACTCTGAGAAAGTCACTTAACCCTGAGTGTCTCTTATCCAGGGCTATCTCCAGTCATTCTGATTCCTATTTGGCCATTGAATCCAGATGGCTCTGGAGGAGAAAGTGAGGCTAGAGACTTAACACAGCCCCACCTCACACAAATCCTGGTCATGTGCTTGCCATGGCATCACCTCCCTGGTGCCATGGTCTTCTTCAAGAACAAAGGAAAACGTCATCAAGGGCATGCTAGAGTAGGAATTCCTTTTATGTATGAGATGCATTAGACAAATGGCCAATAATGTCTCTCCCAACTCTCATGTTAATTATGTTGCGAGATGCTATGCTTGGGCCCCATGGTTTCTTAGTCATTCTGCTTGGTTGTCTGCTTATAAGTTTAAGATGTTAACAGAAACAGTATTGAATGTTTAGCCCTATCCCAGAATAGTTTGGGTGTCAGATGCCTCCAGATGGACCATCTTCAACAATTTAAACCTTAGCATTTCCATTACAATACACAGTTTTGTCATATAAGATAGCCTCGCCAAGTCTAATATCAAGGGGACAGCTCTCCCTTTTGGCCCTGCATTTTAAAAGCTCGCTCTTCTATGCTGAAGGAAGATGACTTTTGCATTCCTCTTTCTATATCTGTCTTTATTCCTCCCTCAGTGGCATAAAAATAGCACCAAGGGATGTATTTCAAAAGAGGAGATAGAGGCAAAGCGCTGTTTGTTCAGAATAATGTATCCATCCCATAGAACTGAACTTCTGCCTCCTTCCTTCAAGTCCTTTGAATAAGTCAAACCTCCCAGACTTGTTGGAATTAATATTGTCCAGCAGCTGATAAATCTTGGGAGGTAGCATAGCACTGAGAATGTGGCATCGGAGAGCATTGTCTTCACATGTCCGACTTGACTCTATGGCATTGGACGAGTCCCTTAAACTTCAGATCCCAGTAAAATCATGTCGTTTTGAACCTAAGATTCTATGCGCCCAACCAATACAACCATCCTGAGACAAATGCTTTGTGGGGATACAGATTAGGGAGGTCAGGATATTCTGAAAGCTCTATTTCTTCAAGGGTCCTGCATATGGAATTCATTATTTAGGAACTGAGCTGGGGAGGATTGAAGGGAACTAAGAGGAAGAGTGTGGTTGTTATAATGAACTACTGAAACTTCTGTCTTTCTGGGTAACATGGGGGGTATCTAACCCTCATGAGCTGGCCCACTTCCAGTGGGGGTAATTACATTCTCCTGTCCTAAATTCTCCTTGCAATCTCAATTGGTCATGGTATTATGTGTGTGTTTCCTTCACTTCCTTCTCTAAATATTGGAGCTGGGGCTCTGTCTGCAATGACGAATTTGCTTCCCTGGAACTGAATTCATTTCAGGGATGGGTGATTCCTTCCTTATCCCTCATCCCTATTAATCAGCATACTGAATTCTACTGTCACCTACCAGATTGAGGGCAATGGATGTTCTGAGAATCCAAAGAGGGTGTCCTTCTGAAGATTGTATTTTTTCATCAGAAATACTAATGTGCAAGTCCCCAAGAAGGAAAAGCAGCAAGACTGAATAGCATAAAACGCTTGGGATTTGGACTGAGTTGATTTAGATTTAAGTCTCAGTTGAACTGCCTACTAGATTGCTTACTAGTGACCTTAGCTAAATTACTTTACTTCATGGGGACTTAATTTTCACCTTTAAATAATTCAAGGGTTGGCATCAATTGAGGGACTGGTGAATAAGCTCTAGCTTATGAACATAATGAAATATTGTGCAATAAAAAAACGACAAATGTAAGGAATATAGAGGAACATGAGAAGACCTATGTGACCTAAGGCAGAGGGGAGTAAATAGATTTAAAATAACAACGACTGGGAAAATATCAAGTAAAGTCAATGAGTACTTATGTGTCTCCTTTGCCATCAGATACTTCACTAGACATTGGCAATAAAAATAAGGCAAAAAGGCAAGCTCCTCCTAGGAACTCCTAGTCTAATGTTGGACAGTTCTGGAGCCGTGGGATGATTGTTTCAGCAATACTAAGGGTCCAAATGACAGTTTCTACTCATATTTTAGAAAGAATCATTGCCCCTGAAAAATATTCTAATTTGAGACATTAAGAGACTTGTAAGAACCAAGGCAAGGTTAAGGAGCAGATTAAGAAAAACATTATAATAACAATCTCTAGAAGACAACTTTTAAAGACTTAAAATCTCTGATCCTCATAAGAAATGATCAGGAGGACTGAGAATACAACTCACCTCTTGTCAAAGAGATGATGAGCTCAGGGAGAGGAATGGGACATCCTTTCTGGACATTCTATTTTCAGCAAACATGGCAATTTGGCTTGCTTGATTAAGCTTATTTATTAAAAGTTTGATATTTCTCCCTCTCCCCACCCCCAATGGGAGATAGAGAAAAACATATTTTTGTCAAATGAATAAAAATAACTTTTAAAAAGAAGGCATAATTAATTATGCCTTACATATTATGCCTTACATAATTAAATATGCCTTACATAATTAAATATGAATTTCCTCTTCTTTAAAATGGGATCATAACACTTACCCAGTATTGTTGATGGAATATTTGTGAGTAGATGAGAATGAAGAAGAAAGCATTCTATAAGATGAAAGGTCAACAGTGTATGACATACTTAATGACTTGGTGATTGATTGCTTGCTTCCATTCCCAAATTAGTAGATGGCTCTTGTCCCTCATTTTAAAGAGAAATTGAGACTCAGAGAGAGATTAAGATTTCTTTTTCAGCACCTTGAGGACTGGGGCAGCTTCACTTTTGTAACTGGCTCCCTAGTACTAGCTAAGTATTTGACACAGAGTAGGTCCTAAGGAAATGCTTGTTGGTTAATGAATTGAACCATGATCAGCACTGTAATGTGGTGTGATTTTAATAGTCAATCTTGGGCCCAGAAAAAAAGGCTGTAAAAGGCAAATCTACTGTACTTTAGCAGAGTTAATTGATTGCAAGTAGAAAATTGTATGTACTTTCATGAATGTGTTGGTATGTTGATTTTTTGATGAGTTTGACTATCTTTTTTTTTTTGCTAAGAATGACTCGGTGAATGAAGGAGGAGGAAAGACATACTTGAATGTTAAGGTGATGTGAGCAGAAAAGATATCATTATTTTTTTAAAATAGAAGTGACTTGAAAGTGGGGAAGAGTCCCTTGATTGAGGCTGTATTGTTCTCTGGCCTTTTTCCATTAGCCCATCAAAAGAGCTTTATTTATTACTTGTCACCTCAGACTCTTTGGAACTAATCAATCAATAAACATTTATTGTTCACTGTAAGGCACTTTCCTAAGTGTTGGGAGTATATGGAGGAAACAGGCATCACTCAACTCCAGAGTTTCAAGAATTTGTGATCTCATCCATGTAGGTATCACTCTTTCACCTCATCCAACCAGAGGCCTCCATGCCATGGCTTCAAGAGTTGGAAAAATTCATTGCTGTTTGGACATGGGATTGGACCTTTATACATAGTTAGGCTAGTCCTCAAACTAACAAAACATGGTCTTTATGAGGTACGGCCTATGAATGAATACTCCCTAGCTTGATAAGGACTGTCAGAGCTCGGGAGTCCACGAGGACAATCTTTAAACCTCATGGTAGTCCTCTCTAGGCTGGGAAGAGGGAGGAAGGAAAGAAAAAAAATAAATTTACATGAACATTTTGTTGTATATTTGAAAAGAATATCAAACTGGGAATAATAGACTTAGAGAATCATATAGATTTTTTACTGTATTTTTCTATGGAAATGTTTGTTTTATTCCATAAAATATTAAAAAAATCAACAACAAAGTCACCAATATACCAAAGGGCACTGAAGAAGGAAGGATTTAGATATAGGAGAGGAGGAAAAATAGGAATTAATCAATTGCTTATAGCTAAAAGAAAGACATTTCCAGTCAAATTGATATCATAAACAGTAATAACAGTAGTAATTATTGATATATGATAGGATTTCTCTAATGCTTCAAAGTTTGTAAATTGTTCTTATAAGGATTATTTGACTTGAACCTCACAATAATCTTGAGAGATAGGGAGATTATTATCCCTGCTTTAGAGATGAGGAAACTGAAGAAGCAGAGGTTAAAATGATTTGCCCAAGCTAATAGTCTGGGTAAGTGTATGAGACTGGATTTGGATTCAAGTCTTCCTGAGTTCAAGTCTAGTACTCTCTTTCCCACACCTCCTAACTGAAAAGCAAGTAAAAGATAGCTATATAGGCATAGATATATACTTTTTAAGGGAAAATGAAAAATCAATCTCTGCCTGTCAAGAAATTTAAAATTAAATGAGAAACACAACTTGCCAGAAATTATGAGCAAAAAAGGTAAATACAGGATAAATTGGAGATGGCTGAGAGAGGGAGGACCCTCAAGTTAAGGAGGATCAAGAAGGAAGCCATAAGGTGAAGGTGAAATGAAAATGAATTCTTGGTATGTGACACAGACAGTGAAAATGTCCTGTCTGAGATGGGGAATCTTGGGGAAAGAAAAGCAAGGAAGCCAGTATCACTACATCAAGGCATTGGGAAGAAGGGATTAGAATGGAAGGTTGGAAAAGTCAGAAGGAACCAGGATGTGAAGGGTTTTAAAAAACCAAAGAAAGAACATTACATTTGATTATGGAGGTAATTAGGAAGCAGTGAAGTTTATGGAATAGAGAGAGAGAGAGAGAGAGAGAGAGAGAGAGAGAGAGAGAGAGAGAGAGAGAGATGACTGGGTCTGAATTGCTCTTTAGTAAGGTAATTTTGAGAACTAAGAGGAAGATGAGAAAGGGAACAGTGAGTAGATTGTTGCAGCAGGCCAAATTTGAAGGGATGAGGGCAAGTACCAAGGTAGAGGCAGTGTCAGGAGACAAGGGGGCATAGCCATGACATAGTGTGAAGGTAGACTTGAATACCAAGTCAAAGGAAAAGTTTGGTTTGCGGGTTTGGTGTAAGAATGATATTGAGGTCATGGCCAAGGTGATTTATGGTAATCTCAACATATATAGTGGAGATGTGTTTTGAAAAAAGTTCAGTTAACTTTTATTTTTTTCTGAAAGTTATAATGAGACATATAGAGTGAACTATCAATTCTTCACTTGAGGTAATAGCAGGAATCATCTGCCCACAGTTCTCAGAGAAGAAGGTAGAAAATGGGAAGTGTTCTTATTCAGGGCAGAAAGCTACCTCATTCCAAGAGAGGGCTGAACTGAAGAGCTCAATCCCTCTAAGACCTGCTCTCTGGAGGTTCATTTTGGAAGACAAAGTGGGACCAGGTGGCAAGGGGGAGAATTTGGGAATGCTGGATGTGATGTTGCTCGGTTTGGCTTGGAAATTTGGGCTCAACTTAGAAGCTGCAAGATTGTGATCAAAGTCGCTTTGCCTGCAGAGGTTTGGGGGTTTCCTCCTTTGAAGGTTTTCAAGTCATGGATGGATAACCCCTTATTTGGGATGCAATTGTAGGGTTACTTTCTAGCCCAAGTAGAAGTATATGGCCAGTGAGATCAAATATTTCTTAAATTCCTTATTCTTTGATTCTCTTTTCTTCTCTGAGATTCAATTTCTTCATCTGTAAAAGGAAGGTGATTCTTAATAATAAAAAAATAACAACCAGTATTAATATAATGTTGCAAAACCCTTCACAAATATTACTTCAACTTATCTACATAACAGCTCTGGAAGATAGTCCTGTTACTGTTCCCATTTTCAGATGGGGAACCTGAGGCAGACAGAGGTTTGTGACTTGCACAAAATCACAAGGCTAGTAAGTGTCTGAAGCCAGATTGGAATTCAGGTCTTCTTTACTCTAAGTCTAACATTATATGTATCCTTATTCTATTTATTTCAAGGGGATACTTGAATAAGTATTAGAATACAATAGATATCTTAGTCATTATCATGAATAATGATTTATTGACATGGAATATGAAGGTCATAATATGAAGGGTCCTGACCTCAAGGAGCTTATGACTGGATTAGACAGTCAACACACACCCTATAGAGAGCCTGAGAGGGTAGAAAATAGGAGAGACAGGTGCCTGAGCATGGGAAGCAGGCAGAGAGATGGATCAACCATTCTAGGGAAGTCAGGGCTAGATCCTAGTGACTCAAGGCAGAACTCCAAACTGTAAATTGGAAGAGCATTAAAATAATAAGAAAGAGAAAGTAATATTAACCAGCAGTCAAAGCAAAGGAAGGCAGAGTGGATACAATGCCAGATTTTGACTTGGAATGACTTGGGTTCAAATCCTACCTCATTCTTACTAGCTGTGTGATCCTGAGCAAGTCTGCCTCAATTTCCTTATCTGTAAAATGGGAATAATAAAAGTATTTACATCACAGGGTCACTGGAAGATAAAATATGATAATATTTGTTTAAGTATTTTATAACATTTAACTAACTAAATGAATGATATGACTGTTGTTATTGTAGTTGCTGAGTTGGTATCAATGACTTCCAAGATATCTTCTAGCTCTGAATCCAATGATCCTATAAAACTGAGTTGAAATCTCTCTTCTATACTTGACCTTGGACAAATTATTTAACTTTTCAGTCTCAATTTCCTCATCTATAAAGTGAGAATTTCTGACCATAGGATCAATGACATACTCTCATTTGATGAGTTTATAATAAACTATGTTCAGGGTTGAAGAGAAAATACAAAAAAGGGGAAATTCTATAGGACTCAACAAACCTACTAAGTACAGACCAGTTTCATTAGATGACTTCCGAAGCCCTTTCTAACTGATATTCTACAAATTTGTCCTTCTCTCTAAAATGAGAAGCTTGGCTTTGATTCTTTCTAAAATCACTTCTAGTGCTAAAATTCTATGAATCAATAAATCTATGAATCTATATTTAAGGGCCCTTGGAGCACTAACATTAAATGGGACCAAAGATGCTGGGCTAAAAATTGAATGCATTGTAAATCTTAGAATGTAGCTTCTAGGGAGAAGGGCTCATGGTTCACAATGGAGAAATCTATTTCTATTCCCAAGGATAATGGTCACTAGTATATAGATACCTGGGGATACAATGTTTATACCCTATCACCATACTTTAGTGTTTTAATAAATTTTCCACATTAACACTTTTCAAAGAGGAGTATATGAAAGGTTGAGGAGGAAGGTAGAAGAATGGGCCAGACTTATGATCTCATTGGTATAGGAAGTACCTTATTAGAAAATTCCCCCTAATTGATGCAATAGTGTCTTGTTTCTTTCTTGCCTTAGAGAGCTAACAGGGGCAACAAGAGGCTAAGATTCTTGCCCAGAGTATGGCTAAGGAAGAATTTGAACCCATCTTCCTCAGGCCAAGGCTGGCCACTACTCACTGTGTGTATGCCCTCCTGAATGAGTCACAAAATTGTCCGTCCCTACACCTTACTTATATTGAGACTAAAACCCCATTTGATTGAGTAAATCCAAAGGTACTTCTGGTATCTTTTCAATGAATAGGGTTTTTTCAGAAAACTTAGTCTTCCTTAAAGAAAAGTTTGATGCTGAGGCCCCACAGCTGGCCCTATAATTGCCAGATGCTGATTCTCTTTAGTAGTTAGCGGTGGTGACACCACTTAATTGTATATTTACAGGCAAACACATGTTGTTTCATGAAAACTACGTGATAATTACACAGTGACTCCTGGAACCCCTGATAATTACACAGTTACATGTGTTCCTGCTACCAAGTTCTCTCCCCATAGTTAGCTGGGTAATTAGTTTATCAACACTATGCTTGGGGCTGGAGGGGAGGGGAGAAGTCAGAAGGCCTGCTCTCCCAGTCATAGGTTTCAATACATTCAGTTGGGAGATTTTTTAAAAAGGAAAAGGTCAAAGTGGTGGCATTGACTCCTTGTCCTTGGTCCTGACACTTCAATACTTCCAGGATGGTAGACATCTCATCAGAAGAGAGTACTGAAGATTATATCAGATTTGATGAAACCAAATGCTTTTTTAAAAATTAGGCAAGGGGAGGCTAGTTGGTGTATTGGATAGAGCACCGGCCCTGGAGTCAGGAGCACTGAGTTCAAATTATACCTCAGACACTTAATAATTACTTAGCTGTGTGGCCGTGGGCAAGCCACTTAACCACCATTTGCCTTGCAAAAAAACTAACAAAATTAGACATTAATAAACCTAATGGGATTATGAATTTTCTATTCCTTTTGGCACAGAGCTATCAGGATATGATATGGGAATGCAATTTCGTTTATGTGATGGGAATGAGTTGGCTGCTATACATTAAAGTGAAAAAATATGCAAGACAGTATAAAGGAGGAATGTATGTCCGAAAAAGTTGGTAGTCATGCAGTAAGGTTGAAAGATTAGACTTTGATAAGTACGTGTACTCCATTTGTAGCCATTCATCATCCATAAGGAACCCAGAATGCTTCAGGGGTCCATGACTGAGATCTAGAGAAAAATACATGGACCTGAATTGCATTAGATGGGCAAGCATGGATATATATTACAACCTCTAGTAGTGAGTTGGTATCATGCATTGAATCCGGACCTGAATTCAGAAAGACCTGAATAAAAATTCATCCTCAATCATTTTCTATCTGTGTGACCCTGGGCAAATCACTCAACCTCTGTTTGTTCTAGTTTCTTCAACTTTATAAGGGGGATAATCATAGCACCTACTTCCCAGGGTTGTAGCAGGGATCACATAAGATTTTTTTTTTTAAATGAACTACTGGGTGGCTAGGTGGTGCAGTAGATAAAGCACTGGCCCTGGAGTCAGGAGTACCTGGGTTCAAATCTGGCCTCAGACACTTAATAATGACCTAGCTGTGTGGCCTTGGGCAAGCCACTTAACCCCATTTGCCTTGCAAAAACCTAAAAACAAGTGAACTGCAAACATTGAAGCACCATACAAGTGTTTGAAATTTTAAGCAAAATACTTTACATGAATTTCATCATCTGGTCTTAACATCTCTGAGATAGGTATTTCAGGTAGTGGAGACAAACCATTAAATAGAAGAGCAAATTGAGCACCTGAGAGATTGAATATTTTGCCCCTAGTCCTACTGAAAATAAGGCAGGGTCAGGCCTGGGTTTGCATGTCAAAGGTGTCCCTTATATCTATCAATATGGTTTCAGTTCAAAACAAACTTCTATATCTTGAAATATTTTATTTTTGAATTCATGACCATATCCTCTTGTCTGATGTAATCCTTCATTATATTGTTCCATTAAATTATCCTTTGTTACAGGAATTCATTTAATGTTCTTTATCTAGATCTTGAAAGATTCCATGGATACCAGTCCAAGCTATGACTGATTCACTGGTTCCCATGGTAATCATTATATTATGGACTGGCCCACCTTTTCTTGTGTTTATCCATAACTTTGACAACTTTTATGTGATATTTTTCTGGTTTCAAATCATCATTGGTAATGTGCCACAATATTTGCCCTTAATGAATCTTAGTGGCATAAGGGAGAAAAGACTGGATCTGGAAGCAGGAAGGACTTATTTCAAATTTTAACACAGATATTTATTAGCAGAGTGACTCTGAACAAGCCATTTTCTGTCTTATCAATTCATTTCTATGTGAAATGGAGAAAAATAGAAAAGAAAAAAATTAACAGAATATATCTTCCAAGGATGCTGTGAGGATCAGATGGCATAATATTTTTAAAGTGTTTTGCTCCATGAACCAATATTTCCCCACTGCCCTTTGAGTAGACCACAAATGTAATTCTTTGGAAACTGTGACATTGTAAGATTTACATGAAGGATATCTGTATAAAAAGATGGTGGTTTAAATCAGTATATAGTTTGAGGTCAATGAAAGTAGTACAATTTTTCAAATGCAACTTAATGCAAGCTTCTTCTTGAATTCATTTACTCAGTGTCCAGGATGAACATCCTTTTGGAATAACTGAATGTACTACACATCTGGGTGAAAAAAAAACTGTAACCTATAATTCTTCATTCATTTGGATTTTCAAGAATAGATTGTTCAGCCATTGTCTCTCAGTGGTCTTCAATCTCATTGAAGAATCAAGGTATCATCCTGGAGATATGCCTCGATCAACACATTGTTATCCTCAATTTATAGAGGATTGTACCTTCCTTAGGGAATCTCCCATTTGGCTTAAACTTAGAAGGTCCTCTCTAATATTGGAAAAATATTTGAATAGTGTGCTTGTATCTCCCTGATTTATATCTGATATGAAATAATTCATTAATTACCCAGAGGATCCTTGAATAAATTATCTCAGTAAATTCATCTATGAAGGCATTTTGTATTCTTTTAGCAAATTCGGGGAATATACCTTAAAGGAAGATAGTTTTACTATATCAAATCAAATTCTAGTGCTGATAGTACTTTTTTTTTTGCAAGGCAGTGGGGTTAAGTGGCTTGCCCAAGGCCACCCAGCTAGGTAATTATTAAGTGTCTGAGGCTGGATTTGAACTCAGGTACTCCTGACTCCAAGGCGGGTGCTCTTTTCACTGTGCCACCTAGCTGTCCCTGATAGTACTTTAATATCTTGTGCATCTCTATGGTACAGACTATATAACTAGATAAACTGTTAACTGCTTCTGGACAGAAACTATTTCACTATTCTGCATATATTCTCTTTTTCTTCCACAGCACCTCCCATTAGTAGGTGCATAATTCATTGACAGGTCCATGATGATGATATGTTTGTTCTTTTCTCTAAGAAGACCATCACCTCAGGGAGGAGATGCCATGACAAACACATCAAATTTGAGTGAGTGGGGGTGTGCTATGCTAAGTCACCAGTCTCACTTTCTCCTCCAAAACCATCTGGGGCCAGTAGTCAGATATGAATCAGGTTTAGTGAAGATAAGACTGAATGTCAGGCAATTAGGTTTAAGTGACTTGCTCAAGGTCACACAGTTAGTAAATGCCCGAGATTGGATTTGAACTCAGATCCTCCTGAGTCCAGGGCCAGCCCTCTACCTACTGCACCTGTCAGATTGACATGATGAACACAAAGATTATTCTCATAAATATATCAAAGAATTCCTAAAACAGTTAGTGACAGGTTATAGTCTCAGATTCTTTTGTCTCATTTTTAATTTTCTTTTTGTAATAATGACATTGCTCATTTGTTTCCTCTATCATTTAATATATAATATAATATATAGTAATAATAAAATGTCCTTGATATCTTAAAAATGGGTGCTATATCCTTTCAAAACTGCTTTGATTTCAATGATTTCTCCTCTATGTACTGCATGGAGTTCAGCCTCTCATCCCAAAGTCATCTCTTAAATGCCCCTATCATTCCTTCAAAAATATATATCGTGTGCCAGTTAATAATTTTAGCTGATATTTAGAAGGTATTTTGCAGTGTGCAAGTATTTTATATGAATCTTCTAATTTGTCCCTTAAGTCAACCTAATGAGGTAAGAACTACAGGATATTGTCTAATCATGAAGATAAAGAAACTGACACTTGTCCTGGTTATAAAATCCATGAGGGCTAGAAGCAGGATAGGAACCCAGGACCCCAAATTTGGCATCCTTTCCTCTATGCTACACTGTCTCTCCTGATGTCATCGATAATGGAAATGAATCTGAAGTTCCTGACTTCCCCCCATGTTTTTTTGACAATCAGATCAGAGGAGAGAGTGAACTCCTTGCCCTTATTTTCAGGCTTTCACCTTCACACCGTAACTGACTGTCACTACATCCATCTACAGTAATCTTTGTGAGAGCCTTATGACTGATACTTTTCATCACTCAAATGAATTTCTCTTTTGTTTTAGAAATGAATTCAGTAGTTGATTCCTGACTTTTATCTCCAACCTAAACTTAGATTCTGGATGAACTTCTCTAACATCCTATTGCTTATTATGTTCCCATCTCTCTAAATTTCTCCATCCTACTCTTGTTCTGTTAATTTCTGCAACTTCCCCAGTCCAGATGTTCACCCTTTTTAGGCATTGTCTCACTGCATTAGAATGTAAGCTTCTTGAGAGCAGAAAATATGTTTATTTCTGCCTGAATTTTTATCCTCAGTGATCAGCACAGTCTGTGACATGTAGTTAGCATACTTAATAAATGTGTATTTACTCACTAGCCTATCTTGGAAAGACATTCCTCAAATCCTGGAGTCTACATCCTCACCTTATCACAGCCACCTACAAATGGACGGTCACACCTAAACCCTCACCATTACCCCAAACTCGTCCACCTTCATGAAATTCAGGTCTGAACTCCTATTTGCCCACAATCTCTTATCCTTTCACCTCTCTCTCCTATTTAAATCTTCTGAAAACTGTTCTCCATTCTGACCTCTTCTCCTGTCTTCCTTTTTTACTTGCATCTCCATCACCTAGAACAGCAACTGATATAGGGCACTTTTGATAAATATTTGTTCAATCAGTAATGTGAAATTATATTTATAGCAGAGAATGGGGAATAACACTCTACAATCACAGAACATCAGAGTTGGAAAAGACTGCAGAGGTCCTTGAGCTCAGTCCAGATCTGCACAAGAATTCCTTTGGCAACGTACTCAACAAATGCTCATCTGGCTTTTGTTGAAGGCATTCAGGGAGATAGTCTACCAATTCCCATGAAAACCCACTCCATTTTGGGATACCTCTAAAAGTTGGACTGTTCCTTTTTTATGTGAAAATTCTGTCAATATCAATGACTAACTCCAATGTCTCAACCAGAGGTGGGTTTTTTTTAGGTTTTTGCAAGGCAAATGGGGTTAAGTGGCTTTTCCAAGGCCACACAGCTAGGTCATTATTAAGTGTCTGAGGCTGGATTTGAACTCAGGTACTCCTGACTCCAGGGCTGGTGCTTTATCCACTACGCCACCTAGCCGCCCCTCAACCAGAGTTTTTAAGCTCATTACCTTCATTTCCTTCAACTGATTCTCCTATGACATCATCTCAAGGCTTTTTACCATCTTGGTTACCTTCTACTAGATTCTTTTCAAATTATTCACTTCATTCCTAGAGTCCCCAGAACTGAAGACAAGACTCCAAGTAAAACTTATCCAGGGAAAAGTGGACACATTTCTTATTCTAAACTCTCTTTCTCTGTTAATTCAGTCTAAAACTGAATTAACTTCTTTGGCTAACATATTGCACTCTTCATTTCCACTGAAGTTTTGGTCCATCAAAGAATTCCAAACACTCTTTAGATCAATTTCTCACTAGCTGTACCTCTCCAGTTTATATTTGAGAGGAAAGATGGTGAATAAAAAGCAATGGGATAGACAAGACTATTGGGGTCCTGGTGATCTAGTCTTATGAATATACACATTTTAAATATAGAAGATTCTGTTTTCCAAGTCACAGAGGAATTTATTCTATGTCTTGGGTTGGCAAATTCAATGGTATAATCAGGTGGTAAAACCAATGTGTCAGGTAGAGTGCTGTGATGGGAAGAGTCCTGGCTGTGGGGTTAAAGGATCAGAGTGCAAATTCTGTCTCTTATCCTTATTATCTATGGAACTATGACATTTATTTGTAATGGGCCTCTGGAAATTGAAGGGGTTGAACTAGATGACCTCTAAGGTCCCTTTCAACTCTGTATCAATGGCCTTAAGTAACTCATGTTTTTTTCTGATATGTCCAGTGCATCAGACACTATGAACATAGTGTTAGAGGACACAAAAGGTATGATTTCCAAAAGGGGAGGAAGTGATTTTTCACATTGTGGCAGGGGCATTCAAATACTTTGTCCAGCGTCTGAGCTTGCGCACGCATACATGCGCGCGTGCACACACACACACACACACACACACACACACACACACACACACACACTCCCCAAATCTCCAGAAGGTGTGAAGGTGCAGTGAATTTTTTAAGGCTGCTGAGACAGATGTTCCCAAAGATAAGCTTCTCTCTGAATTAGCCAAAATGCAGGAGATGGTTCTCTGCCAAGGTAAATGCCACCCTGGACCAGTGGATTATGAGCCACCCAATTTAGGATGATGGTTTTCTGGAGAAGATTGGGGGAAAAAATAAAAATTGCAATGATGCCTGTTTCCTTCAGCTGAGCACACCCACCCACACTTGGAGAGGCTTCCAACCCAAACTTTCTGGGCACTCTTCCTAAGCCTGAAGGTATGTGCCTAGAGACAGGACTTAAAGCTATCAGCCAGCTTTTTGAAGCACAGCAAGTTCACTGTAGTGAATGAATAGAAGGGAGTGAGAGAAGCCAAAACCCATTTCCTGCTGCCACAGAGAAGGTCATGGACTGCCCCAATTGTGCATCAAGGGTGACACCATGTGGCCAGAGCCTTCTCCTGCCTCTAAGATTGTTAAGGTCTCAATTCTTCAGTGAATTTCCACCACCACCACCCCCCCCCCTCCCCATCGTCCCTCATCCTCTGCATCCATTAGCAGTCATTGACCTCCTTTGTGCCAATTGGATTGTGGTCTGTTGTTGCTTGGAGGAGACCTTGACCTCCAACAGCCAGCTCTGCTTCCCCAAGCTATTGTTGGCTTTGGGTCTGGTTGTATGGGAGTGGTGGTAAGATGGGGATAAATAGCCTAGCAGACAAGTCCCAAAGCATTAATGTGATTTGATCTATCTCCTGAATTGTCTTTCCTTTTGGTATGCAAAGTCAGAAACATTCAGGAGTCTTTAGATTCTATTCCTCTTCCCAGGTCTCCCTTCTCCAGCCTCTTCCATCTCCCTCTCCCCAACAGGCATTCTTAATATTAGCTAAGATTTTATTTTTAGATTTATTTGTTCTTGCCCTTTAAATAATTGATGTCAGCAATAGGTTTTGTTTCCCCAAATTGCAGCAAGATTCTCTACTCGAAAATGATGCTGGGCTTTTAAGGGGGGAACATAATGAATTAATCATTAAATCAATGATATTGAACACTCCTTGCAAGATGTAAAAATGCTTGAGCAAGGAACATTTTTTTTCATGGTGGCAAGGAAGAGAAAGACTTAGTTCTTTGTGGTTCATGTTTTTTTGGGGGGTGGTATAAGGAATCATGGAAATCTAGAAGGGAAAGTAATGATCTAGATATTTTCTTTCTTAGAAGCTTGTTAGGAACCAAATAAGTATGTTGACCTTTTTATTTCCAATTTCCCCATAACCTTAGAGGTTAATGAATTCGTCATGTATCAGACAGAGACTATGACAAACACCATTATTGAAGGATGACTTTATAAGACAGCCCTCCCCCAAGAGGCTGGTTATTGTTACTGATCATTTTGATAAAATCATCCCAACTTCGGTACTCTTCAAATAACCCTGATTTCTCGGGTCCAAACTTAATGAGGATGTTGTATAGAGTTTTTGTTTTCTCCTTAAAAGATGGGCAAGATAGTATCCAAGATTAAGAGACAATAGAAAACCATCCAATTGAATCCATTATCAGTTGTAGTGCAACAAGCTGTGAGGGTGAATTCTCTCTGTAGAGGCTCAACTCTGAGTAATATGTGTCGAAGCAACCGTCTTCTTCCTCTTCAGGTTATATCTTTGATACCAAAGAAGCCACAATGGGCAGCATGGTGGTATCTTTTCTTCTCTAGGGAGATAAATCAGAGTAAGCAGTTATGCCAGACTTCTTTTCTAACATCCTTAAAATCTTCAAGCAAAGTCTGGATGACCACTTGACTAGAATTATAGGCTTTGGAGATCCTGGTCAAACTCCAAAATGTTGTAATTACATGATTCTGATAAATCTTTGTGACTTCTTCTCCTTATTTCTAGATCTTTCACCCAGAATCAGAGAAAACAAACTGGATCCTCTTTCGTCCTCCAACCTGAAAATTCTTTGCATTCTTGAAGTCTGCCATGATATCACCCTTTAGTCTTCTTTCCTCCAGGCTAAATATCCCCAGCCCTTTCAACTTGCCCATGACCAAGGTTCAAAGTTCTGCTATTTACAAATGTGAATTTATGAAATCCCTTCCCTAGGCCCTTAGTATGAGTACAAAAGACCATAGATAAAGTTATCACCATGCATTATGGCTTCCTTGATATCAAAGATGAAACCTGAGAAGGAAGAAGATGGTTGACTCCAGAATTGTTACTCAGAGTTGAGCCTCCACCGAGAAGGTTCACCCACATAGCTTGTTGCACTAAAACTGATAATGAATTTAACTGGATGTTTTTTTTAATAGTCCCCTATAGTCAACTAAATGTTAAAATATCAATGGGGCATTTACATAGTGGCAAAATATAAAGACTTGGGGTTTCCAGTTCAGAAGTCTTGAGTGTTGGTGGTGCCATGGACAGAGTACCAGTCTTAGAGTCAGGAGGACCTGAGTTCAAATCTGGACCCAGACACTCAGTAATTATTTAACTGTGTGACCTAGGGTAAGTCACTTAACCCCACTGACTTGTTAAAACAAACAAACACACACACACAAACAGATGACTTGAGTTTGAATCTGACTTCAGACACTCATTATGTGAATCAAGTCATTTGACCTCTAGTTTCTTTCTCTGTAAAATGGTGAAAATTATAGCCCACCTCCCAGTGTTGTTGCAAGGATTAATTGATTTAATGAATATAGTACTTTGTAAAACTTGGTTTTACATTATAATTATAATTATTATTATCATTATTATTATTACTGATAAGCAACCAGCATCTAGGTACTGGAAGATCACATAGATAGATAGATAGATACTCAGTATCAGTGGTAAAATTTTAAGCCAGGTTCTCTAGAAAAAGGATTTTTAATCTAGGGACCATGAACCATCTTTTTAAAAATTGGGGTTTTTTGTAATCCTTTATATTTGATCTTTATGAATTGTAAAGCATTGTCCTGAAAAGGACTCCACAGAGTTCCCCAGACTGTCTAAGGAGGTCATGATAAATGAAAGGCACAGAATTCCTGGCTTAGCTGTTACAGCATATTGTTTACTTATATGCAAACGAATTAAGAATAGATGATCTCTAATATAAATTTAGTACTCTAATTCTGACTCTTCCCATTTTATGAATAACAGACATTACTTGTTCAAGATGGTGGAGTCTTCCATCTGTGGGGGTTTTTTAAGTGCAAGCTGGATGACTACTTATTAGAGAGAGTTGAGGCAAGATTCCTGTTGGAGGGAGAAATTGGATTAGAGGAACTCTGAGGTCTCTTTCATCTCTGAGATTCTGATTCTGTAAATCTCAGTGATGAAAGCTCATAATTCATACTGCCTTAATGCAATTCTGTAAATGTCTATGGATACTGACTTTTGATCATCGTTATTACTGATATAATGTGACACTCAGGATTCTCCCAAAAGAGGAAACTTCCTTGATCATATCCTTTTTTATTATGGTGTCCCCTTCCCCCAGGGGGACTCTAACAATAGCAAGTGTTTAATACATGATTGTTGAAGTGAATTAAATTGTTAGGGCTATAGTCTTTAACCCTTTAGATCAGAATCTTCTTCTCACTCAAGCACTTACCTCCATATTGCATCATCTCTCACCTAGATTATTGCAACTTTCTCATTGGTCTGGCTGCCTTGTCCTTTCTTGACATAGCTCCTGATGTGAAGTACTGATTTGTCCCTGAAATTTCCCTAAAAATCACCAATGGTTTTCTGTTGCCACAAGCATCAGATATAAACTCCTCTGGTTAGCTTTTAAAACTCCACAACCTGCCCCCACTATGTCATTCCAACCATAGTGGATGCTATTCCTCCAGCAAGTCAGTCCATGTTCCATTACCACCATGTCTTTGAGGCAGCTATCTCCCACATTTGGAAAGTGCCTTCTCACCTCTACCAAATAGAATCACTCTCTTTCTCCAAGATAGAACAGAAGCATGAAATCCCACTCTAAATATGAAAGCTTTCAGGATTTCTCACAACACTCATTGCTATCTCTCCATGATTTGTATTTAACACACACACACACACACACACACACACACACACACACACATACAACACAAACACACAGATACTTAAATTGTTGTTTTTGAAAAGTACCAAGGACATACTACGTAATATCTCAACTTTTGAGTAAGTTGGAGATAGAATTATACAACGCCATCAGGTTCAATCTCATATCAAAGTACTGTGGAAAGACAAAAGTGAGGGCAACTGGAAATGGTCTGGGATGCAGTGGATGACCTCGGTGTCTTGGATACCTGACAACCACTAGGTGCTCCACAGCACATGCTTCAGCCACCTTCATGGTCATTGAAACAAACTTTCCTCATTCCACCAGGAGAAGTCTTCCGATTCTTGGGGTAGGCACCCCTCCAACTCACCAACAGTTTTGAAGTTTGATGTTTATGCTCAACCTCATTTAGCCTGGCTGCCAAAACTCTTTACCAGGATGCAGTCGAAGCTCATGTGACTTCTTGGAGCAACGAGTGTTGGGTGAGAGAGAAAACCAAAGATGGTTGAGCAACCATTCAAAAGGCTCAGAAAATTTTCTCATGAGAGGTGCTAGTGTTCTCTGTATAACTCATTTACAATTATAATTGGGAGTGTGTGTATGTTTAGAGTATACATATATATATGTATGTGTGTATGTGTGTATGTGTCTCTCTCTGTCTCTGTCTCTGTCTCTCCCTGTCTCTCTGTCTCTCTGTCTCTGTCTCTCTCTGTCTCTCTGTCTCTGTCTCTCTGTACACAAAAAGTTCCATGTAATTACTATGTATGCATTTATACAATTATTTTAAATTATTGTGCATATACTTATATGCACATATATTCTTCTTTTGTTTTTATACTATATTTATATGTCTGTCTGTCTGTCTTTGTCTCTATCACTGTATATTTCTCTCTCTTTCCTTCTTTCTCTTTCTCTTTCTCTTTCTCTCTGTCTGTCTCTGTCTCACTGTCTCTCTGCTTCTGACTATCTCGCTCTCTTTGTCTATGTCTTTTTCTGCCTCTCTGTCTCTTTGTGTCTCTGTGTCTGTATCTATCTCTGTATCTATCTCTGTCTCTGTTTCTCTCTCTGTGTCTCTCTGTGTCTCTCTGTCTCTGTCTCTGTCTCTGTCTCTCTCTGATTTGCATGGATTAGGGAATCCATGTGGATAACCCAGCCAGAAGGAACACTTTGCCCTGTTGTTTGCCCAACATAGAAAAGAAGGGGGGCAGGGAAGGAAGTCAAGAGAGTTTTATTTTGCTGAGCAAATTTTTTCGACACACTTGCACTTCTTGGCCTATTTAAAATAAACACAGTTATTTATCAATGCCACTGCATTTGTAGCAGTCCAGGACTCTAAAAAAATGGAAGAGAAATCAAGAATATCCATTACAGTTGGTGCATTAGAGGACTAGATGAATATTCAACTGAGGCTGAGCCTTTCAATTCTGGTACCAAAAATGGTTCCAGACTCAAGAAGGCACAGGAAATATTCAAGCTTAGTTTAATTTGCTGAGTCTATTTCTTTTATGATCCAAACCCTATGCCAAAGACATTTGCAGCTTCCAATCATTTAGATGGCTAGGTCTAATTAATAAAACATTTAAAAAAACATTCAGCAATTTGCCCCCTACCTCCTACCTTGTAGTCCAATCAATGCTGGCAGCCCCCTTAGCCTTCCTAAAGGTCTAATTGATAGGGGCTATTTGGCAGACCTGTCTGGAGACACTATCTGCTTGCTCCATTGGTCCATGGGGACATTGGGAGAAGGTCTAGCTGTCCATTGTGTTTGGAAGCATATCCAGACCATACACTGGGGAAAGTCACATCAAGATGAATTATAACTTTGAGTGGACATCATGTCTCTGGTTGGAAAAGGATGAAAGTTCTGGTACTTTTATTTCTTCAGAGACCTTCTGGAACATTTTAAATGGGGAATATGTCTCTTGGCATTCCCAAGCTATAAAATCTCAACATATTTTTTCAATAATGTCGCATTTCAATAATGACACATTAATTCAGGGACCTTTGAGCATCCCAGTTATTCTTCACACTTTTTAATCCTTCTAAAAATTCATTGCTCTTTGCAATGATGTAACTTATTATTGTTTTGTAAATTCATATTTCTGTGTCACCCCCACTTATATGAAGTCCAGTTAGAAAGTATATCTGTCCTAATTTGTTCCCAGGAACATTCTACTTAATACAAGGACGAGACTTATTGACTCTTTCCTCTTTTTTTTTTCTTTCAAGGATGGTTCTGAAATGCAAAAATTTCCCATCTAAAATGCAGTTGCCCACCACCCATTTTAAAATGGATATAAATGCTATTTCTCTAGTGAAGCCTTTTTTGTTTCCTCATTCACCATCTCTTCCCTCCCTAATTTGCAGATTACAGGAGCCCTTATGCTCATAATAAATGGTTCCTCGTCAGACAGCACAACAGAATAAAATAATTGTATTCTATTATCCCCCCCTAAGCAGTGCCAAGTTTCACCCAGAGACATTATCATATCAAACAACTGTTTTAAAGGCTGACACAAAACCCTGCCTTTATGGGAAACCTTTGGAGTTCTCCCTCTTGCCAAAGGATTTCGAAAAAGATGCTCTGGCTTTGTTAGGAATGGTTCTGAAGTTTCTTTCATAGGTGTCCCAGATGAAAGAGGACTAAAGACTTCCCAGATGGAAGAGTTGGCGAACAATCTTGCCATAAATACCTACTGCCCAGGCATGTTGCCGGTGGTGAAACAGGGGCTTCGAGCAAGTTTTCTCTGCCGGAGTTTATTTATGGAGGAGAAAGCCACACTGGGGTTTTTATTAAGAAATTGGATTTGAGTGAGGTCCTAAAGAACCCCTCTTCTCTCTCTTTCTCTAATTTTGTCTCTGTTGGCTACTGTATTTCTTTCTCTCCATTTTCTATTGCTTTGTCTCTAACTCTCAACTTGTAAACATGAACTTGTCTCACTTGGAAGCTAACATTTCTTTGTTGACCCTTTCTTTACTTTCTTTGTTGTTATTATTCTTGGAAGAGTTGAGGAGATTGCCTTGGAGATCACTGTAAACTTCTTTATGTAGCAGGCTTGACTAAGAGAATGAAAGCAGCCTTCTTGTATGTAACTTTTGAAAATGTTACCAACTAAATTCAAGAAGACTTAACCAAGTATCCATCATGGGTCTGGCTCCACTCTAAGTGCTGAGGATACAGATTCAAAACCAAAATCCTTTTCCCCAGCTGTCTCCCATTCCTGGACTTCTATCCCTCTCCCTCTCCAAATCCTGTTTTTCCTGACTCCCTTCCAGTTGAAGCTGAATCCTACCTTCTAAAAGGAGCTTCTCCCAGGCTTTTTTTTTAGTTCTAGTGCCTGCCCTTTGACCTTAGTGACCAGGAATTCTTTCTATTTGTCTTTTTGTATCTAAGTGTTTGCATGTTGTTTCCTCCACTATACTGTTTATTTGACTTGGAGGGTTTGGGCTCGGGTTTATATTTTTTTGTTTGTATTTCCAGGAACTTAACATAATGTCTGGAATATGGTGGGGACTTAATAAGTATATGCTGCCTTGGCCAAACTCAAAGAGCTTGTATTTTATTTAGGGAAATTATATATATTCAGAAAATTCAGAGCCAAATATAAAAAAAAGTAAATGCAAAATCATGGCGGTGGGGGGGGCTAGCCACTGAGGGACAGAGAATGGGTTACTACTCCAAAGTAACCTGTTGTAGGAGCTGACACCTGAACCAGTACCTAAAGGAAGCTAGTGAATCTAGGTGTCCTAGTTAAGGAGGGAGTTCATTCCAGGCTAGGGGAAACAGCCTTCACAAAGACTTAAAGATGGGACATGGAATCCATTGTAGACAGCCTACCAAGGAGAAAATTTATCTAGGACATAGAGGGACCTAAATTGTGAAGGGTCATAAAAAACAAATTTTAGATAGATAAGATGATAGATATGGATATACATTCTCTTTTAAAGCATTTTATTGTTTTTTAGAAACAATAGGGAACCATGGGAAAAATAGAATCTACTTCAAAGAATTGTGTATCAAACGATATCATATTTGAAAAATACTTGGCACAGAGCCTAATATATAATAAGAGCTAAATAAATGCTCATTTCCTATTTTTTTCTAGAAAGAGTCTATGGAATCTCATCTTTTATGCCATATATAAACCACTATAATGAGTGGCATTGTGAGTAAAGTGCTGGACTTGGAGTCAAAATCTCTTGGAACAAAATTCTGCCATAGACATCAAGCAGCTGTGTGACCCTGGATAAGTCACTCATGCTTAACTCAGTGACTAAAACTGTTTGAACACTTATTTTAATAAGTGTTTGTTAGTGATTGCTTGCCTCAGTTACCTCATCTATAAAAGAGGAGGGGTTACATTCTATGACCTCTAGGATCCTGTCCTGCTTTCAATCTATTCTCTTACCCCCCCACTTGCCCATCCCCACCCCACCCCTGTCTTTTATATACTTCTTGTGTAGGCTGAAGTGTCTGTCAGTCTCTGAATCTGTTCTCTATTGACTGGTGAATACCACTAGCAACTTGGCACCTTGCTTGCAGGCCAACTCCAGAGGTGAAATGAAATAAATGGAAGCAGGTGTCAGGAGCTGTAGGCCAGGCTCTCCAAGCAGGTGTCCCTTCTCACCTGTGCCAGGCTTCTAGAAACGTCCCTTCTGTCTCTAGCCTAGAGTCATGTTCCTCTTCTTGCACTTCTTCTTTGTGGGCACTGCAGCCAAGAAGTCAGTTTCATTGGGTTCCAGTGGGAGTCTCAGACACATTAACTTTGTAAAACCGGTCAAAACTCCCTGTTTGCCTCAATTTCTCTATCTGTAAAATGAGAAAGGAAATGACAAACAACTCCAGTATCTTTGCAAACAAAACCTCTCATGTGGTGTTTTCAAAATTCAAAAAAAAGGGCAGTAAAAAATGACTAAACAACCACAGCCTATTCCATTGGTTATGGTTTCCATAAAGGTGAACTTAGTCCAATAGTCCATTGATTACAAGAACATGGATCTAGACTTGTAAGGGGGCTTTCAGGTCATCTAGCTCAACCTCTTCAACCCATAATAAGAATTATAGACTTTTGCAATCAAAATGGACCCTAAATGCCATTTGCTCTAACCTCCTTTGAAATAATTCAATAATTCCTTCCTGATGTATTTCTAATCAATGGTTATTTTTACTCTATTTCATATTTTTAGTGATGATGAGTTCACAAATGTACATTTTACTTGGGATAACTTTTGTTTCTCCTGGAAAGTTAATTTGTTTTCTTAGAGCTTCATAAGATCATTCAATCACAGAATGATCATAGGTGCCTTGATTTAGAATTGGAAGAGATTTCAAGGTTATCTAATCCCCTAAAATACTAGGCATTCAATCAGAAAGCTCTGAATTAAAATCCAACCTCAGACAGTTACTAGCTATATGACCTTGGACAAGTCACTTAATGTCTGTCAGCCTCAGTTTCCTCATCTGAAAAATGGGAGTAATATTTACATTAATCTGACTGATGTCTAAGGACCAAATGAAGTCATATTTGCTAAATACTTAGACCATCTGAAAGCACTTTATAAATTCCAGATTTTGTGGTTATTATTTTCAATCCATGTTTGGTTCTTGACTTTGACCCACTTTGCTTTATTCAATGCCTTCTGAACATTAAACAATGATATCATCCATGACTTTGCCAAACAGTCAGTCAACCAATTAATCAACACAACAGGAGTTACATTCCTATATATGTGTATACAAAATAGATAGAAGATGATTGATGAAGAGAAGAATAGTATCTAAGAGGATTAGGAAATGCTTCATGGAAAATAGTGTCACTTGAACTGAACCTTGAAAGAAACTAGGCATTCTGAAGAGACCAAAGTAAAGAGGAAATGCCTATCAGATATGAACAACACCTAAGGACAAAGACAAGAGGGCAGCAGATGAGAAACATCAAGGTTGGCTTGATTAGATTTCAGTGTTTCTGGGGGCAGTGGGATGATAGTATCATAGATTTAAATCATCAAGTCCAAATCTCTTATTTCAGAAGTTAGTCAAGTGAGTCCCAAAGAGATAAAGTCACTTGCACAGTCACACAGCTAGTGACTGAGGTCAATTTGAATTCAGGTCTTCCTAACTGCAAGTCCAGTACTCTACTTCCCCATACCTCCTCTCTTAGTAGTATGAAATAAAACTGAAAAGATAAATTCAGGCTAGATGCTGATGGGCTTTAGATGCCAAACAGGTGAGTTCATTTTCAAAACCACTGATAAGAACTAACAAATTAAAGGACAGGGACAAGGACTCATCCCTGGGATTCTCCATTATAGGTTCCCATTCATTTTACCATCAAGCCATTAACAATTCTTCATTAGGTCTATTGAATCACTTCTGAGTTCATTCTTTTGTTCATTTCTCCACTGCTTCCATCAGAATAATATCAGCTACTTATCAAAAATTGGAGATATAGGAGAAGCAAGGGAAGATCTAAGCTTTGATTATGAGTGGATCCTAGAGATCCACTGCCCAACTCTAAAGAGATTCCAGTCCATTAAAAGGATAATAATCTTGAAAATAACAATTTTGCAACTGTTCTCTTAGAGGACTTAGAATTCATATAAGTTTAGATGTGCAATTAAGTAATTTCGGGAACAAAGCAAATACAGATTTCAGACACTTTTTAGTTAGAAATATATTTACTTAATGATTTCCTCATTGACTCAAAGGTTTCATTTTCTTTAATTATTCCCTAGTTGCTTTTGGTTGTTGTAGGTCCATTTGTTTCCTTTTTTCCAGGGCAAGAAGATTGGGGGGGGGGTTCAAAACTATCATTTCTTCATTATGAGGATCTCCAAATTTGGAAAATTCCTCCATCTTGGAGAAGAGCTCCTGGGTACTGATAGGTTATGTAACAAAAGGTCATAATACAGGTAAGACTTGAATCCAAGTCTTGAGGATTCTAGTTATTCTGATGTGTGATCATTGCATAAAAAAACAGATGCTAAAAGGGGTAAGTGAAGTATGAATCCATATCTCTGTTCACATCATATTGAATTAAAGATCCAGTGGGCAATGTAGTCCAATGGGGAAAAGAATGCTACGTTTGCAGTCCAAGGACTGGGTTTGAATCCTGGCTTAACTATTTGCTACCTGGATAAGAAGGTAGGATTTCAGAGATGAAAAGGGATTTTAGTGATGATCTGATCTATCATATCATCAACTTCAACTAAATATCTCTCTACTGAGGAAGGAGCCTCAGGAGCAAATTGCTTGCAGGAGTATACATTCTACTTTTTATACCTTGAATCAATTAACCCAGGAGAGCCTCCATTATGTCAGATGAGTAGTTGGGGGGCAGTGGATAGAGCGCTGGCCCTGGAGTCAGAAGGACTTGAGGTCAAATGTGACCTCAGATATTTAATAATTACCTATGTGATCTTGGGTAGGTCACTCATCCCCATTGCCTTGAATAAAAACAAAACAAAACAAAACCCAAAAGATGAGCAGTTGGCACTTGATCTCCTAGGTTCTTTCTACCTCCAGATCCTTTGATATCCTTTTAGATAATTGTGTTTCCTTCATGAGTTTGGAAGATCATGTCCCTTAGCATTCAAGGAGACTAGGGTCGTTTCTATAGGGCTGAAAGGGAACATAGAAAGTATCTTTCTAGTCTATTTTACAGATGAGGTGAAATGTTTTGCCTAAGGTCAAACAGCAAGTAAGTAGGAGACATAGATGGAATACTGGTGCTCCCTAACTGCCGATCTAGCAGTCTTTCCATGAACCATGATCTCCTGCCCCCAAGTTTGTAAGCACTCATCAAATGTTTAAGTTTTTATAAAATTTAGGCATATATATATATATATATATATATATATATATAAAACTATCTCTCTATCTCTACCCTTAGCAATATCTATCTCTACTTTCATTTATACATATATAGCAATATCTATCTCTACCATTATATATATATTTATTACACCAATAGCTATATTATTTATAGATTATCTATTTATTATCATTAAGGAAAAAGGTTTTTTGACATTAAGGAGATATGCATTCATAGTGATACTGGTGGTGGAAGGAAGCTTTATCAGTGGCCCTTTGTTGTTCCTGTGTATTTCATAGAAGACACCTGCCCACTTTGCGTATCCTTGTCCTAAGCTCTGTTTCCAGACAACAGATTTATATGTTTCGTTTTTAGTTCAAGCATCTGTGGGTGTTTGGCTCAGTTGGTTGGAGCACTGTCTTAATGAGGCCAAGTTCGCAAGTTCAGTCCCCAGTTAGCCAATTAGCTTTGTTCTACTCTGTGGCCATAGGGCACACACCCCCTCCCCCGAATGGCAACCACCCAACTTACAAATTTGTGCCATCGGTCACAAGAGGGACCAGGTGTGAGAATAGCTGGATCAGTAATAATCTATCACTACCAGGAGAAAACAAACACCCATCGCCCAGGTTTCATTGCCAAAGTCAAGGCAGCCAGGATAGTAGAAAAAAAATCCAACAGCAGTGGCAGCAGTGGCAGCAGTGGCAGCAGCAGTAGCAACAACAATGATGTCAATTATAATGACAAAATGAAAATGTTGGACTACCCTGAGAGTGAGTGAAGAGTTGGGCATCTTTCCTTATGGTCACACGTATTCAACCTGATCAAATTCAAGAAGCCTTTATCAGGTGTCAGACATGACGTATGCCAGACATGTTGTTAAGTGTTAGGAAAAGAAACAAATAAAAATCAAATAATCCCTGCCCTCAAAGAGCTTACATTCTCAAAATTATTGATTCAGATAAATAAATAAAAATGAATTCAAAGTAACTGTATGGAGCCTGGGTGACCCTTGTCTCCCCCACTCAGCATGGTTCATGAATCTAATCTGGCTTCCCAATCTTTTCTTCTCAGAGGGAGAAATCAGAGACTGAGACTCAAGAATGTTCTGACCCAATTTTCACAAGTACCCTGCTCTACTCATCCTTTGATCCTCATATCATCATACGCCTCTGCAGGAGAGGAGACCGGAGGCACATCTCAGAGCAGATAAACACTAAGACAATCTCAAAGCTGGAAGGAGTCTTGACAATCTTTGTCATTCAGTCCCCACCTGAAGACTCTCCTCTACAAATTACTTATAAAGCAGCAGGTTAACCACTCACTCTAAGACCTCCAAGGAATAGGAACTCAGGCTCCACTGAGTCAGCTCATTCCATTCTGGCATGCTTTCAATTTTAGGCCATCTGCAACTGGCCCTTCCTCCCTTTTAAGAGTTCCAACTTCTAATTTCTACTTTCCTTTATCTTCAAGGACATGTTAACTGGGCATTTTCTCTCTTTGTATCTCCTGCTTTCCTTCTGATAAAAGTATTTTTTCCTTAATGGTCTCTGGATACAATTGTGTGTGTGTGTGTGTGTGTGTGTGTGTGTGTGTGTGTGTGTGTGTGTGTGTTTACACTTATCTGCATGTGTGGACATGGATGCACATTCATACACACATTACAATTTATATGAGAATGCCTCTTATTAAACAATGTTGATCCTTTGAGCCACGTTTTACCCTGTTCCCAAGTGACTTTGAAACATTATGGTCTTTCTCCCCATTCTTAGTGTTTCTAGCTAGCTCTTAGCATGTTTATGATAGAGTACAGGCTCAATAAATGCTTGCTGACTGGATAAACCCATGAAAACTAGAAAAGCCCCTGTCCTGGTCATCTCAGTTCTCCGTTGATTGAGGGTTGAACTTGGAGTTAGAAAGACCTAGAGTCAAATCTCATCTCTGTCATAGAATTAGGCTCACATCACTTGGCTAAAACTCAGTTTCATTATTAGTAAAATGGGGAAAAAATCATAGTATATGACTTCCACAATTGTGGGGAAGATGACAAGCTATAGCTAAGGGTTTACCAAAAAAAATATTCAAGGTCTTTTGTAGGGAGGGAAAGAACTAGAAACTGAAGGAGTGTATCAACTGGGGAGTGACTGAATAAATTCCACAATCTCCATGTGATAGAATCTCGTTGGCCTATGAGAAGTGATGAAGTGAACGTTCTGGGAGAAAGCTAAGAAGACACATCAATTAACGGAGAATAGAATGAATCATACCAAGAGAACATTTTACACAATGTCAAAAATATTGCAAAGACAAATGGTTTTGGAAGCCATGTATTTTTATTCAGTGAATTGACAGAGGATTTATGAAATGGGGGCAAATACAGCCAAATCTTTGGGTACTCACTGGAAAAGTCAAGATGGCCGTGGGAAGTGCAATGGCAATCCCACTTTATTGAGGCAAAGAGGACCCAGGAATAGACAGCAAAGGAAATACAGAACTAGATCAGGTGGGAGCAAGAGAATGAAAGGTGTAGGGAAGCAGGAAGCTGGGGGGATGATTCGAGGCAGAAGGTATCAGTCATGTCATCATGAATTAGAGTTGGGAACACTAGGTATCATGAACCCAAAAGAGATAGAGGAATCCTTAGCCAACAGGAGTTTGAGGATTGATTTTATAGGCTTTTGGGGGGACCAGGATAACTTTTCTGTGCCAACTTGGGATTCATTCATTAATATATTGAGATCATTTCAGAGTTATCAGTAAAACCTTAAAGTTAGCATGGCCATATCATCTCAAAATTATCAGTCATTTTATGATCTGTTGGTCTTTATTGGATTGTGGAATTTTTCTGAGATTTATATGACATAGGACAAAAGGAGTCTGACAGCAATATCTACTTGAATTTTGTTGATTCATATCATATGATACATATCAGGATGTTGGTCTTAGTTAAAATATGATACAATTGGGGAGGCTATGTGGCACAGGGCCTAGAGTCAGGAGTACCTGAGTTCAAATCCGGCCTCAGACACTTAATAATTACCAAGCTGAGTGGCCTTGGGCAAGCCACTTAACCCCATTTGCCTTGCAAAAACCTAAAAAAAAGATACAATTTGTAAATTATGCTCCTTCAATCTTTGAAATTGTGCATGATTTCCAAATTCCCCTTTTCAATCCTATTTTCCCCTCTTGTCCTTCACAGACACTACATATAAACTTATAATTTAAGGAGGCTCATTATAAACTTATAATACTGACCAGAAGGTAATACTGCCTGTGGCACTTTCAGCAGTTCACTCAAAAATTAATCTTCCTGAAACAAACTTTTATCATGTTTTCCCCTGCTTGGGAATGAGTATTTGTTAATGAGTAGGAACCAGGGGGCACAAAACATCCCTTCAGAATTTTGTGAGCATAAATGAAGCCCTAGACTGTGTCTGTACAATAGGATCATACCAACCTTGGGTTCTACAGAAATTCCAGGGCTCCTAGGGGAAGAAGCTACAAAAGAAGGGCCTCAAAATGCTGCTGTTGCAGTTTTATGGAAACCAAAGGACTAGAGTGGTTGTCTTTCATCAGGAACAAATGTTATTAATAATATTTTTGGTTTTACCCCTAGATCGCTTGTGGAAGAGCAAAGGAAAAGAAAAGCAACCCTATCGTCTTATTAATAACTCTCAGGCTCCTGCTGACAAAACAGAAAGCAGTTATAAAATTAGCGAGCTCACCTACAAAATAGCTGCTTGGAAAGCTATAAATGGGAAAAAATGAAACCAAGGAGAATTCTATTCATGAAGCCAAGGTGGGAAGACTACTGCAAACTGGGAATATGTAAGTTGTGAAATGAAAACCAGGTTTTCAATGGCTACTTAGGAAATCTAATATTAATATATAATCCTTGAACTTGGGGCACCTGGTTTGTATAGTGAATAGAACACTGGACTTGAAATCAGGACGAATTTTCCTGATAAGTTCACATCCAGCCTCTGACACTTAATAGCTTTTTCAACCCTGTTTCCCTCAGTCTCCTTATCTGTAAAATGAGCTGGAATAGGAAATGGTAGTATATTTGCCAAGAAAATCCCAAAAGGGGTCACAGAGAGTCAGACACAATTAAAAATGACTAAGCAAGAATAATCCTTGAATCAATGACATTTCTTAATTACTAAGAGTAGGACTCTATTAGAGTAAAATAAACATTTAAGGTGAATGACTCTCAAAGAAGCAAGATCATTCCAGAATCAGGCATGGGAACCTCTTTATCCTAGTGGTGAAATAAGAATCTAAATTGGAGGCAAAATGTTCTACCCATTCATCAAATATTATTTCACTATCAACTCATATCTTTCTTTTTGCTTTCTTGTTCTTTATGTCATTTTCTTTGTTTCTTCCTTCCTTCCTTCCTTCCTTCCTTCCTTCCTCCCTCCCTCCCTTCCTCCATTCCTCCCTTCCTTCCTTTCCTTCTGGGGAGACAAATATATGCCAGTAAGAGCATAAAAGCCAGCAGAGAGTTTGGATCTTGTGCTGGTGATCTGTTGATGGTGGTCTCCTCACCCTGGCTGATGGAAGGAATAATGTAGCATGTACATGCCAGATACAATAATTCTTCTGATTCATTGGACCCAGGCCTGTTGTCCTCCCATAATTCATCTAAAGATTCCTTTCCAATGAATCAGTATGCCAAAGTGTGTGCATATTCTTGGGATCCTGTGTATCAGTTTTAACCTTCAGTGGAATCCCCCATCTGAGAAACTAACTTACAGATAGATGGAGCAATGGACTTGAGGGGAGATCTGCATTTGAATCCACTTATTAACTGTGGAAGCCTTGATGTCCCATGGAAACTATCAGTTTCAACTTCTTCATCTTTAAAATTGGCACAATAATACTGTTATTACACATCTCACAGTTCTAAGGAGGACTATGCCTTATAAACTTGAATGCACTAAAGGAATTGGAGCCTTGGTTATTATGGTGTATGGATGGCTAGTTTCTTTGGAAGATATTATATCAGACTCTGGATTAGGAGAAAGAATACAAAGGAGATCTAAGTACAATCTCCACAGGAATGAGTCAGTAATGAATTAAAATTCACACTATTCAAAGTAAAAATTTGGCCATATAAGATCATTGGTTTCAATCCAGTGTAAATAGACAGTAAAAATTTAAATAATGCAGCCACTTCAAGATGATTCATCATTCAAACTAGCTCCAGGCAAAATATATAATTATTTCTTGTGGATCTCTTTCTTTGGATTTGTCCTATGAGAATTTGTGGACACCTTTATATTTGTTTTTCTCTCTTTGCTTTATTGATTCTTCAAGTTTTGTGAAATCTATTTAGCCTATCTACTCCCTCTTTCCATTTAAAAAAAAAAAACTCCTTTCTGACAACTTTTTGTTAGGTATACTTTATTTCTGGGCAGGGGTCCATCTTTCTTATCTTTGATAGCATCAGCCCCAAAACCAAACCTCATTCTCGGACCCCCATCTTCTAAATAAAATCTTGTCTTTGCCAATATTCCTTTTTCTTCTGAAATAATTGGCTTCAGATGTCATTGACCAAATTATCCTTTTTTTAAAATTTTCTACCCTAGCTTCCAGTCTAATGTTCCTCAAAGGGACTTGGCCCTGAAGAACCAATGGCTTCTCTTATCAACTTAGGGAAAAGAGATAAATTTAGCTTTTCAAAAATCCTTTCCATAGAAAGATAAATCCCTCTAAAGCAACTGAGTATGTTCTCATAAATTATGGCTCAGGCAAATTTACATTAACAATTTTATGAAGATAATAAATCAACTGCGAATAGTTGAGAAAAATTGGATGGTGAAAAGAGTAAGAAAATGGGAGGGTATCAAGGTCTTTATGCACATAAGGAAAATAAAATGAGAAAAAACAACTTAGAATCAAAATAAATGAATTCATTTGTGACTTTAATAATCACAATTATCATTTAATATTTATTGAGTGCCGAGAAGGATGTTAGAAGTGTGGCAACTGGTCCAATTTCTGGATAACTCTTATCTGTTATTTTTCTTAAAAAAAAGAATATTGTATCAATTTTAACCAAATATTGCTTACTCTTTGCTGCATAGGAAAAGGCAGTTTGGCATAGTGGAGAGATGACCTCCAAACCATCATGCTTTGCCTCTGATAGGCAATGACTCTGTAATTCTGGGAAGTCACAGCCTCTCAATAACTTTGTTAAGATTTGATTTATAGAGATGATGCTGCCCTGCATGGGTAGGGATATATTTCTTATCTGGAAGTTTCCATTAGCAATCAAATAATAAGTTCAATCTCTAGAGCAAGATTCAGCATGAAAAACATTAACAAATAGTATTTCTGTAGCATCTTAGAGTCTACAAAGCACGCTACGTGGATTATGGCAATTGATATGAAATTAAACAAACCTCTGTGGAAGGAGTTATGCTTATCTTCATATTTTAGGGGAGGAAGATCAGGGTAAGCAACTGGACAAGTCATACAAATAGTACATCCTAATGCCAAATTTGAATTCAAGTCTCCCTGTATCCAGGTCTAATACTCTTTCCACTGATGGAAAATACTTTTCCACTGATGTTGCCTTTGGGCAGAAAAGAAATATTTTTTTTTACTTTTTAGGTTCTTTTTTCAAGGCAATGGGGTTAAGTGACTTGCACAGCTAGGTCATTATTAAGTGTCTGAGGCCGGATTTGAACTCAGGTACTCCTGACTCCAGGGCCGGTGCTCTATCCACTTTGCCAGCTCTGCCCCAGAGAAAAGAAATTCTACATGTACAAAAGAACTGGGGGAAAACACCAGAAAGAAATTATTCAAAAGGATAAATAACCCTTTAGAGCTTCAGTTTTCTGAATCTCAAAATAAGAGGACTTGTATGGATGACCAAATCCAGATAGAAGCCATCACTGCCCTCAAAAAGCTCACATTCTACTTGAGATAAACAACACACAAACAAAGAAATTCTTTCCAAAGGAAGGAATGGGGTCAGGGAGACTGACATTAAATAACAAAGGAATAGGGAATCAAGGCAACTTCCCAAAGAAGGTAATGCCTAAAGCAAGCTGAAAATCAGAAATTAGGAAATAGTGACTTCCAGACATGGGACCAGCTTTATACATAACTAAGGAGGTGGGAAATGGACATGTGCTTTGCACAAAGGAAAATATGCTCTTTCTTCATTCATGTTGAGATTTGGAAGAAATGTTAGTAATTGACTTTGGCAGAAATATAGAAAACATGAAAAAATCACGTGAACTAAGGTTGGAGAAGTCGACAAGTCAGATGAAGTAGGAAGAAGCACAGGAGTGACAGTAAGATACAAATCTCAATCTCTTGAATAGAATAAAGGCATAGTGCATAAGAGTAGAGGAGGTTCATAAAAGACTCAGTGCTCACCTGATCCATCCAGTTCCATCATCCCCTAGTACAAATGAGGAAACTGACTCTGGGGTTTCAGTGACTTCCTTATGAACATGCATACAGTGTAAAAGAGCTGAGAATCAAATCCTGGTCTTCTGACTTCCTACTCCCCTGAACATATTGCATAGGGGATCTTATAAATGGAAAAGTATAAAGTATAGAGAAGAAACAACAGATGCATGTCTCAACCTAAGGAAAGTATGCCTAATAGGTGAGTAGTTGAAAGAACACTGGCTGGGAGTCAGATCTAATTTCAGTCCTGACTGCATCAGTAACTTGTAATATAAACTCTTGGAGAAGTCACCTTTCCTCACAGGGCTCAGTTTCCTCATCTATCAAATGACAGGTAATCTTATCTAGACCTGGCAATATCTCAGGTCCCTTTGGGTATCAGCACCCTCTGATTCAATAAAACGTGCCCTAAGAAGCATCATTAGCATCATCATCACCACTTGTATCTGGAGTGAAACCTAGGGAAAGAAGACAGGTATCACCAGGAGTGTATTGGAAAAAGTACCATGCTGAAAGAAATTAGGAAAAAGGCACTTTCAAGAAGAAAATAAAAGATTGTATGTGCTGAAATAGAGTGAAATGAGCAGAACAATTTATACTGAAACATCAATGTTATAAAACCGAACAATTTGGAAAGACTGAAAGAACTCTAATCAACTCAATGATCCACATGATTCTGAAAGACAGGTAAAGGAGTTGTCTAGCTCTTATTACAAAAGATCAACTTTCATACAGAACAGGAAATTCATTTTAAAATTCATTATAGTATGTCATAGATACCATCTGTATTCTTTTTACCCCTTGTTTCTTTATTTTCTTTTTACCTTTCCATTTTCTTTCATTTTTTAAAATTTGTTGAAGAAAGTGAGAGGAAAAACTGAATATCTAACAAATGAATAAAAATAGAAATTAACTTTTAAAAAGAAAAATAAAGGCAAACAATCTTTTTATACCCTCTTTTGTAGTAGCCATGTTGGCATTTCTTGGAGAAATTCTGAGAGATTTGACAAACTCACAGCATATCACGGTATATCAGGTTTGGAAGGATACGCTGACCCGATCCATACCTTTCTAATGAACTCTCTGCAATACTCAACAAAGTGTTCCCCAAACTTTCTTTTAAGACTTCCTCTCAGTAGTGAGCTAATAAAGATAAATGTGACTTTATGTCCAAGGGGTCATAAAATTGTACATATCCCTTAACCCAGAAATAGCGCCATTATGTCTGTATTCCAAAAAGATTGTAAAAAGGGGGAAAGAATCTATTTGTACAAAAATACTTATAGCAGCTCTTTTTGTGGTGGATAAGTATTAGAAATTGGGACAATGACCATCAATTAGAGAATGACTGAACAATTTTTGTTATATGATTGTAATAGAATATTATTGGGCTATAAGAAATGATATGAAAGATGATTTCAGAAAAAATCTTACGGGAAATTGAAAGAAAGACTTACATGAACAAATGAAGAGAGAAATGAGAAAAACCAGGAGAATACTGTATACAAATATTAGCAATATTATATAGTGAACAACTCTGAATGAATAGCTGTTCTCAAGATACAATGATCCAACACAAAATAAAAAGCCCTCCAGAGAAAGAACTTATATCTGAATACAGACCTAAGCATGATATTTTTCACTTTCTTTCTTTCTCTTTTGTTTTAAGATTTTTTCCCCACAAACTAATATGAAGATGTGTTTTAGCACATAATTAACCTAAATAAGGTTGCTTACTGTCTCAGGGAGAGGTGAGGAAGGAAAAGAGGGAGAAAATTTTGAAATATGTTTTACTTGTAATTGGAAAAATATTATTAAAAAAGACTTCCTCTAATAGAGAACTCAATACCAGTGGAGGTTGTTCATGCCTTGAATAGCCCCAATTGTTAAAAAAAGGTCTTTCCTTTTCTCTTCATTTTCAGTCCTGAATTCTTATTGCAACTTGCTAATTCAGCCAAAAGCATATTAAATACCATTCTCACATTGCAATCCTTCCTTCACACATTTGTGGTTGGCTACCATGGCCCTTCCATCCACTGATGGACTAAAAATGATTGTATGTTATTTTAGCCTGCTGATATGATGAGTCAAAATATTTGCATAAGGCTGATAGAGAAGTAAGACATAGATGGAGAAAAGATAAATTTACATGGATACACCAACCTTTCTTACTCATACCTTTCCTAAAAACAGGGTGAGGAAGTCAATAGTTACGAAAAGGGACCATTCGGGATTCAAACTAACAAGTTTTTAAAAACATTTTATTCTACTGCTGTAGCTACCTAACTTTGGTGCAGGAGAAACAAACTCAGAGTGACCATTTTTCACTTTCTCTACCATGATTGTCAAAGTCTTCCCCAGGGAACAAGGGACTCATAAACACTAGAACCAACAAAAGTGATACTCCATGTGTTTTCCATTGTCAGAGTAATCCTTGGAGTCCACAGCGTGTGGACTTGGTATATAAACTCAATTGATGTATAGAGCTGTGTTCCTTTCTTCCATTTTATTGTCTATAGAGGTCATATATTTTATTATTCACACGATACACATGCTAACATATGAGGACACCAGCAGGAATCTTAAAAGCCTTTCAGAATTATATATTACCTTGCCTTTTCTGGGTAACCTTGTGTAGTACTGGAGATTTTTAATGGTTCCTTACCTTATGGTTAGTGCATAAAATTGGAAGTAGTTAAGTTTTAATACAAAAATTAAATTTTACTTATTTTTCCATATATGGATGAATGTCTAAGTCATTTGGATGGATGATATGGTTATTTCCCCTTTATACCTTATTTCTGGTTAAAATTTATTATTTTCATTCAGAATTTATATTATAGGCACTATTTGAAATACTTCATAATCTCAGAGTTAGAAGAGACCTTGAGGTCATGTTGTTCAATGTACATGTGGAGGACATTTCCTGATCAAAACCTTTCATATTCATATTTCATATGCCCTATGGGGAATTCCTGAGTCTTTGCAGTATGCTATTCAGCTATTAAGTGTTTTGTTATTATGTTGAAATGATATTGTATAGTGGATAGAGAGTTGTCCTCAAGACGGGAAGACCTCAAAATATAATGACATATACTGACTGTGTGATCCTGGATAAGTCACTTAACTTGCCCCTCTAATAATGCATTCCAGAATTTCTCCAAGAACTAAAAGCAAACTTAACCAGCCCATGGAGTAAAGAATGTGTGTGTGAGACAGAGTAGGAGAGAGTTATTTAGGGTTATGATACTCCTCTTCCTCTACAAATCTTAAAATGTATTACGAGGGTTTTAACAAATATCATAAAAGAGAATAAATCTTTTGTTTCACCAGTCTTGACCACCACTCTACACATACACACATATAATACATACTCACACACACAGACACAAATCACACAATACACCCAAAATGAAGTGAAAAGTAGTATGCTTCAATTTAGATTCAGATTCCATCAGTTCTCTCTCTGGGTGTCTATAATATTTTTCATCATAAGTCCTTTGGAATAGTCTTGGATCATTGTATTACTGAGAATAACTAAGTCACTCAGAGTTGATCAGCATGTGTTAGGATTACTGTAAACAATATTCTCTGGTACTATTTACTTCACTCTGCATCAATTTTATGTAAGTCCTTCCAGGATTTTCTGAAAACATTCTATATGTTTCATATAGCACAATACTATTCCATTACACACCATTGTGCTTTAGGAAATGATGAGCAGGTAAAATTCAGAAAACCTTGAGAGACTCCCATGAACTGATGCTGAGTGAAGTGAGTAGAAACAAGAAAACACTGTACACAGTAACAGAAACATTGATAATCAACTATGATAGTCTAAAACAACTTTTGTTGATTTAATTGGTATGACACTGAATAAATAAGTTAATTTAGGTAAAATTATTATTCTTATTGCACTGGTTTGCCCTACCCATGAACATTGATATATTTCCTATTGGTTAGATATGACTCTGTTTATAGGAAAAGTGCTTTGTAATTGTGTTCATATAGTTCCTGGGTTTGTCTTGGCAGGAAGATTCCCAAGGATTTTCTATTGTCTATGGTTATTTTAAATGAAATTTCTCTTTCTAACTCTTACTACTATACTTTGTCTCACACATACACACACACACACACACAAACATATATATATATATATATATATATTTTAATGGGGCTGATTTTGTGGCTTTATTGTATATCCTACTGCTTTGGTAAAATTGATAATTGCATTGACTTTTAGTTGATTCTCTGAGCACCCATCATATCATTTGTAAAGAGCAATAGTTTTTCCCCCATTGTCAGCTATTTTTTCAATTTCTTTGTCTTTTATTGCTATAATAAATATTTTCAGTACAACACTGAATAATAGCAGTTATTACGGGCATCCCAAGTCTCTTTGTGACTGGTATTTTGTCCTAAGTTGTCTTTCAACTCTAATATTTGATTTTCTAAGCCATATTTCACCCTTAACGTTCTATGCTCTATGTGACTTCTAACTCTGTTATATTTTTCAAAATATCTTCCCACTTTAACCTCCTCTGATCTGTGCCATTCATCAGGAATGGGAAATCTTTTTCCTGCCAAGGGCCATTTGGATATTTATCACATCATTCATGGACAATACAAAATGAGCAATTTAAAAGTTTCCCTGCTATATTTGGTCAAACATTTAATTATTTCACTCTTAAAAAACTCCCAGATTTATTGAATTCTGAGTCCTGCCTGTGGATGCCTGCTCTACATGGTAGAACTTCAACGTGAAATCCCTTCTAATTCTTATATTGAGTGATTCTCAATTTTATGCAAAATTGCATTTGAATCATTTAATATACCTGACTCAGTATCCACCTTCTTACTTCCTTTCCCAATCTCCTTCCCTTCTTTAAAAGTCATTAAATCTCAGACCCGAGGTTATATTGATTCAGTGGTAGCCATGGGATAATTTGATGTTACTAACAGTTAAAAACTGGATGGGGAACAAAGTAATGTAAAATATTCTAGAGTAGGTTTTCAAATCTAGTTTGTGGTATCCAGAGGCATGAGATGGAAGAAAGATGTTCCATAAAATAGCCACAGAACATATTTTCTCAATAATGGAAAGGAAAGAAATAATCAATTCTCTCTTTATCCCTGCCTTGGTTTGATGTAGTTTCACCAAGGAATGTGGGAAAATGTAGAGCTCCTGATATCCGAAATAGAAGTTGAGACAGTTTTCAAGGTTTGGCAATAACAGATATTCCACCAACAGATGGAAAAGTCTTTCCTATCTGAAATCTTGGTACAGAAATCACTTGCTCTGCATCTCATCATTTCTACCCCAGATGCAGAACAAGTGGTTCCCTGTTTATAAAAATCAAATAGTGTTGTTTCCTCCAATCTTTTGGGGGGATGAAATTATCACTGAGGAAATTCAAGAAATTGTAAGCAGCTTCACTTTGAGAGTGCTCTAGCAGACACTTGGAAAAGTCATCATCACTACTATATGAAGCCTATTATTCAGGCTTCTGATGGTTCCCAAATTATTCTTCTATTTTCTTTCTGCCCAAGTGGTCTGTCTTATCTTCCAATGGAAAAATAGTTTTGTTTCTCTCTTAATTGGCCTTCACTCAGATGATTTCCATTATTCTCCCCTACTTTGATTCTTGAATTTCCTCATGGATGTACTGTTCCCTTTTTCATATACAATATTTCTCATGCCAGCATCCCACTCTTAATCTTCTTTATGCTCTGTTGGTTCTATTTGCCTTTTTTATTTATGTAAACTCTACTACAAATGCATCCCTAAATACAAACATCTTTTACCTTTCTTGATTCTTTTGAAAAACATGTATTCATCTAAAAAACTACTAGAGACAATTAGCAACTTTACCAAAGTCACAGGATATAAAATAAACCCTCATAAATCCTCAACATTTCTATATATGACTAGCAAGATACAACAGAAAGAGCTAGAAAGAGAAATTCCACTCAAAGTAACCTCAGGCAATATAAAATACTTGGGAGTCCATCTGCCAAGGCAGACTCAGAAACTCTATGAAAACTATAAAACACTCTTCACTCAAATAAAATCAGATTTAAATAACAGGGCAACTATCAACTGCTCATGGATAGGCTGAGCTAATATAGTAAAAATGGCAATTCTACCTAAATTAATCTGCTTATTTAGTGCCTTTCCAATCAAACTTCCAAAAAATTACTTTAATGAGCTAGAAGAAATTGTAATTAAATTCTTATGGAGAAACAAGAAGTCAAGAATATCCAGAGATTTAATGAAAAAGTGCAGAAGATGGTGGCTTAGCCTTACCAGATCTAAAATTATACTATAAAGTATCAGTCATCAAAACTGTCTGATATTGGTTAAGAAATAGAGTGGTGGATCAGTGGAATAGATTACATACAAAAAAGAGAGATAGCAGGAAGTGATTATTGTATTCTGTTGTTTGATAAACCCAAAAAGTCCAGCTTCTGGGATAAGAACTCTCTCTTTGATAAAACTGTTGGGAAAATTGGAAGCTAGTATGGAAGAAACTTGATTAGACCACCATATCACACCTTATACCAAGATAAGACCAAAATGGGTACGGAATTTATACATAAAAGACAATATTATATATAAGCAAACTAGGAGATCAAGGAATAGTTTACTTGGCAGATCTATAGAAAGGGAAGCAGTTTATGACTAAGGAAGAGATAGAGAACATCACTAAAAACAAATTAGATAATTCTGATTACATTAAATTAAAGCTTTTACACAAACAAAACCACTTTAACCAAGATCAAAAGAAATGTAGTAAATTGGAAAACAATTTTTATAACTAGTATTTCTGACAAAGGACTCATTTCTAAAATAAATAGAGAACTGAGTCAAATTTATAAAGAAACAAGCCTTTCCCCAATTGACAAATGGTCAAAGGATATGCAAAGAGAATTTACAGATGAGGAAATCAAAGCTACCTATCGTCATATGAAAAATTGCTCTAAATCATTACTGATCAGAGAAATGCAAATTAAAGAAACTCTGCAGTACCATCTCACACCTATAAGATTGGCCAATATGACCAGAAAGGACAATGTTCAATGTTGGAAAGGATGTGGGAAATCTGGGACACTAGTGCATTGTTAGTGGAGTTGTGAACTCAGCCAACCTTTCTGGACAGCAATCTGGAATTATGCACAAAAGGAAATAAAAATGTGCATGCCCTTTGATCCAGGAATACCACTACTGGGTCTATACCCTGAAGAGATCATACAAAAGGGTAAAAACATCACTTGTACAAAAATATTCATAGCAGCCCTGTTTGTGGTAGCAAAGAATTAGAAATCAAGTAAATGTCTATCAGTTGGGAATGGCTGAGCACATTGTCATATATGTATGTTATGGAACACTATTGTTCTATTAGAAAACAAAAGAGATGGGAATTCAGAGAAGCCTGGAAAGACTTGCATGAACTGATACTGAGATGAGCGGAATGAGAAGAACATTGTACATTCTAACAGCAACATAGGGGTGTTGTTCAACCTTAATGAACTTGCTCACCCATCAATGCAATAATCAGGGAAATTTTAGAGTACCTGCAATGGAGAATACCATCTCTACCCAGAGAAAGAATTGTAGAGTTTAAACAAAACCAAAGTCTATTACTTTCAATGTTTTTATTTTAAAAGTATCTTATGTCCTACAGAATTCTGCTATCTCTAATATTTTATTTTCTCATCAAGGATATGATTTGAACTTAGGTCCTCCTGACTCTTCCTTCTGTGGGGGGATGGGGGGAAGAAAGATTGTAAAATTTAAAACCTTACAGAAAATGATGGGTAGAAACTACTATTGTATATAATTGGAAAACAAATAAAAATATTAATTGTAAAAAAAAAAAATTTGTATTTAGGGCAGATAGATGGATAAGGTGTGGTGGATAGAGCACCGGTCCTGGAGTCAGGAGGACCTGAGATCAAATCCAGTCTCAAACACTTAATAATTACCTAGCCGTGTGGCCTTGGGCAAGCCACTTAACCCTTAATCTATCTGCCTTGCAAAAACAACAAAAAAAGCACATATTAATCTAAAACTATTGTCTCGTCAAAAGTCTCATTTCATCAAGTCTCAATGTCACACACTGAATTCATATCCCCTAATTGGGATTACTTGCTAGAATTTTCCCTGGAATCAAAGTCATGCCAACTGATTTATAATTCATAGACTCTATTCTCTTCCCCCCCCCGAAAACAGGGAAATGCTTTCTTTTCTTCCTCATGATATTTGAAATATCCCTAATAATGGTTCAATCACTCTATCTACCAGCTACTTCAGTCCACAAAGACCTAGTTTATCTGGGCTGAGGGGCCTTTAATTCATGAGCACCTAGGTGCGTTCTAATTATCTCTTTACTTATCTTGAGGATCAACTTTTAGTCATTTCTGTTCATCATTTCCATGGAAGGGAAAAAAGAAGAAAACTAAGAATTGATTATCTCTACCTTCTTTCAATTGTCTGTTAGCATTGCTTCAACTACCCAAAGGAAAGTTCCAGTGGGTGCCTTGATCTTCCAATTTTTCCTTGTCAATATAAACCTGGATTTATTCTATTAAACCACAATTAAAACAATAATTCACACTTACAATGCACTTTAAGGCTTACAAATTTGTTCTGCTATAGTTCTGCTGGTACAGGAAAAGAACCAGTGAGGAAACTGCCTCTTCCAATACAGATTATTTCTTCTTGGAAATATTTACTATTAGAGAATAGCTTGGGGCATAAAAAAAAGTTATAGGATTTCCCTAGGGTCTTATGGCCAGTGTGAGGTAGCTAGATAGTAGTAGATGGAGTGAATAGAGTGTTGGACCTGGAATCAGGAAGTTCCATCTTCCTGAATTCAAACCTGACCTCAGACATTTTCTAGCTGGGTGACGCTGGGCAAGTCACTTAACTCTGTTTGCCTCAGTTCTTCATTATAAAAGTGAGCTGGAGAAGGAAATGGCCAACCACTTCAATTGCTTTGTCAAGAAACCTCTAATGGAATCACAAAGAGCTAGATATGACTGAAACATTTGAACAACAAAATTTCATTTTGACCAATGTGTATTTGAGGTTGGAGTATGGACAGTTTGAGGTGTTTTGATAGGACAGAATCAAATGGCTGAGAGAATGGTCTGGTTTGAAGCAGAAATATGCTTGAGCTCTTTCTCAAATGCCCAGTGACTTTTCTATAAAGAGAAGGGACCCTCTATTTCCATCTCATCCAGAATAGGATTCCTCATAAATCTCAATCAATGATTGATTGGCTTGATGTAGCTGACCAAATACTGCTCTGTCAAGTTGAATATGGTTAATTCCACAAAATATATTCGGATTTTTATATTTTAATAATTTTTTTCTTAAAAGTTGATTATTAATCAACAAGTGTGTATTATGTCCCAGCTATGTGGCAGGAACCATGATTAGCATTGGTGATACAGAGTGAGCAAAAACATTCCCTGTTTTCAAGAAAAGTACATTCTGGGGGGGGGTGGCTAGGTGGCACAGTGAATACAGCACCCAGCTCTAGAGTCAGGAGGACCTGAGTTCAAATCTGGCCTCAAACACTTAATAATTACCTAGCTGTGTGGCCTTGGGCAAGCCACTTAACCCCATTGCCTTGCAAAAACCTTAAAAAAAAGAAAAGAAAGGTAAATTCTAATGAGGAAGACAACAATGGTTCACTGACTATCTCCACTCCAGTGACAAGAATCTGTTCATGGGGAAGTCTTGGCCATGATGGACAGCTCTGTTCCTCAGTTTTCCCCTTTTTTGCCAAAGGATGAAGGGGAATCTATAGAGGCTCTATGGTGTCCTTGGTGTAGTAACTTCCAGTGAGGAAATACTCTCCACCAGTTCAGAATAACAATTGTTTTATCACTTAACCTCCTTACAATGAGACAAAGTCTTCTTTTCTCCCTCTGATTCCTGCAATTCTTACAAGTTGTTCCCAAATATGCCTTTTGGGACCAAAAAGATCTGATTATTTTGTTATATTTTGCACACTTCTCATGTCTTCCCTATATTTCCCCCCCATATTAAATGGGTAGAAGGGATTCTGGCATGGTATTTTCTCATTTTTGTGTCAGGAAGATTTAGGTTCAAGTCCTGACTCAGATACATAGAATATACACTGCGCATCACTGGACAAATCATCTAAACTTTCAATGTTCCAGATGACATCTGAGACCATACATGGTAGAAAGAGTATTGATTTCCATTGGTAGAAAGACCCACCACTCAGAAACTCCATTCTTTCAACCTTGAAGGACTTGCTCATTCCATCAGCGCAACAATTGGGAACAATTTTTGGCTGTCTGCAAAGGAGAGTGCCATCTGTATCCAGATAAGGAGCTGTGGAGTATGAACAAAGTACAAGGACTATTCCCTTTAATTCGGAAAAAAAAACCCAGATGTCTTATGGTTTGATCTGGTTACCTCTGAGAATTCTGTTCTCTTTAAGGATATGATTTCTCTCTCATCACACCCAATTTGGATCCAGGTACAACATGGAAACAAAGTAAAGACTGACGGTGTTCTATCTGTGGGGTGGGGGTAGGGGGAGGGAAGCAAGATTGGGGGAAAACTGTAAAACTCAAATAATATCTTTAATAAAAATTTTAAAAAAATAAATAAATATAAAAAAAGAAACTCCATTCTTTCCTCTCCAGTCTGCCCTCATGAGCCTCTAGACAGGGGTGGACAACCTTTTCTCTGCAAAGGGTCATTTGGATATATATAAAATCAATTGTCAGTTATATTTGTTCCAACATTTAATTAATTCACTCTTAAAATGACCTTGGCAATGCCAGTCTGATAGAACCTATGGCCTGAGACTTTTTTGACCATGACACAGAAACCTCTTCCATTTGGATGGTTTACCTTACCCCTTGCCTTCACACATCAAAAATTCCTTCTGCCCTTGTGATTTCTTCCACTGATTCCACCTTCTAGAACCTCAATTTTAAGGAGGATGTCAGGTCAATCATGTTTTCATTCTTCCCCACACTGCAGCTTTGGACTTCATCTATCATGGTAGGGAAGGAATGTTCCCCTTCCCCCCACAATGGACAAAAGCTCCTTGAAGGAAAGGATAGATGGTCTTTCTGCTCACCAGGGCAGCACAATGCTACCTCGTTCATAGTAATTACTTAATTTTTCTTACTCACTTCAGTTGACTTGACTCGAGAATTCCCCATAACGATGATATCACAGGCCTAATGCCAGTTTATAAAATGAGTATGACTGCCTAAGAGGTGCAAAATTTGGAGTTAGAAAAGCTGGGTATGAATCCCAGTTCTTCTATTCCCCTGTGTAATCTTCTGGAAATCATTTCTCTCTGATCCTCAGTTTCCCCATCTGTAAAATGAGTTGAACTTGATGTCCTCTATTGTCATTTCTTTCTCTAATCTATGCCTCTAGGATATCTATGATATTTTCCTATTCCTGGCCACTGTAAATTTCTTTGGACTCAGGGATCTTTACATTTCTCTAGTGTTCTTATTCTAACATAAAGTTTCTCTCACCCTATGAAGGTCACATACATGAATATAAATTATTTTCTTGATAGCAATCATACTAGTTCATATTTCCTAAAAGAACTTTCCTCACAACAACACCTAGAGAAGTTGATAGGCCATGTATTACCATTCCCATTATACAAAAGAGGAAAGCGTCTCTCTGTTTCTTACTTGCTATCTATCTATCCATCTGACTGTCTCTCCACAAACACACACACACAAAACACACTCTCACACAAACACATACACAAATTCACATGTATACACACACACTCTAAAAGCCAAGGTCACAAGTAGCCTTCTTATTTCCTGTTTGCATTCACTCATCACTGTTGCAACCCTGGCTTAAGTCATCTGATTATTCTTAAAGCAATAGATACAAATGCTTTTTATAAGTTATATATACTAATCTCGTGCCTCTCTGCCCCCAGATCCCAACCACGAATTTGTTTCTAAGCAAACTTAACTGACCTTTTAATCATGCTAAATCTATGAGTTTGAAAAAGTCATGGGTTGAGAGTCCCCAGACATGCTTTTATTAATATGCTAATGAAAATTAAATCTGAACATCAATGAAACTAGAGCAAAACAGTGAATCCAAACATCACTTTCTATGTATGTTACATGCTCAGTTCATTCTACAATGATATTGCACTTCCTCAGCCTTATGAAGATTAAATTTGATGCAAGAGCTTCCAAGAAACATCCAAGAATATACAGAAATGATTAAAGCTTAGTCCCTGTATACAATCCGTCTGTACATTTTGCTGGGAGAGATGGTGTAGGCTTCTAGACTCAACAAGACTTGGCATCTGTTTCAGTAGTGAAGGGAGTGATGGACTGAGAGTTGGGAAGATGTGAATGTGAATCTCAACTCAAACACTGTGTGATCTTGGGCAAGCCACAAAATCTTTGTTTGCTTCAGTTTCCTCATCTGCAAAATGGAGATTATAACAACACCCATCTGCCAGGGTTGTTATAAGGATTAAATTAAATAATCTACAGAAAGAACCTTGTAAAGTGTTATCTAAGTGTGAGCTAGTATATGAAGTAAGGCTAAGTGAGTATTTAGGAACAAGAAGAATTAGTGAAAATTGGAAGTTTCCAGATGGTGGGTTGGAAAAAGTTTTCTCTCCATCTGATCTTGTTCCCTATTGCCCCCTGCTTTTGCCACTGGACTCCTAGACACTGTTTCTCCTCCATAGTCTGTACCATGCCTGTGCTCCCCTACCCTCACTAAAAGTAAACTTTGTGCCATTTTTCTTTAGATGCAGTTTATATTACTGATCCCAGACACACACACACACACACACACACACACAGACAAAGCTTAGTCATGATTCTTTCAAGAGCAGAAAGGACTTAGTAGTATCCAAACAGAAGTCTAATCAAACTTGGCTTCTGCTAGTGCAGGTACACTGACTTGTATCATATCATCAAGAGGTCTGACTTAAGTATCTTCTCAATGCCATCATAAAAGCTCCTTCTGTTGCCTTTATGGTAAATTAAATGAAAGATATATTCATTAAACAGGATCAGAATGTGCCTCCTTCACACGTATATATCACAACCCTTCATCAGTGTAGTAAATTCTAGTGTTTAAAATTTCATAAATATGGAGCTACAGGATGGAGCCTCTAAATGACAAGTCGCTTATGAATCAGTGAACGATATAGATGGCTCCGCAGGAACTGTTATGGTTTATCATGTCGATGTTCATAGATTTCTGGGAGAGATTTGTTTTCAAACTAATGCAAAAAAGACAAACAGACCAGCTTGGGTTTTTGTAGGATGATTTGACAAGTCACACACACTGGACTCATATTTTATCTCTAATGGACCAAACCTCATTATTTACAACCCTTTATGCAACTGGTTTATTGAATGTCCACCAACCCGTAGATAATGATCTAAGGAAAATGAGACATCCATGTTGGTGGGGAACCCCTCTCTGTCCTGCCCTGGATGGCATATGCACCTAGGCATCAGCCCCCAGTGATTTTCCATGTGGTGTGGTGAGAGCTAGAGCGATCAGATAGCTGGCTTGAACCCAAAACAATAAATGTGTGGAGGTCAGGAAATCATTTCTCTCCCTTAAAATGAAATGAAAAGAAGTTTGGAAAAGCCATGCTGTAAGTACATGAATAATATCCTTATGCCCAATCATTCCCCATAAAGTACCTTCAAATGACTCCTAAATAATATGAACGATCAGAGAAGCAGAGAGTTCCCCTGCTCCCCAACTTGGCTGTGCATACTGCTACCCTTCTGTTTTCTCCAGTACTGACTATCCCCTCACCCCCAGCCCATCAAAGGTATTTAGCAAATGTGTGTTCAATTGGTAGCCAGCAAGTATTTATTAAGTGCTACGTGCTAGAAATTGTAAAGGAAAAAAATAGGAGAGAGAGAAGAAATGCAAAACCACAATTTCTGCCCTTAAAAAGTTTACATACTTTGGGAGGAGACACCTTGTAAAAATTTGCATCTACTTAAAATATATAGAGTAGATGGAAGGCAATCTCAGAGAGGAAGGCACTAGCTGATACAGGAGGGTCAAGATCTCTCAGAAAAGGTAGGTTACCTTTTCTAGGTCTCAGTTTCCTCACTGAAAAAAAGAAGGATTAGGTGAATACTCACCTCCATTCCAGTTCCATAATGACCAGACTTTGGAGAAAATTCTACAGAAGAAATAAGCCCTTGAGAATTAAGGAGCTAATCTAGTTAGAGAAAAATCAGAAAAATTGTTCAATTAAATATATTTGAATATGTAAGGAAATTATCAATAAATTATAAATTATAAGTTGTAAATCTAGATTGGGAAGAGACCTTAATTTAGTTATGTAAGACAACTCCTTCATCTTGGGCCCTGTGACTCATAGTCAAGAGATCCTGGCGTCGCCACACAAAAAGAGGTGCAATAAAAAGTCATGGTAAGCAGGCCTGCTATATTTCAAACACTTTTTACTGACTTTTGCAGATGAACATTGAGTTTGTTTTAGATTCTGGGACATAATATTCAATAATAAGGACATATTAATTAAATTTTCAAGATTTAGAAAGCAAAGTGGGAAGTTCCATGAGCCAACCTGAATTCAACAGGAACAAATCACATTTTGCCAACCTTACATACTTGGTTTTATGCAGAGTTATTGGACTTGTCAACAAAGGTTTGCTTGGATATAAGTTAAGCATGTACCAAAGTGCATCCCTTATGAACAAGATGAAAAGATGTGGATGAGATGCTAAGAGAAGTAGATGTGGAATTAGTCAGATGACTGAATCTAAGAAAAAATACTTCACAGATCAGTGTTCATCTTGAAGAAGGTTCTAGAAAACTGTGCTCTTCGATGTCATGGATATTACATGTTGAAAAATAGAAGGCATAATAACTAAATTAACATGAAAACTGGAGGGAGAGCTAATATGTAAGATGATAGAACCAGAGCCCCCAGAGCTCTCATCAGATGAGACAGTATCTAAATCAGTTGAAATTTAATTAAGTTAAATATTATTTTTCATACTTAGACTGAAAAGTTCAATTCTACCAGTACAAAGGGAAGAGGCAACACTGTACAAGTTATCATGAAAAATATCTGAGTAACTGAATAAACTTAAAACTCCAAATGGATAAATTAGGTGACAAAAGATTTCATGCTATTTTAGGCTCTGGCAAGAAAGGCAATATCCAGAATGAGAGAAGTGAGTCTCCCAGGATACATATGATTCTATTCAGACCACACGTAGTATGTCTTGTATGTTTAGCTCTTGTCCTCACAGTCTACGAAGGACATAGATCATCCATAGAGTATACATAGAAAGGGAAACATGATGTTGATAGACCTTGTGATCTCACCTTGAAGGGATTAGGTGAGGGAAATAGGTGGAGGCAGAAATAAATGAGAAGAGGTTAATGGTAAAAAAAAACTTCAGATATTTAAAGCATTATCATAAAGAATAAATATTAAATTCTTTCTGCTTTGAGCTAAAAGGTGGAACAAGAGACAATGAGTGGAAGCAGTCAGAGGGGCAGATTTTGACTAGATGTAAGAGAAAAAAAAAATTCTTAACGATTAGGACTATCCAAAACTGAATTTGCTAGATAGTGAGCTCCTCATCATTAGCAGTCTCTAAACAAATGTTGGGAAATCCTCATCAGGGATTATATTTCTGCTCCATTATCAATTATTCTAGATGACCTCTGAGTTTCCTCAAAACTCATGGTTTCTATTAAGTTAAATGACTGGACTAAGATCACATAACTAATTCCAGAATAAGAATTCAGGTCTCCTGAGGTCACATTACACCAAGCTATATTCTCTTTTATTACTACAGAATTTGATAGATGAAAAGGATCTCAGTGACCACCTAGTCCAATTCATACATTAAAGGAATCCCCCTTATAGAATAGTCACCAAGTCATCATCTAACATGCTTCTGAAGGCCTTCAAGGATGGAGGTCAGAACCTCTTGACAAAGTCTTTCCCATTTTTGGAACAGCTTGAATTGAGAACAAATTTTTTTCTGATGTCTTGCTTAAATTGTAAATTTCTCCATGACTTGCATTCTTCTCTCATGAGTCAAGCAGAATTCTTCTCTTTACTCTTTTTTTTTATTAAAAAAAAAACTTCTTAAGCCCTATAGCTGGTCCAACAACTCCCTAAGCTAACAATTCTGAATAGAGTGAAGCTCTGGCTCACTCTCAATGGGCAAGTAGCTTGAGCAAATTCTCCCAGTCCTCAACATTTTCTAGCAGCCTCAGGGTGATCATGGACTGCAATCGGCCACTTGGAAACAAAAGTTGTGGGTACACCTATGCCAGCATGGAGTCTGTCCTGACAAATACTGGAAAACATGAAAACTGGGTGGATTAGCTCTCCAAGGACAATAGCTGTTGTAACTGACAATTCTGTGAGAGTTCTCTGCCATTTGAGAATGAACAGATGACTCTGGTTTGACAAAATTGCAGAATTTTCACACTGGAGGTGGCCTCAGAAGTCATCTAGAACATTGAGCAGTGACATAGTACTAGACTTCTTGTCATATGCTTTCAGTTGCTATTTCCTTTGATAGTTGTGTAACCTTGGATAGCCCATAGGATCAGAGCTGCAAGTAAACATAGAGATCAGCTTATCAAACACCTTCATTTCACAGATGAAAGAATTAACAACCTCTGATATTTTCAGAAACAGTGAACAGTGCATGATGGTGAGCAAGGCAGAATGTTCAAGTGCTGAGTACTTCAAAAATATGTTCTTTGACACCCTTAAGTGTGAATGGATTATTTCTAATACGATCTCATATCTACTCTCTTCTGAATTTTATCTACTGTTCACCAGGTTAGTCTTCCTAATTCCCACTTCCAATCAGATCACCCTTCTGCTCAAAAGCCTTCAGTGACTCCCTATTGCCTAGTCATCTTGACTTTTGTATTGCCATTGAACTTTAATGACTCTAGAAAAGTGAGTGAGGTTGATAATTTTATACGACTATGCATTTATATCTCTCTTAAATCCAATTCACCCACAAGTCAAGACATCACAGCATAATGTCACTAGTATTCCTCAAAAATGAAGTATAAACAACATTTCCTATCAAATGAATGTCAAACTCAGTGGCATGGCTTCCAATACCCTCCACAATCTCCCCAACCCTCCTTTTTAGTTCCATCTTACCCTCCTCCCACAAAGGCAGTTCACTTGATCCAAAATAAAGGACTTAGATTTACTCATACACTCATACATATCCTATCATTGTCAGCCCCCTAACCTTTGGTCATGCCATTCTAAGATGGGAATGCCCCCAACCCTATTTTACCCTGTCAAAATACACTTATTATGATCCTAAACTATGTATCAGGACCCAACTTGATGGCCCCCCCTTCAGTAGAAGTATTTTTGAGCTCGTGGTCCATATGGTTTTGACAAGTATATGGGCATGGACAATGAATATCGACCTCAAGAAATCATCTAATCTCTTTGAACCTTTATCTCCTTATCTGTAAAATGATTGGGTGAAGTGACCTTTGTGGTTCCTGCCAACTCTAAAACCTATGCTTCTCTGTTTCTTTCCTGACTTATCAGTCAGAAATTGTCTTTCATTCTTCAGCTATTGTGTTTATAGTCCTGTATCATTCTGCCTGCAATAATTCTGAGGGCAATTTTTAATACCACAACATACAGAATTCTTCCTACTCTATTGGTCACACTTGATGACAAATAGAGAGCAAACTGAATAAAACAACCAGAACTGTGTGAGGGAGGGGAGTATATAAAATGCCAATGGAGAACTGATTGAAGGATATTCAGGGGCATATGATTATCTTCAATGATCAAAGAGCTGACATATGGAAGAGAGATTAGATTAGTTTTTCATGGTCCCTGATGATAGAGTTAGGAGCAGTGACTAGAAGTGTCTGTATGACTGATATAATCAAAGATCATTACCAATTTTGGTTGCCCAAAGATAGAGTAGGTTGTTCTGGAATGTCCCAAGTTCCTTTTCTCTGGAGGTCTTCAAACTCATGATGTTGGTCTTTCAGTCTTGAAGAAGACCATGACATCAGGAAGGTGTTGCCATGACAAGCCCATGAATTGGATTTGAGTGAAGGGGAGCTGTGCTAAATCACTAGCCTCACTTTCTCCTCCAGACTACCTGGGTCCAGTGCCCAGATATGAATCAGGACAACTGGAGAGGGCCTTGAATTGGAGATAGACCGTGTTAAGTGACTTGTCCAAGGTCATACAGCCAGTAAGTGTCAAGTGTCTGAGATTAGATTCGAAGATGTCCTCCCAATTCTAAGGCCAGTGCTCTCTATACATTGCAGTTTCGACAACTATGTGGTGGATGGTGGATAGGACTTCTGGGAAGTTGTAGATCAGCCTAGGTGATCTTTGAATTCCCTCCAATGTTCAGATAAGCATCATGAAGCCTGGGACACCACCTCATTTATATTTGCCCCAACACCCAACATAGGACAGTAGATATTTCATAAATGAAGACCTTGTCCCAACTCAGTGGTTACTGACCTGGCATTAAGAAGACAAATTAAAATCCAGTCTCAGACATTAAAGACTGTGTCATCCTGGGAAGGTCATTTAACCTATTTAAATCACTTAGCCTGCCTTAGTTTCTTCATCTAGAAAGTGGAGATCATATTAATACCTACCACCTAGGGATGTTGTGAAGATACAATTAGATAATATTTATAAAGGATTTTGCTAACCTTAAAGAGATTTATGCATAATTTTGGTGCTGGTGGTTTTCAGTGCGGGGCAATTCACAATACCTAGGACTCAGTTTCCTCAACTATAAAGAGAGGTTTTGCTAGACAATCTCCAACTTTCCCTCTGGATCTACATATTAAGGAAACTTAATTCACTAACTTGTGGGGTGGATTACATTCAAAAGATAATTTCCCAAAACAGCAAGAATGACATTAGACGGATAGACCTCTGAGCCCTTGTCATTTTTACAGTCTTCTATGTGAGATCCAGTCCTATCATTGATTCCAATAGGCTGTCATTTGGTATTGTTGGCTGTTCAGGACTGTGTAGATATGGGGCCAGATAGGCTGTTCATTAACTCGAGTCAGTGGACATTAGTGATAATGTCAGCTTCAGATAAAATGTGAACATCATCTAAAATTCATTTCTCGGTGAAATGAGTCTGAGAACTAATCTACAGTCAATCGGAAGACAGTATTCCAGTTTTCAAAAGGAAATATGATTACCAGCAGCCTTAATACCAACCTTGAATGCCCCATGTGGTGGGATACAATGGGGAGCCCTTCACCTCTTCCTCCAGAGTCCATGAGATTGAAATATTCCAAAGAACTAACAAACTTGCATTTCCTTCTCCCTGGGGGCGGGGGGGCAGATCACTGCAGTCACAGACCCAAAATCACTGTCACCCAGCTGCTCAGTCTTCCTGAAATCTGATTTGTTCTCCAAATTAAAAGGAAAAAGAATCCTGTTACCATTTCATTCTAGTCTTCCCTTCTCAGGGATAATTTTCAATAATAACAATAACAATAAAGATAATGATAATAAAATGAGTACGCCCCCAAATGCAGTAAGTTATCCTTTGGAGAATTTGAAATAAGGAAACCTTTCTTATTCCAACGGGCCTCTCGATTCTGTCAAAGAAAGAAAAGAGAGAAATGTGGTTCACTTTTAAGGCAAAAGGAGTGATGCTTGGCTTGTTGATAGCTCAGAGTTGGGGAAGGAGGGGTGCTGAGTGAGGTGGAAGGTTTCATTTTCCCCCCAAATCTTGAAGCAGAGCCCCTAGTTTTTTGGTTGCATTTTGCAATCCCCCCTCCCAGGCCTTTCATTACTCTAAGTCTTTCATCATTAATGAGTGGTATTTGAGTTCCAGATGATTTAAAGGTATGACCCACAGATGCCTTGGCAGGACTTTGGCCAGATTAAGCCCTCCACGGTTCTGACTCTGAGGTTTTCAATGGGAACCATATGTGACTGCCACTTGCAAGACTTTACAAGGTCCCTCTGTGCTGGCAAGTTTGGGATGTTCCATATTAAGATCCTTCAGAAACTTCCCTTTCTGGGTCTCAGTTCCCTTGCCTGGAGAGTGAAGGGTTTGGACTTGTCTCTAAAGTCCCTTCTAGGTCCTAATCTAGATTCTTATCATTCCCACAACAAAGCTATCTTATCTTTGATGCTGTCATATTTGAGGCAGTTAGACAGTCTAGTGAATAGAATGGTAGACCTGGAGTAAGGAAGACTTGAGTTCAAATCTAACTTTCCTAACTTTCTAGCTTTGTAACTATGAACCAGTCACTTCAACCCTGTTTGCCTCAGTTTCCCCAACTCAAAAATGGGGATAATAATAACATCTACCTGCCTGGGAGATCATATATGTAAAGGTGCTTAGTGATCTACCTAGCCCATTAATAACTGCTCCTCTACCCCCACCATCCATGCCTTCTCCATGGGTTCAAAATGCACTTGGGAAGTTTTTCATTGAGTTGGTATAAGCAAGGAAGAAGAGCAGAGTAGGATTCATCTTGAAAGTAATAATTCATAAAATTTTATGACTGAACAGAACCTGAGAAATTTAATTTAATTTATCCCCTTTAATTTTACAAAAAGGAAACTGGTTCACACAGAAAAATAAAATAGAAATGAACTTAATTAATAGTACCCAACCAGAGATGTTGGCCAAAGCAGGGACTCATAACCATAAGTAGTGGCTATGATTCAGTGGTCTTTTCTCCACTCCACAAAGCATGAGATCGTTGATTCATGTTCCCTTCTGTGATAACTTTTTCTTTAACTTATTTTTTGCTTGCTCAGGAAGATGGATTTGCAGTCATAGAAAGCATAATATTAGAACTGAAAGAGTCATCAGACCATAGAAAGTTAGAGCTGTATGACAGAGGGAATATAATCAGATCTGTCCTTCCTAGGAGATTACAGAGATCATATCTCCTTCCAATTTAGCCCATGGGATTTCAGGACCTAGTTTTGCCCATGATGATTCAAGGCAAAAACATTTTCTCTTGCAGATAGGTGGCATTGGGCACACAAGAGGCACATCAAATCAGGGCAACAACTGGTGTAACTGGCTTGGGACAAAGACTGTGTGAAAAAAACGTAATGTGAAAGAAGGCCAGAAAGGTGGGTTGCCTAGATTTAAAAGCTAGAAGTAGCAGTGAGCCCCTGAGAGTCGCTATTTGCTGCTGCTACTGCTATTGCTGTGGCAGGCAAATGATATGGCCAGATGGATTTCCTGGTAGTCACATCGGCAGTTTCTAGAGCCTCGTACTATAAGCCATCCATCCCCAAAACTTGTATTTATTTTTTTCTTTTCATTTGCATTCTGCTGGTACCTGTAGCCCTCCGATAGACTTTAAGCCCTTGGAAGGCAGGTCTTTGCACCCCAGCAGAGTGCTTGGCCACTTAATAGGGGCTAATAAATGCTTGTGGGTCAATTAATTGACAGCTGTGCAAAAGATGGATCCCAGAAAGGAGAGGCTGTAGCCTGAGACAGTAGGAAACTGTTATCATATCAAATTGCAGAATTCTACATCTACATTTAAATGAATGGAAGATGAATCAACGATCTCATGCTTTGTGGTGTAGAGAAAAGCCACTGGATTATAGCCACTACTTATGGTTATGAGTCCCTGCTTTGGCCAACATCTCTGGTTGGGTACTATTAAATAAGTTCATTTCTATTTTATTTTTCTGTGTGATCCAGTTTCCTTTTTGTAAAATTAAAGGGGATAAATTAAATTAAATTTCTCAGGTTCTGTTCAGCCATAGACCATCGAAACCAACCTCTTCATTTTGTAGATGGGGAAACTGAGGTCAAATGGCTTAGCCAAAGTCATATAGAAAATGTCAGAGATTTTCTTTCCCTTCTTGCCTCTTAATGTCTCTAATGATTCTGTGGCTTGCTCAAACCTTATAGTTAAAGGAATATTGTCTTAAATCTCTGATTAAAATAAAAAATATTTCTAATTAAAATGTCTGTTGACTTCACTCTGGTCTGAATGTGGTAAGACCACATGAAATATATTATGATATGCATATATATTCCTATGTATGATATTATACAGTTAAATTTGAAATATTTAATCTTGCACATGGTGTATATATGTGTGAAAATTTGCATGTGTATAAATACACACACACATAAAATCTTGGGATCCAAATGGAATTTTTAAGTTATGGTAATCTGAGGAGCATAGTAAGGGCCACTTCACTGAAATGAAATTTCATCCCAAACAACTCAGTCAGCCTATAGGCTTTTTCTAACACGTTAGCAGTTGGTTACTACAACCTAACATGTGGTGCTAAAGGGTGCCTGACAATCTTATGAGAACTGTGGGTGCTTACGCTTGGTGTTTGGTTCCTTGCTCTCAGTGGCAAAAGATCTTTAGTAAGAGTTCTTTCTCTCTAAGTCCCAGAATTCTTGATATCCTTCAGTGATCTTGGCTCTACTCTACAAGCCAAGTAGAGGAAGGATACCAGCAGGGTTTCCCAATATGGACAGCAAAACTCTGTGGATTTTTCCATGGTCACAGCCTTCAAATATGAACAGCCCATTTGGGAGCTTTGTCAGAAAAAAAGGGACTCGGGGGAAAAAGAGCAACCAGAAGACAGGCCGTATGTCAATTCCATTTCAACAAACATTGAGTTCTTGGTCTTATCGAACTTTCATAGAATCTGATATGGGGAGTTATTAATGGAAACAAGATGCTGCCCATTGTAGGAACTTAATAAAATGGGAGTTGAATTTTGGAACTGCTTCTTCTACCATTGAAACCTTGGGAGTGGGTGATATATCCAAGGAAGAGAGTAAAAAATATGAAGATCTAGAAAAGCAACTTAGAGGTTGTGTATATATATATATATGGGAAAACTGATAGAAGGTGATCAATGAATTAATGAGTCATCAGACACTTAATAAGCAACTTCTATATGATAGGAACTGGGCCACTGCTGTGACTCTAAAGATAAAACCAAGCAAACAACAAAATGTGACCCAAGATCTACCCTTCAGGATCTTACTGAGGAAAATAAGACATTCACATACAAGTAGGTGCAAAGTCTCTACAAAATAAATACCATGTAATATGGTAGCAAAGAGAGGGGTTCTCACAGCACGAAGGCTCACCTTTAGATGGGGGAGAAGGAGAAAAGAAGTCTAAAGGCATGGAAAAACTGGGGAGATGTGCAAAGGAGACAGAATAGTAGAACTCTTATAGCAATAATAATTACTAGTATTTGTCATATTTTAATAATAATTTGTTCCATATTCATAATCATTTATAATATATAATGATGCATAATAATTTATTGACAGTGAGAGGAATAATAATGACTAACATTTATTGTTTATTAGTAATAATAATAATGTTTTTATATTTATATAATAATTTATAATTGTGGACAATAAGCTTTATTAAGGATATAGCAAAATGACTAACATTTATTATTTATTAGTGAAATATTATAGATGTGTATACAATTATTTATTATGTTTAATATATTGATTAGTTGATTGGTTTTTATCCTTCATTACTGAAGAAGACCAAAAGGACATCACTAAGTCAGAGACAAGTTACAGATGTCAAACTGTGGCTGATGAGATCAATATGGGCTCACGATGACACAAATAGTGCCTATGAACATCTGGGGTTTTTAATCTAAATTAATGGATCTCAAGTTTCCTCTGAGCTGCTTCCACTCTGCCTTGCTCAGAGTACGGCACCCTCTCTGATGAGGTCATACCATATTGGGTGGTCTTGTGCCAATGTCTCACATGTTGTACAATCAATTCCAAAGTTTCAAAGAGATACTGTCAGGATTTCTTTTTCTTCTGATCTGACTTTGAGCACTTTCCCTGTGTGATTTCTCCGTAAAATAATCTTTTTTTGGCAAGCGCACATCTGACATTCAACCATGGCCAGTCCATCATAGTTGCTCTCTTCTGTAGCATTTGCATGCTTGTCAGTTTAGCTGGAGAAGGAACCAACCATAATGCAGTTAAATCACTTGCCCTGAGTTCAAATGCTACCTCAGACAAGTATTCTGGTTAAGTCACTTCACTTCTCTGAGCCCCAGTTTTCTCATATCTAAAGGGAGAGAATTACAGAATTTACCACACAAAGTGGTTGTAAGACTCAAGGGAAAATGAATGTAAAACATTTTATAAATCCCAAAGTGTTCTAGAAATGCTAATTATTATTTTTAAAAGACTGGAAAATAGGAAGATGGTAGCTTGTGAAGAACTCTTAAGTGTCGAAGAGAGGAGATGACTGAGTCTAGCTAAATACATTGTGCCTAGAGAAAGCAAGCGGTTCCCCATGAGTTGGGGGAGTGAAGAGAAAGGAGAACAGAGTCCCAGAGTTATCTGACATTTATGGAACTGAAGACTCAGCAAGGAAGACTAAAAAGGACCAGACGAATAAGAGGAGACCACAAGGGAAGAATATCCCAGAAACCCAGAGAACTTTGGGGAGAAGAGGGTGACCTACACTACAAAATGCTACAGAGATCGACTGATGCTGAGGAATAAGAGGAAGAAAGGAAACTTCCTAAGAACAAAAGGGTGAGGAGGGAGGAGGCAATTTCCTCAAAACCATGGAAGATGCCCATTTTCTTCTTCTATGCATCATTTTGTGTTTCTTCTTTGAATATATCCACTCAAATATGGACAGATAAAAACACACACACATGCTTTGTGCCTATATTCACACATGCATATACAAATAAAGAATATAAAATAAATGTATTTATATGACATTCTCTGTGTGTATATATAAATATGTATAGCTTTGAGCTTGTGTTTTCTTCCCATTTGAAGGTACGCATCTTGAGGACAAAGAATGGGTCACTTCTAACACTGTAGCTGTAGCACCTCCCAAGGTTCCTGGTATACAGTAGGGGCTTAATGCATGATTTTTGTTTGACTGTATAGGATCAAGCAAAAGCACAACATTAGGAGTCAGAGAGAGGTATTATTGTCTTTGGCCACTAACTCTAAGCAAGTCACCAAGTTGAGGCTTGAAATGTGAACTCAGCAACAAGAGTGCCCCCACCCATAAGAGCCCACATTCTCATGGGCATGGAGGAATCCGGAAGAGATACTTTTAAGTGGTTTAATTAATATGGAGAAAAAATAAAGCAATTTTGTAGGGCCACAGAAACTGGAAGGGATCAGAAAACACCTCTCGAAGAAAACACCTCAGGGCCCTGAATTGAACCTTCAAAGAATCTAGTGATTCCAAAAGGTTGAGACAATGAGGGATAGCATTCTAAGCATGGAGAAAGGGGGATGGTCTGAGCTAAGGTATTGAGGAAGATGATGGAAACTCAAATTTGAAGAGAACAAACAGGCAATTTTATCTCGATTGTAGAATATATGAGAGAAAATATATGAAAGTAGGCTGGAAAGTTTAACAAAAGTTAGATTATGATGTATTTGTATTTCATTCTAAAGGTAAAAGGTAGCTCTAAAATTTCTTGAGAAAGAGATTGAAATGTTCACATATGCACTTTAAAAATATTTTTTGGACAATTGTGGGACTAATTGTCAAATTGTCTGTCTAATTGTATGACTTACATCATATTAAGTGATCTAGTAATTGGTGGGCTAAACCTGGAGTCAGGAAGACTTGAGGTACAATTCAACCTCAGAAATTTCCTAGTTTTGTGATTCTGATTCACCTAATCGGTGGCTGCCTGACTTAGCTTTCTCACCTGTAAAATGGGGATAATAAAAGGCAGGAAGACCTGAATTCAAATGTGACCTCAGATACCTTCTAGTCATAAAACACTGGGAAAATCATTCAACTACCTCAGTTTACTTGACTTTAAAATGGGGGTAATCACAGCACCTATCTTTCAGGGTTATTCTGAAAATTGATGAGATATTTGTAAAACACTTTGCAACCCTTAAAGCATTTTAGAAACTCTAGTTTTTATAATTGTTATCTATGTAAAGGGTAACTCATATCCCTCTTGAAGACTGAAGGTGAAAATATCCATCTTGCCTAGCTACACAAATATATAATATACACAATGTTTTTGGGGGTGCAGGAAAGAATAAGTTGGGGGTCAGGACAGATTTCATGCATAGGAAGTGTTTTTGGAAGAAAGAAAGGGATTCCATGAGGCAAACATGAGGAGAAAGGACATTCCAAACAGGAGAAAATCCAATCCAAAGGCAAAGAGAGGGGGGGATTGACTGTTGGGTGTCAGGAGGGTGCCTATCCCACACTAGCTGATGGCAGTGCAGGTCCACTTGGCTCTTCTTCTCAGAGAGATGGACCCTAACTTAATTCATATCTATCCATGTCTCTTTTAAGCTGGATCTGCACATTAAGATAACTCATATACAATATCAACCAATCTCAAAATCTTTGGGAAGTTAGGCAGAGGGAAGAAGACACTGACTTCCCAAGCATATCTCCTATTCCAACACGGCAGAGTGGATAGAGCACTGGCCTTGGAGTCAGGAAGAAGGGAGTCCAAATACAATCTCAGATTCTTAACACTTACTAGCTGTGTGATGTTGGACAAGTCACTTAACCCTTAATGCACCATATTCAGGGTCATCTCTAGTCAGACTAATGATGATTGCCCTTAATTTTGAAAGAAGACCAAAATAACAGGGAGATAATGCCATGTTGAATTTGAGTGAGAGAATGCCGTGCTAAGTCACCAGTCTCACTTTCTCCTCCAGGTATGAATTAGGACAACTGGAGATGGAAATTAGGGTTAAGTGACTGGCCCAAGGTCACATAGCTAGCATGTCGAAGACTGGATTTGAACTCTAGTTCTCCTGATTCCAAGGCCAAGGCTCTATGCACAGCACTACTTTGTTGCCCTCTAGGGATCCTGATCCATATGTGGACACTGGACTCAGATGACTCTGGAGGAGAAAATGATTCTGGTGACCTAGCACAGCCTCCCCCACCCAAATCCAATTCATGTGCTTGTCATGGCATCACTTCCCCTGATGCCATGGTCTCCTTCAAGAATGAAGGACAAACATCATCTTCTTCCAGAATCTTTCCCTCTCTCCTCTCTAGAGAATCCACTTCTCAAATCTTTCCTGAAGAAGTCCCCTCCATAGGTCCATAGCATTACACTTAGCATTCTCTCTATCAGTCAAGAGGCACAGTTCCTTGTCCATTAACAGCATCATGCAAGGTCTCCCAGACTTAGTGGGTTTCACAATATTATGTGCGGTACAGGAAAGAATAATGATTTGGGGAATCAGGAAAGGTTTCATGCATAGGAAGTGCTATGCTGAATTTGGAAAGAAAGGTAGGGATTCCATGATCCAGACATGAGGAGAAAGGACATTCCAGACATGAGAAAAGCCAATCCAAAGGCAAAGAGAGAGGAGATTGACTGGTGGGTGAGAGAACCATCAAGAAGACCTGTGGGGCTAGAGAAGAGACTATGGAAGGTACTTTTTCTTATATTGCAGCACTAACCAACCTTATGAGCATCATCATCTTTCCAATTTTATAAACATGAAATCAAAATTCAGAGAAGTTTAATCATGTTCTCCAAAGTTGCAGCCAAATTAGGAAGTGATTGAATCAGCAACAAGACTGATTTCAGCCAAGTCTCACTTTATTCTTCAGCCATTTTCTTTTTATGGTTTTTTATATTTTTTTAATTTTTAATTTATGGAATAAAACAAGCATTTCCATAGCATAATAAAAGATGATTATACATAAAACTGCAAGTCTATTATATACAACTTGCTATTCCTTTTAAAAATATAATAAAGTTATCATGTAAAATTTTTTTTCCCTTTTTTCCCTTCCCATACCCTAGAGATAGCTACCATTTTACATATACACACAACACAACACACACTCACAACATATACACTTGTGTATAAAACCATTCTATACATACTTTGATCAATTCTTCTTCTGAAGGCAGATAACTTCTTGTTTGATATGTCCTTGGAGTTCATTTGGATATTTAGAATATCAAAATGATTTATTCGCTCAATGTTGTTGTTAAAACAAAATTACGGCCACCGTACACAACATTCTCTTGGTTCTGCTCATTTCCCTCTTCATTATTTTGAAGATGAAAATCAATTGGGGAATGGCTGAACAAGCTGTGAGAGGTGATTGTGAGCAATAATATCCCTCTGCTCCAAGAAGCGATGAGCGCGATGATTTTAGCAAAGTGTGACTAGATTTGTGCTCAGTTATCTTCTCAATAGTAACTTGTTCCCCTCACTCCTGCTTTCCACTTCCACTTAGGGAAAACTAATGAAATTACTGTTGCCAGCAACATGTGCTGTTCTAAACACTGGGTCATTCCACTCTTCATGTCTCCAATCACTGTCACTGGAATTTTTCAACTTAACCCCTCCGCCTTTTCTAGCCAACATTTCTCTTCTTGTGTTACCTCTTCGATTACAATATACTAGACTAGACTGAAGTATTCTGGGAAATAATTTTAGTCCCCAGACTCATTGTGCTGTTTCTAATACATCATTCCCTGACACCCTTGTCATTCATTGGGGAGGAAATTCCTAGGAGAAGGGGGGCCAACTATCCCATCCCCTCCAAGTACAAACTGACTTCCCCCCCACAGAACCAACTTTGTGGAAGAATTGAGGTTCCCCCTGAAAAGACAGGAAGCAGCATTTGCCAGGCAAGTCAAGCCTGTCATCTGAACCATTACCCGCAATTTAGACCCTAATGAAGATAGCCCAAATGGATAGACTTGCCCTCCCAGACCAAGTCTTGCAGTCATTGAGAAGAATGATCACTGAGGACCAGATGTGGCCTGGCATCTGCCTCTGTGCTTTCTATAATGCTGCTTCCCTAACAGCCACAGTTACTAATGATCCAAGAAAGAATGGTCTCATCATGGAAGGTTATGGAACTGTCAAATGGTTCCACATTAGGAACATCTAAAGCTTTATCAGTAAGGAAGAAGCATTAACATCTTAACTGCACTATAGGGAGAACTATAGCATCTTTTTATTACTGAATTTCTTTATGTCTCTCCCATTAACAGGGATTGTTTCATAATTCCATATGTATAGGCAACATAACATTTATTATGTTTGAAAATGGTAAGTACATAATACTATTCATTCATTCATTCATTCATTCATTCACTGAATCTTCCTGATACAGTGCTCTTTTTAGTAACCACATTGAAGTCACACTTCTATGAGAAAGAAATCAGCAAAACTGGCTATATCCAATCAATTGTCTTTGGCTGTTAGGCCGAAACAAAGCAAACATGGTCACACATATGAACTCACTTCCTGGGAATTCCAAATGTTACTCTTTTCAGGCTAGCTAATGAATTTGCACATCTGCGTTAGATAAACTGGTGGGCCAGCCAGTTTCAGGTATGTGTCACGGTCCGAGGGAGACATCTGCTTGTTCTTTCTGGAGAATTGAAAAAAAACCTTGCTTTGGCCCAATCTGCCTCTTACATAATAAGGGAGTGTTGAAAGCTTGGAAACGATGGAGCTCCAGTGGGTGCATTTGTAGGATAAACAGGCTTTGTGGGAATGGAGGTCTCTGGCTAGTTCTCTTTCAGCAAAACTGACTCTTGACCAAAAACATAAGAGTGCTCAGAGTCTACAGATGATCATCCTTTAGATACTTTCTTAAAGTCATTAGACTTGCTTTGGCCAGTCCAATATGACTGAGGCAGAAACCACAAATGTTGGAAAGGGCATGGACTGTGGAGTCAGATCTAAGGCATGAATATAAAATTCAGAAATGCCAAGAGATCATCTCAAAAAGGATGGGGAAGTTTGAGAAAGGTGGAGGGAAGATCAAAAGGATGTCAGATAAAGGAGGAATTGGACTTGTTCTGCCAGGTCTTAGAGAGTAGAGCTGGGAGCAAAGGGGAAAAGAGAGTAATTTAGAGGCTCCATGTTAGCAAAAAAAAATTCCTAACAAATCAAACATCCCCAAAGTACAGTGACCTGACTGTTGAGATGGTGGGTACCCCACCCTGGAGGATTTCAGGCAGAGGCTGGATAGTATGTTTAGAGAGGAAATGTCTTTCAGGGATGGGTTGAACTAGTTAGTCACTGAAGTTTCCCCCATCCTAGCATTTTTGTGACTTTGATTAAGAGAAGGAAGATTATTTCAGTGATGCTGAAAGAAGGTACCACATCCAGAAGTGACAATGAAGTCAATTGAAGATAATGATGTATGGTAAAGCAGAATGAACCATCAGTATGAGGGAGGGTAGCTGGGATTCAGTTGAGTCTGGGGATGGGGGGAGGATAAAGGGCCAGGTTTCTTGAGCTCAATAAGATGGGGGGGGGAATATAAGGGAAATAGATCTAAGACAAAAAGGTTATTTTACTATAGAGGAAACATTCCAGAGAACTTAAGATCCTCCAGGAAACTCCCTAACTTCTATAACAAGGTTTTCTTTCCTTTCTCAACATTCTCACACGACTTTATGTAACTCTCTCCTTTGCTTCTTTTCACACCCTCCTGTTTTACCCTTATTTGTTTAGAAGTTAAACAATTTCCTTCTTTGTATTTGCATGCACACACAAACACACAAAACTGTAGAACAGTGATAGGAATATATCCGGTGATAAATGAATGCTTTTCGATTGATTGTGCTCCTTCTTCTTTCCCACAGTTGAATGTAAGTTTCTTGGGGTAGAGGGAAGTGTTGTCACACATAACTTTGTATGTCCAGTCCTCAACATGGCTTCTGCCAGTTGACAGGAGATGAAAACATTCTTGAAGAATTGAATACAATGAGTCACTTATAGGTTGGGTTCAGGCCGTTCCTTCTAGCCCTAAATTAAACCAAATTAAGACACAACACCCAGTCTTTTTGGTTGTCAGAACTATCTGGGACTCAAAATTAGCTCGTCCTTGTGCAGGATCCCCCTCTTAGACCTTCTGTTCATTATTTGCTCCCATAACTCTAGTATAAAATCCAGCCTGAAGTTGTACTGTAGCCTTTCAGAACACCACCTATGTCCTTCATTACTGAAGACATAAAATAGCAATTTGGTGAAGGTACAGAATACTGAAAAGGTCATGGTACTTCTCGGCCTTATTACTATATCATCTAAGAAATATGAAGGACTAAAATCCAAATGCTGGAAATTGTTGGAAATTTAACCCATTCACTCTTTCCTTTTTGGATGTACCTTACACAAAAGGAGAGATGGTCCCCATTAGCAAGCGCTCAGATCTGGATTTTTTTGAGACTCTGTTCTTATTTATTTCTCTTTTTTTGACGGGAAGCATGTCAATGTGTTTTCTAGAAAAGGTATGAAATTGCCTGAATTAAAAACAAAATTAAAAATATACCATTTCAGGTCCTGGGAAGACTGAGATTGGAGGACCTAATTGAATTGTAGGGCTCTGATCTGCAACAGGACCAAAGTTGCTAGTGTGTCCATGCTAAGTTTCTCACCAAACAGTGAACTCCTGGGAGCCAGTCTATCGGGTTGCTAGGGTGGGAGGTGGGAAGGGAGGGCAGGGTAAAGTGACCCAGGTCAAAGTTTTCAGGTCACTCAGCAGTGGAATTCAGCCTGTGAATTGATAACACTCACAGACACACACACACACACACACACACAGACACACACAGACACACACACACACACACACACACACACACACACATACACACACACACAGATATAAAGAGAGCCCAGGAGCATAGATTTGTACTTCTAACTGTGATCCTTTATTTCAGGTTAATTGACTACTGAAGTCTATCATATGTCCAATAGGAGTTTCTAAGATCTCGATCTCTTGACCTTGGCAAACTTTTCAGAATAGTTAGATTCTTCTAGTGAGCTGTCTTATTTTCTTTTTATTCCTCCTCTTGGTTTAGGGGTTTGAGTCTCTGTCAACATGCTTGACTTGGTTTTGGAGAACATATTCCAATTTTAAAATCTGAAGATTATTCCATAAACAGGTAACAGTTATTTATTTAGCAACTTAGCAACCAAATAGCTCTATGTTTTATTTCCTCTGTTATTTTTTTCTTTTCTTTTGAATTTTGCAAGGCAATGGGTTTAAGTGAATTGCCCAAAGTCACACAGCTAGTAAGTATTAGGTGTCTGAGGTCAAATTTGAACTCAGGTCCTCCTGATTTTAAGATTGCTGCTCTATCCACTGTGCCACCTGGCTGTCCCTCAGTTTTTTAAACCTAAAGTTTTCTATTATTCTACATAGAAAAAAGGGGAAAAGTCATTGAGACAAGTTGAACCCAATTTCAATTGCAATCATTGACTCTTCTTTGTTCTTTTTTAATTACAGTGTAGTAAGTTAGCAAGTATTTATTTGTTGATTTGTTGATTTGTCACCTACTATCTGTCCATTTTGTTGGAAATAATGAAGATAGGAAAAAAAGGCAGTGTCTGTTAGAGGTGAGGGAGGCTGATATATAAGAAGTCTGGGGAATATAGGAAGGGGCTGGTTGAACACCTAAAATACAATTTTTTAGACCTCAAAGTTCAATGTGAATATTATTATTGTTATGGGTTACTAGGTGGCAAAGACCAGGAGTCAGGAAGTAGTTACCAGGAATTGGTTGAACAAAGGGGAGACATGATCAAATATGTATTCAGAATATTCCATTTCTCAGCAGAGTGAGGGATGGATTGATATGGAGAGATTTGTGACTACTGTAATAATCAGGCTACTGTAATAATAGGTGGTCCAGGATTAGAGAGAAGGAAATTCATAAAAGAAAAGTTATGAAGGTGGAATAAATAGGACATAGTAAAAATTGAATATTTGGAGGAGGGACATAAAGTCAGAAGTCAAGGAGGACCCCAAGGCTGTGAATCTGGGTAACTAGAAAGCTGCCAGTGCCCTTGATAGTAAAAGGAAAATGAGGAAGAGGAGAGGGATTGGGGAAACAAGATAAGTGTAGTTTTGGCCTATAAACCATTCAGTTTGAGATGCCCAGTAGGCATATTAAATATAAATATTGGTACTTAGGTCAGAAGATAGGAGTGGATAAGGATCTAGGAATAATTAGCATAATAATGATCATTAAATTCAAGGGAGCTAATGAGATCGTCTAGAAAAATTTTTAAAGAGGTTTAAGAGAAAGAAGGGGCAGGACAGAACCTTGGGGAAGATATATGATTTAGGAGAGTTATTGGGATGAAGATCCAGCAAAGAAAACTGGGAAGAAGTGGTCAGAGAGTGTGGAGGAAATCCAGGAGATATTCCATCTTCTGAGTGTGCATTTTCACTGTCTCATCCCTATGTCTGGAAATCTCTCCTTCTTCATCTCTTGCCCCTGGCTTCCTTGGCTCCCTTAGATTCTCAGATGAAATCTCAAAAGAAGTCTTTCCTAATTCCTCTTAATGCTAATGCTTTTCCTGATGATTATTTTCATTTTATCACACACACACACACACACACACACACACACATACACACACATATATATAATTTTATAAACATACATAAAACTACATAGGTCTCTGTGTGTTATATATTTAGGTCTCTGTGTAATTTGCACTGTTAGTACCTTGTTGTCAGTCTGCTGTCTCCCTCATTAGACCACAAACTTGAAAGCAGGGACTGTCTTTTGTCTTTCTTTACATTCCGAGTGTTTAACACATTGCCTGGACCAAAGTAAGTATTTAATAATTGTTTATTGTTGGGCCATTGACTGACTGGTTGATTGACTGCTCATCATCACTCAGTACTTTGTATGGATCAGAGTAAATACAATATAAATGTATTTCAGTAGGAGGATCGGATGTTTAAACTTATGTGTATATCTGAACCAACTAAAATGTGGAGTGAGAAGTGTCATCTGATGCTACAAGTCTTGATTTCAATCACCATTACTCAGCAGCTAGCACATAGTAGCCTCTTAACAAATTCTTGTAGATTGATGGATTGCTATGACTCACTCATTCCCTTACCTAATTCAAAATGCCTATTGGGCATCTCAAACTGAATGTTTTATAGCCTTATTAAACTCAAAATGTCCCAAGCTACACTTATCATGTTACCTCAATTCCTCTCCTCTTCCTCATATTCCTTTTACTGTCAAGGGTACTGCCATCTTTCCAGTTACCCAGATTCACAGCCTTGTCATCCTCCTTGACTCCTGACTTTATGTCCCATCCTGAGATTTGTAATCGGGGACCCAAGGTAGGTCACATCACCAATGTGAGTCTCAGCATTTTGTTTCTAGGTGACAAATGAAAATCGCATTATTACTACCTACCTTAGAGCTCCTCCAACTCCAATGAATCATAGAAATATGAATAGTGAGGCCCAAGGATCACTGTTTTCGTGAAGAACAGAGCATGTTTTCCTATTTATGAAGTCTTCTGAAAGGTTAATTACACTCGTGGCTATGGCTTGAACACAATTCTTGGGAAATGCTTTTATAACAACAGGTTGGCAGAGTACGGAAGCCATCTGCTTCATACAAATGTTAAGGTAGACGCTCAAACTTGTGAGGTTAACGATTACAGATTGCTCCATCTCTGAGTAGAGAGAAAACCCATGTTGTGTTGATGTAAAGTTTGTGACTCTCCTTGACCCCAGACCTAGAAGGAACAAGAAGTAACACAAAGGACAGCATTGGGAGGCACTGAAACTCTGAACAGCCGTCATCTTTGTTTGCATAGATTCAGGTTATCCAAAGAAGCACAGAACACAAGGGAATATGGGATTTATACAGAATGTCCCCTGAGTAAATTAGGCTTCTCTGTCTACCTCTGGCCTTGACCCATTAATGGGAGCAAGATCATAGAGGCAAAATTTGTTCCTTCCAATAATAAATCATTTACTCAACAAAGAAATATATAATGTTGCTCCATTGACCCCACCACCACACACACACACATTCCAGCAAACTAGTCTAGAGGATGGCGGTGGAGGCAATGAGAGATGCTTTGTCATGAAGCATTTCCCTTATCTCCTTTCCCCCATGAACATAACTTTGATTCTTTCTTCCATTCTCAGGGGATAGCTAACATGTTGGAGACTGCCCTGGAGGCTGTAAAAATATCACTATAAAGATTGGTCCAAAAGTGACTGGATAAGTCATTTATCACATGGAAGATAGAACAATGGACATCTAATGAAAATTCTGAATTCTGAATGGGGGAATTGGATGGGTGTGGTCAGAGTCACAAATCACCCTTCATTATATCATAAAGGAATCTTGAGATCTTTGGTCCTTTAATACTTTAGGGTCTTAGGCAACCTTTAGATTCTTGTTCTTACAGAAAAGACCCACTGACTTAAGGAATGTCTTCCCTAGCAGTGGTGGGGTCTCCATGGTAATCAATGCTCTCTCAATTTCCTCAATGACTTCCTAAACTAATACTTAGAACTAGGTGGCAGAAGCCAGGAATCAGGGGGAAGTCTTGAAGGTAGTAGATTCTTGTTCACTTGAGGTCTTCAGGTAGATGATGGGACATTGGTGTTGGAATAAAGAAAATCTGAGTTCAGATTTTTCCTTACAGATCCTTACAAATCTTTCTGGTCCTCAGTTTTCTTATCTGAGAAAAGGGGATAAGAGTTTAGTAGTATTTGAAATATTGTAACACATTTTACAGATGCTATCTCCTATAATCTTCATAATAATTTGCCATAATAAGTTTAGGTACAGTTATTAACATGCTTACCCCTCAATGACTGCCAGAGGGAGGGTTAGAACTCATTTCTGATTCCAAGTCTAGCCTTCTATGTGTTACCCTACAATTAATCTCATGGTAAGAATTGCCACATAATGTGGGGGCCTGGGTGGGTAGGTGGAATCAGATGTCATTAGGTTTAAAATATGAAGCACTTTGCAACCTTTACAAGTGGATGATGAGCATAAGATCCTACTTTGTTCTTGAAGACATTCTTTTCTTGTTTGGGAGGTCACAGTCTTAGGTTTTAGAGTCAGAAAGGATCATAGACACTAAATGTAGCACCTTGGAGACAAGACTGAGGTGAAAAGAAATTAGAGGACTTGTCCAAGTCAGAACTTGAAGTCATGCCAATAGGAAGTTGTGCTAGGTGGTCTTTGAGATTCTTATAATTGAGTGAAATTCTGCAGTCCTATAAAACCCAATTCCCACCAGGACTCAGTGGAACTGATCTTGATCTAAGTGGGATACAGACTAGTGGAGGAAGATGCTGTGGTTCTTGAACTTTGTTATCAAAGAAGACCCAAATAACAACACTACATTTGAGGCAAATGACAGTGTGTCCAGCTGTGGCTGATCAGACCAAAATGAGCTCGGAATGCTTGACCACAGGCCGGGCACAAATAGTCTATGTAACCCCCTGGGATGGATACTCTAAACTTAGGGATGGCATGTTTCATTTGAGCTGTTTTAAATCTATCTTCCTCATAGAGCACAGTACCATCACAGATGAGGGTGATGCTACTCCAAGAGAGAAGGGATTGGATTGAATGGCCTCTGACATCCTCTAAATGCTAAGATTTAGGGATCTAAGGACTCTATGATCTGGGGGGAAAACAGCCTTCTAGAACTTCAGAGAAAGATGGGATATATTATTAGGCTTAGAGTCGCAAAGATGGTTCCGATCCTGCTTTAGTCAATCTACAGTTGAGGAACCATGGGCAAGTGACTAAGTTCTCTCTTCCTGTTTCCTCATCTCTAAAGTGGGGATTAATCATAGCACCAATTTCATAGGATCAGGCTATTGGGAGCATCAGATGAGATAATGTATAAAAATATTTTTTTAGACCTCAAAGTTCAATGTGAATATTATTATTATTGTTATGGGTTACTAGGTGGCAGAAGCCAGGACTCAGGAAGACTCATCTTCCCGAATTCAAATATGGCCTAAGATACTTACTAGCTATGTGGACAAGTCATTGAATCCTATTTGCTTCAGTTTCCTCATCTGTAAAATGACCTGGAGAAGGCAATGGCAAACCATTCCAGTTTCTTTGCCAAGGAAATCCCCAGCAAGGTCATGAAGAATCTGATATGACTGAAAAACTTGAACGAGACAACTTCTCTATACTGCTCCACACCGTTCTAAATTTTAATAAAAGGAATGGGACCTCATCTCTTCTTTGTGATATTCCCCTCCACAACCTGGTTTCTGGTTATCCATTCAATTAAAATGATGATAACTATCCATTGTGCCTTGAGAATTTGATTTGCTGATCTCTGCCCTGAGCTGTATCCAGGGTGCTCTGAGGCTGAAATGGGCAAAGAGGTGTGAGACACTTTGAAAAACCTTAAATTGCCGATTATTATTATTATGGATTTGACTCAGGTTCTTTGATAAAATGAGTTGGATAAGGAAATGGCCAACCACCCTAGTATCTTTCCCAAGAAAACTTCAAATAGGGTCACAAAGAGTCAGACCTGATTGAAATGAGTGAAAAAATGTCTTTCTTACAAAGTTTATAGGCTGAGAAAATGGGCATGCGGAACAGTGATTATTGAAGATCCCTCAGTTGCCCCTTTTTTAACTATGTCAAAATTCATCTTTGTCAAAATCATTTGATATTTTCCTCTACTTCAGACATCTTAAGAATTGATTCCTCCAAATCGTTTTGCCTTCAGCACTGGATTCCCTTGTAACAGTTTACTTGGTCTCTATCCTTTCCATATTCTTTATCTTCCTCTCTATCTTCATTTTCTTCAGATCATCAGGAGCTTAAATGTTGTAGCCCAAACATAATGATTCTATTGTTATCAATGAAGAGGCTAGTTGGCCATAATAATCTTGATAGATCTGTTCCATTTTCTCTTTATTTGTTATCTTTTCAATTTCAACCTTACTAGCTCTTGAGAGTAGCTACATAGTGCAGTGGATTGTGCACTATCTTGGAGTCAGGAGGACAGGAGTTCGAATCTGTCCTCAGACGCTTGACACTAACTAGTTGTGTGACCTTGGGAAAATCACTTAATCCTGATTGCCTTGAATCCAGGGCCATCTTCAGTCATCCTGATCCATATTTGACCACTGGATCCAGGTGGTTCTGAAGGGGAAAAGGAGGGTGGTGACTTAGCACAGCTCCTCATCCAAATCCAATTCACAGGGATGTTATGGCATCACCTCCCAAATGTCATAGCTTTCTTTGAGAATGAAGGACCAACATCAGCTCTTGAGATGATATAGTTTCATTGATCTTTCCAAGCTTGTATAGTGACTATTTTGAAAGCATTGATTTTTCATAGAACAAAATTCATAATTAAGTTTCGAAAACATAAACTAAAATCACTGAGATTCCTTGATAGATATGATAACAGAGGCAACTTTGTTTGATGAGCCTCTGATTTATTAGATGGTCCACAAACAAAGATACTCCACCTCTTGGATGTTCTCCATGCCTCTCAATCTCCTCTGATTGGATTCCTTTGTGTTCTTTCAAGTCTCAGTTTCCTCAGGAAGCCTTTTCCAAGCCCTTTTCATTCCAGTGCCTTCCCTCTCTTGTTTCCTATTTATCCTCTATGTAGGATAACTATTTATTTATTTGTTTGTTTGTATGTTTATTTGTTTGTTGTCTCCCCTTTAGATTGTGAGTTCCTTGATGGTAGGAACTATCTTTTGCCTATCTTAATTTTCCCATTGCTTAGAAAAGTGTCTGACATTTACTGGGTACTTAATAATTGTTTGTTGATTGACTGCATACCCCCTCAGCTACTCTCTTTTCACCTGTGATTTGTGTCAGAAACTGTTTGGAGCAATTTGGAAAAGAGAGTCACTGACTAGAGGATTTATCCAAATCCCACCAAATTAGCTGCGAGAACAGTAGAAGCAGCAGCAGCAATAATATTAGTAGTAGTACTACTACTACTACTACTACTAGCAGTAGTATATAGCGATGATGATGGTAGTAGTAGTAGTAGTAGTAGTAGTAGTAGAAGTAGTCTTATTTAAGAAGTAGCAGTAGCAATAGGAATAGCAATAGCAACAGCAGCAAAGGCCAATGACAATCACAATGCCTACCTAGGAATTGGTTGGACAATACAGGGTCAAGGTAAAATATAGAATGCCTAATTACTACTCCCATAAATGCCCTGATGAGGATTAAGAATGAATTTCCCAGTAGCCATTAATAATAAGTTGGGACACTAGGTAAATAATTTTACTAATGTGACCACTGAATCTTTTATGTTTGGCATTCCTTTTGTGTGTGTAGGAAAAAATGACCTTTCCCTTACTTGCTTCACATTGTAAACAATACATATCACTCCTTCATTTTGGGAGGAGAACCTAGAGGTCAAAAATCTCCAGTATGAACAAAACTTCTCCAGTCCTTACACTGGAAATTGAAGAGACTGAAGAAGAGACTAACTCCATGTGCCCCCCCACCCTCTTGCCCCATTATAACAACCCAACCTAGTCCAAACTGCATAGGTTCAGTATCTTTTAATACCTTCAGTACTTTCTGGACTCAGCATTGGCCAATTAATATTAGATTCTCCAGAAGCAAAATTGAGAGGGCCCAAAGGTCAATAGAATCCATAATAATTTGCAGTATATTACCAATGAAGATTTGCCCAAAAGGAGTGATTAAAAAGATACCGTTATTAACATGTATGACCAAATTGGAGTTACCCTGGTTCTACAGAAAGAGGAAAGGGTACTGGAGAGAAAACCCAGGGATAATAAATTCTTTTGGGGTTTTTTTTGGTCTATTATCAAGCATTTAATTTTTCTTCTCTCCTAACCAACACTTTAAGGGAAAAAAGGAAACAAACGCTTATAACAAATGCAAAGAGAGAAAGCCCCTGGCCATAAGGAGCTTACCTTCTAAATAGGGAAGAGAAGACATATGAGGAAGGGAATTAAGGTGCAAAAACACAAATATGGTGATTAGAATCCTTGGAGATCACTTTGTCTTCCTTTTATAGAAGCAATGATATCCATTGGATTACCAGTTAGAGAATGGGAGAAAGCAGCTGCACAGACTATATCAGGATAAATAGGAGACAAAGTGACCCCCCAGGAGTGTTGGACTGAATGGTGGCTTCTGGTCTGACCTCTAGAAATCTATTCTTGAGGGTGGTGCAGCAGCAGTAGTTAAAGAAGAAGAGAAATTGATGACCATCCTAAATGTAGACAGCACTTTTATTTAAACTTTTACCTCATTCTTTCAATCAAGTCAACAAACATACTTTCAGAGCATTTCACTAGATGCTTGGTGAAAGAATGTAATGCCTCTCTGTACTGTACAGCTCTTTTCTTCTTTCTCCTGACTCTAACAACTAGAAAAGGGTAGAATAAAAGCACTCAGTCTGAATCTTGGTCTCCTGAGAAGGTTGGTGTGGAACTTTCTTCTTTAATCACCCCCCCTCTCTCTGTATGTGTGTTTTTCTCCCTCTCTCCCTCCCTCCCTTCCTTCCTTCCTTCCTTCCTTCCTTCCTTCCTTCCTTCCTTCCTTCCTTCCTTCTTTCCTTTCTTCCTGTTTTCTTTCTGTCCTATTGTCCACCTTTCCTCCTCCTCTTTGCTCTGTTTCTAATCATTTTCCAGTGTGTATCTATCTGTGTGGGTCTCTGTTCTAACTGCCTCTCCCTGCTTCTCTCTCTCTCTCTCTCTCCCTCTCTCTTTCACATACTCAGACTTTTCATTCAAACAATGGAGAATGAACCTTTTAGCTAAACAAATCCAATGTATCAACCAAAAGCCTCCATTACACAGAAGCAGCCTTTACAAGATCTATGTAAAAGGAATGGACTCTAGAGGAAAAAAAAAACAGAAACAAAAACATCTGTCTCACCAGATGGAGGTGAGTGGAGGGGGGGTTACAACCCTACATTTCTACAAATTCTTGCTAAGTACATTGTGAGGCAGGGCTACAGGAAGAAACAGATGTGGAAACAAAGACCTGAGTTCAAGTACTAACTCCCACATATACTCATTGGGTAACCCTGAGCAAGTCACTTAGACTCAGGTTCCTTGGGCATCTCTCCAAGATGGCTAAATATAGAAAAATGGATAAATTCTGCTGGTGAAGTGACTTTCCTCACTGGGATTTCTCCAGACTTTAAAAATCACAGGTGAATTTATGTAAGTACAATTTATCTATACCTATGATTTATATATACATATATCGGTATCTCAAGATAGACACATATATGCATATATAGACATATATATGTCTATATATATACAATATATTTATATATATCTAATATGAATTTATATGTTTATGTGAATGTGTATTATAGAGGGAAAATGAAAAATATAGGCATCTGAGAGGGGAAGAAGGCAGGCAGCCAATTGCCAAATGTAAATGGTCACAGAAGAATTTCCAGAGTTGGATTTATTTGATTTAGATCATTAAAAATATGAGGTTGCAAGGCAATGGGTTGGTTATAAGACAAAGGAGAGGAGTGGAAAATTGAAATTGAAAACAAATTTCAGGCATAGCATACAGAGAGAGCATAAACCTGGATGGGAGAAAGTGGAGAACATTTACAAGAGATGTCTACTGGTGCAATTTGGCTAGAGTCAAGAATCTATGGATCTTAGAACCCTCTATTTATAGAGAGCTAGAAGGAACCTTGTAATGGCTTCATATCACATCTCTAATAGTTGTTTAGAATATTGGACCTGGTGACAGGAAAAAATTAGTTCAAATCTTGCCTTTAAAACATATTATGTGACATTGGTAAAGTATTTAACAGCTGTCTACCTCATTTTCCTCATCTGAAAATGGCAATAACATAAGGATCTTCCTTCTAGGGTTGTTGTGAATATTAAATGAGATAACATTTGTAAAGTCCTTTGCAAATTGTAAAACCGTATTTAAATGCTAACTAATATTATTATTGGAATCCATTAAACCCATTGTCACCACCCATCACTGCCACCACCACCCTCCTCCTCCTCCTCCTCCTCATCATCATCATCATCATCATCATCATCATCTCAGTGCCCTAGACAACTTCCTAGAACCACAAATTAGAATTCCCCATATTCTATTCAGCTGTATTCTGTTCAGCAATAGCATCTCCAGTCCAGTTCAATAAATTAAAAACAAAATATGAGAATCATTTGCAATACTTATTCCTTTGAAAACATAGGCATTCCCACTTTTGAACAACTGATGTATATTTAAATAAGTTCATACTTTTTTGATGATTCTTTCCCTTTATTTTCTTTTCTCTTAAATTGAACCTGAAAAAATTCCATTCACAAGAAAGTTTAGCCATGGATGTTGGGAAGTAGACTTTCAGAGGGAGTAAATGCATTAAGGAACATGTGCCTCCTCTAACCCTATTTCCACAGGTTGGGTCATTCCTTTGGGTGGCAGAGAACTCTATTTAACAGCACAGTTATGTGAGGTTTGCAGTTTATAAGCCACTGTAAGAGGCTCAGTATAATTGGATCAATGGAATATCTGGACCTTAAGAAATTTTCTTCATTCTTCTCATTATGAGGAAATAGACATCTTCCTTTCCCCCCATGACACAGTGTGGGGAAATAATTATTCAATCACAGAAATTCTGAGTTAGAAGGAACCTAAGAAGTCATCTAGTCCAGCTCACATTTGAATCCCTCAACAACTAATCATATGAGTCATTTTCTTATATCTTCTTGAAGACCTCAAGTGAAGTGGAAGCTATTTCCTTCCAAAGCAGCCTATCCCACAATGGGATAGCTCTAATTACCTCCATCCCCTGTGCCTCGAATGATTCCCAGCACATAGAGATGCCAATAAATGCTTTTTGATTGATTGATTGTTGGAGTATTTTCCTTATATCAAACTTCAATGTGACTCTAATGACCTCCCATTTTTCCTATTTCCAACCTGATTCCAAGCAGAACAAATATTTCCCTCTCCTGGGTGACAGTGCTTCAAATAATTCAAGACAGTTATAGTGCCCCCCCCAGTCTCCTGTTCTAAAGTAAACCTACATCTAGTTAATTCAGTTTATTTTATGGAATGGTTGACAATCTCAATTTGGAAAAAGTAGTATTTGTTGGGGGTGGGAGGAGCAGGGACTAACATTTCTTCTATGTTCATTAGCTAATAACCAGCTTTTACAGAGAAATTATTTTAGCATCATGAATTAACCAAGGCAAAGACAATCTCCATTATGGAAGACAAAGTCAGAGTTCTATAGGACAAAAGGGAACTTCAGGCCAAGATGGAGGACAGAAGACAGGCACAGTTCTAAAGTCTCCTGATCTCTTCTCCATCTATCATATGAAACAAACCTCTTAAAAGAAATCTGACCCACAAAAGCCAGAAAGAAAAGCCAGGAGAAAGAACATCTACCTCAGGATTTGTTTCCAGCAGCAGCATTGGCCGAATTTGTGTGGGTGAGTCTGGGCTCAGAGGGAGGATCAGCCCCAGATCAGCCAGATTAACAGCTGAATTGGAACCAGGAGTCTAAGGGCCAGAGAGCCGGACCTGCTGGCCTGCTGGATCAGCGGTGGGGCTGGATGACAGGGGCTTAGGTCGGCTGGGGAGTAAAGGCACTTGTGTTGGTGCTATCCCCCTGGAGCTTGGGGACAGGGCTGGGGGGAGAGTTCTGGTGCAGGAGAGCTGGGGACACCATCCTGGGCTCCTCTGGTCCCATTACAATTCAGACCTCCTCCCAAACAAACAAATGCAAACTACTTCTGCCTCAGGCCCAGGTGTGTGAGCAGAGGAACCAGCCCAGCTGAAGAATGACCTCAGGCCAGTGTAAAGCCCACCATTGATTGAAGGCAAAAGAACTCAATAGCTCCAACCCCTCCCTTCAAGCAAAGGGAGAAGGCCTCAGTCAAGGTCACAGACACTCCAGAGAAAGCAACCAGTACCTCCTACTGGCCAGCCAGAGAAACTGTACTCAATGAGTAAAGCCTTTAGCAATCCCAAGCCCCAGTGAACCAGACCCTCCACAACTCAAGGTCTTAGCAAAATGAAGAAGGGTCAGCAGAAAGGTGGATCCATAGAAAAATTCCTGGAAGGGAAAGATGCCAACCCAGAGAGACCTGGAACCTCTGAGGAGAATACAATCTGGTCTCCAGCACAGAAAGACTTCCTTGAAGAAATAAGGAAGGAGCTTAAAAATTTGGGAGAGACAATTAATACCTTGAAACAAGAAAACAAAACCTTAGAAAGTACAATTGGACAAATACAAAAGGAGAATAAATCTCTCAGATCATCAATTGGACCAATACAAAATGAGAATAAATCTGTCAGATCGTCAAATGAGCAAATGCAAAAAGAAATTAATTCTCTCAAAACCTCAATTGGTCAAATGGAAAGCTCTTTCAAAATTAGAATTGACCAATTGGAAAAGGAGTTGCAAAAGGTTAATGAAGAAAAGTCCTCCCCCCAAAAAAAAGAATGGAGTCTACAGAAATTAATGACTACATGAGACAGCAAGAGTCAGTTAAACAAAACCAAAAAATTAGAAAAAATAGAAGCAAATGTAAAATACCTCATCAACAAAACCACTGACCTGGAGAATAGATCGAGGAGGGGCAACCTGAAAATTATAGGACTTCCTGAAAACATTGAAGAGAAAAAAAAAAAAAAACCTGGACTTAATATTACAGGATCTAGTGATGGAAAACTGCCCTGATATCATGGAATCAGAGGGCAAAGTAGTTATTGAAAGAGTACATTGATCCCTACCAGAAAAAGATCCTAAAATGAAAACACCAAGGAATGTTGTGGCCAAACTCCAGAACTATCAGATAAAAGAGAAAATCCTGCAAGCAGCCAGAAAGAAACAATTTATATATCAAGGAGTCACAGGAAGGATCACGCAGGACCTGGCTGCATCAACATTAAGGGATTGAATGGCTTGGAACCAGATATTTAAAAGAGCAAGGGAGCTTGGAATGCAGCCAAGAATTGATAGGAAAAAAGGAACAGCTAAAAAGGGGGGAGTAACAGATATTTAAGCTTGTAGGACTTTTGAATTTTGGCCATCAGAAGTCCAACCATAGTCCATTATGGGATCATGACTTAGTCTAATACAATCATGTTCCATACTTCTTTGCTTTGCCAATCACAAGTAAATATTCTAATAAGGAAATTAATTCAAATTAAGTTCCTAGAGTGTTCCATGGACTATGTTAAATGTTAGGAGTACAAAAAAGGTGAAACCATGGACTATACCCTCAAGGAATCCTAACATTTTGTGTTCTTAGGAATCTTTAAGCTCTGAAATTCTCTGTTCTAAGATTCCTATTTCTCATATTTTCTATGTTCTGATGTCCCATGCCCATCCCAGATCTGATGCTTTTTAGTTCTAGTCTCTGTGTCTGTCTTGATATCCCCAAAGTCAAGCATTGTACCTTGTACAACATGGAAGTTTAATAAATGCTTGCAGAATAAGTGAAAGAATGGTCAAGGTGTCCTCTCATTGTCCCCCAGAGCTCCCATACATTTATTAAAGGCTTTATTTTACCATCATCTAATAACTTCATGGATAAGAGTGAGCTGTTCCTTGTTAGTGAGACTCTTAGGTGAATGATATAGGAATTGTAAACTACTTAGCAAAGCAAGTAGCAGGACAATTTAACCGCCCGTTAATTTTAGCTCAGGCTGCTCTCTAAAAAGGAAATGATCACAGCTTCAAACATGCCTGATCTTCATTGTTTGGGGAGTGCTGCTGGTCTCAGCTGATATATTTTTTTCCCATTTACTTAAAAACAATTGGGAGATGTCATATTGTTTTACTATGTAAACCATCAGATGGGTTTTCATGGATCTAAGCAGAAGCACAGTGCATGAATGGCATAGCTAGAGAATATTTATGGGCCTATTCCAAACTTATAAAGATTTGATCAATGAATGTGACAATTGATGCTCCATAATATTTTACAACTGCAGTTGCCTTGGTCTATAAAACTTGTTATAATTCTGTGGGAATTGTTGTTCTGAGTATAAAAATGTCCATTTTACTAACTTCAAGTGACCTAGAACAAAATTAGATGTTTGGATTCAGGAGACAAACCTGCTGGGTTAGAGAGTTTGGATCACAAGAGAATGATATTAGTGGTGATTATATATTTGACCTTTCCTTTTCTTTTGACTTTTCTGCCCAAATCTAACTAAAGAATGTCTATTCCATTAGAATCTAAGCTCCCTCAGAACAGGGATTATTTGATTCATGATATTTGTATCTCCACTACTTAGTTCCTTATTAAATACTTTGTTGGCCAATTGATCAATCTTCAAATGACTTCTTTGTCTTTTCACCCATTTTTACCCTTGGGGTAGAATTAGAACAAATTTATTAGTCAATGTGTTCCAGGGAGCATGTTAAATGTTAGGAGTACAAAAAAGGTGAAACCATGGACTATAGCACAAAATTATCCTCCCTTCCATATAATAAAACCTTTGCAATACTTGAAGAAAGTCAGAATAGGCATCTGCTCACTTATCGCCCCCTCATTAGAGTGTACGCTCCTTGAAGGTAGGGATTGCTTTTCTTTTTGTTTGCTATTGATATCCCTAACATTTAACAGCACGATGCCTGGAAGTTAATAAATACTTGTTGCTTTGCCTTATTGATTGAATTGATCTTTGGCGGTAAAAGTTAATTAGACCAAGAAAACAACATACACTCTAACAACAACACTGTGAGATGATCAACGCTGATGGATGCTCCTGCCCTAAGCAGTTCAGAGTGCTAAGACAACTCTATTAGATCACCTGGGGAAAATGCTATCCCCATCTAGAGGAAGAAAAAAACAAAACAAAACCCTTCAGAATCTAATGAACACTACATTCACTTTTCTTTAAAAAAATATCTCTTATTTATTTCTTTCCTTTAATCCTAATTCCTCATACCACAAATGACTAATCTGTAAACATGTTTAAGACAAATGTGTGTGTACAATATTAACCAGACTATTCGCCACTAAGGAGAGGGATTGGGCAGGGAGGGTGGAAAGAAATTTTGTAACTTAAAAATATATATAGGCATATGGATGAATGTTGTAAAACCTTCTTCACACGTATTTGGAAAAATAAAATATTAATTAGAAAATTTATTGGACCAGTTAAAGTTTGCCATGACCAATGTCTGTTCCTGAACCATTGTTTAGGAAAGATTATCCTATATCATTGTTTCTTTTTTTTTAGGTTTTTTTTTGCAAGGCAATGGGGTGAAGTGGCTTGCCCAAGGCCACACAGCTAGGGAATTATTAAGTGTCTGATGTCAGATTTGAACTCAGATACTCCTGACTCCAGGGCTGGTGCTCTATCCACTGTGACACCTAGCCACCCCTTATATCATTGTTTCTTGGTGGAGACAAAAGACAGAGGATGGCTACTGAGGGACTAGCCCTTCAGGACATATAACTGAGAGTACAAAGGCTGAACGATCTCCAGATATCATACTTTCCTCTTCCAAGCTAATGAAGACACATTCACATTGAAAATAATTTTTCCACAGACTTGGGAACAGCTTACTGGTTATTTAATTAAATATTCAGATAAAGAACACTTATAATAGGCTTAAACTTCTTAGAGGGAATTTGTGTCCAAGAAGTTGGATCTATCAATGATTCTTTGAGAACTAGGCACATTGTATTCTGCACCTGGATTCTGTAACCCCCTAATTCTTCTACTCTCACAGATTTATAACTTTGGCATCATCCTTAACTCCTCAGTATTCCTCATAGCTGAGCAAAAGAAAAAATTTACTATTGTTACTTACATAGTATGTCTAGCATCCAATCCCTTTATTATTATTAAATTACCTTCTCATTAGTCTCCCCTCTTCATGAACCCTTGTGCCAGCATAGCCTCCAAAAGGCTACCAGAATGATTTCCTTGAAGGAGATTTGGTCCATGCTCTCCAGAAAAAAAAATTCTCTAGCCTATAGGGTCAAACTGTAGCTCTGATTAAACTTCCTAACCAGACCCATCATGTGTTTCTTTATTTCATTTTCTTTTTCTTTTTCCAAATTCAATATTTTTTGTTAGAAAGAAGCATTTATATTCCTTCCCTCCTACTTCCTCCATCAAACAATTTTAAGGCAACAGAAACAATGGTAAATGGGCTTATTTAAAAAAAAAAGCCCACATTGGTCATATCCACCAATGTATATTTTATTCTTCATGTTGAGTATACTACTTCTCTAGCGGTCCCAAATTATATTTCTAGCCTCATTTTATAAATATATAACCAATTTCCCTATGATCCTGCCATATTTGCCTTCTCTCTGTACTTCCCACATAGTTCTCCAACTCCTATCTCATGTCTTTACGCCACCGACCCCTAGCATGAAATACTTTCTTGCCTCATCTTTGACCCAAGGAATTGCTTTTCTTGAAGACAAAGCCCAAGTATCTTCATGAAGGCCTTCTGGATGCCCCCAACATGTTAGAATATTTGCCTTCCTTCATCTCCTCTACAAGCAGGTCTTCCTGACTCTCTGAGGTCAATGTTTTTCCTCCTAGGTTACATTTCCACCCACTGGAAACCCCAATTTTGTGTAACCCTGGTCACACTCCCAAGTCTTCTCCAAACTCCCACTCTCACAAGCAAATTCCAAAATCTCTATCTCTTCTTCAGGGTTCCCTTTGTATTTGGAGAAATGGAATAAACCTGAGTCTTAAATCAGATGGAGAACATGGATAAGAAAACTCTTTCTTACATGGTAGACTGGCATAATCCTTGCAACTTAGAATTTTACAGAGCTACTTAAAGCATAAAAATGTTGGGATTGGACTAGGCTCACATAGTCAGAATATGTCAGAGACAGCACTTGAACTCAGCTCTCCTTGGATTTACAGTCAATTTTCTTTAAACTATGACATGCTGCTTCTTACTTGGTGTAGCTCATTACTTTAAATGAGAAAGAAATAGAAAGAGACACAGGCAGACAGAGAAAAACAGAGAGACATAGACAGAGAGATACACAGATACAGACAGAGGTCAAAGGCAAGAGAAAGAGGTATATAGATGATAGATAGATAGACAGACAGACAGACAGATATGTAGACAGAAACAGATAAAGACAGAGACAGAGAGACAGAGATAGAGAGATACGCAGATTCACAGACAGAGGCCAAAGGCAATAGAAAGAGGCATATGGATGATAGATGGAGAGAGAGAGAGAGAGAGAGAGAGAGAGAGAGAGAGAGAGAGAGAGAGAGAGAGAGAAGAGAGATAGATAGACAGACAAGTAAATAGATAGAAAAATTAATAGGTAGGCATATAGCTAGCTAGCAAAGAGACAGACAAAACCTGGAGAGGGAAAATTATGGATAGCACATATTTATGGATGATAGGCAGACAATATAGAAGAATAAATAGTAGATAAAGATGGTTAGTAGAGACAGAGATGCATTTCAATGTTAGTTATATATGATAGTTACGTAAAAAGATGAACGATAGAGAAGATAGGAACTGATATAGATGGCAGGCAGATGGATATATACATGCATACAAACAAAGTGGATAGAATATAAACATATAGGCATGATTTTTCCCCATAGGTTGCTCAGATTCAGTTTAATTCAACAAATATTTTGGAGTGCCTACTGTTTTCATGACACTATATTCAATACTGAACAGAGAAAGACAAATATGGCCCAAAGCCTGTTCTCTAGGAACTCAGAGCTAAGAGAGAGAATAGGCCGTGTGCACAAACAAGTAGACTCGAAGAGCGAGGATCAGAAATGCACTCAAGAAAGCAGGGCCAGGCCACATGCTAGGAAGAATGTGAGGAGAGACACTTTGCTTTTTGAGGACAAAAATCTCCTCTCTTTTAAGTGATGAACATGCCAAAAGAGGTCTCCCTCCTGGGCTGTGATTTTCATTGTTAGATTGCAGCTGTGAGGTGTCAAACATCAGCTGCATGGACAAAGCCGCCATCTCGCAGGAGCGAGCACCAATTTGCTCTTCTCTGGGGAGAATAGGAGGCTGATTACAAAAATAAGTAGGTAGGTTTCTTTCATTATGTACTATGGATGAGGCAACTGTAAACACCACTTCTCTCATTTAGAGGTGGCACACACAAGAGATTGGAAAAGCTCTATCTCTTAGTTATAGGAGCCAAAAAAATCCATATCCACCCAGCATGACCATGAATATCCATACTATAAGCATTTTGAATAGAGTTGACAGTCAAAGGATACTAATGGTAGCTTTCATAGATGACATCTTTCTGGAAGGCCAAAAATTTATTTGATAGGAACTGTCTTTGAATCACGAATGAGTATAATAACATTTATATTAGAACTTCAAGTTTTGCAAAGTGACTCTATCTCATTTAATTCTCAGGACAATTCAGAGAGGTAGGTTTTATTATTGACCCCATTTTATGGATAAGAAAATGGAGGTAGTCAGAGATTAAGTCTCTTTCAAAGGATCACACATCTTATACATGAATAAAGCTAGCTGTGAATTTAAGTCTTCCTCATTCAGAGCCCAGTGTTCAATCTACTCTGCCACCTAGCTCCCGGTATATGAGAGGAAAAGACTTTGGAATAGAAAATGAAACAAATTTTAATTTTTTAAAGAGTAGACTTGGAGAAAATTGGTTTCCAAAGTATACACAGAATCAAAAAATCTCAGTCTGGAAGGAAGCTCAGTAGATAATAATTCCAACCAGTAACAAATCATATTTAGGCAAGTTTTGGAATAATAGATGAGATACGGCCAGTTTCAATGTCTCCTCTTCCATAAAGTCTCTCCTGATTCTTCTTGATGAATGGGACCTCTTCTGTCTCTTCTCTAATAGCACTTGGTCTTCCTTCTATAAAATAATCATATTCAAATTTAGATTATCTTATAGTATGCATGTATATGTCTATTCTGCTCAACTATGATAAAATTTCCTAAGGCAAAGAACATATCATCTATCTTTCTCCTTTTGTAGTGCTCTTTCTAAGACAAGCATAATAAATAACCTGCAAATGGTTGCTGGATGAATGAATAAATATTATTATCAAAGAATCACAGATCATTAGAAATAGGGGAGAATGAATAAAGAATGTCAAAAAACAGGGAATGTCAATTGTTGCACCTTAGACTGCAAATTGTAAGAGTGGGTTGGAGGGGTAGTTTTAGATCATAAAGTGTTAAAACTTGAAGGATATCAGAATAGGCCAAGGCTATAAATCGATTATTAGTTTTAAGAAAGCAATATGAGATAACGTTAGACTCAGAATGAGATGATACGGATTCAAGACTGGGTTCTTACAGTTCTAGTTACATGACTGCGAAAGACAAGTATTAAACCTTAGTTAATCTATAAAATAAGACACTAATTATTCTAGTAGCCAGATAATGTGGATTATTTGAATGTTTGCTATTTGCCAGGCACCACTTATATAAAGTTAAGTTGGAATAGAGTATGGAATGAACAAGGTGGAAAATAGGGGCAACTCAGTGGTACAGTGGATACAATGCTGGGTTTGGAATCAGGGGACTCATCTTCCTGAGTTCAAATCTGACTTCAGGCACTTATTAGCTGTGTGAATTAAACAAGGCTTTGCCTCATTTTCCTCATGTGTAAAATAAGCTGGAGAAGAAAATGGCAAGCCGCTCCTGCACCTTGGCCAAGAAAATAACAAATGTGATAAAGAAGGGTCAGACACAACGGAAAAATGAAAGAACAACATATAGGAAATTTAGTTCACCCCCCCCCCCCATTTTAGAGATTGGGAAATTTAAGTGAACAGGACTATGATGACGAACCTAAATATTCAAGTTGGGATTTGAACATTAAATATTTTGACTGTAGATCCAGTATATTAGAGTTGAACGGGATCTTAGAAAATCAACTTTTCAAAGTAAACATAAAGTGTTAAATTAGGAGGAAACTTAGAAGATAGAACATCAATCCAGAGAAAATAGAAATTTAAAACTGATAGTAACATTAGGGATAATCTTTAGACTTAGTTTGATATAATGAAATCATAGGAAATGGGCGCAAATCCCAACTTCTCTCTTTCTTATTGTGTATATCTTTGGGAAAGTAATTTAACTTACTCAGGGCTCAGTTTCTTCATCTGTAAAATGAATGGGATAGTGAACAAGTTGACTTCTTGAGTCCCTTTCAGCCCAGTCAAGCAACTCATTTTAGAGATAAAGGTTCAGCGAGGGGAAAGGCATTTATCCAATGTTGGATCTATTGAGTGACTGCTCTTGTAGAAGGACCCTTGTGGTTTTGATTTGAAAAGTTTGCAAACACCTCCCTGCCCTATCTGTTGGATGTATTACCTTGGCCAAGTGTAAGTAAGGTCTTTGTTCTGTTCCAGATGACTCAGCACAACATCTTGATTGATTCTCACTTGATTTGGAAAGATCTTCCCTATGAAATACTTCATTTAAGAAAATATATATGTGGCTATCTATCTGTTTGTCTATCTTTCTATCTATCTATCTATCATTTATCTATCTATCTATCTATCTATCTATCTATCTATCTATCTATCTATCTATATCAGAGGTTCTTTATAACTTCCTATTATTACAAGGATTCAGCGTTGACATGATGGATGAAATTTGAATGTAAAAGTTGATTGCTTCTTTATCTCTGGGCTATGTTTCATAGACAAAGTGAAATCACAGCAGAAAAGGGGGGGGGTATTTCTTTGCCCTTTTATTGTAGTAGATTTTCTTTTATTTTGGAAACAAATAAGCCTTAAGTCCCTTGCTAAGTTGGAGAGTAATGATTCTACAGAATCTTTCTCTGATGACTTGTCATCTAAAGCTATAACCTCCAAGGGAGGCTCCTGTAATCACACTGTTATATTAAAGTAAAAATTTACTATTATGATTTTTATTAGATCCAGTATAATCCAGGAGCAAGAAATTTCACAGATATATAGGTGTTTGGCAGACTCCAGAAAAGAGAATTCCATGATTAGTTAAGAAGGTTGAAGTGGACTGTGAGAAGTAGGAAGAGTTCTGGGTGAGAGGTCAGAAAATTTGGGTTCAAATCTAATAGAGACAGTATGATATCAGACAATTTGAGTATACTCTCTGGGCCTTATTTTCCTCATTTTTAAAATGAGTTATTGGACTTTGTTGGGGATTCATAATTTTTGATATCATGAACCCTTTGACAATCCAGTCCAGGAATCCCCGAATTCAAATATTCTTTCTTTTATCCCTATTAAAGTGAGCTCAAGAAGGTTGAAGGCAGAAGGAAGAGCATGTTGGGGTGGCCGAATACAATCTGGGATGCCAGCCTTCCTTATGATTTTACTGCCTAGAAAGTAACTATCTAAAGAAGAGTCAGTACAGTTTAGTCAACAATAAATTAAGAATATATTATTAACCAAGTCTTATATCCAAAGATATTCAAAAAAAGAGGAAAAAACACCCTCATGTATAAAAATATTTGTCAACCTTCTTTTGTTATAGCCAAGAACTAAAAATGAAGGCTGTGCTTATCAAATCCAGAATGGCTAAACAACTTACTATGAATGCCATAGTATATCATTGTGCAATAAGAAATTATTCAAAAATAATGCTATCAGAGAAACAAGGAAGATGCATAGACTAATGCAGAGAGAAGGGTAGAGAATCCGAACAATCTGTACAAGAATAAGATTGAAAAATCCTAAAATATAAAATTTCAACAATGCAACCAGCAACCATGACTTGGGACAAACAATGAGAAGGCCATCTACTTATCTCTTGACAAAGAAATCATGAATTTAAAGCATAGAGAAAGAAATATTTTATTTTTTTAAATGACACCTATGCAGATTTGTTTCAATCATGCTTATTCCTTACAAGAATTGTTTGCATGTGTGTGTTTTCGATGGAAAAAGATAAAGGGGAAAGAGAACATAGTAATTGTGTTGTCTAAAGAAAGAAAAGGTCTGGGAAGGATGACAGATCCAGCACTGTAAGGAACGTCAGAATTCACTAACCCTATCCTTTTATTTTTTTTGTAAATCTTTTAGCAATTCTCTTTCATTCCATGTGCCAACCTTTCTTAATTTAAATTTAAGGGCTTTCACTGGTGAAAACTAAAGAAAGTTCAGAAATAAACATAGGTAAATAGGAGAGTTTTGAATGTAATGTTAAATTTGCTATTTTTTTGGTGAAACAAAATCTGTATAGAATTCATAATTTTCTTAAAATCTTCTTTCTCTACTCATTTGTATATGTGCATGCCTTTTTTTTTATTTGGGGAGAGTTTTCATTACAATTAGAACGAAAAAATTTTAAAAGATGTACAAAATACATTAAAGTAAATGAAAGGCAGAGGGCTAGATGACTCAAGTTGCTTCCAGGTCTGGACCTATGATCTTTCCAAAATCAATCAATAAGTTTTTGTTACGTGTCTCCTGTGTCTCAGGCATCATGTCAGGCGTGGGAAATGCCAAGACAAAACCAAGAAAAGATATCTGTCTTTGCGACTTGTCTTTAAAAAAAGTAAACAAAAATAAAATAAAATAAAATAAATTTTAAAAGTAAACATTTTGACAAAAAATACTTGTCTTCAGGGTGCTTCCTTTTCCTGGAAGGATGAAATATGTTCACGAAGAAGTCAATACAGAAGAAATAACCAAAAAGTGCAGCATGGTTGGAGTTTGCAGGGTGGGAGGAGAGGATGTCGGACTCCTGGGAGGGAAATCCCACCTCAGTCACTAATTTTGTGGCTTTAAACTCCCTTTAGGCCTCAGTCCCAGATCTGCAAAATTAATTGGGACTAGGCTCCAGGTGCCCCCTGCGCTCCTCTTTGATCCAAAGAATGCAACTCTTCCTTCCAAATGGGGCTTCTCCCCCATTGCCCCTCCTCCCCTCCCCCCACTCCTCTAAGCAGCCAGGCAGGGGGTGGAGAGAGGGGGAGGGCGGCATCCGCCTGGCCTAGCAACGGGTCCCCGCGTCCTTAGCAACCTGGCCCTGGGGCGGCGCCTCCTGGGAATCTCTGCCCCTGATTGGTGCACACCTCCAAGGCTCCCCGTCCCTGTGACCGCACCTTCCTACCTGCCTGTCTGCTGGGGACCCAGGTGGAGCCCCCTCCCCGCTCAGCATCCTGGGCTCCGAGACCCTCAGAGGTAAGCGCCCGGAGATCCTGGCAGCCCTGGGCAGGGGCAGGGAGGAGGGCCGACACTGGCCGGCGGCTGGACCTAGCTGGAGCTGGGGGGGGGGGGGGCGGTATCTAAAACCCTCCCCTGGCCACGGGGGGGCTGGCAAAAGACTGACAGGCTGGGCTCCCCTGCGAGGGGAGCGGACCGGGGAGCTCACGTTCTGGACCCTGCGAAGACCTTGGGGACCACCTGGAGGGGCAGGGGCGTTCTTCACTCTCCCCCCAACTCCCAGCAAAGTTCCACAGTCATTCCCCGGCAAAGGCGTTCTGCTCTGGAAGCCAGGCCTCCTGGATACTGCATGGTGCCAGGCCTTCCTTGGTGCTTGGCCACTCTCCCCACCCCCAGGCTTAGAATGCTCTCCCTCCCCAACTCTGACTACCCAACACCTAGGTTTCCTTTAAGTTCCAACCACAATCTGAACTTTTACCTGGATCTTCCCCAATCCGTCTTCCTGCCACTGCCTTCCTTCCAATAGTTGTTTCCTACGTATCCCGTCTGTGACTGGTTTGTATCTAGTGAGCGATTTACCCATCCATCCACTCATCCATCCATCCATCCATCCATCCATCCCTCCCTCCCTCCCTCCATCCATCTATACATTATCTATTTAACCATCCATCCACCCATCTATCTATCCATCCATCTATCTATCCATCCATCTATCTATCCATCCATCTAGCTATCTATCTTTGTGTGTATGTGTGTATATATAGACATATACAAATGCATATACATACATACACAAGAACATACATGTATATACATAGTTTTATATATACACACATACATATATGTGTGTCTATCATGTATTGGTTGGTTTAGTTGGTCCTTTTCCTTTGTTATTGAAGAAGCCCAAACCAGCATCACTATGTTTGAGACAAATAACAGTATGTCTGGCTGCTCCTGACCAGACCCATATGAGCTGGGAATGCTCTACCACAGGTTGGGCATAATCCATTGTGAAAACCTTGGGTGGGGACTTGAAACATGTTATTCTAAGCATTACTATTACTATTATTATATCATGCATCATATATGCATTGAATAAATATGTGTATATGTGTGTAGAGTGTGCATATATGTATGTATGCAAATATATATACATATACATATATATATATATATATATATATATATATATATATATATATATATATCACACATTTGTGTCTGGTTTTCTTCCCCATTAGGTTGTGAGCTCCTTGAAAACAGCATTTTGCCTCTTTTTGTTTCCTCAGTTGCTCAGCCCAGTACTAGGCAAACATAGGTACATAACAAATAAATGTTAATTAACTGAGTGATTGATATGGGACCAGGTACTGGGCAAGTAGGGGAGTGACAGGCATGGGAGGGGGAGGAGGGCACATAAATCTATCCTTTCTGTTCCTTAAACAAACAAAACACTTTAAAAGAAAGCTAAAACCAGCTCAGAGAAACCCAGGCCAACAGATTTAAATTTGGAGACTTTAAAAGGTCATCTAGTCCAAATATAAAAAAGAGCAATCTTTTTATTAGTGGGGGAAACTGAAACCATAGAGACTGGGACTTGGCAAAATCACTTGGTAATATTAGGAACAGACAGGTTTGGAATTCAGTCCTTTAGATTTCAAATGGAGGGTTCTTTACACTATACCCCACTGCAAGAAGTATTGGTTTAGAAAGTAGAAGGAACCAGATCAAAATGGAAGGAATATGAGATTTGGAATCAATTATCTGGATCCTGCTGCTTATTTCCTCTTTGATTATGGGCAAGACATTGAACTCTCTGACCATCAGTATCATTTTCAGCAGAATGCTGGCAATGGATGACCTCTAGATTCCTTTCCAGATTCATTTCCTTTGACTCTATGTGTTGGCAACAACGCACCAGTCTATCCCCTGGTTTCCCTTAGCTTTGCTTAATGTTTATTTAGAAACAGACAGGGTAAATTTATGAATCATCCCCAGGCCACTCCCTTCCCCTACCTGGTTCTATTTCCTAATTTACAAATAACTTTAAAACTGCGAACACCTCTAAAGTTTCTAAAGTGCCTCTAAAAGTCTGCTAGTCTTGTCCTATTCTTTTCTATATAAAGGAAGAGAGTCCTAGAATGATTATTTGACTCTTCCATGGTTCCAAAGCTATTAGGCATCAGGTGCAAGATTTGAACCTAGATCTTTCTGAGTCTCAGTTCAGCTCCTTCTTTATTTGAGACATTAGGCTGTATCTCTGTTTTGTACATAGTAGTTAATAATTTTTTTATGAAATGAATTAACATCATAGGCTTAAAGCTAAGAAGGTTCTCAGATATCATCTCTAACCCTGGTCTCTCATTTTGCTGTCTTCTCCAACCCCTCTTAATTTCACTCCCTTCCTTCTGATAATTATTTCCTATGTATTCTGGATATGTCACACATATACACACACACAAACACACACAGAAAGAGAGGTAGCATATAGCTATAGAGAGATATATCAATGTATTAAGATAGATATTTAGATATAGATATACATATAGATATAGATATGGATATGGATATGTCACTTTTTTCTTCCTCATTGCATTGACCCAAGAGGAATTCAGAGGAAAGTGAATTGTCCAAGGCTATATTCAATAGTAGGTGATCCTGCTCCTCTCTCTCCAAATTCTGCTCACTCCATCCCAATAGTCTTTGGATGACACTAAGCAAAGTAAAATAAAATAAAATAAAATGAAATGAAATGATATGAAATAGACAGATGCCTATCTTCAAATGCTGCAACTAACCCCAGTTTCCTTCTTTACAGTGAATAGAAAGCAGCCCCTTGATAGCCCTTGGGAAGTTCTGAAACTCCAGACTGTGGATTTCCAAGGAGAGGGCTGTAGGTGTCTGGTGGGGAACTTCCAGAAAGTCATGTCTTCTTCTTGGGACACCCCTTATAGGAGGTATCCAATGCCTGAGACTGTGGTGAAAATTATTGGGAGTAAACATTACCGATTCCTGGTGGAAAAACCAAAGCCGTAAGTTAGTTTGAAATATACTTCTGTTAGACCCAGGATAAAATATCAAATATTAATTCATTAACTTCTTTGGGGAATTGAGGAAGGATGGATGGATGGATGAATGGACGGATGGACGGACAAAGACAGATAGACCTTCATGTCTATAAATATATTCTATAGAGTATGTAGATAAAAATATGTCTATATCTATATTTATTTATCTATAAAGGTAATTAGATCTATCTTAGGAATTGCATGATTTATCTTCCCATACAGGAACACAAATATTTTAGCTTTATTGAGATTTGATGATTTATCTTTGATTTTCATGTTTATTTTTAATGCTTCTCTTGAATTATGTATGACTATCAAAATTTCTATTCTGCTCTTTTCTCATCAGAAATGTTTGAAACTTCTTTTATTTCAACCTGTTTATTGAATTTCTTTGTCTCTTACTTTTCTCTTGTCATCTGTTTAATATATTACTTTTTTTACACCCCAAAGAGATGGTTTTGACAACTGCTGTTTTATAAGATTCTTTGAGGTCTAGAAATATTGAACATCTGCATTCCTTCCTTTTTTATTATTTGCTTGATATTCTTGTTTTGATTCTTCAAATGAAATTTATTATATATGTATATATAATTCTATACAGTATCCCTTTGATACTTTAATAGTCTTAGCATTAATTTGGTATCATTTTTTTAAAAAAATAAAATTCTATATTTTCTTAACTATCATTTTCCTCTGAAGGAACTATACTGAAGAAATATATATTCTAATTAGATAGAATATTCTTGGTTATAATCCTAGCTCCTTTACTTTTGGGATATCATATTCCAAGCCCTTCATTTTCTTAAAATTTGTTGCTTAATTTTGAGTGATCTTGACTATAGCTCTGTGATATTGGAATTGTTTCTTTCTGACTGGTTAGAATATTTTCTCCTTGACATGAGACTTAGGGAATTTGACTCTAATATTTTTAGGAGTTATGTTTTGGGATCTCTTTAAGGAGAAAATAGGTATATTCTTTCAATTTCTACTTTGCTCTCTTGATCTAAGATAGTGGAACAGTTTTTCTTTTATAACTTTTTTGAAACATAATGTCTACTTTCTTTTTTTTAATCATGGCTTCTTAATAATTCTTAATTTGTTTCTACTCAGTTATGCTCCAGATTGTTTTTCCAAGGAAATATTTCATGTTTTCTTCTCCTTTTTCATTCTTTTGGCTTTGTTTTTACTGTTTCTTGATATTCCATGGAGTCACTAGTCTCCACTTGCCCAATTCTATTTTTTAAGAAATTAGTTTCTTCAGTAATTTTTTGGTCTTTTTTATTGTTTTTAAAGTGTAATTCTCTTCAGTAACTTTGTGCTTCTTTTTCCAAACTATTAATTTTCTTTCTATAGTTTTCCTGTATCACTTACATTTCTTTTACCAATTTTTCCTCTACCAATTTTGTCTCTCCCTTTTACTCCTCTAGGAAGTCTTTTTGGGATTGTGCAAAATTAGTATTTTTAAAGACTGGCCAGAACTGTTTCACATTATTACACCCTTCCGAGTTTGTGTTTTGGTCTTCCCTGACACCATACTAGCTTCTTATGGTCCAGTTCTTTTTGTCATTATTTTTTTTTCATTTTTGTAGCCTATTTCTTGACTGTGAACTTTATGTTAAAGCTGGGTTTTGCTCATTTGGGGATGAGAAGGCAGTGTGTCAAGTTTTAGCATATTTTCGCTTGTGTTCAGAGTTAGTTCTAGAGATCTGCAAGTTTAGGGGTTCTTAGAAAGTAATTCTGTCTGGGGAGAAGTGTCATCATTGCTCTCCTGGTCTATACTCTGATATTTCTCTTGTTCCTCTACAATCACAAGCACTAGTGATGTTTTTGATCTTGGGTTGGAGGCCAGGTCCCTGCTCCCTTGTCACCTATCAGAAATGCTCCTCTTTGCCAGTAATTGAGACTAGGGCACAGTTACCCTGTGACCTAACAAAGTATATATAAATATATATATATATATATATATATATATATATATTAATATAAATCTATTTATATATAATTATATATGCATGTATGCGTGCATTTTTTCTTTTAAAGAAAGGTTAGATATTTGAATTCTCTTTTATTCCATCAAAAGACAGCAAAAACAACAGAATCCCAGTATATGAGAATTAAAAGGAACTTCAGGATCACCTTACCCCATGGGATCTCCACCAGGACATCACTGAGAAATGATCAGCTGGCCTTAACATAAAGAACTCCACTAGGGAGAAGCCCCTTTCTCACCCATTCCTCTTTCATAAACTAAATTTTGAGGGCCTTTTCATGACAAAAATCCCTAATTTTCCCTTTCACAACTTCCTCTCTTGCCTTTCACCCTTCTATATGCTGAAATTAGATCCTAGTTACAGGCTTTGGCAGGATTACCATTCTTATTCCAGAAGGCACTGGGTGTATTAGTGGGGGCAATTGGGAATTGGTGACATAAGTGTCTGCCAAAGCTGGCAGTCCTTTAAGGTGGCATCTGGTGACCTTTTTGCTGCCCCCACCTAGACCTTTCCAACTTTTATGTTCTATGGGAGTCCTTTAGATAGATACAACCCACACTGCAAATTTGTTCAGAAATTTGGGTCATAACAAGTGGAATGGTGAACAGTTGGGCAGGTGTCCTTTCTGAATCATCTGAATTGTCTTCATCATCCTGCTTCATCACTCTTATTTTTGGATGGCATATGATCAAGCTGGCTGTCCCTTAGTATGTAAAAGTTGGCTACATCTCTGTTTCTAATAGGTCTTGTTTCTTTTTTCATCGTTTGAAATCCCTTTTCATCAAGCCATGAGCTTAGAAGCAACAGCAATGAGAACTGTGAGCTTATAAAGAACACGGTGGTGTTCTCAAACTGGTTGTTTTAATGGCAAACACATTCGATGCTGAGCTGCGGAGACTTTTTCATGATACTAGCACGTACGACCCACCTTGTTGTTTTTTTGTTTTTTTTTTTGTTTTGGTTTGTTTGGTTTTTTCTTTGGAGTGCTGTTGAATTGAAACAGATTTTATTCTAAAGTATAAAGGGGTTCATTCTGATGTGAATGTGTGTGTGTGAGAGAGATTGTTATTTTCATCACTGAACAGCTCCCTTTTGGCAGATAAGCATTTACGCCTTAGATTCTGGAGGCCACCTTCTATCCTGAGATTGTTATTGAGAAGTCTTCTTTTGAGAGTGAAAGAATGTGATGAGACCAAAAGTGCCATGCCCATCTTCTTTTTATCTAAACTACTGTATTCATAGCCCCTTCATTATGACAAAAAGAAGGCAAAATCGTAAAGCCATTTTTTTAGATCTGAGTATCCTCACTCTAATTTCAACTCCCACTCATAAATACAGTTCCCTTAGCAAAACTAGGCTCTTGTCCCCCGACAGAGACCTTTGAAGGATTAGGAGGGTATTTCTCTAATGCAAATTGCTTCAAGTCCCCATTCTGATTATTTTGGGGGGTAATGTAAACCACAAGTGATTAGTGCCTCAGTTACATTTAACCAATTAAAAATCAATTTAGCTCTTATAAAGAGATATTTAGATATAAGAACAGAAGTTATACAGCATTTGAAATCAAGTGATCAGTATTGATCTAAATCTTGTTTCTGCTATTTTACTATCTGTAAGACCTTGAACAAGTCACTTATTCTCCCTCTATTGCCCTAAATTTCCTTACATTTGGAAACTGGAGGGACCCAAACTCAGTATCTCTAAGATTTTCCCTCTAATTCTTAATCTATTATCCTCTGACTTGCTGGGTAGACAGCACAATAAAGCTCAGGCAAAAATTCCTTCTCAGAGCTTTCTGTCTTTTTCCATCTAGCAGGAAAGAGAGGTGCACATAATTAACGAGTCATCAAGATTTCTTAGCTTCTCTGTATCACACACTCTGTTTCTAGCTGGGGGGAAAAGGGAAATGAAATAATCTTATTAGCCAATAATTCAGTTAGCCAATCTGAAAAGCATAACATAGTACCTCAGAGTTGCCTTCATTTGCAATTTTCTAATGGATGGTGAGGCAAACCAACTTTTTTTTTTAAAAAAAAGAGGATGACCTTTAAGAATGTGCTTTGTTAATTTCTATATTTACTTCTTTCCATGAAAAAGAAAATTATAAAATCAGGAAGATCTGAGTTCAGATTCTGTCTCTTTTACTAACTGTATTACCTTGAGCAAGTCACTTAACCTCTCAGTCTCCTCATATAGGAAATGGGATTCATAAAACTCTATCTATTTTTCAGAGTTGATGTGAGGATCAAATGAAAGAGTGTGCATCATAAAATATAACCACCTATACATGGGCTAATACTTTGCAAACCTTTAAAAACTATAGAAGGAACAGTGGCCCTTATATAGGTGACCCAGTGAATAGAGCCCACCTGTCCTGGAGTCAAGAGGACCTGAGTTCAAATCCAAACACAGACTTTGATACTAGCTGTGTGACCTTGGGCAAATCAGTTAACCCCATTGTCCCACAATGTCCCCTCAGAAAAAAAAGCCATATATCTATGTATTAGCTAATACTATGATTATACTGAGAGAGTTCATTATCTGAGGAAATATGGATTTTAATGATTTAGTAGCACAAATCCACACCTATGAGAAGCAGGTCTAGAACCAGGTCTTCTTGGACCTAAAGATGGCTATCTGCACATTAGACTATGCCATATGTAAAAGAGATGTAAGGGTTTGAGAGGAGTGAGTGGGCAGGAGGTGGCAAAAATTGCATTGACAGCTTCCAAGGAAAGTGGCCCTTGATTTGCATTTCCATGGTCATGAGTACAGTATCCCAGGAGCATTTTGGGGAAAAACAGCAAAAGTGGTCAGGGAATGATGGGGAGACAAAAAGGGGGTCAGCTTAGTATGCTTTTCTAGTATATGATGCATTTAAATGACTTTAAAGTTTGCAAACAAATGCTGAAATGTAGAAATCATGTATGTGATAAAACGAGAAAGGTCATATTAATAATTGTCACTTCTGTGTGTCTTTATGAACCCATTTCAGATTTTCTTGGCAAAGATATTTGAATGATTTTTGATTTCCTTCTCCAGCTCCTCAGATAATGAAATTGAGATAAACAAGGTTAAGTGACGTGCTCAGGGTCACACAGTGTCTGATTCTAATATTAATATTACATTAATTAATGGTCATAGTAATACAAGGCACTTAATGGTTTACAAAGCTCTTTCATTTGATCCTTTATACAACCCAGTGAAAGAAACATGACGATTATCCCCATTTTTCAGATGAGGAATTTGAGACTGAGACAGACAACAGGATTCAAATAACAATAACTAATATTTATATGAAACTTTATTAACAAGCATTTTACAGATATTATCTCATTGTTAACCCCACAATGATCCCCAGATAGGTGCCGTTATTAGTCCTATCTTGTTACTGATAAAACTGAAGCAGATAGAGTGGAAATGACTGCTTCAAAGTCAGCTAGTAAGTGTGTGAAGCTGGCTTGGGAATTCAAGTCCTCTTGACTGATACCTAGGTCCATTACTCCATCTGGTGCCTCTGATAGGCTGATGCTAATGGTGAAGTCTTGAAGACTAGTTTAGGGGTTATTCAATAGGCAAATGGGAGTCAATGGAGACTGTTTAGTAGAGAAGTATCCCATCCAGTTCTAAAGCCTGCTCAAGACAAAGTAATGTAATAAATGTCTGTTGGTTGCTTAATTGACTCAAAGGTAACCCTTTGCTGGTCTTAGGATTTTAAGTTTCTCTGCCATAATTCCACTAGGTGACTTAGTTTGAAAAAGGTTTTAAAATCGGAAAATGATTCTTTTGTTATTTGTAAAGGTTAGCTTGTGTTTTAAGTATGCTTTTAAAAATGTCTTGGGACTAAGCTGTTATTTTGTGAATATATCTTTAGCTTTTTAATGGGTATCAGTTATATTCAATTTACAGAAATTCATTTTACAGCCAACTTTCCCAGAATGCCCTTTTCCTGTAAAGGAGGCGGTCTGCTATTGGCTTACTAATGGGAATTCTGAATCTGACCTGAATATACTACAACTAATAATACTAAGAATTATTATTCTAATAGTTGATATTTACATAACACCTCAAGGTTTACAAGTGAAATGTTGAATGCTTTACTGAACTAGGTGAGTGTAGAGTGGGATAACTTCTGTTATTAGGTGAATGGCAGAAGAACAATTAGCAACCTTCTAGTCAAAAGCTGTAGCTTCCATTCTCTTCTTTACGGTGTGACTGTATAAGCCATTCAAAAAATAACACGTTTCTTCATTTATAAAGCAAGAATAATAACATTTGCTTCACTTGCCTTATTAGATTAGTTTGAGGTGAATTCTTTGGAAGCTACAAAGGATTACAGAAATGTGAATTCTTCTTCTTATTTATTATTATTATATTTTTCAAGGAACAGGGGTTAAGTAGCTTGCTCAAGTCCACACAGCTAGGTAATTATTAAATGTGTGAGGTCAATTTGAACTCAGGTACTCCTGACTCCAAGGCCAGTGCTCTATCCACTGCACCTCCTAGCCGCCCATTAATTATTTTTAAAGGGTTGCATCTCTTATAAGGAAAAAGAAATCCAAACTTTTACTCACCCTTGTCTTCTGAATCATGGCATAAGGAATATTCTCCTGTTCTCATTTCAGCCTAAAGAAATGGAGTCTCAGGAAAACACCCAGCTTGGAAAATAACATGGAAAGAGAGCTGGGGAAAGGGCCAAGTACCAGTCATTTGTCTTAACTTTTTCGCTTGTCCTATTATAAAGATTTCAAGTAACTTTTAGATTTTCATTGAAGAAATATGATTCCTCTTTAGAAATCTGTGTTGACTGACATCTTACTGAGGTTGAAATGAAACAAGTAAAAGGTTACTTTCTTCCTTCTTCCATTTATTTCTCTCTTTCCTTCCTTCTTTCTCTTTCTTACCTTCTTTTTTTACTTTCTTTTCTTTCTCTTTCTTTCTTTCTTCCTTCCCTCCTCCCTTACATCCTTCCTTCTTTCCTTTCTTCCTTCCTTTGCTTATTTCTCTTCTCTTTCTCTCTTCTTTCCATCTTTTTTGAAATCTGAAAAATGTGTTGAGATGGCCATGTGGACTATCTGCAAGATAAATGGTCCACAGAGCAAGCAACTATTGTTTATTACAAGAGGATCCCTAATACCCCTTGATGTCTCCCATAGATGATGATACTTTTGTTTTTCTTCAGGGCAGGATACATTTAGTCTTTCTTTTTAAATGCTCAAGATCACTGCCATCTTCTCTCAGTCAGGTGAAGGAAAACACAACAACCAAACCTCAGTCTGAGCTGGGGCCATTGGTACCTCATCATGGAAGGCAGTTTGGAGAAAACCCACCAGCTCTCAACAGTCCTACTGACCCCAAAGTCAAGTTCACCCCTGGTTCCAGAGAGCAGAACAAAGGTGGAAAGGAAGAAGATAAATCCATCTGCATGGGAGCAGGCAGCGGTGTGAGTAATTAGAATCATGATTGCTTTTGTCTTATTCTTGATACTTGATAGGGAAAAGGAGAAGAAAATGATGAGACTGTCATGGAAGTAGATGTATCCAGATTCACTTGTGGGATCACCAGATAAAAACCTGGAAAAGACTTAGAGAGGTCAAGTGACTTCATCAGATCAAAGAATCAGAAATTTAGAGCAAGAAAATAACCCCATAAATTTAGAACTGGGAACATACCCCATCATTTTGTAAAGGAAGGAATAGAAATCTAGAGACAAAAGTCACTTCCCTGATATCAGACAGGTAACAGCCCAGGTTCTTATATAGAGCATAAAGGGACCTCAGAGGTCAACTAGTCCAACCTCTCATTTTACTGAGGAGGAAACTATGACCTAGGGAGGACAAATTGGATAGGTGAGAAGTGTTAGAATACAGATCCTCTGACTCCATTGCTAGGGCTCTTTCCAATACATCTGGTTATCTGATAATTCCTTGGTAGCAATTGGAAGAAAAACTCAATTTAATTTCCATATGACACATTTCCCATACCCAAAACTACTGGGTTTTGAACCTAAACCCTCCTGCTAGATTTAGGACTCACATCACACTGGCAGAGTTAAGAATAGAATGTTCTTCCTTCTGTTTATCTCTCTCTTTTTTCCTTCCTTCTTTCTTTCTTTTTCTTTCTTCCTTCTTCCATCTCCAAACTTCCAACTCCAAACCAAGTCTACTTACTCCTATGCTTCATTGCCAATAGCTCCTAAAAATTAAAACAAGTGAAAATTAAAATGTAAAATTAAGGATAACTTTCTGAGCTATTAGGGCAGTCCTCGTCAAGTACTCCATGTTCCAGGTTATGTGCTAGTGATAGAAAGAAAGGCAAAAATAAGATTCCTGCCCTCCAGAAGGATACATTCCAAATGGCAAGTCACGTTCCCTCAGGATCATGAATTTTTAATCTTCAAATTGGTGTGGTGAGGCTAGATAGATGTCTTTATGTTTCCTTCTAGTTCTAAACTCTATATTTCTATTTTTTCAAGACTGCCTTAAAAATGAAACTTCTGGAAATGTGCAAAAGAAAAAAAAGGGAAATGTGACTTCCTCTGGCCTCTATGTTTGGGAGCAAAAGGCTATAACTTGAACTTTATTTTTAATAAGCCATTTTAGCATCAGAAAACAAATGAGCTGGGGCAGCAGTGAATAGAGCCTGGAGACAGGAGTTCAAATCCAAGGCCAGACATTTAATACTTATCTGTGTGAATTTGGGTTGCTTAACCCTGCTGCCTTGCAAAAATCTTTATCAAAAGAAAAGCAAAGAAAAAGAAGATGAGAACAAACAAGCAAATAACTCAGAATAAGAGCGCAGCACGTCAATCAAATCTGATCATTCCTGATCTCAGACTTGAGCAGGATGGAGCTTGTTTATTATCTGTATAGACTCTACTTGGGGGTCATACCCACTGCTGCAGGCTTGGGTGAGGACATGGGGATGGACAGCTCTGACAAAGTATGGGGAAGAGAGATTAGACATTTTCCTTTTTGGGCCCAGAAGCCATGATTAGGAAGGATATTTCAAGGGGCCAGGGTTTAGGTTTGATATCAGGGAAAAAAACAAAGCAAAACAAAACAACTTCCTAACTCTTTGAGGTCCTCCAAAATGAAATGGACCTCCTTAGTAGGCCGTGACCTCCCCCTCCCCAGTGGTCTTCAGGTACAAGATGTGCCCCCCAAAGATGATAGCTTCAGAGATGGAGAAATCTTAGATCACGTCCAACCCTTTCATTTTACAAATGCTGGAACTGAGACCCAGGGGAAATAGAAGGAATTTTTCTGTTTTGGACTCGTCTGGGTGAGGTCCTTATTGATTCTGGAGTTCTGTAATAGATTTTTGAAGTAATCTAGTCCAATCTTCCCATAGTAATGAGGAAACTGAGTGATAGAGCTATCGCATGTCTCAATTGAGGATTCACCAATTGATTTCTAAACTGACATCTAGCCTCATTTACTGTTTCTATTCAGAAAATAGAACTGTTTAGAGCTGTTAGAGACTTTGGCAAGGATTCTAGCACAGTATAGAGATCTCTGGTTCTAGAAGCTTTCTAAGCTGAAATTCAGCCTCAGACACTTACTTGCTGCATAACCTTGGGCAAGTAATCGAACTTATGCCTGCCTCAGTGTACCCATCTATAAAATGGGGGGGGGAGATAATGTGTTGTCTGTGTATGTGATATGTGTAAGTGTGTGTATGTAATATACTTAAGTGTGTATGTGATCTGTGTGTGGTTGTGAATTGTGTGTATGAGTGTGTGTATCTCTGAATGTGTGTAAATATGTATGTTTGTATGTGAGAATAGATGCATGTGTGTTAATAGACTAGGTGAGTGGCCAGATTTGGAATCCAGATATTTTGACTCAACAGTTATCGCTGTGGATCACATATAGTAAGAAAGCAGTGGGGCCAACATTCAACCTTATATCTCCTGCCTCTTGGTCCCTGGAAGTCTCTCTAGCTACTCTCTATGCCTGGAATGCACTCCCTCCTTGTCTCTGCTGCCTGTATTACCAGGCTTCCAAGACCCAACTAAAAATCTCTCTTCCACAGAAAATCTTTTTGTGTCCCTGTTCCCTTTTCTCTCTTAATTATCTCATAGTTTTCTTATATGTCCCTTATGTGTACATCTCTGTTTGCTTGTCATATCCTCTATTAGATTGGAAGTTCCTAGAGGACAGGGAGTATCTTTTGTCTCTTTTTGTATTCCCAGTGCTCAGAACAGTGCTGGCCCACAGTAGAAACTTAATAAGTGTTTATTGACTGGTTGACCTTCTACATTGACCTGAATTCTATTGACTTGAACATTTGTAAAATGGGTTCATTGGACTAAATGACCTCAGGTGTCCTCTCTAGATCCATATCAGACTCACAATACATGACCGTAAGGACAGAAGACCAGAAATATATCAGGAAGAGTTCAGCACCCTCATTTTACATAAGGGGAAACTGAGGTCAAAAGAAAAGTGACTTGCTCAAGGTCACTCAGAAACAAGCAGCAAAGTCAGGATCTGAACCCTGGTCCTCTAATTCAGATTAAGGGGAGAGAGTAGTTAGGTTACATTCCAGACAAAGGGAAGAAAATGCCTATTAGGTGGAGAGAATTCAGAAAATAAAAGATTCCCAGTATTGTAGTCGATCAGAGTGGGAGTGTATCTAGACACAGAGCCCCATCAAGTCTTCTTCCTCCTGTTGTTCCTTTTAAACAAGTGTGGAGGGTCAGAGAAGCGATTTGCCCAATCTCGCACATCGAGAAATTGTCAGAACAGATCTAAAACCCAGGCATGCTGACTGTGAGGTCCAGAGTTCTGTCTGCACTGACCCCTTGTAGTCTAGTCCTGTGAGTTGAGACAGAGGCTCCTTGCCTCCTCTCCCAGAGCCTGGCATGTTTTGGAGCTCTGGGGATCCTTGCACAAGGTTTGGCAGGGCTGACTCCAGGCCCCCAGACAAAGCCAGCCTCAGCATGATGCAGGGGGAACTCACTAATTAGCTTTGTTTGCGGGCAAGCCTGGTGACGGTCCACCAGATGGCAGGCACAGTTGTCTGGGACAGGAGGTGAAGGTATCGGGTGTGAGGCCCTCATTACCACCGTTGGGAGGCAGGAGAAGGCATCCTGCTAGAGTTAGAGATGTGAAGAAATTACAGAAAAACATTCCAACCCCAGCTCCCTTATTGCTTCTAAATCAGCCTAGGCTGGACTGGAAGGAGGATGTTGGGATGGAAATCCTTCAAACAAAGACTGCAGATGATGGATGGACCAGTGCCACTTTCTGTGATTTAGAGAGGCAATCTGAAGTTTTGTTATTAGATATGAAAGCATTGTTAGAGCTTGCAAACTGATTCACAGAATGTTAAAGCTAGTTGGGATCTTACTAGAAAGGATGTCACAGCGGGAAGGGTCCTTGGACCATAGAATGTTGGAACTGGATAGGACCTTGGACAGAGAAATCAGGGCTCCAAAGAAACTTACAATTCACTGAGATGTTGGAATTGATGGTTTCAAAGATCCTTTCCAGCTTCAAATCTATGATCTTTATGACCTAAAAGATTTTGGATCTCCTTTGTTTGTACTTGATATCCTCATATCACAGAGTTCTCTAACTGAATGATTCCAAGGTAAGAAACATAAAATATGAATCTCAATGCCAAGGCCTATAAGTTTGTCACCAGAAGAATGCACTTTTTAAAAAAAATAACATCATCTCTTTTCTTCTTCTATTGTCTTTTCTCTATCAGATTCTAAAATGGGGCAATGCTCAGTGTAGCTCTGTGCCCACTGGAGACCAGTCACTGTCCTACCTCCATGGCTTCCCCAAGCCCCGCCCAATAGACTGGACCTTGGAACACATGTCTAGAAGTGGTCCAGGTGGACTCGAGGTATCTATATTGAGTGGGATTATTTGGGGGGGTATGGATTAGGAAATTAAAAGCAGAGAATAGGGGTAGAAGTTGCAAATCATAAGAATATTGGATTTAGAGCTGAAAAGTTACCAGTTCCACATTCCATTTTTTGTTATTAAAGGGTTTAAAATTGTGTTTAACTTTTATATCGTAGGTATTTATAGATGGATCCCTCCTCCTGCCATATGACCTCACTGCTGTTTCTCACAAAAGATGTTTCATCTCCAGACTCCATCCATTTCCCTCAGCTATCTCCCATGCCTGAAATAATTTATTTGCATTACCCTCCTGAGTCCTCCCAGTCTCTGTTCAAATCCTACCTTCTGTTAAAGATCTTTCTCTTCTTCTTTCAATGTTATTGCCATGCTACTGATCTCTCTCTCTCTCTCTCTCTCTCTCTCTCTCTCTCTCTCTCTCTCTCTCTATCTCTATATCCATATCCATATCCATATCATCTATCTCTATTATCTATCTTTATTTCTCTCTCTATCATCTCTCTCTCTCTCTCTCTCTCTCTCTCCATATATACATATAAATGTTTGTCCTTCATTTTCATAAAAGACCATGATATCAGGGAGGTGAAAAGTATGGGAACTGGATTTGAGCGAGATATGTGCTGTGCTAAGGCACCAGTCTCACTTTCTCCTCCAGAGATATCTGGGTCCAGTGGTCAGATATGAATCAGGACATCAGAAGATGGTCCTAGATGTGAGGCAATCAGAATTAAGTGATTTGTCCAAGGTCACACAGCATAGACACACACACACACACACACACACACACACACACACACACACACACACATATATATATATATATTTATATACCCATACATATTTAAACAAAATATATGATAATATATTTGCATATTATTTATATATGCGTAATTATTTTGATGCTGTCTTCTCCATTAGACTGTGAGCATTTTAAGGACAGAGACTATTTTTTTGCCTTTTTTTTGTATTTCCAATATTTAGCACATTACCTAGTACACAATAAATAATGAACAATTGCTGGTGGACTTGACCCCTCTCCCAAAGTAACATTATCTTGTACAAAAAGAAGGTAGTTGAGAAAAGCCAGGTAACCCAACTGTAGCCACATTCTGCCCATTAGGACCTCACCTCTCTCATGAAAGGATGGAGAGAAAATAATTTTTATCTCCTTTTTGGGGATCAATACTAGTCACCAAATGCAGGGATTCACCATATTAGATATGCATTGAGGTCCCTTTCAAGCTGCAAATCTTGAAATTTGTGATTCTGTGACTAGTTCAGAGATAGACAAATTTTAAAGGGATTTTTTTGGTCCTTTAGTCCAATATAAGGAAGAATCCAAGGCAGATGGCTTTCCAAAAGATTGGAAGTGACCTGCCTAAGACAGAAAGTATATGGCAAAGACATGATTCAAACCCAAATTCTCCAGTGTTTTTTTTCAAGGCAGTGGGGTTAAGTGACTTTCCCAAAGTCACACAACTAGGTAATTATTAAGTGTTTGAGGCCAGCTTTGAACTTATGTCCTCCTGACTCCAGGGACAATGCTCTTTCCACTGCACCACCTGTCTGCCCCCTAAATTCTCTAACTCTAAATCCAGTTGTCTCCCCTCTGCATTTTGAGATTGTCTCCAGGTTCCTCTCTGGTCCAACATCCTATAATTCTCTACATTGGGAATGATTTTCATAGGGTTGTTGGAAATATAAACTAAAATAATATACGAGAAGAGCTGTGTAGTAACTCAGAGAGAACCTCTTCTTCCTTTTTCAGAATTCCAGCTAGATGAAGATAGAGAGAAGCCTATCAGGGAATTTCTAGATCAATTCTGACCTCCTTATCATTCTTTCAGAGCAGGTTGGAACTCTCAGACATATGACAGAGGGATTCATCTAGAACTCAAGCTTGATTTAGAACTGGTTCATTTTTCTGGAGCAGAATTCTTCATTCATTCATTCACTCAATAAATACACAAGTGTCTGTTAAACATGCAGAAATTTAATGAATGTTGGGCGAGATCCAAAATGTTGCTAACATATAACCCCTGTCCTCTTCAATTTCACTTCCCAATTGGGGAATGAAGCAAGAAAAGCTAAAAATTCATGTATATTACACATAGATTTGAGATGTTATGAATTTTAGGGTTAAAAATATTTCCTGTAGTCTAAGGGGCAAGAACGTTATCAACAGAGGGGATCAAAGAAGGTCCCATGGAGAAGGTGACATCTGAAATCATCTTTTAAAGAGAACTAGGACACTTAACCCCATTGCCTTGCAAAAACTAAAAAACAAAATAGAACTAGGAAGTCAATAGGTAATAAAAAGGAATCAGTTTCTTCATGAAGTATCTATGGCTTTACTTCATTTTCCCAGTTCCAGTGGTTCAGCCATCACCCGAGTGCCAGAGCAATATCCTTGGAGCTCAGGGCTAATGATGTCAGTCCTTCACAAAATAAATTGCAATGGTTCCCTATTCTTGCCAAATCGAATGACACCTGCTCTCTTTGGGAACGTGGGTCTTCAATAATGTGGACCCCATGTACCTTTTCATGCTTATTGTACATTGGTCCCTTTCATGCCTTGGGCTAGTCGAACTACTTTCCTTCCTCTTCTTTGGACATAATAGTCCATCTCTGTTGCAAAAGCCCTGCACCTAGGATGCCTTCTCTCCTCACCTCAGAATCCCAGGCTTCCTTCCAAGCTTAAGTGTTGTCTTCTGGCTATGAGGCTTTTTCCGGATGCCTCCACCTAGCAGTGGCTTCTCCCTACACCTACCAAATAATTATCTCATATTGGTTTGGCATATATTTAAGATCTCCTTTACGTGTAAGGATCTCCTTAAACAATCCATCCATTGGAAAGCATTTATGAAGTATTTCCTACTAACTAGGCTCAATATTGGGGATTCACAATTCACAAAAAAAAAGGCAAGGTAGCTCATGTCTCCAGGAGCTCACGTGTTATTTTACTCAATGGAATGTAAGGCTTGAGGGCAGGGTCTTTATCTTTGTACCCCCAATACTTAGAATCATGTAAAATACATAATTAATAATAATAATGTTTGTCCTTCATTTAAAAAAAAGACCACAACATCAGGGAGGTGAAGCTGTGAGAAGCACATGAATTGGATTTTGAGTGAGGGGGATGCTCTCATTTCATCTGTCTCACTTCCTCCTCCAGAGCCATCTGGGTCCAGTGGCCAGATATGAATCAGGACAACTGGAGAGAGTCCTGGATGCCAGGCAGTCATAGTTAAGTGATTTGGCCAAGGTCACACAGCTAGTAGAAGTCAAATGTCTGAGGCTGGACTTGAACTCCTGTCCTTTTGACCCTAAGTCCAGTGCTCTATTCATTGTGCCACTAATACATAATAAATGCATGTTAAATGACTAATTGGTCTTAAGACACCATATACTGACATGGTTTTCACAGAATGGACCAAAGATATTGATAAATATTGCTACCTACTCTGGTGATTTCTGGTTACTCTCTTTGTAGCTATCTTGTATTTTCAACCAATCAATTAATGAATATTTATTAAACACCTACTATGTACTAGTCACTATGTTAAGTACTGGGGATATAACAAGAGCCCCTGTTCTCAGGAAGCTACCACGCTGATGGGGGACACAGCATGGAAATAAATACAAGCAAGGCAAGTTGTAATCCAGATAAACAGGAAATGACCAATGGCAAGGCATTAGATTTACATATTGGGGAAGGTCTCCTGTAGTAGATGGATTTTAACTGGAACATAAAGGCATCCCAGAAGGTTCATCATTGGAGTGTAAGAGGGTGAGCAGTTCAAGCATAGGGGAAAGGAAATCAGAGAGAAGGACAAAGCTAAGAGATGGATTATCTTGTAAGAGGAAAAGCCCTGGATCCAAGACTATGTGTTTGTTTGGGAGTAAGATATAAGAAGATTGGTGCTATAGGTGGAGACAGATGGTTCCTAATTGTGTATCAGTGAGCTATAGATCCACCTGTCATTAACACAGAGCATGAAGCTTCTTATGCTCACTTCCAATTCTCCACCCAAGAGACAGCAAAGAGGATGCCACCAAAACACACCCCCAAAAATGCTTTCATGAACTGAAGATTTTAAAATTTCTGTGCTTGGGTACTTTTTTTTATCATTGTCTTTTTCAGAGCCTTGGTGTGAGGTCAAGTGAAGATGAATCTCTTCTGGCCCTGGTTGAAAGAGAATTCAGGGTGCATCCTCCAAGTTCAGATTTACTGGACAAGCTGGAAAAGGAATTGAAGGTCTTGGATCCTGTCTCTACAGGACTTCTTCTTCAATCCCAGCTGAGTCGACAGCTAGTAAAGCACGAGGTCCCTCTTCAGTTGCCCACGGTCAAGTTACTTTTCCAGAGGTTCACTCAGACCAAGTACTCAGAAATGGTATGGCTAGTTTAATCTCATAGTTGGGGGTGGGGGGAGAGAAAAGCACCTTTTTTAGTAGGTATGAATTAGTGAGCTGGTCTTCAGAAGTCTTTACCAGTCCTTAATATTTGAGCGCTCCCTCTCTCTCTCTCTCAGAAGACCCCCAGTTTATCCTGTATATGCATTATTTGTATAGACCTATTAGCATGGCATCTCTTCTATTAGAAAGTAAGTTTCTTAAGGGTCAAAAGCACTTTTTTCACCTTTTTTGTATTCCCAGGATGACAAAATACCAAACACATAATTTTGTTGTTTTCTTCAGTCCATCAGTCATGTCTGACTCTGTGACCCCATGGACCACAGTACTCCAGGCCCTTTTATCCTCTTCTCTCTCTCTAAATCTGTCCAAACTCATTATTTCTATGACACCATAAATCCATCTCATCTGCTTCCATCTTCTCCTTTTGCTTCAATCTTTCCCAATATCAGTTTTTTTTCCTCAATGATTCTTCTCAATTTAGGGCCAAAGTATTTCAGCTTCAGTATTTGATCTTCCAATGAATAACTGAATTAATTTCTTTAAGAATTGACTGGAGAGGGGCAGCTAGGTGGTGCAGTGGATAGAGCACCAACCCTGGAGACAGGAGTACCTGATTTCAAATCTAGCCTTAGACACTTAATAATTGCCTAGCTGTGTGGCCTTGGTCAAGCCACTTAACCCCATTGCCTTGCAAAAAAAAAGAATTGACTTGTTATAAGAGGTAACTAGATGGCACAGAGGATAAAGCATCAGTCCTGGAGTCAGGAGGACTTGAGTTCATATCCAACCTGAGACACTTGATACTTACTAGCTGTATGACCTTGGTCAAGTCACTTAACTCCATTGCCTTGCCAAAAAAAAAGAATTGACTGGTTAGACCTCCTGACTGTCCAAGGGACTCTCCAAAAGTCTTCTCTGGACCCATAATTCAAAAGCATCAGTTCTGCAATGTTCACCTTTCCTTATCGACCAATTCTCACAGCCAGATATTGCTACTAGAAAAGTCATAGCTTTAACTATATGGACCTTCCATGGTGGGCAGCTAGGTGGCATAGTGGGCAGAGCACTGACCATCAAAGCAGGAGAATGGGAGTGCAAATCCAACCTCAGACACTTGATACTTGCTGGGTGACCTTAGGTAAATCACTTAATCCTGATTGCTTTGAATCCAGGGTCATCTCCAATCATCCTGGCCACTGAACCCAGATGGCTCTGGAGGAGAAAGTAAGGCTGATGATTTAGCATAGCACCTTCCTCACTCAAATCCAGTTCATGTGCTTGTCATGGCATCAGGTTCTTCTTTGAGAATGAAGGACAAACATCTTCACCTTTCATGGCAAGGTGGCATCTCTCCTTTTTAGTATGCAGTCCAGATGGACCAGTATTTTCCTTCCAAGGAGCCAGCATCTTTTAATTTCTTGGCTGCAGTTGCTGTCTGCAGTGATCTTTGAGCTCAAGATTACAAAATCTGATCCCACTTCCATTTTCTTCTCCCTTTATTTACCAGGAAGTGATGGGAACACTTGTCAAACTCTTGGTTTCTTTGAAGATGCCTAACAGTTGTTTAGCAAACTTTAGTTGTCTGATTGACTGACTAATTCTCCCCATATTCTAGTGAAGGCACAAAGCAGAATCAGGAGACTCGCATTTGAATTTCGCTCAACTACATTCAGATTTTTATACATTTAGAGGTAGAGGGCATCACAGAAATCATCTTGCCCAGCCCTTGATATTTTACAGATGAGGAAGCTAAGATCAGCAAGGTTAAAGGACTGACTTAAGACAAGGGTTTGTAATCTTTCTGTGACTTGAATCTCTTTGGCAGTTTTGTGAAGTCTATGAAAGGAAATTTTAATAGAGATGTGGTTATATTTAGTAAATCTATCCACCTATTTATCTATCTATCCATCCATTCATTTGTCCATCTTTCTAGTTACCTATCTCTACCTAGATATATAGGTATGGATAGAGACTTATCCATTATTTGGCATTTCTATCATGTGTGTATAATACATACACACATAATTACAAATTCTATTGATATATGGTCTGTAGAATATTTTGCAGAGTGAGCTCACAGATCTTATTTGGATCCTGAGCTTTGACTCCTCAGCTAGCCATCTCTCCCACTGTACCATACTGCTTCCCAGGATCCCTTCCTAGTTGTGTGACTGTAAACCATTTACTTATCAGATCCCAGGATTATTAGTCTAGGCCAGAAGGGGATGAGTGGAGCAAGCTTGCATAGGTAGTAATCCCCAGTGATGGGATTTGGATCAGTGTCTTCTGAATCCACTCTACCCTACTACTTGTAATAACTTACTAATCGTGGTACCATTTTTACTGAAGACACTGGTAGGTTAGGCTGCCAGGTGATGCCATGGTCCACAGAGCACCAGGCTTGGAGTTAGGAAGAAATCTCTTCATGAATTCAAATCCAGCCTCAGACACTTAGCTACATGACCCTGGGCAAGTCATTTAACCCTATTGTCTAGAGTTTCCTCATCTGTATAATGAGCCGGAGAAGGAAATGGCAAACCACTCCAATATATCTGCCAAAACACCAAATGTGGTCATGTAGAGTCATGTATAACTGAAAAACTGCTACATCCTAGGCACTGAAAGGTCAAGGGTTCCCTGCCCCTGCTAAGAGCTGACAGTCTACTAGGAAGTCAAGAAAGCTATGATGTGTATTCTTACATGATAAGTCTCAGACAAACTGTTCTAGAAAGTCTGAGAAGAAAAGGTCATCTCCAATTGGAGGAAATCATGGAAGACTTTCTGTAGAAGTGGTCCCTGAGTTGACTTATAAAAGACAGTTTGAAGGGGCGACTAGGTGGCACGGTGGAAAGAGCACCGGCCCTGGAGTCAGGAGGACCTGAGTTCAAATCTGGCCTCAGACACTTAATAATGACCTAGCTGTGTGGCCTTGGGCAAGCCACTTAACGCCATTGCCTTGCAAAAATCTAAAAAAAAGAAAGTTTGAAATTCAGAACATAAACTTCACCTCCTTCAGCTCCATTTTTCCCTAATCCGAAAGTAGGTTTAGGATTTATACATCACCTTCCTTACAGGAAATGGGAGAAATGAGCTTCGGGAGCCTAATACTAACAATGATGGTGATTAAAGAGTTGAAATGTTCTCAGAAAATTGCTTTCATCAAAGATCGCAGATTTGGAGTTGAGAGGGACAGGGGAGTATTATTTCAACCTTCTCATTTTAGAGATGAGGAAGTTAAGGCACCAGATACTGAAGGATAAAATTCCACAACTGGCAAGTGTCCGGGTTGGGATTTGAAAACAGGTCTTGCTGACATCAGTTGCAGGGCCTTTTCCATTAGACTGCATTTTCAAGGTCATCAAGATTATTGGCCAGTTGCTCAGAGATGAATGGGAGGTGGGGATTGGGGTTTGATTTTGGTCTGGGAGTGTGGGAACTCTGGGTATAGAAGTCTCAGCAGAGTTCTCATTCTCAAAAAGGGAGGAATCCTGGGCAAATCATTTACGCATGTGTGTCCAAAGCATCTCTCTTTAAGGCCATAAATGATAGATCAAATCTGCATTTTTAGAGAGGTTTCTTGCACTGGCTATCAGTGAAATCCAAGACTTATGCCCTAGCCCTTTTTATATAAGGTTTGAGTACTATTTTGTTCTCTTTTGGAATTTCACACCTTTTAAGAACAAGGATTATTTTGTTTAGACTATTTACTTCCAATATCCAGTATCCTTTGTGAGTATCAATATATGGATGGATGGATGGATGGATGGATGGATGGATGGATGGATGGATTGATGGATAGATACATGCATGCAAGGATTATCTAAAGATATTTTTGCCAGCTTCTGCAAACCTCCTTTTCCATGTAACTGAAATATATGTTTATTTTTTAGATCAATTATAAAAAACTGCTGTGGTTTTTAAGATTAGCAGCATCCAATGAAGCTCAAAGGAATGAACCACTGGCTGATGATGTCCCAGTGAAAAAGGAGGAAATCAACGATGCTGGTCCAAGGTGATCCTTTCCTCTCCTTCTATTCATATGGTCATGTATTCAAGGAATTTCAGAGTTAAATGGAACCTTATGGAACAAATGTTCTACCTCCCACTCAATTTAGAAACTCCTTTTAGACTAACCCTCTTCTCCCCCCCTTTTACACTCTCTCTCTCTCTCTCTCTCTCTCTCTCTCTCTCTCTCTCTCTCTCTCTCTCTCTCTCTTTTTCTCTCTCTCTTTCCCTCCCTCCCTCTTCTTTTCTTTCTCTGTCTCTGCCATTCTCTCTGAGAGAGTGTGCATGAGTTTATTGTTCTCCTTCAACCTGAGACCACTGTCAGGGAATATGAAGAGGGGCCCACCTCTATCTCTGAAAAAGGAATTCAGATGAATGTCTCAGAGGTCTCCTTCCCTTAAGCACAGGAAAAAGAGAGAGCAGGTAAGGCAGTGAATCCTTGGGGTTGGATTGGGTTGCTTTTTCCTTTACACAACCTGGGAATTTGAAAGAGATACCAGCTAACCAGTGTTCAAATACATACTGAGCAGTTAATAAATGATATTTCAATTTTTTCATTAAAACCTGGGGCTTTACAGTCTTATTTTTCATAAGGTTTCTTTTCCCTCTGTTTCTGTAAAGGACACTGACTTCAATCTGTCTGCCTTGTTGATAAAAACATTAGCTTCAGTAATTAGGATAGCATTACTTAGGACCAGCACAGTACTGAAAATCAGAGATATTTCAAGTTGGAAGGGACCCCAGAGACAATGGAGTCCAATTACTCATTTTACCATTTTAAGATAGAGTGCCATTCTCAGGATCACCAAAGCCAGGGAGCATCTAAGATGACATTTGAACCCAGGTATTCCCAATTTCAATTTCAGCCCTCTATCCATTGTGTCACCATATTGTTTCTCAAACCATAAAGTTTATCCTTTGTTCAAATTTTTCTGTGATTAATATTAGGGTCATAAGGATTATCTTTATATTGCTTTTCTGTTGTTGTTCAGTTGTATCCAACTCTGTGATCCTATTTAGGATTTTCTTAGCAGAAATACTGGAGTGGTTTGCCATTTCTTTCTCCAGTTCATCGTACAGATGAGGAAATTGAGGCAAACAGGGTGAAATTATTTGCCCAGCATCACATAGTTATAAAGGCTGAAGGTTTGAACTCAATCTTTCTGATTCCAGGCATGGTACTACTCTATCTACATCTAGGTACCCATAATATTATAGACAGCTTATAAAGCACTCTCAATCAATTAATCAATAAAACATTCATGATTTATATCAGTGCTAAGTTCCTATCCTGTCCTCGAGGAGTTTGCAAAGTATTTTACTGAATGGCCTACTCTTGAGGCAACATTTTCAAGACATGACTTTGATGGACTGAGAGACTTTTTAGATGAGATTCTTAGTCAAATAGTCACTGGAGCTAAGCTTCAATCTAGAATTTTACCATAAAAGCAGGAACACTCTCAAATATCGAATTTATGCAAGAAAAATAATTATGAGATACAAATAAGTTCATAGGGCAACTAAGTGTGTAGTGAATAGAGTACTGGGCCTGAAGTTAGGAAAGCCTGAGATCAAATCCAATCACAGACACTAGTGAGCAAGTCACTTACTTCTGTTTGCCTCAATTTCCTCATTTGTAAAAAGAGCTGGCAAAGGAAATGACTCTTTGTGAAGAAAACCTCGAATGGGATTATGAAGAGTAAATCACAACTGAACACCAATAAATAACTGATCTCCAAGCTAAGTTAAAAATTCCAGTGCCCAGATTGGGTATTATACCAGAGAATTGCAGAAGTTGAGAGTTGGGAAAAACATTAGATCTTAGTATGTTAAAACAGGCAACAGTGAATGCCAGAAGGAACATTAGGTTTTATAATATCAGAGTAAAAAGAAATCATAGAACAGAGCATGAGAACCAAGGAGGGGTGTTAGATCTTAGAATGTTAAAACAGCAGGACAGAATATCAGGAATGGACCTTAGGACTAAGTAATAGAGGAGGGAGGAGGGAGAGACCCTAGATCTTAGAGTATTAGAACAGAGAATGTTAGGGAGGGAGATCAGGACCAAGAATGTCAAAGCTGAGAGGGCCTTTAAAGATCTTCTCTCCGACAGTTATTTTACAAAGAAATAAACCCTGTTGTAGAGGGTTTGCCACCATTATTTGTTGCAATCATGGTTTCTATTCCCAAACTTATCAGGATGCTTACTACCAAGAGGTTACATCTCATAAAACTCACTTCATCTGACTAGTTTCCTTTCTATCACTTCACAGGGTGAGTTTGTTTCTCTTTAGAGAAGAGGCACCTCAGAAGAGTCCTGAGATTTTCAGAAAAGTTGCTGCTTGTAAAACCCCCCATCAAAACCAACCAACCAAACAAACAAACAAATAAATGATAGGAAGAATGGTACAGGGATTCAACTTATAGCTCATCCAAGGCTTTTTGTTTCTTTCTTTGCTAATGTATTAATTCCAGAAGTCAGTCTTTTCTGGGTGTTCATTTGTGAAGAGCCTCCAGTCAAAGAGACCTGGATGTGTTTGAAACTTGTAACATTGCTAGTGATACCAGAGGTGGAAGTAATTCCCCCCATCTAAGTTAGACCAGATGTGGGAAGCATCTGGACCAAACCTTTCTAAGCTTTCCCACAGGCTATGGGAAGTGGTATTCCTTCATGCATCTGCCTCTTGTTCCCTTGATGGTGGTGGTGGTCTCAGAGTTCTCCAACATTCCTAGGGGAGTAGGCATAGACCTGCTTCATAGGTGGGCTGGAGTGTCAGGTTTGAAGTTAGGAAAGCCTGTATTTGAACCCTGCCTCAATCTTTGGTTATGTTAGGAGTAGAAAGAAGAGGACAGATTTGAGAGATATCTAGAATTGGCAATGGATCAGATAGGGTTGGTGAGAATAAAGAGTTGAAGATAACATCTTGATGCAAATCTTGGGAGTCTAAAAGAATAATGGTATATTTCATAGAAATAGAGAAGCTAAAAGTAGGGAGGAAAAATAAAGAGTTACCAACTCTGTAACCTTGGGCAAGTCACTTAACCTCAGGAATCTCATATATAAATTAGGGAGAATCAAATGACAGTCATAAAGTATTATAGAATTGCTAGAGCTGATTAACATTGCTGCTGTAATTGTTGTTACTTTTCTAATAACTTTGTCTATTTCCTGCCCCTCTTTTTGTCCCCCTGCCACATATGCTCTTCTATTCATCCATCCATCCCTCCATCCATCCATCCACCCATCCATCCATCCATCCATCCATCCATCTTTTCTCTTGTTTAGTAGTCTCATTTGTTCTCCTTGGTTCAAGTTATGCAATATGCATATTATAACTAAATCCTCATGCCCCTATTATCACTTGAGAATATATCATTCTTGAATCATTGACTAGTGAACATCTCAATCTCAATAAGTCCCAAACTAAAAACTGAGCTCATTCCTCTCCTCCTAACATTCCCATTTCTGTTGAGGATGCCCATGTGCATCACCTCAGATCCACTTTTCCTTCTCACCCTAATATCTAGTCAGCTGTCAGATCTTGTCACTCCCATCTCTACAACATTTCTCCTATCTAGTTTCTTCCCTCCAGTCATATAGTCTCCGTCCTCGTTTAACCGTCATCTTCCTTTTACCTGATGAATGAACCAGGTTTTCCTGAAATCAAGTCCACATTCACATCCCAAAATATTTTTAATCTTCCAGCACTTGACAAATTCCAGAAATTACTATACTGTATTAGGTTGTGTTGATTCACAGAGCATGGCCCTTTGCCATGTATTTGCCACATACACAATACCATCCCTATTTTAGAGATGAGGAAATAGAGTTGGAGAGGAAAATGGCCTTCCACGGGTGATAGAGATGATTCCTGAACCCAGGCCTCCTGTTGCCATTTTCAGGACTCTACCACATTTCACATCCCCTCTATTATATCTCATTTCCACAGCTTATCTTTTGAAACCAGTGATAACCTAACTGAGCTGCTCAGGGATACCCTGAAAACATCTAAAGACAAGCTCAACATTGAAAACCTTCACCTGAGTTTTCAAAAGGAAGACCAGCCCTTCTCTGGCTGCCTCCCACTCTCCAAGGTAAACCATGTCCTGTTTAGAGTTGTAGGAGATATTCAATATGTGTTTATGAGCAGATAGCTGGTAGGGAATCCTGGGAGTAATTTTCTTTTCTGGGTCCCTTTTGGGGATTGAATGGTATAGATAAAATTCTTTATTCTCTGTGGTGATAAAGTATACATAGTGCTGGGCCTCAAATTATGAATACCTGAGTGTGAGTCTAGTCACAAATGTTTCCTAGCTGTATAACCCTGGACAAGACACCTCACTTCAGCTTGCTTCAGTTTTATCATCTGTACATTTGGAATAATGATGGCACCTACTTCTTAGATCAAATCACATAATAATGGTAAAGGACAGTGTCTGGTACCACAGGATGCGCTATTATTAGTGATTATTATTATCTCAGAGGTTGGGCAGAAATCCAAAGGAAAAGAACCATTCAAAGATTAGAAATGGACAAGAAATGCCTTGAGTAAGAGTCTATGATTCATATAACAAAGGAAAATTTAATACTACTCAAAGGTGATTTCAGAGCAGAAAAACCAACCCTTCTGTGAAATGGCCAAATCTCAGTTTCCCAAACTCTTCACTAGCTTCCTTTGGAATCATGTGTGATCATCCCTTTCCATTCAGTCAGCCTAAACATTAAACAATCATCCAGCTACCACAAGGTTTTTAGTGCTAGAAGGGATCACAGAACGCGGGATGCTAGAACTGGGAAGAACCCCTGAAGAGAATATGTCAGAGCTGAGATGGATCCTAGAACATAAAGTGTAGAATGCTCGAACTGAAAGGAACCTTAGAACATAGACTGTTAGAGTTACGAAGTGTATCAGAATATAAAAAGTTAGAGCATGGGACAATGTCAAACTTCAAAGGAATTTAGAACATAATTTCAGAACAAAAAGAGACCTTGGAATACTGAAGATAATCATGGGAGAGAACCTTAGAATAAAGGATATTAACTAACCCTAGCATACACCTTAGAATTGTGGGGAACTTTGGAACATAAGAACTTAGAACAAAGAATGTAAGAGCCAACAGGAACCTTAGGACACAGAACGTTAGAATATGAAATGGGAGAATTGGTTGGATCAACTACTCTAACCGCTCTATGGTACAAATGAGGGAAGTTTAATGACTAGCCTAAAGCCACATTAAACAGAAGCATTTGGTTTTGAACCTAGGCATTCTGCATCCAAGGGTAATACATATTCTATTATACCAAAGGAATAATATCAGCAGCAGTAATAACAATAATTATGATGAGGACAATAATTCATTTTCATAGAGTGCTTCAGAGCTTGCCAAGTCTTTATTTTTGCCTCTTCTCCCAATGCCCATATAACGGAAAGCTTTAATAACCCCCATTTTATAGATGAGGACTCAGAGAATAAGAGTGTTTCACCAACTTGCTGAGGGTCTGACAGCTAGTAAGGGTTTGAGGTGGGTCTTCTTAATTTCAAGTCCTAGCCATGCTGACAAAACTCCTGGAATTATTTGAAATGGCAGCCAGGAAGGGAAGTAGAGGGAACATGGAAAAATCTTGTTTGCCTTTGTGTAAAAAGAATGACCTAAAAGAGAAGGTGATTGCAACGGGAAGGGGTCCTGGAAGGATCCCATCTCAGAGAGCAACCAAGGGAAATATAAATCTTTTTTCCCCTTAGTGTAGAGGCAAAAAGACTTGAGAGGAAGGGCTCATCACATCAGTGTTTAAATATCTGATGGCTTGTTGGGTGTTCTCTTGCCAGAGGGCTGAGCTAGGAATGGTAGATTGGTTTGGAAGATTTGGATTGTTCCAAAGTGGACTGCACTGGTTGTTGGTACCAAGGCAATGAGATCCCCTTCTCTAGATTCTGTTAATGAGAAACTGGGTGGAGAGTGTTAGAGAGTTGAATCCCAGTCAGGCAAAGGTTGGACTCAATGGGCATTAATGTCCCTTCCAGTTTGGACAGTCTTTGATTATTTGATTCTGACTGAAGGGATCAAGTTTAAAAGTCAAGTCCATAATCCTTTATTAAGTAATTCCTCTACGACTCCAGGCACATGAGCAGTCTGGTAGTCTTAGAGAGTGGTTCAGACTCTACCATGAAGATGGAGCTTGAGTATCATAGGAAAGAAAATGGACTCTGTCAATCCAGTAGCCAAATTCAGCCAAGACCACTAAGATAAGGAGAATTTAGGCAGGCAGAATTTAAAACAGGTCAGTGTTCACAGAAGCAGAGAGGGGAAGTGAAAAGAATGCCTGATCTTCAGTTGGATGAAATGGGTTCAAATCCCGAATGGAACTTATTACAAGTTTGATTTAAGTGAATACCTTAATATCTCTAGACCTCAATTGCTCTTTGATTCTAGTGCCTTTCCTTCCAAGGTTATCATATATGTGTGTGTGTATATATATATATATATATATATATATATATATATATATATATATATATTACATATATAGTATATATCTCAAATATGATGTTCCCCCCATTAATATGGAGGCTCCATGAGGGTAGGAAATGTTCCATTTTTTCCTTGCTTAGCAAAGCAACTGTATATAATAAATGTCTAATAAATCTTTTTTCAATTGACTTACTGATGACAATGATGGACTTGAACCTCTGAAGCCTCTTCCAAGTTTAGAACTATGATCTTCTTATTTCCATGTGCAGAGTCTTTCCAGTTTCCATGTCATCTTTTCCTATAATGTCTGTGTGTGCCAGCAAAAGGGCTGGCATATGGGGCAACTAGGTGGCATTGTGGATAGAGTACCGGCCCTGAAGTCAGGAGGACCTGAGTTCAAATCTAACCTCAGACACTTAATAATTGCCTAGCTGTGTGATCTGGGGCAAGTCACTTAACCCCATTGCCTTATACAAACAAACAAACAAATAAATAAATAAACAAATGAATGAATAAATAAAAGAAAAAGGGCTGGCACATGGTGAGCAGCTGGGGGACCCTGCAAATAGAATCCTAGGTTTGCTATCCTAAAGGTCTGAGTCCTATTCTTGACTCAGGCATTTCTTAGGAGTGTGATCCTGGATAAGTCATTTAATGTCTGTCTGCCTCAGTTTCCTTATCAGTAAAACAGGACTAACAATAGCACAAGGAGGTTGTAAGGATCAAGTGAAATACTATATATATAAATATTTTACAAACTTAAAGTCTATATCTATATGTATATATGAACATACATGTATGCATATACTTATAAAATGCATACATGATACATATATGTGGGTGTGTGCATATATATCTATATTTGTATACAGATAGAGAGATAGAGATAGAGATAGAGATAGAGATAGAGATAGAGATACAGATACAGATACAGATACAGATACAGATACAGATACAGATACAGATACAGATACAGATACAGATACAGATCCTGATGGATGGATATAGAGATAGTGATAGAGTTATACAGTAGCTATTAAATGCTTGGTGACTGATAAGAAAATAAGAGGTGATTTCCATCCTCTGGTAAAGGTTATTTGTGTGTGTGTGTGTGTGTGTGTGTGTGTGTGGGCAGTAAGGATGGGGGTTGGGGGTAGGAGTCCATATACAAGGTTCGGGCAGATTTCCATCTGGAGAGAAGGATTCCTATATGTATATGTGGTTTCTAATTAAGGTCAGAGAAAGGGGGCACATGTCCCCCGAGAGGGGCATAGATGGAGGAACGATAACAACAAACATCCCAGTTTTTCCCTAGGCTTCCCACACATGTCTCCAGTTGCAGAAATTATGTCCAGAGTAGGAAAATTGCTTGTGGGTTTGCCACAATGACCTGCATGGCTTCCAAGGAATGGTGAATGACCTGGGATTACAAAGGAACTACTCCAAGAAATCTTGAGCTTCCCTACTTGGATAGGAGACTCTGCAAGGGACTAGAAATAATGAATTAGTCTTGTTTGCAAGTCGAATGCTGCACTTTGGCTGTCCCCATCTGTCTTGTTCATGAGTAAATCTTAAAATGGAAAAAGATCATAAAAGACCCAGGTTCAGTTCCTCTTAAGCTCCCAATAGGGTCTGAGAGATGCCCCCTCAACATAAATACCTAAATAAAAATAGGCAGCAGTCCAACCGAGTAGTGGTCAGATCCTGTGAGGTTTTGACGGGATACATAAGAACAACATTCCTATCAACTTTTAAGGTTGATAAAGCACTTTACATACATCATTTGATCCCTGTCCCAACCCCCTTAGAAGTCATATATTACTATCTATATTTTAGATATGAGGAAACTGAGGCTCAGCAAGGTTAAATGACTTATTCACGGTTACTAGTCCAATTAGTAACTGTATGATTCTGGATTTGAACTCAAGTCTGCCTGACTCCAAGTTTGATGTTCTATTCACTGTACCACCCAGCTGCTTTAGGTCTTTCACGTACCCGTGCTATCTTGAGGTTGGTCTAATAGTCTGTCCTTTAGAATAAGACCGAATTCAATATTGTTTCCTTTAAATGAATTCTGATCTACATGATGAAGTATAATGAAAAACCAGCTTAGAAAGATAGGTTGGAGTCAATCAATTAACAAACATTTATTCCATAGCTACTATGTGTTCGGGATTTGTAGTTTATCTTAAAAGTAAAAAAGAAGAAGCAGCTAGGTGGCGTAGTGGATAAAGCACCGGTCCTGGAGTCAGGAGTACCTGGGTTCAAATCTGGTCTCATACCCTTCATGATTACCTAGCTGTGTGGCCTTGGGCAAGCCACTTAATCCCATTTGCCTTGCAAAAACCTAAAAAAAAAAGTAAAAGAGAACCCTTGAACATTCTTGAGAAAGGGAGTGATATAGACAAATTAGTGCTTCTGGAATGTCAATTTGACTTCTGTGTGGAGGATGGAAGTCCCACCTTTGTTTTCCACCTCTATGGAGTAGCTGGGACAGCTTGGTAGCACAGTGGATAGAGCACTGGCCTTGGAGTCAGGAAGACAGGAGTTTGAATATGACCTCAGACACTTGACACTTACTAGCTGTGTGCGCTTGGGAAAGTCACTTAATCTGATTGCCTTGCATCCAGGCCATCTCTAGTCATCCTGATTCATATCTGGTGACTGGACCAGATGACTCTGGAGGAGAGAGTGAGATTGGAGACTTAGCACAGACTCCCCCACCCAAATTCAATTCACGTTCTTGTCATGGCATCACTCCCTGATGCTGTGGTCTTCTTCAAAAATGAAGGACATAGGTTATCATGGGGTAACCAACTGGGGTTTCTGTGAAGCTGATCTCCATTGGGAATCTCTTAGGTGCATCGAAACTCATTCAAGTGATAGTTATCACCTGAGGGGAGGAAAATGATAAGAATTTGGTTTCCTAAGAATTTTAATAAATGTGTATCCTGAGACAATTGTGCTAAGAGTAACCAGAGCTTTACTTATTTTTGGATGCAAGGTCAAGAAAAGCTTAAAGGGACCTAGATGGATGTATTCCAAACTTTGGGTCCCCTTAATAGACACTCATTGAGAAGATACCAGAAGAAACCAAAGAGTGAGTTAGACCTTCAGAAGCACTAGAGAGAAACAAGGAAAAGTCCTTGTTTCCTTGTTCCTCTTTCCTAACCCTCCTCATCCTCACCCTCAGACATCATTAGGAAATGATATATTGAACAGATATACATTTTCATATATCTAAAAGTTTATCATTTTATGTGCTCGAGTGGTATTTTTATCTCTTTTTGATTAAAATCTTTCCCGTATCCCTCCTGCCTTAGCAAATAGTTTGGGAAAGACTTTAAAAACCAAATATGGGCATATATATTTTATTCTCAAGGCCATTAAAAAAAGAACACAACATGATTTTACTTTTTCTAGGTGTCTCAGAATCCCCATTACTTATATACATGTAATCAATTTGGGATCTTCAATCACACTGATGTTAGCACTCTTTCCCCTAGTGAATCAACGCATTACTTTAATACTTTAAAATAAAATAATGTGTTAAAGAGATAGTAGACTTCAAGATCTGGCTTCAGGTCCTGCTTCGGGCACATCCTGGCTATGTAACCACTCACTTTCCCTAAGCAACGCTTTAATAATTAAATTACTGACAAATTTCCATATGGGAATTCCCTAACTCCAAAGAAATCATAAGCCAGGATCACCCCCAAGGGGAAAAAAAAAGCTTTACAAGTTGATAAAATGTTAATGTTTATAGAGCTTTTTCTTCACAATCACCCAGTTTTTCAAATATCCATTTAATAGACAAAAACTGAGCCTCTGATAAGTTAAATGGCTACAAATTCATAAAATATGTAAATGTCAAAGCTATGATAGCAAGTCAACTCAGGATCTGGATGCTAAACCCAAAGTTAATCCTACTAAAATATGCTGCCACTTAATTATCATACAATTTCATTTTAAAGGAAACCTCATCTCCCAAAATATACAGTATGTCCTCTTGTAAATGGTTTTTCATGAAAATTCAAAAATGAGTCTCTTTCTTAGATATCTCCTGCCATTTTGTCAGATTCCTCCTTTGTATGTTCCATATTCTTTCTTATCAGGACAAAAATGACTATGTTGTATAATTTGGGAATAAATCAGATGTATTTCTATGTGGCTTGAGGCAGTGAGAAAGTATTTGATTGATACCTTTCTTCTCTCATGGAAGGGTCAAAGAAACTCCTGCATTGTTTTTACAGATTTATAGATAGACACACAGATTGTCAGATAGACAGACAGACAGACAGACAGATAATAGACTGATAGACAGATAAAAAGTAAAATGGGTAACAGTCTAAGTTGAACTAGGAAAGGTCAGAAGCTCACTAATTATATCAAAGCAATCACAATGAATACATTTTGTTTTGTTCTTGGGGCTAGCATCACATGGCAAAGTGAGACACAGGAAAATGGCCATGTTGGACTTGAAAATCACTCCCTTTGGGACAGGAAAAAATAGTGCAGAGAAAGTCACCCATGTGCAATGACTACTGTCTTAGTCACTCCTTGGGGGGCCACCCCTGTGACATATGTATTTGAGAATACCTGCAGCCAGCTGGTAAAGCAATCCCCAAGCACCACCCTTGCCCTACCCACTATGGAAAGGCATTTAAGCAAAATCCTCCAGAGTGGAGGTCCCTTTCTCTCTCTTTTCTTCTTTGCATTTTCTTGACAAGATGGCCACTTTCTCTCTCTAAGCTAGAACCATGTGCTACTGGCTTAAGCCACTGGAGCAATATGGCCCCAGTTACATGTGGCCAGATTTATGTTGATCTAAACTTTTCTTCTTTCCTCTCTTGGTTCCCTGCCATTTCCTCCTCTCTTCTTTGCTCCAATTTCTTTCCTCTGTTGTTTTCGAGCTCATAATTAAATATTTCCTAGGTCTATGTTCTTTCTGTAAATTGCTCATGATTTGCAGGCTTGTGAAATAAAAATCCTGAGCTTTCCCACCTTCAGGACCAGTCATGAGTTTTTCACTTCCAATACCCCTGATCTTTGTGGCAGCACTACTCATTTCTCCAATATCAATGGGACTCAAGGAAGAGCAAAAACATAAACAAAAGAATGGAGTGGTATAAATGTGATTGTTCCTTTTACATTGAAAAGGGAGCCAAGGGGAAGTTAGGTGGTGCCGACCCTGGAGCCAGGAGGACCTGAGTTCAAATTCAGTCTCAGACACTTAATAATTACCTAGCTGTATGACCTTGGGAAAATCATTTAACCCCATTGCCTTAAATAAATTTAGAAAAAAAAAGAAAAGGGAGCCAGTATAAAGATGGAGTCACTCATCACAAAATGAAAGCTAAAGGACTTCTCTCTCTTCTGCCTCCACACAATCCTAATAATTCATGTTTATTTTATATCTCCTCTATTTCATTGTAAGCTACTTGAGAGCAGGAACTGTTTCATATTTCTCTTGAAGACTCAGCATAGAAAACTCTTGCATAGAGTTGGTATTCAATAAGGGGTTAGTGAATAAATGAATATATAAGTTCTTGAATTAGCATAATAGGCCAGGTTTATTCATAAGTAAATGATCACCCTACCTTGCAAAGTCTTTTTAATTCACTCAAGTCCAATTCCATGGATCTCTTTCTCTATGTCCATGGGCCCCAAGGCCCAGTTTCCCTTCATCTCAGTCTGTGATGGTGATTATATAAAGAAAGACACCTGAATCAAAGACTTTGCACTCCTGTTAGCCTCCTTCAAACCCTCATAAAAATGGGGGAGAAGGTACAGGGAATATTGCTTAGAGGGGAAGTTTACTCCTGTCCTGAAACATCTTTTCATCTTGACAAGTATGGGTTGGGGTGGAAGGGATGAGAGCATAGAAGGGATTGTTTGTCTTGTCTAAACTTAAAATATTTTTGATTAAATTACTTTTTTTGACTTTCAGGTCAAGGCTATTTTTGAGCAACATGGATTCACTCTGTCCCCATCATTGATGAAGACTTTGTGCAGTCACAAGGATTTGAATGTACAAGATGAAATCAAGTAAGTGATCTTCAATTAAGAGAGACTATAGCTGCAGCTTATATATTAATTCATCAAATAAACATTTATTAAATGCCTTCTATGGTCAAGGCACTCTGCCAGGTACTAGTATTCCAAAAGCCAAAAAAAAAAAAATGAAATTGCTCTGTCCTTAAGGAGTTTATAATCTATTCAGGAGGAAACAATGTGTGATAAATAACTGGAAAATTCACAGTAATATTGAGTGCGGAGGGGGATTAAGGTGAAGAATCTGGAAAGATCTCACCTCAGGCCACACTTCTCAGTAACATTTATGTAGAATTTTAAGGATTTGAAACATTTTACAAAAGTTACCTTATATGATTTCACAATACCCTGAGAGATCGGTGTGGTTATTATTCCAAATTTACAGATGAGGAAACTGAGGCAGACGGCAGTTAGTTGACTTACCCAATGTCACATACCTAGGGTCTGAGGTCAGATTTAAACCCAAGTCTTTCTGACTATCCATAATGTAAGTTTTCCCTTTTACTATCATATTCTATAGTTCCTTGTCCTGCCCACTGGGTCATGTCAAGAAAGCAATCCCTCCATGCCAGATCCCTCCAAATCCTCATTTCCCACAATTCTTCTTTCCAGGTTGAGCAACACCCCCCCCTTACATCCTCAGATGGCATAAATTTGAAAACCTTCATGATAAGGGTCATCTTCCTCTGGACTATCTCCAGTTTATCAATATTCTGCCCAAAAGGTGGTCTAGAGAAACAAATGCTAAAAGGAAACAATTCCTCCCTGAGGGTCCAGGTATGATATAACTAAGGGAGAGGATATATAAAAGCCAGTCATTGCATTCAAAGAGTTCACATTCCAAAAGGGGTAGACAGCAGCAGTACTGCCATCTCCCTAGTTCTCAACATTTCTTTGTATCCACTTCACTTAGCAAAGTGCTGGAAACAGTAGGTGTTTAATAATTGCCAAGGGCAGTACCATATTGCCGATTTTCCTTGGGATCTCCAGATCCTCTTGTATTGTCTGCTCCTTTTGGAATGTGAACTCTTTGAATGCAATGATCAATGATCGTCTGACTTTTATATTTGCATTTAGCACTGTGCTTACATAAAAAAAGAGCTTCATATATGCTTTTTTTTTTCATTTATTCCATCTATATTTTTTAAAAAAGAAAGAAAATTGAGCGGTGTTTCTCTCATGTTATATTTGTGATGCTGACTTTTTTTTTAATTCAAGTATGTGATTTTGCCTTCATTTCTCCTAAATTATATCCGATTAGATTAAACCCAAGTGTTGTCCCTGGGTAGGAGGATTCCAAGACCTAGAAACAAAGAGATGAGAGTGAGATAGGTAGTAGAAGGTGAAAAAGAGAATTCCAAAACCACCTCTAAACACCATGCCCTGAAAGGGGAATCAGGGGAGTGAGATCACCTTACCTTTCTCCATTTAAAGTTGCCCAAAACAAGATCAGTGTTTTATCTGAATTGTTCCAGCCTTTCTCTTTTCTTTAGGATGGCAGAGCAGTCCTGAGAGGCAGGCATTAGTCTCACACCTGAATCTAATATCCCTTTGAAATCAAGGTGCTTTGAGCTCATCTCTTTCATCTGCCTCCCCTCCCTTCTTTTGATGTGTCTACATCAATTCTGCAGATGGAGGGAGGGGAAGCTAGGTGATGGAAGAGGTTAGTCTGCTTCTTCCCCCACCTCTGAAAAATAAGTTGAGTTGGTCATTCAAAATAAGCCTTTGATGGGAGGGAGAATGGAGGGGAGAAATAGGACTCTGATGAAGGGTAGAAACTCCGAAAGGAATAAGGCAGACTTCCACTGTATTATTTTGGTGCCATATCCCCCACTTTTTTTTAAATCCAAAGAGTGGGGGAGGGCAGGAAACTCTAGATTTCTCCGTCCTTCCCCTCTAAGATAGCCAAGGACATCATGACAGTGACCTTCAGGAGGGAATTATTCCTCTATGAGATAAATCTCTTCCATCCATATCCGGTCCAAAGCCTCATCTATTGATATTAAACCCGTTTTGTCAAGGGTTTTATATTCAGACTTATGTCTTTAAGAGATTAAACAATACAATACAGACACACATGTGAGGATTGAGATGCACGAATCCCTATTTTGGGGCATATTTTCCATTAATCCTCTGTCCAATAGAGTGCTTATTTGGAAAGCGACTGCTGGGTAATTAGCAGGATTCCAGCTTGGAGCTACTTCCTGATTAAATATCCTTAAAATCAATAAGACATCAGGAAGGATTAGGGTGATGCAGGATTAACCCCCATTTTACCAAAAAGAAGCCTTTGCCTACTCCCTATGAAACTGTCACCCTGAGGGAGCTGGTAAGGGAAGCAGTCTTCTCTACATCTTACTGCAGGATTTTTAACAATGAATTCTTTTGTTATTTCCTTACTCACAAATGAGGAGAGAATTGAGTGAGTGGCTGCCACAGTGGGGGATTTCACAAGAGGCAGAGTGGATTGGCCTCATCAGATCTCCCCTGTGAAATTGCCCTTCGGAAAGATCGGTTCAGCCTGGGTGGATTTGAGACAAAATTAGATTTCTGTTTATCTGTTGTGAATTTCCACTAAAATCATACTTTGATGCCTTGTTATAAAAATGTGATCCGAGATGTTTTGTAAAATAATAGATACATATGATATAATATAAATGATAAAATAAATAATAATTTTATTATTTTTTTATTGTTATACCTTAATTTCCATAAATATGTTTGTGTGTATCTCCTTCTTCCCTTTAATGAAAAGGAAAAAAAATGGTCCAGAAAAATTAATCAACATATCAATTAAAACATTTGTTATCTAATATTACAATGTTACATCCTAGTTCCCACTTCTGCCTAAAAGAGGAAGGATGTGCATTTTCTTATCTCGTCTTTGTGACCAGCTAGGTTAATATAATTCCATTTTTCCAAAGGTTCAATTTTTTTGATCTTTCTTTTTCTATTTATATTGTTTCAATCATTATGTATCCTTTTCCCCTGGTTTTACCTATTTGACTTTAAATCAGGTCAAATAAGTCTTCCATTACTTTCTCATATTCATCACATTGGCTGCTATTTTTAATTTATGGTTAAATAAATAGCACTTATCTCCCCTAATTGGTGGGAAGAGAGGCCAAGATGACATTTTAAAGCATATTGCATACCTTTAAGAGCTATGTAAATGCTACCGATTGTTACTGTCCATCTTTTCTTCTAGCACAATATTATATCAATATATTAATGGACCATGATGCTGTATTATCGTTGAGTTGTTTCAGTCATGCTTGACTCTCCATAGTTGAATTTGGGATTTTCATGGCAGAGATACTAGAGTGTTTGTCTTTTTCTTCTCCAAATCATTTTACAACTGAGAAAACTAATTTGCCTAGGTTCACTAAGCTATTAAGTGTGTTGGAGGCCAAATTTGAACTCAAGATGATAAATCTTTCTGACTCTAAGCCTGCAGAGTTTTCCATTCATCAAATAATAGTCACCTTATTTCCATGTCCTTACCACCAAGTAGAAATACTGCTGTGAATATTTTGGTATTTGTGAATTGTTGGTCTATTTGGCACTAACTTGGGGGTATATACCTAACACTGGAATCTCTGGGTCAACAACTGAGCTACGTTTTCCCTCATTTCAAAATGCTTTCCAGAATGCTTGGACCAGTTCATAGAACAATCTGCAGAATATCATTGTGCCTGTTTTTCCCTTAGTACCTTCAAGATTGAGTGTTTCCATATCTGTTGTCCTTTTTTATTATTTTTGCCAATTTCTCAGTTGAAAGGACCCTCTGTTACACAGTAATTCCCATTGAGAAAATTTCTCCTATGTCTCTCCAAGATGAAAATACTCCAAGCTTCTGTCAGAAGACCAATCTTGCTAAGTTCAGAGATTCTAATAGCCAGGAAGATAACCACCATGGGATGAATGAGGTGCAGGGGAACAAGAGCTAAACTTAGTCATAAATCTTGAGTTTTTAACTCAGGTTGCTACTTAATCTATGACTTCACTTCTCTGGGACTCAGTTTCCTTATCTTCAAAATGATGGTGTTGAACTAAATAACCTTCCATATCCATGATCTTTGAATAAGCCACAGAAACACAAAAAACTCTCCTAAGGTGTGGAGAATTAGGGACCCATATCATAGAGAAATGGTGAATGAGACACCCCATACTAGTGGAATCCCAGTGCTTGGGAAGGACGAGGGATGATTTTTTAATTTTTTTTGGAGTAAATAGGAGTTTAAGAAAGAAGGGGAATGAAGAAGCAATGGTATAATTTGATAAATTTTTTGGAGGAAACAAAGACTAGAGATCAATGCTGTAACATGAAAATCAGAGTATATGGAGACGAGGCAAGAGAGGCAGAGGTGGAAAGGAAGAATTGAGAGAGGAAAACTAATGTGCTGACATCTTTAACATTTCAGAGCAAGGAGTGCAGTTGCCTGGCAGCCACGAGTAGGATTTTGCAGGCACATCTGGCCTCTTATTCTGAATATGATGGGTAGAAAATGCTGTTATTCTAATGCCAAGAGCAAGTGGAATGATTTTTGAAGACCGAGGAAACATTAGGTGCTCAGATTAGCAAGTCTTTAATGGAAAACAGAAAGTAGGTTGGTTTTCAAGTTGATCAAAATGGGGATGGGTTAGGTGGAAGAGCAGAGAACTAAACCTGGGTTGAAAGAGATTAAAAACCTTGTTAGGGAACATTTAAGACATGGAAACAATGATCACAAAGAAGTATAATATGGTTTTAAGGAGAATCAGACTTTCCCATTTCTATTTTAGATAGCATTGCTAGATGATAGATAAGATTTGTAGATAAGGAAAAATAGTGTTAACAAGGAATCAGAGTTTAAAGAGACCTTAAAATGTCTCATAAATACAGCATCATGGTGCTTTATAATTATTTGAATAAATGAATGATTTGTTTCTCCTAGAAATTCTTTGATTTGACTTGTTTTCTCCAGTTTTAAATTCTTCTCTCTGACAATTTTATTGGCCATTATTTCAGCACAAAAGGAAACTTCCTTTTAGTTTTACAGTCACTTTGTTTTTCTTCTCAAACAGATGGCAAAAATTGATGGAGTTCTTGGTCAAAGCCTCTTCAGACAAGGCTTCTCCTTTGCTCACACCTGCAGGTCAGTGCATTGGTTTTATTACCCAGAACATACCTGGAAGGCATGATAAGCCAGTCCCTACAAAGCTCCTAGTTTAATCATGCCTCAAAAGGTAAATGAAGTCATCACAAAGCCTATAATGACCTGGATCTGGTTCTGACCAGTAGGGAGAAACTAGCTACTAAAGTAGAATGATATGAAATGTAAGAAATTTGGAGATTTGATTTCCTAACTTTTTCTTCTAGTTCTCCTAGTGTGACCTCAAGCAAGTCCTTTCCATCTCTCTATATCTAAATATTATCATCTATTCAAAACGATGCTGGATTAATGACCTTTAAGTTAGCTTCCATTTAGAAATCTCTAGCCCTGGGATCCCGAAATTTATGAAGAAAGAGGGAAAGCCTGATCATGGTGTATCATACATCCACCATTTGAAAGGAGTCAATTTCACAGGATTGAGAGAGAGAGAGCAGTATCATTCCTATCATCCATTTCTGGACAAAAAGTCTTTAGGAAGGTCAGCTCATGAATGATAGGAAGTACTTAGGGAGGAAATTCTGAAGACACAAAAATAATTGCACTGATGAGAACAAAGGGAAAGGTGTCTAAAGAGAGGAAAATGCATGCTAAGAAATTTACCAACCACCTTTGGTTTTTAAAAGACCCTTGCAGAAGACAGAAGCAAGGACAAGTGTGTGGGGTTCCATGAACAATTGGGCTCTAGTTCTGCAGGAATAACATCAGAAACTCGGAAAAACAGAAAGAGCTGAGCCTAGCAGCAAATGTCAATAGCAACAGAATGAGTTATGTTAGCTATTTTGGGGAAAAGAGTAAGATCAGAAAAAAAAAAGTCTGCTGCTTGGATTGGATAGAATGATACATACTAGTTGGAATCCAAGGTAAGTAAGGAGATGGTGGTCCATCATTCTATTGACATGATTTCATTAAGTGCCTTCAATGTATTAAGTCAAAAGCATTTATTAATCACCTACTATATGCAGGCATTATCTCTTGGGGATATGGGAGAGGAGGGAGGAGAGATAATGAATTCTTCTTTAGATTCACAAAGCCTGAGATTTCTCTGGAGCATATAATCTGAAATGCCCCGTAAGTAGTTTACAATATGGAATTAAAGCTCCAGGGAGAGACTGAGGCTGGACATATTAGTCTGTGACTTAACTAGAGAGAGAAAATAAATTCATGAGAACTGATAGGGTCACAGAAAAAGAAAGAGAGAAAGGGTGGAGGGGGGAAGGGAAATGATGATTGCACTATTTGTATTAGATTTTAGATATAGAGTGAGATGGGGCTCAGAGACCATTTGGTTCAACACTCCAGTACATTTTACAGAAAAGGAAACTGAGGCTCCAGAAAGTTAAGTGACTTGTCTAAGCTTACCCAAGTGAACTAAAAGTAACATTTGAACCCAGGTCATCATACTTCAAACTCATTATTCTTTCCATTATTTGGTACCACCTAAAGCTACAACTGCATATGCCTTCCTAACCTCATCATCACAAGGCAGCTAGGTAGTGCCATGGTGCATAGAGCACCGGATCTGGAGCCAGGAAGACCCATCTTCATGGGTTCAAAAATGGCCTCATCACTTAGTAAATGTATGACTCTGGGCAAGTCACTTAACCCAATTTGACTCAGTTTTTTTTTAATTTGTAAAATGAGCTGGAGAAGACTAGGATAGACCACTGAAGTCCCTTTACCAATAAACCCCCAAAAAGAATTGAACATGATTGAAAAACAAGAACATCCTCAGACACAAGTCTCTCCTAATTCCAGTCTGTCAACCACTTAGCTCTTCCTTAGCAGATCTGACCTTTCTATTCAATAAACCTTAGGGACTATTACTTCCAAAATTGTCCAGGAAATCAGATCTTGACCTTGTGCTATGTTTTCAGCCTTCTATCTTACTGCACCCCATGTACTTTCTAAATGAATGTCCTTCCTTGGTTTTTCTCAAACATATTTCCATGAGTTGCCTCTATGTCCATAATGACCTCCATCTTTGTCCCTACCTCCTAGCTTCCCTTCAAGACCCAATTCAAAGACTACCTTCTGTAGAAGAACTTTCCAGGTCTTCCCCATCACCACTTGTGGCTAGTGCTTTCCCTCTAAGATTTCCTTCCATTTGCTCTGCTTACATCTTGAATCTACATAGTTGCTTACAAGTCATGTCCCCTTTAGAATGTGAGCTCCTTGAGGGTAGACATAGCATGGTTTTTCTTTTTTTCCCACCTTTTTTGATATCCCCAACACATGGCAGTGTGTTTGGCACATTGTAGGTACTTAATAAAATTTTGTTGACTGATGGATTGACTCTTAGGCCCAGTTTCTGAAACTTTCAATAATTCCAGTCATTATACTTTGGGGAGCAAGTCGGGCAATGTGAGACAATTTGGCTTGCCCAGAAGTGCTTAGGAGCTCATTTCCCAGAAAGTCTCCTCTCTGATGATTGCAGTCACACTGCCGCAGTGATCACTTCATCATAGTGTACAGGAAAGTCAGCTGAGCCAGGCTGCATCTCACCGTCAATTGAAAGGGTGCCAACCAGCATCTTCATGGGAGCTGGGGGGCTGCATCCAGACCCTCATTTAATACCTGCTTCTGAGGCAATTGGGGCCAGAGCTGAGGACTTTTTAATTTAGGGAGTTCACAAAAAGCCCATGATATTCAACACAAATCATATGGAGGGGTAAAAATCCTATTCAGTGGAGGTTAGAAGGGCTTTTTAAAAAACATTTAACCCAGATATTTTAAACCCTGTTTGTGTCTTGGACTCCTTTGGCAGACTAGCCCTTGGACCCCTTCTCAGAATAATGTTTTAAAATGAATAGAAGAATTACAAGGAAAGAATTATGCTGAAATATAACTAAGAAAAGAGTAATAAAAATAAGATCACAGAGGAGGCCCCTCCTATTAGGAACCTCTGAGGTAACTCACCCCTCATTTTACAGAGGGAGCAGCTGACATCTAGTAGAAGAAACACGATTTCTGTTAGTTCTTTAAAAATGATTATATAATCAATAACAATAATTATTATAATAGTCGTCATCATCATTATTATGCTGCTGTTGTATTGCGAAGATGAACAAGGTTTGACAGGCCTTAGCTCATTTCTTCTATTCACTAATCCGATGACAAAGATAGCACAGGTATTATCTCCACTTTACAGAGGAGACTAAGTTTTAGAGTGATAGAATGCTTTGCAAATAAAAAGTATCTAAGTCAAGATTTGAACCCAAGTCTTCATGACTCAAAATCCATCACTGTCTCCCCTGATCTGTATCCTTTAAGTCCTAAATTAGAGATCCTATGATTCACTCAAGGTCACATTTTGGTGATGATGCTGATGATTCCCATTCATACAAAATATTTTACCTATATTATCTCCTACAATTATTGTCTGAGGTTGGATTTGAACTCAGTTCTTTGTGACTCCAGTTCTGATCTCTTCACACCTTGTATCCTTTTATTTAAGCTGATATATATATATATATATATATATGTATGTATATATATATATATATATAGTGCATGAGTGCACTTGTTCCTCAAGACTATTTCTGACAGCTGGGTTGGATTGGCCAGACCCCCTAGAGCCCTTAGGCATTGCTACAATCACCTCTGAGATAACCTATATGTGTAGGATGGGATAAGAGATAAAATGAAGTGGGGGGGGCACCTTATGTTTGGCTTCCTGCATATTGTGATGTCTTCAGTAATTAAGGTGCTCAGAACAGCAAGAGGATGGGAGACCCTATTTTAGAAAATCAGCTGAAGGAAATGGAGATAAATAATAACCTAGAGAAGAGAAAAATTGGTTTGGTGGTCAAAGTGGGAATAGGAGATTTCTTTAAATGAGATATTATATGTAAAACTTTATTGTGTTGTGGAATTTATAAAGATTCCAGAGATCTAGGTTCTGTAGTTTAATCATTTTGTTCTGTTTTATTTTTTTTGATTTTTGCAAGGCAGTGGGGTTAAGTGACTTGCCCAAGGTCACATAGAGTATTTATTGTGTGAGGTCAAATTTGAACTCAGGTCCCCCTGACTCCAGGGTTGGTGCTTTTATCCACTGCATCACCTAGCTGCCCCTAATCATTTTATTAATAAGAACATTATTTTTAAAAAGATGGCCATTTGGTCATCTCTTTTAGACCAAAATAAATCTTGGCAATGGCCTCAGAGTATATATGTTCCTTTGGAAGAGGAGTGGCAAACAACTCTGATTGATTAACACAATGGGAGGTGGGTTATATTAAAATAAAAGATTGAGTGATACCATGTCACCCTTAGACTGAGAGTCTTATCTCTGTACTTAGACCACCCTCAGCCTTGGGCTGTCTAGACCAAAAGATCTATCTCCATCCAAGATTGATTGGATGAACTTCATCCCTGACTAATAATAATGTTTGTCCTTCATTCTCAAAGAATCACAACATCAAGGAGGACATACCAGGACAAGCACATGAATTAGATTTGAGTGAGGGGCTGTACTGAGTCGCCAGTCTCACTTTCTCCTCCAGAGCCATCTGAATCCAGTGGCCAGATATGAGTCAGGATGACTGGAGATGGCTCTAGATGTGAGGCAATCAGGGTTAAATGACTTACCCAAGGTCACACAGCTAGTATATGTCTGAGGTTGGATTCAAACTCCTGCCCTCCTGATTCTAACCTCTACTCCTTAAGATTGCTTGTAAGGATAGAAAGATAGAGGAAAATCTCTTTTATCAATAATGTCTTTCAAGAGACTGAATTTTTTACTTTTTAAAATCAAGATTTTAGAAGATGGAGAAAATTCTGGAGCTCCCTAATTCCTGGTTATTAATAATTATTTCTCTCAGTGCATGTGAAAGTGCGATTTCAGTTCCAGTTACTGTTATGTTTCACTCATTAGGTGGTTATTTGGCACAGCTTTTGTGTAGAGCACTGTGCTTGTCTCTGAAGATACAAATTCAAAACTGGAACAAAGAGTGCCCATGATAGTCAGGGAGACAAATCAATATAAAGTCAATCAATACATACAGATCTATTTATAACTGTCTACACATGTGTGCAAGCTACTTAAATACAATGTGGTTTGGGAGAGAAGATCCTACCAGTCTAGTGGAGAAATCAGGGAAGGCTTCTGGAGGAATATTTTTTCTTGTTATTGTTAGCCCCTTCAGTAAGTAATTCAATGAGCTACTGATAGAAACAGTCCTGTATAAAGATGAATTCCACTGCTGTTCTGTCCATAGGCACTAGACTTGGAGTCAGAAAGACTTGAGTTCAAATTCTACCTCAGACCCTTACTAGTTGTTTGACTCTTAATCTCTGTCACTGTCAGTCAGTCTCGGTCTCCTCGGCTGTAAAATGAGAATAATAGCACTTACTCCTAAGGACTGTCATGAGGATGAAAGGAAATACTGATTATAAAGGCACGTCATATCATGTCTGGGATAGAGTAGGCCTTATATAAATGTCAGTATTTTGCAAGCCTGAAAGAGCTAATGGAAATGCCTGCTTTGTACTCATATAGGTATTTGTCCTCTTTCATTTGTCTGCAGAGGTATCACTGGGTCAAATGGTATGGTTAGTTTGCTGTCTTTAGAGGCAGGCATCATTCCAAATTGCTTTCCAGAATGGTTGGGTCAATGCCCAACTTTAATAATAGTACATTAATATATCTGTTTTCTTGTAGCCCCTCCAACATTTTTCATCTTTCTTTCTTGTTTTTCTGTCATCTTTACCAATCAGATGAGTGTGAAGTGGAACCATTGGAATTGTTTTAAAATGATAGTCTTTAATTATTAGTTATTTCAATTTTTTTCTTTTGATTATTAATAGCTTGAATTCTGTCCGTTGAGAACTGCCTATTTATATCCTTTGACCTCAGATCATTTGTCTATTGGGGAATGACTCCTCTCCTTGTACATTTGAATCAGTTCCTAATATATTTTGAATATGACATTTTCATTAGAGAAATTTACTTTGAAGCATTTCCCCCCATCCCTGGATCTTCCCTGTTTTCTGAAAAATGGGGTATCGTTTCTGCATTTTCTTACATGTTATCCCTGATCTGAGAGTTCTAAATGAACTCAGCAATTCAAAAAAGAAGAAAGGAATTGATGTAATCTATTTGCCTAATTGCTTATGGGGAGCAGCTGTTTGAGGTCACAGCTTTTTCCCCTGACCACCCAGGCAGCAACAAGAGATGGTAGGAGAGTTTGCAACCAAAGTGCCGTGAAGCCCGCTTTGGACAGTGATCCATGGCAGGGCAGAGGGGGTTAAGGGAGGGAGAGTATGATATTCATGCAGTTGACAAAGTAGGAGTTGGCCATCACCAAGGTCTACCATCCAGGCATGTTTGGGATTCCAAGTCTGGACTTGAACCTCTCACCATCTGGTGGGGCCCAAACCAGCTGTCTGCTGAACTATAAACATCCTTCATTCATGATGATTATTCATTTATCTTCCATTGAAAATGTAGCCGGCAATCTGTCTTGCTGGCATAAATTACAGGATGACCTTCCTGACAGGCATAACAAATTGAAGGCCTTAGGATAGCATGAATAAGAATATGCTTGCTGAGCAAAGGTGCATGGGAGGAGGGAGGGGAAGGATGCCTAGGCTATTGACCTATGACAGGTAACATAGATGGAGGGCACACCTGTACCTTAACCACCAGTCTTTTGGGGAGTAAATTATGCTCTGAAATTATTTGCAGTAGTCGACTTACATTGGATTGCCAGCTCCTTGAGAACAGGAGATCAACTTACAATAGACTGCAAGCTTCTTGAGGACAGGAACTGCTTTTCCCCTCCCTCTGAATCCTCGCTGCTTGGCCCACAGGAGGCATTTAATAATTTTTTTTTTGATTGATGGCTGGGGCCAGTGGGTTTGAATCCCACCTCTTTCACTATCTAACTTTGGGCTAATCACTTTACCTCTCCAGGTCTCAGGTTCCTCATTTGTCTAGGGAAGGATGGGAGAGCAAAGGAGAGGACAGAAAATTACAGAATCCTTAAATTCCCTTCCATTTATGATTCGATAAATTTTGTGAATGTATCTTCTAGAGAAAATTCCAAATCAAAATTGAAACTCAAGTCTGAAAACCTGGCTTCTATGTAGTATAGGATGGTTATTTGTCTATGTATCACAGTCCCTGGGATGACTGGGAGCTCCTAGAAGAAAAGGGCTAACTTTCTTTTCTATTTATATCCTCAGCATTCATCATAGGATCTGACAAATGGGAAGTGTTTGCTCAACATTTTCTTTTTATTTGTTAGTCCATTCAGTAGGACCACAAATTGGAGAACATGGTTTAGTGCATACAGAACTTTCAGGAACAGGTTAAATCTTACTTTCTCCAAAGAAATCTTTCCTGATTTCTCCAGTCCCCATTTATTTCCTGGCCAGCCAAATATTTCCTCATACAGCAGAGAAAAATATAGGCTCTGAAATCAGAGGACCTTGGCTCAAATCTCACCTCTGATCATTTACCTGTGGCCTCAGTGTCCTCCTCTGTAAAACGAAGGGTTTGGGCTAGGTGAATTCTGACTTCCCTTCCCACTCGACCTGCAGTTCTGTGATCTGAATTGTTGCAGACACTTTCATGATTTTTATCTCTTGTATAGATGCTCCCAACAGCATAGTGACATTAGAAATACTAATATTATTATGCTCATCACTTCCCCAACCCTTACCCTCCTGACTGGTTTACAGAGGAGAGAACAGTGAGCCTCAAGAAGGTTTAGCTCAGACCATACAAGGTCAGTGACAGAACCAGGACTATCACCCCCAGGCCCTACTCCCTCCCAATTCAAGTCTCTTTCCCTTATAATAATAATATATTATTGCCTTGTGACCCTGACCAGGTGGTTTTCTTACTGAGTCTGAAAGACATGCTATTCATATTCTGTTTGCTTTTTCTAACCCATTTCTTAGCCTTGAAGAGGCAATGCTGCATGGTTGAAAGAGAGCCAGTCTTGGAGTTAGGGACACTAGATTTCACATTCCAACTCTGAAAAATATTGACTGTGTTGATCCTGAATTTCTGACTTAACCTCTCTAAGCTCTCTCAGACTCTGTGGTTCCTTCTCTATAAGGTTCCTATACCACTGAAGTCCCAAGTCCAGGGAATATATTTACATCTCAAATGCTCTTGAAATGTGAATTATTATTTTTTTTGTTTTTATTATTAGGATCAAAGAAGGAGAACATTCCATCTACCGTTGTGGCTACTAAAGGTTCAGAGGATGCTGAAAATCCAACTGAGAGTCTTGTGAGTTTCTTGGGGGGGGGGGTCAGGACCAGGGCCAGAGATTTGGGAGTCAGTCATTCAAAACTAAAAATAGCAGTATCGCCACAATATTTTATATTGCGTAAATACTTTAACAGGTATCCTTTCATTTGGTCTTTACAGCATTCCTCAATGGAATGAAAGCCCCCAGAGGAAGGCAACTTGCCGTTGTTTTGGGTCTAGTGCCCAGGGTCTATCTAGCACAGTGACTTGAATCTAGTCACTTTATTTAAGTGCTAAACTATTCCTATGGGAATAGATAGGGTTGACATTATTACCCCTAATTTATGAGAGGAAAGAGAAGCTGGAGGAAGGAACTAACCACCAGACAGACGAGGCTTCCTACTGAAGCAGATACTTGAGCTGAACCATGAGCAAAAAGGGGTGGAGCTGAGGATGGTGTATCTTCAAGGTGTAGAGGGAAAAGGCATGGAGGTGGGAAATGTATTATTTTGAGTAAAGGAAAGCAGTAGGTCCATTTGGACTAGACTGTCAAGGGCACAAAAGGTAGTAATGAGTAAAAAGACTGGAAAGGGAGGTTGGGAAGGGTTCTAAAATCCAAGCCAAGAAGCACTACCTCACAGGATTGTTCTATGGGTCAAATGAGATAATGAATGTACAATGCATTTTACAAACTTAAAGCACTTTATCAATGATATCATCATCATCATCATCATCATCATCATCATCATCATCATCATCATCATTAATATAATACTCATCAACACAACACAACTACAACTACAAACATCCCTACCACTACAATCAATCAATAAACTTTGGTTAAGAGTCTACCAGACACTGAGCTAAAGGATGGGGTATAAAGAAGCAAAAGACAGATTATTCTTTTGTCCTCCTCTTCTTCCTCCTCTACCTCTTCCTCCTCCTTTTCCTACTACTGCTGCTACTACTACTATCACTACTACCACCACTACTACTACTTCTACTACTACTGCTGCTGCTGGTGCTACTGCTGATGCTATTTCTGCTACTATTACTACTACTACTACTACTACTACTACTACTACTACTACTACTACTACTACTACTACTATTGCTTTTAATACCATTACTATATTCTGCTACTTCTATTACTACTACTGCTAATACTATTATTGCTCCTGCTGCTGCTGCTACTCCTCCTACTACTACAACATTACTTTCATCAGTAATGGCACTATCACCATTACTACTACAAGAGACTTCCTCAAACTCAGTAGAATCTATATCTTTTGACTCCTGGTCCTGTGCTTTTCCTTTTCCAATATTAAACAGAAGCAATAATTCAAATTTCAAAAGGAATCTGCATTTTATGAATGAGGCCATAGAAGTCTAAGGAACTTAAGGCCATGCTGTTGAAATAGAAAAATCAAATTCTGAGCCTGGAATGTCATGTGAATATTCTTTTTATGAAACCATCTTGCCTGAAGCATTTTAGGACCTCCTGAAGCTCTTCCCTTCTGCTACCAACATTCTCTTGACCCAAGAGTTACCAAAGTCAAGATTAGAAACAAGGGAAAGAGTTTCTGAGTCTAAATTCCTTTGGGTGTAATTTGTAGGTAAAGTCTTGTCACTGGTTTGCTTCATTGCAGTGAGGAATCTCAGGCTATTTTAACTCCCCTCATCACACCTCCCTATAATCTCCCCCCAAGGGACCTGGACCTATTCTCCAGCTTTGGAGTTTGTCTGCCTTCTATGGAAGTGCATGAATAATACACAGACTCCTGTCAAAATAAAGAGTGGTTATGAGGTCTCTTTTAACACCGGAAGTCCATCTTCCTAAGGAACAAGGAGACCTTTTTCACCCAAATGTCACCCTTAAGAATGTAATGGGTCCTTTGATGAAGGACCAAAATTTTGGGTCAGCATTTAAAAGACCCTCTAATACCAGGAGTTACTTTGTCCTGGGGAGGAATGCCAACAGAAGCAAAGTATAAACTCAGTGTGGCTGGCATGTTTTATATTCCCAGATTAGAACATCATTCAGCTTAAAGTGATGGGAGGCCTCTTCACATACTTCACACATTAAAATATTTTAGAAAATAGTACCCATTTTGGCAGGGTTTCCTCTCTCTCTCTCTCTCTCTCTCTCTCTCTCTCTCTCTCTCTCTCTCTCTTCTCTATATCTCTTTCTTTATGTGTCTGTCTCTGTCTCAGTCTCTGTCTCCCCCCCAAAAAACAAAACAACAGCAATTGCATTTGGAAGAGAGAATTAAGTCTTTGGGAAAGCTATTTGCCTACTTTCTTTCTAGTCTTTCTGACAACAGAGGATTATGGACCAAGCTTCCTCTCTTGTTAGAAGCTGAGGCAGGGAGCGGAGCAGGTCGCTTCCCCTCTAGCCAATAAGAACACTTTAGCTGAACATGAAGTCTTTGGCTTTTTATAAAGGGTGGATTAAAACTTAAGTGGAAGGGACCACTGAAGCTTACTGACCCTTCATTTTACATCAGCCCCCTCATTTGACAGATTCTACATTTTACATCAGTAAGCATGAATTGCAAGGCCAGGCTTTGTGCTGGCCACTGACCATATATATACAAAAAATGAAACAATTCCCACTTGAAAAAAAACTGAGGCCCAAAGATATTGTCCAAGGTCACACAGATCCTCTGATTGCATTCATCCCACTGTCCTAAGGCATCGAACTCAAGGATCCAAAAGTTACAGAATCCCTGAATTTTTGACTTGGAAGGAACCTCAGAGTCTGTCTGGTTAAACATTAAACATGCATGTTCTTGACAACATTCCTGATGGGAAATACCAGTTTCTACTTAAAGACATTCGCTGAAGCCCCAATGTTTTACTGATGAGGAAACTAAGACCTAAACCCACCACATTCTGCTCTAACATTGCTCTTCAGCTAACCCTCCTCCCTCTTATTAGAAATGATCAAAATGAGACCCAAACCCTCTGCTTCCTGAGGCACCCCAACTTACTTATAACTCCATCTTGTAGAAGTTTAGAGGCAGTGATGCTTGTTTTTCCTGAAATCAAGTCTAATTTTGATTTATTGGCATTTCCTTCAGTCTTCTTTTAGTGCTAAAAATAATAAGTATCTTATACTACCTGGGTGACCTTTGGCAAGGAAAATTCCCTGGCCTAAGTTTCCCCATCTATAAAGTGAGTTTTGAACCAGATCATCCATTGCCTCAATGGGGAAGACAATGTGATCCTCAGCAACATTCTTCTCTCTCTCTCTCTCTCTCTCTCTCTCTCTCTCTCTCTGTCTCCTTGGTTTTTGCAAGGCAAATGGGGTTCTCCTGGTTCCTCCTGACTCCAGGGCCGATATTCTATCCACTGGGCCACCTAGCCGTGCCCCCCCCCCCAGCATCATTCTTAACCTCTCAAAGCCTCAATTGTGAAATCTACAAAATGGAGGTTATAATCTTCCCTGTGTCACTGGATTCTTGTTAGAATAAGATAAGTTCATGGATGTAAAGTGCTTTGTAAAACCTTAAACTATGATATAAGACCAGTTTATTGGTCAGTCAGTTAGCATTGCTTAAACCTCTGCTTGGTGCTAAGCTTTGCCCTAAATTCTCAGGATGGTTAGAATTAGCAGTACAAGGCAAAGACTGTCTCTGTCCTCAAGTCTGAAAAACAGAGACAAAATAAACATATATATATATATAAACAGGAGAAACTGGAGAAAAACCAACAGGAGGATGGGAAATTATTTATTATTTAATATTAAAAATTCCTTCCATTTACTCTGAATTTATCTCCTAAGTATCAATTTGTATAAATGTTGTCTCCTCCATTAGGAAAAAAAACTTCTTGAGGGCAGGGACTACTTTCACCAATTTTAAGAAAAAGAAAAAACCTTCCAACTATCAGGGTGACAAGGAGTTCAGAGGTTCCTCCTAGGATTCCAGCACCCATATAATCCAACTTACAATTAATGGTTTGTTTTTCATTTTCAAAGAAGACAACAATCTCAGGGAGGTGATGTCATGACAAGCAAGTGAATTGGATTTGAGTGAGGGGGGCTGTGCTGTTGCCATCTCACTTTCTCCTCCAGAGCCATATGGGTCCAGTAGCCAGATATGAATTAGGACAACAGGACATGACCCTGGATGCAAGGCAATAAGAGTTAAGTGATTTGCCTGAAGTCACAGAACTAGAAAGAGTCAGTGTCTGAGGCTAGATTCTGACTCCTGTCCTCCTGATTCCAAGGCCAGTGCTCTAACCACTGTACCACCTAGCTGCCAGGAGAATACCCAGCAAATGGTCCATCCAACCAACTTCTTACTCAAATGCTCCTTCATTAGAGATTTTCACTCAGGGATACTGAAAATTCCTTTTTTAGATAAGAGTTGCATCAGATGATGTCTAAGGATGATGAACTTTGGCAAAAGGCTGAATTTGGGTTCAAATTGACTTTCTATCAGAAGCTTTTCCTCCTCACCCCCAGTAAAATTACATGAGTCCTTTTCTCTGAGATTACCTTCCATGTATGTATGTAAATGCATGTATATATATATTTATTTACTTTTATATATGCATGCATATGCCACATATGTGCTATATACCCAGGTAGATATAAATAAATATGCTTATAAAGACATATACAAATGTGTCTGTATATATTTATTTTTTAGCAACTAGCTATTTGTTTATTGCCTCCCTATGAGAATGAGGGCTCTCTGAGATGAGGAACTGTTCTTTATATCCTTAGTACATAGCAGAATTGCCTGGGGTTAAGAGTGCATACGTGTAGGGCAGTTAGAGGGAACCACAGTAGATAGAGCATTGGACTGGAGTCAGAAAGAGTCATCTTCATTAGTTGTGAGACCCTGGGTAAGGCACTTAACCTTGTTTGCCTCAGTTTCCTCATCTATAAACAATGAGTGAAAAAGGAAGTAGCAAACCACTCTCATAGCTTTTTTTTAAGAAAAACTCAAAAGGAGTCATGAAATATCAGAAACCACTGAACAACTACTTATGAAATGATGATTGATTGACTAATTTACTGTTTCAGAGAGATAGGAATGTGTCAGCTTTTACCTATTTTTAGATCACAGGATTTCAAGCCAGGATGATAAAATCCAAGGGTTTCAATTTACAGGTGAGGAATTGTAAGTTCCTTGAGGACAGGGACTGTTTGTCCTTTCTTCCTTGTATCCCTAGTGCCTAGCATTTAATAAACCTTAATTGCATGTTCCTACCTGCCTGCTGGATTCAGGAGCCCTAGACACTCTGGAGCAGAGGAGCAGCCCCCTCAGACAGGCATGTGGGACCCCAGCAGTGCCCCGCGGCTTCCCAAAAATGTCAGCTGGAGCCTGTCAGCCCCAGCAAAGGAGCAGCATCATAGCAACATAAGCAACTCACAAGTGACAGTTCACACCAGCCTCCATTTTTGCCACTGGCAACTTTAATTTTTAACTTTTTTTCCCACTTAGCCTTTTGTGAAAAAAAAAAATGGTTTTCAGTTGAGTATCACACATCGTCGTCAACAAGGAGCTCCTCACGCTATAAAGTTGGGAATTTTCCCCCCTCTTTTCCAGCCAAAATCTGTATCTATGGAACATGTTCCCAGTGTCCTTGCCCCAGAGGCCAGACAGAAACAAATCTTCTTCAGTGTCACAATTTCTCAAATAGTTGGAGATCATTATCGTGTTCCTAACAGAGGTCTCTTCTCTGAAGAAAACATTTCAAAGTACATGGGTTCACAGGGTCATGGGATTTGGAACTGGAAAGAATCTTGCATACACCATCTATTCCAGTTCCCTCAATTTGCAGAATAGGAAACTGAGATCAATAGAAGGGAAATGACTTTCCAAGGGTCACATAGAAAGAAAGTAGCAGAGTGGAGATTTGAACCTAGAACCACTGACCCCCAATCTGACTTTCTCCATTACATGGCACTGTCTCTCCTTAGAGTAGAAATCCATGATCTTTTTATGTATCCTAGAACATTTTGGTTAAACATTGCTGTACTTAATTCTCAGAATAATGTGTTTTAAGTGCAAAAACTAAAATACATAGAATTACAAAGTAATATATTAAAATAATTGTCAAAAAAAACCAAATAAAACTCAGGCACAAAGGTAAGAAGATCGGGCTGGACAGGCCAGCACTCAATACTAGATGGGTTCCAATGGAAGACCCAGTCCCTATACTCAGCAGCTCATTTCACAGGCTCAATTCTTGTTTTTTTTTCAGGTTTTTTTTTGCAAGGCAATGGGGTTAAGTGACTTGCCCAAGGCCACACAGCTAGGTCATTATTAAGTGTCTGAGGCCGGATTTGAACTCAGGTACTCTTGACTCCAGGGCCGGTGCTCTGTCCACTGCCCCACCTAGTTACCCTCACAGGCTCAATTCTCTACAGAACTGTCTTTCCAATTTAGGGATATGTCAGTCAATCAACAAAAATATGATAATCACCCAAAGGAAAGCAAAAAACCAACTATTCTCTCAAGGAGTTTATATACTAAAGTCAAAACAGAGGAGAGATGCAGATGAGTCATGGATGAGCCTCCCAGGGGGCCACAAGTGCTGTTTAGGACCCTGTGAAAGATGTGAGGAGGAGTATAAGAAAAAGAACAAAGACCCCAAAGTTGAATGCTAGCTCTGTTGCTACTTGTGTCAGTCAAATATATATATATATATATATATATATATATATATATATATATACATACATACATATATATATGTATATATGTATATATTATAATATATAATATATAATGGTCTATATTATAATATAAATATGTACAGGATAAATAGGAAATAAGAGAGGAGAGGCACTACAATAAAATGGCATTGGGGAAGGCTTCCCATAGCAGAAAGGATTTTAGGCAAATGACTTCCTATCTCTGGACCTCAGTTTCCCCATATGTAAATGAGAGTTAGATTAGAAGATTATAAAGTCATTTTCAGCTTTAAATGTCTGATCCTCTGACTGGATGCTTATTGCACAAGGGTATGACTGGAAAACATGTCCTTAAAAACAGATGCCCAAAACATCTTAGAGGATGTCCAACAGCCACTATTGCCAAGGATAGGCCAGGAGGCATAATGTGAGTTGCATCTGAAGTTACCTGAGGGTTGAAGTAAGGGGAAGGATACAGAAGATGGGAGGAAGCATACTCCCAGAGTGCTCTATAAGGGCATCACTCAATGTGGGCACCTTGATCCCAAGGCCAACTAATGACTGCTTACTCAATAGGGCTCATGCTAACAATTCTACTGAGCATTCCCCTTCTTTGCACCACATTAATATAAAGTCAGATAGATCTTAGAGCCCAAACTGCATGCTTCCCCATTTTGGAACCACTTTTTGTGACCCCCCCCAAAAAAAAATCCCACTAAGAATGAGCTAAAGACAAGATGGTGCTCTCCTCTGTTTAATTTAATTTAAAAAACCTTCATCAGAGTCATTGATATTCAGCAGGAGTTGGCAGACATTGTCCTGCAGAGCTGAGGATTTGAAATATGGCCTCCCTGGCTTTGAGAAATATAAACTTCTCCCAGTTCCTGCTGTCTGGGTGGCCCACTCTTCTGCCAAGGAACCTTGGGATTGTCTGGATTGCTATCTCATTGTCATAAAACTGTTTGTTTTTTTGTTGGTAGAAACACCCAGAAGATGAGGAGTTGCCCCCTGCAAACCCTGTTTCTGAGTCAAGGGCTTCCAAGGAAAGTGAGGCCAGCAGTAAGATCCGACCAGCCTCACAACCCTCTCTGATTCCACTGAGGAATGAGGATGTCCAACGGGAGACATGGATGGACCGATTTCGCAAGCTAGAAAATGCCCTCTACCTGTGTGATGTGAACAATACAGGTGAAAGATGATACATAAAGAAAATCCCCCTCTTGCTAGGTAGTTAGGAAGGAAGGAAAGGTTAATTTTTATTCATTACAATATTTCTTTGCAATTTGTTTATGTTGCTATTCATTATTAATGTATTGTTTATCCTCTGTTTATGGTATTTATTATCATATATAGAGCATTTTAATGCTTACAGAGTTTTAGTCCTGGGAGGAGGTCCTTTTATTATTCTCATTTTAGGGATGAAGAATCTGACTGATATTAAGTGACTTGCTCTGGGCCACATACTTAGGAAGTGTCTGAGGCAGGATTTGCACTCCACTTAGGTGAATCTACTGTTACCCACTACACCATCCTGCTGCTTCCCTTTATTAAATGGAGTATTTTGCAAAGAACAAATGTTATTTAAATGCCAGGGAAGGTGCCTGTGTCTAAAATTCCATAACAATAGCAAACTATATTGAAATGGAGTCATCACAAGATTTCTGGGCTCTAGTTAAGGCTCAGACATTGAGCACATATAATTTCATATAACGTTCTAAATTGTAGAAAATGGAAAGTTGCAACTGGAAGGGACAATTAGTATAAAGGATGAGTGGATGTCAAAAATGGAGGGAACTCTTTGAAACTGCAATATGTAATAGCTCTTCCAAGACTTCAAACCAATCTTAGAATAGAGATATTAGGTCTGGAATATACATTATAATAGTTAGAACATAGTGTTAGAACATGGAGAATGGAATATTCAAACTGGAATGAACCCTAGAACCTAGACTGTCCAAACGTACAACCTTGGAGATAGTCAACATAAAAACAGAACAGAGAATGCCAGACATAAGAGGGACCTTCAAATATAGAATGTTAGCACATGGAACCCAGGATGTTAGAACAGGAAAGTACCTTTAAATAGAAAATAGAGCATAGAACAGGGAATGTTAGAACTGGAAGGAACCTTCTGATAGAGAGTTTCGGAGCTAAACTGGGGTATTAGAATATCAAATGTTAGAGCTGGAATAACCTTAGAACACAAAATTTTAGAATTTAAAACATAGAATTATCATGTTAGAATAAATCTTGAACCTAGAGCAAAGAATGTAAAGCTCAAAGGGATCTTAAGAGAGTTGTTAGAGAACAAAATCACTTAGACATGAGAAAACAGATGCCAGAGAGGTAAAAATTCATACTTTCACTTATCATTATAAGAGATAAAAATTAAACATCAGCATTTTGAAATGTGCTATAATATGTTAGACTATGGGACTAAACAAAGTGATTACTGCCCTTAAATAGTTTACATTCTATATAGGAAATGGGGCATTCTGAATTCTATCTGGTGCAGGATCCTATCACTGTAAATATCCAAATCCAATCTCCCACGGACTACCTCACCATGATAAGAAGGATGGATAGATTGAGTTGGAGATATTTAGAGGACTTTACTAGGTTTGAGGCAGGGGTGGGACATCTTGGGGGGGGGTGAAGGGCAATTTCAGGTATAAACTAACACTCAGAGAGGAGATTAGAACATATAATGACTCCAGAAGTCCTCTACCTGGCAAGTGATCATGGAACTCATCAGAGTAGACAAGGTATATAGGGTCGGAATGACCATCTTTTCTGGAATTCAAACCCAGATCAGCTCAGGTTCCTAGACTTAAATATAGAAAGAGACCTTTGAGTATATCAAGTCCAACCTCCTCATTTAACAGATGACTAAACTGAGAACCAATCGATGTACATGATTTGTCCAAGGTCACACAGGCAGCAAGTGGCGGAAGTGATTTAAAATTTGATGCTCAGTCTCCATGTTCATTTTTTTTCTATTCCATTTTGCCTCTCACACAAGAGATTTTTACAGGGCATAGGGGAGTATTGATGGTAGTGATAATGGTGCACACTCATTTATGTATGAGGCGCTTTGTGTATGTTGCTCTTAAAACAGGATAAAATCAGCATTATCGTTCTTCCCAATTCAAGAGGAGACTTGGAAGTTGAGAGGGAATGTGACTTTATATATGAGTCAGGATTTAGAGCCAAGACTCGGCAGCCAGTATTCTGCCTTTTACCTCACTGTCTGACTTGTACACATACTTGGGGAGAACTGGGGGGAAGATGAAGGAAACGGACCAATAAAGGGGGCCCAGGAGACCAAGAAGGAGTGGTCTCAAGTGATCAGAGGAGAAGCCCAAGAAGCTAAGGAGAGAGAAGCAGTACTGCAGGAGAAGCATAGAATGCTACAAAGTCAGGGTGGATGAGCCCTGAGAAGGGATCAGTGCATTCAACAATTATGATGCCATGAGTGGCCTTTGAAAAGAGGTTTTAGTTGAGTGGTAAGATCAAAAGTTAGATCGCTGGGGCTGGAGCAGAGTTTGCATGGGGAGATGCTTGTGTGACTTCTTTCAGTTTCTACCCCAATAGACATTTTTAAAGATTCTGGACATATGGTAAAAAAAAAATAGGGTAGGTTGACATTCATGTCCAATTTCCACTATAATTTTTCTCCTTTTTTTCAGGTTTTTGCAAGGCATTGGGATTAAGTGGCTTACCCAAGGCCACACAGCTAGCTATTAAGTGTTTGAGGTTGGATTTGAACTCAGGTACTCCTGACTCCAGAGCCAGTGATCTATCCACTGCGTCACCTAGCTGCCCCTCATTATCAATTTTGAAAGGTTCCTGAGGTGATGTAGATCAGGAAAATGCTATGGACATCATAGTATATATCAGGATTTCAGGAATTTATTTTACCCAGCATCTCAGCATAGATTTATGGATCACACTGGTCTGCACCTCAAGAGACCCTGTTGTTTTCTAAGCTGAATTCTGTCCTTAACTACCTTTGTGACTCCCACATACATACATACATAGAACTTACATGTATGAATACATATAAAATATATTTGTATATATTCATATTTAGTATATATCTACACATATGTGTAGATTCGGGTGTATATATTGAAATATATGTTTACATAGAAATTAATTTCTATAAATATATTAAATTTAATATTTGTGCATTAATTTACCATATATTTAATATAAATTTTATATATAAAATGTCTTATTTAATAAGATATTTGTATATTTTAGAGAGGTCTACATGTGTGACCACAAAATGCATTCACACACAGGCAAACATATATGCCTGTATACATATATACACATAAACACATAAATACATTCATGTGTGAAAACAATGGACAGCTAGAGGGTGCAGTGGATAGAGCACTGGCCTTGGAGTAAAGAGGACAGGTTTTTGAATTTGACCTCAGACACCTGCCACTTACTAGCTGTGTGACCTTGGGCAAGTCACTTCATCCTGACTTCCTCGCATCCAGTCATCCTGATTCATATCTGACCTCTGGGCCCAGATGGCTCTAGAGGAGACAGTGAGACTGGTGACTTAGCACAGCCCCCACCTCATCCAAAATCCAGTTCATGTGCTTGTCATGGCATCGCCTCCCTGATGTTGAGGTCTTCTTCAAGAATGAAGGACATTGTTTATTATTATTATTATTATAATTATTGTTTATTAAACAGAAGGAGACCACAGAAACTTGTTGAAACTAAGAAGTAGTATGTCAAAACATGTGCAGTGAGAAAATTGCATGCATAGCAGTGAGCAAAATGAATTGGAAAGGGGAGAGATTAGAAACATAGGATTCACTAAGGAGGCTTCCTAATTATAATTTGAAAGGTAGAGGGAAAGCATTTAGTATTAGGGATGTTTGGGAAAGGACTGAGGTTGTTTACAAGATGGACACAGAGGTCATAGACTCCTAAAATGTTCTGAGACTTGACCTTTCCATTCAATAGAATAACACATAAATGCTCAGGTCCATGGAGATATGACTTGTCCCTGAGAGTTCATGGTAGGACCAAGATGAGCACCTGATCTCTCTTGATTATCTCCCCATGTTGGTTCGACACTCCTCATACCTCTGAAGGAATTAGACATTATATCATAGGATGATCACCTCAAAGAACTGGAGACTTTTACCAGGAGAAAAGAAAGCTCCCAAAAGGGAGTCAACATAATAACTTAACAAGCATTTCTCAAATGTCTACCCTGGTCAGACCCTGGACTAATCTTAGATCCATAGAAAGGCAAAAAATAAAAAAAAAATCAGGTTTTATCTTCAAGGAGCTTATATGGAGGAGACAATATTCAAATATCCATGTAAAAGAAGATGAGGTAGAGGGTGGAAATGGAAGGTGTTTTGGTTTTTTTCCCCCAGAGGGGAAGACTCTAGAATGGGGGGAAATTCAGGAAGGGCTTCATATAGAAGGTCATAGCTTGGCTAAGACTTGCAGGAAGCCAGAGAAGCCAGGAGAGGCCAGGAGGAAGGAGAGGATTATGAGTCTGGATAACAGAAATTGGGAGGGGGAGAAGGATTTAGATCTGTTCTTTCTGGCCCAAGAGAATAGAACTATAAGCAATAAAATTGAAAAGGAGCAGATTTCCCCTAAATAAAAAGAACAACATCCTTCATCAAACTACATGAATTTTGCAATGGATTGCCCATAGGAAATCACTAAGTAGGGCCTGGATGACTGTTTTGTGAGGAAGAGTTTCTGGGTAGTGTTCTTGATCTGTGTAGGTCCTGGATACCTCTGAGAACCCTCCCCAAGTTGAGATTCTGGAATACTGTCAAAATGGGTAGTCCTGAGGTGAGGAAGCTTGGTTTCTAAGAAATAGCTCAAAAGAATAGTTAAAACCAGAAGTCTGTTGGGTTTTTTCATACCACAACTGAGTGACTTAGGTCACAGCATTGTCCCAACCTGACAGTTGAGGAAACAGGTCCAGAGAGGTCACATGATATTCCATCCCAGCTAGTCAATGACCAAGATAGCATTTGAACCACTCTCCTGACTGACCTCTGAGTTATTTCCTTTAAAGCATGCTCTTTATAACTTGAGAGATGCATTAAAAAAATAAAAAGAAACCCTCAAAATTCTTTGACTGATGATGGCCAGAACCTCATTTACCGATCTATTTCTCCCTAAACGTGGGCCTCATTCTTGTAGAATTTCTAAAGAAATGCTCTCTATGGAGTTTTATTGACCTTGGTAGATGATGGATGTAAATAAATTAAAAGGGCAGATTTGAAATGCTTTCTCCATGACCTCTTCACTATTTATGTCTGTTTTCCCCGTTTCCATGAAATGTGTAGAGTTGCTACAGCCAAAGAATAGGTCAGAAGGAGATGGGAATGTCTGAGGCAACTTTTAATGAAAAATGAGGATTGACCGAGGTCAACACATTGGCTGACTCATTGGCTACAAACTCTTAGGAAGCAAACATGGTCTCCTAGCAGAAGGAGGATCTAAGTTACAGAATCACAGAATAGTTAGAGACCTTAGAATACAGAGCACAGGAGCAGTGATGCCAGAGATAGAATCATCAAAGCTCAGAAGGACCTTAACATGGTTTATCTAAAAGGGACATTAGAACACAAAACATTTAAGCTGAAAGGGACCTTGGAACACAGACTGTTAGAGGTGGAAGGGATCTGAAGTATACACTGGTAGAACTGGGTAGAACCTTAGAGCATAGAATAGAGACATGGAAAAACCTTGGAACTTTAAGGTACATAAAAGTCTTAGAACCTGGAGCTAGAAGGACCATTAGAATATAGGATTTTAGAATAAGAATTTACATGATCTTGAGTATAGAATGTCAGAACCCGAGAGAACCATGGAATAGAAGAGCTGGAAGGTATCTTTGAAACTAGAATGTCAGAGCTGGAGGGGACCTTAGAACAGAGAATCCTAGAGCTAAAAGGTATCTCAGAACATAGAAAATTAGAGCTGAAAGGTATACTTGGGCATAGAATGTTAGAATCAAAAGGGATGTTAGAACATAGAATGTCAGAGATAGGAGAAATCTTAGAACATAGAATATTGTGGACCTTAGGACATGAGATGGTGGATCTGAAAGGTGTTCTAGAACATATCTTAGAGCACTGAGCTAAAAAAGACTTCCCAGTGAGTGTTTAGAATTGGAAGGGTCCTTAAAACCTAGTATGTTTGGGTTCTTAGCATTTAAACTATTGAAACTAGAAGATACCTTAGAACTCATTGAATTTAACTACCTCATTTTTAAAATGAAGAAATCATATGTCAAAGGTCCTGTAGCAAGTGAGTTGGACCCAAGTAGCTGATCTATAGCTCCAAGGCTCCTGCCCAGACTCATATTTCTTCCTCTTGCAAACTGATCCACTCTATGGGTTTCAAAAAGAGGTTTGAGGCATGATTGCTAGGATGAAGGCTGGTCACTGTATAAATGTTTATCTGGCATCTTCTATGTACAAGTAAGTTGAAGCAGTCCCTGGGAAGAACACACACAGTTTGGGAAGGGCCAAAGGACTGATGTGAATGATTACCCTGATAAACTAAGGAAAGTAAATGATTTGGGGCAGATTGTTCTTTCCTTGGTGGAGCCAGTGGGTTTGTTGCCATGACTAGCTCTCTGAAGGATACATGGAAAGTCCTCCCAGATTCTTGCCAAGGTGTTTGTGTGTTTTTTATATGGATTTATTGGGAGATTGGGGTAGGACAGGAGCAGAAGATGGACTTTACCACATGATGAGAGATTGAAAGATGGTGGCGAGCAGCTGTTCGGGGAGTCCACTAATGACATGATAGATTGGAATGGGCACACATTTCAGCTGATGGCATTTTTAGTCTGACATCAGGATGAATTTCCTAGCAGTAAAGTTTGGAAGCTCTTTAAATCATAGAACACAGAATGCCACAGCTGTAAAGGACCTTGGAATACAGACTATTCGAGCTTAGACTGTCAGAACTCAAAGGGATCTTCCAACAATAAATGTCCAAGATGCTGTATGCATTAGAAGATAAAATGTTGAAGCTGGAGGGGGCCTTAGGAAATGGAATGTTAGGATGTAGAATGTCAGAACTGAAAGGGACCCCAGACTAAAGAATGTGAGGATTGGAAGGTCCCTAAGGATAGAGAGTGCTAGAGTTTGGAGAGACCTTAGAAGCAAAATTGTCAGAGGTGAAAGGGACCTTAGAGCATAGAATGGTAGAGGGAAAGATTTAGAGTGTGGAATGTCAGAGATGGGAGCAGCCTCAGAACAGAATAAGAAGGAATATCAGTATATAGAATAGTAAAGCAGAGAATGCCAGAGGTGGTACTGCCCATGTAATATAAGATGTTAAAGCTAAACAAAGTCAAAGACTGGAAAGCTGGAAGGAAATCAGAATGTAGAGTCTTGAATTTAGAAAGAGATTTTAGAATATAAAATATCAGAACTGGAGGAGACTTTGGAACACTGAAAGTGCAAACAAAAACACAGACTCTGGGAAAACCAAACCTAGATGAGCAATCTGAGGATAAGAGATGGGAAGCACAATTTACAATGAGGTGAGCCAGTAGTGAGGCCAGGTCAGGGATAGGAACAAATACTAACAGCTAGATGGGGCATAAATAGCATTTCAGGATGATGAAAGTTTGAATCTTGCCTCAGATACTTATTGCATTACCCTGGCACTGTCACTCATCCTTTCACTTTCTCAGTGTCTAGGAGAGCTCAACTTCCTTCCTCCCCTAAATCTAGGATCTCATCACCTGAGTTTGGCCATGTACTGCGATGGGAAAGTCTTGGGACCTCAGTTTCCTCATCTATAAAATAAAGACAATAAAAATGTCAATCTTTAAGATCCAGTGGGGAAAATAAAATAGGATCATATATGCCAAGCACTTTCCAAACTTTCAAGTGTTAATTAAATATGTTCATATTATTCTCATGGTGGCTAGATGGCACAGTGGATAGAGCACTGGCCTTGGAGTCAGGAGGATAGAAATTTGAATCAAGCCTCAGATATTTACTAGCTGTATGACCTTGGCCAAGTCTCTTAAACTTCATTGCTTCACATCCAGAGTCATCTCCAGTCTTCCTGATTCATTGGCCACTGGACCCAGAAGGCTCCAGAGGAGAAACTGAGTCTGGTGTCTTAGTACAGCACCCCTTCATTCAAATCCAATTCATGTGCTTGTCATGGCATCACCTCTCCTGATGTCATGGTCATCTTTGAAAATGAAGGGCAACTCATTCTTCTTCTTATCCTTATTATTATTATCATTATAGAGTTTGATGCCAGCCATCTTAGGGAATATAAACCCAATTCTTTAGGCACATGTGAGGAGGAAAAGACAAAACACAAATGAATTAATTTATAAAATATCCTTTAAGTACTTTCTTATGTCCAGAGTGCTATATTAGATGATGGAGATGATAGAAAAATAAGATAGAGACCTCATTTGCCCACAATCCCCACATCCCACGGCCAGAAGGGACTTGAGGAGCCAGTGTGTTCAACCTTCAACTTCTACTATATATCCAGTGAGTAACTGGATCCTCAGGGAGCTTACTATCTAGGAGAGGAGATAAGATGCCAGAAAAATGCAGAATACACCATAGAAGTGGAATGCTGGGAGACCAAAGGAGAGAAAGAGAAATAAAAGAAGCTTTGAAATTTAGTATTAGTTTAATATGGTGTCCAGGGTGGTAAAAGACCAAGATTAATCACTTGGAGGAAATGGGTCTCAGTTTTCACATAAATAGAAAAAGGCATTGGACTAAATGACCTCAAGAGCCTCATTCTTCTTTAGCCTTCTATGATTCTGTGACTTGGCAATGAGAGATGGAATTAGGCAGTCTTTGAGTGCCTTCCCCACCCTTCTTTAGAACTGACTTCAGAAAGTTTTAATGACCATACAAAGTATTGTCTTGAACTTGGCTTCAAATTCAACTATTAGCTGCACCCAGCAAATGGCATCATCAAGGAGAGACCTCCTGTGGTGAGATGCCCACATCTCAGTGGTAGATTTTTGTCAGGGACATGGACTCCTCAGAAAAATCTATTGCAAATTCACTTCTGACATCCCTTTAAATTCAACAAATGTTTATTAAACAATTATTATATCAAAGATTATGAAAAGTTTGCCTTGAAAATAAATGTCTTTTCTCTTTCTCCATCTCCATCTGTCTCATTCTTTCTATGTTGATATGTTTCTCTATTCTCTGTCTGCCTGCCTTTGATTCACCTTCTCTTTGTTTTTTTTTTTGCTTTCTCTTTGCCCTGTTCTCTATATCTCTTTCTCTAATTCTTTGTTTCCCTTTGTTTGTCTGTGTTTCTCTCCTTCTGTTTCTGTCCTCTCTTTCTGTTTCTGGCTCTCTGTCTCTCTGCCTGCCCCCTCCTTCCCTACTTCTCTCTCTTTCTCTCTCTCTTTCTCTCTCTCTCTCTCTCTCTCTCTCTCTCTCTCTCTTTTTTCCTTTTTTCTCTTCTGTCTCTCTGACTCTATCTCTCTGTCCTCCACTTCCCTACTTCTCTCTCTATCTCTTTGCCTTTGTCTCTCTTCTCCCTCCCTACTTTTTCTTGATTCTTCTCTGTCTCTCTGACTTTCTCTGTTCTCTCTCTCTCTCTCTCTCTCTCTCTCTCTCTCTCTCTCTCTCTCTCTCTCTCTCTTCTTTCTCCCTCCTTTATCTTGATTCTTCTCTCCATCTCTCTGTCCTATCTATCTCTGTCTCTGTCTCTCTCTCTCTCTCTGTGTCTCTGTCTCTGTGTCTCTGTCCCTGTCTCTGCCTCAGGTCTGCTGGAGAAAGAGCGAGCCAAGCGTCTCATGCACAACTACAATCTCATTTATAACCTCGCCCTCAGCCCTCTGAAAATCGACCAGGCAGCCCGGAGGTTCCGACAGGGAGAGAACCTTCTCTTGGAACCAGCACTGCAGTACCTGAAGGAGCTGTGAGATGGACCCAGATGAAGCTAATGGATGTTTGCTGTGTCTCCCCTCTTTGTCCCCAGGGACCTGTTTTTCTCATTCTGAGGAAGGGAGAGAAGAAGAGTTTCCCAGGAGAGGCAGACGTCGTAGACATCCTGGGCGTGCTCCTATGGCCCTCCTGTCTCAGACCGACCCCCTTTTATAGAATGACATGAAGGTGAAGAGGCTTAATTTGGTTTGGATGAGAATCTATTGAGGACTGTTACCAACCAGTCCAACATTTTCTCACTGTGCGACCTTTAACCACTAGGCCTCAGTTTCTTCCTCTAAAAGGGTGACAGTTTGGGTACAGGGAGGGGATGTAGACTAGATAATCTCCTAAGGTGCCTTCCAACTATTATTCAGATAGACTCTGTTCTAAGTTCTTACATCTATGATCTAATACTCCCTGTTCTAAGGCTCTAATATACTCCATTTTAAAGTTTCTACCAGTTCTGATGCTTTATGTTCTAAGGTCCCTGCCAATTCCAACATTTCTATGTTCTAAGGTCTCTTCCATCTCTAAGATTCTTTGTTCTATATTCGGGAAATCCATGTTCTAAGGCAGGTCTGTCTAAAATGTGGTCCCAGGTGGGTTTATTAAATGCTTTAGTAAACAAAGCCGAGCTACCTCAGAGCTCTCACTAAAATGGCAAATCAAAATATATAGTCTATTGTATCAGTAAACTCTTTTAAAAGTAAGGTTGGAGAGCCCTGTTCTAAGGAAGAGCTCAACTCTTAAATTTGGGGTCTTGAGGTCTCTTTCCCATCTAACATTCAATGATCTGTGTCCTATAATTCTAAATTCTAAGATTCAGAGCAACTCTAATATGCTGTGGTCTAAGATTATGCAGTCTATATCCTGACATACCAAGGTCCTATTCAGTTCTGACAGTCTATGATGCAATCTTCCAGAACTGTGTAAAGTAGAAGACACAAAATGGTGTTTAATAAAGGCCAGTTGGCTGATTGATTTATCCTGACAACATGCAATACTCTATATTCTAAACTTCTGTATTCTAAGTTCCATTTCTGCCCAACATTCCATATTCTCTTTTCTCTGGGAAGTATCTTGCCAGTGATCCTTAGAACTATTTGACTATGGGCAAGTTATTAAGCAGTTCTAAGGATCAGTTTCCTCATTTATAAGATGACCAAGATGGCATTGTTGCAATCTATCTCACAGGATTGATAAGTGACTCCAGGGGGATAATGGTTGTAGAATGCTTCGTAAGCTTGAAAGCCCTAGTTGCTGTATCTATCATGATCAAGATAGGGATGAGGGCAGGGATGATGGAGATGTCCTATTCTATCTTCTAAAATTCATTTGAGGTCACATTCTGTGATTTAGTGAGGGTTATCAGAACCCTTGCCCATTTGAGGAATCTCTAGGGCCCAGCTGAGGTTCCATTCTTATGATATATTACAATTATCATAGTAACTGCAAAAGAAGAGAGAGAGAGAGAGAAAGAGAGAGAGAGAGAGAGAGAGAGCTAGGCGGCTTTGGGGAAGTTTAACTAACACAACCCAGCTCCAAGATTCCAACTCCATTAAGCTATTAAACAGATAAGTTCAGTTTAGATGAACCATACGCATAATTTTATTGGAGAATTAGGTGGTTTGATGCATATAAATCCATCTTTTAAACCTGCCAGAGATATTTACTAGTTGAGTGGCCGGACCTTTCTTTGTTTTCTCATCTGTAAAATGGGAATAACTACAACTCTACTTACTCATTGGGCTGTGGAAAAGCTTAAATGAGATAATTTTAAAGAAGTAATTTATGAGTATTAAAGCAAATGACACCTTTAATCCCTCCAAATACAGGAAGGGTTATGTACTATTTGCCACCTTGTTGGCAGAGTAACTGAATCAAAAGGGACTGAAGGAGATCACCCAAGAATGGAAAGATTTAGTCTCATGCCAACATATTGCAAATATTAGGAATATTCCTAATAGACACCTCATACTGCATCATGCCCCAAATTTCAAAATCTAGTTAATGTCTACTATCTCCACTATCTGTCATCTTGAATTCTGAATGCACTCAAAATGATTTAAATGTTCATAGAATTTAGAACTGGGAGGAACCTTGAAGACCATCCAATCAACCCCCCCGCCCCCATTTTAAGGATAATGATACTTAAGTCCAAGGTAAAATGGCTTTCCCAGTTGAGAATGAAAGTCATCTTCCTGTTTACCATACCACCCAGATAGAAGAAAAAAAATTTGTGATGTGTCCTCACCAACTCTCAAGTTGCCATCTCCATTGGGCAAAGCTTCTGAAAGCAAGCCATTGAAGGCCAAAGAGCCCTGTGAGTGGTGAAATTCTGTCCTCTGTTACTATGAAGTAAGAAGGGGGTGTCAATTGCCATTAGTCTCAGTGTTTTCACCTTTAAAATGTTTGGGTTAGCTCTCTCTGAGGTCCTTTTCAGCTACACTTCTATGTTTTCATGAATTTAATGAGTTGCCCAGAACATCTAAGTATTGACTGGTTTTACTCTGAATAGACTATAGTGAGCATTCTAACATTGGTTTAAATTTAGGAAAAAAAATATTTGGAACTCCTACTTCCATTTTAAGAAGTGGTCCACTTTTAGCCAAATCTTTGACCAACAATCACTGACATTTATGGTGTCAGTATGATAAGCGTCTCAAGTTAATAGTTAATTAAGAGCCTTTCTCTAAATATCCTCTCCTTTTTCTTTGTCAGTGTGGAGGTTTTCTTTCTGAGTAGCCCCAGGTCACATCCAGTATCTCATGATGTTTATAGTTGCTATGAAACCTGAATAAACACTTGCTAAATCATCTTGCCTGGTGTGTGGTATGATTTCATTCAAGAGTCCATTGCTGAATTCATTTCTCTCTGCTGGAGGCTGGCCTTCCAAGACTCTTCAGAGTGTTCAGAGTGGGATGGATTTTTCTGGAGCCCTATTGACAGAAGGTACCATACATTTGAATTGGAAGAGACCACAGTCAACTACTGAATGGATAACTGATAGCAGCTGGGTGTGTTGTATTGTGGCCATCAAGAAAAAAAAAACTGTAGTCTTGGTCCCTGGACAGATCTATTTGAGTCCCAATCCTTTATTTACCATCTAAGTGACCATGGACAAGTTCCTTACCCTCTCCAAGTCTTGATTTTCACATATGTACAATGAAGACAAGAATATTAACCCTCTCTACCTTTCAGTGTTTTTCTGAGATCAATGAAGCTATGGATGTAAACTTATTTTGTAATCTGGAAACATTCTATAAATGATTAATGGTAAAGGTGATGTTATCACGATTTTAGAACAACAGAAGGCAAGCCGTGGAAAAAGACCAATAGGAGACAAGGTGGCATAGTGGAAATGACTCAGCCTTTAGGATAAGAGGATGTGGGTTCAAATCCCACATAATGCCTGTGTGACCTTGGTCAAATTACTTTGTCTTTCTGGTACTCAGTGACATTATCTGTACAAAGAGTTGGAATAGGTGCTTTCTGGGGATCTTTTCAGCTTTTTCTATGGAACTCTGAGCCAGAGTTTGATTACAAGTTCAGACATTTGCTGTGTGTCCCTATGATTCACTTGACCTCTCTGGGTCTGAAACTTCATTATCTTCTTAAATGAGGGTAATAATACTTTTGCTGCCTTCCTGAGAGAGTTCTGAGAAAAATGGTTTGGAAACTTCTATGAACCTTGAAAATGTGGGTTGGTTCCTCAGACTTTCCCCCCACCCAGTCCCAAATCTTGGTCATAAAACCAGGAAAAAAATCTATTATCACCATTGTTTTCATTGTAAAATAGTTAATCATCTTTTTTTTTCCTCATATCACCCACACTTCTCAACATTTTTCTCCTGTTCTCCCATACCAGAGACTTATCCTTTATGAGGAAGATTTTAAAAAGGCACAGGGGAGAGGGGGTATTGCAGTTCAATTAAAGCTAAGTCTGTTGATAACAAAAACATTGTTATCTTCTCATTTTTTTCCTCAGTAGAAAGAGGGAGTAGATTAAATCAAATAGGAAATTCTCAGGAAAATCTCTCCACTGATGCAGATTGTTACCTGCTCACTGAATTACTCAGAAGCATTGAGAGATTAAGTCACTTACACAGGTTTGGACACCTACTAAATGTTTTAGGTGATATTTGAATCTAGAAATAGCACCCCCAGATTATACATTTAGCACTGAATGGAAACTCAGGCAACTCAGTCCAAGAAGCTCACTTTGCAGATGAGGAATTTGAATTCCAGAGAAGTTTAGCTAATGAACATATCATCCCAACATACATCTCCTGCCTCCAGGGCTTTGCCTATCCCGGTTCTCATTTCTAGAAGGCTCATCCTCCTCACCTCCTTGGCTCCTGTCAAGGTTTATCTCTGGCTCTATCTATTCCAGGAAGCCCTCTTTGAATTCACAGTTATTCTCTCTACCCCTCCAGATCATTTTCTATTGGCGGCATTTTATACATATCCTGTATCATCCTATCTATGAATGTGTTTTCTCGTTCCAGTAGTATGGATAGTTTTGTTGGAGACCTTTTCAATTTGAAAATTTATTTTCCTAGCTCCTAACTCAGCACATAGCACATAGTAACTAAAAATATTTGTTGACTGATCAATCAATTTGCCATTAGCTATGTAGCCATGAGCAAATTATTTTATTTCTCCCAGTCTAATTTCCTCATCAGTAAAATGGGAAAATGATACTATGTGACCATGGATAAGTCCCCTAACTCGTCAGAGCCTATTTGCCCATCTGTAAAATGAATACGATTATCACTTAGGAGGTACCTGGCAGGGTTTTTGTGAAGATCAGTACTATTCTCATGGCAATATTTTTATTAAATTTTTATAAAAAATGAGTTGTTATCATTAGATGACTCAGAGTGTAAATTGTCAAGAACCTGTAGAGCCCAGGTAGAGTGTTCCCACTAGCTTGTTTCCAAAAGGCCAAGGGATCCATTTTCTGCAGTTATTCTTGCTGTTTCCCTCTCTGCTTTTCCTTCTCTCTCTTTCCCAATACCTTCAACTTCCATGGAGTCCCATGTCTGGATTATATAGCACCTTCTAGGCTCTTAATGAAGAAGGAATAGGAGTGCTCCCTGGCCCTGTTGATTGCAACATGGGACCTCAGCTCTCCTTGTCAAAAGAGATTCTTTCATTCTTTGTATATCTCCAGAGTCTAACATTGTCCCTAAAACAGTAGGTGCCTAATCAATGCTTGGTGATTGAGTGAGGACTTAGATAAGGAAAAGCAGCAGCCCTAGCCTATGGACAGAGTTAGCCCATGCTCATTGATTCAAGAAAGGAATTTCCCAAGAACCTTGAAAGAACAGAGTCCTGAAAACCACTGTTTTTACTTGGGATCAAAAGCTGGATGAAACCATCATTGGATAAAGAATAGGGATGCTGTACACGTACAGCCCTTCACCTCTCCTCCTCTTCCCAACATCTTTCAGCTGTAATTTCCCATTGTTTTTACAACCCTTGCAGGCAGAGGGGTCTCAGGATGAGGGACGGTTCATTAGTGCACAGGAGCTGCTCCACAGCTCTCACAGTTGGCTGGGGAAGTTTGAAAGCAGCATTGGGATGCAAGGCAGCAGTTAGCTGGAGCTAATTGGGGAGGGGAAAGCCTTGGAGGAAGAGTTTCCAAACACAGAACATCAATATTATTGGAGGAAGGATCAGGATGCCTGGGGCACAATATGGCTTCAGTTGGACCAACTGCTCACTCTCTGGGTTCCTCTTCTGGGCTTTGTTTTACTCACACTCTAAGATAAATCCTTTCCCTTTACTGGAAGGCATTTGTGTCTCCCACATCCCCTTCTTCTCCATCCATAATCATTTTCCTGGGTCAAGGGTCTTCCCTGACTTCATATATCCAACCAGACATTGGGTAGAGCTACTTCAGGGGAAAGGGATTGAGGGGGCAAGGTGAATGGTTAGATGGTAATACAGTCACGAGCAGATGGCAAGGCTGGGAATGGATCCTGAATGCGTTCACAGACAGACTGAAGTCTGACAAAGGACTCTGGAGACTTCTCTGGGGGACAGCAGTGGGCTTTGTACCAGCTTCTAGCCTGGAGCAACTCTCTTACCCTCCATGAATTTTCAAGATATTGAGCTCACCATGGCAAGCAAATTAAGGCTTCCTGGCATATCTTGACATCTTTAGCTACAAGGGTGCTGACATTAGAGCTGGCAGGACTTTCAAGATCATTTAGTCCAATATGTCATTTTACAGGTGAGGAAATAGAGTCTCTTGCTACCTCGCCCAAGATTATCCAAGTAGTGAATAGCTAATATTTCAATCTAGGTTCTTTGTCTCAGAATCCTGAACTTTTTTTTTCACTGGATCAACTAAGTGACAATATGGGTAAAGAGCTGAATTCTAATCCTGCCTCATGATTCCTGGCTATATAATCCTGAACAGGTCATTTAATTTGTCTGAATCTCTGATTCCTTTTCTGCCAAATGAAGGTAATCATAGAAGTTCTTTTTGTTTGTTTGTTTTAGGCAATGGGATTAAGTGACTTGCCCAAGAAGATGCAGCTAGGCAATTATTGAATATCTGGGGCTGGATTTGAATGCAGGTTCTCCTTATTCCAGGACCAGTTCTCTATCCATTGCACCACCTCAATGCGCCTTACCTTAGAAGTTCTAAGAGGCCAAGTAACTTCTCTAAAGTAGCAGCAACTATAAAAACATCAATAGAAATAAGTATTTATGGATATTATTATAAATCAGTGATGATAATAACAATTAATAATATTAAATATTGATAATTTACAATTATTATCGCATTTGATTCTCACAACAACACTGAGAGGCAAGTGCTATTATGATTTCCATTTTGCAGATGGGAAAACTGAGGCTTAGGGAGGCAAAATGACTTGCCTAGGGTCATATAACTAGTAAACGCTTGAGGATGGACTTTAAATCAGCTCTTTCTGACTCTATGTCCAACACTCTAGCCACTGCATCACCCAACTGCCTCTAGGTAACTTAGCCAGTAAGGATCAGAATCAGACACTCAACCTAGCTTACAAAGTATGGCAGGTCCTCTAGTTCAACCTATTCTTATCATGCCTTTACCCTAAGATTTTAAATGAATGGGAAACTACTCTATTCCAAGTGGGTTCATTCCATTTGGGCATAACTCTATTTATAGAGATGCTTTGTGTTTTTTCCCTCTGACATCAAGCGAAGATTTTCATCTCTGCCAAGTTCACCCTATACAGTTAGTTTTGCCCTCTGGGGCTAAACTGAAGAAATAAAATACTTCTATTTTTAACTAGCAATTAAAAAATAATTTCATTCTACTTTTTAATTCAGCTTTGAATAACAACCAGATCTCTTGAGTTCAAGTTCAATAGCCATTGCACCATGTTAAAGCAGGAGCTTAATTGTTGGTTGTATACATTAGGTGACTAATAAAACTACAATTGGAGCAAATGGATTTGGGTGCTAGAACAGAATGGAACTAGCAGCAAGATTACAATTCTGAACTAATATTTTGGCATTCTTTATAGTTCCTCTACCCAGGGACTATTCATTCATTCACTCATTCATTCTTTAAGCATTTATTAAGCCCCTATCATATACTAGAAACTGTATCCATGGCTAAGATAACAAAGACAAAAAAAAATGAAATGGTCCCTGTCCTCAAGGGAGCTTTTATTCTCTCTGAGGGAAACAACCTATACCTATCTGAGTATACTTAAAATTTATTGTTGCTGTTATTGTGGATCCCATTTGGGATTTTCATAGCAAAAGATATTAAAGTGGCTTATCATTTACTTCTGTTAATTTTCTGAGGAAACTGAGGCAAATATGATTGAGTGCCTTGCTCAAAGTGACACTGTTGGTAAGCATCTGTGGTTAGATTTCAAACTTAATTCAGGCCTGGCAGTCCATCCACTGCTAAGAATAAGGATAAAGTGGGAGAGAAGACGCAACTAGATGGGGAAATCAAGAAGGGTTTCAATATAAAAAGTGGGCCCAGACCTGATCTTATGGAAAGGTGGAGATGAGGAAGATGAATATCCTAGGTGTGGGAGTAGGGAAATGGAATGTCATATATGAGGGACATTAAGATAATCTCTTTGGGGGTGGCTACATGGCACAGTGGATAGAGTACCGGCCCTGGAGTCAGGAGTACCTGAGTTCAAATCTGACCTCAGACACTTAATCATTACCTAGCTGTATGGCCTTGGGCAAGTCACTTAACCCTATTGCCTAGCAAAAACCTAAAAAAAGATCACCTCTTTGGTTGGACAAAGGTATTGTGAAAAAATGTTACAGCTACAAAGGTGGCTTGTGGAGGGCATTCAGTGCCTCACAAGGGAATTCACATTTGATCTTGGAGGCAATAAGAAATGCCTAGACTTTATAGGTTAGATCTGCACCTAAGGAAAATCAATTTGCTAAAACACCAAAGGACATCCTAGAGTGGGGAGAAATTTGAGGCATGGAGATCTAATAGGAGGTCATTTGCGATGGTCCAGAAAAGACTTGAGATTTTAAGGTAGGGAAGCTGTGTGAATGGAAAGAAGGGGACAGACTTGGAAAGTTTTTAATGGATGTCTCTGGGGCTGCGAGCCTGAGTGTATGGTACACTCAACAAAAATAGAGAAGAGAGATATGTTTTTTGTTTGTTTGTTTTTTGATGGTAGTCGGGGAGTTAATTAGTTCTATTTGGGACATCTTGAGTCTGATCTCTCTCCATTCTTTTCCTTTGGAAATGTCCAAAAGGCAGTTAATGATGATTTGCCTGGAGTTCAGGAGAGACCAAGGATTGATCTATAGATCTGAGAGGTATCTCAGAGAAAGATGGTCTAGCCCATGGGTGCTGATGAAATAGCCAAAAGAGGAAAAAAATAGAGCTTAGAAGCAGGCCCAGGTCAGAGCCCTGGGGGATACTCACAGTTAGAAAGCGTGATATGATGACAATGTTGTAAAAGAGACTCAGAAGTGATTTTTCTTTTAAGCACAGATCTAACCATGTGGACCTATTCAATCAACTCCAGTGGTTCCCTGTTGTCTCAAAGATAAACTTCTCTGTTTGTTTAGCTCTATTAACCCTACTCAACCTGGCCCCAATTTATTTTCTCCCTTCATTGAATCAGCAATGAGTGCTGAGTCTGTCATCAGGAAAGGCTTGAATTCAAAGACAACTTCAGACACTTCCTAGCTATGTGACCCTGAGTACCTGCCAGCTACTCCATAATTAAAATTAGATTAATAATAGCATCTACTTCCCAGAGCTGTTGCAAGGATCAAATAAGATTACATATATATGTTTCTCTATATAAATATAAACATACATGTATATAATACATAAAATATAAGTAAAGCACTTAGCATAGTTCCTGGTCCATAGTAGATGCTAATTAAGTATTGTCTTCCTTCCTTCTTTTCCTCCTTCCATCTTTCCCTCCCACCTTCCTTCCCTCCGAATCCTTAAGTATAAACTGGAGACAATAATAGTTTTTTAATATTAAACTGACAGGACTCTTATGATGAATTGTTTTAGAAAATATTATTTTCATTTTTAATGAAAACATTTTATCATTAAATCAGTTTAGTCTTCAGAAGGAGTCCTGAATAAGAGTTAGAAATCCTGAGTTCAAATCCCAGATCTATCTCTTACTTCCTAGTGATCTTGGACAAGTCACAACCTCTCTGAGACAAGTCACAACCTCTCTGAGCTTCAGTTTCACAGAATCATTGAATCTGAGGATGTGAAGGGAATTCAGAAGCCATTCAATTTGATTCATACACAAAGGCATCCCCTCTGTAATATATCCAATGTAGGCTCCTCCAGTCTCCATCTGAAAACCTCCAAACAGGAGGAAGGAACCCTCTCCCTGCTAAGGCAGTCCTTTCCACCTTGGACAGCTCTCACTGAAAGGAGGCCTAAATCTGTCTCTGAAGCTTCTTCTCACTGATCCAGGTTCTAACCCCTAGAATCAAATGGAACTCTTCTCATTTCTAGTTTCCCATCAAAAATTTGGTGGAGTGTTTAATTACAACTAAGATCTCTTCCAACTATAAATCAATGATTTTCTAACAGCAAAGCATTTTTAATGGTAATAAATGGCAAATCGTGAGTTGACTTGGATGATGATAACCTCAAGAAGGACCAACCATCGCGAATGTGGGAGACTGCTGAGTATAGACCTGGAGACAGGGATTCTTGAGGCTGTGAAGTCCAAGGCAAAAGCAGCTGCCTCTCTGTTTAGGAGGAACAAGGCAGCTCTACTCTAGATGCAGGTCTTCCTCTTTTTCTCTCAAATCCAGCAACTTACTGATTCATTCTTTTAGACTCAGGGCTGCCTCTCTTGTTCACAGTCAAAGGAATCTCAAGCTGTCTTAGGATAACACGCTTATGATATCTATCTTGTTTTGTGGTGTTCAAAACTACATCCTGATCACAATTTTTGAAGAAATAGAAAGAGCATTGAATTAATAATAATAATAGCAGACATTTATGGATCACTTACAGGGCAGTTAAGTGGGTTGAGTGATGAGCCTGGAGTCAGGAAGACTAGTTCAAATTGTCTTCAGATATTGTCTTTGGGACCCTGGGCAAATCATCTGTCTCTGTTTGCCTCAGTTTCCTCATCTATAAAATAAGCCAGAGTAGGAAATGGCAAACCACTTCAGTATCTTTGACTAGAAAGTTGCAAATGGAGATAGTAAGCATTGATCATGACTGAAAAAACCAGTGAACGATAACTGAAAATGTTTCACTTTAAGCTTTCATAGATTTTTTTACATGTGTTGTCTTAATTGCTTCTCACAACAATCCTATGTGGTAAATATTATTATTACCCTTACATAGATAAGGTAAGGCTTCTGATGACTTTTCCAGAGTCACGCAGTTAGTGAATGTTTAAGACAATATTTGAATTCAAGTTTTCCTGACTTCAGGGCCATTTATCTATCTATCCACTGAAGCATCTATGCACACATAGGAACAGAGCTGAATTTGTTTTTCTATGTGACCTTAGGAAAGCTCCCCACACCCCAATTTGCTCATTTATAAAATAAGCAAATTAGCCTGATGATCTCTAAGATTTCTTCTGATTTTTTGATATGATGAGCTGAGGGAGGGAGTAAAAGTATTATTGTTTCCATCTTATAGAAAGAAAAATTGTGACTGAGTGACTTACCCTTAATCTTACCTAAGAATTATCTGAGTCTGGCTCAATTTGAATTAATATATATATATATATATATATATATATATATATATATATATACATATATGTATATATGATCAATAAAATAAATACTAAGTTAATCTCTGTTAAAAACAAAGAGGAATAGTTTCTGGGAACACAAGGAAAAATGCTGGCCTTCTATCTGTTTAACATCTCTGGTCTGGACAATTGCAATAGCTATTGATTGGTTTCTTTGCTTCACTCTCAACTCCAGTTTATCTTCCACTCAACTGTCAAAGTGATCTCCCTAAATCTTAGGTCTGACACAGTCACTCCATCACTCAGTAAATTCCAGTGGCTCCCTTTTACCTCTGGTAACAAATATAAAAACTCTCTTTAGTATCCACAACCTGTTTTCTTCCTACCCTCCCAATATTCTTGTATTTTACTCCATTTCTCATACTGTATAGTCTAGCCACACAGACCTACTCATAAATCCTCATAAAGGACATTCCATGTCAGTCTATATTTTTGGATTGCTGCCCCATTCATACCTGGAATGTTCTGACCTTAGTTTCCCTGGCTGCAAGACTTCCTTCAAATGCAATCTTCCAAGGAGTCCATTCATGAGCCTCCTTCCCCCAGATGCTACTGAGTATGGATGGGAGTGAGGTCTTACTTTATTTTCTGTCGTAGAACCCTTGGACAATAGAATGAATCTATAATCTCTCTCCCATCAGATTTAAATACATGAAATAAAACAGGACTGCAAAGGAAACTAGTGAAAATTAAGATATACCATTTGCCCCATCCAAAGTCCTCTGAAATCTATTCATGGACCTGTTTGATGTTCATGCCACCTCCCCCCCTGCCCCCAGAATGCAAGCTCCTTGAGGGCAGCCACTGTTTTCTTTGGCACAGCATTTAACCAATATCTGGTGACTGGTAGGTTACTTCCTTGATGGCCAGTACTTCTATGCTTTGCCCTGGTCAGAGCACATCCCTAGTTTTCTGTTGATACTGCTTTTACCTTCTTTTAATTTACTTACCTAATAATAGTATATATTATACTTTCCGGTAATTATATCTTATCCCCACTAGATTGAAAGTCCTTTGAGGGCAGGGACTAGCCCTGCATTTCTTATTTACACTTTAAACCTTCTCCAGAACCTCACCCAGTGTCCTACTCACAGGAAGTCCTAGATAAGTGTTTGTTGAATGAATGAAGAAGTGAGCTCAGCATAATTCAACAGAGAGAAAGAAAGAACTTTTTTCATTAAATCAGACCTAATCAATGGAAGCTGGTGATGCAGCTTCAGCCCCTCCCTGAGCTCTGGGGAACAGATGGAGAATGGGCCAAGCAGATGGAAAAATTCCGTCTTCCAACAGAAATTATTTGTAAAGTTGGAACCAGTCAGAGTGAATATTTTGAATTAGGAAGATGAAATATTGCAAGATTCACAACAAGGCCATAAAATTAACTAATGCACTGCAAATATCCACGTCACCAGGACCCAGGGAGTCAAAAGAAAGAGATGGGGGCTTTTGCAAATGGCTCAAACACAGCAATTATTTACATGTCCCTTCAATAGCCCAGCTCCCCTACAGCTGTTCTGGTCCATGGCATCATCACTCGCCCACTCCCAGCACAGCAGCTGTTCACATGGCAGAATTCTTTCTCTTTATGCTCAAATTTAGTTTGTCCTCTCCAAATCATGCACTAGACCCTCTCTCCTGACCCCAAAACTCATCTTCTCCTTTCCTTCAGAAAAATAGGGAAAAAAAGTTCCCACATTCTACAGGAAACCCATCTTTCTTTCCAAAGGGAGCTCTGGAGTCTCTTCCGTCTGAGAATGTATTCTATTTACCCTGTTTTTATCTTGCATGTAAATAGTTATTTACATATTTTCATCTCTCATTAGATGGTGAGCTCTTTGAGGTCAGGAACCCTTTTTTTTTGTCTTTCTTTGTAGCACTCAGTAGCATTACATTATCTAAGTGTTATAAGGAATAAATATTATGGGGGCAGCTAGGTGGTGCAGTGGATAGAGCACTGGTCCTTCAGGAAGACCTGAGTTAAAATCTGAACTCAGACACTTAATAATTACCTAGCTATGTGATCTTGGACAAGTCACTTAACCCTATTGCCTTACCCAAAATAAAAGAAATAAAATAAAATTAAGAAGTAAAGTTGGAACTTAGGATCAGGAAGGTCTAAATTCAAATTCATTCTCAGATTTTTATCAGTTTAACCTCTGTTGCCACCATTCCCTCATCTGTAAAATGAGAAAATTAATAGTATCTCCCCTAAAGGATTGTTGTGAGGATCAAATGAGATAGTGAGTATAAAGTATTTTATAAATTTTAAAAAAGTATATAAGTTCACATTATTATTATTTTTATTATTATCACAATCATCATTATTACATTGCTTCACATATAGTAGCAGTCATGAAATATTCATTGACTGAATGAATGATTTGTCAGAAAATAACTTCAAACTCCATCTGTAGTATGGTTGAAGCTCATCTCCATGGTGAGAAAATTGGCCAGGAAAGCATTTTCCTTCCCCTGCTTTCACTAAGGTCCTCTATCAACTGAATGAAAAAAGTTGAGCTGATAGAAGAGAAGTAGGTGTGGTTGGTTATGGGATTACATAAATCATCATCATCATCATCATCATCATTGTCATCATCTTGTCTCACAGGTATACATTTGGTCATTGTTCATTTTCTTTTTCTTTTCTTTTCTTTTCTTTTCTTTTCTTTCTTTCTTTTTTAGGTTTTTTGCAAGACAATGGGGTTAAGTGACTTGCCCAAGACCACACAGCTAGGTAATGATTAAGTGTCTGAGGTCAGATTTGAACTCAGGTCCTCCTGACTTCAGGGCTGGTGCTCTGTCCACTGTGCCACCTAGCTGCCCCCATTGTTCATTTTCAAAGAAGTTGTCTTAACCTGTGAGTGATATATATTTAAGAAAGTCAGAGTTATGCAATCCTCAACCTTATTCTGTTTTCTAGAGGCACCAAGGTCCAGTGGCAGGACAAAAGTCAAGATGATTGGCAAAGACAGTGGACGATCTCAGTTGTTTTGATAGCTAACCAAGCTTTCAGGTGCTTCATGGCTGTTGGAACAAATTCTTTTCATTCAACTAGGGGAAGTCTTCATGTGCTTAGAGTAGACACCCTCCTCCCCAATATGCCAATGAACCTGGAGGTCTTTCCACTATCCATAACTTGGTTTAACCTGCTTTGCTGGGCTGTTTTTACCAGGGTTGCCCATGCAACAGCTTCTCGGACCTACAGTTGAGAATGGAGTAACAGGTGGATGCTAAATGTGAATGAGCAGCCTTGAGAACGGCTTGGCAAGTCCTCCCACTGGGAGTACAAGTCATTCCTATATACCCTTAAGTTAGATAATGAAATTGTTAAATAAGGAAAGTGAGGCTGAGGATATTTTTCACTGAATTGGAGAATTACAGGGTTAGATGGTGACTTACAGTACTGAGGAACCCCATAGTTTAGAAGGGCTAATAGAAAAGGAAAGAGAAGGGAAAGAGGAGCACAGCTACTGTGTCCCAGTACTGTGCTAGGTCCTTTACAAATATCTCATTCATTCTTATAAAAACCATATGAGGTGGATGCAGTTAATATCCCCAATTTACAGTTGAGTTAACTGAGGCAGATAGAGATAAGTTGACTTTCTCAGAGTCACATGGCCAGTAAGTGTCTGAGGTCACATCTGAACTCAGGTCTTCCTGATGCCAGGAATAATGATCTATCTATAATGAGATTGGGGTGATGAGTTTATTATGACTGAAGCACCAAATTTCATAGGGTACAAACCAAACAGAACTATAGATGGAAACCGGGTGATCTCTCCACTTGGAAGGAAGGAGGGAAGGAAGGAAGGAAAGGAGACAAACATTGATTATGCCCCACTATATTCCAGACACTGTGAAGGTACAAATACAGAAAGAAAGACAGTCCCCATCTTCAAAAAACTGACATTCTAATAGAGGTCCTTTAGGAACTGAAAGAGGGAAGAAAAAGGAAGACAGAATTGGGGGACCTGAAGTGGGGGGCATAATGTAAAAGTCTATATTGGACAGCTAGATGAATGCCCCTGGAGTCAGGAAGACCGGAGTTCAAATCTGAATTCAGACACTTAATAATTACCTATCTGTATGACTTTGGGCAGGCCACTTAACCCTTTTGTCTTTCAAAAATTAAAAAAAAGGCTATAGAATAAGGCTAGCCTTGATTAGCAATCTGCAGCTCTAGGAGAAATGCCTGGGCCCTGAGGAAAGATCCAGCATGAGACAATAATTCACACATGATTTTGAAATGTAGAAACTCAGAAATATACAACTAGGAAATGCTTTTCTTTTTTTTATTTAAGGCAATGGGGTTAAGTGACTTGCCCATGGTCATACAGCTAGGCAGTTATTAAGTTTCTGAGGTCAGATGTGAACTCAAATCCTCCTGACTCCAAGACCAGTACTCTCTCCACTGTACCACCTAGCTGCCCACAACTGGGAAATTCTTGCTTAGCTTGTAAAGGGTAGGGACCATGTCTCAAGCATCTTGGTATCATCCCTAGCATCCAGAGGTGGAGTGTAATAAATGTCTTTAGTGAGATCAGAATAGCCATAATGAAAACTGGAATAAATCAAGGAGACCTTGGCTTAGAGATGCTTAGAGGGATGGTTCTAGGGTGTGTCCCTCAGACCCCAGTAAACACTGTGCTGGGGTCTGAGGGACAAAAGCCTAGTCAATTGATGGGGCCAAGTCTATGAGTGGGTGTACTGAAACCATTAGTCTGAACAAAGAAATCAGTATTTTTATAAGGTTTTACCATTTCACATTTTAGCTCTAGAAGGGGCCTCAGAGGAAACTAAGACCCCTTTCCCCCCACTCTGCCCCCTTTTTTGGATGAGAAAAGAATTCAAATCATATTGTCCTAGAAGGAACCTGAGAGGGCATCTAGGCAACACAGCTGACATGGCTTCTTTAAGGTTACACAGCCAATAAGTATTATGGAAGGCTCTAATGCCAGAGCCAGACTATCAGGGCTGGGGAGAGTCCCAGAATGTGGGCTTTCATAGTTTCCTCATTTTTATGTTAGAAGAGACTTTCAGTTAACATTTTACAGAAAAGGAAACTGAGGTCTAAGGATATTTATTCATTCAGGTAATGAAGATCAGAGGCTCAATTTGAATTCAGGACCTTTGGCTCTAGAAGCTAGAGTTCTTCCCAGTGGACCACACTCCCCCATATGATTGATTGATTGATTGATTGATTTAGGTTTTTGCGAGGCAGTGGGGTTAAGTGGCTTGCCCAAGGCCACATGGCCAGGTAATTATGAAGTGTCTGAGGCTGGATTTGAACCCAGGGACTCCTGACTCAAGGGTCAGTGCTCTATCCACTGCACCACCTAGCCACCCCAAATGATTTATTTAAAACAACACAAGTATTTAATAGGAGAGCCAGGACATACTCCAACATTTTCTGGGTCTGGTGACACTGGGTAGCTGGTCCTGTAGTCAGCAGGACCTGAATTCAAATCTGATTTCAGACACTTATTATCTGTGTAGCCCCAGGCTCTCTTTCCATCAGTTTCCTCATCTGTAAAATGATCTAGAGAAGGAAATGGCAAATCATTCCAGTATTTTTGCCAACAAAACCCAATGTAGGGTCACAGAGAATAAGCCATGACTACTCTCTGAACCGATTCTTTTCCACTGTACCATGTAAATGGTATTATATGTTACAGCTGAGGAAATGGAGGCTCAGTGAAGGTAAGACTATTGCCTGGGGTCACACAGCTGGTAAAGGTTGAACTGGGCTGGAACCCTTCCCAAGTATAGGTTTCTTTCCATTTTGTCCCCTTAACATTTTATTGTTGGTTCTCCATTGCCCCCTTAGTATGTTGCAGGAGCCCAAAGCGGTCTGCCAGTGTAGCTGTTTGGAGTGGGAGGCTTTCGGTGCAGCAGGAGCCCATAGAAGCACCAGTCTCCACTGCATGGGTTCTCTTCCAACTTGCCAACCCATCATCTTTAGGATAGGGCAACAGCGCCCTCTCCTGCTCAATGTGAAGACAGCAGCACAAGGCCACGTCTTGCAGGCTCCTTTAATCCATAATGCTTTTTTGTAAACCATCCTTCACTCCTTCAAATTTAGCTTCTCTATTCTGATGAGAACTCTGCGATGTGCTAATGCCATCAGTGATGCATTTCCTCTGTGGCTGACTCATGATTTTTTTTTATTTTTATTTTTTTTCCCAAAATGAACCATCCTTCTAGATTGTTAGCATTTGAATGGCTAAATCTTTTTCAAGATCCATTAGAAGCAACCATCAACACTCAGTGAGAACTGAGAAACTAGTTTCTTTCCCCAGCAAAGCGACCGAATTGTAGCATTATAATAAATTGGCCCCATCAGCCAATCACTTTGTAATGTGGCTTTTCTCAAGGTAGACACATTTGTCTTGTAGAGCAGATGGCGAAAACAAAACAAAACAAGACAAATACATATAGATATATATGCACATATACGTGTTCTATGCACGTATATAATATGTATAAATAATTTCTATGTATATGTGAATACATGTGTATATAATATATAATTTATATTAATATGTGTGTGCATGTAAAATATATATACTCATAGAGATACAGAGAGAGATAAGGAAAGACACAGAAAGATTTGTTATTTTCCTTGCCTATTTCTTTTATATATATAAATATTATTTTCATTCGTTTGTACATACATGTTTCCAAGTTACAAAATTTCCCTCCACCCTTCCTTCCCACCCCCTTCCCTCAGTAGGGAAAGTCAGGTTAGTATTTTACATGCATATTTTGTTAAATATATTTACAAATTAATAATTTTGGGCATGAGGAATTAGGATTAAAGGAAAGAGGTACAGAAGAGATTTTTTTTTATAAAGTGTTCAGATTCAGTAGGGGTGGTTTTTATTTTGTGCATTTTGTTTTGTTTTGTTTTTCTTCCTCTGATTGGAGATAATATAGATCATTACCAGTCTAATAAAGTTGTCCTAGCTCTCTGGACTATTGTGAAGGAGCTGTTTCCATCAAGGTTGTTCATGCCATAATGTTGTTGATGTGTACATTGTTCTCTTGGTTCTGCCCCCTTCTCTCAGCACCAGATCCCGTAAGTCATGCCATGCTTCTCTAGAGTCCAACCATTTATGGTTTCCTATAGAACAATAATATTCCACAATATTTATGTACCATAACTTGTTTAGCCATTCCAATTGATGGGCATCCCCTCAATTTCCAATTCTTTGCCACTATATTCCTTGCCCATTTTCTCCCAGAAATGCACACTGCAGGCACCAGGGACCCCTACAAGGATTGAAGCCTCCAGCCTTGTCCATTGTCAACCTACTCTAACTTCTGGAGGAAAGATACAGATGGTCTGGGAAGAAAGTTCTAGACTGCAGCCTGATGGAGATTTAATAAAGATGAAGTTAAATTCTTCTTCCTATACTGGCATCTTATGTCCAGGCATGGCCTTCCCTGACAGGTTTTGAAAATCCCAAACAGACCTCTTTCCTCCAGTGCTTCCCCTCACAAGTCTCCCCAAAAACCTAATGTTTTGCCTGAGGAAGGAAGGAAAAGAAGGCAATGACTTTAGACCTGGAACCAGCTGTTTGTTTAGCCTTCAGACTTTCCTTTCAGCCTTTTCAAACCTTTATTATCTCATCTGTAAAATGGGAAGAAACACAGTCACACTCTTAACTTGAGATAAACTTTGTAAAACTACTTGGCTCTTTTAATAAATAATGAACATCCCCTTTATCCAACCTCCCACCACCCATCCATCCAGTTTTATGGAACAAAGAGTTTTGTGAACCATTAAATGGCCTAGAATTATAGGTTATTATTGTTATATTCCAAGTTATTATTTTAAATTCTAATATATATATTTCATTTTTAAATTCCAAAATATATGCTATGAGTTATTATCGTTATATTCCAAGATGGAAGAGATAGACAGTATATAGAGGGAAAGAGCAAATCTGCTAACTGAGTTTATAAAATAAGCCTGTGAAGTGAGTTTTGCTAGTGCTATTAATTGTCCTCCTTTCCCCTGCCATTTTATATATAAGAAACTACATCACACAAGGGAAATAGTGAATTAACCTGGTCACAAGAGCCCCACGGGATGGGACAAATTTGGAATTGGAATCCAGATGCCTCCTTCATCATTCTCCTTCTTCATCCCTTCTTCTCTCATTCTTTCTTCCTCACCTCCTCCCCTCTGATTTTTTAGTGAAAAATTTTGAAAATAGTCAAAATTTAAATATAGTGATTTGTATCATTCTCTTGTGAGTAGTCTCATTTCATTCCCATTTTACAGATGAGGACACTAAAAGGGAATGAAACAAGGGACCGCCCAGCTAGCAAACAGCTGACCTGAGGTTCAAATTGAAGGCTCCTGCCCCCAAGTACATGTTATTTCCATTGCTTCACGTTCCCTTTCTGGCTTTGACTTTGATTTTGAAGCCAAAGCTAAGGCTCAGTTAAATGATTGGTCCCTGGATCACACACAAAGGACTTCATATCCTATCTCCCTCTGCTCCAAGAGACAAACAGGAAAACTCCCAGGATCTATTGGAAGGAGCATGGGCACAACTCCTCAGGCAGAGTGTGCATGGCACAGCTTCCTGGTCCATTGTGCAAATCAATTATGTTCCCCAACAACTCACATCTTGCATATTTAGAATGCATGGAGTTAATATGCCAAACATCTGCTCTCACTAGTAAACATGTCATGGTAACCATCACACTCTCAGACGTCATCGCTACCAGCACTGGTAATAATCGGAGAGAGAGAGAGAGAGAGAGAGAGAGAGAGAGAGAGAGAGAGAGAGAGAGAGAGAGAGAGAGAGAGAGAGAGAGAGAGAGAGAGAATGGAGGATGGAGGATGGAGGATGGAGGATGGAGGAAGGGAAGAAAATCTATGCAGGATGATTGCATTTTTAACCCCCCCCATACATATACACACACCTTGAGGCTAGGGACAGCTACATCTCTCCATGTCTTTCCTCCTGCTATCCATGTCACAGGGCATGTTTTAAAAATGCTGCTGCCACTTGCACCCTTTTTCAAATCCTCTCTTGCTCTATTTTCTTTAGCAGTCTAATAATGGCAGTGGGATGTGTTAGATCTTTGCCAGGGGGGGCATATGTGGTCTAAGATGAGCTTATGACAATTAGCTCAAGAAGAGCATCCTTGGACTAGACAGACAGCTGGAGAAAAGGAAATTATTTTGATCAGGCTCTAAGTGACATTGAACTTGAATCAGAAGCTCCTTCTCTATTGCCTTGAAAAAAAAGAGAGGAATGAAGCAGAATAAACACATGGAGTGCTCTTTGGTAGACACTTTCAGAGCTAGAAGGAACCACTGAGGTCAACTAAACCAACGTGTGAAAGAATCCCCACTAAGATATGTCTGACAAGTGGTCATCTGGTCTCCATAAGAAGACCCCAGCCAAAGCCTCAGAAGTCTTGGTGTGTACTATTAAATAGTCACTAGTTTTGGTCACAGTTGATTTTGCTTATGGATTAGTCAGTGATGCTGATGACACCTTTCCTGTTCTCTCCCACACATATATTCAGATCTGTTGATTAGACCTTCAGCCATTGACCTCCCATCCCCTCATTACCACTATAGCTTTCTTCCAAAATGTAGGCCCAATGATTTGAAAACTAGAGAAAACCCAACTTAGGTATGTACCAATGATCTCTTCCTTTTGCTTCAGTTTCCTCCATGTATACATCTAATTTTGCGTATGTATGATTCCTCTACAAAGTCAGTTAAATCAGCTGTAAAAGCCACAGCCGATATCTGTCCAAACTGCGGGTACATACAGTCTTTATTTCAGGCAGAGGAATAATCAACCAGATTTAATCAATAAGACACTCACACAACAAAGTTTCTGTTTGTAATAGGAGCTTAGATACAACATTGAGGGTAGATAATATGCAATTTATTACATCCATAATGGTGATAGTTGGACAGGTGGAAAGGGAGTTTCCATGATCCAATGTGATGTCAAAGAAAAAGGAAATAGAAGTTTAGTGACTTTTACTGAAAGTTATTAGGGATAGATTTCTGTTCTTGAGGGGAGCAAGACAGCACCCCTAAATGAAACCCCAATACAGAATTGCTCTCCCAACCTTGTGGGAGCTTGTGTGTCAGAAGGTAGAATCCTTCAGAGAGAGGCAGTGTAGAGTAGTAGCAAAAGATCTGAATTAAGAGTCTGAGAACCAGTCTTCAAATCCTGCCTCACATATTTAATAGCTCTGTGGAAATCCCTTAGCATCGTAGTCTCAGTTTCTTCATCTATAAAATGGGAATAATAATAGCACCTGTCTCCTTGGTTTGTTAGAAAAACTTAAATAAGAGAATGGGTGTAAAATCAGTAAAACTGAACTCAATGACTTTTCATAACCCTCCCAGTTCTAAAGCTATGATCTGTGATATTAATAGATTAAGCAGTTGTGGGTGGGAGGAGCATTCTCCTAGGACAGAATTAGATATCTCTAGTTTTCTTTACATCTTTCAAACAATATTCATATGACATGGGTTCCAGATCCTTCTCCATTATAGCCACGTTGCTCTGAACACTTTCTAGTTCCTAAATATTCCTGCTAAAGTTTAACATTCAGATTGCAATGCCATACCTCAGATGTTGTCAGAAAAGGCTGGAGAAGATACTGCAGGATCGAACATATATGTAAATGTGATCTCATTTCAGGAGGAAAAAAAATCTCTGAAGACTTATAACCTGAGCTAGACATTGAGGGTCCTTAAGACTTTGTGACAAATCAAGACTTGGAAACATCCATGAACCTGGACTAGGATCAGGACAAAGCTCTAATCCAGGGACCCACAAGTTCATTAAGGCTGGTCAAGAGAATGCATGAAGGGAAACAATATATACCAAGCTGTGGGAGGGAGGCAGGATCCATACTATATTGTATTTATTTCCTTGAAATAATAGGGAGCCACTGAGTGGGATAATACTATAGAAAGATGATCTTTACCCTGTGATTTAAGATGTATCAGAAAGGGAAAAGATTAGAAGCTGGCATTATTGGAATAATAGAGCAAGAAGCAAAATTCTAATGATGTTCATGTTAGTAGAGAGGAAGGAATGGAGGAAGAGATGTGGTAGATGGGGATAGGCAGCTAGGTAGAGCAGTAGTTAGAGCGTTGGAGTTGGACTCAGGGAGACCTTAGTTTGAATCCTAAATCAATTATTTACTACATCTGTGATGCTGGACAAATCATGCACATGCCCTCAGCCTGTGAAATTGGGGCAATAATAATAATAATAATAGCATCTTCCTTCCTTCCAGGGTTATTGTGAGAACCAAATGATATAATATGTGCAAGCTGCTTTACAAACTCTGAAACATTATATACATTTTAGCCACTATCATTAGAACTATGTGACAGCACTGAATGGACATGGGGCAAGAATGAGAGAGAAAAACTTCAGGCATTCCTTTTGAAGACAGGGACAGTCTTACTTTTATTTTTTCTATCCCTAGAGCTTAATTTTTCCCATTCAATCATTTTATTAGTCTTTTGAACAAATAGCCAATATTAATTTAAACCTTTAATTTGGAAAAATAATTCCAGTCATACTTTATCTCATTTGATCCTCTTATTCTTTTATTAACCCCAGGCGAAAAACCTGAAGACTGAGGATTAAGTGAGGTCTCTAAGGTTATAATGCAAGTAAGTGTCTGAGGCAGTTTGACTTTGAGTCTTCCTGCCACCATGTCTAAGGCTTCATGTCCTACACAACCACAACCTAGTTAACTTTAAATACAGAGGCGTAACAGTAAGAGGGGTATTTGGTGAATGACAAATGAGCAAAGAAAAAGTGGAGAGGAGTCATATGAGATAAGCCAGAAATAGTTCCAGGTTATATGGAACTGTTTAAATTTATTTTATTTTTTTTTTACAATTACATGCAAAAGTAGTTTTCCACAACCATGCTCCTGCAATCTTTTGGGTTGCACATTTTTCTAACATCCTCCCTTTCCTCCCACCTTCCCAAGGCAGAGAACAATCTGATGATATTAGTTGTAGATATACAATCCTGTTTAACTACATAGAACTTTGAAAACCAAGTTTGAATTTCTTGCAATGGAAAGTCAAATTGATGAGTATGAACAGGCTGTAACATGTAAAAAAAGGGAATTATGACTGACAAGTTGAAAAAAGGTCATTAAAAATTGTAGAAGTGAAAAAGAGATGAATGGGACATGTGGCATTATCAGACAGCCCACATGTCCCAATAGAATGATTGTAATATCAAGAGAAAGTAAGGGAGACTCCCAGCACATTGGATGGTCTTCTATTAGTGAAGTCATGAGACACCACAGAGGGAGAACTGTAGCAATCATATACTCCATCCCCGTCACAAAATACCAGCATCAATAAGATGACAAACATATTTTTAAAATATTTCCCTAATGAATCAACAATCAATCGATGCCTGTATTAATCCCCTACTGTATGCAAGCACTGTACAAAGTGCTGAAGATACAAAAAACAAAACAAAACAAAACAAGGAAGAAACACAGTCCCTTCCCTCAAGAAGCTCACAGTCTAATGGGGAAGACAATATGCAGATAACTTACATAGGAGATACTGAATGTGTTATAAGTAAATGGATGGCAGAATGGTGGGATGGACAAATGGATGTACATCTGGAAATTGAGAGTTTGGGCCTATCTGATGTTGCTTAAGGGAGAGACACAAGAGAAATCAATGAAAAGAGAATATTAGGATTCTGTGGGCTCCATCTCTTAATAATTAGACAATTTAGCAGGCACATGGACCAAGCTGTTTCCTCTGTCCTGCTATAAATCCCTTCTGTTGCCAGTTGCTATTAATGGGATGTTGCCAAACATATTTGCTGCCTCTTTGTCTTGGTGAAAACATGATGACAGCAACAAGTGCTGGGAACTGGGGGGTGAGAGTTGGGGAATTACAAAGAGGAAAAATGGTAGGAAAAAACCAATGGTGTCAAATGCTGAGATGAGATGAAGACCAAAGCATTGGCCTTCTCAAGGCTATGCCTGGAGAACAATGGACTTGTGCTGTCTTTGGAGATTTTATCTTATAACAACAAAAATATCCCTCTTTGGTCCCCTTTAATATATAGATATTTTGTTATTTTTATTAGGTCATTTCAGTTGGATTCTATTCTTCATGACCCCAGTTGAGGTCTTCTTGGCAGAGATACTGGAGTGGTTTGCCATTTTCTTCTCCAGATTAGGAACTGAGGCAAATAGGGATAAGCAAATTACTAGGGCTTCAGCTCTAGGATTTTATTCAGTAAGCCACCTAGTTTTGTGTGTGTGTGTGTGTGTGTGTGTGTGTGTGTGTGTGTGTGTGTGTGTGTGAAAGAGAGAGGGAGAGACAGAAAGCTAGAGACAGCGAGATAGAGAGACAGAAAGAGAGACAGACAGACAGAGAATGAGAACCTGAATCACTCTCCAAATATATGACTGCTTATATACAGACATATGCAGACATACATACATACATACATACATACATACATGCCTACACACACATGGATTGGTATGAGAGGACTGGTACAGTTGCATCTGTGGATGCCTTGGTGTCACTCCAAATTGCCAAGGAAGAGGGAAGACTGGAAACATATAAAGAAAAAAGAATAAACTGAGGAAGTTGTAGGGGATGAGGGGAGGTTGATTGTGTCAAGGATAATCTCCATGAATGACTATTCCAAAAATGAGGTTTGTGACTCATCTACCATTCCTCTGATTGTTTGATCATGGAGTTAGGCTGCAGTCCACTTTGGAGACCTGTGTTCTAGAACAGGGGTGGGGAACTTTTTCTCTGCCAAGGGCCATTTGTATAATTATAACATCCTTTGAGGGCCATTCAAAATTATAATTTTAAAAATAAGTCTTCTATATTTAGTTAAACATTTATTTTAATAATAATAATAATAATAATAATAATAATAATAATAATAATAATAAATCCTAGATTTATTGAGTTTCAAGTCCTGCCTGTGGTTGCTGTGACAACACCAGGCCAGATACTTCTTGGCCTTATATGACCCAAGAGCTGGATATTCCATGCCCTGTCTCTACAATAATGTATAAAATACTGAGTATTATGGTACATGTTAGTTAATTGTTAAATGAGGGTAATAAAAAAAACTTCAGGATATACCAAGGATGCTTTTGTACCATCTCTATCTATTGAAATCCAACCTCATATTCAAATATTCAAATGCTCTGTCTTTCATAAAGTCTTCCCTGATTCCTCCAACCAACTATGATCTTTCCCAATAAGAATTTAAATGTCCTATTTGGATCTCGTACAGAACTTCACATGTAAATGGTTATTGTATCCTTCAACAAACACTAACTGCCATATCTGAACACTGTGGGATCTGAACACTTGGCTCAGGAAGACAAAAAAATCTTTGTAGATCTTAATCTTTGGGAAGAGGTTATGACACATGCTCAGATAATTGTAATACAATGAATGAACAAAATGAAAATGAATAAGAGCAATGCAAAAACAGGTAAAACTTGCTAGAGCAAAGGTCAAGTAAGTTTGGCAATCATCACCATCACCATCATCATCATCATCAATAATATCATTAATATGGTGCTTCAAGGTTTACAAAACACTTTCTTTATGCTAACTTACTTGATCCTCACAACAGATCTGTGATCTAGATGTGATTATTATTCCCATTTGAGAAAACTAAGGTTTCGAGAAGTTAAATGACTTGCACAGGGTCATACAACTTGGAAATATCTCAGATAGTATTTGAACTCAATTTTTGTTGACTACAAGTCACCATATTACCTAGTTTCTTTTAAAATTTAGATAGACAACCTAAAAAAAGACCTAAAAAACAAAATAAAATTTAGATAAACAAAGAATGGGAAAATATATTATCAAAATCTTCACAAAGGAAAAGTTCTAAATTATTATCAATTCCATAGAAATTGCTTTAAATCACTAGCATTTTGATAGATAGGGTAGAAATCACTAAGATTAAAAAATTAAAAAGAAAACTCAAACAGTTCCAAGGTTTCATCTCACAGCTAATAAAATATTTAGGATGACAAAAGATAGAAATTATCCATCTTGGCAGACTTATGAAAATATGCTAGCATTAATACATTGTTGGGTGGAGTTATGAAGTAGTCAAACTGCTCTGAAAAGCAATTTGCCATTATGTTAAAAATATGACTAGAATTTCCATTGTCTTTGACTCTGAGATCCCATTGCTCTGTATGTATGCTAGCAAGTCAAAGACAAAATTAAAAAAATATTTTTTGCAACAAAATATTTGTAGAAATACTTTTTTATAATAACAGTCAAAAATTGGAAACTAAAAATCTTCCTGTTCATTGAGGAGAGACAGAGAAATATAAGAAGATGGGTAGATGATAGAGATGATAGACAGAAAACTAGATAATATAAATATATATAATATAAATATATTATATATATATATATATATATATATATATATATATATATATATATATGAAACAAGACAAATAACAAATAATGAAAAGGAAGTCTTGGATAAGAATAGACTGAGCAAAGCCAAAGTATAGAGGGTTTGGGGTAGAATAAGATGTAATAACAAGACAAAGAATTAATAAATTATGGTAACACTCAGAATAATTGGAATCTACTACAATATAAAATAATCTGAGAATTGTTTATTTAAAACTGATATCCTGGGTTTATATCTTGGGTTCTTCTTTACAATTTTACAAAGGGAAAGAGGTGGGTTTTTTGGTTTTGTTTTGTCTTGTTCTTGCAAGGCAGTGGGGGTTAAGTGACTTACCCAGAGTCACACATTTAGGTAGTTATTAAGTGTCTCTGAGGTCAGATTTAAATTCAGGCCCTCCTCACTCCAGGGCCTGTGCTCTATACACAGTACCACTTAGCTGTTTTTTTTTTTGTTGTTGTTTGTTTATGGTTATTCCTCATCACCACCACCAATCTCTTTTATACAATTTAATCCTTCATGGTCTCTGATTCCTCAAACTAACAACTCTCACAAAGCTTCTTCCCCAGTAGGGAAGAGTCCACTGGCTGTCTCTTTCTCTTCTCAGACATGGTGTATCCTTAGGATTTTTCTTCCCTCCCCACCCCCAGGAAAACTTCTTTGTATCATCCTTGTCAGAGTTCCTGAGTACAGAGTATGACAAGTCTTTTCTACTTCAAGGCTACACTTGGCCTTTTAGAGGGTGGCATCTGGATTCCATATCCTAGACAAGTCCCACACCTCTTTTGAACCTGGGGAAGCAGAGAGACCAGTACCTGGTGGTTGAAGTCATATGCAAGTGATTAAAAAAATAAAACAAATTCAGGAACCACTGAGAAGATGAGTAACTTGGAGCCAGAAGCCCTATGAGCTGGTTAACATTTGGTATCCAAGTCTGTAAAGCTCTCAAGTCCCTTAACAAATGTGCTACCAGCTGGGATATGAAGGTTCTTTGTTTCATAGAGTCTTCAAATCTTAGAGCTGGAGGGAAATCAGAGCTGTTTTGGCCTGTCCAGGGACTCTTGGTCTGGGATTCAAAGATCCTGAAAGGATCCATAGTTGAAATTCAGCAGGTCCATGACCTTGGCCATGTGTGTGTATGGGGAAATACCATCCATCCTTATTTTCACCAGCTTCTAACTGAAATTTATAATTTTCTTCAATTAGGAATTCAGACAACACATGCTATTCTGAAAGGGGTTTGCAGATTTGCCAGACTGACAAAAGGGGCTATGATACAAAAAAAAAAAAAGATTAAGAATCCTTGATCGAGTCCAGTCACTACCTTAATAAGAACTAAAAATATTCACATACACACACACACACACACACACACACACACGAGTCTATCTATAGCAATCCTGGAATCAGAAGGACTTGAGTTCAAACCTGCCTTGGAATGTCAACACTTTCTAGCTGAGTCGCCTGGGGCAAGACTCTTAACCTCGATTGCCTTGCATCCAGAGTCATCTCCAGTTGTCCTGATTTGTATCTGGCCACTGGTCCCAGATGGCTCTGGAAGAGAAACTGAGGCTGGTGATTTAGCACAGAACCTCCTCACTAAAATCCAATCCATGCACTAATCAAGGCATTACCTCCCTGATGTCATGGTCTTCTTCCAGAACAAAGGACAAACATTATCATCCTCATCATCTTCTTTATCATCATCTTCATCATCATCAACATCTTCAACATCTTCAACATCATCACCCATACCCAAGTCATCTAGTCTTTGTGAAGGGAATTATTTCATTTCCTCCTATTCTCCACTTTACCATTTGACTTTGGAAAGCTATCATTGCCATTATTGTTTTTCCTAACATCAAACTTAAATCTGCCTCTCCATATCTCCTACTCATTGCTCCTGAATCCACTTTCTAGAGTCAAAAAAACAAAACAAAACTAATCCCTCCCCACATATCAGCTTGTCAAATACTTGGTGACAACTATTATTAAGACAGATTTCCAAATTCCTTCCACTAATTCACATAGGTCTTGCTCTTAAGGCCTTTAAGCCTTTATAATGGAATTAAAATTTGTTCTGTTCCTTATTCACTTCATCTTAGTGAATACACTCCTTCTTGGAGAAAGTATGTTACAGTGCTCTGGGGTCAGAGAACCTGAGTTCAAATCTTGCCTCTTACAAAAGAAAATCTACACTTTTAGGTCTTTTTTGTTCTGCTAAGGATATCGACATGCCCTTTTTTTGATATTTATCAAGTTTGAAGTAGAAATCAATTTGAAAAAAACAGTAAAAGGAACTAGAAGGGTAAAGAAAGAAATTTGAATCTAGATTTTCTGACTCGACATGTTGGGTTTTTCTTGGTAGATCCTGTAATACCAATTGCTTTCCTTTGATTCTTGCTACAGGATTAGAAGTAGAAGAAGCAGTGCCATTGTTTCCTTCCTTATTATAGAAATGAGAAAACTGAAGCTAGAGGTCACTTGGCAGGGGAATATCCAATATTATGCCAAAATTAGAACTACCATGCATATATTTTGTTGTTCCCACTGATCTTTGGGAAAAGGAGAAATTCATGCAGGAAAGATTCTTTGGAGTAGAAGAACCTGAATAATTTATTGGGCTTCCAAAGATGAATAAGTAGTAGGCAAAGAAAAGAAGAAACATTGTTGGATATTGTGAAAACAAGTCATTCTACTGCTCTAACCTCAGTTAAAAAATGCTCTAAGTCCTTTACAAATCTGCATTCCCTTTCCTACTTCCTCTTCACACTCCTCATGCCCCAGAAACTAATGACATCCATCCCCAAGATGGTGGTCTGAATGTGAGCTAACATGTTAAGAGCATAGCTTAAGGCCAAGGAACAGGGTCTTTCTCTTCAAATCAAACCCTTAACCTGGGTCTCATTAGCACCACTGCTCAGGACCAAGTTGTTCAGAGAGGTATGAGAACCCTGGAACAGGTCCCAGTTGACAAGAGTTCCTTAGGCTATGTGGACATCTGTTCCTAAGCATTTTTTTTCCAGGCACAAGACCACAAAGAGTCCCAGATTCCTGGAGTGTGGATATATGGCCATTAGCCTCTGATTAGAAAAAGATGCAAAGAGAGAACATACTCTCAAAATGTGATTTATGACTTTTGAGGAGGGGGGGGTAAGTGTAACAGTGGCCTTTGTAATGAATGTGTCCTTAGATTCTCTATCAAGAATATAGGCTAGAAATTACTTGGCTTCAAAGAAGGATTTGGTAAAATAGAGCAATATGAGGGAGACATCTTGGATGTCAATTGGAGGTTCATAGATTTAGAAGGTTGAATAAGTCTTAGAATTAATCATCTAAACCAACACTGAAACTCAGGGCTAGAGATATTAAGTGATTTGCCCAAAGTCGCATAAGGAGAGACTATAATTGGGTCTAGACTTGTATCATCAAGTAGATGAGGGAGAAACCAATTCTGTTTGGCCTCAAGAGGCAGAACTAGGACCAGTGGTTGGAATCTACAGGAGGTAGGTTTTAGCTCAGTTTTACAGAATGTATTCTAAACATGAAAGATGCCCAGTAATAGAATAGGATGTCTCAATACGTAGTGAATTCACTGTCAACCCAGGTCTTCAAGTGGAGGCTAGATGACCAAACACTTTTTGGGGATATTGTAGAAGTGATTAGTGCTTCAGGAGTTTTTCAGGATAGAATCACAGACTTTCAGAACTGGAAGAAGTCCAAGGCAACTCATAAAGTCCAACCTACCCCAATAATAAGAATCTATACCATAATCCAGTAAAGTGGATTTGGCAAATAGATTACAGAGTGCTATTTGCTAGCACTGAGACAGGACATTGTTGTTTTCCTCCTTCTTGGATCCAGGTTCCAATCCTGGTGGTAGTCTCTGAGTGAGAAGGAGCACTAGCACCCCAGAGTTTGTCTTCATAGTGAAGCAGGGATCCTCTTCACAGTTCCGGGCAGAAAAGTGTGCTTGTGATCACACAAAGACCTAAGCTACTCTCCTATACCTAGGAAAGTAACAAAAACACCTTTCCTTAAGATCATAATACTTTGAAAAAACAGAAAACTTACAGAAGTGTCTCTGGAAAAAAGTAGACAAAGCACCTGGACCTTGGGACAATGTGCCTTCCACCCTAGAAGCAGATCACCTCTTTAATAATGAAGTAAAAGACAAATAATAAGCTGGGAAAATGAAATAACCATAGGAAAAAATTTGACCATAGAAAGTTACTATGGTGTCAAGGAAGATCAAAACATACACTCAGAAGAAAATAACAAAGTCAAAGTTTCCACATACAAAGCCTCCAAGAAAAAAAATATGAAGAAATGTCACAAAAAATTGGAAAGAGATAATACCTTAAAAACATGAGTCCAAATGGTAAAAAAAATGTTTGTTTTTTTAAAAAGCCAATGAAGAAAAAAATGAAAGTTAATGATTTTACAGGAAATCCAGAAAAAATAAAACAAAACTTAAATAATGAGAAAAATGAAGAAAATTTTAAAATTCTCTTTGGAAAAACAATCTGGAAACTAGATCTAAGGAAGATATTTTTAAAAAATAAACCATATCATGGTATGAGAACAATGATGAAAGAGATTAGACATCATGTTTCAAGAAATTATCAAAAACAATTGCCCTGATATTGTCAATTTAAGGAATTTTGGGAACTCTGAAAGAGATTCCAAAATGAAAGATCCTAGGAATATTACAGTCAAACTCCAAAGCTCCCAGGTCAAGGATAAAATATTGTAAGCCATTAGGAAAAAGAGCAATTCAAGTAATGTGAAGCCACAGTCAGGAGAGCACAAGATTTAGTAGCTTCTACATCAAAATATCAGAAACCTTAGAATATGGAATTCAGGAGAACAAATGAACTAGGGTGACAACCAAGAATCACCTATTCAAAAGAATTGAGTATAATCCTTCAGGAGAAAAATGAATTGAGAACTTTGAAGCATTCTCAATGAAAAAGGTCTTTGATTTTCAAATAAAAGAAACAAGAGAAGCATAAAAAGGGTAAATAGGAAAGGAAATCAAATGGGCTTAATAAGGTATAATTGTTTATATTCCTTGGTACTTGTAACTAAAAAGAACTTTCTCATTATTAGGTCAGTTAGAAGGAGTTTTATAGACAGAGAGCACAAGTGTGAGTTGAATGTGACCGGAGGATATCTAAAAAAAAAAAAAAAGGATTAAGTGTGAGTGAGAAATGTCCTGGGAGAAAAGGAAAGGGAGAAGTTAGAATAGGGTATATTATCTCACATAAAAGAGGCAAGAAAAATATTTTACAGTAGAGAGGAAGAAGGTCCACCAGAATTGACTTAAGGAGGGAATAACATACACACTCAATTGGATATTGAGACCTATCTCATTCTACAGGAAAGTAGGAGAGGAAAGGGACTAAAAAATACATGGGCCACAGAAGGAAGGGCATTTGGGATGAAGAAGTAGTGAGAAGCAAACACTTTTGATGAAAGACATGGTGAAAGGAGGGAGATAATAGAATGGGGGGAATAGAATGGAGGGAAATATAGTTAGTAGTAACTGTAAAAAAAATTGAAGCACATTTCTCTGAGAAAGGCTTCATTTCTCAAACATAAAGAACTGAATCAAATTTTTAATTGATCCAAATCTATGAATCAGATGAAGTAATCAATGCTATCAATACTCCTATGAAAAAAATCCTAACTCATTATTGATTGTAGAAATGCAAATTAAAACACTTCTGAACTAGTACCTCATACATATTAGATTAACTAATAGGACAAAAAAGGAAAATGACAGATGTTGGAGTAGATGTGGTGGGAAATGAGACATCAAGTCACTGTTGGTGTAGTTGTGAACTGATTCAACCATTCTGTAGGGCAATTTGGAATTTTGCCCAAAGAGCTATAAAAGCATGCATATTCTTTGATGTAGCAATACCCACTGTAAGATCTTTAACTCAAAAGAGATTTTAAAAAAGTAAATAAAAAGGAATAAGATCTATTTTTACAAAAATATAGAAGCTCTTTCCTGGTGGTAAACAATTGGAAATTGAGGGGATACCCATCAACAGAGTAGCAGCTGAACAAATTATAGTATATGATTATGATGAAATATTTTTCTGCTATTAAAAATGATCAGTTGAGGGAATGCTCATTAATTAGGGAATGCCTGAAAAAATTTTGGTGAATGAATGCAATGAGAAATGATGAACAGAAAAAAACCTGGAAAGACTTGCATGAACTGATCCAAACAGAAATGAGCAGAATCAGGAAAACAATGTACTTAGATCAGTGACGTCATGTGATGATCAACTATAAATGACTCAGCTCCTTTTAGCATCACAATGATCCAAGGACATGTGAAGGAAAATGCTATTCGTACCAGATAAAGTCCATACTGATGGATTCTGAATGCATATCAAAGCATGTTTTCTTCAATTACTTTATTCTATTCCATTGTTATTTTTTCCTGTTTAACTCTGTTTCTTATTCCACAATTGAGACAAATATAAATATATGTTAAATATGGCACCACTTGTATAAACTGTGAAAATTATTTTTCTAACTAAAATAATTTTGGTAGCTTTCTTAGTATGGTACTGAATAAATAGAATATTCTTGAACAAATTATCATCTTTTAGTATATTAGTTCAGTTTACCTATGAACAATTAATATTTTGCAATTAATTAGCTCTGATTTTATTTGTATGAAAAGTGATTTATAATTGTATACATAAGGTTCCTGGGTTTGGCTTGGCAGTCAAGTATTTTGTATTTATACAATTGTTCTAAATATAATTTTTTATCTATCTCTTGCTAATGGACTTTGCAGATAATATATAAAGTGTTAATCATTTCGACTAGTTTTTTTAATTGATTCACTAGGATCCTCTTAAGTATACCATCATTTTATCTGCAAAGAGTAATACTTTTATTTTCTCCTTGCTTCACGGAAGGCATCACATCCAAATAGCAGTCTTTAATGAAACAAGAATGGCAAATGAAGAAAAGCTTACTGAAGTTAGAGCTGAATATACTTTTGGGGGGGGAGTGGCTTCAATGAAGGGGAACACTATAAAACTGACATAGATTGTGCAATCAAAACTAATATCTTCAACAAGCTCATATGCCTACCAAAAGAAGTATATGATAGACTCATGACATGATTTTCCCTTGTAGGAAAATGCCATGCCACCATCACAGATGTCTGTATTCCCACCATGATGATCCTGATGAGGTCGAAGGAACATTTTATGAAAACCTGTAGACCCTCATCAATGTGCCAAAAGAGAACAAATTTATAATACTGAGTGATGTTCATACTAGAACAGCAGAGTACCAGATATAGCAGGGAGTTCTTCAGAAGATTAGAGTTAGAAGGAACAACAACAATGGTTACTTGCTACTGAAAACTTGTACATCTCATGACCTTTTCATCACTATTGTCTTTTAGTTGACACAATAAAATTTCACAGATAAGCCCTCACAACAAACAATGAAATTTTATAGAATATGTCACTGTAAAGAGAATAGATAGACAAGGTGTGAAAATGATGAAGGCCATGAGTGCTGTACTAATCATAGACCTATTCTCTACAAGCTAAATATTCATATTCAACAAAAGCTTTGGGCCCAGCCCAAGATGACTATCAGAAAACATAATGTCAATGGATTAGAGTGCCTAGCTGAGTCAAGACAGGGTTGGCAGTAGTGGAGCAGAAAGGGAATGGTCAACATTCAGAGATTTAGTGTGTAGCCTTGCATATACTTTTCTGAGTCAGTACATTCCCCCAAACCAAGAATGATTTGACAAAATGATGGGGAAATTCAGAAGCTGCCAAATTAACAATAAGAACTCCATTGGTTTTATTAGCAGGATAGTTTATCCATCTCTAAGAAGGCAACTTTTAACTACTCCAAAAATATCATGCAAGCCAAGCTAGAGACATGCAGGATTCTTAAGAAGGCAGATGAAACTTAGTTTTATACTAATAGTAACAATCCAAACCACTTTTATGATGCTCTGAAATCTATTTTGGGCCAAAGTCCTACAGTACACCTTAATAGCTCAATGCTAATGGAGTCACACTGATTAGTAATAAAGACTTGATCCTAGACAGATGAGTCGGACCCTTCTAGAGTGTTCTTAACAGACTAGTGTCAATCAGTGCTGAAGCCATTGACCATTAGGTTCAAGTCAATCTCTTGTCAATGTTCAATTTCCTACTGAAGAAGAAGTTTAAATATCATTTAGCTCCTTTCATGTAGCAGAGCACATGGCACTGATTCTATTCTAGCTGAGATTTAGGAAGTGGGGAATCTATTGGTCATACAAAAGCTGACTGAATTTCTCAAATTATATGGCAAAAGGTTATCCCAGGAATTCATGAACATCTCTATTGTCCATCTCTGTCAAGATAAAGAAAATAAATGGTCCTGAAACAATCTCAGGGGAATCTCTCTTGGTTATTGATGGCAAGATTATTTCCAGAGTCTCTTTAATAGACTGATTTCTCATCTTGAAGAATGTCATCTACCTGAGAGTCAGTGTGGTTTTGGAAAGGGTCAAGGAACAATCAATAGGGTATATGCTGCTTCATATCTTCATGATAAATGTCAGGCGAACAAAGGTCAGTACACAAAATTTGTTGATCTGAACAAAGTCTTGGATACTGTCAGTCATACGAGATTATGGACAATTGCGTCAAAATTTGGTTTCTTGGAAAAGTTCATCAGTATTGTATGTCAGTTTTATGATGGCATGTTTGCCTGTGTTCTGAATAATGACATATTTTGTTCACAGTTTGTTTCCCAGTCATCAATGGAGTTGAATAAGACTGTGTGCTTGTTCAATGTTTTTTTAGGTAAATTTATAATTTTAGCTATATTTGTAATTTTCAGCTGTATTGCCAAATACCTTCAATGAAGAAAAACATAGCATGAAGTTCAGCTACCCCATTGATGGATAAACTACCCGATCTAAAGTTATAGTATAAAGATTCAGGCATCAAAAATGTCTGGTATTGGCAAAGAAATAGAGTGATGGATCCGTGGAATAGACTAGGTACAAAAGGGACAGCAGGAAACAATTATACTAATCTGCTGTTTGATAAACCAAAACACTAACTTCTGGGATAAAAACCTCTCTCTTCAATAAAAACTGTTGGGAAAATTGAAAGTTAGTATGGAAGAAACTTGGATTAGACCAACATTTCAGACCCTATACCAAGATTAGATCAAAATAAATACAGAATTTAGAAAGAAAAGACAATATCATAAAGCAAACTAGGAGATCAAGGAATAATTTACCTCTCAGATCTATGGAAAGGGGACCAGTTTATGATCAAGGAAGAGATGGAGAACACCATTCAAAACAAATTAGACAATTTTGATTGCATTAAATTAAAAAACTGTTTGCACAAACAAAACCACTGTAACCAAGATCAAAAGAAATGTAATAAATTGGGAAATAATTTGTACAACTATTATTTCTCATAAAGGACTCATTTCTAAAATATATAGAGAACTTCTTCAAATTTATTAAAAAACTAACCATTCCCCAACTGACAAATGATCAGAGGATGTGCAAAGGCAATTTACAGATGAGGAAATCAAAACTATCTGTAGTAATAAGAAAAATTGCTCTAAATCATTACTGATTAAAGAAATGCAAACTTAAGCATCTCTGAGGTACATCTCAGGCGACCAATATGACCAGAATGGACAATGATCAGTGTTGAAAGAGATGTGGGAAATCTAGGGCACTAATACATTGTTGGTGGAGTTGTGAACTCAGCCAACCTTTCTGGAGAGCAATCTGGAATTATGTCGAAAGGCCAACAAAAATGCACATACCCTTTGATCCAGCAATACCACTATTGGTCTCTACCCTGAAGAGATCATGAAAAAGGGTAAAACCATTACTTGTTCAAAAATATTCATAGCAGCCCTGTTTATGGTAGCAAAGAATTGGAAATTGATTGAATGTTCCTCAGTTGGGTAATAGCTGAACAAACTGTGATATATATATATATATATATATATATATATATATATATATACATATATATATATTATATATATATATATGTATATGTCATGGAACACTATTTTTCTATTAGAAACCAGGTGGAATGGGATTTCATAGAAACCTGGAAAGACTTGCCTGAACTGATGCTGAGTGAGATGAGTAGAACCAGAAGAATGCTGTACACCATAACATCAACATGGGGTAGATGATGGACTTGCTCATTCCATCAATGCAATAATGAGGGAAATGTTAGAGCACCTGCAACAGAGAATACCATCTGTACCCAAGAAAAGAATTATGGAGTTTAAACATGGACCAAAGTCTGTTATAACCACCAGTTACATTAAATGGAGAATATTTGAATACTATGGATATTAAGTTCATTTACCTTGGCAGTATCATTTTCTGGAATGAGCACATTAATATTTATGTTGACAAATGTATTGCCAGAGATAGCTCAGTATTTGGAAAGCTGCAAAGGAAAGAAAGTGGGAGAGAAAGAAGTTACCAGATTCAATACCAAACTGAAACTCTATAGAATCATTGTATTGACTTCATTGTTGTATGTCTATGAAACCTGGCCAGTATACCAGTGCCATGCGAGGAAAATGCATCACTTCCCTTTGAAATGTCTGAGGAAGATTCTGAAGATCATCTGCCAGGATCATGCACTGGACTCTGAGATTCTATCTCAAACCCAATTATCAATCAAGGAGCACAATTCTGTTGGACTGATCACATACACTTTCCTAAAAGACTATTTTATAGAGAACGCACAAAGGGGAAGCACTGGTCAGAAGAAGAGATCAAGGTCATTCTACAAAACCTTGGAATCGTTTGCATGACATGAGAGACATTGTACAAGACTGCCCAGCATCGATTACTTTAATTAAAGAAGGTGTTGTGCTCTATGAGCAAAGCAGAATTGAAGTTCCACAAGAGAAATGTGAGATGCACAAATTTAAACCATATTCCTTAAATATTCACATGGACTATTTGGGCCTAACCTGTGGGAGAGCATTCAGAGCTCATATTGATCTGATCAGTCACAGTCTGACACGCTATAACTTGACTCTAACTTGGGGATGTCATTTTAGTCCTCCTCAAGAATGAAGAACAACAATCAATCAGCCTATTCTAATTTCTTCAATTTCTTTTTCTTTTCTTCTCATTGTAGGTAACATTTGTAGTCTAATGTGTAATAATAATGGAGATAATGCGTATCCTTTCTTCCCCCCCCATCTTGCTGGAAAAGTTTCTAGTTTATCACCATTTAAGTTAATGTTTGCTGATAGCTTTAGATAAAGGTTACTTATCATTTTAGGAACTCCCTTTCTTTATTCTTATGCTCTCTAGTTTTTTTGTTTTGCAAGGCAAAGGGGTTAAAGTGACTTGCCCAAGGTCACACAAGCTAGGTAATTAATAAGCATCTGAGGGCAAATTTGAACTCAGGTCCTCCTGACTCCAGGGCTCGTGCTCTTAGCACCATGCCACCTACCTGCCCCATTCTCTAGTGTTTTTAATGGAAATTAGTGTTGCATTTTGTGAAGGCTTTCTCTGCATGATTTCTAGTGGGTTTCTTATTGATATGGTCATTTATGCTGATAGTTTTCCCAATATTGAACAGAATCCTTCATTCCTGTTGTAAATAACATCTGGTGACAGATAGTGTATGATCCTTCTGATATATTGCTATAATATTTTTGCTAGTATATTATTTAAATTCATTACAGAAATTAGTCTATAATTTTGTTTCTGTTTTGGCTCTCCCTGGCTTAGATATCAGTATCATGTTTGTGTCATGAAAGAATGTTGGTAGGTCATTGGGATCAATTATTCTTTAAATATTTGGTAGACTTCATTTGTGAATCCATCTGGCTCTAGGGATTTATTCTTAGGAAGTTCACTGATGATTTGTTCAATTCCTTTTTTAAGATAGAGTTATTTAAGTATTCTATCTGTTAGTCTAGATAATTTACATTTTTGTAGGTATTCATTCATTTTCTTTAGATTGTCAGATTTATTGTCACATAATTTCACCCCTTTCATTTTTGATATTAGTAATTTGACTCTGTTCTTTCCATCTTTAAATCAAATTAGTCAATGGTTTATCTGTTTTATTTCTTGTTATGAAATAAGCTTCTAGTTTTATTTATTAGTTCAATGGTTCTCTTATTTTAAATTTTATTAATCTCTCTTGAGTTTTGTTAATCTCTCCAATTTGGTGTTTAACTGGAGATTTTTAATTTGTTCTTTTTTTAATTGCATGACCAATTCATTATTCTGATTTTTGCTGTTTTTTTATGTAAGCAATTTGATATATAATTTCCCCCCTAAGTACCTCCTTCTTTGCCTCCCATAATATTTTGGTATGTTGTCTTGTTTTTATTTTTAAGTCAAATTATCAATTATTTCTGTAATTTGTTCTTTGATAAATTTTTTTGGATTATATTTTTGATTTTCAATCTATCCCTTTATTGCATATTATTGAATATAATTTTTATTGCATTATTACATTATGGTCTGAAAAGAATGCATCTACTTTTTCTGTTTCTCTTTGTAAGATTTTTCTTGATGTATGTACATTTTTATGGGTGCCATGTTATTACTATTCCCATTCAATTTTCTTCAGAGATTTATCATATCTAACTTTTTTATTTATTCAACTGCTTAACTTCTTTCTTGTTTGTTTTTTATTTGATTTATCTAGTTCTGAGAGGAGAAAGTTGTGATCTCTCACTAGCATGATTTTATTGTTTATTTCCTCCATTTAACTAATTCAACTTTTCCTTCATGAATTCAGATGTCATCCCATTTAATGTATGTATGTTTACTATTGATAATACTTCATTTCCTGTGGTCCTTTTTAGCAAGATATAGTTTCCTTCCTTTAATTAGATCTATGTTTTCTTTTGTTTTCTCTGAGGTAATGATTTTTACTCCTGCTTTTTTTCATTGCTTCAATTGAAGTATAATATATTCCTCTCTGGCTTCATATCTTTACTCTGTGTGTCTTTATGCTTCAAATGTGTTTCTTATACACAACATGTCAGAGCATTCTGGTGTTTAATTCATTCTGCTTATCTACTTCTGTTCCATGTGAATTCATCCTATTCACATTTATGGTTATGATAATTAATGTTTATAGCCCTCCAAGCTAATTTCCCCTTATCTCTGTCTCTCTCTCTCTCTCTCTCTCTCTCTCTCTCTCTCTCTCTCTCTCTCTCTCTCTCTCTCCTCCTAACTTGTATTATCTACACAAATCTGCCCTCCCTTTTATTAGTCTCCTTGTCCCTGAGTTCTTACAATCTATTACATTACATATAATCTGTAATACATAAGAGGAAATTGTGCGAGGATCCATGCTTCATTGGGTTTTTTTTTTTTTGCAGGGCAATGGGGTTAAGTGGCTTACCCAAAGCCACACAACTAGGTCATTGTTAAGTGTCAGAGGTCGGATTTGAACTCAGGCCTCCTGACTCCAGGGCTGGTGCTCTGGCCACTGCACCACCTAGCTGCCCTTCCATTGTTTTTTTCTTACAGGGGCAAATAAAGGAGTCAGTGACTCGTTCATCCTCATCCTGTGCCAAAGTCAACCAGAAGAAGATCGGTCTATACAACTCGAGCTTCTTGAAGTCATCACAGAGCGCGATCTGAGAACCAACATCTATGGGGTCTTCAAACTCTGCTCAAAGATTCCCCGGAGGTCCCCATCCTTTCAGCCAGCGCCCTCTCCTGGGAGACAGCCAGAGTGGTGTGGAAGGAAGCCGAATGTTCCACTGTCAGTGTGGCCATTTATACCTCCAAAATGATGTTTTGTTGATTGTCTTGAAGCCTTGGTTTGGATGGGCAGCACCGAAGAAAAGCCTTCCTAATGACTGATTGTACCTGTCTGAAGCTGTGATGGGCTGCCCCAGAGGGGGCTGGGTGCCTTTACTGGAGGCTCATCCTGTTCAATGATAATAACAATAGAAATAAGGCTATCTAGGGGTGTCTAGGTGGCGCAGCAGATAGAGCACCGGCCCTGGAGTCAGGAGGACCTGAGTTCCAATGCGGCCTCAGAGGCTTCATAATGACCTAGCCGTGTGGCCTGGGGCAAGCCACTTGACCCCACTGCCTTGCAAAACCCTAAAAAGATAAAAATAACAAAAATAAGGCTGTCTAGCATGTTTATAGAACTTTTTTTAGGTTTGTGCAAGGCAGTGGGGTCAAGTGACTTGCCCCAGGCCACACGGCTAGGTCATTATGAAGCCTCTGAGGCCGCATTGGAAGTCAGGCCCTCCTGACCGCAGGGCCGGCGCTCTAACCGCTGCACCACCTGCCCCCCATCTAGAACTTAAAGCTTGCACCTCACTTCCCATGTGTCGGCTCCGTAGGCCCCAGCTAGATGAGCCCTTGTCGGGGGGCCCGGGGGAGTCTCCTTCAGGGACCCCTGAGACGAAGTGGCCCCGGGCCCCGCGTCTGCTCCAGCCCACGGTCCTGTCCGTGTCTGACCACTCTGAATCCGGACACAGAAGCCCGTCGCGGCCTCAGGGCCCCTGCGGGAGGCCTCAGCCCCTCGGCCCGTGCTGCCAGCCCCGCCCGCCCCCGCCCCCCGAAATCTGCAGGCCTGGGGGGTCAGTCCTGAGTCACCGTCTGTGCGGGGCCAATGCGGGCCGGCCCACGTCTGCGCCCCGCGCCGTGGTCACGTGGCCGGGCTCGCCCTGTCCTCCGTCCCTGCCCCAAATTAGTGAGCAAGGCGAGCCCGGGCCGGGGCGTGGGGCCGGCCTGCAGCAAAGGCCCCCCGGAGCGCCCCGCAGGGCCCGCGGGGCCCGCCTGGCAGCCGGCCCGGGCCGGGCAGCAGCGGCCCGCGACGGGGCGCCCCTGCAGGAGGGGCGCCGGGGCCACCCCGTGTCTCAGGAGCCAGAAGCGGGGCCGGCCAGACCCCCCCCCGCGCCCCCAGCTTGTCTCCGGGGGGCTCAGCCCCGGGGCGGGGCTGCCCAGAGCCGGGCTCCAGCCGGGCTGCACGCGAGGGCTGGTGCTGCGGACAGCGGCCTGCGGGGCCGGAGCCGGCCACCAGGGGGCGCCGGGGGCCCGGCCCGGCCACTCCGCTCCGCTCCGCACCCGCTGCCGCCCCGCCCCGGCGCTCCGCCCTCTCTGTCTGTCTGTCTCTCTCTGTCTCTCTGTCCGTCTGTCCGTCTCTGTCCGTCTCCTCTCTCTGTCTCTCTGTCCGTCTGTCTGTCTCTGTCCGTCTCCTCTCTCTCTCTCTCTCTCTCTCTCTCTCTCTCTGCTCTGTGTGTGTGTCTGTCTCTCTGCTCGCTCTTTGTCTGTCTCTCTGTTTCTGTCTGTCTCTATCTTTGTTTTCTCCCTCTGTCTCTGTCTCTCTGTCTGTCTCTTTGTCTGTCTCTGCCTGTCCATCTCTGTCTCTGTCTGTCTCTGTCTCTCTCTCTTTCTCTCTCCTCTTCTCTCTTCGATCTCTCTTTCTCTGTGTGTGTGTTTTGTGTGTCTGTGTCTGTCTCTGTCTGTCTGCCTCTGTTTCTCTCTGTCTCTGTCTGTGTGTGTCTGTCTCTCTCTGTCTTCCCGTCTCTACCTCTCTCTCTCCTGTTCTCTTTTACACACACACACACACACACACACACACACACAGACACACCATTCACAGGCTCATCAGGATGAAATATTCCATCTTCAGTTTGACTCTTAAAGCCCTTCCTAACCAGTCTCCTTCCTCAGTTTCCACACTTGTCACCCTGCCCCATTTCATTGGCTGTCTTTTGCACAGGTTTCCCTGCCTTACTTTTCTTCCTTTGACTTCCTTCGGATCCCCTGGACAATCTGACCTTCCACAAGAAGTCTTTTGTGGTCCCCCTCGGTGGCGGGCCTTTCCCCTCTCTTGATTCCCTCCAATTTGACCTGTAGGAGTCTTGCTTGTGAGAGAGCTCGATGGGGCAGTGACGAGCACTCCTTTCCTGGAGTGAGAGAGACATCCTGAGTCCGACTTTTTGTCAAACACTTACTAGTTCTGTGACCCTGGGCAAGTCACTTAACCCTCTTTGCCTCAATTTCCTCATCTATAAATTCAGCTGGAAAAGGAAATGTTCAATCCTTCTAGTATCTCTGCTAAGAAAACCTGAACTGAGTCCACAGAGAATGGAACATAGACATGTGTGTGTGTGTGTGTGTGTGTGTGTGTGTGTGTGTGTGTGTGTGTGTGATCTGTACAGATTAGATAGAATTTGGCTAGAGAAAGTGGGGAGAGGGCAGCTAGGTGGCGCAGTGGATAGAGCACTGGCACCCTGGATTCGGGAGGCCCTGAGCTCAAATCTGGCCTCAGACACTTAATATTTACCCAGTTGTGTGACTTCAGGCAAGTCACTTTAACCCCACTGTCTTGAGAGAGAGAGAGAGAGAGAGAGAGAGAGAGAGAGAGAGAGAGAGAGAGAGAGAGAGATTAAAGGGACCAGGACAGAGTCTGGAGTAATACCCATGATCAGGGAGGATGAGAAAGATGGAGGTTTATTATGCATCATTCTCTTTGGCTAAGTGGTGCCACAGTACATAGAGCCTGAAGTAGGGAAGACCAATACTAGATATGGGAGCAAGCCATTTAAGCTCTGCCTGCCTCAGTTTCTCCAATTTTAAATTTGGAATACTAGTACTGCCTACTGCATGAGGTTACCATGGGGATCAAATGAGATAGTATATAAAATTCTCCTGTAGGATTTAGTTGCGATCTAAAGGAAGCTGAGGAGACTGGTTTTCAGGGCAGAGGAGGGGATATGTAAGGTCCAGATGTAAGATCCAACCCCAAGAAAACGACTGGTGCCTAGGGCGTGTCCTGTTCATTGAACAGCCAAGGAGCCAACATCACTAGATCAAAGAGCACTTGGGCAAGGAATTACCTGTAACAAGGCTGGAAAGGCAGGAGGGCAAGGCTATCAGGGACTTGGAATGCCAACCAGAGGATTCTGTATTTGAACCTCAAGGAAATAGGAAGCCACTGAAGTTTATTGAGGAGTGGGGGAGGTGTTAAGGTCAGATTTGCACATTTGGGCCTTAATAGTAGTTAACATTTAGATAGTGATGATGACGTGCTGTGCACTTCATTGTTATCTCATTTAATCTTCAAAAATCCCCCAGAGGTAAACACTATTGTCACCCCTATATTACAGATGGGGAAACTGAGGCAAATAGAGATTCATGTCAGGAATCAGCTGGCATCTGAGTCAGATTTAACAGTGTTTTCCTTCCCCAAACCTGGAGCTTTGCCTATTTCACCCAGTAGCTGCCCCACGTGATAAACGAGTGGAGGGTGCACTGGCATGGGGAAGACTTGTGAGGTGCTTTACAAATGATCTCCTCTGATCACAATGATCTTGGGAGGAGGGTGGTCTTATTGTCAATTGAGACTGATGAATGGTGAGTGACTTTCCCAGAGATTCAGTATCTGAGGCAGGAAGAGGACAGAGGACAGGAGTGGCTGCCTACTCCTGAGCAAGTCACTTGGCCATTCAATGTCTAGATTTGCTTTCTAGGGTTCTATATATCATCTGACTAGCTTTGTAGGGCCCCTATGTTTTGAAATGCAGCTGTTAGATTTCTAGTCCCACCCCATCCCACATCCAAATTCATTAAGAAACAGGACTTTCCCTGGTCTCATCTGCATACTTTATTAGTGGCAATGGAAAACCAAAATTTAATACTGATAAGAGAACAAGAGAGTAATAAGGAGTATAAGTGTGTGGATGTTGCATGTGAACTGTAGGAGTGGTTTGCAGGTATTTGTGGGGGTTGGGATGGTAGGGTGCAGTCGACAGAGAGTTCCCAGTGAGATTGATGTTTGCTTACTGGGTCTTAGTGCCCTCCTCTCTGACTCCAAAATTTGGGGAAAAGGAGGAGAGTGTGCTGACAGGTGGCTTCTATGTGAATGGTTCAATTCAGACTTCACACTTAAATGGGAAAATCTCAGGGGTGGGGACTATTCTGAAGATGGAGATCGGCATGCATGGGCATGCAGCTACAATACAATACCTACTCTAACTACCTGTCACTAGCTGGTTAAAAGCTTTGGTTGGCAAATTCGCAGTTATGTCTATTATTCTTGGGTTCTTGGACTATTTTCACTGCTAAAGATTTGGGGGAGTAATTTTCAGGTTCTGGAAGCCAAAGGTTTCTGAAAGACCAAAGGATAGTAGCCAAACTTTTGTTTTACAATTTACATTGTTTTCTTTATTTTGCATTTTGATTTTCCAGCTCTAGTGATTGCAGGTTCTAGATTTACTTAAACATAGAATATGCCTTGGGAATATTTCTTCCAAATCACTTAATAATAATGAATAATAAATAATAATAATGAATAATAATGAATGAAGATATGAGGAAAAAAGGTTGATATATTTGGTGTGTATCAATGGGTAAGTCACATACCCCAAATCATAAGTTAGATCTATTGCAGCATCATTATCAACAAATTGTAAAAGAATTTAGAGTTAAACAGACCTCAAAATCCATCTATTTCAAATTCTTTTACTCATTTTACAAATGAGTAAACTGAGGCAAACAGGAGTAAATGACTTGCTCCAGGTCACATAGATAGCCTGTGTCTGAGGTCAGATTTGAACTCAGGAAGATGAATCTTTCTGGCTCCATGTCTGGTGTACCACCTGGGTTACACAGGTGTTAAATCTTAGAGGAAAAATTTGAAAGCAAAGTTGGGTTCAAATATTGCTTCAGATTTCACTATGCAATTTTTCTGGGTCTCAGTTTCTTCATAAGTGAAAAGAGGCATTTGGTTTTAATGATTTCCAATATCTCTTCTAGCACCAAATCAATGATCTTCTAAGCAGCTTTGTAAAATAACTTCATTTCCAGGTACATACACATTTGCCTTTGTAAGAGTGTGACAAATTAACAAGCAAAGGAAAAGATAGTTTTGCAGAAAATTAAGAAAGCAATACATTCCAACTGAATAATGTCGAATTTCTTTTTATTGACATTTTGTTTTATTTTTCCAATTCCATGGTATGAAAGTTTCCCAACATTCATCCATTTTGCAATGAATACATATTTACATATGCATGTAAGTATATACATATTTATAAAATATATTTGCATAATTATAAGATACACAATTTTTCTTCCACCCTCCCTTGCCCACCTCCAGAGCTGAAAGGTCTAGTAAACTTCGCTACATTGATGTTGCATATGTTTACATATTATCTTGTGTCTGAGGAATAAAGACTAAGGGTAAAGAAAGAAAAAACCTTGGGATTGGAAGGAAAAACGTAAGTGAAATTATAAAAAAGTGAACACTGTTAATGGAATAATGATTTTTCAAGAGAATCTATGAGCTTTCTCTCTAACTCCTTAATGGAAGGCAAAGAATGATTCCAAGAGAGACTACCCCTGATGCATTAATAGCTGTTTTGAATACTCCACTATACACTAGGGAGATCTTGTCAAAGTGAGATGATTACAGAAGAGACAGACTCACAAGTAGCAAACTGCCAATGGTCCCCAAGCAAGGTATCCATTTTCTAGAAAGAAAAAGCCTAGAAGATGATTGGTTCCTGCTATTTCAGACTGTGGTTCATTCTTGTTAAATTCTTCCATAGTCTAGAATGGGAAGATGGGTTAGAGTGGCTGGCTGGCTGGGTTACAGGGCTGGTGGAGACCCACTAGCAAGCTTTGCAATAATGCAGGTGGGGTGGGATAAGGGGCTACTTTAGGATGGTTGCAGCATCAGAGGAGAGGAGGGAGCACATGCAAGAGATGGGCAAGGTTGAAGGCAGCCACCCTGGCACTGTAGTAGATTATAGGGTAAAAGATAGCAAGGAATCCAGGAAGGTTTCTAGGTGATGAGCCTTGATGGCAATAGCAATTTAGGAGGTAGGGCAGGGTTTGGGGCAGGGAATAAAGAGTTCAGTTGAAGCTGTCTTCTGGACATCAGTTTGAGATTGCTAAAACAAGTAGGAGACCCGGTCACTTTGCTGGCCTCCCTGGACCTCAGGCTGCCTCATTCCTAAACCAGGGTTATTGTTCTGTGTCCCTTCTGGTCTCAAAGCTCTGGCCCTGTGATTTGGGTCCAGTTGGACGAGGCTGTCCATGTATGGAGCTTCTGGCCAAGTTCTCTCTCTCGGGTTGCCAGAAAGCAAGTGTGGTTTCTTTTCTGGGTGGGTGGGTTTGCTCCCAGGAGGCAGGCCCTGGTAGCAGACAGAAGGCTGGGCTACAGAGAGGAGGCTGGCATTCCCCGGAGCTCACCCTATAAAGGCAGCCCGGGCAGCAGCATTCAGGAGACAAACACAGCCTGGGCTTGGTCTCTTGTGAACTCTGCTCCTGTTGGCTCCCCAGCTGTTGTAGGAAGGGGAAGAGGGAGGAGCTTGGCTGCTGAGGCCTCCACGCCAGAGCTGGCAAGGATGCAGCTCTCTCTGAGAAATATGCTCCCTTCCCTTTGGGAAGGAGCCCCCCAGCAGACCCTCCTGCTCCTCTTTGCCATGCTGCTGATCCTGGCATGGTATCTGCAGAGGAGGTGGCAACATCGAAACTACCCCCCTAGCCCTCCTAGACTCCCCTTATTGGGTAACTTCTTCCAGATGGACATCAAAAACCCCAAAATCAGCATCCAAAAAGTAAGGAGTGAGACGGGAGGGTGAGAATCTCCTGCTATGAGGGGGCCTGGGAAGTATGGTTTCTGCAAAATAGCCATTATTTTCTCAACTTGAAGTCCTTCAGTTTCTGAGAATCTTAACATGAGACCAGCCTTCAGGCCCTGCCAAGCTGCCAAGGCTTCAGATAAGGAGGTGGTGACAGACTCTCAGGGTGGGTGTTCCCCAAGGGCAAGTTCAGAGAAGCTCATGATCAGGGAGGCAGCAACAATGATTTATTTTTCTTCTAGTCTCTTTCAAAGTCATCTATTGAGTTCTGAAAGGGCTTTGATCAGTGTCAAACTGGGAAAGAACCAATGGATCTATCAGCTACAAAGACTTTCCTAAGTGTCTGCTCTGGGCTAGTTCAATGCTAGGTGCTGGAGAGTAAGAAACTGAAAGTAAAAGTGCCCTTTCTTCTGGGAGTTTATCCAATTCAGTGAGGTTCCTAAACTCTGAGCTGCTCTTTGTCAGATAATCCTAATCCAGAATGCTGCTTTGAATGCAGTCAGCTCAGAGTCTGGGATACACTTCCTCTTCCCCTGAATATTTTGGAATTCCCAATTTCCACCAAAACTCAGCTTCAGGGGAGCCATCTCCTGGACAAAAACTTCCTGGCCCATCTCAAGTGTTAGTTGCCTGAGATCACTTAGAATTGCCCATTTATGTAATCTGATTTTACTTACATATATGCACAAGGCATTGCTTTCTAATGCCCGCTTTTCAAGGCAAGGACATATTGCTTTATTTGTAACTAAGGCAGCTCCTGGAAGATCACTTGGGATATAGTTGGATGCCTCAGTGCTTGTTGAGTTGAACTCAACTGGATTCAATGAAATGGAATCACTGAACTGAGTGGACTTCATTAGAATGGATTTTTTACCTTGCTAGAATGTCATCTGATAACAGTACAGCAATAACAATAGCACTACTTTCTTTTTCAGCTTACCAAGAAATATGGAAATGTTTTCTACATCCATATAGGCAACTTTAAATTTGTAATGATAACTGGAATGCCGCTGATCAAGGAGGTCCTGGTCAATCAGGTTTATATTGATCGCCCCATACTTCCTTTCCACTCCCATGCTTTTAAACCACATGGTAAGTTTTTTTTTAATTAAGTTATTTTTTGGCTTCTTTGAAAGATATCTATGACTCCTGTCCTTCATCATTCCTGAAGCATTTGTACGTATTATCGAGTTTTTGACTACAAGAATATGAGAGAAAAATAGAGTCATTTGAAATTTCCTTCCTGGGATTGAGAGAGAAGACAATGAGAATGGTGAAGGGGTTCAAATTCCTTCCATAGGAAAATCAGATGAAGGAGTTTGGATTGTTAGAACAAGAAAACTCAGTTTGGGGAGGAGGAGTGAAGGGAAACATGGTGACTTTCTTCAAGTATCCCAAGGTCTCTTGAAAAGAAAGGTGTTAATTTGTTCTTCTTGGCCTGAGACACAGAAGCGAAATGTGAGAATGATGGAGGGGAACCAATGGTTGATGATAGGAAAAACTTGTACCTATCAGAGCTGTCCAAAAATGAAATGATTTTCTTCAAAGTTGGTAGATTTCCCCTCCCTGGAGGTCTTCAAGCAAAAGTTGTACGATATACTTTGCTGATATTATTTGGTGGGAATAAGATCGCCTGGATGACCTCTGAGATGCCTTCCGACTTCCAATCTCTATTGATTTATTGTTGTTTGCTCATGTCCTTTGGCCCACGTGATGGTTCAGTGCCAACAGAGCCAAACCTAGAAGTCTCAGGTCAAAGTCTTTTATTTTCTTTAACAGTACAATAAAAAGATGATTGCACATAAAACTGCAATACTACAATGCCAAAATTAATAATCCTTTCAAATCTACAACAAAATTTTCATGTTTCTTTTTTCCTTTTTTCTTCCTTCCCTCAACTTCCTAGAGATCGTCGTATTTAGAAATGACATATATGTATATGCCAAATTATTCTATATATACTTTTCCAATGTTTTGGATGTAGATAGCATCTTTCTTCAGATTTTTATAGTTTTATAACTTTAGAGGTAATTTGCATATTCATAATAGAGAAAATAATCATTAATGCAAAGAATTCTTGGAACAATATTGATTTTACCATATACAATCTATTGGTTCTACTCTTTTCACTATTCATTACTGAATGCAAGACTTTCCATGTTTCTCTAAGATCATTAAGTTTATAATTTTTCATAGCACAGTACTGTTAGATCACAATAATATACCACAATTTGTTCAACTAATTGATGGACTTCCCTGCAACCAGAAAGAGAGCTATTATGACCATTTTAGAAGATAAAGATTTTTAGAAGATAAAGATCATGGTAGTGGAATTGCTGAGTCAAAGGGTATTAGTGTCCCAATTTTCCCAATATCCCTCAACACCTCTTACCCTCCCCTTCAATCAATTTGCCCAATCAAATAGGTATAAAATAATATCTCAAGGATTTTTTAAAGCTTCATTTCTCTAATCAATAATGAAATCCAACATTTTTTTTTATCTGATTATAAATTGTTTTGATTTCTGCCTGTTCACATCCTTTGACCATTGAATCAGTTGGGTAATGAATGATATTCTTTTAGATTAGACAGTGTTCTTTTTATATTAATGAGAAACCATCTATAACTCTCCCTCCCCTACAGATACCCAAAGAAATTTCTGCTTCCCTTCTGATCATGGCTAAATTTGTTTTACTTGCACTAAACTTTTAAATTTAATGAAATCTACATTATCCATTTTCACCCCACTTTGTTCTCTATCTCTTGTTTATTCAAAAATAATTCACCTGTTCACCATACTGATAAGCAATATCATCCATGTTCTAATTTTCTTTAAAAACCTCTATATCTAGGTCATGCTTCAATTTTATCTTTATCTTGATAAATGACAAGAGATATTTGGTCCATGGCTAGTTTCTGCCATGCTTTCCAGTGTTCTCAATAAGTTTTGCCAAAGAATGAATTCTTATCCCAAAATCTTAGGTCTTTACATTTGTCAAATACAAGTTTACTGGGGACAGCTAGGGGTTACAGTGGATAGAGCCAGGCCTGGAGTCAGGAGGACCTGATTGAAATCCAGGCCCAGACACTTGATAATTATCTAACTGTGTAACCCTGGGCAAGTCACTTAATCCCACTGCCTTGCAAAAATAAAATAAAATAAAAATTAAATCAAATGTAACTTTATTGTTGGCATCCATTATTGCAAATTATATCTACTTTATTCTATTGCTCTACCTTTATATTGCTTTTCCTCTACCAGGTTGTTTTGATAATTTCTCCCTTTAATACAGTTTAAGATTTGGTACTACTAAATCTCTTTTTTTTCACAATCTCCTTTGATATCCTTAACTTATTTTTCTTTTTTCTAGATAAATTTTGGTTTTTTTTTATAATTCAGTAAAATATTTTTTGACAATTTCAGGATGGCATTGAATATACAAATTATTTTGAGTAAAATTTTCATTTTATTATATTGTTTCAGTCTATCAACCAACCATTAATATCAGTTATTTTTAAATGATTTTAATTATATAAAAAGATTTTTTAAGAGAATTCTGGAAAATGATGGTGTAGGTCAGAAAACTTCTTGAAGTTTTTTCAGTCCTTCAATATCCATATTTTTTCCATCCATGGTTACACTCAATGTTTCTGAACAAGGGATTCTTGGCTGCAACCCCAGATCCTTTGCTCTTTAAAATTTTAACTTTCTAAGACTTATAGTACTTTAGGAAAGGAGTTGTTAGGTCTTGTGAAATCCTTATTTTTTTCCACAATAGAAAATTTTTTATTCTTATTGCTTGCAATATTTTCTCTAACCTGGCTGTTTTGAAACTTGATGATGACATTCTATTAAGTTTTGTTCTTGGGATCTCTTTTAGGGAGTGATCTACTTTACTTTCTTGTTTTAGAACTTCAGAGCAATTTTTATTAAAAATTTCTTATAATTTTGAATCCAGACTCTTTTTTTTAAAATCATAGCTTTCAGACACATTGACAAACCTTATTTTATTCTTGATCTTTCTCCTGATCAGCTGTTTTTATAATTTTATTTTTCTAGTTTTATTATGTCTTGGGTTTTTTTGTAATTTCATTCAATTCCACTCTCCAGATTTTAATTTTTATGGAATTTTTTCCTCAGGATTTCATAGTTTATTTTTATTCCCAATTGATTAACTTTCTTTTAATGATTTTCTTGGATTTATTTTCTATAAGTGGAAGGAGACCTTTTTGAATGTGTCTTGTGAGAAAATGTGAAAAGGAGTTAGCGTGAATTATAGATAATTATTCTTTTATAACACAGAAGAGAGAAGAATTCATGTTTCTAAGATTTAAGGAATGAAGGCATGTGACCCCATTGGCCTAGTGGAGTAGAGAAGACAGGGATTGAAAGAGTCACAATGTAAAGGCTTTGACAGGGAGTCATTAAGGCTAGTGTAAAAGGATTAAGGGCCCAAATGAAGTAAGGTATTATTTGACTGGATACTTTTAGTCTAGACATTCTAAGGGTCTGTGATTCTTTTCCACATCATTAATGGCCCTCCAGCCATTTTTTTCCCATATTGTCTGACAGATTATGCTCATGTCCTCAAGACTTTAGTCAAAATAGCCTTGGCACAGTTTCCCAAATGCCCCTTTCTACCACCTAGACCAGTCATAGGATCACAGATTTAGAACTGGCAGGAAACTTAGAGGTCAACATGTCTAAACCCCCAAAACTCATTTTTCAGATAATGTCATTGAAACTGAGATCAAATATCAATCACAATTTCAGCCCAGAACTTCATATCTCCAAGACCAAAGCTCTAGCATATGAACCATGTTTTGATTCCATGTATGCCCTCCATTTGGAATATACTCCTCCCCCTCAGTAGCTTCTTAAAATCTTTCAAGAACCAATTCACAAACAACATTTCCACAAAGTTTTTCCTTGTCCATTATAAATTCTTCTTTGTCAGCTATCAAAGAATTTTGTGCTAATCTTGAATTAGTATTAATTTATAATAATGATCCCTAGCAGTGCTTAACATGGGACCCCTGATATAATAATAATGTTGATTGGTATTTATGCATTTGTAGAGGAGTTTCTAGCTTAATTTTACAACAAAATAGAAATTTAATTTCCATTAGAGCTCAAGAACTGTAACACTACCCATCTCCGTTTCATCATTTAATGCTCATCTCTCAGTTTCAATGACTTTATCTGTAAAGTAAGATCAAAATGGGTACAGGATTTAGACATAAAGGACAATACCATAGATCAAGTAACAGATCAAGATATTCTCTATCTGTTGGATTTATGGAAAGGGGAGAACTTTATGATCAAACAGGATTTAGAGCACATTACACATTTTAAAATATAGAGAGAATTGAATCAAATTTTTAATATTATAAGTCATTCCTTAATTGAAAAATGATCAAGGGAAATGAACAGGCAGTGTTCAAATGAAATCAAAGCAACACATGATCATATGAAAAAAATGATCCAAATCATTATTGCTTAGAGAAATGCAAATTAAAATAACTATGAGTCAAGTTGGCTAAGATGACTAAAAGGGAAAATGATCAATGCTGGAAAGCTTGTGGGAAGATTGGAAGACTGATGCAGTGTTGGTGGAATTGTGAACAAATGCAACCATTCTGGAAAGCATCTTGAACTCTGTCCAAAGAGCAATCAAATTTATCATACTTTGACCCAATACCAGGCTTATATCCAAAATAATTTATAAAAAATGGGAAAAGTTCTACATGTTCAAAAATATTCATATCAGTTCTTTTTATAGTGGCAAAGAATTGGAAATTGAGGGAATGCCCAACAATTGGGGAATGGCTAAACAAGCTATAGTACATGAATCTGATGGAGTACTATTGTTCTATAAGAAACCACAAATGTTCAGACTTTAGAGAAGTGTGGAAAGAATTACGCAAACTGATGCTAAAGGAAGGGAGTAGAACCAAGAGATCATTGTACACATATACAACATTGTAAGTTACTCAACTTTGATGAATGCAGCTCCTCTTGGCAGTTCAGAAATCTAGGATAACTCTGGGAGACCTACTATGGATAGTACCATTCACATCCAGAGGAAAAAAACAAAAATAAAACAAAAAATACCACAAAACCACAGAATCTAAATGGATTCTGTTCATTTTTTCAAAACTGCACTTCTATTTTTCCTTTCTACCCCATCTTTTTCTTTCTTTTCCCTTAGTCCTAATTCCTCATACACAAAATGATTAATATGTAAATATGTTAAACATAAATGTATATCACAAATTTTGCCAGACTGCCACTGAGGGGAGAGGAGTGGGAAGGAAGGATGGTAGAAAAATGTGTAATTTATAACTATGCAAGTGAATGAATATTGAAAAATGTTGATGAAATATAATTAGAAAGATAAAATTTTTAAATGTTAAAAAAACAGCAGAATTAAACAGAAAAATAAATCATCAAATACAAGACTCAAAAGAGACATAAAAAGGTTAACAGAGAAGAAAAAAACTGAATCCTTATACAGGAAGATGATACCGGTCACTCTTGAAAACTGAATCTCTATCAGATAGAAGGTGTGACCATAAGTTGAATTTAATGTAAGGTATAAAAAATAATACATGAAAAAAAGATCACAATGGAAAAAGAGATAAGACAGAGGCAGAATAGGGTAAATTATATCACATGAAAAAAGTCAAAGTACCTATTACATAGAGAAAGAAGGGAGGGGATAAGAATTGCTTAAAATAGTATTCTCATTGAATTTGGCTCAAAGAAGAAATAATACATATAAACTGTTGGTTTTACAAATTTATCTTATCCTTACTAAAAAATTATTGTATAGAGTTAGAAAAATAGTAATAAACTTCATCTGGAGGAACAAAAGGTCAAGTCTATCAAATGAATTAATGAAAAAATGCAAAGGAAGGAAACCTAGCTCTACTAAATCTAAATTATATTATAAAGTAGTAGTCATCAACATTCTTTGATGCTGGCTAAGAAATAGAGTGGTGGGGTCAGTGGAATACATGAGGCCAAAAAACAGTAGTAAATAATCATAGTAGTCTACCGTTTGGTAAACTCAAACAATCCAGCTTCTGGGTTATGAACACAGATTCACAAATCTACCCAGGGAAACTTGGAAAGAGTATGGCAGAAACTAAGCATAAACCAATAACTCATACCCTATTCTAAGATAAGGTCAAAATAGATACAGGATCTAGGCATTAAGGATGTTACCATAAGCCAATTAAGAGAGCAAGGAATAGCATATCAAGTAAAGGTACAGAAAGGGAAGGAATTTATAATGAAACAAGAGACAAAGAACACTATAAAATGCAAAATGGATAATTTTGATTACATTAAAGATTTTGCCCAAAAATAACTAATTCAACTAAGATTAAAAGGAATACAGAAAGTTTGGAGATAATTTTTACAGTTAGCATTTCTGATAAAGGACTCATTTCTAAAATATGTGAAAAAAGAACTGAGTCACATTTATAAGAAGACAAGTCATTTCCTCATTAATAAATGGTCAAAGGGTATGAACAGGAAGTTTTCAGATGAAGAAATTAAAACTATCTATAATCATGAAAAAATGCTCTAAATTATTATTGATTAGGAAATGCAAATTAAATCAATTCTGAGGTTCCACCTCACACCAGATTGGCCAATATGACAAAAAAAAAAAAAGAAAATGATCCATGTTGAAGAGGATGTGAGAAATCTGCGACACGAATTCACTGTTGGTGGAGTTGTGAACTGATTCATTGATTCTGGAGAGAAATTTGAAACGATGCCCATAGGGCAATTAAACTGAGCATACCATTTGTTCCAGCAAAATCTCTATAGGTCTAACCAAAAAGATCATAAAAATGGGAAAAGGACCCCTATATACACAATTATTCACAGCAACTCTTTTGGTAGTGGCAAAGAACTGAAAATTGATGAGATGCCCATCAATTGGGGAATGGTTGACAAAGTGTGATTACTTATGCTGAGTAAGGTGAACAGAACCAGGAGAACCCATTAACTGCAATATTTTGTGATCATGATCATGTTTAGCTCTTGTCAGCAATACAAAGTTCAAAGTCAATTATAAAAGACTTTGAGAAGGAAAATGCCATTTACATTCAGAGAAAGAACTATAGAGTCTGAATACATACTCAAAATAATATAAAAACATGAATTTTGAAAACTATTTTTCATGTAACTGGAAAAAACATTTTTGATAAAAGACTTTCAGTGTTTACATTTATCCTATACTCAAACTTTAAATGTTATTTTCCCAATCAATGTGTAGTTCCTTGGGCACAAGAGCTGTTAAGCCCTTATTTACTCTTTGTATAGCCCAGCAGAGTGCTTAGCACCTAGTAGGTGCTTATAATTATAAATTATTGGTTCAAATGAATTCCATTGCCGTTGGAGGGGATAACCATGCCAGGAGAACTACATATATTTTGAAATACTGACATGCTATTGATTTTATTGTTGTTATCATTATTATTTTTCAGGCTTAGTAATGTCCAGTGGCCAAAAATGGAAACTGCAAAGAAGATTTGCCTTAACAACCCTAAGAAACTTTGGTTTGGGAAAGAAGTCCCTGGAGGATCGCATCCTGGAGGAGACCCAGTTTCTCACTGAGGCTATAAGGGAAGAAAATGGTGAGTAGTGGTTAAACATAGACATTTTTAGCTGATTTTGATTGTCCTTTTGACCAAATGATGCTTAAAGTGAACCTATAACTGTAGATGGGAAGAGCAGGTAGAGAGCCCCTCCATAGACTAGAAAAAATGAAATGTCCTCCCACCACCCATGGAATGTTTTCAAAGACCTAATATTGCTTTCTATGAAGAAATGAGGCAGTAAGTAAGGAATAGAGCCCTTGATGTTTCATTCTCTTGAATCCCACTTTAATCATTTTCTTCCATCAACACAGAGACTATTACAGACTTTATATGTTTCACATGGAGTTCTCTCTTGACTAACCACTTATCACACTCCTTACACACATACACACACACACACACACACACACACACACACAGCACACACAGTCTTTTCTAAATTATTTTTCTTCCTATTCATTCTTTTCCCTTTCTACTTAATCATCTACTTCATTCTCTTTGTATCTTCCCTCTCAACTATATCTTCTATTTTGCTCTCTTTCTAAACATATATGTGTGTCTACATATATATATATATATATCGTTATCCTCATTTTATAAAAAAGTTGCTATTATTCTAATCAATCATTTATTTCCTTTGTACCAAATAGAGAAAACTTAGTAACAAATATGAATAGTCAAGCAATATAAATTCTTATCTTAGGCATGACTACAAATGTATATCTTATTGCATAATCTAATTCTATCACCTATATGTCAGGAGGAAATTAGCAGGTATCATCATTGGTCTTCTGGAATCATTCTTGGTATTACCTTGAGCCAAGTTCTTATGCCCATCTAAGTTATCTTTCTTTTTACTTGTTTTTATGCTTCATTTTTCCTTCTCTTCATTCTTTCACCCTCATCCACTTCCTTTGTCTTCTCCGCTTTTGTTGCTGGCTTTTATCATCATACATGGAGCCCATCAATCCTACCCTCCGCCCCATTCTATGAATGAGTGAACTGTGAAATGGAACAGTTAAGGGACTTGCTCAAGGTCAGTCAGTAATTGAATAAATATTCATCAAATGTGCTGTACTAAATCCTAGGGATATAAAGAAAGGAAAAGGAATATCTCTTTTGGGGTAGCTAGGTGATGCAGTGGATAGAGCACCAGCCCTGGAGTCAGGAGGACCCGAGTTCAAATCCATTCTCAGACACTTAATAATCACCTATCTGTGTGGCCTTGGACAAGCCACTTAACCCCATTGCCTTGCAAAAACTTTAAAAAAAAAAGAGTGTCCCTCTTCTCAGGGAGCTCCTAGGCTAAGGAGGGAGACAACCTATAAATAAGCAAATACATACACATACAATATAAACAAGAGGAACTGAAAATAATTAACAGCAGGAGCACAAGAACAAAGTCACCCAGTTTGTACATATCTGAGGTTGGACTTGAATAACTATCTGAGATAGATAAGATCTTCCTGACTCCTTTTTCCATTACCAGTCTTATAATGCTTCCCTTCCTAATTCATCTTTTCATAGCTTTTTATTTTATTCCACTGTCTTCAGTTGTAATTTCATGTATGTAATTATATGTATGCAAGTAGCCCCCAGTGTTTATAGTCATGAGTATTGATATATGCACACATGCATCTATGGACATACATGCCTGCATGTGCCCATACCCATTACGAAAATGGCACATTTTTGTGAAACAAGGGACATGATATTTCAGATATAGAATCATAGGGAGACCAGAAGGATCTTCGGATGTCCAATCCAATTTCCTCATTTTGTTGATGGATAAACAGAAGCAAAAACAGGTAAATTGCTTGTAACTAAAATAGGACAATGACATCCCAAGTCTTGAGGAAAACATTATAAAGGTGACATGATCTTTCCCTTTTTTTCCTTCTCATATCTATCTAAGCCCTGGATGGTTCTGGACAATTATAACAAAGTAGATGGCTGGGGATGGGGAGGAGATGAGGGAAAAAAATTGTTTAGGAGAAAAAGGGAGACAATTCGGCAAAGAACATAAAAGAAATGAATAGCCTGTGGCCTTTTTTCTTCTGGTCAACAGGACAGCCATTTGACCCCCACTTTCAGATCAATAATGCTGTTTCCAACATCATCTGCTCCATAACGTTCGGGCACCGGTTTGAGTACCATGACTCTCAGTTTCGGGAGCTGCTGAAGATTTTGGATGATCTCACAATTCTGTCAACCACCTGGGAGTCTCAGGTAATAGACCATCCCTTCCTGGGTCAGGCTGGTTTAGAGCCAACTGGGCCCTATGTCTCTCCATTTGAAAAGAAGCAACTATGACTGCAGGAGACTAGAGGAACTGAATCAGCTTATGCAGGAGTTCTCTAAGCAGTGAAGGGACTGAGAAGGGCAAAGGAATAATACAGTGACATGAAAGAACCTGCCTGGAAGAAGCAATGCATTTGGGATAATGGGAAAGAAATGTCTACAGTTTTCAGTATTTTTTTCTAAAATCTTTATCAGAATGATCAATTTACAAACATTTATTAAGCACCTGCTGTGTACTAAGTATTTGGCTAGGAGATGGAAACACAAGGAAAGAAATGAAACAGTCCCTGATCTTATGCATTCTCTTTTTTTAATTTCTGTTTTATTTTTCCGCTGATTACATAACTGTGTACCTTCTACTAGAGGGGACAACATGCTCTCAAATCCATGCAAATAAAAGAATACAATAGGAATAGCTTTGAGAGGGGGGAAATTAGAAGTCAGGAGAACCAGGAATAGATTCCTGGAGAAGCTGGCTCTTGAGGAGAGTTTCAGGGAAATGAGGAATTGTATCTTCATCTCTGCAGGGGGAAGTAGGAGAGAGGAGAGAGAGAGAGAGAGAGAGAGAGAGAGAGAGAGAGAGAGAGAGAGAGAGAGAGAGAGAGAGAGAGAGAGAGAGGCAGAGACAGATACAGGGAGAGAGAGAGAGACTGCAAAGTGGGAGGAAAATAAGGGAAAGAGGAAGGATGCAGGGAGGTTCAGAGACAGAGAGGGGAGAGAGACAAAATGAGGAGAAAAGAAACAAAATTAAAGATGAGGATCATTTAATTTTGTTTCTTCTCTCCTCATTATGATTTATGATTTGTAAAAACCAGTACATGTATATATTACTTCCCACCTTAGTACCTTGTATTGACTGTTCCTCCTACCTGAAATGCACTTCTTCCTATCTCTACGGCTTGGCTTCCTTCAAGAAACAGTTCAAATTTTACTTTCTACTGCAGGTTGTTTTGCTTAGTCCCTCCAGCTGCTAGTGCCTCCCCCTCTGAGATTCCCTTTCCCAAATTCTACAAATATCTTGCAGGCAACAAATTCTTTCCATGCTGTTTCTCCCAGTACAATGTGAGCTCCTTGAGAATAGGGTCCAATATTTCTTCCCCTTGACTCAAATGCCCAACACTTACCACAGTGCCAACACATTGTGTAAGTGCTCAACAAATCTTTATTGCTGGATTGATTTCTTTAGATCCCCACAATGATCCTTTGACAGAGTTGCTATAGATATCCCCATTTTACAGATGAAGAAACTGGCTGAGAGAAGCCAATGATTTATCCCATACTTAATAAGGGTTTGAATCAGAATTCTAACTCAGGTCTTTCTGAGTCTTATTCCAGCATGCTATCCGCTCTGACTCCTAGTTGGTCAGTGAGTGACTTAGAAGCCTGTCTAAAGAAGAAAAGAAGGGGAGAATTGTGCATAACATTAACTCTTACTTTCCTATAAGGATCAAAAGTGAAATTCAGAAGGAAATTCTGTGACAATAAAGGGAAATACAGTCCAAAGTTCTAGCAATTTATTTAGACAAATTATCTTCCCTCCTTCCTAGCAGCTTGTGAGATTACCTAACTTAGTGACATCTTAAAAGAGTTATTTAGGTGTATGAGGATATGGCCAAGAGTTTGGTATATGAGACAAGAAAGGGTTTGGATGCCAGTCTTTTGGTTAGGAGAGCAAAAATATGGCAGGAGGGACTGTGATCACAGGGATGGTGGATTTTAGGAGCAGTTGAATATAGAATTAGGGTAATTTCCATGACACCCAAGAAAACCAGTTAAGGACACTGGCCTGACTTAGGATGAGGATGATGAAAAGATAGGGCACCCTCATAGGAAATAACACTCATCCCTCCTTCATTTTCACCTTGCCCATTTTCTATTATTTAGCTCTTCAATATGTTTCCTTGGATAATGAAATTCCTGCCAGGATCTCATAAGAAGCTCTTTAGAGAATGGGAAAAGTTAGAGTCTTTTGTAGCAGAAGTGATCAAGCAACACAAGGAAAACCTGAACCCAGATGAGACCTTGGACTTCATTGATGCTTACCTGAAGGAGATGCCCAAGGTATTGGAGACAACATGTGGGCACTGTGTTTTTAAAAGCAAAAAAAAAGTACAGAATTGGGGGGATGTGTCTTAAAATGTTCAAAACTTTACTGCTGCTTCTTAACATATATATGTGTCTTCAAGGACAACCCTGGGGGGATAAGTGAGATAAGTAATGGAACTTGGTAGTGAGACATTCATTGTATTGTTTCATTCACACAAAACTTTGGAATCTGAAGCTGAGTTTGAATGAAACTCTTTCTTGTCTCCATGTCCCCTGTCCTATTCATTAGAACCTACTCTGCTTGAGATTGATATTTGACCTGACATTTCATCTCTATGAATTCATCTTTCTTTTCCTCTATATATTCCCTCTCCTATCCAGACTTAAAGTGTATATATTCTTCATAAACCTAACTATCACTATTAAAATAAGTTAAATTATCAATCTTATTTATACAATCAAAATATAACCATCTTAGAGAATATTGCAATGGTCAAACATGTGGGAAACTTTGCAGCCCATGACCCCCCTGAATACTATGTAATCAAATTTAAAATGCAACTTAGAAATATTATATGAAATAAACAAAATACAACAGAACTCAGATAATATAGGTTAATTAATTATGTGAGGAACAGAAACCAAGGAAAGTCTGAGAGGAAAGGTTAAATTGATCATTAGGCCATCAAGTAACAGGGTAGGATTTATCTGATTGTCACATTCTGTTGCTGGATGTCTTTTTTTTTTTTTTTTGCTTGCCCAGTGTTTATGTGCTGTGGTGCCTAGCTGATAAGGGAAGAAGAGAAACCAATTTAAGGTCAAGAGACTCCCACAATTGTCAGACCATCTCTAATAGTCCTGTTTCCTATCAATCCGGCCATGGGGGTGGAGAAATTCTGGTAAAGGCAAGTGAGAAAGATTCCTTGCTCAGCATACCCCTCTCTATGAAAACATCATTGTGCAACTCATGCCACCATTATTTGGTTGATTGGTGTAATCCTATTCGACACTGGATGACTATTAGTAGTCACCACAAGATCTTTTCATATGGTTTAGTGGCTGCATTTCTATTTGACTTTGATATCATTGGAATTCCTTCACAACTTCAAGATTTTATGATTATGGTCTATATAATTCAAGGGTGTTGGACCTATTTGAATTCCAGAATCTGGGAATAAATCACTGTTTTAAGACTCAGTGTCTTTATTTGAAAAATGGATTTAATATTATTGGCACATCTTAACTCACAAGATTATAGAAAATAGCTAACAAAATGTAAAGCAATTTGATAATATTCACTTTCATTTTTATTAAAAATGAATCAATGGACTAATATGCCTTTTTATAACTAGAAAAATAATAATGTACATAGAACATGAAGGCCTACAAAAATGTTTTTCCTCCAAGCAATGCCATGAGATAGCTAGCAAAAGTATTATCTCCATTTCAAAGATAAAGAAATTGAAACCAAAAAAGATCAAAGGATTTGTCCAGCAGTCACAGAGCATGAACATAGGAACCCAGTGCTCTGCTGTTTTAGGAGCTTGAAACAGGTGAGGGTAGACATAAAACAAGAGGAAGGTCATCTAAGCAACTATATACATTATAGAGCACTGGACTTGAGGTCTGGAAAAATTGGGTTCAAATCTGATCTCAGACACTTAGCTTCATTACCCAGGGAAAGTAAATAAATCAGTTTGCCTCAGTTTCCTCAGCTATAAAAACAGGATAATAATAGTTCCTATTTCATAGGGTTGTTGAGATGAGCAAATGAATATATATATTTTTGTAGAACCCTTATTGCAGTGTTTGGTATATGATGAGTATTATCTAAAAGTATTCATAATTATTCTCCATTTTACAAACAATTTTATTCATTCCAAAAGGAAAACAGGCAGCTACTAACATTCACATTAATAGAAATTTAGTAGAAGGAAAATAAGGAATCAGATAATAAGAAGGAAGTGAAAGAGATCTTTAGTAGAAACAAAAATAAGGAATATGATAATAAGGAGAAGGAAGTGAAGGGTAGAAGAGGAGGGGCAAGATGAGAAATGAGGAGAAAGAATGAAAGAAAGAAAGTAAAGGAAGAGAGAGAAGAAAAGGAAAAAGAAAAGAAAGAGAAACAATTTAAGACAAACAAAGATGCAAATTCAATACAAATGTCTCTAGTTATGCTACATTAAGCTTCATGATATAGAACATATCCTGATCAGATGATAGAAAAATCCATTGGCCTCATAATCACCTTCTAAAAATCTGATCAGAATGTAATATGTTTCTGTGTGTTACACTGGTTGGGGTGATTAGAAATGGATGGTGGTAGAAGCATGGGGTTGAGCAATGGCATGATGTAGCAAAGAATGTTAGATTTTGTTCAGGCGTCAGTATTCATAAATCATTTTTTTCATTTATTAGCCTTATAGTTCTGCACAATTCACCCAGTTGTCTCTGAGCTTTAGTTTTCTCATCAGTAAAACAAATCTCACTTTTCTACATGGGTTTGGTGAGAAAAATACTGAAAGGAACTTCCCAACCCAAGAGAAATAGGAATTGTCACAGGTAGAACCAAGATGGTGGAGGAAAGGCAGGAACTTGCTTCAGCTTTTCCCAGTTTTCATAGAAATAATTTTAAATCAAGTCCCAAAACAAATTCTTGAGAGACTGAATCCATATTAGGAAATGTTCAAATTACTTTCCAGGTCAAAATAATTTAGAAGCATGGCAGGTCAGGCCTATCTCACATGAACAAAATGGGAGCCCTGCCTAGTTTAGGCAATATATGGGCAAGCTAGTAGGAGGCCCTAAACCCAAAACTGATCAGAGTCCGGATGAGCAGGCTACAACTTATGAAGCCTACACACAGATGCACCAGGTAAGCTGCCAACCCCTGAAGTCTACTGCGGCAGACCCTAATAGACCAACACAGCAGCAGACAACTTGTAGGAGGGAAGATTGAAGGACCACCCCCCACCCCCAGCTCTTATTTTTTTAATTTTTTTTTTTTTTTTTAGTTTTTGCAAGACAATGCGGTTAAGTGGCTTGCCCAAGGCCACACGGCTAGGTCCATTATTAAGTGTCTGAGGTCACATCTGAACTCAGGTCCTCCTGACTCCAGGGCCAGTGCTCTATACACTGCGCCACCTAGCCGCCCCTCCCAGCTCTTTTAAGAAATTAGACCCAGCAGTGCTGATCAAATGGAATTGATCTGTAACTATGGCTGTGGGCAAGGAGAACTGGGCACATACCCTAAGAGAGTGATACCCCAGGGAGCAAGAACATATTCAAGAAAGCATGGTTAGGACTTAGGTAAAGAGAAATTCTTCAGGTTGAACTCCGAGATAGAATGAAGAAAAATAACACTAATAAGATCCCAAGATCTGGGACAGCATTATTCACAATTTGGGATTAAAACTTGACATACATGATATAAAGCTGCTAAAAATAAAATATGATGAAGTAAAAATAACACTGAATAAGCAAAGGATAAGACAACCCAACCAATGATATCTACTGTGCTGTCAAAGATCATCTGGTGTAAGGCAAAGAGCTTTGGTTCTAGTACAGATTCTGGGTTCAGATAGACCAAAGAAAGGTTGACAAGCTGGAGTGGAGGAGCTTCACCCCATTAATTCTCACCTCAATCAACAAGTTTGGAAGTCAATCAGCTAATCCTCTGCAGGGTCTGCCCACATTTGGAACTTAAGATGTTATATAAAAAGAATGTTAAAATTATTTTTACATAAACTTAGACGAAACAATATTTCAAAGACAAAAAAAAAAAGAAATAGGGACTCTCATTCTAACAAACAGGTATTGTATTCTTGGTGTTAAAGAAAAGTCCAAGATCTGGAACCTTGACTTTTCTCAAAGACCATTGAGGTTGCAGTGCTTCATGCTTTAAGAAAGCCATAACAATGTTTGGATTTATCAACTAATCTGTTGTTTTTTTTTTTTAGTTTAAGGATGACACCCGTTCAAGTTTTAATGAAAATAATTTAATCTACTGCACTCTGGATCTCTTCATTGCTGGAACAGAGACAACTTCAACCACTCTGAGGTGGGCCCTGTTGTATATGGCCCTTAATCCAGAGATCCAAGGTACAGTGATGGTGCCAGGTTCTGAACCCCATTAGCATTATGCACTGATTTCACATTCAAAGTCTACCCAGCACTTTGCAAACATCATCTTTCAATTCCCATTGGAATGGAGCAGACATTATCATTTTTCATAATCATGAAAAACTTTAATTTTTTCAGTTCATTACATGATGGTAGTCATTGATTATGGCAGGAGAAGAGTAAAGCATTTATATTCAGAAAGATGTGAGTTCAAAACCTGCCTCAGGTATTTAAAAAAACCATGTGACTCTGAGCATATCACGCAATTTCTCTTAGTCTCTGTATCCTCATAGTAAGATCTGTAAGGGTTATATGTCTGTGTGCATATATGGCAATATTTAATTAATAATGATAAGAATAGCTGTTATATTTTTATCATTATTAATTATTATTTCCATGCAGTATAAGTATTTTGGTAACATTTTCAAAAGAAATGGTATCCTATTAAATATGATAAATCTCAATAGATTTCAAAACAGAAAGATGCTTTTGTTTTAATTGATATTTTATTTTTCCAATTACATTTTATAAAAGTATTTCAACATTCATCCACATGCATATGCAAACTTTTAAGTTACATGGTTTCTTTTTACCCTCCCTTCCCACCTAACCCCTCCTCTCAGTGATGAGCAGTCTGATGAATATCATGCAAACACATTTGTGTTTGACATGGTTATAAAGTAGTCATTTTCCACATGAGGAATTAGGGTTAAGGACAAAGAAAGAAAACCATGAGATGGGAAAAAATATTAAGTTTTCAAAAAGTAAATGTAGTGTTCATTTGGAATCTGTAGGATTTTTGGTTTTGTTTTGTTTTTCTTCCTCTGGATGGGGATAGCGTTTCCCATAGCCAGTCTCCTAGCATTGTCCTACCTCTCTGATCTGTTGAGAAGAACTGCATCCATCAAGGTTGATCATCTCATAATGCTGTAATTAGTGTGAACATTGTTCTCTTGGTTCTGCTGCCTTCACTCAGCATCAGTTGCTGTAATTTATTCCATGCTTCTCTAGAGTCTGACCATTCAGAGTTTCTTATAGAATAATAGTACTCCGTAACATTCATATACCATAACTTGTTTGGCTATTCCCCAATTGATGGGCATTGCCTCAATTTCCAATTCTTTGCCCCTGAAGAAAAGAACTATGATTAATATTTTGGAACATATAGGACTTTTTCCATTTTTTATGATTTCTTCTGAATATAGGCCTAGAATTGGAATTACTGGGTCAAATGATCAGTTTTATTGCTCTTTGGGCGTAGTTCCATATTGCTCTCCAGAATGGTTAGATCAGTTCACAACTCCACCAACAATGAATTGATGCCCCATCTTCCCACAATATTTCCAAAATTAATCATTTTCCTTTTCTGACAACCAGTCTGGTAGGTGGGAGGTGGAACCTCATAGATATTTTAATTTCCTTTTCTCTAATCAATAATGATTGGACTACTTTTTCACATGATTATATATGACTTTAGTTTCTTCTTTTGAAAACTATCTGTTCATATCCTTTGACCACATCAATTTGGGAATGACTTGTAACCTTATAAATTTGATACAACTCTCTATATTTTAGAAATGAGACATTTTCAGAACCTCTAGCTATGAAATTTGTTCCCAGTTTTCTGAAAACAGAAAGATTTGTGATTTTTATTATATTAAATGATAATTATTCAGTCTCTTGAAGGCCATAGGGTCTTTAGATTTAGAGTTATAAAGGAACTTAAAGGCCGTAAAAGCCAACCCCTTCATTTTAGGGATGTGGAAACCAAACTTGAGAATAATGAAGTGATTTGTTTAGGCCATACAGATGTGTCTGAAGTGAGATTTAAATTCAGGTCTTCTTGACTCCAAGTCCGGGGCTCCATCTCCAGGGATACCTAGCTCCCTCAAGAGCTCCATACTCTAAAAGCCAAGGCATGATCAAAAGTCCTATTTCCTAGTTTACTAAACTGTGAATAACTCATATCATACTTAAGCTAAAGATCAGAATAAGGATTCATGAACCAAATGTGGATTTGCAAATGTTTAGCAATAATTGCTTGGAGAAATCCACAGCAATCAGGCAGTCACATTTGGGTTCTCCTTACACATCTCCCCAAAATGGAGCATCCATTCTACATTTCCAAGGCAATCCCCAAAAGTAAGCAGCCATATGGCATCATGGAAATCAAATCAAGTATTTATTATTTATTTACTATGGGCCAGGCACCAGAGACACAAGTACAAAGAATCAAGAATTGCTTCTTCTTTGCAAAGACTTCCTGATGAAAGGAAACTGACTTACAAAGCAGAAATTTGTTTTCTTGTCCAGGTTTCCTATCCAAGGAATCATAAGGCAATGATCAAGACATTTCAGACTGTAGCGAGTATTTATATAACCTACAATGTGTCACATACAGTGTTAAGATTAGGAATATAAAAAAGGCAAAACAGCAACAACCAACAATGAGGCTCTATTCTCAAGGAGTTCAAATCTAATGGAAGAAATGGCATGCAAACAACTCTTTATAAAAAATGATACAGACATAAATTGGAATCCTCCGTTTTCCAATCATTAAAATGGGGCCAAAATATTATAGACTTAAAGGAGACATGATAGTGGCCTTTAACTATCTGAAGGACTCTTGTCCTTCATAAACTCATTCTCTTTGGCACTTGTAGATATAAGTAGTTGCAATGAGTGGAAATTTCAGGAAATCTAATTTATTCTGGAGGTTAAAAGAGATCTCTCCAAGCCCTTATCTAATGCCTCTCTGTAATGTAGATGTGACCTCAAAGTCTATGTCAATAGAATGACTTTGTCAGGTTCTAACATGATAGAAAGAAAACCTTCTCTCTTGCCTCCTTTTTGTAACCACCAGTACTTAGCACAGTGTCTAACATAGAATAGGCTCTTTATTCTTTATTGCATTGAATCAAAAGGCATAGAGTATAGTCTTAACAATTAAATCATACATCTTGAAGCTCAGCAGTTCAGGAAGTTGAAGAGTACTTGATGAATGCTAAGGCCAAAGCATCTTGTGATACAAATAATGATAAAAAAAGGACCCTCAACTGTCTGCAGTTAGCCACTGCTTCTATAATGATCATGGCCGAGTGATGGGAAATGGACATTGGTGCCAAGAATCACATTGCCAATAAGCTTTAACTCAGCGATTACCTACTCTAATCTATATTTATATTATATATTACTACTACATATTAGGTGGCTTATTTATTACATGATACTTCATTTATGAAGTAATATGTATCATAATTATAAGCTTAGTTAAAAACTTCTCTAAAGGGACAATTACATTACAAATATCAGGGCCTGAATTTAAGAATTCAAAGTTTCCCTTATCTCTTCTCACTCTATTGATGTTCCACCTTTTTCTCTGCCTTCACTGACTACCAATCTCTTAACTCCACATTCCCTCCCAGACCATTATACTAAGCATGAGTGACATTCATCTCCCTTTTCCATCTTGAACCCTTGTTGAATCAGTCCAATTCATACTTGCCCCACTGTAGTATCATCCATCTTGGCCTGACAAGTTTCAGGCTTAATTCACTTCCACTCTCACTGTCCTTCATTCTCACTCCTGTGCTGTTAAATGAAGGTAAAGAGGGGCAGCTAGGTGTCACAGTGGATAGAGCACTAGCCCTGAAGTCAGGAGGATCTGAGTTCAAATCTGACCTCAGACACTTCATAATGACCTAGCTGTGTGGCCTTGGGCAAGCCACTTAACCCCATTGGCCTTGCACAAGCCTAAAAAATAAAAATAAAAAAAAAAATAAAGGCAGGTAAAGAAAATCATAAAACCATTTGTGTCAACTACAAATTTATCTAACAATCTCGTAATTATCGCTATAAAGAAACGTTATTAATTGCTTCCGTACCATTGTCCTTTTGGATTTTCCATCAACAAGATCCTCTACCTCTTGGCTCTGGGCATATTTTCTAGTTGTCCCCTTGTTCATCTAATGTCTCCCCTCCTTATCTTTTCTCCCAGATTTTCTTGGCGTCCTTCAAGTCCTGGATGAAAACCCATGAGCAGCAAATAGTCTTTCAAAATCCACCTTCATCTTAGTGCTTTCCCCTCTGTCATTATTTAAGTAAAGCCAAATTGAAAGAGTTCAAAACAAATGTGAGATGCTCAGATTCATAGAACCTATTCCAAATGATCACATGGCCTATTTGTGCCTCATCTGTGGTAGAACATTGTGAACTTGTACTGATCTGATCAGTCATAGCTGGAGACAATGTCACTGGACTCTAACATGGTTATGTCATTGTGGTTCACTTTGAGAATGAAGGGAACAACCAATCAACCAACCAACACTCAATCAATCCTCAGTTTATCCAGCATATGTCTTGCTTTCCTGTTGCCACCATTATTAGATTGTGAGATCTATGAGTGTCTGGTCTTTCTTTGGCCTTTCTTTGTCTTCTCACTGTTTATAGTAAAGTACGTGATAGTACCTGATAAATAGGAGGTACTTATCAACTTGACTTGAAATACTTTCCTTCTGTCTCCATGGTTCATCTCAATTGTTGTCTCAGGGATAAGCTCCCATAGTGGGGCAAATTATCTTTGTTCTAATATTACCATCTTCTTCAGAAATCCCTTTTTGGGGCGGCTAGGTGGCACAGTGGATAGAGCACCAGCCCTGGAATCAGGAGGACCTGAGTTCAAATCCAGCCTCAGACACTTAATAATGACCTAGTTGTGTGGCCTTGGGCAAGCCACTTAGCCCCATTTGCCCTGCAAAAATCTAAAAAAAAATCCCTTTTACAACTGATTGACTTGAAAGTCAGAGAATATTGGACATTATATGTAAAGCTATAAAACACATATAATCTAAATAAATAAATGTAAGGTCTTTGAGACATTCTAGTTTGAGCTGATTATTTTAGAGATAGGGAAGACAAAGTCCCAAGAATTTCGGTGAACATTCACATAGCGATTGATAAAGCTGAAAACTGAATCTGGATCTTCTCTCTAGCCCCAGCCTATTTTCCATGGTGCCACATTCCTGAATACATAAACAAGTATAAACAATCAAGTCTCTACTTTTCTAGGCTAAAGAGTTTGGTACTTTGGTGAAGTGTCCATCAAAATTTCATTTAACCACAGATGTGATTGTTATTTTCTCACATAATCAGAAAAAACCCCAATCAGATAGGAGGGGAAAGAGAGCCTTGAGTTCATAGGTACCTATGTATATGTCTCTAAGCAAGTCGCTTAACTTCTGCTGTTTCACTTTCATCTATAAAATGAAGATAATAGCAGCACTGTCCTCCTGGCATTTTTGTAAGGATCAAATGAGATATTATTTATGAAATATTTTACAAACCCTAAAGCACTCAATAAATGTTAGTTATTATTTAGGTCTCAAAAAAAACTCTCCATCTTCTTTCTAGAGAAAATCCAAGCTGAGATTGACACAGTGATTGGCCAATCCAGGCAGCCCACCATGGCTGATAAGGAGAAATTGCATTACACTTATGCAGCAATTCATGAAGTTCAGAGAATGGGGGATATTCTTCCTTTCAATGTGGCCAGGATAGCCACAGTTGATACCACATTGGCAGGATATCATGTGCCAAAGGTAAATGACTTTTATTCTCATGAAACTCAAGGGGATCCAAGGCTTTCATCTACCCTGTGGGATGGTGGAGTAGAAAGTGAAAAAGAAACCTAGATGGTAGAGCAAAGGTTATTGATCTAGCAAGCCTGAATTTGGTCTTTATAAACATATATTTTGGAGTAGTTAGATGTCTTATTGGATATTGTATTTGCTCTGGCGTCAGGAGGACTTGAATTCAAATATGGCCATAAACAGTTGACACTTATTAGCTGAGTAACCTAGACACGGGACTTAACCCCAATCGAGTTGGAAAAATAAATACATATAGATAATAGAAAGAAAGAAAGAAAGAATGAAAGAAAGAAAGAAAGATGATAAAGAATACAATAAAAACAAATAAATATAATATATAAATAAATTTATATTACTATATAAATGATTCATTGCCATATAATTGGGTTTTCATAATCCTATTTATGTAATTTATGCAATTTTAAAATATTCTTAAAAGGGAGGCATAAGCTTCATCATACTGACTGAAAAAGGACTCCATGTTTAAAAAAAATGGTGAATAATCTTTGGAATAAGATCTTAAAGTCATTGTTTCTCATAGTTGGATGAAAAAAAATCACTGGATTTGGAAGCAGAAGGATTGGGTTTAAAGCCTAGTTTTAATCCTGAGTTTAAACTCCTTGTGTCCACTTAGATTTCTGATGTCAGCCAACCAAATTTGAGATGCCCCTCTGGAACTCAGTTTCCTCATTTGAAAAATAAGAAGGTTTGAGTAAATGTTCAGTAAATGTCCTTCCACCTATTCCCTATTCTAGCTTCGTATGAACATACCACATCTAGCACGGACACTTCCTAACTTTTTTTCTGGCCAAAACAAATAATATTTAATAGGACAGCATGGGTTCTCAGTCACAATGGGTACATAGATTCAGACAGACAATGAGTACCGAATTCTGAAACACTTATTTGCATCTTCAATCTCCTGGATTGCACTCCCGAGTCCTGACCAGGACAGTCCAACTGACACATTCCTGGAACCCAGGCTCTAATTGAGGCTGCACTGCTTTAAAAGGCCCTAAATGGAAACTAAATGGAAATCATCATGAACAAATCATTTCAACAACTCCAGTTTTCTAGAGCTTCCTTACCTCCAAAAGACTTGCCCTCATAACCACATCCCAGTTCCGTGGAATAAACATTTTTATACAACTATTATTTCCCTACTGTGTTCAGTGCTGTTGAGCTTTAAACCCAGGACTTTTGACAAAGGTATCATTTATTTGTCATCTTCTGAATCAATAGCTACACAGAAAATCCTGTCCAAAATCCAAAGCACCAAATTGAGTACAGAGATGGTTGTCATTTATTTTGCATTGGCACTTGTTATTCACAACAGTCTTGGGAGAGAGGGGCTATTGTCATTTGCATTGTACAGAAAAGAAAACTGACTCAGGCAGAGGGAAAGGGACTTGCCCAGGATCACACAGTTAGTTAGTGAGGATCAGATACAGATGATGGATGATTCAGGAGGAAGGAGAGCTTATGATAGAAGAAGACAATCAAGGAGAGATTTGTAGAAGAAGAGGTAAGCAAACTGGACTGAAGGATGGATTTAGAGAGTTCTGAGAGAGAAGAAAAGGAACATTTTAGGGAAGTGGAATGAGTTGGGCTAAAGTGGGATGGGAGATTTAGTTTAAGGATGGAAACAGAAGGACAAATTGGAAAAATCTAGAAGACCAGAGTTCATATTCTAAGTTGTGTGATCATGGACAAGTCACTTAACCCCTTTATGGTATGAAAAAATTGGAATGGCCTCTGGGTGATATACCGCCAAGATTTTATATATTCTAGGACACAGATTACTCACAAGGTGTAGTTTGTAGGTCATGTTTGTTCTAAGATCTCCAAGTCCAAAGATAGGACCACACCTGCTCACTCAAAGAGCTATAAGAAGGCCTGGGAATAAGCGTTTCTCTGCCCTCTTCTCTGCCCCATCTTTGTCTAACTCTAAATCCCTACTATGAGGAGAATTCTTTCCAAATTGGGTTATCTAAACAAATCCAAGCATTTCATTATAGTCAAATACAAGAAAGTTGGAAATTCCGATCCAACCAGGCTCAGTGGGTGCAGAGCTGGAATCAGAAAGGCTTGGGTTCAAATCCACCCTCAGATGCTTATTGTATAACCCTGTTCAGGTCATTTCACCTGAAAACCTGTTTCCTCATCGAGAAAATGAGAAGGCTTCTAGTCATAAATAGGTCATCGTAATTTTTAATCAATCTATATCAAAGATTATGAATGGACTCCCTTATCTCCAATTCCCTCTGTCTTTCACAGTATCTTTCATTTCTAACCATCATTTTTATATGATGTCTGAAGGAATTTATTTATTTAAGGGACATTGTTACTACCTAGTTTATTAGGAGGTATTCAGGTAAGATGTGGGCCCAGGTGGAGCAGAGATCCACTGGAAGACAAATTGCAATATGACTCCATAATGCCAGGGTACTTAGCTTGGGGTTCATGAACTAGATTTTTATTTTTGTCTTGTTGCTTTTCAGTTTCCTTTGTTATTCTATGGATTTTATTTGCTTCATTTTAAAATGTGATTCTGAGAAAGGGTTCAAAGATTTTGCCACATTTCCAAAAGAATATGTGACCCCAAACAGCTTTGAAACAAAAGTTCTACACCAGGCTAGACCTTTAAAAAACTGTGTGGCCTTGAATATTTCTTTGCCCATCTGGCCCTCAAACCCCTCTTCTATGGACCATATCCCTTCTACCTCTAAATTCCTTGGATTCATTTTTTTCTCTTGTTTTCAGGGGACCATGGTGCTGACCAACATGACTGCATTACTCAGAGACCCTAAGGAGTGGGCAACCCCAGAAACCTTCAACCCAGAACATTTTTTGGAGAATGGTCAATTTAAGAAAAAAGAGTCCTTTCTGCCTTTCTCAATAGGTGAGCTACACTCAGTAGAAAGGAAGACCTCAGCTAGGTGGCACTTTTAATGATAAGGATCTTTGCATTTTTTGAAACCTATAATCAAGTGATGGGGCAATTTAAGTAATAGTCAGTGACTGGGAAAAAAAACATGACAACAATATGTAAAAAAGCAGATGTTTGGATGGCTTTTTAAAGACTACAAGATTGTAGTTTCACAACTGTTCCATTAGGTAGGTAATACAGGTGCCCATTTTACAGGTGAAGAAACTGAATTTCAGGGAGGTTAAGTGATAGACTCATAGTCACAGAGTTGTGAAGGGTTTGAGATGAAAGCAACCTAGTCCCTGCACTCCATCCCCTCTGCCTCATGGATACCAAAGTGTGATGGACTCAAGAAGTCTCTAAAGTAGACTTGCATTTTCTTCACAAGAGTAACTGCATCCATTTGAATATAAAACCAATAAGCAAGTATGGAAGGGACACGGCAGACATCTGACCCTGAGCTGTCAAAGGAGTCAACAAGTGTTGTTTGTATTCTTTAGAGAAGAGAAATATGATCTAAGTGAGGAAAGTTTCATCATTGGATCCAGATTTGCCTGATAGATTTATAGACCTTTGGCAGGGAACCCTGAATTCTCCTAGGTGTAGCCACTCACAACCTCTGGCATTCATTCATTAACTATCCTTGGGCAGTCTTACTTAAAATTTCTGGGCCTCAGTTTCCCACCTATAAAATGAGGGGACTGCACTAGATAGCCAATATGATTCCTTCCAGCTCTGAAGCCATGACCCAAGAATCCCAGGAATTCAAAGGCAGAGGACCTGAGTTTGAACTGTGTCTCTTTCTAGTGTGATTTGAGTGAGGGGGATGCTCTTAGACCTGATTTTTCATAGGTAGCCTGGAATGTCCCTTCATACCTGTGATATTCTGATGCTAAGTACAAACTATGTATTTCAATAAAGGGAAAGCATTTAGAAGTGGGGACGCCCTCTGAGAAGAACCTTGCAGGGTTTGAATGGGCAAGAGCAAGGAGGAGTTGCCAAAGAATCTGGGTCAGCATCCTGTGCAAAAGGAAGAAGGTGGGGACAACAATGTCCCAACAAGCTGGGCTGCCCCATTCATCCTCCTTGGGAGCAGCATAGACACTTATCCAGTAGGTCATTTTAGGGAACACTTCTTTAGGACATTTACGAAATGACTCTTGAGGCATCAAACCCTATTTATGTCCTTCCCATACAAACTTACATTTATAAAAATATTTAAATTATAAAAATGTAAAATCATTTAGATTTAATGAATTTAATTTTTATTCATAAAGAATTGGAAAGTTACTAGATAATAACTAGAATTCAGATCAGCCTCCAAGGTTGGCATATGTCTTTACGTTGCCATGTTGCTGACCAGGTGGCAATATTACCTGCCTTTTACGTAGGAAAAAACTGAGGTTGAGAGAAGTTAGGTGACTTGGAGAAGGTCATACAGCCTCTATATATCAGAAGTAGGCTTTGTACTGAGAGCATCCTCACTCCAGGTCTGTCTTTATCTGTTCTGAAGCCATATTAAATTCCGAAAAGGGATCTGTTTTTCTTTAGGCTATCTAGAAGCAGGGTCTTAGATCCAGAGCTAGAAGGTCCCTTGGAGACCGTACTGTAAAACTCCCTCCTTTCACAGATGAAGAACCGTGTCCACTAAAGTTAAGTGAATTAATAAACTTTCACCTGGATGAGAAGCATCCAATGTGGGATCTGCCCCCAGGTCCTCTGGCTATAGAAGCAGTATTTCACCTCTGTCCTAAGTCTCTGAGATCATTGGCCACCTGGTATGTGACAAGGAGCAAGGAAGACTTGCTCTGACTGTTATTAGTATAGTGGCTATGGACATGTCACTGAAGAGCTTTAAGCCTCCTCCAATGCTGGGATTCAGATCCAGACCCTGAAGACCCCTTACCCCCAACATACTGCCTATACCAAAATTAGTGGGTTCACTGTTTCTGATCTCCTTGCCTTTCAGGTAAGAGGGCCTGCCTGGGAGAACAGCTGGCCCGGGCCGAACTCTTCCTCTTCTTCACTTGCCTGCTGCAGAAGTTCACCTTCCAGGCCCCCCCAAACACCCAGCTGAATCTGGACTTCAGGGCGGGGGCAACCTTCTCTCCTGCCTCCTATCAAATCTGTGCCCTTCCTCGAGGGTTGTAGACCAAACTTGGCCTCCAGCATGGTCTTCCAGGGGGCACAGGGAAGGACCTGGAACCATCCTCATCCTCCACAGTCAACCACCCTGCCCTTTGGAGTCTGGGTGGGGAAAGGGAGAAAGGTCAAACATGGGAGAAGGGGGCGGTAGAGACAGAGACAGAGAAAGAAGCAGTATCCTCATCTCCCAATCTGCACTTTCCTGTCTAGAAAAAGGGGAGGCATTAATGCCCCTGAAAAAGGAAGTACAAATAGTCCTCACTGGATTTAGAGTCCAAGAAGCTAGTTTCAAATTCCAGCCCTACTATCTACTAGCTGGGTGACTTTGGGCAAGACACTGGAACCTCTGTCTCAATTGTGTCATCTGAAGTCCCCTCCATCTCTTGATAGCACAAGCAGAGGACCATTGTTTTTCCTGTTCTCCCTCAAACAGTGGGGCCAATCTTTTTGTTGTTGTTTGGTTAATTATGGGTTTCTCTCCTGCCCTTATAATTCACCCAATGGGTTTAAGGGATGTTTCAGAGAATTTACATGATTTACAAGAGGCGTCAATAGTTTAATGAGGATGTTTAGAGATAAAAGTCCTTGGGGGACAGAAATTGTTTTCTTTGTCTCTAAACATAAACGCAATAGCCCAGGGCCTACCATGGAGAAGGAACCCAATTAATTTTCACTGATTATTTCTTCTCTAAGTCACTCACTCTCACATTCATTATTTCTTTTGACTTCCACATTTTGAAATAATAATTCATCAGCTGATGTACCAGGTTGCTCCTTCCTATTAAAAGCCTTGTTATAGATGACAAACCATAATCACTCCGCTATTAATTATAGTCACATGAGGTGAGGAATGCCCACAGGTGACCATTGTTAATCTATTAAAACTATATCTATTTCCACAAAGTTCCCCTTTTCTAATAAGAGATGTTTACACAAGGTAGATTTCCATGTGGCTGATGGGAACCCTTGTAATACCCCAGTCAATCAAAAAAATGTAAATGCCCATGTGAATCAAGGTGATCAATGTTCTTCATTTATTGCCTATGTTCCTCTTTTTAATATTCCTTCATTAACCTATGAGAATGTTCTGTGAATTCACAATGAGGTCCTTGTACCAAATGAAGTTGTCTCAGATCCACTTTATTGGCAAATTGCTAGCTATAGCTAACAAAGTATTTATACTTGGAACTATTTTCATTTAGCTTCTCTTATTTGCAGATTTGTAGATTTTAAATCATGACTCCAGCAAGCATCTAAGATGAGTAAGCAGACTCAGTTTACAAAAGAGGAATCCTGAAGCATTTACTCTAAAACTGAAAATAAAAAGAAATATATTAAGAATGTCCTTGGAAAAGGGATGGTGATAACAAGATCTGCCAGTTTTAGGAAATAGAACCAACAACCCCAGTCCAAAGTGATTTCATATTTCTCTGAATACTTTTTCCATTTAATTCATTTCAATTCAGTTCAGTGAATTGAATTCATTGCTTCTAGAATTGTGCCAACTTTGTGAGAACTGGTGGGGATAGAGCATCAAAATTAAAAATAAATAGAAAATCTTCATGGTGTTGGGTGTCTGTATCATTCCCTAGGCAGTAGTCTACAAGTGAAATCTGTTTCCCTAGAATTTCCCTAGATGATCATTTGGGAAACAAAAGAAGATATTACAACTTCCACTTCCCTCTAATTCACTTCAATTTAAGAAAGGAATTATTTTTTACTAATATTTAATATGTGTTTCTACCCTCCTCCCTTGGAATTCAAGGCAAGCTTAAGGAAGAGTTGTGATTTTACAAGTGGAAGTTGATGGCAAGCTAGCACAGGGTCATTTGTTTCCAGAATTTTTCATTTTTTAAATATATCAAGCATTTATTTGGGCCTCATCACCCACTACTGTGTTATATGCTGAGTATAAAACCATGTTAACATACTTTTATTAAGCACCAGCTATGAGCCAATTACAGTGTTATACAACTGTGGTCTCTGTCCTCAAGGAGCTTACATTCTAAAAGGTGAAAAAACTACATCTATATAAAATATAGACACAGTAATGGGAGGCAGTCTCTGAGAGAAAGGGCCTGGCAGCTAGGGACAAGGGCTGCAGAGGCAGGAAAGGGCCCCCTCCAATGAGGCTGATTTGAACTGATTTTTGAGAGAAGTCAAAAAATAGAAAAATAAAATAAATGGATTTCCAAAGGGAGAAACATCTACCATAATGCTGAGGATTTGGGAGTCATGTGTGGTGTGCCTGGTAAAGTGGATTGATGGGAGATGTTATCTCGTTTTCATTCAACTGACCTTCAACCAAAACCTTTCATGCCAACCCCCCCCCCCACAGATTGAAGATCATGCCAATACTGTGATTCACCAGTTGTGCTGTGATGTTTGTCCGTCATTCTCAAAGAAGACCATGACATCAGGAAGGTGACGTCATGACAAGCACATGAATTGGATTTGAGTAAGGGGGGGGGGGCCATGCTATGTCATCAGCCTCATTTTCTCCTCCAGAGTCGTCTGGATCCAGTGACCAGATATGGATCAGGACAACTGGAGAGGACCCTGGATGCAAGGTGATCAAGGTTAAGTGACTTGCCCAAGGTCACACAGCTAGTAAGTGGCAAGTGACTGAGGTTGGATTTAAACTCCCATCCTACTAACTCCAGGACTGGAGTCAGAAAGACCTAAGTTCAAGTTTAACCTCAAATAATTACTAGCTGTATGGCCTTGGGCATGTCATTTAACCCACTTTGCATCAGTTTTCTCACCTATAAAATGAGCTAAACTAAGAAATGGCAAACCACTCCAATATCTCCACCTAGAAAAACCCTGATGTAGTCACATGACTGAAACAATTGAACAACTAAAAAAATCCTATATTTATTTTTCACCTGGAGATACCAACTGTTGAAATTATGAAGCCACCTTGACTAGTAGTTCATTGGAAAACAAAGTTTTGTGGCCAAAATATAGTTGGGAACTAACCGGAAAAGAAAATGTTAATATTTTCAGGCTAAAATCACCCTTGGAAACAGATTTTTTAAGCTGTTTAAACATCTTCCCAATTAAGAATTTCAGTGGGTTTCACTGCCAATTAGTTTATAGGAACAGTGGTTTGACATAAAGGAAGGTGGAAATTTTCCAGTAGACCAAATCTTTCTCATAACTGAAGGATGGCAGTAAAAAATGAGAAATTTGAATTATTAAAAAAAGTCAGTGAGTCTTTTTTGTTGGTGTATTTTTTTCATGGGGAATTCTCTCTTTCTGTTATGATAGTTGAAAACCAAGAACAGAATAAAACTTAGAATAAAATACAGGAATTACTGCATCACAGAGTCTCAGACCAAGGTTTCCCCAAAATGATAAAGCATATATTAACAATAATACCTTTGCTAAAATGCCAATATTTACTGGTATAGTTTGACAATCCTAGTGAATCAACTAAAAACCTAATTGACACAATCAACAATTTTTGATAATCTGCAAGATACAAAATAAATTCACACAAATTATCATTATTTCACTATATTACCAACAAAATCCAGCAGCAAGAAACAGGAAGAAAAATTCCATTTAAAATACCTATAAACAATAAAAAATACTTGAGTCTACTTGCCAAAAGAAACCCAAGAATCATATGAACACAATTAAAAAAATACTTTTCACATAAAGTCATATCTAAAAAAACAGAAAAATATTAATTACTTATGAGTAGGTCAAGCCAATGCAATGAAAATGATAGTTCTATCCAAATAAATCTATTCATTTAGTGCCATACTAATCAACTTACCAAAAATTATTTTATAGAACTAGGAAAAATGGGATGGACAGTAGTACCAGATCTCAAATTGTATTAGTCACAATTATCAAAACAATCTGGTACTAGAAACAAAAAGAAGCAGAGTGGTGTATCAAAACAGATTAGGTACAAATTGCAGTATATGAAATGACCAGAGTGAGATGACCATATGATAAATGCAAAGTTCCAAGCTTTTGGCACAATAACTCATTATTTGACAAAAACCATTGGGAAAACTGGAAAAGAGTAAGAAAGAAACACAACTATAAATAAACATCTCACATCACATAAATAAGGTGAAATTGGGCACATGATTTTCACATAAAGGATGATGCCATAAAAAAATTAGGAAAACAAAGAAGAGTTTATTTATCAGATCAATGGATTAAGGGAAGAATTAGAACCCAAAGAAGCATAGAGAACATTTCAAAATGTAAAATGTATATTTTATTATAAAATTTAAAATTTTTTCCAAAGGAAAAAAAAAGCAAAATAGTATTATTACATAAAATTTAAAATTCTGTTCAAAGAAAAACAGTCCAACTAAAATTAAGAACAAAACAGAAAACTGAGAAAAAATTTGCCAAAGATAGCTCTAATAATGATTATACTTCTCAAATACATAAAGAACTTGGTTAAATTTATAGGAAAAAATAGATCATTCCTCTGTTGATAAATGGTCAAAGAATAACAACAGGCAGTTTTCAGACAAAGAAGCTCCAGTCACATAAAAACAGTCTAAATCACTATCAACTTTGAGACAGTACCCATCAGACTGGTTACTATGACAGAAAAGGAAAGTTATAAATGTTGTAACACATGTGGGAAAGCTGAAACATTAATGCATTATCAGTAGAGTTGTGAACTGATTCAACCTTTCCAAAAAGAATTTTGGAACTATGAGCGGAAGTCTATTAAACTGGATACTATTCGATTCAGAAGACTACTGCTAAATCTACATCCTGAAGCTATTAAGAAAAAATGACCAGTGGAGGGGGATTGGGGAGTATTTGAAGAAAAACATAGCAACTCTTGTTGGATGGATCGTTGATGGATTTGCTGGATAGAAGGCTTGCCCATCAATAGGTGAATGGCTAAACAAGTGTAGTTATATGATTTTGCAGGAATATTATGATGCTCTAAGAAATGACAAATGGGATGATTTCAGGAAAACCTAGCAAACTTATATGAACTAATGCAACGTGAATTGAGCAGAACCAGGAGAATTTTGTACATTTTAACAGCAATATTGTATAATGAAGAACTGTGAATAATGCAGCTATTCTCAGCAATGCAATGATACAATTCAATGAGTCCAGAGAAAGAAAAGAAAGTCTAAATACAGACTGAAGCATGCTATTTTTCACTTTCTTATTTTCATTCCTTTATTTAAAATTTGAATTTTCTTAAACAAAAAAGACTAATCTGGAAATATTTCACATGATTGAACATTTATATCCTATATCTTATTATGTATCATTTTAGAGAGGGTAAGGGGGAGTAAGTGAATTGAAAAGTTAAAAAAGATGCTAAAATATTTTTAAGATGAAATGGGGAAAAGTAAAATAATATATGTCAAAAGATGTTTTCAAAGAAATTCCTTTTTAGTTTGGGTTATTCATTTGAAGATGGTTAGAAACTGAACAATGTTTTATTATGGCCAACTTTAAAATCACTGTATTGAAACTGATTGCTTTATGTATTAACACATTTCCTCCTAACACCTTTTATTTCTATTATAGTAAGTATGCCGACTTTTAAGAGAATTCATTCTTTCATTAAATAACATCTTATAGATAGAAGTCTTGCACTTCCTTCTCTGTATCTGATTCTCCAGATGGTGGAGAATGTGCCAAGTATGAAAACTGGGTTCAGAATTGTGGTTTGCATTTGAGTTTCCTGAATATATCAACATGAAAAGTGACTAATTTAAAAATGAAAATTCACAAGTCTAAAGGATTCCCCAATTTGATTTTTCTATGAGTAATGCCATAAGATTTGAACTAACTTTCATTATTTAACCTCATTATAGACCTAGGCAATATAAAATTTTCTTAAGATCAAGTTTTAAACTGAATTTCAGCAGAGAAGAGGAATTCTACAATAGACTTGAATGAGAGAAATTAGATGGAAACAGCTTTGAGACCCCACTCAAACATCAGGAGATGTTTCTTGAGAACCAGAGTGCCAAATGAGATGAGATATTAGCGGCTTAAGGTATGATGGACTGATACAATAGACTATTTCATGTTTTTCTTAATTACTATTTTCTTTTTCCCTTTTCCCTGTAAGCTCTGCTTACTAAAGGAGGCTGTCCTCACTGGGTCATGTCAATAAATCTGTCGATCTCTTTTCCTCCCCCCGCCACATTGTTTCTCCTCATAAACCACATAAGTAAATTAGCAACAACAAAATAAAACCTTTAGTGAAGTGATTGTCATATCAGGTATTAATTAATTGAACAGACTGAATCTCACAACAAAATCAAATGGGGAAATGACAAAAATAATTATTAGTAATCAGTTAATAAAAGAGGAGCTTCAGGTATCCTTTTTCCCTTTTGATCTCATTTAGTTTCCAGGTCAAGGCAGTTTGTGACAGAAAAGGCTGATGATGAGAAAATGAGGTTTACTCTTCCGGCCAAGATGGCGGAGAGAAGCCAGGCACAGTTCTAAAGTCTCCTGATCTCTTCCCCATCTATCACGTGAAACAAACCTCTTAGAAGAAATCCGAACCAGGAAAGCCAGAAAGAAAAGCCAGGAGAGGAGCACCTACCTCAGGACTCCTCTCCCGCAGCGGCCTGGGCTGAGTCCCGGCAGGTGAGGCCGAGCTCCCAGGGAAGAGCAGCCAGACCAACAGCTGAATCGGACCCGGGAGTCTGAGGGCCCGAGAGCCGGAGCTGCTGGAGCAGCGGTGGGGCCGGACGCAGGGGGCCTGGGTCCGCGGGGAAGCAGAGGCGCTGGTGTTGGGGCTGTCCCCCTGGAGCTTGGGGAAGGGGCCGCGGGGAGAGGTCTGGTGCAGGAGAGCTGCGGACACCATCCCGGGGCTGAGAAACTCTGAGCCCAGGCCTCCATGGCACCGAGGCCTCTTCTCAAACAAATGCAAATTACTTCTGCCTCAGGCCCAGGTGTGTGAGCAGAAGAACCAGCCCAGCTGAGGAATGACCTCAGGCCAGGGTAAAGCCCACCATGGAGTGAAGGCAAAAGAATTCAATTGCTCCAATGCCCTCCCTCAAGCAAAGGGAGAAGGCCTCACAACCAAGGTCACAGACACCCCAGAGAGGGCAACCAGCACCTCCTACTGGCCAGCCAGAGAAATTGCACTCAGTAAAGCCTTTAGAGATCCCAAGCCCAGGGGAACCAGCCTCCCCCCCAACTCAAGGTCTTAGCGTAATGAAGAAGGGTCAGCGGAAAAGTGGATGCATAGAAAAGTTCCAGGAAGGGAAAGACCCCAACCCAGAGAGACCTGGAACCTCTGAGGAGAATACAATCTGGTCTCCAGCACAGAAAGACTTCCTTGAAGAAATAAGGAAGGAGTTTAAAAATCAACTGGAAAATTTGGGGGAGACAATGAATACCTTGCAACAAGAAAACAAAACCTTAGAAAGTACAATTGGACAAACACAAAAGGAGAATAAATCTCTCAGATCATCAATTGGACAATTACAAAATGAGAATAATTTTCTCAGATCCTCAAATGAGCAAATGCAAAAAGAAATTAATTCTCTCAAAACCTCAATGGGTCAAATGGAAAGCTCTTTCAAAAGTAGAATCGACCAATTGGAAAAGGTTAATGAAGAAAACTCCTCCCCCCCCAAAAATAATGGAGTCTACAGAAACTAATGACTCCACGAGACAGCAAGAGTCATTTAAACAAAATCAAAAAATAGAAAAAATAGAAGCAAATGTGAAATACCTCATCAACAAAACCACTGACCTCGAGAATAGATCGAGGATGGGCAACCTGAAAATTATAGGACTTCCTGAAAACATTGAAGAGAAAAAAAGCCTGGCTTAATATTACAGGATCTAGTGATGGAAAACTGCCCTGACATCATCGAATCGGAGGGCAACATTACTTGTACAAAAATATTTATAGCAGCCCTGTTTGTGGTGGCAAAGAATTGGAAATCCAGTAAATGTCCTTCAGTTGGGGAATGGTTTAGCAAACTGTGGTATATGTGTCCTGGAACACTATTGTTCTATTAGAAACCAGGAGGGACGGGATTTCAGGGAAACCTGGAGGGATTTGCATGAACTGATGCTGAGTGAGATGAGCAGAACCAGAAAAACATCATACATCCTAACAGCAACATGGGAGTGATGTTCAACCTTGAAGGACTTGCTCATTCCATCAGTGCAACAATTGGGAACAATTTTGGGCTGTCTGCAAAGGAGAGTGCCATCTGTATCCAGATAAGGAGCTGTGGAGTTTGAACAAAGTACAAGGACTATTCCCTTTAATTCAGAAAAAAAAAAAAGCCAGATGTCTTATTGTTTAATCTGGTTACCTCTGAGAATTCTGTTCTCTTTAAGGATATGATTTCTCTCTCATCACACCCAATTTGGATCAAGGTACAACATGGAAACAAAGTAAAGACTGACAGAGTGCTCTCTTGTGGGGTGGGGGTGGGGGGAGGGAAGCAAGACTGGGGGAAAATTGTAAAACTCAAATAATATCTTTAATAAAAATTAAAAAAAAAAGAAAATGAGGTTTAATCTTGAACAGAACCACAGCTAACTGTGGAAGCTTAGTTCTGATTAAAAGGTAAAGACCATCTTGTCTGGGGAAATTCTTATCATGACCCCACTATTATTCTTCAGAGATAACACTGAGTGGAGAATAGATTTGTGCATCTAGATTGCCCAAAGCAGGAGTGGTTCAGATAAAGATGACACTCTTTGTCTAAGAATAACATAATCCAAGACACATTCCACAATCCCTCATTGAAATAAGCCCACCTCTCATTATAATATTCATTTTCTCATTAATTGTTAACCAATGAGGTGATTTATTTCTGTTGAAAATACCCACAGTGACCCCCAAAATTCATCTTTGGTTTTTGGGAAAAAAAGATACTGACCTCAGTCTATTGATAATAATCAAATTCTAGCAATAATTATACATGGATTATAAATTAGACAGAAATTACATCTCTCAGTCTTTTCTTTTGTCACTTGATGGTGATATTTTGACCAGAAAGGAAACTAGGGAATGGGGCATAGTTAGGAGGAAAAAAGATAAGTAGTTTCATTTCTGAAATATTGAGTTTCAGTTGCATATAAAACATCCAGTTTGAGATGATCAATAGGAAATGAGTCATCCAGGATAAAGTGATCTTCCCATAAGGGAGATATTGGTGCCCCATAGATACATATGTGAGTAATCTATAGAGATAAAATAACTAATACCACAGGAACTGATACATTTGTACAAAGGAAATGTGGAGAGAAGAAAGGAGAGACCAGCTCAGAGCCTTGGGTAATGGACATGATCACAAAGTATGATTAATACAGAGGCTTATTACATCTCAGTCTTTTCTGGCTTTGTGGAAGCAGAGTTTTAAAATCATTGACCTCATTTTCCCCAGATATAAAATAAGAATTACTGTTTCTACCTCATAAGCTTATTAAATACCAAAGGGAAAGAAGGGACAGAGAATAAGAAGGGTGGGGAAAGGCTTCTTATAGAAGTCTGGAAACCAGGGAGGTCATAATCAGAATAAAGAAGGGAAAGTGTTGCCATAAGAAAACACCAGAAATCTATTAATGGAATGTCTTATTCATGGAACAACCTGGAAATCAGTGTCACTGTAACACAGTGGGAAGATAGGAGGGGTTAAGTCTATGAAGGATGTTTAATGTCAAACAGAGGATTTTATATCAGCTCCTGGAGACAGTAGGGAGTTTATTGGGTTTACTGAATGGGGGTTGAAGTGGTCAGGCCTGCACTTTAGGAAGATAATAATAATATTTATATAATAGCTACATTTATATGTAAGTGCTAAGCAATGTGCTATTCAATGTATTATCTCATTTCATCCCCAACTCTGTGAGGGAGGTACTGTTATTACCTCCATATCACCAGATGAGAAAATTGAGGGGAAAAGAAGTTAGGTCACTTGCCCAGAGATCACATAGCTGATTTCTGAGCCAGATTTGAATTTGGGTCTTCCTGATCTAAGTCTAGAGTTCAATCCATCGCACCATCTAATTATTCCAAATAACAGCTGAATGGAGGATCCAAAATAGTGGGGAAAAAACTCACAACTAATATTTATAATAGAGCTTGAAACTTTGCAAAGCTTCACAATTTATCTTATCTGGTCTCAAATACAACCTTGGGAGGTAGGTATAATCATTATCTTTATTTATAGATGAAGAAACTGAGGCAAAGGTAAATCCCGATGACCTTGACTTCATAGCTACAGCCTAATCTATTGTGAAATTTTATTACTGACCAACTGGAAAGATATTGAAAAACCTCACCCTGTAATATAAATTTATGTGTGTCTGTGCTAGGGTGGTTACAGTGTCAAAGGAGAGAAGGGGGTAAATGTGAGAGATATTATGAAGGCCTTGGCATTGTTATGGGGATGAGAGAGTAAGGAGTTAAGGAAGATTCCCAGGTGGGGAATCTAGGTGACATGGATGGTGATATCCTCAACCATAATAAGGAAATTAAGAATCGATAACGACATTTATTTTGGAAACGATAATGGGTGCTATTTTGGATGAGTTGGAAGCTAAGATGTCTAAAGGTCATCTCATTTGAGATCTCTATCAGGAATTGGAGATATGCAACTGGTTCGTGTCCTTCATTATCAAAGAAGATGAAAGTAACACTAGGTTTGAGACAAATTACAGCATGTCTGACTGGGACTGCTCAGACCAGTATGAACTCAGAATGCTCTGCCACAGGTCCAGCACAAATAGTTCAGGTGAACAACTAAGTTGGGTAATAGAGGTCAACAGAGGGCAAGGTTGTATAAATATGTTTGAAAACCATCAAGTTCGATATGAACAGTGAATCTATAGCAGCCAAGAACATCAACAAATGAAACAGAGAAGTGGGAAAGGAAAAAAGGATCCAGGATAAAAGTGATTCTCCATCCCTGGACAAGTAGAATAAACATTTAGCATCTCTGCAATCTATGTTATATTCACTTTATTTGCAGATAAAGTTCAAATTTACTTTTACTTAATATCCTATAGCAATGAAATCACAAGTCTAATCTTAAAAAAAAAACTGTTATGGGCTTTGTAGGGTTCTTACGCTTTGAAATGTAGCTGTTAATTCTGTATTACAACCATCCACACTCCCAAATCCATGACTAAGCAGACAGAACATTCCCTGGCCTTGTAGGTATAAAACACTGAGTGACTGTGGAAAATCAAAATTGAATATTGGTATAAGAAGAGAAAAATAATGGTGAATATGTTTGGAGGTTGAATATTGGTGTGGCTTGAAGGTATTTCATGGCAGGGGGTGGGGGGTGGACATGATTGAAATTCACCCTTGATCTCTGATGGATTGTCTTGTTTCCTCCTCTGGAATATATGGAATGGGTGGAGAATTAGAGGGGGGCAAACATGGAGTTCCTATTGAGATTGTGTATTAACTGGGTCTTAGTGCTCTCCTTTCCAAGATTAGGTGATAATGAGGAAAGAGTGCTGACAGATGGGATCTATTTGAATGGTACAATTCTGAATCCAGATTTAAATGGGAAAATCTACAAGGATTCAAAAGATCTTGAAATGATGGCGATTGAGATGAGTGGACATGCACCCATAAAGCCAGATAGGCTATAACTCAATGCAGCTAGTTGGGAATAAGCTTTGGTTGATAAGTTCCCAACCGTGCTCATTATTCCTGGGATATTTTCCTGTCTCTGTGAAAAAACTTTGGAGAATTACTTTCAGGTTATGGAAGTCAGAGGGTTCTAAAAGGCAAGTGGTAGGTAGCCAAGAATTTTTATATTGCTTTTCATATTTTACATGCTAGTTTCCCACCCCCTAGGAATAAAATACCCCAGCTTTATAACATCATTGATCATTGAACTGGAAGATAGCTTGGAGATATTTCTTCTAATTCCGTCACTTTATAGATGAGGATATGGAAACAAAAAGAGGTTAATTTACTTGATGTGTTTGGATGAGTAAGTCACATACCCCAAAACATTAAGTGAGGCCTACTTTGTCAACAAAGTGGAGAAGTATTTTAAGCTGAAAGTTAAAGGGGACTCAGAGGCCCCATTATTGCTGATTGTTCAGTTATCGGCATGTTAAGAATCACTCTGAGAGGGGTGGCTAGGTGGCACAGTGGATAGAGCACCCACCCTGGAGTCAGGAGGACCTGAGTTCAAATCCGACCTCAGACACTTAATAAGTACCTAGCTGTGTGGCCTTGGACAAGCCATATTGCCTTGCGAAAAATAAACTTAAAAATAAAAAAAAAATCACTCTGAGACCAAGGAATGCAGGTATAAAAAATAGAGTTTTATTAAAGAAATAGCAACACAAAGAAAGTAATAAGAAAGTTAGGAAGAGTTTAAGGGAAAGTGGAGACAGAAGGGGGAGGGGGGAAAGGGAAGGGAGGGAGGGGGAGAAGGGGAGAGAGAGAGAGAGAGAGAGAGAGAGAGAGAGAGAGAGAGAGAGAGAGAGAGAGAGAGAGAGAGAGAGAGAGAAGGACTTGGGTTAACCAGGCCACATGGGGAAGCCCATGGAACTCTACATGAATTAAGGAAGAGCCTGAGAAAAGCCTCCTTTTGGTTGGGAAGCCAGAAGAAGCAAGAGACTCCAAAGGCAGCTGTTCCTGTTAAATACCCCTCCATTGCAGGCGGGACAGAGGGTGATCCTTGGGGATTGATCTCACACCCAGGAGCCTGGTAATTTCCAATAGTAATCTACATACTGCTCCTTCCTGTTCTTTCAACATGTTATTTCCTGCCCTCCACTGTCTACTGCCAAGGTTAGGTGAAGGGGAAAATGGGGGGATAAAATATAAACAACAGGGTCAAGAGGAGATGAGATATAATCAACAGTGTCCAAGGGAAGCAGAATCTCAAGAATGGGAACCTCCACCCATTTAACAGATTTTGTCTCTGCTATAGTCACATTTCTCTATATCTATATGTGCCAACTTTTCCATTTTACAGATGAAGAAATTTAGATAAAATAGTTAGATGACTTGTTCAGGATTACACAGCTAGTATATCTCTGAGTCCAGGTCTGGTGATGCTGGAATGCACTATGCCCCCTAGGTTGCACAGGTATTAAATCTTAGAGGTAATTTATGAAAGAAAACTTGGATTTTAATATTGCTTCAAAATTTGCTAGGCAATTTTTCTGTGACTCAGTTTCCTCTTTTGTGGGAAGAGGCAGCTTAACTTAAATGTCTCTAAATCTATGATCCCCTAAGCATATTTGCAAATAATTTCATTTTCAAGTAAAAATTTGCCTTTTGGGGTGGTTAGGTGGCACAGCGGATAGAGCACTGGCCCTGGAGTCAGGAGGACCTGAGTTCAAATCTGGCCTCAGACACTTAATAATGACCTAGCTGTGTGGCCTTGGGCAAGCCACTTAACACCATTGTCTTGCAAAAACTAAACAAACAAACAAACAAACAAAAATTTGCCTTTGCAGGTAGTAATTAAGAAGCAGACAAAAAAGAGAGTTTTAAGAGTGTCTGTGTCCTTTTCTAATGGGCAGCTAGATGTTGCAGTGTATAGAGCACTGGCCAGGAGTCCACATCTAGCCTCAGACATGTCTACCTTGTGTGCCCTTGGGCAAGTCACTTCCACCCTGATTGCCTCTCATCCAGGGCTATCTCCAATCCTCCTGATTCATACCTGTGCACTCCACCCAGGTGGCTCTGGAGGAGAAAGTGAGGCTGGTGCCTTAGGACAGTACTCCTACTCAAATCCAGTCTATGTGCTTGTCATGACATCACCTCCCTGATGTCATGGTCTTCTTCAAAAGTGAAAGACAAACATTATTATTATCCTATGTAGGCATCCATTCTATCTCCTTTATAGAAAACCAAGAATGCTTCAGAGGAAAAAAAAAGCATCCATGCCTTTTCACCGATTATTTTAATATCCTGATGTGTCTGTCTAAGCTTTTATCAGGGTGAGATCATTGTAGAAGAGAAATAAACACAAGTAGCAAACTGTCACTACTTCCTAACCAGGCTATCTATTTTCTAGGAAAAAGAAAATAAAAACCCAGACAGCTATTTGTCCCGGCTGTTTCCAACTATGTAACATTTATGTTAAATTATTCCAGAGTCATAAAGGGGAAGATGGATTGGAGTGGGTAGACTTTGGAGGCAGGCAGACTCACCAGCATGCTTTGGTAATATGCAGGTGTGATGTGATAAGGAGTTATACCAGGGTGATTGCAATGTTAAGAGAAAAAAGGGTGTGAGTGGAAGGTAATAGAAAGGTGAAGTCAACGATCTTTGGTACCATATAGGATGTATTGGGTGGATAATGAGAAATCCAAGATGGTTCATAGATTATGAGTCATGAAAGCAGTAGGGAAATTGGAAACTAGGGCAGGGTTCAGGGGAATTTAGTTTAGGAAGTTTACTGTAGAAATAGCTTGAGATTTCTAAAACCTACTTGGAGATGTGAGAGGCGAGGTCAACAGAGAGATTCTGGCAGAATAGGTAGGGTTGAGAATTGTCAGCAGAAGGAACGTAGCTAAAAGACACGAGAGCTGAAAAGATCACAAAGACAAGTAATGAAGAGGGAGAGAAGACAGCCTAGGACAGAACCCTGAGGGACACCCATGGCAAGGGGGGCATTATCTGGAGGAGGATCCAGGAAAGGAGGCAGAAAAGTGAACATTGGAGGAGAGGCAGGAGAAAGGATGTTCTGAGACCCATGAAGCAGAGAGTAGCAAGAAAGAGAGAATGATCCCTAGTATCAAAGACTTCAGAGAGGTCAGTGAGAATGAGAATTAGGAAAAGGCCATTGTGTTTGGCAACTAGGAGATCATTAATAATCTAGAAAGAAGAGTTGGAAGTGACCTCAGGGGCATTTAGTTAGCTAGACCTAAATTTAAATCCCACCTGCTATAGAAAGCTCTCCTCAGTTCTTCTTCCTTCTAGTACCTTCTCTTTGGTAATGATACACTGTTTATCCTATTTAGAGTTTGTTTTGTCTAAATTTGTCTATTTCAGTCCTTCATGTCTTTTTTGTATTCTGAAGACACATGATAAGGGTCTTTTAATTGATTTTAGACTTTAATACAATTTTAGATCTGGATTTCTTTGCATTTTTTCATTAACTTATTTGATATTCTTGACCTTTTGGTCCTCCAGATGAATTTTGTTACTATTTGTTCTAGTTCTGTTAAATAATTTTTGGTAGTTTGATTGATAAAATACTTAACAAGTATTATAATTTAGGGAAAATTGTCATTTTTATTATATTAGTTTGACATACCCCTGAACGATCGACTTTATTCTAATTTCTTAAATTTGATTTTATTTGTGTGAAAAATGTTTTGTAGTGGTGTTCATATAATTTCTTCTGGTTTTGTCTTGGGAGGTAAACCCCCAATTATGTTATGTTCCCAACAAATACTGTAAATGGAATTTCTCTTTTTATCTCTTGCTACTTTGCTTTATTGGTCATATATAAAAATGCTGATTATTTATTTGCTTATTTTATATCCTGCTACTTTGTTAAAGTAGTTAATTGTTTCAAATAGATTTTAGTTGATTTTACAAATTTCTCTAAGCATAATATCCTTTCCTCTGCAAAGAGTAAGAGCTTTGTTTCCTCATTGCCTATTCTAATTCCTTCCATTTCTTTTTCTTCTTTTATTGCTAAAGCTAATGAATGCTTGTACCTTATTCCCATTCCATAGAATGTTTGTTGATGGTTTTAGATAAATACTTCTTATCATTTTGAGGAAAACTTCTTTTATATCTGTGCTCTCTAGCATTTTTTAATAGGAATGGGAGCTGTATTTTGTCTCAAGTTTTTCCAGCATTTAGTTATGTTAATTTCTGTTAGTTATGTTAATGATATAGTCAGTTATTCTGATTTTTTCCCTATTATTGAACCACCACTGCATTCTTATTATAAATCCTACCTGATCATAGTGTATTATCCCAGTAATAGCATGCTGTAATCTTTTTGTTAATATTTTATTTAAAATTTTTGTAACAATATTCATTAGGAAAATTGTTCTGTTCTTTTCTTTGTTTTGACTCTTCCTGGTTTAGGTATCATCATTCAATTAGTGTCATAGCAGGAATTTAGAAGAACTCCTTCTTCCCCTATTTTTTCAAATTGTTTAAAGAGAATTGAAATGATCTTTTTTTTTTAAAAAACTGTTTGGAGGAATTCACTTGTTAATCTATCTGGTCCTAGAGATTTAACTTGAGGAGTTTATTAATGGCTTTTTCAATGTTATTCTTCTGAAATAGGACTTTTTCTAAAGAATTTAATTTAATTTTATATTAATTTGGGCAATTTTCATTTTTGTAAGTATAAATCTTTTCATTTAGATTGTCAGATTTATTGGCATAGTTAGGCAAAATTGCTCCAAATTATTCATTTAATTTACTTATCATTGGTGATGAGTTCACCCTTTTTATTTTTCATAGTTGTTACTTGGTTTTTCTTCTTTTTTAATAAAATTCATCAGATGTCTATTTTATTGTTTTTCATAAAGCAAACTGTTAGCTTTATTAATTAGTTAAATATTTTCAATTTTATTGATTTCTCCTTTGATTTTCAGAATTTTTGATTTGGTATTTAATTGGAGAATTTTAATTTGTTCTTTACTATCTTTTTTCCATGCACAATTCATTGATCTCTTCTTTCTCTACTTTATTGCAGGAATTTAAGATAGAAAATTTCCCCCAGCTGTTTTGACTGCACAAAGTTTGGTATGAAGTCTCATCATCATCCTTATCTTGGATGAAATTGCTAATTATTTCTATTATTTGTTGTTTCTTTCACTCATTATTTAAAATTAGGTTATTTAGTTTCCAATTAATTTTTAGTTTATCTTTCCATGGTCCTTTATTACAAATAATTTATTGCATTATGATCTGAAAGGATGTATTTAATATTTCTGCCTTTCTACATTTGCTTGTGAAGTTTTTATGCTTTAATACAATTTTTGTTTAGATGCAATGTACTGCACATTAGAAGTTATATTCCTTTCTATTCCTATTCAATTTTTCTAGAGGTTTAATATATATAATATATATTATTTATATACATATATAAATAATATATGTTGTATATATAACTTTTGTAAGTTTTTATTCTTCTTAACTTTCTTCATGGTTGTTTTGTGGTTAGATTTATCTAATTAAGATAGTTGAAAGATGATAGTCCCGCACTAATATGGTTTTGCTAGGTAAGTCTGCTTAGATTAAGATTTTTAACTTCTCTAAGAATTTGGAGGCTATTCTACTTAGTGCATATATGTCTAATATTGAAATTACTTCATTGCCTATGGTACTTTTTAGGAAATGTAATTTCTTTATAGATCCTTTTTAATTGGAGCTAGTTTTTTTTCTTTTTATTTGTCTGAGATCAGTATTGCTACCCATGCTTTTTTCTGTCTGTTCCAGCTGAAGCAAAATATATTCTTATCCAGTTGTTTTATCTTTACTCTATGTGTACCTCTGTGTTTCAAATGTGTTTCTTGTAACAACATGTGGAATATTGGCTTTTAATCTGCACTGCTATCCACTTCCACTTTATGGAAGAGTTCATCCCATTAACATCCGCACTTATAATTACTAACTCTGAAATCCTCTCCATCCAATCTTTACCCTATTTGCATTTTTCTCTCTCCTTTCACCTTATCCCTCCTCACCAGTGTTTTGCTTCTGATTGCCATTCCCTCAGTCTCCCTTCCCTTTTATTCTTTTATTTTTCCCCTTACTATTTCCCTCCCTTGTATCAGTCTCTTCTTACCCTTACTTCCACTTTCCCCTCCTTCTTCTTGCAGGATGGGATAAACTTCTAAATCCAGCTGGAATGTCCCTGAGCCAACTCTGTTCTAAGTAAGATTCATTCAACGTTCAAACCCTTCTTTTTATTTTTTTTTAATTTTTATTTATTTAAGGCAATGGGGTTAAGTGACTTGCCCAAGGTCCCACAGCATGACTTTTTTTTTCAAGTTCTCTACTGTCTCTTGCTTGATTTTTAAAATGCTTTCAGCTCTTCCAAGTGGATTTTTTGGATTTCACATGTAGGCATTTTGTCACTTCTTTCCTCTTTTGAAATGGTGTTTTGATGTTTCCTGTCTAAATAATAATTTTATATGTTTAGCACTTTTTTTTGCTTTTTTACTCATTATGAAAGTTGGGGGGGGCAGCTAGGTGGTGCATTTGATAGAGCACGGGCCCTGGAGTCAGGAATCCCTGAGTTCAAATCCGGCCTCAGACACTTAATAATGACCTAGCCCTGTAGCCTTGGGCAAGCCACTTAACCCCATTGCCTTGGAAAAACTAAAAAAAAAAAAGTTGGGCTTTGCTCCTTATGCTCCAGAGGTTTAGTTCAAGCTTATTGTGCTGGAGATTGGGATCCTGGTCCCTTACTTTTTGCTCTGGCATCCCATATGTTCATGGTTTGTTCCCTGCACTAATGTAATCCAACCATTCTCACCTTCTGCACCTGTATCCTGCAGCTCAAGCCAAGCCTCATAGCTTTATTTGGGACTCACAATGCCAACCTGTTATGGCACTGGTCTGCTGAGCCAGGACCCAGTTCCTGACTGAGCCTCCCTATCTAGATTGAGCTTTATACCCCTTTTACTCACACCAGAAAGACATTTTCTGAAGTTCCTTTCAAGATACCTTGAACTGAAAAAAATGTTTCACTGTTTTTTGTATATTCTATGGCTTTAAGATCTTGTTGGAGACATCATTTAATTGTGTTTTGGGGAAAGGTCTGAGAGCTTCCTAGTTTCTGGATACCATCATGACTTCACCCAGGAAGTCCCCCCAAAATTGCATTTAATTTATAATATAATTCCATTCCAATTTAATTCAAATGTGTGGGGATTTTATTTGAATTATTCCAATTTATAAGAATTTTATTCAAATTTGTTTCAGTGATATTTGAATTTTATTCTAATTGTCGCAATTCATTCCAATCATATTATTCTATCATTTTGATTGTTCCAGCTGAAAGTCCCTAGAACAATTCATTCTATGTATATTAGAATTTTATTCCAATGCATTTCAATCATATTAGAATTTTTGATTGATTCCAAATATACTGGAATTTAATTTCGATTATTCCTGTTCTATTGGAATTTTATTATAGTTTATTCCAATTCTATATTTTTTTTTAGGTTTTTGCAAGGCAAATGGGGTTAAGTGGCTTGCCCAAGGCCACACAGCTAGGTAATTATTAAGTGTCTGAGACGGGGATTTGAACCCTGGTACTCCTGACTCCAAAGCCGGTGCTTTATCCACTACGCCACCTAGCAGCTCCCTCAATTCTATCTTAATTTTCTTCTAATTATCTCAATTTATTCCAAATTTCTTGAAATTTCATTATAATTATTCTAATGTAATTGAAATTATTTTCTCTTTGTAGTTCAAAGATTCACTAAAATCTATCTACACAAGCCTCAGGAGTGCTAAATCTCAAGATCAGATCTCTTCTCCGTTAGTTCTCAAGCCCATTTAGAGGTAGCATGCAATGTGGAGAAGAGGGTGGACTTAGGCCAGCTGAGTCAGGTTCCAGAGAAGATTCTAAAGCTTCCTAAGAGACCTGAGCTCTTTCAGTTTCCTGGCCACCCTGGAGCTCCTTTTATTGCTCCTCTAAACCAGAAAGTGACTTCTGACTTCCTTCTGGCCTCAAAGATCTGGCCCAATGATTGGCCTCACTGGGTGGAGCTATCTGTTGTGTGACAGTTCCGGCCAAGTTCTCTGATCCCCAGCCCAGGTTTCGATGGATGACAAATGTAGGGAGGGGTGCTGTTTGTTCCCTGGAGGCAGACTGGCAGAAGACAAAGGTTTGGGTCACAAAGGGGCGGCTGACACTCTCTGGAGCTCACGGGGCTAGCCCATAAAAGCCACCCAGCAAGAAGCTCCAAGGTGAAAAGCACAGCTGCATTTTGCTTCTTGTGAACTCTGCTCCCATTGGCCCCACAGCAGTTGTTGTTGCAGGAACAGGAAGAGGGAGGAGGAACTCAGCTTGTGTGGCCTTGACTGGGGAAGGATGCAGCTCTCTCTGGGAAAGATGCTCCCTTCCCTCGGGGAGGCAGCCCCTCTGCACACCCTCCTTTTCCTTTTGGCCATGCTGCTGGTCCTGGCTCACTATCTTCAGAAGAGGAGGCAGCATCGAAACTACCCCCCTGGTCCTTCTGGCCTACCCATATTGGGCAATTTCTTCCAGATGGACTATAAAAACCCCAAACTCACAGTCCAAAAGGTAAGGAGTGAGATGGAAGGGTGAGAATCCACTGGTTGTGAGGGGACCTTGGGTATTGTGCTGTCACAAGCCTAGATGACCATCTCTGCTCTGACCTAGCTGGGAAGCAGCCCCTTGCAGTGGAGGAACATCTGATTGGGGGCCTAGAGGACCTGGGTTCACATCCCCCTTCTGATCTGTGGGACCAGGAGAAACTCCTCTGCTCATCACTTGTGGGATAGGCGATTGTAGAGTGTCCTTTGGTATGTGTTCAGGTTTATGGCCCTAGGTCCTTTCTGACTCCATTTCTATGATTCTGATCCAATGAGATAATACTTACGAATTACTTTAAACAGTGATTGGCACATATTAAGCATTGTACAGATGTCAGCTACTATTAATGTTATTATCTATGAAATGGCAGGTGACCTCCCTGAGAGACTGTCGTTTGCTGTTTTGTATCCCTGCTGCTTAGCACACACTTACTGAATGTTCATTCATTAATAGACTCATTTGCAGAAGTTGTATAGGTAGTCCGGTGTGCCTTCAACCTCTAGAATCAGAGGTTCTTAAACTGCTGACCACTGCATTTTATTACACTTGGTTTCCTTTTAATTTGATATATTTTATTTTATGCATAGAAAACTTTCAAAGGCTTCACCAGATTAACAATGACATACATGAACATATGAAAGGTTCAGAACCCGTGCTCCATGACTCTGATCTTAAGACTTCGGAGAAAGCACGGTCTTTGATTTTCACTCACTTTCTTCATCTATTCCAGTTGTTAATATTAATACTGTTAACATCCCAGAAGTAGTTCTTTCCATGAACTTTACATATCACCTTCCTGATGCATATTAGGTATTATCTCTTCATATGCTACCTCATAATTATTTCACTTTTTTTCTTCATTCAACACACACTTGGACCTTTCTGACAGTCAGGCTGGTAAAACCAATGGACATTTCCTCAGAACCATGGTTTTAAATCCATAAAAATAGAATTATAAGAGAAATTAATTATAATGAGATATAATTATTAAAATTTAAAGAAATGAAAACCAAGTTGTCAAATTCAATATCTTCTTCAGAGAAAGTGTGCTTATGAAATAATTTTTGTACCCTAGTATAAAACTTTACATTTATCCCTTTAAAATTTTACCTTATTTCATTTAGCCCATCAATTTTTTTTGAGTTGATTCCATCACCCAGCTACCCATTTTGACTTAGGGTTGACTTCAAATCTGAGGAGCAACATAGCTGTCCTTATTCAAAGTTATTGATAAAAATGTTAGTTCAGGGCCAAGCACAGATCCCACTACGAATAACCCACTGAAGACTTTTTTTTTTCCTGAGACACTCAAGTTAAGTGCTTTGCCAAGAGTTATGCAGCTAGTCTGGATCACAGGAAGGATGAGAACCCAAGATCTTTATGGTGCTGATGCTGATTTTCTATGTAATATCTTGTGATGATTCCCAGATATGATTGATAGAATTCTTGCTCATTTGTAGAGAACTTCACAAGTATTATCTCATTTGCTCCTCAATACACACCTTTGAGTAAGCTACCACTTATGTAGAAACTAAATCTTAGAAAGGTTCAGCAAGTAGTCCCTTGAAGGTTCAAAGGGTTCAAAGATCTTGCTAGATTTAAAATCATAAGAACTTGTCACATTCTACCCTCACTTCACCTCTTTTGTTTTCTTTTTGAATTGTAAATATTCCTGTTTCCTGAAAATAGTCATCAAAGCCTGTGAATTTGAGGTCCTTCAAGTCTGAGGTTCTTGAAATAGCAGAACTGCATTCTGAGGTCCAAACAAGCTTTACTGGCTTCAGAGAAGGGTATGGTGACAGGCTCTTAAGGAATCTGTTGCCTGAGATGTTAGCCTCAGCATTGATTAATTTTTCCTCTAGTCTCCATCAAAGACCTTCTATTGAGTTTTAAAAGGACTTTGATCAATGTCAGTAGGGGAAAGACCCAAACAATCAATCAGTTAACAAACATTGTATAAGTATCTGCTTTGTATCAGGTTCAATTCTAGGTGCTGAAGATTAAGAAAACAAAAATAAAACTGTCCTTGTCCTCAGGGAGCTTGTATTTTACTGACTCCAAAAGAATTTACTAATGGTTCTAATGTTGACTTCTAAGTCTTTCTCACATATCAAACCGAATTACTTTTTGGCATACATTTCTAGTCCAGCACGCTGCCTTGAAGGTAAGCATCACTTCAGAGTTTTGATAATGTTCCCTCTTCCCCTGAATCTTTTGAAAATCCCTGTTTCTATCAATGCTCAACTTCAGAGGGTCACCTCCTGCAGGAAGTCCTAGTCTCCCCTGAAATCACTTAGAATTTTCTTTCATATAAATTCTATATTTGTATATACATAGATAACTTGTTTCCAATGTCACTTCTTTTTTTTGCAAGGCAAATGGGGTTAAGTGGCTTGCCCAAGGCCACACAGCTAGGTAATTATTAAGTGTCTGAGACTGGATTTGAACCCAGGTACTCCTGACTCCAGGACTGGTGCTTTATTCACTGCGCCACCTAGCCGCCCCCCAATGTCACTTCTTCAAGGGAAGGAACGGTTTGGTATTTGTCTGATCAGCTCCTAGCACAGCACTTGAGATATTAGTCTCAATTCGGTGGAATTGAACTGAAAATTTGGAATTGATGTTTCACATTGCTAGAATATCAACTGAAACACTATAGACAAAAATAGACTGAAATACAATGGAGATTTGAAATTTGAACTAATTCTTTTTCAGCTTGTCAAGAAATATGGAAATGTTTTCTGCACACATGTGGGCAATGTGACCTTTATGATAGTATCTGGAATGCCACTGATCAAGGAAGTCTTAGTCAACCAAGAGCAGGTGTTTATTGATCGCCCCCAAGGTCCTCTCCACTTTCATCTTTTTCAATCATTTGGTGAGTTTATTTTAATTACAATAGATAGTTATCATCTCTGGATTCTTTTAAAGTATTATATATTTGATTCTTGTCCTGTTGTTTTTATCCTGAAGCAGTCCAACCCCTTATATAGGTATTGTGACCACAAGAAATATGATAGAAAAAAATGAAATTTCCATCCTTCATGTCTGAGAGTGGAAGAAGAATAGGACTGAGGGGGGCGGGCAATACTAATAGTGAAGGTGCTCACATTTAACCTATAGGCATTTTGAAGCTCTATTGATAGAAAAGTTAACTTGGTCTTTTTTTTCTCTTTGTTATTTTTTCCAATCACATAGAAACAAAGTTTTCAACATTCATCCATTGGCAAATTTATGAGTTCAACATTTTTCTACCTCCCTCCCTTCCCTCCCCAATGGTGGCAAACAATCTGGTAAAACTTGTATATGTACAATTGTGTTTCCATATTGTTCATGTTGTGAAAGAGAAATTAGATCTAAAGAGAAAAATAGTGAGAAAGAACATAAAAGAAGTTTTTAAAAAGTGAACATAGTATGCTTTGCTCTGAATTTAGACTCCATAGTTTCCTCCTTTGGTTGTGGAAAACAGTTTCCATTACTGGTCTCTCAGAATTGTCTGAGTGCTGAATTGTTATAAAGAGTGGCATCTATCTTGGTTGACTATCTCACAATGTCGTTTTAACTTGTTCTTGGCCCAAGAAACAGAAGCAAGGGTGAGAGTTGCAGAAGGGGTACATTTGGGCTTGATTCTAGGAATAAGCCTCCCAACTATTAGAGCTGTTCAGAATGAAACGAAACAGTTTTCTTCCCCTCATTGAAAGTCTTCAAGTAAAAGAATTTCAGTATATTTTATTGGTGGTATTTGATGGCTATAAGCTAGAGTGGATGACTTTTGAGATCTCTTCGAACTCTGAATCTCTACGGGTTTATGATTCCACAAATAGGTCCTTTGACCTTAATAATAGTGTAGGTGCCAACTGTGCCATCTGCATCTGAAGAGATTCAATAAAATCAAAATCCAGATCAAAGTCTTCTTTTTCTGTAAATAAAGATGATTGCATATGAAACTGCAATTCTATTATGAACAAACTAATATTTCTTTCAAATATACATCAAAGTTATCATGCAAATGTCTTTTTCCCCTTTTACTCCTCCTAACTTTTACTCCATAGAGGTGGCTACCTTTAGGAAACAAGTAGGTATATATAAAATTATTCTATACATACTCCTATTTATGATTCCATTCTCTGGAATCAAATAATATCTTTCTTTGGATGTGTTTTATAGTTAATTTGGGAATTTATAATAGAAAAAACAAATTATTAACTCAAGGTTATTCTTAGGGTAATATTACTCTTATTGAATACAAGGTTGTTTGGGTCCTATTCATTTCATTCTTCATTAGTTAATTCATTTTTCCATGTTTTCTAAGATCACTGAACTCATCATTCCTTATAGCATAGTACTATTTCATTGTGTCTTGGCTCAGTAGGAGGGCAGATAAAATTCAGGTTTTTCATAACTAATGACAATCCAAAGTGCTTTTAGGTTTTCCTGAAGGCTATTTATTGACCAAAGACATAGTACATCTCAACTACTCAGTGCTGAAGGAGCCACATAGTGTTAGGGACATGATTCTAGTGAGATGAGCTGAATGCTTCCCTGCTGTTCTTAACTAACCATCATCAAGCAATGCTGAAGCCATTGATCATTTACCTCAGGTTCAAGTCAATCAGTCTCTAGGTAAATTTCCATCCCAAAGAGAGAGTAGATGGCCTTGGAGTCAGCAGTACCTGAAATCAGATTGAAACATACATTTTTTAAAACTTAAACATATTACCCCCACCCCCCAAAATAGAGAAACCTCAAGAAAAATAAAATAAAAAAGGTGTTTCATTCTGTGTTCAGATACCATCTACTATCTCTTTGAGATGAACAGTATTCTTTATCATAAATCTTTCAGACTTCTCTTAAGTCATAGCATTGTGAGAAAAGGTAAGTCATTCACACCTGATCATCCTGAATTATTATTATTAATATATTACTCATATAAGTATTTTACTAGGAGCATCCTGTACATCATTTCCCATAATAGAGCAGTATTTCTATCTCAATCACATGGCACAAATTGTTCAGCCATTCCTCAACCTCCATTGCCCTGCAAACAGTGCTATAAATATCCTTATACATATAAATACTTTTCTTCCTGTTTTCCATCTCACCCAGCTGTGACTCTGCTAGACCAAATAGTAGGTGTGGTTCTATAGCCCTTTGGGCATAGGTCCAAATTGCTCTACAAAATTATTGAATCATTTCACAACTCCTCCTGACCCCGGGCCAGTGCTCTATCTACTGTGCTACCTAGTTGCCCAGTAAAAGTACTATTGAAAGTGCTATTTCACAAGATATTTTATTTGAGTCTTTGGGATTTTCCAAGTATAGTATATCATCTGTCAAAAGAAATATTTTTATTACTCATTCCCTACTCTAATTCTTTCTTTTTCTTCTCAGTTGCTATTACTAAAATTTCTAATACAATATCAAATAATATTGTTGACAGTAGACATTCTTCATCATTCTTCATTTATAATCTACCTGAGATCTCTTCTTTTTCCCATTAGAAATAATGCTTGCTGATGTTTTTAGATAAATCTTTTTTTAATCAATTTAAGAAAAAATATATTTGGTCCATTATGTTCAAGTGTTTTTAAAAGAAATGAAGCATGCAATTTATCAAGTGTCTTTTTTTTGCATCCATTGATAAAATTTGCTTTTTACTTTTATTATTGAAATAATAAACTATATTTACAATTCATTATGTTACTTTTCTCATGTAAGACCATCCTTACATTCTTGCTGTGAATCCCATTTGACCATAAGGTATAATCTTTGTAATAGGTTATTGTAATCTTTTAGTTAGTATTTTTTGTGATTTTTGCATCCATATTCATTAATGAAATTGTTCTAAAATTTTCTTTCTCTTTTTATTCTTCCTAGTTCAGGTATAAATATCATATTTGTTTGGTAGAATCCCTTTATCTATCATTCCAAATAATTTATATAATGTTGGAATTAGTTGATCTTTAAAAGTTTCATAGAATTAAATTGTAAATTCATAAGAAGTTTGTTTACAACTTATTCAATTTCTTTTTCTAAAATAAGATTTTTTAGATATTCATTTCCTCTTCATCTAATCTAGACAATTATATTTTTGTATATTTTTTCCACTTCACTTAAATTGTTATATCATTGAGTAAAAATAACTCCTCACAGTTGATTTAATTCCATCTTTGTTAGTGTTAAATTCACCATTTTTAATTTTAGTAGTTTCTTCTTTCTCTTTTAATTACATTAACCAATTTTTGTCTAATTTCTTTTTTCATAAAACCAAAATCTCACTTTTAATATTTAGGATTTCCAATTTAGTATTTAATTGGGAATTTATTTCTAGTTTTTATTCCCTAGTCTGTTCTTTCTCTATCTAGGATTCAGTTTTTTTAATCTCCAATTGATTTTTAATCTTTCTTTCCTTAGTCTGTTATTACATATAATGTTTATTGATTTATTATTTGAATAGGATATTTTTAATATTTCTACTTTAATATTTAAACTTGGTTTTAAATTTTTATATACTAATATATTCTTACTCTTTGTTATCATGTTGGGATAATGGCACACTCCTTTTTATTTCTATTCAATTCTCTCCAAATATCTATCCTATTTAGTTTATATAAATTGCATTTACCTCCTTAATTTCTTTCTTATTTTTTTGGTTAGAGTTATCTAGTTCTGAGAGTGAAATATTAAAATACCCTACAATTGTGCTATTACTATCTATCTCCACCTGGTATTTTTGTTTCAAATACTGAAAGTCTTTAATTTCATCAAATATCCCTTTTTCCCCATCCAAAGATATATTCAAAGTTGCTGGATAAGTTTTTTGAGGTGTTTTTTTTTTTGCTGCAAGTGCTGATCCTTTGCTATTTGAAATTTAATTTTCTAAGACTCATGTTCCTATAGGGCAGGAACTGCTGGGGCTTGTGAAATTCTGATTGTTTTTTCATAGTATTAAAATTTTATTGTTGTTGCTTATAATATTTACTCTTTAAACTGATTATTTTGATTATTAATAATGACGTTCATATAAATTTTTTTTCTTAGGATTTCTTTCAGGATGTGATCAGTAGATTTTTTTCTATTTCTACTCCCCCTTCTTTTTCTAGAATTTCAGTGTAATTTTCCATAATAATTTCTTGTAATATTGAATTCAGATTCCTTTTTTATCATACATTTCAGATTTACTGTCAATAATATGTCTCTCTCCTTGGTCTGTTCTTCTGATCAGATTTTTTTTGATGAGATGTTTCAAATTTGATTGTATTTTCCTAGTTTTATTACTTTTGTTGTCTTGTAATTTCATTTGATTCCACTTGTCAGAATCTAGTTTTTAAGGAGTTATTTTATTCCTTAAGATTTCATATTTTTTTCCGATTGGTTAACTTTTAACAATTTTCTTGGATTTATTTTATGTTTTTTTAGAGGTCAAAATCAAAGCAGGAACAGATGGTGGGAGACATTTAGGGACATGCCCTGTGAATGAATGTGAAAAAAGATGGTATGAGCAAGGATTACAGATACCTATTCTTTTACTATATGGAAGAGAGATGCTGCTAAGACTTAAGGAATGTGGATATGTGAATACATCCTCTTAGAGAAACTGGAAAACTAGGCATGTGTTCTAAATTTGACTTTATACTGGAGGAGAGAAGATAAAGGATTGGAAACGTCCCTTTCAAATCTTTGATAGGGAGTCATTAGGGTACAGTAAAAACTTTGGCCCTGCCTAGTAAGGGACCAAATGAACTTAGGTAGTGTCAGACTGGGTGACCCTAATGGATTCTTCCAGTTTGGACTTTCTGAGGATCTGTAATTTTTCACTACATCGTTGTTGGCCTTTTAGTCAATCTTTCCATCTTTATCTGTGACAGATCATGATCCCATCCTCCACCATTTAGACAAAATAGTCTAGGCACAGTTTTCCAAATGCCCTTCTCCACTGCCAGTCCAGCCATAGGATCACATTCATAGCTGGTAGGAAACTTAGAGGCCAATAAACCCCAAATTCCACTCCCATTTTACAGATGATACCTCACATATATCCGAGTCACAATTTAAACCCAGGTCTTCTTAACTCCAAAACCAACTCTATAGCTTATGAACCTTGCCTTAACTCCATTTGGAAGATTCTCCTCCTCCCAGCCTTAGCTTCTTGAAATCTTTCAAGAATCAATGCCCAAACTTAACTTCTCCATGATGTTTTTCCCTTGTCAATAATAAATTCTTGGATGTCTGACATCAAGGAATTTTGTACTAGTCTTGAACTTGTATTAATTTATAATAATGATTCATGCCAGGTTTAACAATGCTTAATAATAATGTTAATGATAATAATAAATGTTTGTTGATGTGTATTTATATATTTATAGAAGAATTTGTGGTTTACTTTCCCAACAAGATGGAAATTTAATTTCCATTAGAGCTCAATCACTCTAATACTGCCCGTATATCTTCATTTAATGTAGGTCTTTGCTCATCTTCAAACCCTAATAAATTCTTGCTCACAAAAAATGATTGCATTCAGGGTGGATACTTTGACATTTGAGAAAATTATGGGATTGCAGAGGCATAAGGGACCTCAAAAACTGGTTAAGACTGCCTAGACCTGAATTGTAAAACCCTTTGATGATTGGCAACAAATAGTCATAGACTCTGCTTGAAGAAAGGCAAGAATTGGTAGGCCAGCACCTTTCAAAGAATTCCATGAGACTCAAGGACAATCCAACTTCAGTTCTCCTCCTTACATTTTTCATGATTGCTCCTGTCTTTGACCTCTGGTGCCAAGCACAAAAAAAAGCTAAATTATCTTCCATATGACAACAGCAATAAAATGCTTCTGATGTTCTACTAGCTTCTCTACTCTTTTTTTTTAAATTTTAACAATCTTATGATTTATTTGTCAGATTGTATAATATAAAAGCCCCAATCACTGTAAGGTTCCATGATTCATCTTGGCCTAGACCCATCTCTCTCTATTTTTTTCCTTTTCTTTTTTCAAGGGCACCACCATCATTTTTTTGATCATCAATTCACTCTTCAAACTGTCACTGTTATCATCTGCTCAACATGTAGTTACTCTGCCTTTGAGGCAAGAAGGTGAAAGTATCTCAGACCAGGTGCCTCAGGCTAGACTATCTACTGCATTTAAAAGGCATTACCTACCTAAAAGTAGGACCTTCAAGGGACCTGTCTAGGAGGAACCCAGTCATAAAGTGCAAAGCATACAACTTTGAGAAGTAATGGTAATGTCACAGACTGTTGTCTCAATTCCAATCTCAACTATGCCACATCTGCCTGTTTGATCATGGGTGCTTTAACTCTACTACAGAGACCATAAATTGATGGGATGACCATATTTTTCAAATGTCAAATGTATGTTTTCCAAGAAGACTATTTTTATGGAAAAATTACATTGGGGGAAACAACCACATGGAGGTCAAAAAAAGTCATAACAATGACATTCTCAAAATTTCTCTAAAGAACTTTGAAACTGGGGGTGGAGCCAAGATGGAAGCATATGAACAGCCTTTCCTAGAAGCTCTCTCAAAAATATTCCAAAAACCTTTAAAATTATGGCTCAAACTAAATTGTCAAGAGACAGAACCCACAGAAAGATTCAGTGAGGCAATTCTACCACCCAGGGTAACCTGGAAAATTGTGGGAAAGCTCTATTCCATGGGAGTGGAGGGGGTGGTAGCACAGCCAGGATTATGGCTCCAGAATTGTCTGCCCTTCCTGTTTGTATTTCCATCAGACTGTTTGGCACATAGTAAGTATTTGTAAAGTAATTTTTCAATTGAATTTCATTGCTGTTGGGAGGAATAAACATGCCAATAAAATTACAGATATTTTGAAATGTTGATATGAATTATTTAAGGTATTGTTGTTTTTATTAACATTTTCCAGGTTTAATCATGTCGAATGGTCAACAATGGAAGCAGCAAAGAAGATTTGCCTTAATGACATTAAAAAACTTTGGTTTAGGAAAGAAGACTCTGGAGGATCGGATCCAGGAGGAGGCCCGGTATCTTACTGAAGCTATCAAGGAAGAAAATGGTGAGCACTGGTTAAAATGAGATAATTTCACTTAGTTCTGATTGCCCTTTTGGTCAAATAATCATTAAATATAATCTGCAATTCCAAGACAAGAGACAGGCAAAATATACTTCCAACTCCCATCAAATGTTTTAAAAAACCAAAGTAGGTCTCTTGGAAGTAACTGGGAAGTAAACAAAGATAGATCCCTTGTTGGTTCATTCTCTTGAATGCCATGACACTCATTTTCTGCCATAAATGTATTGTCCGTTACAGGCATTCTTCATTCTCCCATGGACTCCTACTCACCCATATATACCCCACTCTGCCTCTATTCTCTCTTGCTGTCCTTCTCTAAATTCTTTTTTTCCTAATAATTTTTCTCTCTTCTACTTATTGAAACATCTACTTCCTTTACTTGGTATCTTCCCTCTCATTCTTGTCTTTCTTCTTTTCTCTTCTGTTTTGCTCTCCACCTTTCATCTATTTATCTATAGCTATCTATGATATTTATATATATATATATATATATATATATATATCTTAGACAGATATAGAAAGATATCCATCCATACATAGATACATAAAGAGATATGGATATTTATAGATATATATCTTATATTATATAATAGAACCCTTTCCATATAAAAAAATTTTCATTTACTCATTTTCTTTCCTTCTTCTCACAGGGAAAAAACCCCAACAAAATCCTAATAACAATATATATATATATATATATATATATATATATATATATATATATATATATATATAGTCATGCAAAACAAATTATTTTCTTGGTCATGTCCAGAACTATATATATTGTATCTAAAGTCTGTTAGAAGGTATTACCTCTCTGTTAGGGTGTGGATAGCAGATGGTCTTCTGAATCACGATTGGTATTGCATTGATCCAAAATTTTAAGTGTATCCAAAACAACCTTCTCAATATTGCTATTTTAGACATTCATTTATCCACTTTTCTTCTTTCTATACTTTCTTTTTTTTCTCCTCCTTTTCCCATCCACATGCACTTCCTCTTAATCTTCCTCTTTTGTTGCTTCCTCTTATTGTCATAGATTTAGGCTAAGAATGAAACTTGGAGTCCATCCATCTAACCTTCCCTCCCATTCGGAAGATGAGTGAAGCAGTTAAGTGACTTGCCCAAGTTAGTCAGTCAATAAATATTTATTAAATGCACTGTGCTAATTCCTGGGGATATAAAGGAAGGAGTTCCAGGTCTAAGGGAGGGGCAGAGATAACCTGCAAACAACTATGCAGATATACAACATAAACATGAGAAATTGGAAATAATCAAAAGTGCAAAGCCATTAGAACTAAGGTCAATGTCAGCGGTAGGATTTAAGGAAATGTCTGAGGTAGGTTGGGTCTTTCTAGTTTACATACCTATGACCATGGCATTTCCGATATAGAATCATAGCTAGAGACTAGAAGGACCATCAGTTATCTAGGCCTTTTTACTGAGGAATTAACAGAAGCAAAAGCACATAAAACCCCAAAGCCACATGGATAATGCATGTGAAACAAAATATGACACTTAAATTCCAAGCTTTGAGTAAAACAATAAAAAGTGGCCATGGTCTTTTCTATCTTCCCACATCAACGTATGGAATAGCGGTTCTGCACAATAACAAAGCCATACTGGCTGGTGGGAGGGATATGATGAAAAATGTTCGGGAGAATCATGAGGTTTTGTAAAAATATGAGTGAGATGACAAGAAACCTGTCCCCTTTCTTTCCTGGCCAACAGGGCAGCCCTTCGACCCCCAATTTCAGATCACCAATGCGGTTTCCAATATCATCTGCTACTTAACATTTGGACATCGGTTTGAGTACCATGATTCTCAGTTTCAGGAGCTACTGAAGGCTTTGGATGATTCCACAGTGCTTTCAACAAAGTGGGAGTGCCAGGTAAAAACACCATCCCTTCCTTGGCAGGGCTGGCTCTGCCCCAACTGAGTCTGGGTTTCCTCCATGAGAAAAGAAACAAGTGACTGTGGGAGACTCAGGGAGCTGAGTCAGCTTGTGGGTGAGTTCCTCTAAACAAGAAAAGGAACTGAAAAGGGCAGAGAAAAGAAGATTTTCATAAATCTTTTATAATCTTTTATAAATCTTTCATAATCAGTGACATGAAAGAACCTGCCTGGGGGACTCAATGCTTTTCCAGAAAACTGTGATCCCTGAATAATGGAAAAGACATTTCTACAGTATTAAAGTTTTTTCCTTAAATTTTTACCAGGACAATCAATTAAAAATATTTATTGAAGACCCATTGAGTTATAAGAACTGTGCTTGGAAATGGGGAGACAGACACAAAAAAGCAGCCCACTGACCTGGGGGGGTCAAATAATAATAATAATTAATAATTAATAATAATAATAATCTTTCATTTCCCTGAGAGGAGTAAAATAGAAATACAGAAGGGTGATCAGTGAAGATTATGATATTTGTCCTTCATTCTTAAAGAAAACCATAACATCAGGAAGGTGATGCCGTAACAAGTACATGAATTGAATTTGAGTGGGGGGGGGGAAGGGGCTGTGATAAGTCACCAACCCCACTTTCTCCCCCAGAGCCATCTCGACTCAGTGATCAGATATGAGTCAACATGAATGAAGATGTCTCTGAATATGAGGCAGTCAGTGTTAAGTGACTTGCCCAAGGTTACACAGCTAGTAAGGTCTGAGGTGGGATTTGAATACCACCTGACTCCAAAGCCAGTGCTCTATCCACTGTGCCACCTAGTTGCCCTTAATGAATGGAGATTGGCCCTGTAGGGCCAAGGTACCAATAATTTCCTTAGGATAAACCCCTCCCCTCTTTCCTGGTAGGCTGTGAGACTGTCTGATTTCGGAAACAGTTACTTAAATGCATCCAGGTATTGCCAAGAGTCTGGTAGATGAGACAAGAGATGGTTGGATACCAGCCTGAGGGTTAGGAGAGAATATCATGGGAGAAGAGACTGTGGTTACAAGGACGGTGGATTTCAGGAGAGGCTTGGCATGGAATTAGGATAAATTCAGTATCACAAAAATGGTCCAGAACATTGATTTAAGATGATGAAGATGAAGAGATGGGGCAGCCTACCAAAAACTGACCACTCAACCTTTCTCCTCCTCCCCACTTTTTATATCATTTAGCTCTTCAATATATTTCCTCGGATAATGAAACTCCTGCCAGGATCTCACCAGAAACTGATTAGGGAATGGAAGAAGCTGGAGTCCTTTGTTGAACGTGTGATCAAACAGCACAAGGAAGACCTGAATCCAGAGGAGACCGGGGACTTCATTGATGCTTATCTGAAAGAATTGACCAAGGTAATGGAGACAACATGGAACATACACAAATGTAAAATCAAAAAAAAAAAAAAGAAATTGGGAGATGTGTGTTAAAATGATCAAAATTTTATATATTCCACTTAATTGAAATAACTTTCCTAAATGATAACCCTAAGAGGTAAGAAATATAAGTAATAGAGCTTGCTATTACTTGCTATTATTAGCTATCTAACAGATAGCTAATAATTTTGTTTATTTTTGTTTTACAACTGGAAGGGACTATAGGACTCATGGAGTTCAATCTTCTTTTTTAAGAGAATATAGAAGTCCATTGACTTGCCCCAGTCACACAGTTATTAGGAATCTGAGGATGAATTGGAACCCAAAACTTTTGGATTCCAAGTCCCTTCTCCCATTCATTAGAATCCTTACTTATTGACATGTCTTGGACCTGATATTTCATCCCTATGGCTTCATCTCTCTCTCTCTCTCTCTGTACCTTTTTTCAACTATAATTGAAGATATTCTATCTACTCCTTATCCAGAATTATAGTGCATTCGTATTATTTATAAATAATTTATAATAATTTACAATGTTATTAATAATATTTATAATAATTTATGAGGTTTATAAACCTCAAAACACTATAAAAATGAATTAAAATATCAATCTGATCTATGCCATCAAAATATAAAAAGATTTGGAAATGTGTGCAACAATCAACCATGTAGGAAGCATTATGACCCATGTCCCTCTTGAATGCTATAGAATCATTAAAGTATAATTTATAACTATTTGACAAATAGAAATTCATTAAAACATAGATAATGTAAGCTGATAAGTAGTCCCCAAAGGGATCATTTCATATGGTTTAGTGACCTATTTGAATTCCTTTACAACATTTCTATAAATTACCACCAAAGTCTAGAAGCAAGAGATAGAAAAAGAATCTCATTTAAAATAACTGTAGGGAATAAAAAATTCTATGGGAGTCCACCTGACAAGACAAAACCCAAGAACTTTATGAACAAATATTAAAAACACTTTTGGGGTGTCTAGGTGGCACAGTGGATAGAGCACTGGCCCTGGAGTCAGGAGGACCTGAGTTCGAATCTGGACTCAGACACTGAATAATTACCTAGCTTGTGGCCTTGGGCAAGCTACTTAACACCATTTGCCTTGCAAAAATCCTTTAAAAAAAACACTTTTCACATCCACAGAAATTTCAGATTTAATCATTTGAAATAATATCAATTTTATGAATATAAAACCAAATCAAGGTAATAAAAATAATTCTTCCCAGGTTGATTTCCTTATTCACTACTATACCAATCAAACTAACAAAAACATATTTCATGGAGCTTGAAAAAGAACAACTGAATTCATCTGCAAAAAGAAAAAGTCAAAACATTTAAAGAGAATTAGAGAAAAACATTCAAAGGAAAGGGGCTTGCCGTACCAGCTCTCAGAATAGATTCTAAACTATCAATCGTCTAAATTTATCTGCTATTGACTGAGAGTGATGAAGCAATGGAATTGGTCACAAGATGCAGTAGCAAATGACCCTAGTAAGCCAGGGTTTGAAAAACGCAAAGATTCCAGCTTTGGGGATAAGAGCTCACTTGGACAAAAAAACAGAAAACAGTTGAGAAGACACTATCTATAGACAAAAATCGGATACCATATAACAAAATATGATCAAAATGGGTATGATTTACACAAAAAGGGTGATACCACAAACAGATTAAGAGAGCAAGGTATTGTCTGTGACATTTATAGAAGAGAGAATAATTTGTCACCAATCAAGATATAGAAAACAAAATTATTGGTTTTGATTATATTAAATTAAAAAATTGTTTTGCCCAAACAAAACTAGCAATATTAAAAGAATACAGAAAGTTGGAAAAGGATTTGAACAAAAGTTTTCAGATGAAGAAATCAAAATTATTTATAGTTATATGAGAAAATGCTCTGAATCACACTGATTAGAAAAATCAAATTAAAACAAATCTATGATATTACATCAAAATTATCTGATTGGCTAATTTAAAAAAAGTCAAATGATGAATGCTGGAGATAATGGAGAGAAATTGGGATACTGATTGAGTGTTGGTAGAATTGTGAACTAATCCAATCATTCTGAAGAGTAATGTGGAAATCTGCCCAAAGGTAGGCAATCTGTGCATAGCCTTGGATCCAGCAGTACCACTTAGTAAACCTATATTCCAAAGAAACCATTAGAAAGGTATTTATACGAATGAACAAAAATATTTATAGCAGTTTTTTTGTGTTAGTAAAGAATTAGAAATTGAACAAGTTATGATGTGAATGTAATGGAATACCATTGTGCTTTAAGAAATGATGAGCAGGTGGATTTGGAAAATCCTAGAAAGACTTAGATGCATTAATGCATAGTGAAGTGAGCAAAACCAGGAGAACATGGTTTAGTTTCAGCACCACCATGAAATAATCCACAATGATTGATTGATCTCTTCTTAGAAACAAGTAAAACAAGGCAAGTCCAAAGGTCTCATGTTGCAAAATGTTATTCACATTCAGAGAAAGAACTGATGAAATGTGAATCATATCAAGTTATATTATTTTCACTTTATTCTTTATTTCATGTTTTTCTTTCTTTTGTTCTCTTATCACACCATGAATAATACGGAAATGTTTTACACGAATCCCCATATATGTCCCATATGAAATTGCTTATCAGAATGGTGAGGGATAAGGGGTAAAAGAAAGGGAGGAAATTTAGAACTCAAAATTTTATATACAAAAGAATGTTAAAATTGTTTTTATATTTAAAAATTCTAGAAAAAATATATTTTTAAAAAAGTATTTCAAAGACAAAAATAGGAACTCTCATTTGCATAAAAAGTTACTGAATTCTTAGAGGTAAAAGAAAATTTAGGATCTGGCAGTTCAGTTTTCTCAAGATCCATTCAGATTGAAACTCCTTTCTTTTTTTAATGTAAGGAGAACATCCATTCAAGTTTTAGTGAAAAAAATATAGTCTTCTGCACCCTGGACCTCTTCTTTGCTGGAACAGAGACAACTACAACCACTCTGAGGTGGGGACTGCTGTATATGGCCCTTCATCCGGAGATCCAAGGTACAATCATGGTGACAATCTTTTACATCCCTGCTATGTTCTGCCCAGAAGTGTAACTATTTACAGTGAACTTGAAAGTCTTCCATAGACTTTGAAAAATATCATCTTCTTCCAATTCTTATTGGAAAAGAGCAGCAACTACCACTTTTAGCAGTCACAGAGAGACTGCTTTTTTAGCATGAAAATTTCATTCAGTTCCTTGTAGTCTGGCAGGTCCTGGCTGGGGCAGTAAAAAGAGCATAGGATCTGGAGTCAGGAACAGGTAAGTTCACAGCCTGTCTCAGCCACTTACTTACCATGTGAACAAATCACATAATTTCTCTCATATCCCTTCTCATGTGTAAAATGGAGATCATAATAATAGCCCTTAACTCAGTTATTCTCAGGATCAAACAAGTTAACCAACATAAGGTGATTTTTAAGTCCTCATTTTTTAATACCAGATGTTATTTGATTAGTAATAATTATTATTTATTGCACTATATTTTTACTGGATAACAAAAAAGTAATAAATGTATTTCTATCCTATTAAATCTAATAAATCTCAAGAGATTTCAAAATAGAAAGAAATTACTGATTTTCATTATATTAATGATAATTATTCAAACTCCAGAAGGTCATGAGGTCTTAAGATTTGGAGTTGAAAGGTACCTTAGAGGCCATAAAAGTACAAGTCTCACATTTTACAGTTGTGGAAACAAGGCTGAGAGAAATGAAATGATTTCCTTGGGGCTACACAGGTCGGTAGTATCTGAGGTGGATTTAAATTTAGTTCCTCCTGACTCCAAGTCCAGGACCATCTCTAGGACACCTAGATGCCTCTCCCTCAAGACTTCCACATTGTGGGGATGGCTAGGTGGTGCAGTAGATAGAGCACCGGCCTTGAGTCAGAAGGACCTGAGTTCAAATCCAGCCTCAGACACTTTAATAATCACCTAGGATGGGGCAGCTAGGTGGTGTAGTGGATAAAGTACCGGCCTTGGAGTCAGGAGTACCTGGGTTCAAATCTGGTCTCAGACACTTAACAATTACCTAGCTGTGTGGCCTTGGGCAAGCCACTTAACCCCATTGCCTTGCCAAAAAAACCAAAACAAGACAAAAAAAGAAACCAAGAGTTCCGCATTGTGAAAGCCAAGGCATGAGCAAAAGTTATATTCCCTTATATCAAGTATATTGTGGCATGTCATATCTTCCTTAAGTTAAAGATCTAAATGAGGATTCCTGAACTGAATATGTATTTGCTGATGCTTAGCAATAATTGCTTGGAGAAATTCACAGTTCTCAGGTTGGAATTTGGGTTCCCCTTAAAGTCTTACCTAGAATTTAACATGCCTTATACCGATCTGAGGCAATACCCCAATGTATCATTCTAAGTAGTCATTTAATATGATGAAAACGTATGTGTCTACAATGGGTCAGGCACGGAGGACCCAATTTCAAAGAATGAAGTAAACCTCCCTCCATGCAAGGATCTCATAGGGAAGAAAACTGAATTGGGAGCCAGAAGTTTGTAGATTCCCATCAAAGTCAAGAGTTGTTGAGCAGGGCATTTTAGTCAGTAAATAAGCATTTATTAAAAACTTGTAATATGCCACACACAGCACTAATTGTTGTATCTCTTTTTTGAAGAAGACAAATAACATCAGGGAGGTGATGCTGTGACATACACAGGAATTAGATCTGAATGAGGGGGTGCCAGGTGAAGTCACCAACTTCACATTTTCTTCTAGAGACACCTGGGTCCAAGGCGAGGATATGGATCAGGAAGTCTGCAAATGACTCTCAATGCAAGACAGTCAAGGTTAAGTGACTTGCTTAGGGCCACACAGTTAGTAATGTCAAGTGTCTGAGGGTGAACGGAAACTTAGGTCCTCCTGACTCCAGAGCTGATGCTAAACTCACTATGCCACCTATTTGCCCCTAAGAATGAATTACAACAAAAGGCAAAATAACCACAACCAATGAGACTCTAGGTTTTCAGAGTTCACATTTAATAGGATAGAAGACATACAAAAAGCCTTTCACATTCACCTTAATCTTAGTGCCTTTCCCTCTGTGATTATGTGAGCAAAGCAGAACAGAAGTAGCTCCAAAGAAATGTGAGATGCTCAGATTTAGAGAATTCTCATCAAATATTCACATGGCCAATTTGCGATTGATCTGTGGTAGAGCATTCTGAATTTGTATTGGTCTGACCAGTCACAGTTGTAGCAATGGAACTTGACTCCAACATAGTGATGTCATGTTTTTCAAGAATGAAGGACAGCAGGCAACCAATGAACCAATAGTCAACTGATGTCCAATTTATCCTGCATATGTTGGTGTGCATGTTGTCTCCATCACTAGATTATGAGCTCCTCCAGTCCAGGGTCTGTTTTTTGGACTTCCTTGCTCTTCTTAGTGTTTAGAATATTTCATGACACACAGTGCATCCTTAATAAACTTTTGTTGGCTCCACTTTAAATACTTCGTTTCTGTCTATCTGAAATTACTGTCTTGATCTTCAGAACGCCTTCTACATCTGGTTGACATAGAAGTCAGAGACCATTAGACAGTAAATTTAAAATTATAAAAGTTTATAAAATTATATAAATAAATTTAAATAACTTCAAGACAGTCTAAAACAACAGGATTATTTTAGACCTCAAATGTCAATGCCTTGCCAAAGAACAGTCACATAGTGAGTACTACTAAAGCTGACATTGGAATTCAGAGCTTCTCTCTTACTCTAGGATGCTGTCCATGTTACCCCATTCCAGGAGGCCTTTCCAGCAACTCAAATATTTTTATTTGTCAATGATCCATCATGTCTCCACCTTTCCAGGTTAGAGGGTTTGGCACCTTTAGTTAAGTGTCAAACAAACTTTCATCCAACTACAGGTGTGACTGTGGTTCTACCACATGATTAGAAAAAGACTCAAAGGAAAGGAGAGGAAGCCCTGAGTTCAAATCTGCCTAGATATGTGACTTCTGTCTGACTCAGTTTCATTTACAACATGGGGCTAAAAACAGCACTGTTGTCCTGGCATTGATGTAAGGATCAAATGAGATAATATTTATACAATATTTTGTATACTCTAAAGAACTCTGTAAATGTGAGCTACTATTTAGGTCTCAAAAATCTCCCTCTTCTTTCCAGGCAAAATCCAAGCTGAGATTGACAGAGTGATTGGCCAATCCAGGCAGCCCACCATGGCTGATAAAGAGAATATGCCCTACACTAATGCAGCCATTCATGAAGTTCAAAGAATGGGGGATATTATTCCCTTCAATGTTCCCAGGATGACCACGGTTGATACCACATTGGCAGGATATTATGTACCAAAGGTAAGTGGCTTTTGCTTCATTAACCTATGGTGACACTATGGCTTCCATCTATCCTAGAGTGTAGGGGAGAAGAAGGCATAACAAAATACATAGAGTGTAGAACAAAGGCTATTGATATAGCGTATCAATTTGATCTTTAAAATATAAATAATTGGGGGCAGCTAGATGATACAGTGGATAGAGTATTGCTCCTGGATTCAGGAGGACTTCATTCGAATCTGACCTCAGACACTAGGTGATGATATTTGTCCTTCATTCTCGAAGAAGACCATGACATCGGGGAGGTGTGCCATTACAAGCACATGAATTGGATTTGTGGGGAGGGGTGCTGTGTTAAATCATCAATCTCACTTTCTCCTTCAGAGCCATCTGGGTCCAGTGGCCAGATAGGAATGAGGACTACTAGAGATGGCCCTCACTGATGTGAGGGAATCATGATTAAGTGACTTGCCCAAAGCTAGCAAGTGTAGTGTCTGATTCTGGATTCGAAAGCCTGTGCTCTGACTCCAAGACCAGGGTTCTATCTACTGTGTCACCTAACTTTCCCAGGCACCTAAAAGTGGTCTAATCTGGGCAAGTCACTGAAGCCCTATTGACTCATAAAAATAAATAAATAGATGTAAGTAGATAAATAGATGGGCAGATAGATAACATCACAAAAAAGAAATAAATTTAAGTAATAATGTAACTATATATACATAAAAGTCACTGTTGTGTAAGTGGGGTTTTATTTTTAACCCTAAGTATGCTGCTTTACACGTTAAGAAATATTCTGAGAATAAGGTTCACTAAACTGTCTGCTAAATGGTAAGTGAAGATACTTTGAATTAACATCTTAAAATCACTGATGGATGAGAAAAATCATTGGATTTAGAAGCAGAGGGACTGGGTTTAAAACCTAGTTTTAATCCTGAGTTTAAATTCCTTCTGTCCACCTAGCTTTCCTATGTATGCCATCCCTATGTATGATACCACTCTGCAACTCAGGTTCTTCATTTGAAAAATAAAGGGGGGCAGCTAGGTCGTGCAGTGGATAGAACACCATCCCTGGAGTCAGGAGTACATGAGTTCAAATCCAGCCTCAGCTGTGTGGCCTTGGGCAAGCTGCTTAACCCCATTGCCTTGCAAAAAAAAAAACTAAAAAGAAAAAAAGAAAAAGAAAAGAAAGGTTTTGTCTAGATGGCTATTAAATGTCATTTCAGATGTTATGAACTCTAGAGTCCTATGAGTTCAATGGATCTAGTGTTGACTTTCCCCCACCTTCCTCTGGCCAAAAAAACAAATCACATTTACTCTGACAACATCAGTCACAATGGGTAAATAGATTCAGAGAGCCACTGAGCACAAAATTCCAAAGGAGTTATTGGCATCTCCCAGGTCCTGAATTGCACTCCCGGGTCTTGGCCAGGGCAGCCCAACCACCACCCTTAATCTGAGGCTGTAATGGAGGCTGCACCTCTTAAAGTGACTTGGAGCCCTTGCGACTAAATGGAAATTACAATTAACAAATTATTTTAATAAAACTTCATTACCTCAATAGCAACACCCCAGTTTTTTGGAATCAACATTTATTGAGCACCTAAAGTTTTCTCGGCACCATGCTAAGTACTGTTGAGTTTTAAACTCAGGTCTCCAAAACTTAGTTCCATTCCTTTTTCATCTTCTGAACTGATAACCACATATAAGACCCTGTGAGAAATACAGCACAATGATGAGCACAGAAATAGTGGTCATTTATGTGGCACTTTTAGTTTACAAAGCTCTTTATAAATATCTCACTTGTTATTCACAATAATCTTGGGAAGGAGGTGTTACTATGATTCCCTACAGAAAATTGAAGAAGGCAAGGGAGTTGACTTTCTTAGGTCATGTGTACCAGACATAGGAGATAGAGTCAAGGAGGAGGGAGAGCTTATGATAGAATGAGGTGATCTAAGATCACTTCAAAAAAGAGGAGGTGAGAAAACTGGAATTTGAAGGATGATGGATAGGATTTAGAGAGTCCTGAGAAAGAAGAAATAAACATTTTAGGGAAAAAGGTATGTGATGGGTTGATATATTAAGAAGACTCAGTTTCAGTTTGGAGGCTGAGAGTAAAAAATGGAATAGCAAGGAGAGTATTGAAGTTGGAGAATGGAAGACCAAGGTTCATATCCTGAGCTGTGTGACCCTGAGCAAGTCACTTAATCCCTTTGTGACATAAAAAAGGGGATGGACTCTAGGTCCTTCCCAGATCTACCACCATGAATTCAAACATTCTGGGAAGCAGAAATTCATCCCAAGAAGTAGTTTGAAGGCCATGTTTGTTCTAGGATAGAAACAAGGCCACAGCTGCTCATTCATATAAACAGGAAAGGACTGGACACACCTATGTCACTGTTCTCATCTCTGCCCCCATCTTTGCCTAACCCTCTGACTCTCTCTCATGAAGAAAGTTTTTTTCTAACCAATTTATTTAAACAAACCCAGCTGTGTCTTATAGTAAGACACAAAGAAGCTGGAAGTTCCAACCCAACCAGACTGAGTAGATAGAGACCTGAAATAGGAGTCAGGAAGACCTGGACTTGATTCCATCCTCAGAGGCTTACTGTGTAGCCCTGCATTAGACACTTCATCCGAAAGCCTTAGTTTCCTCATCTATAAAAATGAGAAAGATTCTCGAAGCCTATGTGATTCTAATTTTTAGCTAATTTATATCAAAGATTTTGAATGATCTTCCTTATCTCAGTCCCATCACTCTTTCATTTACCATCACTTCTTAAAGACCCTCTGAAGGAATTTCCTAATTTAAGGCAGATTGCTACTTGGGAAGCTTTCTCACTTACGACCTAATTCATCAGTAGGCATTAGGTAGGGTGTGCTCTCAAAGGGATCAGAGACAAATTGCTCAGTGCCTTTGGGCATCCCACTTGTCCCAAAGCAGCCATTTAGAATAATGCAGTTTGGGGTCATCTCCCCTTTCTGGGGATACCAGGGTGACCTCGAGTGAGTCTACCCTTCCTTGCTTTAGATTACTCATCTGTAAAATAAAAGGCATGGACCAGGTGACCTCTATATTTCCTCCCAATCCTAAATGTGACTCTCTTAAGACCAGGGTTCTTACTTTGGGCTCCATGAATTAGCATTTTTTTGGTTTCATTTAGCTTGTTTTTGTTGCATTTCAGTATAATCAGTTTCCTTTGGATTCCTCTGAGTTTTATTTGATTAATTTTTAAATGTGACCCCAAAAAGGTTCCAACCTTCCTAAAGTCTATGAGAAAAAATTGGGAGTCCCTGTTCTAATATTTTTGGAGTTCTACAAACTATATGCTATATATACAAGCTACACACTATACTTTAAAAGCTGTATGACCTCAAGAGATTCTTTGCCCATTTGACCCTCAATTCCTTGATTGGCAAGGTTCCTTCTTCCTTAAATTTCCTTTGACTCAGTTGCGATCTCTTGTTTCCAGGGGACCATAGTAGGGACCAACTTGTATTCCTTGAACCGGGACCCTGAGCAGTGGGCTACCCCAGAAACCTTCAATCCAGAACACTTTTTGGAGAATGGTCAGTTCAAGAAAAGAGAAGCGTTTCTGCCTTTCTCAATAGGTGAGTCACATTTAGCAAGAAGGGGAGAACCAACCTTTGTGAAATTAAGAAAAATTGCACACTCTACTTTCAGAAATGTACAACCATGAGACAATGCATATACTAATACCATTCATTGATTGGGAAAAATACATATATAACCAAATTGAAAATAACAGATTTTTGAATAGTTTTATAAAGTCAGTCAGACAGATAACACCCCTTTGGAATTTCACAGTCAGATGAAGAAATTCAAACTTAGGAAAGTTAAGTGATCTATCCACAATCATACTCCCAGGCAAGTGCATTCTGTCCATTATGTCACTAAGATGCCAAAGTGTACTTCCAGCACTTAAGAAATCTCTAAAGATTTGTATTTTGTTCACCCTAAGAGCACCTGCAACCAATTTATAAGCTAGTTTCCTGGGGACCTAGCACAGGGAATTGTGTTTGTGTGCGTGTCTGTGTGTGTGTGTGTGTGTGTGTGTGTGTGTGTATGTGTGTATGTGTATGTGATTTATATAGCACTTTGCAATTTCCAAACTGTTAATATCCCTATGGGGGCCTACTTCTTATCATGTCTCACTTGGACCATTGAAATAGTCTCCTAAATGATCTCCTTGCTTCAAGTCATTCCGTAAGCTGCCACAATAATTTTCCTAAAGTGTATGTCTGATCTTATCACCCCCAACCCTTCTCCCCTCCCTAAGGAGCTTCAAAGGTTCCAATGGCCTCTGTGATTAAATACAAACTACCCTGAGATTGAATACTCTTTGTCACCTGGCCTCATCCTGACCTCCCCCTCATCCTTCTATTCTTCCTGGCCCACTCACACTACACTTATCTCTTATCTTGTCATTCCCAGACCTGGAATGCCCAACCTCCCCATTTTCACCTATTGGGAACCCTGGTTTCCTTCAAGGTCTAGGTCCAGTGCCACCTTCTACAGGAAATCCTTCCTGATCCTTCTCTTCTGTGCTTGTCTCATATGTCCTTATTTATGAAAATGTATTCTTTCTCATTAGAATGTAAGCTCCCTGAGGGCCTGAACCATTTTTACTTCTTCCTTTTATCTCCAGCACTTAGTTCAATTTCTTCCATATTGTAAGGGCTGCTAGGTGGCCCAATGGATAGGGTGCTGCTCTTGGAGTCAAGGAGACATGTGTTTGAATTCAACCTCAGAAACTTCTTATCAGGGCATCACATTCAACTGTTGTTTGCTTCAATATCCTCATCTCTAAAATGAGGAGAATGACATCATTTTCCTCCAGGGTTGTTTTGAGGATTAAAAAAGATAATATTTTTAAAATGTATTGCCAACTTTAATTTGGCATAAGTATTTATGGATTTTATTCATTCAGGATTTTATGAATGAATTGTTAGTTTATACTTCCCCTGGCTGTGATCAAGTTTTTTGTAGAATGCTTTGTATATCTGTTATCACCAGAGCTAAATCATATCTTGTTATTCTGGAAGTTCTTTTATCTTATTATCTAAAGGGATGAGGAAAGGACATGATCATATCACTTACTGTCTCTGAGTCTCAGTTTCCAGATCTCTAAAATGAGAGAGTTGGACTGGATAGCCTCCTGAGGTCCTTTTCAACTCTCAATCTCTTATTTTCTGGTGTTCCTGGCTTCAAGGCCTGCCCTCTGTTCATTTGGCTATGAGCCTATATCATTTCTTTTCTTCCAATGCCAAAAGGAAAGTGTAGGGAAGGGAGCTGCTGGCATGATATTTTTCACAGAAACAATAACAGATGAAGGTTTTGGTGTTAAAAAGTCATGGGATCATGCAGGTAACCCATCCCTTGCTTCCATGATAGCAAACAGCTGGTGTGATGAGCTCTAAGAGGGTTGGCATGCAGACTTGGTCTCCTCACGGTCAGATTAGCACTTTTTCCCATCAGAAACATCTTGAGCTTCCTGAGAGCAGCTCCCAGGAGAAAGGAATGAGGACAATTTCTTCATGTGGTTGGAAAAGGTGACAAGGTGTGCAATTAGCATTGAGACCTAATCAAAGCTGATGGGGTCTATTCAGCTCTGCCTCCTTCCTAAGCCTTCTCCTTCAGGAGAGTCCATAGCTTCAAGTTGAGCTGGTTCTGAGGCAAAGACCCCACTGCCCTTCACAGTCCTTATATCTAGGTAGGACCCAGTAGAGACAAGTCAATACTTTCTCTGCTTCTGTGAGGCTTAGAGGGCTACTTCAGGCCCAGGCAACTGACGATTTGCCCAATACCTCACAGCCAGTAAGTGTCAGAGGCAAGGTCCAAATGGGGCTTTCTGAAGAGAGCAGCAGAGCTTTTTCCCCATGATGCTGAGGGGAGCAGATCGATATAAGGTTAACACGAATTATCCCATCCCCCCCAATACCCCAGTGAGGCATGGATCAATATTGTCTGTGAAGGACAAATAATACCAATATTAATTGAAGCAGTAGCTATCAAAATCAAAATCAAAATCATCATACTACTACTAACTAGCATTCATATGATCCTTCAAGGTTGGCAAATACCCTTATTTTGTTACTTTGTAAGCCAGATGGTATTATTACCCCATTTTATACATGAGAAAACTGAGGCTGAGAGCAGTCAGATGACCTGCCCAGGGTTACACAGGTTCTGTGTATCAGGAGGAGCCATTTGAACCAAGGGCTCCCTGACTCCATGTTCACCATTCTCTGCACTGTACCTGCCTGGCTTAAATTCAAAGAAGGGACCTATTTTTCCTCAGTCTATACAGAAACAGGATCTTAGATCCAGAGTCAGAAGGCCTTTGGAGGTCACATCATCCCAATTCTCTCTTTTCCCAGATGAGGAAATTAGGGCACACTCAGGTTAAGTGAATTAAATCTATTCTCACCTGGGTAGGATGTATCCAGGGTCAAATCTGACCCCAGTTCCCCTGCCTACAGAGACAGCATTTCACTTGTCCTAAGTCTCTAAGGTTGGCAGCAGCTTGATATGGTGGATATAATGTCTGCCATGGAGCAAGTAAGACTTGGATTCAAATTCCCCCTCTGAATGTTGTTACCATAGTGGTTAAAGAAGAGTTTTAAGCTCTCCTCCAATGCTGGCATTCAGACCCAGGTCCTGTAGACCCCTACACCAACCCACTATCAGCATTGAGCATTAGTGGGTTCACTGTTTCTGATCTCCTTGCCTTTCAGGTAAGAGGGCCTGCCTGGGAGAACAGCTGGCCCGGACTGAACTCTTCATCTTCTTCACTTGCCTGCTGCAGAAGTTCACTTTCCAGGCCCCCCCAAACACCCAGCTGAGTCTGGACTTTCGAGCTGGTATCACCTACTCTCCTGCCTCCTATCAAATTTGTGCCCTTCCTCGAGGGCTGTAGACCAAGCTTGGCCTCCAGCATGGACTTCCAGGGGGCACAGGGAAGCACCTGGAACCATCCTCATCCTCCATAGTCATGCCCTTTGGAACTTGGAACTTCAGTCAGGAAAGGGAGAAAAGTCAAGGAAGCGAGAAGAGGAGAGAAAGAGGCAAAGGTGGGGAATGAAGATGTAGCCCAATTTGAACTTTCCTACTCAAAGTAGAGACACTAATGCCATCAGAAGGAAAGCACAAAGAGTGCTTTCTGTATTTGGAATCCAAGGTCCGGGCTTCAAATCCCAGCCCTGTTACCTACTAATTGGGTGATCTTGGGTGATTCACTTGAAGTTTCATCATCTGAAATGAAAAGGAGGAGGATCTTGGAAGTCCCTTTGGACTCTGACCCTAAAACCCTGTGATACTATGAACAGAGGACCAATGCTTTGTTCTCCCCTGCCTCAAGCAGTGTGGCCAGATGGGGTTTTTATCTGGTTCATTATTGAGTTCTCTCCTATTCTTGTAACATACAATGATTGTGATTTGAGAGGAAGTTTCAGAGAATTTACATCAGTTACAGGAGGCATCCATATGTCAATGGGGATTATCCTTAGAGATCCTTAAAGATTTTAAGTTCCTTGCAAACAGAGATTATTTTCTTTGTCTTCAGACAAAAAACCAACAGTCCACTGCCTGATATGACAAAGTCCAATGATTTCAACCAATATTTCATTATTTCATATTTTATATTTCAATATTTCATATTTCATACTCACCAATTATTTGTTCTCTAAATCACTCATTCTCATGTTCTTTAGTTCCTTTGATTTTCACATTGTAAAATACTAATTGTTCAGGTGATGTGTTGGGTTCTTCTTACCTAATAAAAACCTGTGATAGATGATAAATCATAATCGTTCCATTATTAATTATAGTCACTTTCTCTGAAGGCAGATATGTTTCTTCCTATGTCCTTTATAGTTAATTTGGATTTTATAATAGTAAAAATAACATTGACTCAAAGTCATTCATAAAACAGTTTTATTGTTACTGTAAAAAGTGTTAGCTTGGTTCTGCTCATTTTCCTCTTCCTTAGTTCATACAAGTCCTCTCATGTTTCTCTAAGATGGCTAAGTTCATCATTTCTTATTGCACAGTTGTATTCCATCACAATTATATAACACAACTTGTTCAACCATTCCCCAACAGATGGGCATCCCTGAAATTGTACCCCAAAAAGCCATTCTAAATATTTTTAGAACACGCATAGGATAATTTTACATATACACCTATTTACAATGAATAGTCATCTCTAGGGCAGAAGGTGGAGGAGGAGGGACAGGAGAAAAAAATAAAAAATATATTTCCACTATAAGTTTGTATAATTGAAAGGAAAAGTAATGCATGTAGATTTCAATTTCATCTGCAATAATTTTAATCATACTATGCATTGGAAATACTTATTTTATTCCATAAATTAAAAATAAAATAAATTTAAAAAGAATTAAGCTCTACTGGTAAGACCCTCTCATACTAGGCTATCAAGGAATATTTAATATTATTGATACACTCATGACTATAGAATGAAGCTGGAGAAATCTGGAATTCATTTTGATATCATGCCCTAGGCATCCCAGATCTGCTTTGGGTAGGTATGATAGAGAAGAAGGGTTTCATCTGGGGTTTTCTGGCCAAAATGAGGCCAAAGAGGGCTAGAGATTTAAGCTTTATCTGAGGATAGGAAATTGAGGCAAGCTGTGAAAATATAGACTCCTGTAAAAGTTATAATTTTTTCTGAGCACTTTTTAGGTAGACAAATTAAACAGTAATTTAAGGGAACTTTTAAATAAAGGCATCAATTAGATGATTTTTATTCTGAGTGAGGGAATTAATCTGCTGAGAGCAAAGTAGGAAACCATGAAAGATGAGCAAGGAGTTACTGTTTTTCTAAACAGATGCTTGTCATGTATTTAAGTAACTGAGTCAGAATAAATTTAAAAGACATAAATGAGGTAAAATGGCAGAGACAAGCAAAGAAAGTAACACATCTCAACTTTGCTTCCTGATCCCTCAAACTCTGAATACTCATGTCTGTGATTTTTGTTTAAATATTAAGACAGAGGGATGGCTAGGAGGTGCAGTGTATAGACCACCAGCCCTGGGATCAGGAGGATCTGAGTTGAAATCCAACCCCAGACATAATTAATAATAACCTAGCTGTATGACCTTGGGCAAGTCACTTAACCCCATTGCCTTGCAAAACAAACAAAAAAAGACTAATAGGACTAGTTAAAACAAAATTATCTTTCCATCTTTTGGTGGTCAAAATGAAGAGACAGAGAGGGAACGGGGAACTTTCCTTCAATTTACAAAAGGTTTTTCATATTTGAAAGTGCACTAAGAGAAGGGATCTTTTTTCTGAGTATTTCCTTGAATTGAAACACTGCCATTTTTTCCTTTTTGTGTGTATACCAGTTATTCCTCTTTTAACTAGTTAAAATGCAGTTTATGGACACTATGACTGTGTGAACCCAATTTTATCCTGTATGGTGTAATGAGGGAAATTCCACCTTTGATTTTTTAGGGAGCAGAACAGCATCTCAATGCCAGATTAAATAATTAGTCTCTTAAAATCACTAAATAGAAGGAATTTTTTGATCACTCAAAAGTTCAAATTGCATTAGAAATTAATTGTAATTAGGTCAGCTTAAAAATTATTCCATTTTGTAAATCAATACCTGCCTGAGATACAAAAGTATTTCTAATAAAGAATGCCCAGGTAGGAATGAAATGACCCTTGAGCAGATTAAGGGAATTGCTAGTTACTAGACTTATCAATGGAAAAGTCATTGGACTGGGACTATATCCATAAAAACAAAACAAAGCAAAAACAAAAAAAGGCAAAGAATGATTTAAAAAAACTGTAATTGGTTAGGGATCTTCAGTTCTAAAGGTTTATAATCCTAAAAGTTAAATTTGTAGATTATATTAAATTAAGTATAGGGAAATATCTTTACTGACTCATTAATCTGAGTAAACAGAAGGGGAAAAGATGCAAAAATTAACCAAATAACTCCCTAAAAATAGAATTGATCAAATAGAAAAAGAAATATTTAAAAAAAAGCTCACTGAAAAACAATCCTTAAAAAATAGAATTGGGAAAGACATCAGAGAGAAGTCAAAAAGTTGCTTGAACCCTTCCCGGTTTTCCTTGGAAATAATATCAAATAAAGTCTTAAAATGGATTCTGGGATGAAAGAACCCACAAAAACACACAGTGAAACCATTTTCAAGCTCAAGGAATCTTAGGAGGACTTCAGGAAATGTCTGTCTCACTTGGGATAAAGGGGAGTACAACCCTACACAGGAAGGGAACAGGAAAGCCAAAGCAAAGCTCTTGGGTATAGGAACAGATCAGGAACTGAGCCCCTCAGTATGGCTCCCAACTGTGAGTCCATCTCCAGTGCAGAAGACATGTTATGAGCCCTCAGACTTCAGCACAACAACAAAGAAATCACAGGTCTAGTTCAAAAATTGAATGATTATACAATAGGATCTGTAGGGGTTTTATGTTAAGAAATATAGCTGTTTATACTAAGCCCCCATTATATCATATTCCTAAATCTATTAAGAAGCAGTTAGGATATTCCCTGGCCATGTATGCATCGATTACTGAGTGACTGTGGAAAAACAAAATTGAATGCTGGTAAGAGAACAAGAGAATAGTAATGAGTGTGATTGTATGAATGTTGAAAAAGAATGAAGAGAAGGAATATTCTGAAAGAAGGAGAAAGGAAGGGAAAAATAGGTCTGGACTGGACCTTGATCCTTCAGGGATTGACTTATTTACCCCTAGAGTGAACTTTGATTTAGGATATTTGGATAGAGTAGAGAATTAGGGTCAGTAAACATGGACTTCTCAGTGAGATTGATTGTGTACCTATTGGTTTTTGTGCCCTCTTCTCAAGAAATTCCAAGATTTAGGAATAAGGAGGAAAGACTGTTGACAGATGGAGTCTATCTGAATGGTACAATTCTGAGTCTATATTTAAATGGGAAAAATCCAGGGGGTGGGCATTAAAAAGATCCTGAAATGATAAATATCAGAATGAGTGGGTATGCCATATTTACTATAACTGCAGTTAGCTGGATATAAGCTTTGATTGATAAATTCCCAGCAATGTTCATTATTCCTATGATTTTATCATTTCCCTGCCAAAGAGTTTTGGAGGTTATTTCCAAGTTCTAGAAGCCAGAAAATTCTGAAATGTCAGGATGGTAGGTAGCAAGGTTTTCTTCTACATTATATATTAGTTAATGTTCTTTTCATTTTAGTTTTGTAAAGCCTAGCTATATAAAAATTTTTGATCACTGAGCTAGAAGATACTTTGGAGATATTTCTTCCAACTCCCTCACTTTATAGATGAAAATATGGAGACAAAAAAAAGTTAAAGAGGTTGGATTGGTGGGTCTCAATAGGGAAGTCACATATCCCAAAGCATCCTTGTCAACAAATTATAGAAGTATGAAGTTAGAGCTAAAGGACTCTCAGTTGCCATCTACTCCAAATTCTTCATCTAGCAGAGGAGGAAACTGAGACAAACAGGAGTAAGGAACTTGCCCAAGTCACACAGTTAGGCTGTACATCTAAGACCAGATTTGAACTTAAAGGAAGACTCTTCCTGAATCCTCCCACAGTGCTACATTCACTATACCATCTGGGTTATGTAGGCATTAAATGATCAGAGGAACATTTAGAAAGAAAAATGGGTTTTAAGTGTTGCTTCAGGGGCAATCCAAGATGACAGAGAGGAGCCAGGAGTTTTCATAGGTTCTTCCATGTTTTCCTCATTAACAACATTATTGAAATCTCTAAAGAGATTCTGGGGTGACAGAACTGACAAAAGAACAGAAAGGAAAAATTTTCAAATTAAGATACCTAGAAAGGTCTTCAGGAAAGATCTGTCTTTCTAGTGTGTGCGTGGGGGGGGGGGGAGAATATGTCCTGGTGCTGAGAGGGGAGCTAGGCACAGGGAGAGGACCGCAGTAAGGGCAGGGTACAGAGGAGGCCAGCCAGATGCTCTCAGTTACAGCATAGATCTGTGACCAAAGACTCCTGTAGCAGCCTACATGCCTGGACTGGCCAGTCCAAGTCCAGTGAGCAAGTCTGTGAATGGGCTACTCCCCCAACACAAGAAGCTTGGGACAACACCCATCTGGCCCAGGAGCAGAGGTCATATTCAGTAAGGAAAGTCAGAGAAAAGCTTTGATAACAGAAAGCTATTGTGGAGATAAAAACCATCTCAGAAGTGAACAGCAGAATGAAAAAGGGAATAAGAATTGGGCTCCAGTGCAAAATCACTCTTGGAAGAACTCAAAAACAATTTCAAAATTCAAGTGGAAAAATTGGGAAAAGAAATGCAAGAGAAATTCAACATTTTGCAAAAGGAAGCATAAAAAAATTGACTGAAGAATATAATTCCTTTAAAAATAGCATTGGTCAGGGGTGGCTAGGTGGCTCAGTGAATAGAGCATCAACCCTGGAGTCAGGAGTACCTGAGTTCAAATCTGACCTCAGACACTTAATAATTACCTAGCTGTGTGGCCTTGGGCAAGCCACTTAACTCCACTGCCTAGCAAAAACCTAAAAATAGAATTGGACAAATGGGAAAAGAAAATAACTCCTCCCAAAATACAATAAGTCCAATTTAAAAAAGAAAGTAATTCCTTTAAAAGCAGAACTGATTGGGGGCAGCTAGGTGGCACAGTGGATAAAGCACCGGCCCTGGAGTCATGAGTACCTGGGTTCAAATCCTGTCTCAGACGCTTAATTACCTAGCTGTGTGGCCTTGGGCAAGCCACTTAACCCCATTGCCTAGCAAAAACCTTTAAAAAAAAACAGAACTGATCAAATGAAAAAGGAAATGCAAAAGCTAACTGAAGGTAATGCCTGCAAAAATAGAATTGGGCAAGTGAAAACTACTCAATCTATCAGACATCAAGCAACAATTAAGCAGAATAAAAGAAATGGAAAAATAGAAGGAAACATAAAATACTTCACTGGAAAAATAACTGACAGAGTTCAAATCTGGCCTCAGACACTTAATAATTATCTAACTGTGTGGCTTTGAGCAAGCCACTTAACCCCATTTGCCTTGCAAAAAACCTAAAAATTAAGTTTGGGCAGCTAGGTGGCACAGTAGATAGAGCACCAGCCCTGGAGTCAGGAGTACCTGAGTCAGGAAAAACAGTTGACCTGGAAAATAGATCCAGGAGAAGTCATTTTAAAATCATTGGACAATCTAAAAGTCATAATCAAAAACAAAAATCCTAGACAATATATTTCAAGAAATTGTTAACAAGAATTACCCTGGTATGCTAGAACCAGAGGGGAAATTATCAATGAAAGAATATAGAATCATGTCCTGAAAGGGATCTCAAAATGAAAACATCAAGAAATATTGTAGCAATTCCCAGAATCATCAAGTCAAGGAGAAATTACTGCAGACAATTCAAATACTAAGTAGCCATAGTCAGGATTACACAGAAACTGGTAGCATCAACATTAAAGGACTGAAGGTACTGGGATATAATATTAAAGGAGGCAAAGGAGCTTATAATATAGCCAAAAATCGACTACCCAGCAAAAAGGAGCATACTCTTCCAGGAGAAAAGGTGGAAATTTAACAGAAGAGGTTACTTTCAAATTTTTTTTTCACAAAAAGACTAGGGTTGTTCAGAAAATTTGATATATTAAAAGGAGACTCAAGATACATTCAAAAGGTAAACAGAAGAAAATAAAAAAAGAATGTCATTTAATAAGATTAAATTGGTTATATCACTACATGAGAGGATGATACAACTCTTGAGAACTGTATTTCTTTTGGAAGGATGTACTTTATTTTTTTGTCTATTAAAGATTTTATTTATTTTGCGTTTTACAATTTTCCCCCCAATTTTACTTCCCTCCCCCTATCCCCCCAAAGAAAGCAATTTGTCAGTCTTTACTTTGTTTCCATGTTGTATGTACATTGATCCAAATTGAGTGTGATGAGAGAGAAATTATGTCCTTAAGGAAGAAACAAAAAGTATAAGAGATAACAAGATCAGACAATAAGATATCTGTTTTTTTTTTTCCCTAAAGGGAATAGTCCTTGAACTTTGTTCAATATCCACCCTTCTTTATCTGGATACAGATGGTATTCTCCATTGCAGACAGCTCAAAATTGTCCCTGATTGTTGCCCTGATGGAATGAGCAAGTCCATCAAGGTTGATCATCGCCCCCATGTTGCTGTGAGGGTGTACAGTGTTTTTCTGGTTCTGCTCATCCGGCTCAGCATCAGTTCATGCAAATCCCTCCAGGCTTCAAAGGGATATACTTTAGGGTTGTTTTTTTTTTTTTTTTGCAAGGCAAATGGGGTTAAGTGGTTTCCCCAAGGCCACACAGCTAGGTAATTATTAAGTGTCTGAGACCAGATTTGAATCCAGGTACTCCTGACTCCAGGGCCAATGCTTTATCCACTGCGCCACCTAGCTGCCCCTAGAGGGATATACGTTAACAAAATATTTGTCTATAAATTTATTTTGATGGGATGACATAAAAGTACAGACATCTAAACAGAGGATTGTACTGGGAAGGGAAAAAGGAGTCATAAAGGAATAAGTTATGTAACATGAAGAGACACAGAGGAATTTTTACAATAGAAGGAGAGAAGGGGAGGTGATAATTGCTTGAATCTGACTTCCATTTGATATGGCTCAAAGAGGAAACAACATTTACACTCATTTGGGCTTAGAAATTTCTCTCATCCTACAGGGAATTAGGAGGGGAAAAGAGGGGGGGAGGAAGGAGAGGCTCAGTGAAGGAAGGGCAAAAATAGGAGGGGAAGGGGAAAAGAAAAGCATTGGGTGAGGATAGAGAGAAGGGTAGATAGAGGAAGGGACAGAAGAAAACACTGGTGCAGAGGGATAGGATGAAAGGAGAGATTAAAGCACAAATGAAGGGAAGATAGGATAGAGGGTAATACAGAGTTAATAATCATAACTGTTAATGTGAATGGGATGAAATCTCAAAAAAAAGGCAGTGGAGAGAAGAGTAGATTTAAAACCTACAGAATGTTTTTGATAAGAAATACATTTGAAGTAGAAATATGCATACAGAGGCAAGATCAAAAGCTGTAGAAGATCCGGCTTCAGTTGAAATGAAAAACAGGTAGGGGATAGCAATCTTTATCTGAGGTAAAACAAATAAATGAAACAAGTTCTCAATTCAAGATATCATGGAGGAACTTCAGAAAAAAAATTTTTTCACCTGGGTAAAATGGGCGTATCACCCAGTGAAGAAGGAAGAGGCAGCCAGAAAGCCATAAGAAATTTTTAGCTGCAGTGCAGCTCAGGTCCAGTCTCAGAAAAACAGAATGTAGCAGACCAGCAGTGAGGGTCCCAACCCCAATTGGGAAGAAAAGGTTTGAGCCCCAGGAATGCTGGTACAGATGTGATGGAGTCAGGTTATCCTAACATATAGAACAAACCACTAGCACCTGAAATGCTGAATGGAATCAATAAGCCAGGGACCAGATCCCCAGCCCCAGCACAGAAAGCTAGTAACTGTGCTCCCTTTTCTTCCCTTTGCCTGAACTATCAAAATGAGCAAAACAAAAAACAAACAAAAAAAATCTTCTAAGCATAATCTAAGGATGATAAATGTGCCATCTCAGAAAAGGAAAGCAGTGACAAAATGCCTATACGTGAAGCCACAAAGGGGTTTTTGAATTGGTTTCAAATTCCAAAAGTCATCATAGAAGAATACAAAAAGGATTTTAAAAACCAAAGAAGAGAGGAAGAAAAAAAAATGGAGATATGAATTGTTCAAGAAAATTGTGAAAAACTGACTGAAGAAAATAATACCTTTAAAACAGGCCAAATGGATAAAGAAATTCACTCAGTTAAAAGTAAAATGAACAAACTGGAAAAAGAAAACATAAAAGCTAACTGAAGAAAACAAAATGCTAAAATTTAGAATAACCCCAATGGAAACTAATGACTCCATGAGACCCCAAGATTTCATCAAATTCAAAAGGCTGAAAAAATAGAAGTAAATAAAAATTATCTCTTGGGGAAAATGACCAACCTGAAAAATAGATCTAGAACGGACAATTTGTGAATTATTTATCTACCTGAAAGCCATGCTTAGAAAAGAGACGAGTTAATATCATGCAGAATATTGTCATGAAAAAGTGTCCTAATGTCTTAGAGCAATAAGATAAAATAATCCTTGAAAGAATTCATTGATCACCTAAGAAAGTGATTCCAAAATAAAAACCCCCAGGAATATTTTAACCAAATTTCAAAATTCTCAGCTAAAGGAGAAAATACTGCAAGCTGTCGAAAGGAAGCAATTTAAATACCAGGCAGGCACAGATAGGATTACACAGGACTTTTCAACGTTATCATTAAAAAAATCAGAGGACTTGGACCATGATATTCTGGATGGCAAGAGAACTTGAATTACAACCAAGAATCAAATATCCTGAACAATTTAGTATATTGTTTAATGAGAAATGATGAAGTTTCAAGAAAATAGAGGACTTTCAGCCGTATTTGATAAAAAAAAAGTGTGGAATTGAGAGAAAATTTAATCTTCAAATTCACAATTCAAGAGATATGTAAAAATGTAAATGAAAAGAAAAAAATTATAGTCAATAAAAGTACCAAAAATGTTAGTCAACAAAAGTAAATGTGGAAACAATATTTGTAACTCTTGAAAATTGTATTTCTCTTAGGACAGATGAAAAGAATATAATTAGACAGAGTGTGTGAGTATAAATTGATCATGGTGTGATGATGATTGATTTTAGCTCATGAGGGTTATATTTCTATTGGGAAAGTTGGACTGAGTATAATTGGAAAAAACGGTGTGAGTACATAAATTGATAGTGATTATGTGAAGGTTCTGGAGAATTGTACTTCTCTCAGGATAGCTGAAAGAAGTGTATTTTGACAGAGGGTATGGGTAAAAGGCATGTATAAAACAAATAAGGCATGAAAAAAAGGATTATACTAGGAGAAGGAGGAAGAAAAGATATTAGAAGATATTCAATACCACATGAAGAGGCATAAAGGACCTACTATAGTAGGGGGAAATTAGGGAAAGTGGAAACATTGAGTAAATCTTACTCTCAACAGATTTGGCTCAAAGACGGAATGATATATTCCCAATTAGGTTTAGAAATTTATTCTAGTTTACAAAGAAGTTGGAGGGAAAAGAGGAAAGGACAGTGTGAGGTAGGCAACAACCCAGAAGCAAAAATCTTAGTAAAGAGGGATTAGGGAAAAGAAGAAAGATGAATTCAAATGGGGGAACATAGAATAGAGGTAAATATAAAGTTTTTGTAATCAAGATTAGAAGGAATACAGAAAGCTGGGAGATAATTTTCACACCTAGTATTTTAGATAAAGCACATATTTCTAAAATATATAGAGAACTGAGTCAAATTTAGAAAAATACACATCATTCTCCAGTTGATAAAAGGGAATTAAACTGGAAAATTTCATATGAAGAAGCTAAAACTAACTTATACTCATATAAAAAAATGCTTCCAATCATTAGTGATCAGAGAAATGCTATTTAAAACAAGTTTGAAGTACCACCTCATACCTACCTGATTCAATAAAATGACAAAAAAAGGGAAATGATCAAAATTGGAATACCAATGCATTGTTGGTGCAGTTATGAACTCATCTACCCATTCCATAAAGCAATTTGGAACTATGTCTAAAGGGCAATAAAACTGTGCATGCCCTTTGACCTAGCAATGCCACTATTAGGATTATATCTCAAAGAGATCATAAAAAGGGGGAAAGGACCTACATGTACAAAAATATTTATAGCATCTCTTTTTGTAGTGGCACAGAAGTGAAAGTAGAGGGGAGCCCATCAACTGGAGAATGGCTGAACAAATTGTGGTGTATGAATGTGATGGAGTACTATTGTTCTCTGCATGTACATACATATTTGTATTTCAGTCTCTCTGTTCTCTAAATATATATTTACACAAATACAAACATATGGTCACACATACACACATATGCACATATATATGCAGATAGTCTTCTTAGTTGCAAGATGCAATCGCAGCAGAGTTCCAACAAGGCTGAGGACCCTTTAAAGACTTCATCATGCTATTCACTATTTACAATATATTTATCACTTAAGACAGACAGGATTGTCAATTTGGGGGGTTAAAATCTGAGTTTGAAAAGTGATTGTGATTTTGCCAACTGGTGTGAAAGTCTTTAGACCAATTGGGTTTGTGGGTTGTGTCCCAGTGTTCCCTGAAGGATCATTCAGCTAGCAATCTGCCTTTAGAGAAAAAAGTCATTAATTGTTCAGAGAATACACGTGGGAGTAAAAAAAAGTCAAAAGGATAGTTCTGGTCTCAACAAAAGACAGAATCTTATTGGCTTAATTTCCCTATTGTATTGCTTTGAGGGTTAAAAAAAGGAATGTTTCCCACCTACTTGCTTTACTCTTATGTATAGCTGAGGAAGTAGTAATGTGTCAATTCTGAGTTTCATATGGAGTCAGAACAGAAGTAAGGATGTTTGTTCCTGATCCCAGTTTTTTTCCCCTCCCAAGGCAAACCTATATAATCAGAGCAGATACATAAAAATTTATACCATTTTTCTTATAATTATATAAATTAACAACCAGCCAGTTAGGATAGTGCAAAGCTTTGGAACCTGTTGCTACATTCATGTTTCTATAGAAATTGAGATCTTTTAGCCTTTCACATTGCTAAGGGAATATTAGGCACAGAACTTTTCTGTGTGAGAGAGCATAGATTTGAATGGAAACAGACCTCAGAGATCATCTAATAGAGACATGTCAACCTTCAGACTTAAGAGAGCCACACACTGATATTATCTATGCTGTGTGGCACCTTTTATTTTGTTAAACATTTCTCAATTACATTTAAATTTGCCCCAGGCTACTCAAGGGTCATAAGCTCTGATGCTTCAGTCAGGAACCTTGTATTTCATGACTCTAGTTCAACTTCCTCAACAGAAGGGGAAATAAGAGACCAAAGAAGCAAAACTGAAAGAGATGAAATGCAAACCCTGGTTTTCTCTCTCCAAATCCAGCTTTCTACCAAGTGCTCCTTGAAAGCCATTGGAAGGGGGAAACAAGGATTTCCATTCACCCTTGGGTCCTGGTCCCAGTCTCACCAATTGAAGAAGGTTTAAAAAGCAGTCCCAACATTTAGAATTGCCTACCTCTCAGAGAATGGTGTTTTTCATCTTTCTTTTGTCCCGAAACCCTTGGGCAGCCTGCTGAAACCTGTGGATCTTTTCTCAGAATAACATTTTAAATGCATAAAATAAGATGCATAAGATTATGAATGAAATTCCAATTATATAAAATATAGTATAATTTATTCCACTCATTCCAATTATTCCTATTTGTTTCTAATAAACTGCAATTTTTATTCGTTACCTCATCTTTTCTAATTTCATTGAAATTTTATTTCCATTACATTGGAATTTCATTGCAATTTAATCCAAATGTGTATGAATTTTATTCAAACTATTCCAATTATTGCAGAATTTTATACTTGTCTGCTCCAGTTTATTTCAATTATAAGGGAATATTATTTCAAATATTCCAAGTATATTGGGATATTTTTAACATTATTCCAATTTATATTTGAATTTTATTCTAATGCATTTCAATTATATTCAATTTCATTTTAGCTGATTCTAATTCTATCAGAATTATATTCTAATTATCCCAATTTGTTCCAAATCTATTGGAATTTTATTCTAATAGTCTAAAAAAGTCAACATTATTTTCTCCCATTGACATTCATAGATATGGTGGAATCTATTCACACAACCCTCTGGGATTACCAAATTCCAGGCTTTGAGCTCCTCTACATTAGTTCCCAAGTTCCATTTGGAGGCAGCTTGAAAAGGGGAGAAGAGGGTTAACAAGCCAGCATGGGGCTCCAGTGAAGGGTGTGAAACCTATAAACAGTGAGGGGACCTTGTCAGTTCCTGGACTCCCTGGACCTCAGCTAACCTCTCTCCTAAACAAGGGGGTTCATTCAGGGTCTCTTCTAGCCTTGTGATTTGGATTCCATTAGTTGGGGCTGTGTATGAGTGGAACCTTTTCACAGCACTCTGGTCAAATTATCTCTTTGGTTGCCGGCAGACAAGCCCAATCTTCTTTTCTGGTGGGGATGGTAGCAGAAGCTCATTTATTCCCGGGAGGCAGGCCCTTGCAGAGGGCAGAGGGCCTGGTCTCAGAGGGGAAGTTGGCATTTCCTGGCTGGTGTATAAAACCAGCCTGAGCTCTGACTCATGTGAAATTTGCTCCCATTGGCCCATAGCAGTTGTTGTTGCTGCAGGAACAGGAAGAGGGAGGAGGAATTCAACTTGGGTGGCCTCGGTGTCAGAACTGGGGAAGGATGAAGCTCTCTCTGGGAAAGGTGCTCCCTTCCCTTTGGGAGGCAGCCCCTCTGCAGACCCTCCTCCTCCTCTCAGTCATGCTCCTGATCCTGGCACAGTATCTTCAGAAGAAGAAACAGCATCGAAATTATCCTCCAAGCCCTCCTGGGCTACCCATATTGGGCAACATCTTCCAGATGGACTTTAAAAACCCCAAAATGAGCATCCAAAAGGTAAAGAGTGACATGGGCCCTGGGACCTTGGATAATGTACTGGATGGGGCAGCTGCAAGCCTGGATGTCCATCTCTACTTTGTCCCTATCTGGGAAGCAGCCTCTTACAAAGGAGGACCATCCCATTTAAGGCTTAGAGGACCTGGGTTCACATCTTCTTCTGATCTATGGGATCTGGTCATCACTAATGGAATGTGTCATTGTGGTGTTTCATTTTATATGCTGGTCAGGATTAAGTGACCCCTGAGGTCCCTCCTGACTCCATTTCTGAGATTCTGACCCAATGGGATAATTGTGAAGGGCTTTAAACAATGATTTTATTATAAAATGGCAGCTATCATTATTTTTGTTATTGTTGCTATCTAAAAGGGACAGGTGACTCCCTCAGAGAATGTCGTTTGCTGTTTTGTAGCCACAATTCTGTTTCATTAATTAATAGACTGACTGGCACAAGTTGCATAGGCAGCCTCTGAGCTCTTTTCAAACTCCACATTTCAAGTTTTAGTTGAGGCCATTGAATTTTAGTTAAAAATATTTTGGATCACTGTTTTATTATAATTGGTTTCTTTTATAATTTAATTTTTTTTATTTTATGCATAGAAAAGCTTTCTTCTGAGAAGTGACCCATAGGATTCACCAGAATAAGAAAGGAACAACAAAAACAATAGCAACCCACTACACACACACACACACACACACACACACACACACACACACACACACAGACACAAGGTTAATATTCGAGGTCCATACACTGACCTTAAGGCTTTGGACAAATGATGTCAGGTCACTGATATTTATTGACTTTATTAGTCAATTCTGGGTCTAAACAATATGTTGTCACCACCCCGGAAGTGGTTTTTTCCCCCTATTAATTTCACCAAACAGTAACAATGAGTTTTTTAATCTACCATATCACACTTCTGGCTCAAATGAGGTCAAACCTATTCCACATCCTATAAGCAATGTTTCACCTTTTTGGTGATCTGCCACTCATACTGGTGAAACCAGTGGATATCCACCCAGAATCATGGTTGTAAATATATAACATAGGATTATAAACAAACTGATTATAATGAAGTGCAGTTGTAAAAATTTAAAGAAAACAAAATTGCCAATTTTTTTCAGATCAAGTGCAGTTGTGAAATTATTTTTTGTACATTAGTGTGAGATGTTACATATATATATATATATATAAATATATATATATATATGTATATCCTTTTTGAATTTCACCCCACTGAAAATATTTCTTAATTGACACCATGACCCAGTTACCCTTCTTCACTTAGTATCGATTTCCAGAGGAGCACCCATCTGTCTCTTTATCCAAGTCATTGATGAAATGTTGGACAGCCCAAGGTCAAGCCTAGATTCAGGACTGACCATTTGCCTCAGACATTTTAAGGTTAAGTGCCTTGCCCAGAGTCATTCAGCTGCCAGGAGTCAGGGGTAGGACATGAACTCAGGTTTTTATGGTGCTGATGGTATATCTTTATGTGGAATCCCAAGCTGCCTCCCAGGTTAGATTGAGATAGCCCTTGTTCATTTGTTAAGAATGTTGCATGCCTTAATCCATTTGATCCTCAACACATCCCTTTGAGAGAGTTACTACATTTGCAGAAGCTAAATATTGGAAAAAGATTCAACAACTGGTTCCTAACAGAAGTCAAATAGGATCTGAACCCATTAGACCATATCACATCATGCCCTTCATTTCATGGTTTTTTGAAGTTTGAATATCCCTGGTTCCTGAAAATAGTCAACATATGCTATCAACCTGAGGTTCTCCACTGTCTCAGGTCCTTGAATCAAAAGAGCATCCTTCTCTGGTCCTACCAAGCTTTAATGATTTCACATAACAGTGTGGTGACAGACTCTTGGGGTAAAGGTCAAAGGTAAAGGTAAAGGTAAAGGTCAAACCTTATCAGAGAAGCTGAAGACCAAGTTGGTGGTAGTATTGTTTGATGTCTCCTTTAATCTCTTTCAGAGATCATCTACTGAATTTGGAAAGGGCAGTGATCAGAGAAAAAGATCCAATCAATCAATTAATTAATATGCTTACATTTTATAAGTACCTGCTAAGATACTATTCTTGATGCTGGGGATTAAGAAAGAAAAGAAATATAACTACCCCTCCTCTCTGTGAGTTTACATCTAACTCAATGCAATGAAAATACTAATGGATCAAACAGTTGACCTCTAAGTCTTAATTGTGAATTAATCTGAGTTGCTCTTTGCATATATTCCTAGCCCAGCATGTTACCTTGAATGTAGCAGCCATTTCAGAGACTGAAATACACTCCCCTTTCTCCTGAACTTTTTGAAATTCCCAGGTTCCATCAAAGCTCAGCTTCAGAGAGCCATGATCCCTCCCTTCCTGATCCCTCCCAGCTTCTAGTCTTCTGGAAATCAAGTAGAAGTTTTTATTTGAATGTATTTTGTATTTATTTATATATGCACAGAGCATTTCTTTCCTTTTTTCTTTTTAAAAATTTTTAAATTTATTTTGTTTTATTTTATTTATACATTTTATATATTGATATATAAAATGTTATATATATATATTTATATATTTTATTTAATTTATTTTAAATTTTAAATTTATTTATTTATTTTCATCCATATGCATGTGCAGGGAATTTAAACCCTAACCCAAAATGACTGCTTGGAGTCCTCTCAAAGTGGCAGCAAAGGGTTCAAATTCAATTCGGTTCTTGCAAGAAGCGGGGCAGTTCCTAACTCCATGAGAGAGAGAGCAGGAAAAGCTGAATTACAGAAGCTGAAGCTGGGTTAAAAAAAAACCCCACAAAAACCACAGCCCATTTCTGCTGACCCTAACAACAAATGGTCAGACTTGAGGGGGTGTACCTAAGCTTTCCCAGGAAAGTTAGTCTTTGTTTACATCTTATAAGGTTAGGGTAACATCATTTTTGTAGTCAGAGATCCGGGTTCTCATGCTCACCTGATTCTTGAGAAACAGAAACTGAGGCCTATGGCTTAGACTAATTTAACACTATGTTTCTGAAAAGTCAGCACTTAGGCCCCTTACATGCACATGTATATTTTTAATTACAAAATTTCCTTCCACCCTCCCTTCCCACCCCGCCTCCCCTCAGAGGCTAACAGTCAGATTAGCATTGTACATATTTTGATAAACATTTACAAATTAGTAATTTTCAGTATAAGGAATTAGGATTAAGGGAAAATGATAATTTTTATGAAGTGTTCAAAGATTCAGAAGGGTACGTGTTCTGTTTTGTTTTGCTTTTCTTCTTCTGGATGGGATAATATAATCCATAGCTGATTTAATACAGTCATCCTAGCTCTCTGAGCACTGAGAGAGCTCTTTCCATCAGGGTTGATCATCTCACAATATTGTTGTTGATGTGGACATTGTTCTCTTGGTTCCACTCCTCAGAAGCATTTTTTTTTTCTAGGTTGGTTCCTCAAGGGAAGGAACCATCTGTGACTTTCTGCTCAGCTCTTAGCACAGCACTTGAGCTATAGTTGGAGGACCCAGTGATTGTTTGGGTGAACTCATCTGAAGTCAATGGAATTGGATGAGACCCAACTGAGAGGATTCCATTGGAATAATTTTTACATTGCTAGAATATCATCTGATAATAGTACAGACGTAAAAATACCTTGAAAGACAATGGAAGTTTGCAACTTAAAATGAATTCTTTTTCAGCTTTCCAAGAAATAAGGAAATGTTTTCCGCATGCATATGGGCAGTGCAAGTCTTATAACAGTAACTGGATTGCCACTAATCAAAGAAGTCCTCGTCAACCAAGAGCAGGTGTTTATTGATCGACCCCGAATTTCCTATCCAAACCCATGTCATTAAATCACTTGGTGAGTTTTTTAAAATTATGATGAATGTTTTTCATGTCCAGGTTTCTTTAAAAGATATATTTGATTCCTGTTCTTTATCTTTTTTGAAGAATTCCAACCCATTATAAAGGTCTTTTGACAGCAAAAAATATAGAGAAAAACAAATTCTTTGAAGTTTCCTTTCTTCATATCTTGGGGGGGGCGGGAAATAGGACTAAGGGAGAGAACAATGAGAATGGTATAGGATAGAATCAGTTGAAGGAGTTGAATGTTTTAATTTAAGAATGAGAAGACTCAGTTTGGGGGGTGGGGCGAGTTCCAAAAATGAATGTGTCCCAATTTTTCCAATACTCCTCCATGACCTGCCACCCTTCCCTTCAATCATTTTATTTTAGATTTTTTTTGCAAGGCAAATGGGGTTAAGTGGCTTGCCCAAGGCCACACAGCTAAGCAATTATTAAATGCTTGAGACTGGATTTGAACCCAGGTACTCCTGACTCCAGGGCCGGTGCTTTATCCACTGCCACCTAGCCACCCCCTCCCTTCAATCATTTTAGCCTACCTGGTAGGTACAAAATGAACTCTTAAGGTTATTTTAATCTTCATTTCTCTAATAAATAATGATTCATGGCATTTTCTCTATGACTATTAATTATTTTGATTTTTTCATTGAAAAACATTCTGTTGGGGAATGATTCATTCTTTTGCATTTGATAAAGTTCTTTCTATATTTTAGATAGGAGCCCTTTATCTGATAAACTATCCATAATTTCTCCCAAAATTTCTGTTTTCCTTCTGAGCTACATTGGTTTTACTTTGACTAAACTTTTGAATTAAATGTAGTCAAATTTATTCATTTTCACTTAACTATATAAATAGTTCACCTATCCATAAGACTGATAAATAATATCTTCCATGTTTTTCTAACTTTCTTGTAAAATTTCACAACTAAGTCATATATCCATTCTGACTTTATCTTTGTAAATGATAGGAGATGTTGGTCCATCTTCAGTTTCTGTCATACTGCTTTCCAGTTATCCCAACAATCTTTATCAAATGATGAATTCTTATCCCACAATCTAAGTGTTTATAATCATCAACTATAAGTATATGATAATTACGTGCTGCTGTAAATTATATGTTTTCCTTTCCATTGAGCTACCTTTCTACTGCTTATCCAATACCAGATAGTTTTGCTCATTTCTACCTTATAATACAATTTAAGATCTGGCACTACTAAACTTCCTTCCCTTATACTTTTTTTTTTTACTTTTTTTCCTTCAATAGCCTCAGCTTCTTTTGTATATTTTTCCAGGGGAATTTTGCTACTATTTTCTAATTCAGTAAAATATTTTTTGGTAATTTAATTGGAATGGCATTGAATGTATAAATTATGCTGGGTAAATATTCATTTTTATTATACTAGCCCAGCTTACCAATTCATTACTATCTCTCTAATTATTTGAATCTGATTTTATTTTTATAAAAAAAAGTTTTTTGAGAGAATTCTGAGAAGGTGGTGGTATAAGTTGGAAAACTCTTGGCTCTTCAAATTTCCTCCACAAAAACAAAACAAAACTATATTACCTCAGAGCTGCAGAAATAAATATAGGTTGAAACAGTTGTTCTCCAGATACAACTTGAGAAAACTCCCAGCCAAGACCTGACCCCAAGAGCAGAAGTGATGTAGAAATACCTCAAGGACCACTTTGTGGAATTAACAAAAATAATCCCTAGGGGCACCTGGGATTGGGAGGTATCCTCAGCCTTAGAAACTTTACAGTGTGGGATCCTAAGGTTGGGCAGACTGAAGGGCCTTCTACTTTTGAGGACTACCAAGCACAGGTATCCTGATCAAACAAGTCCTGCATTGTACTTTCAATCCCAGGGGAAAGAGGCTAGCACACTTTGAATCAATGTAAGTAGCAGAGGAGCAGGATCCTTGCTGGCTCCTGAGGTTTGAGACACTATTCCCCATACCTCTGGTTTAGAATTTGATAAAAGCAATTAAAATAATAACAAGAAAAAAAGCAATTAAATAAAAATGAATAAACAAGGGAGAAAGCACTCATCTATAGATAGCTACCATGACACAACAAAAGATCTGGATCCATATTAGGAGAAAGATTGGGAGTTAAAGAAGCTTCTCCTTTTTATTTTTTTTCCTACTTTTTCCTTTTAATTAACTGATCTTATTTGATTGTTTTTAATGTATAAAATCTTGTCTTCCCCGTCTTTAGGATCCAAGCCTAAACTGGTACTGATTTTTTAGGCAACTGGCATGCATTGCTTAAAAAATAGATACCATGGGGCAGCTAGGTGGTGCAATGGATAAGAGCATTGGCCCTGGAGTCAGGATCACCTGAGTTCAAATCCAGCCTCAGACACTTAATAATTACCTAGCTGTGTGGCCTCGGGAAAGCCACTTAAACCCATTGCCTTGAAAAAAAATCATCATCATCAAGAAATAGATATCAGAGGATCCAACATTTTGTTTTCCGCAGTCACTTCATCTTTCATATACTACAAGGAGACAGCAAAGGAATAAGCAGAAGGGGAGAGCAAGGACCGTCTTTTTTCCTTTCTAACCCCTTCCACCTTTACTCCTTGTCTGATCACGGACTTTAGTTCTGGGCAGACACTTAGGATCATAGATTGAAAGTGAAAGGTTGCTTAGCCATTTCCTAACAGATAAGGAAATTAAGGTCTAAACAGGTTAAATACTTGTCCAAGATTACATAGGTACCAAGTGAAAGAGCCAGGATTTCAACCCAGATCCTGTAATCCTAAATCTGTCATCTTTCTGATGCACGACAATGCATTTACTATTATTTCCCTGGGGCGAGTAACAGGCAACACACCTTGGGCTGGTATGGGAAACAGAAGGAGAAATCAAGGTTTTTCTTTTTAAACAGAAATTCCTGCTTCAAACCACCTGTCCCCCTTTTTTCACCCCTTGGCTCTGTTCCTGGGATGGTATCTTTCAAACACATCTGTGAAATCATTTGGTCGGGTGCTGCCAAGGCAACCACAGTTGGACTTGAAATTCAGTAAATCTTGGAGTTTTTTAGGAGTGAATTAATTAAATAGTTGGTCAAAAATAACAGGTTAATTTTGAAGTTTTGATCCTTGACAGAAAAAAAGGTTCCTTATCTCTACTTTAGAACCATAGCAAGGTAAACAGAGAATTCTCATTTGTAGAGAGTATTATAGTTTTCAAAGCAGGTTGTCTCATTTGATTAACCATAACCTTTTGAGGGCAAATAGCATTGAAATTCATAGTGACTGACTTGGCAATTGGCACAGTAGGGATTGTAATCGAAGTTCCCCAATCTTCTACTCCATGGTTAATCAGTACTTTCCTTAGCAAGGCTTTGTTTCTCAAAAGGCAATTGACTCAGTCTCAAAGGTCTTTATTTGACTTTGAGATGTGGTTCATATTTCTCTCTTTCTCTCAGTTCTGATTGTCCAATATTGTTAAATTCATCAAAAACAAGTTTGCTGAATTGGGTTATACACATCCAGGACCAGGTGAATTAGTTTAGGGTGGGAGATGGGCAAGGTAGATGCCTAATAAGCATAATTATAGGACATCATTTTTTATTAAAAGAGAAGAAGTCATAGGGTCATAGATTTAGAGGTAGAGAGGACATTTAGAGGTTATTGATTCCATCTCTCTCATTTTAAGGAAACCAAGGTCAAGAGAGGTTAAATGACTTGGACAAAATCACACAGGATTTGAACCCATATCTTCCTGACTCAACTCCCAGTGCATTAACAACTATTCCATACTATATGACAGAGTTCTCAACAGAGATAAGACAGAAGGAAATATATGGAATGGAGAAAGTGCTGGACTGGAAATTTTCTAGACTTTGGTTCCATTTATAGTCATATATGATCACAGGCAAGTACTTGCCTTCATCATCTTGGTTTCTTTACCTGAAAAATGGAGGAGTTGAAATAACACGGAATAGTGAAGAGTCAGAGGACCTGAATTTAAATCCTACCTTTGGCGCTTTCTCCTATGAGATATTAGCTTAGACACTTAACCTCTTTATTATAAACTCTGTTTTCTCACTTGTCAAATGAAGGGGCCAGATTGCAAGGTTGCTGAATCCTGTTGGACTCTATCTCTCCCAGTTCAAGAACAGCAGTAAGAAATGCTTATTATGTGTCCCTCAGTATCCATTGTTTTTCTCCTGCTCTCAGCCAATGGCAGTGCATTGTTTATCCTTACAGCAAATTAAGATTCTCCTTTTGTCACCAAATCCCAGCAACCTGGAACACAGATTACAGGGTATGGAGTGGGAAACCCCAATCTTCTACCCAGTCTTAGCCATGAATAATCAGGAGCCCTCTTCCTTGGGAGGGCTCTCTCTCTCTCTCTTCTCTCTCTCTCTCTCTCTCTCTCTCTCTCTCTCTCTCTCTCTCTCTCTCTCTCTCTCTCTCTCTCGGATTTTCCGTCACCTGTAGCATCCATTTCTTGGCTCTTCTACTTCATAGGATCAATCAGGTTGGTCTCAAAATCCTTAAAGGCAGGACAGAGTTTGTCTGCTCAGTAGTTAGCATGCTTACTCCACACTGATGCCATTCACTAGCACTGACCTCAAAGTAAAGTTGGCTTTTCTCTTTACACCATCTAGTGCTTTGTTCTGGAACATTGCTAGTCATCCAATTCAATCTTGTTGCCCAATAGCACCATGGGGAAAATTTGCCCTGTGGATACTGTTTCCTGAAGAATGCCTCCCCCTCCAGGAATTCAGGGTATGAACAGAATCTTGGTCTCTGATATCAAAGGCTCTTGTAGAAACTGGATACCATGAAGCAGAATCTCTCCTGGCTTCCAGGGTCCCATGGCTGTAAGTTCAAGATTGTGTTGCGAATTGGCCAAGGTCACATAGCTAGTAAGAGTCAAGTGTCTGACGCTGGATTCAAACTCCTATGCTAACTCCGAGGTCAGTGCTCTATCCACTGTACCACCTAACTGCCCCTATGAAAGATAGGTTAGTGCTGAAGCTCAATGTATGGTATGAGTCTAAAAAAATAAATTGCAGTAGGATCAAATGGATCAATTATCTCATGCAAATGATGCATAAAAAGGGGAAAGATGTTGCAAAAGCTAATGGGGAGAAGGCAAGTAGTGCTGAAACCCAACTGTCATTGGGAAAAAGAGGATCACCATATATATCTAAATTCAAAAAAGAAAAAGAGGGTAAGGGGGAGGCATTGATGAAGGGCTGGATAGGTAAAGAAATAGGAGGGACAGGTAGTGGATAAAAGTAAAGCAAAGGGGAGAGAAATGATAGGAATAGGGTGCAAAAGAAAGTGAAGAAAAAGAGGAAAGAGGAAAATATAAGACAAGTTATAGTTTAGAAGGTGGGATGAATTTTTCTATAGGGTAGAAACTGATAGTTGAGTAAAACTTTAAATTCAACTCTATGGTGTTTCCAAAAATGCTATTAAAATGAAAGATAAACATACACACATGAGGTCAGACATAAAATTTATTATGTTAAAAAAAGGCAGGAGTAGAATGCATGATCTCAGACAATATTAAAGCTAAAATAAATTTAATCAAAAGAAAAATAGGGAAACTATACTATATGTCATCAATTCTATTCAATAATTTTTTAGATTATACTAGATCATATAAAATACCTCAGAGAATGTCTATCAAAACAGACACAGGAATCACATGAATGTAAACATAAAACACTTTTTATATAAAGATTTAAATAATTGAAATTGTATTTACTGTTCATAGATATGTAAAACAAATATAATAAAAGATGAATTTTACTTAATCTATATAATGTCATACAAATTAAATGACTAAAAATTATCATTCTGAGTTAGAAAAAATAATAAAGTTTATTTGTAACAATAAAGGGTCAGAAACTTCAGAGAACAGGGGAAAAAAAGATATAAAGGAAATAATTCCAGTCATTTCATACATGTAACCATATTATAAATTGAGAGCATTATTGAAATATAAAATTGATCATTTGATTGTTTTAAATAAAAGTTTTCTTGTAAAAATAAAATGTATGCACCTAAGTTGCATAAATAGAAAATTGGGAAGATGCTTTCATAGAAATAGAATCTGGTTGCGTTAGAATATTGCTACGGTTTAGAAAATAATTGATTCAGAAAAGTTTGGAAATACTTGGATTTATGGAGGATACTATCTGACTTCAGAAAACCAGATAACAAATGAAGAGAAGTGTGATAGTGTGATACAGGCTTACATATGTATATATGTGTGTGTGTGTGTGTGTGTGTGTGTGTGTGTTTGATAATAATTACCTAGGCAGATATGGTGTTTATGTTTTTTTTTGCAAGGCAGTGGGGTTAAGTGGCTTGCCCACGGCCACACAGCTAGGTAATTTTTAAGTGTCTGAAGCCGGATTTGAACTCAGGTACTCCTGACTCCAGGGCCAGTGCTCTATCCACTACATCACCTAGCTGCCCAGTGTTTATGTTTTGATGATGATGTTTGTCCTTCATTCTCAAAGAATACCTTGACAAGAGGGAAATGATACCATGACAAGCACATGACTGATGGGGCAATGTGCTAATCCCCCAGCCTCATGTTCTCCTCCATAGCCATCTGGATCCAGTAACCAGATATGAATCAGGATGACTGGAGATGGTCCTGGATGTGAGGCAATCAGGGTAAAGTGACTTATCCAAAGTCACATAGCTAGTAAATGTCAAGTGTGAGGCTGGATTTGAGCTCCCAACCTCCTCACTCCAAGGTCAGTGCTCTATTCACTGCTACCTAACTACCCGTATAAACATTCATGTACATATTCTTCTATATACACATAAGAACATGCAATTATCCCTATAAAAATGTATAGAAATATATAAAAAGTGCACAGCAGAGCACAACAGAAAACCCATAAGGAAAACTGGACAGATTTGAAGACAATGAGCAGCATTTACTATTCAGGCTTTCTTGAAAATTTAGATTTTATATTAAATCCTTTCCTATATTCTGCTGTGTACATGATAATGTTTTGTTTTTCTTTTCTTATTGTTCAATTAAGTTTAAAATGTTTTTGAAAAAGTAAAAATATTTTTTATACTTCCTATGTGTGTTGTTTGGAAGGTGGTCTCCCAAATATTTTATACTGTCTAGAGTTATTTTAAGTAGGGTATTTTTAAACTATATCCCATTGTAGAGTTTTGATTATGATATATATATATATATGAGATATATGATTATGATATATATTTTATATATATGAAGGCTGACAATTCATATCCTATTACTCTAATAAAATTATTGTTTCAACAAATCCTTGAGTCTTTGGGATTTTCTAAGTGTCTGAGTCAATCACGTTCTTTTTCTTCTCTTGTTGTTATTGCTAGATTGTCCAATAATATTTGTGACAGTGGGCTTCTTTGTTTGACCTATAATCTTACTGGGAAGACTTCTACTTTACAATATATAGTATAAATCATGCCTGCTGTTAGTTTTAGATGATTTTTTTTATCAATTCAAGGAAAAGTCCATTTATATCGATATGTTCAGGAGTTTTGAGCAGAAAATGAAAGCTGTACTTTATCAGGAATCTTTTCTGCATGTAGCGATGACTTGTTTAACTTTTATTAGTGATGTAATAAATTATGTTATTTATTTTCCTCATTTTAGACAGTCACTATATTTCTGGTATAAATCCCACTTGATCATAATGTATAATTATATAATGTATTATTGTAATGTTTTAGTTAGAATTTTATTAATATTTTTGAAATTTTACTAGAATTTTCTTTTTTCTTAGGTTTTTTTTTTTTTTTTGCAAGGCAGACGGGGTTAAGTGGCTTGCCCAAGGCCACACAGCTAGGTAATTATTAAGTGTCTGAGACCGGATTTGATCCCAGGGACTACTGACTCTAGGGCCGGTGCTTTATCCACTATGCCACCTAGCCAATCCTAGAATTTTCTTATCATTTTACTCTTCCTGGTTTAGATATCACTATCATTTTTGTTTCACTATCTATCATTTCAAATAGTTGATTTAATAGTGGAATAAGTTGATCTTTAATTGTTTTAGGGAAAATTTTTTTTTAAAAAATGAATGTTTTAGAGAATTCACTTGCAAATTAAACTGGTTTAGTGCTATTCTTTTAAGAAATTCAATTATAGTCTGCATAATTTCTTTTCCTTTAATATGTTTATATAGCTATTCTATTTCCTCTTCTGCTAATTTAGGAAACTTATAGTTTTATAAATATTTTCCATTTTACTTCAATTGATAAATTTAATGGCATATAATTGTGCAAAATAACTCCTTACAATTGCTTTAATTTCATCTTTGTTAGCAAATATATTCATCCTTTTTTATTTTTATACTAGTGATTTGGTTTTGATCTCTATCACTGATATTAAGTAAATTTTTCTTTCCTTTTTATAGAACCAAAGCGTAGTTTTAATTATTAGCTCAATGACTTTTCTCTGAATTTTATTAAACTCACTTTTAATTTTGAGGATTTACAACTTAATATTTAACTGGGAATTTTTAATTTGGTCTTTTGCTAGTTTATTTCAAATTACATACTAATTCCTTAGTCTGCCCTTTCTCTAGTTTATAGATGTGAGTAGTTAGAAATTTGAATTTTCTTTTAATCTAAACCTCTATTATAATTTGCTGTATTCAGTAGGTTTTGATTTTAACGTCATTCTCTTTAAGAATAATTATTTCTATCATGTGTCTAAGTTGTTAATGCTTTAAGTTTTGACTATTTAATCTCCAAAGTGTTTTTAATCCATCTTTCATTGGCTACTTATTAAATATAATTTTATTGCATTATGATCTGAAAAGGATATTTTTAATAATTCTGATTTGTTGCTTTTAAATATATTTTTATTTTTAATAAATTTGTTTCTTTTTGAAATACATGTAAAGACATTTTTCACAAATCATTTTTGTAAGATTTTGAATTTCACATTTTTCTCTCTTCTTCCCTTCCCTCCCCACTCACCTTGTCAGAGAGTAATCTAATATAGGTTATACATATTTAACTATTTTAAGCATATTTACATATTACTCATATGGTGAAAGGAGAATCATAAAAAAATAGTCAGATTCAATTACTTAAATCTAATTTTATTTGTGTGAAAAGTGTTTTATAATTGTTTTTATTTAGTTTCTTAGTTTGCCTTGGACAGGTAGATTCCCAAGTGTTTTATATTGTCTACAATTACTTTAAATGGAATTTCTCTTTCTAACTCTTACTTTTTTATACTTTTTTGGTAATATATAGAAATGCTGATGATTTGTACAGATTTATTTATATTATGCAAATTTTCTAAAGTTGCTAATTGGTTAATGTAGTGTATTAGTTGATTTTCTATTATTCTCTACTGAACACATTATCATATCATCCACAAAGATTGAGAGCTTTCTTTCTTCATTGTCTATTCTAATCCCTTAAATTTCTTTTTCTTCTCATTGTTAAAGCTATTTCTTTTTTATTTTTTAATTTAATTTTTTTTCAAGGCAATGGGGTTAAGCGACTTGCTGAAGGCTCACACAGCTAGGTAATTATTAAGTATCTGAGACCAAGTTTGAACACAGATCCTCCTGACTCCAGAGATGGTGCTCTATCCCCTGTGCCACCTAGCTGTCCCTAAAGCTAACATTTCTCAAAGAATATTGAATAATAGTGGATATAAGAGATATCTTTGTTTGACCCTTGATCTTACGGGGAGTGCTTCCAGCTTATCTCTATTACATATAATGCCTGCTGATAGTTTTAGATAGATACAGCTTATCATTTTAAGGAAAACCCCCATTTATGCCTATGTTCTCTAGTGTTTTTATTAGGAACGAATGCTCCATTTTATCAGACCTTTCCAGTATCTGTTGAAATAATTCTACGATATTTGTGAGTTTTGTTATTGGCATGGTCAATTCTGCTGACAGTTTTCCTAATATTGAACTACCACCACATTCCTGGTATAAATCTACCTGATCATGGTGTATTATTCTGGTGATAACTTGCTGAAAGCACTTTGTCAATATTTTATTTAAAATTTTTGCATCAATATTCACTGGGGTGAATGGTCTATAATTTTCCTTCTCTGCCTTGACTCTTCCTGACTTAGATATTAGCACCACATTGATGTCATAGAAGGAATTTGTTACAACACATTTTTCCACCTATTTTTTCAGATAGTTTAAATAAAATTGGAATTAATTTTTTTAATATTTGGTAGAATTTATATGTGAATCCATCTGATCCAAGAGATATTTTTCTTGGAAAATTCACTCCCTGATAGCTTGTTCAATGTCTTTTTATGAAATGGAGTTATTTAAATACTTAATTTTCTTTTCAATTTAAAATGAGTCAATTAATATTTTTGAAAATATTCTTCTATTTCACTCACATTGTCTGATTGATGTACAGTTATGAAAAACAGTTCTAAATTATTGCTTTAATTTCCTTCTCATTGGTTGTGAATTCACCAATTTTAATTTTTGATACTGGTAATTTATTTTACTTCTTTCCTTTTTTAAATTAAACTAACCAAAGGCTTATCTATTTTATTGTTTTATAAAGCCATCTCTTAGTTTTATTTATTACTTTAATAGTTTTCTTCCAGTTTTATTAATCTCTACTTTGATTTTCATAATTTCAAATTTGTATTTAATTTGGGATTTTTAATTTGTCCTTTTCTCTACCTTTTTTAATTGCATGCCCATTTCAACTGATCTCCTCTTTCTCTATTTTATGAATGTAAAATTTTAGAAATATACAATTGCCTCTAATAACAAGTTTTGGCATGTTGTCTCATTTTTGTCATTGTCTTGGATGAAATTGTTAATTATTCCTATGACTTATTTTTTGTTCTACTCATTCTTTAAAATTAAGATATTTAGTTTCCAATTAATTTTCAATCTATCTTTCAATAGCCCTTAATTATACAATATTTTTATTACATCATAATCTGAAAATGATGTAATTAATATTTCTGCCTGTCTACTCTTGGTTGTCAGATGTTCAGTTTTTATGTAGGTGACATGTACCAAGGAGAAAAAGATATATTCCTTTCTATCCCCAATCATTTCTCCAGAATTCTATCAGATTTAACTTTTCTATATTTCTATTTGCCTTCTTAACTTCCTCCTTAATTATTTTGTGATTAAATTTATCTAATTCAGATAGAGGGAGGTTGAGGTCCCTCACCAATATAGTTTTGCTGTCTATATCATCCTGTGATCCATTTAGTTTCTACTCTAGGAATTTGGATGCCTTTTGGCATATATATGTTTAGAATTGATATTACCTCATTGTCTATGGTACCTTTTAGAAAGACATAGTTTCCTTACTTAATCTTTCAATGAAATCTATGACTTTTGTTTTGTCTGAGATAAGGATTGCTACCCCTGTTTTTTTTTTTTCACTCTGCTAAAGCAGATGTGAGACAATCAGGATATATTCTGCTCCAGTCTTTTATGCTTAATCTGTGTGTATTTCTCTGCTTCAAATGTGTTTCTTGTAAACAACATATTTTAGGATTCTGGTTTTTAAATCACTCTGCTATCTATTTCAGTTTTATGGGAGAGCTCACATTCACAATCATAATTACTTACTCTTTATTACCCTCCATATTATCTCCCTTCCATTTATACTTTTCTTTTCCCTTTCACTGTATCCTTCCTCATCAGTGTTTTGCTTCTGAATATGTCCCCTTCGTTCCTTTTTCTTTCCTCTTTCCCCTTTTACTTTAACCCTCCTGTCTTTTCTCTCTTCTGTCAGTCCCTCCTTCCCTTCCTCCCCCCTTGATCTTCCTAATACCTGAAGGGTAAGATAAATTTCTAAACCCAACTGAGTTCTATGTGTTATTTCCTCTTTGAGTCAAATCTGATAAAAGTAAGATTCAAAAAATTCCCACAGCTGCTTTCATTTCCTCTACTGTAATATGTCCATTGCGCTTCTTCATGTGATATAATTTATCCCATTCTCCTCCCTTCCCCCAACCCAGCACAATTCCCTTTTTAATGTCTTAAGTTTTTTTAAATCATCCAATCAGATGAATTTATAGCCATACCTTCTGACTAAATATTCTAATGGAGATACAATTCCCAAGAGCTATGTGTATAATCTTCACATGTAGGTATTTAATGAGTTTTATCATATTGAATAACATCCTTTTTTGCTTTTTCCTTGATTACAACAAGTTATCACTAGGATAATACATGATTATTAAGTAGGATTTATCCCAGGAATGCAGGTTAGTTCACTATTAGGAAAATTGTTAGTATAATTCATTATATCAATAACATACCTGTCAGAAATCATATGATCATATCAATATATGCTGAAGAAGTTTTTGACAAAATACATCACCCATTCCTACTAAAAACACCAGAGAGTGCAGGAATAAATGGACTGTTCATTAGAAAAATAAGCAGTATCTATCTGAAACCATCAACAAGCATCATATGCAAGGGGGAGAGGCTAGAGGCATTCCCAGTAAGATCAGTGGTGAAACAAGGGTGCCCATTATCTCTACTACTATTCAATATCATATTAGAAATGTTAGCCTCGGCAATAAGAGAAGAAAAAGAAATTGAAGGAATTAGAATAGGGAAGGAGAAAACAAAATTCTCAATCTTTGCAGATGACATGATGGTCTACCTAGAGAATCCAAAAAAAGTCATCTAAGAAACTACTAGAAATAATTAACAACTTTAGCAAAGTAGCAGGATATAAGATAAACCCTCACAAATCCTCAACATTTCTATATATGACTAGCAAGATGCAGCAGAAAGAGCTAGAAAGAGAAATCCCATTCAAAGTAACCTCAAACAAAGTAAAATACCTGGGAGTCTACCTGCCAAGGCAAACTCAAAAACTTTTTGAAAACAATTACAAAACTCTTCTCACACAAATAAAATCAGATTTAAATACCTAGGAAGACATCAACTGTTCATGGATAGGTCACACTAATATAATAAAAATGACAATTCTAACAGAACTAAACTACTTGTTTAGTGCCCTACCAATAAAAATTCCAAAAAAAAAGTCCTTTAATGAGTTAGAAAAAGTTGTAAGTAAATTTATATGGAGAAATAAAATATCCAGAATTTCCAGAGATTCAATGAAAAAAAGTGCAATAGAAGGTGGCTTAGCCTTACCAGGTCTAAAATTATATTATAAAGCATCAGTCATCAAAACTGTCTGGTATTGGTTAAGAAATAGAGTCATGGATCAGTGGCATAGACTAGGTGCAACAGCAGGAAATGATTAAAGTAATATACTGTTTTATAAATCCGAAGATTCCAGCTATTGGGATAAAAACTCTCTCTTTGATAAAAACTCTTGGGGAAAATTGGAAGTTAATATGGAAGAAACTTTTAGATTAGATTAGACCAACACCCCAGACCCTATACCAAGATAAGATCTAAATGGTTACAGGATTTAGACATAAAAAACAATACTATAAGCAAACTAGAAGATCAAGGAGTAGGTTACCTGTCAGAGCTATGGAAAGGGGAGCAGTTTATGACTAAGGAAGAGATAGAGAACATCATTCAAAACAAACTAGATAATTTTGATTACATTAACTTGAAAAGTTTTTGCAAAGGCAAAACTCCTGTAACCAAGTTCAAAAGAAATGTAATAAACTGGGAAACAATTTTTGTAAATAGTATTCCTGACAAAGGACTTTTTCTAAAATATACAGAGAACTATGTCAAATTTTCAAAAAAAAATCCATTTCCCAACTGACGGACAAATGGTCAAAGGATATGTAAAAGCAATTTACAGATGAGGAAATCAAAGTGATCCATAGTCATATGAAAAATTGCTCCAAATCATTAGTTATTAAATAAATGCAAATTAAAGCATCTCTGAGATACCAACTCACAGCTCTTAGATTGGCCAATAGGATCAGAAAGGACAATGATCAATATTGGAAGGGATGTATGAAATCTGGGACACTAATACATTGTTGGTGAAGCTGCGAACTCATACAATCTTTCTGGAGAGCAATTTGGTATTATGCCCAAAGGGCAGTAAAAATGCACATACTACTGGGTCTATAACCTGAAGAGGTTGTGAAAAGGGTAAAAACATCACTTGTACAAAAAGATTTATTGCAACCCTGTTTGTGTTGGCAAAAAAAAAATGGAAATTAAGTGAATGTCCTTCAATTGGGGAATGACTTAATAAACTGTGGTATATGTATGTCATGGAACACTATTGTTCTTTTTAGAAACCAGGAGGGATGGGAATTCAGGGAAGCCTGGAGGGATTTGCATGAACTGATGCTGAATGAGATCAGTGGAACCAGAAAAACATTTTTCACCCTAACAGCAACATGGGGGTGATGATTAACCTTGATGGACTTGCTCATCCCTTCAGTGCAACAACCAGGAACAATTTTAGACTATCTGCAATGGAGAATGGCATCTGCATCCAGAGAAAGAATTATGGACTTTGAACAAAGACCAAAGACTATTACCTTCAAATTAGGGGAAAAAACTGTCGTACTATTATGTAATTTTACTATTTCATACTTTTCTTCCTTAAGGATAAGATTTCTCTGTCATCATATTCAACTGAGATCAATGTATATTATGGAACCAATGTAAGGACTAACAATGCCTTCTGTGGGGGAGTGGAGGGAGGGAAGCAAGAATGGGGATAAATTGTAAAACTCAAAATAAATAAAATCTTTCTTTTAAAAAAATCATCTATTTCATTAAATATTCATTTTTCCCCTGAAAGAGTATACTGAATTTTGTTGGATAGTTGATTCTTGGTTGTAAGCCAAGTTCATTTTTATTCCAGAATATCATATTCCAGACCCTTCAATCCTTTAATGCTCATGTTGCTAAGTTTTGTGTAATTCTAACTAGTTCCTTGATATTTGAATTGCTTGTTTCTGGCTGCCTGCTGTATTTTCTCCTTGACCTTATAATTCTGGGATTTGGCTATAATATTCCTTTGTGCTTTGATTTTGAGATCCCTTTCACAAGGTGATTGGTGAATTCTTTCAATGACTATTGGTCATTGAAACTAATGGTTCTAGGATATTGCAACAAGTTTTACTTGATTTCTTGAAAATTTTGTCCAGGCTCTTTTTTTGGATCATGGCTTTTAGGTAGTTCAATAATGCTTAAATTATCTCTCATGGATCTGTTTCCCAGGGCAGTTGTTTTTCCATTGAGGTATTTGACATTTTCTTCTATTTTTTTCATTTAAAAAAAATTTTAATTGACTGATTCTTGATGTCTCATCATTGCCTCCATTTGCCTCAGTCTCTTATTCAAGGAATTATTTTATTCAGTTAACTTTTGTATCTCTTTTTCCATTTGGTCAGTTTCTACTTTTTAAAGAACTTTTATCTTTTCCATTTTTCCAATTGTATTATTAAGGGATTTATTTTCTTCTGTCAATTTTTATGCTCCCTTTTGCAAAATGTTGAATTTCTCTTACATTTCTTATGCTAGGTGAGGTGCCTGCCCCCCAAAACTTCCACAATGAGAATACTAGCAGCCTTCTCATTAGGCTGGGTCATTCTATGTTGCAGACCTAGCCTACTCTGTTGTTGGCCTAATCATCTGTGACTCCAGAAAGCATCCCCCGCAGATCTCTACTGTGGCTGAAAAAATCCACCTGGCTCTCTCCACAGACCACACATGCTGGTTTCAGCTCTTTGCTTCAGCACCATTACCAAGTACTGGTCACACTTCTGCTCTCCCCAAGAAAGATTTTGTTGGAAAATGGGCATTTTTTTAGAGGCTTGGTTAGTGTTATTTTTGTGGGAAATCTGGGAGAGTTTAAGAAAGTTCTGACTTCTCTTTGTGATCTTGGCTCTGCCCACCTATAGTATTTTAATGTAGTAAAATATAGTAAATCTTTCATACCATGAGGAGAAAAGTGTGTTCCTTACTATTTCCATTCAATTCTTCCCAAATATCTATCATATCTCATTAATAATAAGTTTTAAGTATACTATTACTATTAATAATAACTAATAAACACTAATATAAATAACATTTTCTTATAAGTATGCAGTTTGATCTTAATCAAAGCTTTATAATTTAGTCTTTAATGATTTCCTTAAATTTCTTGAGTACATTTTATTGAATTTTCCATTGACTTCTGGTCTTTTTGCTACAAATACCTAAAATTTAGTGTTACTAGGGAAAACTTTATGGAGAAGTTAAGTTTGTGATTTGATTCTTGAAAGATTTCAAGAGGCTAAGGGTGGGGGGTAAATATAGAATAAGGCATGGTTCATAAACTAGATTTTTGATCTTAGAGTTAAAAAGACCTGGGTTTAATTGTACCTTTGATATTTGTGAGCTCTCAACTTCAATGACTTCATCTATAAAATTGGCATGAGATTTGGATTGATTGACCTCTAAGTTTGCCATTTCTAAATCTATGATCCTAAACTGGACTGGCAGTATAGATGAAGGCATCTCAGTCAGCATGGGTTCCCAAGATCTGTGCTTCCTAAAGCAGTGTGCTGATCACTATATTCCAAAAGGCCTTACTTTTCTAAAAGTTGGTCCTTCTAAGGAATGTGTCTAAGAAGCCAGTGTTAGAACAGGAAATAATATTCCTATGAGACAATGAGAAGTAATGGAAATGTCATAGTCTGTGTAGTCTCATATTCTAGGCTCTTCCACATTTTCCCTGTATGATCTTGGGAGATAAAACTCTAGTACAGAGACAACAAATACAAAGAATTTGTTGTCCAAATGCCAAATGTATTGCCAAAAGACTATTTTATGGAGAACTCACATGGTGCAAGTGCTCAAATAGTGGTCAAAAAGGTGATAAAAGGACTCTTAAGATCTCTCTTCAGAACTATGGAATTTCTAAAGCCATCTGAATGTATATGCTGTTCCCTGTTTGAGCCAAATCCAAGGAAAGTAAGATTCAAGCAACTCTCACCCACTCCCTCTATACTATACTATACTATATTGCTGAGCATCTTTATATAAAGTGATTTACCATATTCCCCTTCCCTCTTCTTGCCATTATAGTACAAACCCATTTTTAATGTCTTACTTTTTTATATCATCCCACCAAAATCAACTTAGGTCCATATTTTCTGATGAACTATGCTCTCTTTAATAGAAATACATTTCTCAAGAGTTTAAAGCTAAAAAAAATATTTAATGTTATTTTTCCTTATTTTTCAATTACCTGCAAAGATAATTTTCAGCTTTCAGCTTTTTGTAAATTTTGAGTTCTACCTTTTTCTACTTCCCTACTTTCCCTCCTCCCTCCCTCCCCATGACCCATGACAGTGAGTAATATGATATAGGTTATACTTATATAATCATGTTTGACATATTCTTACACTAGTCATATTGTGAAAGAAGAATCAGAACTAAAGGGGAAAAAACATAAGAAACAGGAAAAAAGACATGAGTTTTCAAAAGTGAAAATAGTATGCTCTGGTCTGCATTCAGAGTCCATAGTTGTTTTGTTTTTGTTTTTTCCCCTCTGAATGTGAATAGCATTTTCCTTCACAAGTCTCAGAATTGTCCTTGGTCACGGATCTGTTGTGGGGGGAGCTAAGTCCATCATAGTTGATCATAATTTATACAGTGTTCTCCTAATTCTAGAAGCATTACCAGTAAGATCAGAGATGAAATGATACCCATTATCACCACTATTTTTCAATATTGTGCTAGAAATATTACCTTTAGCAACAGGAAAAGAAAACAGGTTGTAGGAATTAGAATGTACCTAAAGGGAACAAATTGTGGTATATGAATGTGATGGAGTAACTATTGTTCTGCCATAAATCACGAGCAGGAGAAATTCAGAACAGTCTAGAAAGACTTGCATGAACTGATGCTGAGTGAAGTGAACAGAACCAGAACACTGTACACATAAACAGCCCCACTGTAATGAAGAACTGTTTGATAGTCAACTCTTCTAAGTACTACAGTGTACAAAGACAATTCTAAAAGACTTGTGATAGAAAATACCATCCACATCCAGAGAAAGAACTATGGAACCTGAATAATGATAAAAAGCATGTGATTTTCACTTTTTAAAATTTGTTTTATGCTTTTTTATTTCTCATGGTTTTACCCTTTTGTTCTAATTCTTCTTTCTCAATTTGACTAATATGAAAATGTTTAACATAATAGTACTGTTATAAATTATATAAGATTACTCATTGTCATTGGGAGGGGGAAGGGAGGAAAATATGAACCTTAGAAGCATATAAAAATTAATATGGGAAAGTATCTTTTTCAGATCATTGAAAAATTAATTTTTTAAAAAGGACTTCCAAGTATTTCCATGTACACTAAAATTAAACTTTAAGTGTTATTTCCTCAATGAGTTCGTAAATTCTTGGCCAAAGGAGCTGTCTGGCTTGTACTATTTGTTTACCCAGTAGGGCATTTGGCATTTAGTGGGTGTTTTTTTAAGCACTTGTTCAATTAAATTCCATTGTTGCCAGAGGGAATAGTATCGTTGAGATGAATTGTTATTAATGTTATTGTTCTTTTATTTTCCAGGCATACTCATGTCTAATGGTGAAAAGTGGAGACAGCAAAGAAGGTTTTCCTTGATGACCCTGAGAAACTTTGGTTGGGGAAAGAAAACCCTAAGAAAACCCTGGAGGATCGGATCAGGGAGGAGGCCCGGTATCTCACTGAGGCTCTCAGGGAAGAAAAAGGTGGGCACTGGTTAAGTACAGATATTTTCAATTACTTCTGATTGTCCTTTTGGTCAAATAATGATTAAAGAGAATCTGGAACTGTGAGTGCGAAGAGCAGGTAAAGAAGTCATTCCTAGACTAGAGACAGGCAAAATGACCCCTCACCACCCATAGAATGTTTTCATAGAGGCAGTATTGTCTTCTAGGAAGAAATGAGGCAATAAGCAATAGTTCCTGGCTTTGTCTTGTCAGGTAAACTCCCAAGTATTGTATGCTGTGGACAGCTATTTACAGGGAATTTCTCTATCTCTAGCTGTTGGGCTTTGTAGGCAATGTATAAATGCTAATTATTTTTAATTTGTTTTGTATTTTTTTCCATTTACATGCAAAAACAGTTTTCAACATTTCTCTTTTCGCAAGCTTTTGAGTTTCACATTTTTTCCCCTACCCCCCTCCCTTCTTTCCCCACTCCCCATGGCAGTAATCTGATATATGATATATATATATATATATATATATATATATATATATACATATATATATAATCATGTTTAACATGTTTTCATATTAGTCATATTAGGGGAAAAACCCTAAAAAGGAAAGCAAAAAATAAAGACTAGAAAAAATGTTTTTAAAAAATTTAACATAGTATGTTTTGCTCAGCATTCAGCTTCATGATTATGGCAATTTCCCTAACAAATCTCTCATGGTTGTCCTTGATCACTGAACTGCTCAGAGAAACTGTGGTCATCCTAGGTGATCTCACAGCCTTACAGTTAATGAATATAATGTTCCCCTGGTTAGGCCCACTTCACTCAGCATTAGTTTGTGCACATCTTTCCAAACTTTTCTGGGTTTGCCTGCTCCTGATTTCTTACAGAACAATATTAATAAACCATAACTTGTCCAACCATTTCCCAATTGATGGGCAAACCTTCTATTCCTATTTCATTGCTCCTATAAAAAGAGTTTCTATAACTATGTTTTTTGGACATGTGGGTCTTTTCCCCTTATTTAATGACCTCCTTGGGATACAGACCTAGTAGTGGTATTGCTAGACCAAAGGGTATGCACAGTTTTATTGCACTTTGGGCATGGTACTAAATTATTCTCCAGAATACTTGGATCATTTCACAACTCCACAAACAATGCATTAGTGTTCCAGTTTTCCCACATCCTCTCTGACATTGATCACTTTCCTACTTTTTGGTTATTTTTAGCCAATCTATAGGTGTGAGGTGGTTACCCCCCCCCCCCCCCGCACACACTAAGACATACCTGTCTCTATTTTCGCCTGTTAATCTTCTCTAAATTCTTTTTTTTCATAATCATACTTTTTTTTCTATTTCTATTTACTGAATTATCTACTTTCTTTTTTTGGTATCTTTCCTCTCATTCTTCTCTTTCTTCTTTTGTCTTCTGCCTGCCCTGATGTCCTCATTTTGTAAAACAATTTTTCCATTAATCATTAATTTTCTTCCCTTCTTCCTTCCACTGGGAAAAAATCAAACTCTAGTAACAAATATACATAATCTAGCAAAATAAATTCTTATCTTGGCATTCCCAGAAATAGATATCTCACTGTGTAACCTAATTCCATCACCTGTCTGTCAGGAGGTGCGTAGCAGAATTCATCATTAGTCTCGTATCATGGTTAGTATTGTGTTGTTCCAAGTTTGTAAATTGTTCTTTTCACAATGTTGTTACAATAGATGTTCATTCTTTCACTCTTCTTCCTATTTTTATGCTTCTTTTTCCTTCTCTTCTTCCCCTCATCTTCATCCACATCCCCTTTGTCCTCCTCTTCTGCTTTTTCCTTTTATTATCATAAATTTAGGAGAAGAATGAACCTTGGAGCAAATCAAATTTACTTCCCATTATACAGATGAGGAAACTGAAGAGTAGGGTTCAAAGTCAGGGAATCAGTCAATTAATATTTAGTAAGTGTTAAATCCTTGGAATAGAAAGAAAGGAAAAGGACAGTCTCTGTCATTAAGCAGTTCCTAATCTAAGGTGTTGGTGGTGGGGAGACAACCTGCCAACAACTATGTACAGATACAATATATCCAGGAAAAATGGGAATTAATTCAGAATGGGAGCATAAGAACTAAGATCACCCAGTTTGTACACAGCTGAGGTAGGATTTAATTTAAGTAAATATGTAAAGTAGGTGGGGTCTTCTTGGCTCCAAGCCTAGCACTTTACATTATCTTAGACTGTCTCCCTTCCATAATCACCTTCTCATGTCTGTTCTTTTCATCCCTCTTTCTCCAGGATGATTTCAGTATGCTGAACACACACACAAATATGCAGCCCCAACCTATATAGCCATGAGTAGAGTAGCGGTATGTGCCCATAAACATCTATGGACATACATGCACATATGTGCTCATGCCCATTACACAAGTAAGCAGACTTTGTAAACCTATGCAATTGAAATTTCCAAATATAGCTTCAGAGATCTAGTCCAGAAGGATCAGCAGAAGTCCTCTAGTCCAACTTCCTCATTTTACTGATGAATAAATGGAAACAAAGACAGATTAAGTAACTAGCCCAAAGCTCCATAGGTAACCAATATTGAAAAAAAATGTGCTAATTACATCCCAAGACTTGAATGGAATATCAAAAAGTGAACTTCTTTTTTTCCTCTAATCTATTCAAGCAGTAGATGGTTCAGGACAATATTATTTTTATTTTTTTAGAGGACAACGGTGTTAAGTGACTTGCCCAAGGTCACATATTGATGTAATTATTAAGTGTTTGAGGCTAAATTTCACTCAAGTCCTCCTGACACCAGGGCCAGCATTCTATCTACTGAGTGGTTCTGGACAATATTGACAAAGCAAATGTATACTATTTGGGGAGGAGGTGAGGGAAAAATTATTTAGCAGCTCTGCTCTATTCCTTTAAAGAGTGAAATGAAAATTAGCTTTCCAATTTCTCTTTCTGATCAACAGGACAGCCCTTTGACCCCCACTTTCAGATCACCAATGCAGTTGCCAATATCATCTGCTCCATCACTTTTGGGCATCGCTTTGAATACTATGACTCGCAGTTTCAGGAGTTACTAGAGACTTTGGATAATGTCACAACTCTTACAAGTGAATGGGGGTGCCAGGTAATAGACCACCCCTTCCTTGGAAAGGTTGACTCTGTCTCTACTGGGCAGAAACCTCTAACAAAAAAGAAATAAACATGACTGTCGGAGACTGAAGGGACTTTGCCAACAGTAAAAAGGACTGAAAAGGAGAGAGGACAGAAACAAAATATTTATTAATACTGACATGAAACAACTTGCCTGGGGTAACTGGTGGTTTTCAAGAACACCAAGATCTCCAAATAATGGGAAAGAAATTTCTATGCATTTTAAAGTTTTTTTTTCTAAAATCTTTATCAAGATGATCAATTTACAATCATTTATTAAACACCTGCTGTTTCCCCAATACTGTGCAAGGAGATAGAAACAATTACAGAAATGAAATAGTCCCTGATCTCAGGTGGTAAACATTTTGTTGTAGAGGACAACGTGCTCTTATATGAATGTCTCTGCAAGTAATGATTTCAATAAGAATAGTTTGGGGAAGGTTGGCATTAGAAGAAAGGAGACTCAGGAAAGGCTTCCTAGAAAAACTATCTCTGGAGCAGAATTTGAGAAAAATCAGGAATTTTAACCTCATTTCTGGAGGGGACATAGAGAGAAAGACAGACAGACAGACAGACTGAGACAGACAGAGATATACAGAGACTGAGACAAAAAGACACTGAGAGACAGAGAAAAAGACAGAGGGACAGAGTCAGAGAGAGAGACAGACAGACAGACAGAAAGACTGAGACAGATAGAGAGAAAGAGACACAGTGAGACAGAGAGACAGAGAAAAAGAGTCAGAGAGAGAGACAAAGAGACAGAGAGAGACACAGAGGCAAAGAGAAATAGATAGATACAGACCTTAAGACAGAGAAACAGAGAGAAAAAGATGGACTGGAAAAAAGGAGATAAAAACAGACAGGTAAAGAAATAGAATGAGAGACAGAGAGAAGAAACAAAATCAGAGACCAGAATCATTTAAGTGCTTATATTTATGCTTTGTAAACAGCCTTACTATGTATTAATTCCCATCTCAGTGTCTTTGCACTGGATGCCCCTTTTCCGTGAAATGCCCTCCTTCCCTCACTACTTGGCTTCCTTCAAGAATCAGCTCATGTTTCACCTTTTCCTGCAGGATATCTTAACCAGTCTCTCCAGTTTTCAGTGCTGTCCCTTTGGAAATTACCTCTCCCTCACTCTACATATAGTTTTCGTACAACAAACTCTTTCCATGGTGTCTCTCCCATTACAAGTGAGCTCCTTGATAATATGGTCTGGTATTTCCTCCTTTGTTTTGAATGCCCAACCCTTATCACAGTTCCTACACACAGTAAGTGCTCAATAAATGATTGTTGATTGACTGATTTCTTTAGATCCTCCTAATGATTCTGTCAGAGTTGCTATAGTTATCCCCATTTTACAGATAAACAGGCTGAGAAAAATGACTTGTCCCATAGCTAATGTGTTTGAAGCTGAACTCTAACTCAGCCCTTCCTGAGTCTTATTCTAGCATGGCATCTCCTCTGCCTCTTAGTTGGTCAGTGAGTGAGCCTCACCAAAGGAGTCACTGGTTCATGAGTTCACTTAACTCTTCAGAAGTCTGACTGGTAGAAAAGAAGGAAAAAGTCCAAATACCATTAGCTCTCATTTCCCCCCAGAGAAACAAAATGGAAATTCAGTACAAGGGAATTCTGTGATGGTAACAGGGAAATATGGGTCCGAGTGCTATCAAATTCCTTAGAACAAATCTTCCCTCTCCTTTCTAGTAGCTTGTGAGATTGCTTAGGTAGGTAACATCATGCTAGAGTTATTTAGGTTCATCAGGAAATGGCCAAGATCCTCATAGATGACAAAAGAGATGGATCGATGCCAGGCTGAGTGTTAAGAGATCAACAATATAGAAGGAGAGACTATGGTTACAGGAATGATGAATTTCAGGGGTGGTTAGACATTGAATTAGGATAAATTCCATGACACAAAAAATGGTAAAGAACCCTAGTCTAACTTAGGATGGGGAAGAAGATGAAGAAATGGGGGTGTCTAACAAGACACATCCCTCCTGCCCTTCCCCTCTTTTCTATTATTTAGCTCTTCAATATATTGCCTTGGATAATGAAATTCCTGCCAGGATCTCACCAGAAGCTCCTTAGAGAGTGGAAAAAGCTAGAGTCTTTTGTGGAACTTGTGATCAAAAAACACAAGGAAGACCTGAATGAAGAGGAGACACTGGACTTCATTGATGCTTACTTGAAGGAGCTGTCCAAGGTAATTAAGAAAACCAAACAGAAAAGGGGCCTTGTGTGTTTAAAACCAAAAAGAGTACAGAGATGGAGGGATAATAAGTGTGGTAAAATGTTCAATACTGTACATATGCTATTTAATATAAATGTTTTTCCTCACTGACAGAATTTGGAGGTAAGGAATAAAAATAATAGAGCTTGCTAGTGGATACATCACAATTTTTGTTTACAACTGGAAGGAACCATAAGACTCAGGGGGTTCAAACTCCTGATTTTATCAAGGAGAAGTTGGGTATACAGAGATTCATTGACTTGCTTCAGTCACACAGATATTAGGAATGTGAAGATGAATTTGAACCAAACTGTCCCCAGTCCCCTGTTCTAGTCATTAGAACCTACTCTGATTGAGATTACTGCTTGATCCTGATATTTCATCCCTATTAATCCATCTCTCTGCATATATCTTTTGTGATCTATAATTTTAAGATATTCTATATAATACTTTTCCTATCTGAAATTATAGCGTGTTTATTCTTTGTTACCTCACAACCACTATAAGTTAAATTATCAATTTTATATATACAGTCAAAATATCTTTGGGAATTTGTGCAACCTTCAAACATATGGGAAGCATTGCAGCCCACATCACTCCTGAGAACTGTAGAATCAAATTTAAAATGTAATTTAGAAATCATTAACAAAATAAATAAAAATACATTAGAACATAGATAATGTAAATTAATAAGAATCTCCCAAGGAATTCTGCCATATGGTTTAGTGGTCTCATTTCTATTTGAATTTCATACTATTGAAGCTGCTTAACAAAGTCCAGATTTTGTGATTATGTCCTGTATAATTCAAGAATGTTGGACCTTTCTCTGTATTTTAGAGACTGAATTTATCAGTCAAGTTTCTCTAGGAACAAACCATTTTTCTAAATTTCAATATTTTCATTTGAAAATAGATATAGTATTATCAACAATTCCTATTTCCAAGTAATATGGAAAAAGTAACTAACAAAGTTCTAAAGCAATTTGATACTATTAGTTTTCTTTTAATTAAAAAATGAATCAATGGGCTAAAATATCTTTTCTTACCTATAAAAATAGTAATGCTAAGAAACGACAACAAAACTATTATTCAGATATCTGAAATTTTTTTTCTCCAAGAAATGCTATAAGATAGCTAGCAAAAGTTTTATCTCCATTTCAAAGCTGAAGAAACTGGATCTAGAAGAGATTATAGGATCTGTCCAACAATCATGGAGCATAGATTGATGAATCCAATGCTCTATTTTAAGAGCATGAAGGAGATAAGGGATGAACATAGAATTGAAAGAAGATAATCTAGATAACTATGTTGCACATGGATAAAATATTGGATTTGGAGTCAAGAAAAACGGAGTTCAAATCTGATCTTAGACAATAATCATGTGACCCAGGGAAGGTCAATAAATTGTTCTTGGTCCTAGGAAACTGTAAAAATGGAATAGTAATGGTTCCTAGCTCCCAAGGTTTGTGAGGATCAGAAGAAAATGTGTCCATGAAACCCTTATTGTAATGTCTGCCACAGTATTATATAAAATACTAGCTATTATTATTCTTGATTTTACAACCAGTTTCATTCATTCATGAAAAACTATCAGCAACTATTAATGGGTGAGTGAATAGAACTTTAGCAGAGGGAAAATAAAAATGAGTCAATGATAATAAGGAAAAGGAAGTGAAAGAGAACTAAATGACAGTAGAGGAAGTGAGAAAAGAGGAATGAAAATAGAAAACAGAGAAGAGAGAAACAGAGAAGAAAAAAGAGAAAGAAGAGAAAGAAAAAGGAGAGGAAAAGAAAAAGGAGAAAATTCAATACAAACTAATACAGATACATATTCAATACAGTCTTCTTTGATCCAGCACACAGAGCATCTCTACCAGCACATATCCTGATCAGATGATGGAAAAATCCCTTGGCCTCATAAACACCTTCTAAAAAACTGCCTCTCATGCCAATCATTTTGTGTGTGTGGCATCGATTGGGGTAGTTAGAAAGGGGGGATTCATCCACACTGGGTGAGTAGTGGCATGATATAGAAAAGAGTGGTAGATTGTGTTCAGGGGTCAAGATTCATGAGCCAGTTCTGTTAGGTATTGATTCTGGGCAATTCACTCAATGGTCTCAGCTTCACATACATTATATATACGTATGGCAAAAAAGAGGGCTGAACTTGCAGAGGAGGGAAAAGAGAGGTGACATGGGTAAATTATAGCACTTAGAAGGTATAAAAGACTGATTAGTGGAGAGAAAGAAGTAGGTGAAGGATGAGCATTGTTTGAAATTTGCTTTCATCAGATTTGCCTTAAAGAGGGGATGTCATATACCCAGAGTACGGCATAGAAATCTGTCTTACCATGTAATGAAGTAGGAGGGGAGGAGGTCAAGAAAAAACAATGCTAAGAGGAGGGCCTCAGATTGAGGAAGATGATGGGAAGAAGCAAAACACCGGTGCTCAAATATATGGTGAAGAGAGAGAGAGAGAGAGAGAGAGAGAGAGAGAGAGAGAGAGAGAGAGAGAGAGAGAAGTATAAATAAACAGGGCAAGAATAGGATGGAGATACTCATCTGGAAATCAAAACTGTCAATATGGATAGACTGAACTCAACCAAAAAACAGAAAAGCAATAGCATGGATTAAAAAAACAGAATCCTATGTCATTTGCAAGCAACACATGTGAAGCATGACATGCACACACACACACATACACACAAAACAAATGTAACAGGCTGAGGAAAACTATATTATGCCAATTTTCCACTGAAGTAGTAGACAAGAGCAAACTCAAATAAAGCAAAAGAAAAAAGAGATCAAATTAAAAGAGACAAAAAAGAAAAATATACCTTGCTAAAACATATTATTAAAGTGAAGAATATTAATACTAAAATGCAAATATCAATGGCATAGCATTCAATTTTTAAAAGGAGTTCAATGAGTAAAAACTAAGTAATGAAGTACCTCAACTTTCCCTTCTCAGAACTAGAAATATTTTTTTTAAATGAAGTTAAGGAGGTGAAGAGAAATTTAGAAAAATTAGACCTGACAGATGTCAAGAGGAAACTGAACAGCAATAGAAAAGAACATACATTTTTCTCTGTGGAATATGGCACCAATGGAAAAAAATGCATTAAAATCCTATAATAAAATGTAGAAAAACAGTATTATTAATTTTCAGATCATGATGCACTATAATTACATCTAAAAAGGGATATGGAAATATAGATTTCAATTTAATTACAAATAAATAATTAAATGTTAAAGAATGAGTAAGTCAAAGAAAAATCATAGAAACAATTACTAATTTCAATAAAGAAGATTATAATGAAACAATTTATGGGTTACAATTTAGGGGAAAATTTATATCCCAAATTGGTTATATTCATAAAATAGGGAAAGAGATCATCGAATTGATTATGCTACTAAAATTCATAAAATAGAAAGGAGGAAAACAAAGGTAACTAAGATCTGATATTTTGACAAAGAAAAATAAAATAGAAAAACATAAGTGAATATGATTTTAAAAGAAGAAAGCCAATTTACCCATGAGATCTATAGAGAAGGTAATGATTTATAACCAAACAAGAGATGTTAAGCTAAATGAATGATTTTGATTAAATTTTATAAGTTTTGCACAAACAAAATCAGTGCAAGTAATATTAAAGGAAATGCAGAAAACTTGAAAACAATTTTTACAGCTTGTTTCTCTGATAAAGGTCTCATTAGGCAAAAATATAGAGAACTGGAAAAACCTAACAAAAATAAACATCATGTTACAATCAATGAATGGTCAAAGGATATGTACAAAGCAGTTTTCAGATGAAGAACTCAAAACTGTCTTTAGTCATATGAAAAAAGCTCTAAGTCACTACTGATTAGATGAATGTAAATTAAAACGACTCCATGGTAAACCTCCACAATAATAAGACTAATAAGAAAAAAGTCAAAATGATGAATGATGGAGTTGATGGGGAGAAATTGGGACACTCATGCATAGTTGGAGGAGTTGTGAACAGATCCAAACATTCTGGAGAGAAATTTTAAACTCTGTCCAAAGGCAATAAATCTGCATACCCTTTGATCCAGCAGTGGGTGGTACAATGAATAGCACACTAGTCTTGCAGTCAGGAGGACAGAAGTTCCAATCCTACCTCAGACACTTGACACTTAATAGCTGTGTGACCTTAGGCAAGTCACTTAACTCTGATTGCTTTACATCCGGGGTCATCTCCAGTCATTGCAATTCATATCTGATCACTGGACCCAGATGGCTATGGGGGGAGAAAGAGAGACTGGCACAGTATCCCCTCACTCAAATGCAATTCATGTGCCTCTCATGGCATCACCTCCCTGATGTCATGATCTTCCTCAAGCACAAAGGACAAACAACACTCATCATCATCATCATCACCACATGTAAATCTACATACCAAAGAGACCCCCCCCCCCAAAAGGGAAATTGATGGACATGTACAAAGAGACAATAGATTAGTAATTGAGAGTTCATCCATCAGTTGGGGAATGACAAACAAATTTTGCTATAACAAATGATGAACAGGTGGATTTTGAAAACCCTGGAAAGATGTATGCACTAATGCAAAGTGAATTGAGCAGATCCAAGAGAATATGGTACAATATCAGTACTAATGTGAGATGATCAGCAATAATTGAAATAGCTCTTAGAAATACAATGAAAAAGACAAGTCTAAAAGACTAATGTAAAAGACTGTTTACTTCCAGAGAAGGAATTGATGAAATTTGAAAAATGAAATTTTATTTTCATTTTACTTTTTAATTCATGGTGCTCTTCCTTTTGTTCTATTTCTTCTTTCACAACATAACTAATAAGGGAATGTTTTACACGAATACACATGTATAACCTAGATCAAATTATTTACCAGAGTGGTGAGAGGGAATGTGTAAGAAGAAAGGAGAAAAATTGGAGCTCAAATTTTTTTTATAAAAAGAATGTTAAAATTGTCTTTACATGCAATTAGAAAAAATAATTTTCAAAGACAAAAAAAACCAAATAGGAGTTCTTATTTTTGCTATTACTGTATTCTTGGTGTTAAAAGGAAGTCCGGAAGGGTCAAAGTCTGGCACTTTGACTTTTCCCAAGACTCATTGGGGTTGCAGCTCCTCCTTTTGGGAAAGAACCACAATCATTTTTGGATTAACTAATTCTTGTCTTTTTAATTTAAGGATAACAATCATTCAAATTTTAATGAAAAAAATTTAGTCGTCTGTACCCTGGACCTCTTCTTTGCTGGAACAGAGACAACTTCAACCACTCTGAGATGGGCACTGTTGTATATGGCCTTATATCCAGAGATCCAAGGTACAGTAATAGCACCAGACTTATATTCCTATAGTATTCTGCTCAAAAGATTTCAATTTATAGAGAACTTGAAAATTTGCCAAGCAATTTGCAAATATCTTCTTTCCATATTCATTGGAATAGAGTGATCATTACCATTTTTCACAATCAGGAATAAATTTCTTTCATCTCCCCATATGGTAATATTTGCTGGTTGGGACAGTTGGGAGAGTATAGAATTTGGAGTCAAGAATATGTGAATACAAAGCCTGACTCATTCACTTACTTTTAGCCTCTGTGTCCTTATTTGTAAGATGAGGGTAATAGAAGCCCTTACTTCATGAGCTTGTTCTGAGGATCTAATAAGTTGATGAACATAAAGTGATTTTTAAAGCCTTAAGGTGTTATATAAATAGCAGATATTATTTTATTGCAATCAATTTCTATTTTAGTGCACTACAACTAGTTCATAACCTTTTAGAGTTAGTTATAGCCTATTGAATATAATAAATTTGGATAGATTTCAAATTAGTAAGACAAGTGAGTTTAATTACATTAAATGACAAAAAATTAATCTTCAGAAGGTCCTAAGGTTTTTAGATTTAGAATTGAAAGGTATCTAAAAGGCCATAAAGGCCAACCCCTTATTTTATAGATGTGGAACCCAAGACTGAGAGTAACTAAATGATTTGCTTAGGACCACAAAGGTGGTTAATGTCTGAGATGGGATTTAAATGTAGGTCAATCTGACTCCAAGTCAAGGGCCACCTCTAGGGACACTTACTTGTCCCTCCCTCAAGAGTTCCACATTCTGAAAACCAAGACATGACCAAAGGTTTTATTTCCCTGAGTAGTAAATTGTGATATGTCCCATGTCTTCCTTAAGCTAAATTCAGAGTAAAGACCCATGGACTGATTATAAATTTGCAGATACCTAGCAAAATGACTTGGAGAAATCTACTGCTCTCAGGTTGAAAACCCTGGACTAAGAACATTTAGATCCCCCTTAAACTACTATCCAGATGGAATATTCTGAGGCAATACCCCAAGGTAGCATTCCAAGCAATCATTTAGCATCATGGAAATCAAAGTAAGTACTTACTTTGTGCCTAGGATGCTCCAGGCACTGGTGACACAATCCAAAGAATAAAGTAATTCTTCCCTCCTTGCAAGGATATTGTGGTGATAGGAAACAGAATTAGGAGTGAGGACTTTGTTTCCTAGTCCAGTGGTCATGAGATGTTGAATAAGGCATTTCAGTCAGTAAATGAGCATTTATTAAAAATCTACCACATAACTTGCTAAGCATTAGAAAGCCAAAGAAAGGCAAAATGAAGAGTAGCAACAAAATTGGTCCTATTCTCATGGAGTTCAAACTCTAATGGGAGATATGTCATACCAACAACTATTTATCAAAAACTGATATAGACAAAATGGAGAAAATCAGTATAAGGAAGATAATTGTTTGGTGCTCAGATTTCCCGTCATTAAAATGGGACCAAAAATATCATAGCCTTCAGGGAGGCAGGATGATGACCTTCCTTTGAAGGACTCATGTGTATAAGAGGGATTAAATTTATTCCATTTGACTCTTGTGAATAGAAGTAGTTGAAATGGGTAGAAGTTTAACAAAGGCCCCCCTCTAATGCCTCTCTGTGATGTAGATGGACATGACCTTGGGATCTCAAAGACTATGTCAGTACAGTGGATAGCAATCTCCTTGGGGCAGTCTCTTTTGTCTCTTTATGTGTTGCTTCAGGGCTTAGCCCAGAGCCTAACATATAATACATTTTAATGAATTTTATTGAATTGAATCGAAAGGCCTAGAGGATAATCTCAACACTTGGGCCATATATCTTGATATCTGGTTTAGTTAAGTATCAAACAGTTTAGGAGGCTGAAGTGCTTAATTCTAAGGCATCTCTTGATTTAAAAAAATGATATAAAATCACCCTCAGATCTTTGCAGTCTGCTCCTGATTCCACAATGACCATGGAAAAAATAATGGGAGATGGGCTAAGAATCACATGGGTGCTGAGAATCACACTTTCAATAAGCAGTAACTTTATAAACTATTGCAATATATTTATATTATATATTACTATATATATGGTTTACATATCATATATTATTTATAAATTAATGTTATGGTTATAAGATTAGTTAAATGGTACTCTAAAGGGGTGATTGGGTCATTATCCACAAATATACCACATTCTGAATTCATGAATTCTGAAATTCCCTTATCTGTTCTCAATCTACTGATATTCTACCTCTCCCTCTGCCTTTTGATTGCCAATATCTTGTCTCCACAATTGCCTCCCAAGCTATCATGCTTGCACAAACCACATTCTCCTTCATTTTTCATCTTGAACTCTTGTTGAACAAGTTCAATCTACACTTGCCTCTCTATAGTATTATTTATCTTGCCTTGTCAAGACTCAGATTTGGTTCCCTTCTATTACCTCTATCCTTCACTCTCACTCCTGTATTGGTAAATGAAGGTTAAAAAATATCACCAAACCAAATTGCCTGTGTCAATTAGAAATTTATCTTACAAAATTTCATAATTATTGCTACAAAAAAATCCTATTGTAGAAAACTGCAGTGCTTTCCCTTCTCCTTTTTTGCTACCTGACCTTTCTGGTACCCTTCAAATTCCAGATGAAAGTCCACAGTCAGTCAAAAATCTTTCCAAATCCAATTTAATCTTAGTGCTTTCCTGCTATTATTATCTGAGCAAAACAGAATTGAAGTGACTCAAAAAATAACTCAAAATGCTAAGGTTTAGAGAATCTACCCCAAATGTCCACATGGTTTATACAGGCCCAGCCTATGGTGGAGGTTCCTGAGTTCATATTGGTCTGATCAGTCAGTTAAACACAGTGAAACTTGACTCTAATCTAGTGATGTCATTTTGGTCTTCTTATAGAGGGAAGGTCAACAGGCAGCCAATGAACCAATAGTCAACCAATCTCCAATTTATTCTGCATGTATCTAATTTGCATGTTGTCTCCATCATTAGATTATGAGCTCCTTGAGTCCAGGGCCTTTCTCTGTTTCCTCAGGGTTTAGAATAGTTGCCAACACACAGTAGGTCCTTAATATGTCTTGGGGACTAGCCTTGAAAGCTTTCTATCTACACAGCTCATCACAGATGTTTTGTCAGAGATGAGCTCACCTAGGAAGTCAAACTATCTTTGTTCTAAAATTACCATCTTGTTCCTCAGAATGCTCTTCTATATCTGGTTGACTTGGAAGTCAGGGATCATTGTAAATTAAATGTATAGCCATATAAATAAATGTGATACTCATAAGTCAGTTTAAAGATCTTAGAGACAATCTAGTTCACCCAGATCATTTTAGAGATAGGGAAAATGAGGCCTCAAGAATTTCAGTGACTTGGGCAGCTAGGTGGCACAGTGAATGGAGCACCAGCCCTGGAGTCAGGAATACCTGAATTGAAATCCGGCTTCAGACACTTCATAATGACCTAGCTGTGTGGCCTTGGGCAAGCCACTTAACCCCTTTTGCCTCACAAAAATCTAAAAAAAAAGAATTACAGTGACTTGCTCACTGAATTGGTGATTGGTAAAACTAAAATTTGAATCTGAATCTTCTCTCTTTTCCTAGCATGCTTTCCATGCTATCACATACCTGGATACCTTCCTAACAGCACAAGCATTCATTGTTGCCATTAATCCATCAAGGTTCCATCTTTACAGGCTAAAAAGCTGGGCACCTTTGGTGAAGTGTGAAGCAATTTTAATACAAACAGGGGTGAGACAGGTTCTTTCACATGATCAGAAAAAAAACTGGATGAGAGGGAAAGTCAATACAAATATACCTAGATATTTGACTCTGAACAAGTCACTTAATTTCTGTCTGCCTCAGTTTCACCTGTTGAATGGGGATAGTAACAACACTGTCCTCCTGACTTAGTTATGAGGATCAAATGCCATAAATTTACAAAGCGCTTTTACACCCAAAAGCACAATGTAATTGTGAGCTATTTTTTGGGTCTCAAAAAACTTTCCCTTTTCTTTCCAGGCAAAATTCAAGCTGAGATTGACAGGGTGATTGGCCAATCCAGGCAGCCCACCATGGCTGATAAGGAGAATATGCCCTACACTAATGCAGCTGTTCATGAAGTTCAGAGAATGGGGGACATTCTTCCTTTAAATGTGACCAGGATGGCCACAGTTGATACCACATTGGCAGGATACTATATACCAAAGGTAAATGGCTTTTATTCTCATGAATTTGAAGAGGTTCTATGATTTCCTTTTATCCTAGAGGTCAGGGAAAAGAAGGTAAAATGAATCAGAGACAGTAGCGTAAAATGTATTGGTCTAGGCGGCATGAATTTGGTCTTTACACACACACACACACACACACACACACACACACATATTGTTATATTGTGTTATATCATATATAATAGGTATATAAATATATTTGGGGGGCAACTTGGTGTTGCAGTGCATAAAGCATTATCTCTAGAATCAGGATTTTAATTCAAAAATAGTCTCAGACACTTGACACTTATTAGCCGTATGATCTGGGCAAGTCACTTATCCCTAATTGACTTGGGAAAATAAATAAATACATGTAGATATTAGATAGATAGATAGATGGATAGACATGTAGATGGATAGATAGATCATATAATAAAACAAAGAAATAGAAGTAAATACAAATATAGCCAATATTAAATATATATATATACATATATATATATATATATATATATATATATATATATATAGAGAGAGAGAGAGAGAGAGAGAGAGAGAGAGAGAGAGAGAGAGAGAAAGATTTAATCCATTGCTATATCATTGGGACTTTTGGCAACCCTAAATATGTTATTTTACATTGAAATTATGTTCTTTTTTTAAGGTTTTTGCAAGGCAATGGGGTTAAGTGGCTTGCCCAAGGTCACACAGATAGGTAATTATTAAGTGTCTGGGGTCAGATTTGAACTCAGGTACTCCTGACTCCAGGGCCGGTGCTCTATCCACTGTGCCACCTAGCTGCCCCCTTGAAATTATGTTCTGAGGAAGTTTCACCATACTATCTGACAAAGGGCTCCATAATAAAAAAGGGGGTGAAGAAACTTCAGATTAGTCTTTCAATATCATTAATTCTCAGTTGGATGAGAAAATAATTGTGAATTTGGAGTCAGAGGAACTGAGCTTAAAACAGTTTTAATCCTGAGTTTAAATTCCTTGTGTCCACTTGGGTTCCATATGTGAGTCATTCCTATTTGTGATACCACACTGGGACTCAGTTTCCTCATTTGAAAAATAGGAGTGTTTGAGTCGATGATCACTAAATGTCTTTCCTTCTGTTCTGGATTCTAGAGTCATATGAGTATAATGGCACTAACTTGGACATTCCGTAACTTCTTCTGGTGAAAGCAAATGCTATTTACCCAGACAGTAGTGATTTCTCAGTCACAGTGGGTAAATGGCCCTTGAGCAAAGAGTTTTGAAGACCTTATTGGCATTTTCCCATCACCCAGAGCATGAGCAGAACTCTTTCAAAATTATCTAAGTATACCCAAGTGTGTCTTTATAGTTACACATATACAACCCAATCAAGTTCAGTGGATGGAGAGATGGAATTCGAGTCTCTAAGACCTGGTTTCACATTCATCTTCAGATGCTTACTATGTAACTCTGGATTAAGACCTCAGTTTCCTTACCTGTAAAAAGAGAAAACTTCAAACCCTAATTTTGTCGTCCTAATTTTGAACCATCATGTATTAAAGATTGTGAATAAGCTTCTTTAGGTACCATCTCATTCCTAGTTCACGGTTTCTGACACATTTTTTTCCATAGCAGTAAAAACCAAGATTTTATTATAATACTCAAATATAGGTTCAGAAAGACTCAGATAAGACCTTAACAATATGAACATTCTGACAAGGCTTCTTCTTGGAAAATATTCTCTTTTTAATTTTATTTGTTTAATTTACATTTTCATTTATTTTTTACATTACTAAAATAGTCTTATTGTAATAGCCAACATAATTTTATTATAAAATAGTAAAATAAAAACCTTGTGAGAAATAAAGTGAAAGAAAGAGAAAAAATGTGCTTCAGTCTGTGTTCAGATAACATCAACTCTTCTCTGTTATGGATCACATTCTTTATTATAAGTCCATCAGAGAAGTTACTTCCACATTTTTTTCCCAAAGTTGTTATTGCTGATTGTAATTCCCTCCATCCATTCCTCCCTACTCCAGTATATATTCTATCTTTCTCTCTTCTTTCACTCTGTCCCTATTCAAAAGTGTGTCATGGGGCAGCTGAGTGGCTCAGAGGACAGAGCACTGGCCCTAAGGCCAGGAGGCCCCAATCCCACTTCCCACCCCAAAGACTCAGTTACCACACAGCCATGGTAGGCCACTCAACCCCATCACCTTGCAAAAAAACAAAAAAAGTGTGTTCTATCTGACTATCCTGTCCCATGATCTACCCTCTCCTCTATTACTTACACTCCCCCTCCTCTCCTCTGTCCCCTTTTCCCCATCCCTTTCCTCTAGGGTAAAAGATTTCTATACCCTATTAATTATTTATGTTGTTACCTCTCTGAGCCATTTCTTGTGAGAATGAAGGCTCATTCATTCTCAAATTCTCCCCTTTCATTCCATTGCAAAACCTTTTTCTTGACTCTTTTTTTGTGAAATATTTTAGCCTATTCTACCTCTCCTTTCCCTTTCTTCCAGTACATTCCTTTTTCATCCATTAATTCCATCTTTACAATATATTATACCTTCATATTCAGGTCCCTCCTGTGCCTTTTCTAAATATGCTCCTTCTAACTACTCTATTAAATCAAAAGGTTCATGTGAGTAATCAGTATCTCTTCCCATGCAGGGATTCATGTAGTTCAACATCATTAAATTTCTCATAATTTACCCTTCCAATCCACCCTCTCTATGCTTCCCCTGAGTCCTGTACTTGGAGAACAAACTTTCTGTTCAACTCTGACTGTTTCTGAAATTCCCCCATTTCATTAATATAAAAATTTTCCCCTCAAAGAGGATGTTCAGTTTTTCTAGGTAGTTGATTATCGGTTGTAACCCAATCTCTAGGAAGCAGAGATTATTCCCAAGGTATAGTTTGCCTTCCAGAATATTATATTCCAAACCTTACAGCCCTTTAATGTGGATGCTGCTAAATCCTGCATAATCCTGACTACAGCACCATGATATTTGAATTGTTTCTTGGGAGTTCTGGAATTTGGTTATACTATACCTGGGTGGGGGGGAGGTTTAGATATCTTTTTTGGATCTTTCAGGAGGAAATTGGTGAATTCTCTCAATTTCTATTTTCCCCTCTGCTTCTAGGATAACAGGGTAAATTTCTTGTAGAAATTCTTTAAAAATGAAATCAAGGCTCTTTTCCTGATTGTAACTTTCAGGTAGCCCAATAATTTTTATTGTTTTGTTTTTATTTTTTAGGTTTTTAGCAAGCCAGTGGGGTTAAGTGGCTTGCCCAAAGCCATACAGCTAGGTAATTAGTGTCTGAGGTCAGATTTAAACTCAGGGACTCCTGATTCCAGGGCTAGTGCTCTATCCACTGTGCCACCTAACCACCCCAGCCCAATAACTTTTAAATTATCTCTTCTGGATCTGTTCTCCAAGTCAGTTGCTTTTCCAGTGAGATATTTCACAATTTCTTACAGTTTTTCATTCGTTTGTGTTTGTTTTTATTATTTCTTGATTCCTCACAAAGTCATCAGTTTCCTTTAATCTCCATTCTACATTTGAAGGAGTTGTTTTCTTCAGAGAACTTTCTTATCTCCTTTTCCATCTGGCCAGTTCTTCTTTTTAAGGTATTCTTCTCCTCGTTAACATTATGAACTGTTTTTTCCATTTGACTTAAACTCGTTTTTAACATGTTAGTTTCATTAGCATTTTTTCATGTGTCTCCTTGACTAAGCTGATGACTTGGTTTTCATGTTTTTTTCCTGCATTTCTCTCATTTCTCTTCCCAAGTTTTCCTCTACCTCTCTTGTTTGATTTTCAAAATCTTGTTTGAGCACTTCTATAGCCTGAGACCTATTCCAATTTTCCTTAGAGGATAAAGGATAAAGAAGCTGGAATTTTGTCATCTTCTGAGTGTGCATTTTGATCTTACATGAGACAAAAGTAATGGTTCCTTTCTTTCCCTGTTTACTAATTTCCCCAGCCTATGTTCTGGTTTTAAAAGTGCTTCCCAAACTTTTGATTTGTTATTGGGACATCCCTGCAAGGACCTCAGTTCCTTCAAAAGAGGTTCTGACTGTTCTCTTGGACTGTGGATGACCACATGACACTTCTCTGTCCTAGAGAACAGAGGAGGGTCCTTCTTCTATGGCAGTAGGGGAACCCCCAAACTGAGACCAGGGTCTGAAGATGAACAAAGCACTTGAGTCCTGTTACAGGGACTTAGGAGAGACCTTGATAGTCTCTCCCCATCCCCTTACCTTTCATGGGCTGAATGCTCTGGGAGCTACCAGGTGACTCCCTGATGGGTGACTCCACAGACCTGCTCTTTCCTGGGATCTGGGCTGCAATGAAGGCTATGCTGACCTGGGCTCTACACTCAATCTGAAGGAGGTTTCTCCACTGATCTTCCAAGTTGTACTTGGTGTTCCCTGGATTGGGATGTCTGGAAACTGCTTCTGCTGCCATGAACCATGCACTCCCAAGGACCCAGGCTCCCCTCAGAGACCCAAGTGGCCCATGGGCTGTTTCCAGAAGATTGGAGTTCCTTAGCTCTAGCTCAGTGATTCTGGTTGTGCTGTTGCCCCCTCCAACCCCATGGAACAGAGCCTTCCCATGCTCTTCCAAGATACCTTGGACTAAAGAATTATCTCACTAGGTCTTTCTGTGGGTTCTGTCTCTCTAAAATTTAGTTAGAGTCATAATTGTAAGGATTTTGGAATATTTTGGAAGAGAGCTTCTGGAAAATCCTGTCTTCACACCATCATGTTGGCTCCACCCCTGTATCTGACATTTCTAACCATCATTTCTAATATGATTTCAGAAGAAATTTTGTAATCCAAGTTCCATTGTTATCTATGAAGGAGTCCATGAACTGGAATTTTTACAATAAGGTGTCCAAAGGCTATGTCAGCTTTCCAAAGGGATCTGTGATCCCAAACAGATTGGGGATCCCTGTTCTAAGAAGTCCTGAGTTCTACAACAGGCTTGGCTTCTAAAAATGTTTGTGGGCTTGGGTAATTCTTTGCCATAGCTGGCACTCCATTCCTTCTTCTGTAAAGCAAGGTCTCTTCTGCCTCCAAGTACCTGGGATTTAGTTTCTTTCTCTTGTTTCCAGGGGACCATGTTGATGACCAACTTGACTGCTTTGCACATGGATCCTAAAGAATGGGCCACCCCAGAAACCTTCAATCCAGAACATTTTTTGGAGAATGGTCAATTTAAGAAAAGAGAGTCATTTATGCCTTTCTCAATAGGTGAGCCACACTCAGTAGAAAGAGAACCCTAGTCCAGTGGATACTAACATTTTTAACATTAAGAAACTGCAAACTCATCTTCATGAAACCCACAATCATGTGATGGTGCATATAATAGCAATATTCATTAATTGGGAAAATATATCACAACAAAATCATAATTGCTGATGGTTGGAAATGTTTCTAAGTGTACAAGACAGATAACATCCAACTGGAATTTCACAGCTGCCCCATGAAGTTTTACAGGTGCCCATTTAACAAATGAGGAAACACAGTCTCAGGGAGTTTAAGTGATATGCCCATAGTCACTCAGTTTTGCAGTGTCTCAGATGAAATCAACCTCAAATCCCTGTACTTTGTCCATTCTGCCTCATGAATGCCAAGGTGTGATGGACTGAGAAAATCTCTAAAGTGGATTTGTATTTTATTTAAAAGAGAAGCTGCAACCATTTGAAAATAAAATCTGTAAGCTCGTCTGCAAGGGACATGGCCGAGTTTCCTAGGACACATGAGGATTGTTTTGCATTCTTTAGAGAAGATTGATGTGGCTGAAGTGAGGAAAGTTTCATCCTTGGGTTCAGCTTTGACAAATGGTTTTACAGACACTTTGCAAGGACTCTAGAACTCTCTTAGGTGTAGCCATCCAAAAGCTCTGGAATGATCCATTGGGTATTCTTGGACAATCTTACTTAAACTTCCTGATACTAAGTTTTCCCATATATAAAATGAGGTGATTGGACTAGATGGCCATGAGGTTCATTTTAGCTCTGAAGCCATGACCCTACAAGAATCCCAAAATTCAAAACCAAAGATCTGAGTTTAAATTGCATCTCTTTCTAGTTGTTTGATTAACTGTGAGGACATTTGAGTAGGTGAACTGGAAAGTCCCTTTCCATCTCCAATCTGTAATGTTCTGATTCTAAGTAAATACAAAGAATTCCAGGAAAGAAAAAGCCACTAAAACTGGAGATAGCCTCTGAGCTGAACCTTGAAGAAAACTGGCTGCTCAAATAGGCAAGAGGGAGGAGGAGATGCTGACTAATCTAAGGCCAACAGTCTAGACAATATCCCAACAAGCTGGTCTGCCTCATTTATTGTTCTTGGAGGTACCATGGACCCTTGTCTAATAGGTCATTTGAGGGAATCCTTCCTTCAGGATTTTTACTGGGTGATTCTTGAGGCACCAAATCTTGTTTATTTCTTTCACAAACAAACTTACATTTATAAAATTTTATTTTAAAATTATAACAATATTAAAATCATTTAAATTTGTTAAAGGTAAAATATTATTAATAAAAATTTAAAATTTGATAGATTTAAATATTAAAATATATTTAAATTTTATTAAAATTCTCTGTGTATGTATATGTAATTGATATAGTGCTTTACAGTTTCCAAATGATTATCATACCTGTGGAGGTCTACTTCTCATCCTCTCTCACCTGGACCGTTGCAATAGACTCCTAAGTCATTTCCATGCCACAATTCATTCCCCAAGCTGATCCATACTCTATTCAGCTGACATAATGCTTCCCTAAAAGTATACATCTGACCATAACACCCCCTACCCTCATACCTTACTTAAGGAGTTCCAAAGGCTCCCTAAGGGCCTCTGGGATCAAATGCAAACTGCCCAGAGACTGAATACTCTCTGGAACCTGGAATCATCCTGCCTTTCCCCTCTACCTTCTACTCCTCCTGGCCTGCATACTATTCTGCCCACATCACACTCTTAGCTCTTGATTCTATGTCTTGTCATTGGCTGTCCCCTAGACCTGGAATACCCTCTTACTTCACTTCCACCTATTGGGATCCTGGCTTCCTTCTTGGCCCAGGTCCAAAGCCACCTCCTACAGGAGGCTCTTCCTAATCCCTCTACTTTGGGTGTCACTTCCATCTTCCTATTTATGAATGTGTATTCTCTTGTTAGACTGTAAACTCCTTGAGAGTCAGAATCATTTTTGTTTCTTCCTTTTATTTCCAACACTTACTTAGTGGCTGGCAGCTAGGTAGTCCAAAGGATTAGGTGCTGATCTTTTTTTTTTTTTTGCAAGGCAGTGGGGTTAAGTGACTTGCCCAAGGTCACACAGCTAGGTAATTATTAAGTATCTGAGGCCAGGTTTAGGTCCTTCAGACTCCAGGAACAGTGCTCTATCCACTGGGCCATAACCACCCCAGGTGCTGATCTTGTCCTCAGATGCTTATTATACAGCTTCTAAGAATCAAGAATAAAATTTTAAGTGAGGGCTTTGAGATTCCAGGTTCAACACTCTCTTCCCTGAACCCATCTGGCTTAAATTTGGAAAGGGAACCTGTTTTTCCTCAGGCTAAACAGAAGCAGATCTTAGATCCAAGTTTCTCCTTTCACAGATGAGGAAACTTGGGCCCCCTCAAGTTGAGACTTATCCAATGTCACCTGGGTGAGATGCATACAAGGTAGGATCTGAACCCAGGTCCTCTGTCCACAGAAGCAGTATTTCACCTGTACCAAGTCTCTGAGGTCAGCAGCAGCTTGGTATGGTAGCTTTGGTGCCTGACAAGGAGCAAGGAAGTCTTGGGTTCAAATTCCACCTCTGATTTTTATAAGCATAGTAACTGTAGACACTGAAGGGTCTTAAACCCCCTCCCAATGCTGGGATTCAGATCCAAGCCATGGAGACTCCCTATCACAAACCACTGCCTGTGCTGAGCATTAGTGGGTTCACTGTTTGTGATCTCCTTGCCTTTCAGGTAAGAGAGCCTGCCTGGGAGAACAGCTGGCCCGGACTTAACTCTTCCTCTTCTTCACTTGCCTGCTGCAGAAGTTCACCTTCCAGCACCCCCCAAACACCCAGCTGAGCCTGGACTTCCGAGCTGGTATCACTTTCTCTCCTGCCTCCTATCAAATCTGTGCCCTTCCTCGAGACATGTAGGCCAAGCCAGGTCTGTTCTTCCAGGGAGCACAGAGAAGGACATGAAACCATCCTCATCCTCCACAGTCACCCACCTTGTCTTTTGGAATTTAGATGGGAGAAAGGGAGAGGGAGAGGGAGAGGGAGAGAGGGAGAGGGAGAGAGAGGAAAGCAGTGTAGCAGTATCCTAATTTGAACTTTGCTTCTTAGAGAAAGGGAAGATATTATTGTCACTCACTGGACTCCTCACTGGATTTGGAGTCCAAGGACCTGGGTTCAAATTCCTGTCCTACCATCTACCAGCTGAGTGACCTTGGGCAAGTCACTTGAACCTCTGCCTCAGTTTCATCATCTGAAATGTGGAGTTCAATCTCTAAGGACCTCCAGCTCTAAATCTAGAACCCTCTGATTCTATGAACAGAGGACTGCTGCTTTTCCTCCTCTACCTCAATCAGTGAAGCTAGAATATTTTTTGTTTGCTTAATTATTGTGTTCTCTCCAGTTTTTATCACTTTTACAATGAGAATGATTTGAGGGAAGGCGTAAGAGAGTTTACATGAGTTAAAGAAGGTATCCATAGGTCGATGAGAATATTCCTTAGGAAATATTATAGTTTGGAAGCTCCATATGAGCAGAGATCATTTTCTTATTCTTTCAGACAAAAATCCAAAAGCCCAGGGCCTAGCTCAGTTGATATTCACTTACTATTTCATCACTAAATCACTCACTTTGCTGTGACTTTCACATTGTGAAATATTTATCCATCAACTGATGAGCTGGGTCCCTCATACCTATTGAAAGCTGTTTTATAGATGATATATCATGATCATTTCACTATTAATTATACTCACATGGGCCTATACCTTAAGCACCGCTAATGTGTTCAAAAAACTCTCCATTGCCACAATCCCCTGTTCATATCAGAGATGTTTATGCATGGTAGATTTCTATGACGTTAATGGCAATTAGCCCAACCAATCAGAAAAATCAAATGCCCATATGAATCAACGAGATCAACGTTCTTCATTTATTGTCTACATTCTTCCTTTTAATGCTCATTCATTATATTTATAAATGTTCTGTGAATTTTACCAAATGAGGTGGTCTCAGACTCATTTTGCTGATAAATTTCTAGGCATTGCTAATAAACAAATAATACTTAGAACTATTTTGATTTTGTGTGTCCTATTTGCAGATTTTAACCCTATTCATCTTAGCTGAGTAGGGAGAGGCCTGCTTTCCAAAAGGGGAAAATTTGAAAAGGAGTTTAGTAAAGGAAAGGCTGAAAATTAAAAAAAAATAAAAATTATATTTCCTGTGAAAAGAGACGGTGATAGCAACCTGTCCGTTTTAAGAGCAGAACCAACAATCTCAATCCAAACTGGTTCCATATTACTGTGAATGCTTATTCCGTTCATTTCATTTTAGTTCAGTTCAGCAAATAGAATTAAATTCTGCAAGCACAGTAGAATTGTGCCAGTGTTGTGATGGAAACACAGCATCAAAATTTAAAAGAAAGTAGAAAACAGTTGATGGTTTTGTATAACAGTAACATTCCTTAGACAGCTGTCTACAAAGGAAGCTCCGTTTTTCCTGGAGGCTTCCCTAGAGGATCATTTGGGAAATAAAAGAAGATCTTGGAAGTTCCATTTTGCTCTACTTTTGCTTAAACTTAAGAAAGCATTAATTTTTACTAATCCTTAATTTCTGTTTCTGCCCTTGTTACACAAGCCAAGCTAGGGAAGAGCTACAATCACACAGCACAGAGGAAGTTGACCCAGCTAGCACAGGTTCCTTCACCTACAGAATTATTCATTTTTTCAATAAAGCAAACAGCTATTTGAGCCTCTTCACCTATTACTATACAAAATGCTGGGGATAAAAATCAGGCCAACAATCATTTAATAAGCACTTACTATGTACCAGGTACTATGTGATGTACTGGGAAACAGGATTCCTGTCTTCAAAGAGCTTACATTCTAAAGGGGGAAACAATATGGTAACCACTAGATCTATTCAAAATACACACATGGGGGTAGAGAGGGTGAGGGGTTGAGAACCTAGGTAACATGGATGGTGACACCCTCAACAGTAACAGGGAAGGTAGGAAGGGATGAAGGGTTTTTTTTTTAAGAAAATATAATGGTACCATTTTGTATGAGTTAAAACCAACTTCTATCTATCTAGGGTTATTCAGTTTGAGATCTTCATCAGGCCATTGGAGGTATGTAACAAGAAGTCAAGAAAGTGATCAGGGTTGAATAAAAAGATTTCAAAACCAACAATTTAGAGATGATCATTGAATCCCTTGGAACCAAAGAGATCAACAAGTGAAATAGTAAAGCAAGAAAAAAGAAACAGCTTCAGGATAAGAGTAATTGTCTGTGCCTGGGCATTGTCTCTCTTTATTTTCTATGGTAATGTTCAGATTAGATTCAGATCAGGTTCAAATGTGCTTTTACATACATATACATTACTATAGCAATGAAATCACAGACATGCTACAGACCTCGTGAGATCCTTCTGCTTAGAAATATATTTCACTGCCAAAGACTTTGGGGGAGTTCCTGTCAGGTTCTGGAAGCCAGAAGTTTAAGAAAGATCAAACAGTAGATAGCCATATTTTCCCTTTACATGATATATTACTTCATCTTATATGTATATATATATATATTGCTTCATATAGTATATTTTGCATTTTAATTTACCATACCTAGTGATCACAAATAGTAGCTTTATAAAATCATTGATCATTGAACTGGAAGATACCTTGGAGATATTTCTTCCAACTCCCTCACTTTATATGTGAAATTGTGGAGGCAAAAAGAGATTAATTTACTTCAAAACCAAAAAATGGAGGGGTATACATTTAAAGCCCAAAGAATTTCAGAAGCCATATAGGCCAATTTCTTTGTTTTACAGATAAGGAAATTGAACTTAACTGGGTTAGGTGACTTACTCAGAATCACACAGCTCATATGTATCTCAGGTCAGATTTGAACTCACAAAGATAACTCTTCCTGACTCTAGGTGAAGCCACCTTGCCATAGATCACAGAAGTATTAAATGTTAGAGGGAAAACTCAAAAGAATTTTGATTTAAATATTGCTTCAAAATATGCTATGCAACTTTTCTGTATCTCAATTTCCTCATTTCTGGAAAAAAGATGATTTAATATAATGACCTCTAAGATCTCTTCTATCTTTTTTTTAGGTTTTTGCAAGGCAATGGGCTTAAGTGGCTTGCCTAAGGCCACACAGCTAGGTAATTATTAAGTGTCTGAGGCCAAATTTGAACTCAGGTACTCCTGACTCCAGGGCCCATGGTCTATCCATCGAACCACCTAGCTGCCCCTTCTTTTATCTTTAAATCTACTATTTCCCTAAGGATCTTTCCAAAAACCTCTGTTTTTACATTAAAAAAATAATTTTTTCAAGAAGATGGTAATTGAGAATTAGTGAAAATGAGAGTTTTTCAGAAAAGTAATAAGGCAACATACTATAACTGGAAAAAATAAACATTTTATGGGAGTCTGCGGCCCATATAGCCATTCAATCAATCCGAAAGGTTCTGAGAGAGAACATCCATAGTTTGTTTTATAACTTAATGTTTGATAGCTTGATGTGTCCTAGGGAGTTTCTGTCAAGTTAAGCTCATTATAAAAGAGAAAGACACACAACAATCAAACTGTCAGGCTTTCCCAACTACGATATCCATTTTCTAAGGAAAAAGAGGGGGAAAAAAGCAAGTTTTTGGTTTCTGCTCTTTCAAACTGTGGCCAATTCCTAGTAAATTATTCAAATTCTCATTGGGAAGATGAATCAGAGTGTGGAGATTGGAGACAGGTAGACCCACCAGCAGGCTATTGTAATAATGCAGGTGAGTTTAAGTGATAAGGGTAGCAGGGAAAGAGGAGAGAAAAAGGAACATTTGAGAGATGCTCCACAGTTGAAGTCAACAACCCTTGACCCCATATTGGATGTATAAGGGAAAAGATAATAAGGAATCCAGGATAGTCCCTAGGTTATGAGGATTGACAATGACATGAAAATTAAGAGAGGTGTCAATGTTTAGAGGGAAATGAGAGAGGGAGAAAAATGTAGAAATCAAAATCTTGGAAAAAATGAATGTTGAAAACTGTCTTTACATATATTTGGAAAATACTTTGAAATAAGATAAAGCAAGTAATGAAAAGGAGTGAGATTAAACGTAAGTGAAAAGTGGAAACAATCTTCTGGAGGAGACAGGATGAGCTGGGGTCTCTTAAACAAGTATAAAGGGTCCATCGTGGTCAGGGGAATGGCCATTTCTTTATGTGAGACCAGATAAGTGCATCTTTCCTCATCTGTAAAATCAGACTAATAATAGCACCTACATCATACAATATTATGCAAATAAAATGAGAAAATTGATGTTAAGCCATTTGTAAACCTTAAACCACCATATAAATATTAGCTATTGAGAAATGCTTGTTGAGTGATTAACTGCCAAATGGATTGATGAAATCAAAGGAGTTACAGGACAAGAGAATCTCCAAGTTGGAAGCAACCTCAGAGGCACCTAGTGAGTAGTCAGTCCTAAGCCTAAACCCCTTAAGTTCCTCTAATTGTTCTGTTGTTTGTTTGTTTGTTTAGTTTTTACAAGGCAATAGGCCTAAGTGACCTGCCCAAGGCCACACAGCTGGGCAATTATTTATGTGTCTGAGACTGTATTTGAACTCAGGTCCACCTGACTCCGGGCCAATCCTCTATCCACTGTGCCACCTAGCTGCCCTATTCTAATTATTCTAATAAAGTTGACATGATTTTCTCCCACTGAAGGTCACAGGCCTAGTGAAATCTCTCCACACAACCTCAGGGCTTACTGGATCCCAGGCATAGAGTTTTCTGCATTTGTTCCCAAGCCCATTTGGAGACAGATGAGGGCTGACAAGGCAGCTGAGCTGGGTGCCAATGAAGGATGTGGAACTTATAAATAGCTGTGGGACTCGGGAACATTCCTGGCCCCCCTCGACCTCAGTTTTCCTCTCTCCTAAACAAGGGGACATCCTTCTGGGTCCCTTTTGGCCTCAAAGTTCCGGCCCTGTGATTTGGGCCCCATTGGGAGGGGCTATCTGTGGGCGGACCTTCCCAGGCTGTTCTGACCTTGTTCTCTCTCTGGTTCCCAGCAAGAAGCAGTCTTCTTTTGGGGGTGGGCAGGATTGCTTCCAGGAGGCAGGCCCTGGCAGAAAACAGAAGGCTGGCTGACAGAGGAGAGGCTGACATTTCCTGTAGCGCACCCTATATAGACAGCCCGGGCAGCAGTTCCG